>NC_088330.1:13850000-15092500 GCF_036884655.1 Musa acuminata AAA Group
AATCACCTTATAAAGAATAGGAAGGATTTGGAACTCCGGACAAATGAATACCACTTGAGCAATGACTCAAGTGATGAGGACAATGATGAACTTGAACTTCGAACACTAAATCTTAATAAGTTCATTAAACAAAAATCTAAAATAAACAATGAACTTGAACGGAGGAAGAGGCCAAAGAAGAGGAAGGCAACCAAGGATGAATCAAGAACTTCCAAAGGTGAAACGGCGAATTAGGCTTTGACGGGCTTCGACTACAAGGTAAGTAACTCAACTCTCTTGAATTATTTTGAAATTACTTGATGTTTTCCATGATGCATTTTCTCGTTTCTTTTTTTTTGAATAATTATTTTTCTTGAAAATTGTATGTTTTATGTTAATAGAATAAAATGTTAGATTTAAATGATCATATATATATATATATATATATATATATATATATATATATATATATTTATATATATATATATATATGTGCTTGAGAAGCAAGAATATGTATTTTGATGATTTCCATATTGACTTTCAATGATAATGTATGGTTTTTATATGGAAGGCTTGATGATTTTTTTATGAATCTTGTCTTTGGTTTTCAAACATGATGTATGTTTTTGACATAAGAACAAAACTTGAGCATGCTAATATAAAGTCAATCACATAAATTAAAACTAAAAAAGTTTTAGTTATCTATAAGAATCATTCAAAATTATGTTCAATGAAACCACTGCATAATGATGTAATGAAAATATTAAACATGTTGAAACTATGTTTTAGTGTCATGCATAATGATCATGCTTAATAAATTTCGAAATTATGCATGATGAATCTTGTGATTTATGGATTATTGATTTTTACCATAATGAAAGTGCCTTATTAATCTTTGTTGTAATAAATCTTACACATTCGGTTTTAAACATGATACATGTTTTTATTTGGTATAAGTGAACTAAAATCATATGAATTGAAATAACTAAAAAGAGGAAAATATTTTTTCCTTGAAAAATTATTTTTCTCTATCCTATTGATCTTGATGTTTATTATGATAAATCTATGTATACCATTTTGAATCTCTTGAAAGTAATGTTGAGATTTTGATGAATTTGACGATTTGAATTTGAATGAGTTTGTATTCAAATTATGATCTTGATTTCTTGGATTTATTACTTGATTTTCTTTTAAAACAAGATCTCTTCTTTATACTCCTATGATTTTTCTTGATATTTTATTTAAAGAAGATATTTGATAAAATGAATCATGTCTTTTGTAATTCAAGAGGTCTTATCTTTCATGACATGATGCCATTGGATTTATGGCTTGTATGCCTTGAAATAATTGAAATATTATGCACTATTTTGTTCTTCCCTTATTCTTTCTTGTTTACAATGATAAAATGGGAACAAGTTATGATCATGCATAGCAGGATGCAATTTGATAGATTAATACCATGATGATTTAAAATGTTTATGATTTGGAATGATGCATATGTTTTTTATTATGATGATGTATGTGATGTATTGCATATGATGTGTATCATGAATGCTTTAAATGATAAATGTTTGGTACCAACAATCATGAAGTGATAAATACTTAAAAATATTGATTTAATGTTCGGTATCATGAATACTTTATTATCATACATGAAAATAGTGATAAATATTTTGAAAATAAATGTTTATATCATGTTAGATAATTTTACATTTTGTGCATGATGAGTTATAGTGATAATTGAAAAAATGATTGAAATAATATAAATGATGATTTGGAATCATGCATATAATGATGAGTTTATATATTTTAAAAATATATATGATAATTTGGTATTATGTATGCAATACTTTAACGTATGATAATGATGCACGCAATGATGAAATATTCATGATAAAATTATTATTTTGATATTCATGACTTGAATCTTCCTTTCCTTTTGCTAATGACAAAGGGGGAGAAAGAGTTGCTAATGTGCTATCTTGAATTGATGTAAAGGGTCATCTCAAAAAGAAATTAGCTAGCTTGCACAAGTCAAGAAAATGCAAAAACTTACTTACTTTCTTGCACATCTAAAGAGAAGATGCAAATGGAACACTTCCCAAATTGCTTGCTTGCCTCATGTAAAACATTGTCCCTTGTTAGGTTGGCATTTTACTAAGGAAGCAAAAATGACACTTCTCAAAAGAGAAGAAAGAGCTTGCTTTATTGAACATCTTTAATTTGCTAGTTAGCATAATGTACAATTTGCTATCTTGAACATTACAAAGAAATGCTATCATGCACATCGCAAAGAAAAGCAAATATGCTAACTTGCAAATCTTTAAATTTGCTAGCTTGTATATAGTAAAACTTGCATATTGTAAAAATTGCTAGCTTGTAGAGAAGCAAACAGTTGCTATCTCAAGAAAAGCAAAAATGCTAAACTTGCAAATCTTTAATTGCTACATTGCATGATGATAAAACTTGATATTATACATTTCTTTTTTTTTCATACAATGTATTGAACTTTTTATCTCTAAACACTTGATACTTGAAATATTTTAAAATGTGATCTTGATAAGAATGTTTCAAGTTGCTCTTTGTGCTATATCTTTTCAAATGAATCATGAGCCTCGATATCATATATTTCATAATATAGAAATAACAAGATTTCTTTGCCTTGTATGTCTTATGTGATGATTGTACATCAATTTGCTTTATTATGAATTATATGAATCTTGATCATCAACTTGTTAAGAAGAATTTTAATGAACCATGAATCATATCTTTGGTATTCATGAATTGATCCTTATTGATATATTTCATGAATTCTTTGCATATTTAGCTTGTTGAATGGTTGAAATTTTTAGCCATTGAGTCCTCCCTTTCTTTTTGACTTTGATAAAGGGGGAGAAGGTTTTGCTAGCTCGTGCATTGAAAATAAAAGTAAACTTCCTAGCATGCTAAGGAAGTAAAACTTGCAAACTTGCACTTCTCAAAAAGAAAAGAAAGATCTTGCCTATCTAAAGAAGCAAAAAGTGCAAAACTTAGAAAACTTCAACAAAATTGCTTTTGCCATGCTTTGTATCAAAAATAAGTTGATATCCTTAAAAGCATCACATTAAATTTTTTAGTGTATTTCAATGTATCACATGTATCGTAAATTGAAAATTTTGAGACTATTATCATATCATGTTTAACAATTGATATCTTTCATTGATATGATAAATTATCAATCTCATGATGTATCGCATAATGATATCATGATTTGTGATTGTATCATGTGATCCTTGGTGAATTTTCACATTGATATCCTTCATGAAATGATTTCTTTGTATTATTGTCTTGTATGCATCATGTGATGATTAAAATATTGATTGATGCAAAGTTGATGTAAAAGTCTAAATCATTGGTTCCTCTCCTTCTTTTTGACATTGACAAAGAGGGAGAAAGTTATTGCTAGCTTGCACACTTGAATGAAGAATTTGCTAGCTCGATAATTGTAATGAAGAAATTTGCTATATCAAACATCATAAATATTGTTACTTGCAAAGAAAAGCAAAGTGCAATCTTGCACAAAAATTCAAGTGTTGAATTGCCATGATTGAACTTAAGAATCTTGGTATGCTTTTGTGCTTATATGTTGTGATGAAAATCTAGCTTCATGTTATAAAAATTTGAATATATTTTAAAATAGCTAGAGCTACTTCTCCTTTTTGTTGATGACATAGGGGGAGAAGTATATTGATGACTTCATGCATTGAATTGAATATTTTATATATATTTGCATGATGGTTTAAATGTTTTTCATAACATGTGATGAATGTTACTTGGATTTGGGATAATCCAAGTGTTCTATCAATGACATATTGATAGGGGGAGTTTGGTTAAACTCCGGGGAGTTAAGGTTAACTCCGTTAGTCATCAATTAGTTGTCATCATCAAAAAGGGGAAGATTGTTGAATCTCAGATTTTGATGATGAAACTAATTGATTGTGTTTAGATGTTTAACTGCATTTTGAGTGATGTAGGTGTACTAAATCAAGATTAGACAGTTAACGCAGGAGGAATTGACGTTGCGCCGGAGGAGATCACGTTAGGATATTGGATGGCAGAAGGCTTCGGACGTCGGGCATCGGGCCAAGAGCGAAAATGCACCAAGGATATCGGGGTTGCGGAGGTCAACCGCCGATTGGGCAACAAGCCACAAGAGAGGATGATGCGCTGAAGAATCAGACGAAGCGCCAACCAATGACGTGCCGGGCAACAGAATGTCAATTCACGTTGTAATAATTGTCTAGATCGGAGTAGAGTTTTCGCTTGTGTGTGCAGGATTAACTACGATAATGACGAAGACATAAAGTGAAACAAAGTGTCAGAGTCAAGCGTGAAGGATTTGTTGCGAGTTTGAGAGTTCGACGGAAGTCCGAAGGTTCGTCGGGAATGCTGCTGGAACTAGCCGAGAATGAGTAGGGAGCTTGCCAAAGGGTTTTTCGGAAGCTCGCCGAAAGGTTTGTTGAAAGTTCACGGAGCTCACCAAGAAAGATCGGAGCTTGCCGAAGAAGCTCGTTGGAACTCGCCAAGATCAAATCGTGAAGTCTAGGAGCTTGCCGGGAGTTTGCAGAATGGTTTCCGAGAGTTTATCGGAAGACCGCCGGAAGTTCGCCGGAAGCTCACCGAAAGAAGTCTTGACTTGTGGACTTTGTAATAGCTTAGGAAATGTCTTTAAATTCATATTTAGCACGTTAATTAGGATTAGGATTAGGGGTTAATCCTATAACCCAAGTAGGGGCCAATTGGGCCCGAGTTCGGACTAGTTTGGGCCAAGTTTGGAGCCCAACCAGTGAGCTGAAATAGTGTAGGCGGTGGCACCGCCAGATTAGGCGGTGGCACCACCTAGAACCCGAGAACTGAGCGGTGGCACCGCTGGACTGAGCGGTGGCACCGCCCAGAACACGAGAGGTTGGGCGGTGGCACCGCCAACCTAAGGAACCTAGGAGAATTCAAAATTTGGAGCCCAAATTTGAATCCTCTTGGGGCCTATAAATACCCCTCAATTCTCAGCTAAGATTACAACCTTTGAGAAGCATTAGATTGAGACAAAAGCCTTTGTAAAGTTTTTGGCAAGCCTTGTTTTCAATTGCTTGTGTGTTCACCTCCTTTTTCGTTGAAGATTTGTAAGAGTGTGAACAATTTGTAAAAAGGTTGTAAGAGGGGTATTTGTCCTTCCCCTTCAAAGTGATTTGCTAGTGGAAGTTGGGAGCCTCATTGAAGAAGGTTTCGCAAGTGGATGTAGGTCATTTTGACCGAACCACTTTAAATTGGCGTGTTCTCTGGTTTGCATTTACTTATTATTATTTACCTTACTGCAAACCTTCATATGTGCTTTACTTCCTCATTACTTTTGTTGCACACCTTTACGAATACGCTTTCAAGTTAAGCACTTCCGAGTTCGATTTTTATCGTATGAAAGATTTTCCAAAACCGACGTTTTAATCCGCTACACTAATTCACCCCCCCCCCCTCTTAGTGCCGCTCCAATCCTAACAATATATACATATATATATATATATATATATATATATATATATATATATATATATATATATATATATATATATATATATATATATATATATATATATATATATATATATATATATATATATATATATATATATATATATGTATATGTATGTATGTATAAATATATGTATACATATATGGACAAATATGTATACATATATGTATATATATATGTATATGTATACATATATGTATACATATATGTACAAATATGTATATATATATATATAAATACATATATATATACATATATAAATATATATGTATATATATAAATGTATTTATATATATATATATATATATATATATATTGTTAGGACTCTAGCTTGGAGAGTCCTAATTGAGAGGGACATTCATGTAAAAATGTTAGGACTCTAGCTAGGAGAGTCCTAATTGAGAGGGACATTCATGTAAAAGGTTTTTTCTTAGAGAAGAATTAGGAGTTGTAAGGGAATAGGAGTCTTGAGTATGAGTCCTATTAGGAGTTGGTTAGAAGTAAGAGTCTTAAGTAGGAGTCCTATTAGGAGTTAGGGTTTAGAAGCCCTATAAATAGCCATGTATTCCTCCTCTTTTCTCAAGCAATAGATGAATCTTTTCTGCAGCCTTTGAGCAGCAACTTGGAGGGAGGAACCCCTATAGAGTTCCAAGGAGGCCGATCCCCTAAAGAGATCAACCCCAAGTTTAGAATCTGCAAGGGTTTTAACACCTGGGAAGCCCTATAAATAGCCATGTATTCCTCCTCTTTTCTCAAGGAATAGATGAATCTTTTATGCAGCCTTTGAGCAGCAACTTGGAGGGAGGAACCCCTATAGAGTTCCAAGGAGGCCGATCCCCTAAAGAGATCAACCCCAAGTTTAGAATCTGCAAGGGTTCTATCACCTGGTATCAGAGCAGCGTTCTTGGCGTCTCGCTGCCCTTCCACAGCCATCCATCAACCCTCTACAACCATCCAAAGCAATTCCCACAATTGCTTAAAAGATCGTCACTGAATTCCGCCATCATCTCCATCACCGCGGATCATCCTTTGATCTCCCCGTGAATTGCAACAGGTTCTGGTTTCCTACCTTACTGCTGCTGCAATTTAGTTATCCTTATTCGAAAATAAAAAAAAAACAAAATCGTTCTTATATTGCTGCATAAACTTTTCGTCACAAAGTTTTCATCTCTACGATGAAAGATACATTGCAGAATTCCAGCCGCATAGCACCATCTGTTTGATCTTGCTACTATGCTTTTTCTATCCAAATTTCTACGAAATTTTTATGACATCTTTGACACTTCCTAATAGTGGATTTCCCTTTGGTTTCATCAAAAAATTCTCAATATAAACTACTGATCTTTTATGTCCAATCTGCTGCACTTGAATTGCAGAATTCAAGCCGCATAGCACCATCTGTTTGATCTTGCTACTGTGCTTTTTCTTTCCAAATTTCTACGAAATTTTTATGACATCTTTGACACTTCCTAACAGTAGATTTCCCTTTTGTTTCATCGAAAAATTCTCAATATAAACTACTGATCTTTTATGTCCAATCTGCTGCACTTGAAAATCTATGCTGCAGAAAATTTCAGCTGCATATCGTTGCCTTAACCCATCTATTTGCGATCTTTTTTGAATGAAATTTCTTATAGACTTCATATATCATCTTGGCTTCCATCTAAGATTGATCTATTAAGAAATTCATCTCTAAAAACGATTTTATGTTGCTGCAAATTTTCATCGTAACCCGCTGAAATTTTTCGACGATAATTCTGCAATTGCAACTTGCACCAATTTCTTTGCTGTTATACTGCCGAAATTTTATTGATTAAATTAGATATCCTTGCTGTCATATAAACTGTGATTTTGCTATCAATTCCCTCCTCAATTCTCTTAAGTTTTTGGTGGAAATTACGTCGAGAAACCGTTGTTTCTTCGACGACAATTCTACTCTTACAAGACAGCACATACTTGCTGCAACTTCCACGGATTTCTGTCAAACCTTTGCTACCATCTACCACAGATCCAAAACTTTCATCCAGAGCCCTAAAACTCTACCAAACCACACCCTTAAACTGCACCCAAAACAGCCACAAAACAAGCCTAAACCGTAGCCTACATCCACCAATCCACCAACACTTTCGACCATCAACTTCTCTCAACCTATACATGCCTTTAACCCAACAGCAAAAGAGAGATCTTAACATCATTGATTTGGGGCCATATACTATGGCATCTAAGGAGGCAATCAATGCTAAATTCGAAGCCTTGGAGGCGCGAATGGAGGATAAGATTCGGACGCTCTTTACCGAACTCAGATTGGGCCGACCACTAAGCCCGAAGAAATCATATCAAGGAGAGAGCTTTGCCCAATCACACCAAGCTCGAAGAGATGACTTCCAAGAGAGGGGAAGCTCTATGACCAACCCCAACTATCCATGCATGAGAGTGGACTTCCCTAGATGGGAAGAAGGAGACCCGATTGGTTGGATTTCGCACGCGGAGCGATATTTTCGGTACCACAAAACCGCGGATGTATCTATGGTGAAAATTGCAGCTATACATCTTGAAGGGGATGCTATTCAATGGTTTGACTGGTTTGAACATACTTATGGAGTCCTTTCATGGCGACAATTCAAAGAAGAACTGCTGATTCGCTTCAGACCAACCAATTACGAGAATATTGACGAACAACTAGCAAAGATCCGACAAACCTCCACCATTCAGGAGTACCAAACCAGGTTTGAAAGGTTATCTAATCAAAATCATGATTGGTCTCAAAAACAGCTATTGAGGACCTTCATTGAGGGCTTGAAGCCGGAGATCCGAGGAGAAGTTAAAGCGCGACAACCGTATACGCTTATGACAGCCATCTCTTTCGCACGACATCAAGAGGAGCAATTGAACCATGAAGCTCGGAGGACTAGGGTCACTCCTCAACCAGTAATATTGAAGCCCTCAGCCCCCCCTACTATTGACCAAGTCCCTGCACCAAAGAGGTTAACAGGAGAAGAGCTTCGGGAGCGATATGCGAAGGGGTTATGTTGGCATTGTGACGAGCCGTGGAGCCGTGAGCATCGCTGCAGTAAAGGAGGACTTCTTATGATTGAACCGATAGAAGAAGAGGTCATTGAACATCCAAAAGAGAGCTTTGAATATGAAGAAGAAGATGCAGAAGAAGAGCCACAACCGACCGAAGTTACGGTACATACACTAGCTAGCTACTCAAACCCGCAAACGATGAAAATTGGAGGCCTTCTCAAACAACAACCAATCACTGTTCTCATCGACACGGGCAGTACTACTAACTTCCTAAATAGTAAGCTTGCTGTTCGGATATCATTACCTATCGAGAATCGCTGCAGGTTTGATGTTAAGGTCGCCGACGGACGGATTTTGAATTGTGATCATAGGCGCTTACAGGAGAAACTATTGCTGCAGGACCAAGAGATAATTACAGATTTCTTCCTTCTCCCTCTTAACAATCATGAAGCCATGCTCAGAATTAAATGGTTGATGACATTAGGTGATATTTCCTGGAATTTTATGAAACAAATTATGAAATTTTACAGTAAGGAGAAACAGGTGACATTGCACGGGAAACGTGGGGGCGACATAACAACGATTTGCACACAACAAATGGAGAATGTTTTGCATAAAGCATGCAGCGGCTTTTTGGTACAACTTGAGCAGCAAACTAAGGGAGAGCTAACAGAATTTGAAGATCCAAATCTACTTCCTTTGCTTGCCGAATTTTCAAATATATTTGACGAACCGCGCAACCTACCTCTTACCTGTCGGCATGATCATTGTATAATAATTCTTCCAGGCAAATCTTCAGCAAATGCTCAGCCATATCAGTATCCACATCTCCAGAAGGATGAAATAGAAAGGATTATAAAAGAGATGCTCGAAACAGGAGTTATTCGGCCAAGTTCCAACCTCTACTCTTCGCCGGTGCTACTTGTATGCAAGAAGGACGGAACAAGGCGAATATGTGTTGATTACCGAGCTCTCAATGGCATAATCATCAAGGACAAATACTTTATTCCAATAGTAGATGAATTGCTAGATGAAAGGGAGCACAAATCTTTACAAAGCTGGACCTTTGATCCGGGTATCATCAAATACGAGCATGCAAAGAAGACATACGGAAAACCACCTTTTGAACACACAATAACCACAAATTTTTGCTTTCTTCAACAAAAGGTAGAATATCTTGGGCATATCATATCAGAGGAAGGTGTGGCAGTGGACCCCTTCAAAATTGGAGCAATGCAAAACTGGCCGACCTCGAGAAACATAAAATTGCTACATGGCTTTCTGGGTTTAATAGGCTACTACCGCAAGTTCGTGAAAAACTATGGAAAGATCAGTGCACCACTTACTTCCTTACTAGAAAAAAATGTCTTCCAATGGTTGGACAGAGCCTCCGCTGCCTTCGACAAACTTAAGGCAGCCATGACGACGACGCCGGTGCTAACACTACCAGATTTCAACCGACCCTTCATTATTGAGGCCGACACATCTGGAGTCAGAATTGGAGCCATTCTCATGCAAGATGGTCGACCACTCGCATACACTAGCAAGACATTATCTCCCTCCGATCAAAATATGTCAACATATGATAAGGAGATGCTCGCCATTGTGCGCGCAGCAACGAGGTGGAGATTGTACTTGATCAGGCGATACTTTCAAATCAAGACCGACCATAAAAGCCTAAAATATCTCTTGAAACAGAAGATATCTTCCCCCGAGCAGCAAAAATGGGTAACAAAACTTCTTGGATTTGATTTTGAAATAACTTACAAAAAGGGGAAAGAGAATGTTCTTGCAGATGCGCTTTCGCAGCTACCCGAGCAAGTTGAAGTTTCGACCGTTTCACTTCCGACCAGCGACTTCCTTGAGGATATTAAGATGGAATGGCAAGAAGATTCAGATACTAGTAAGATTATAAAAAAATTAGAGGAAGCACCAAGCCCCATGGCTCATTACAATTGGGACTCAAAAGAATTACACTATAAGGGACGCATTGTGCTTGTGACAAATTCTACTTGCATCTTCAATAGCAGATTTTGGACAAAGTTATTCTATATGCAGGGTACTAAATTGAAAAGGAGTACGACATATCACCCACAAACCAACAGCCAACCGAAAGTTTTAAACAGGTGCTTGGAGACAGCCCAAAGCCACCCACCAAATATGACTACCCAAAGAGAACTCCAGACCCAGCCAAGTGCCATTATTAATCGACGGATCGTGACTCGACGACGACGACCCACTAATGAAGTGCTAATACAGTGGGCGAACCTACCAAAAGAAGATGCCACTTGGGAGAACTATTACGACTTGAAGATCAAATTCCCAGAATTCATGAATCATCAGCCTCGAGGACAAGGCTGATTTGAAGAGGGCGGGTCTGTTAGGACTCTAGCTTGGAGAGTCCTAATTGAGAGGGACATTCATGTAAAAATGTTAGGACTCTAGCTAGGAGAGTCCTAATTGAGAGGGACATTCATGTAAAAGGTTTTTTCTTAGAGAAGAATTAGGAGTTGTAAGGGAATAGGAGTCTTGAGTATGAGTCCTATTAGGAGTTGGTTAGAAGTAAGAGTCTTAAGTAGGAGTCCTATTAGGAGTTAGGGTTTAGAAGCCCTATAAATAGCCATGTATTCCTCCTCTTTTCTCAAGGAATAGATGAATCTTTTATGCAGCCTTTGAGCAGCAACTTGGAGGGAGGAACCCCTATAGAGTTCCAAGGAGGCCGATCCCCTAAAGAGATCAACCCCAAGTTTAGAATCTGCAAGGGTTCTATCATATATATATATGTATATATATGTATTTATATATATATGTATATATATGTATTTATATATATATGTATATATATGTATTTATATATATATGTATTTATATATATATATATGTATTTATATATATATGTATTTATATATATATGTATATATGTATATGTTTGTGTATATATATATATATATATATATATATTGTGATGTCCTTAGATCTGTTTAATGGGAATCATATCATGATGAGATTATAATAATAAGACCGATTCACCTTTAAACACAGATCCTAAATAATCTTGGTCATAGGTTACTCGAGAGGGACATCGAGATAACCGAACAGATTGGTGTGATGTATACCCGTCCATATAATAGATGCAATTATGTCATAGCTGCTCATGTGGGGACACTAGTGATACAGTACATGTGCTCATTGGAGAATGAATTCACTGATTGATCTGTTTACGGAATATTGGATGCCTAATGATGCCTAATTATCATATAGCGATTCCTATTGAATCTCGGATTTTGATAATGAAGTCAATTGTCATTTGTTGTCTAATCTATGTGTTGAGATAAGTGTGCAGGATTAACTACGATGAAAGATAGACAAGCAGCAGGAGTTGCGCCGGAGTCAAGTTCATGATCACGTTGGGAGTTCGAGAGTTCGACGGAAGTTCGGACGGTCGTCGGAGGTTCTGCGAGAACAGATCCGAGAAGTCCAGAAGCTTGCCAAGCGAAGCTCGTCGGAACTTGCCAAGTGGATCGTCGCAAAGTCCAGGAGTTTGCCGGAAGTCCACAGGAGCATCACCGAGGGTTCATCGGATGATCGACGGAAGTTCGCCGGAAACTCGCCGGAAGGAGCGATTGACGCACCGAAGCAAAGCTGCAGAAGTTGTCTCAGATTTAATCGTAGTTAGCACGTTGATTAAGTTGGAAAATGGGAGGTGATCCCATTGGCTTAATCTTGGGGCAATTGGGCCCCTGAAAGATTGAAATTGGGCCGAATGGAATGAACCATTCGGACCCTGATTGCACCAGGAGGTGCAACCGCCCAGGCCAGGAGGTGGCACCGCCTGGGCTAAGCCTCCCAGCGAGACTGGGCGGTGCAACCTCCCCAGCCGGGAGGTGGCACCGCCTGAGCTCAGTCTTCGAGCTAGACTGGGCGGTGCAACCTCCCTGACAGAGAGGTGGCACCGCCTGAGCTCAGTCTTCGAGCAAGACTGGGCGGTGCAACCTCCCTGGCAGAGAGGTGGCACCGCCTGAGCTCGGTCTTTGAGCTCTGCCAGGCGGTGCAACCTCTCCAGTCAAGAGGTGCAACCGCCTGATCCCGGAATTCCGGGATTTGATCGTTTTGAGCTCCAAATTTGAATTGGGTTGGGGCCTATAAATTCCCCACCCATTCAGCACTGAAAAGATACAGACCTACACCGAAATCTTGATCTTTTCTGTGATTCTAAGAGCTCAAAAGTGTTGTAAAGCCTTTAAGTCTCCTCCTTCTGTTCTTCAAGTTTTCAGTTGTAAAGTGAGGAGAGAAAGGTCTGTAAAGGTTGTCTCCTGAGCCTGTCAAAAGGAGAGAAACTGTAAAAGGGAAGTTTGGCCTTCGCCTATTGAAGGAAGGCCCCTAGTTGACGTCGGCAACCTCGTCGGTGGAGGAAGCCAAAAGTGGAGTAGGTCAAGGCTGACCGAACCACTCTAAATCTCTGGTTTGCGTTTATTTTTCAGCACTTTATCATTACTGCAAACCTCCTTCATTACTACTGCTCTCTGCGCTTTCACGAACAAGTTCTAAGTGTTGTTCTTCCGAATCTGCATTCAGACGTAAATTCGTGTTTTCGTACATTACTGTTTACGTTTACGTTTGATTCTGCAGAACCGTCTTCCGTGCTTTTACGAACGAGTTTCTTTGCAGTTTACACTTACATTTTGATTCTATTGATAACTGCAAACTATCCTCTGCAATTTTACGAACGAGTTTCAACATTTAGACGTAAAACTGCATTTAGACGTAAATCGGCTTTCCTCGCACAATCATCAGATCTCAGTTCATGTTTACGTCTTGATTTCAACTGCATACTGCCTTCTGCGAGTATACAAACGAGTTTCAAAGTTTAGACGTAAATCTGCGTTTAAGACGTAAATTTGCGTTTAGACGTAAATCTGCGTCTAGACGTAAATCTGCGTTTAGACGTAAATCTATTTTTTGCAGATTATGTTTTGAGCTGAACAACAGCAGCACACTGTCTTTATACTTCTGCTTAAACTACTTCTAGACGCAAACTGTGTTTAGACGCAATCTGCGCTTAGACGCAATCTGCATTTAGACGCAATCTGCGCTTAGACGCAATCTGCGCTAAGACGCAAACTGCGCTTAGACGCAATCTGAGTTTAGACGCAATCTGCATTTAGACGCAAACTGCGTTTAGACGCTAACTGTGTTTAAACGTAAACTGCTCTTAATCATAAGTAATCTTAGAATCGGCTTTTTGCATCAAAATAGTCTTTATCGAACGAACGCAGCTTTCATTTTTTAATCGCTGAAAAATATCCGCTGCACTAATTCACCCCCCCCCCTCTTAGTGCTCTCGATCCTAACAATTGGTATCAGAGCCCGGTTAACTCTCAAAAGGATTAAAACCCAAGAGAGATGGCTTACGCCGGAAACCAAGAGGGCCATTCCATTACACGTCCACCCATGTTTAATGGGACGGACTACACCTACTGGAAGACCCGAATGAGGATCTTTCTTATTTCTATGGATTTTGAATTATGGAATCTTGTCGAGAATGGTTTTTCAAAGTCTTCTCTTCCAATGATCGATTGGAATGATTTGGAAAAGAAGGCTTTCGCTCTAAATGCAAAGGCTATGAATGCCTTATTTTGTGCACTTGATAAAAACGAGTTTAACCGTGTTTCAACTTGTGAAACTGCATTTGATATTTGGCACACACTCGAAGTGACCCATGAGGGCACAAGTAGAGTAAAAGAGTCAAAAATCAATTTGCTGTTACACTCTTTCGAACTTTTCCGTATGAAACCGAGTGAAACCATTGGCGACATGTTTACCCGTTTCACGGATGTCGTCAACGGTCTAAAAGGACTCGGAAAGAGCTTTTCGGATTTTGAGCTTGTTAATAAGATACTAAGATCCCTTCCTAAGAGTTGGGATCCTAAAGTCACCGCTATTCAAGAGGCAAAAGATCTGCGAAATTTCCCTCTTGAAGAACTAATCGGGTCATTAATGACCTACGAAATGACTTGTAAAGCTCATGAAGAGCAAGAAGACATCCTTCCAAAGAACAGGAAGGATATGACACTCAAAACTTCAGAATGCCACTTGAGAGAAAACTCAAGTGATGAGGACTGTGATGATGACTTGGCACTTCTAACAAGAAAGTTTAAAAAGTTCTTTAAAAGAAACAAGTTTAAGAATGATTCAAAAAATAAACTTGAACCCAAAAAAGGACCAAGTAATCTGCTATGAATGCAAAAAACCGGGACACTACAAAAGTGATTGTCCCCAAGTCAAGAAAAGAACAACAAAGAAGAAGGCGCTCCAAGCAACATGGGATGATTCGAGCGTATCTGAGGAAGAGGAGTCCAACACCGAGCAAGTTGCTCATTACGCCTTAATGGCCATCGAAGATGAGGTAACAAATTCAATAGATGCTGATTTATCTTTCGATGAATTATTAGATGCTTTCAATGACTTATTTGACGAATGCAAGAGTATAAGTAGAAAATATAAATTGCTGAAAAAGATGCATGATAGTCTTACGTGTGAGTTTGATAAGTTAAAAGTCGAACATCATGATAGTTTAAATTCATGTATCAAATGTCATGATTTAGAAACTTTGCAAAAAGAAAACCTGCTACTCAAGGACACCTTGAAGAAATTCGAGGTTGGTAGCAAGTCATTAAACATGATCCTTGCAAACAAGGGTCACATTCCAAAAAAGAGCGGAATTGGATTTGTGAGAAGTCCTCACCAAAATCCAACCACCTTCATTAAAGGCTCCATCTTACATATTCAACACCAAACCAAGTGCAACTTTTGTTGCAAATCTGGACACAAGACACATTGTTGTCCATTCAAGAAAATAAGTCCAAACAAACTAATCTGGGTTCCTAAAGGAACCATGATAAACTCTATGCAACATGATAGAAAATGCAGATCTATTTATGAGGCACCCAAAAGCAAATGGGTACCTAAACATCATCCTTTCTTGTAGAAAACTAAACCATCGCAAGCTAGGAGCAAGAGATGGTACCTTGATAGTGGATGCTCAAGGCATATGACCGGAGATCCATCTCAATTCTCTAAGCTCACTAGCATAGACGAAGGATATGTCACCTTCGGAGACAACAACAAGGGTAAAATCATTGGCAAAGGAACCATAGGTAACAAATCCAACTTCTCTATTGAAGATGTCTTACTAGTTGATGGTTTAAAACATAACCTCTTGAGCATTAGTCAATTATGTGATAAAGGATATATTATAAGATTTGAATCTAATGCTTGCATCATTGAAAAACCACACAAAAATATATCTATGATTGCATTAAAACAAAATAACGTATACACTATTGACATCAATGACTTATGCGATGAAATGTGTTTTGCCGTTATGAATGAGGATGCTTGGCTATGGCATAGAAGATTAGGTCATGCTAGCATAAAACTAATCACTCAAGTATCATCTAGAGAACTTGTAAGAGGAATTCCTCATATCAAGTTCATCAAAGATAATGTATGTGATGCTTGCCAATTAGGTAAGCAAATTAAGGGTAGCTTCAAAGCTAAGAATCAAATAAGCACCTCTAGGCCCTTACAATTGATCCATATGGACTTGTTCGGACCAATCTCTACATCGAGTCTAGGAGGTAGCAAATACGCCTTTGTCATTGTTGATGACTATAGCAGATATACATGGACCTACTTCTTAAAACAGAAAAATGAATGCTTTAGATATTTTACCAAGTTTTGTAAACTTGTTCAAAATGAGAAGGGATCTATGATTTCGTCAATTAGAAGTGATCATGGTGGAGAATTTCAAAACCATGATTTCCAAGAATTCTGTGAACTCAACGGATACAACCATAATTTCTCTACTCCAAGAAATCCTCAACAAAATGGGGTAGTAGAAAGAAAAAATCAAAATTTACAAGAAATGGCAAGAACCATGTTGAATTAACATAGCCTACCTAAATATTTTTGGGCCGAAGCTGTAAACACTGCATGCTATATTTTAAATAGAGTCCTAGTAAGACCCTTACTCACCAAAACTCCTTATGAGTTATGGAATAACAAAAAACCCAATGTCTCATATTTTAAAGTCTTTGGGTGTAAGTGTTTTATCTTGAATGAAAAGGATAACTTAGGAAAATTCGATGCTAAATCTGATGAAGGAATCTTTCTTGGTTATTCTTCGGTTTCTAAAGCTTTTCGCATTTTCAATAAAAGAACCTTAATTATTGAAGAATCCATCCATGTTGTTTTCAATGAGATTTCAGAAATTAAGAAAAATGATCTTGATGATGATGTTAATTTTGATTCCTTGAATTTAAATGAAACCCCGTCTCCAACTAGCAACTTGGATGCATCCACTTCCGAAACATCCTTACCCAAGGATTGGAAGTATGTGGATGCTCATCCTAAGGAGCTAATCCTAGGAGACACATCAAAGGGGGTTCAAACACGATCTTCTTTTAAAAACTTTTGTGCCAACGCCACCTTTCTCTCCCAAATTGAACCCAAATGTATTGATGAAGCCATGAAAGATGATTCATGGATTATCGCAATGCAAGATGAATTAAATCAATTTGAGAGAAATGAGGTGTGGACGCTTGTTCCTAGGCCAAATGACCATTTAGTTATTGGTACTAAATGGGTCTTTAGAAACAAGCAAGATGAAAATGGTATCGTGGTTAGAAACAAGGCTAGACTAGTGGCCAAAGGTTTCAACCAAGAAGAAGGTATCGATTACGAAGAAACCTTCGCACCTGTGGCTCGATTGGAAGTCATAAGGATGCTCCTTGCCTATGCTAGTTGTAATAATTTTAAGTTATTTCAAATGGATGTTAAAAGCGCTTTTCTAAATGGTTTTATTTCCGAAGAAGTTTATGTTGAACAACCTCCTGGATTTGAAAATAATAGCCTCCCTAATCATATGTTTAGATTAACTAAAGCTCTCTATGGTTTAAAATAAGCCCCAAGGGCTTGGTATGAGAGACTTAGTTCTTTTCTCATTGAAAATAATTTCATAAAAGGCAAGGTTGATACTACATTATTTATCAAGAATTTTGAAAATAATTTTCTCATTGTTCAGATTTATGTTGATGATATCATCTTTGGCTCTACAAATGAATCTCTTTGTGAATCTTTTGCTAAAACTATGAGTCTTGAATTCGAAATGAGCTTAATGGGAGAATTAACATTCTTCTTAGGCTTACAAATCAAACAACTAAGCAATGACATCTTTATTAGTCAAACTAAATATGCCATGAATTTATTAAAAAGGTTTAACATGAACAACTCAAAGGCTAGTAACACTCCTATGAGCACCTCCACTAAGTTAGAAATTGATGAAAGTGGAGAAAGCTTTGATCAAAAACTTATAGGGGTATGATAGGAAGTTTACTTTACCTCACTGCAACCAGACCAGACATCATGTTCAGTGTAGGACTTTATGCTAGATTTCAATCAAACCCTAAGATATCACATCTCAAAGCAGTTAAAAGAATATTTAGATATCTTAATGGTACCACAAATCTAGGATTATGGTACCCAAAATTAGAAAATTTTGAGTTAATTGCTTATGCTGATGCTCACTTTGCTGGCTGTAGATTAGATAGAAAAAGCACATCAGGATCATGTCAATTTTTAGGACATGCCCTTGTTTCCTGGTCATCAAAGAAACAAAACTCGGTTGCACTATCAACAACCGAAGCTGAATATATTGCAGCAAGTGCATGCTGTGCACAAGTTGTATGGATGAAAAATACCTTAGAAGATTATAAAGTTCATCTCAAAAATATTCCAATTAAATGTGATAACACAAGTGCAATATGCTTAACCAAGAATCCTATACAACACTCAAGAACAAAACATATTGATATTAGACATCACTTTATACGTGATCATGTCACCAATCACGACGTAACCATAGAGTTCATTGATACTAAACATCAACTAGCTGACATTTTTACAAAACCTCTAAGTGAAGAACAATTTGATTTCATTAGAAGAGAATTAGGAATGTTGATGTGTCCGAACAGATAAATTTGTTAAAATCATTTTTCGGACTATATAGTATGATCAAATCACTTGATTATATGTGAAAATCTGCAACAAAATCTTGTCCGAATGCATCTTATTTATGAAACAGATTTTCTCGTACACCTTCATAAAAATTGAGTTTCTGAAATAGATTTTATGAAAGTGATTCATGTGTATGTATTCCATCCTGCAAAATCTTTACACAAAGGGGAAGAAGTATTTAAAGCAATCTATGTAAAATTCCTCTATAAGCTTGCGATTGTTATTTTCTGGTATTATGTTTACTATGCATTTTGTTGATGACAAAGGGGGAGATATATATATGAATTGATAAACATTGCCATGATGAATGATGCTATAAACACTGCTATAATTATGCTATAATTATGCCATCCTTGCATCACCAAGAGATATATGAACATGTGCTAAAGTTTGCATTATGCCCTGAGTTGATATCTTATCATGTGAAGAAAATGCAAAACTTGCTAGAATATTTCAAATGTATTCATCATGTAATAAGTTTCACAGCTTTATATGAAAATGTTCAAACTACATGATGAATAGTTACAAACACAATCATACAAACCTGATGATGTATGTCAAGCCCTGACATCATCTTTGAAGAGATACATCATGATGAGAATCATGATGGGAGTATTGATAAGTTTAACTGATCTAACTTATCAATACGTCACTTGAATTCTTAGGTCTTGAATTCAAGGTTGACTTATCTCAACTATGGCATATAGACAGGGGGAGTTAAGGATAACTCCATTATCAATTGATTGTCATCATCAAAAAGGGGGAGATTGTTGAATCTCGGATTTTGATGATGAAGTCAATTGTCATTTGTTGTCTAATCTATGTGTTGAGATAAGTGTGCAGGATTAACTACGATGAAAGATAGACAAGCAGCAGGAGTTGCGCCGGAGTCAAGTTCATGATCACGTTGGGAGTTCGAGAGTTCGACGGAAGTTCGGACGGTCGTCGGAGGTTCTGCGAGAACAGATCCGAGAAGTCCAGAAGCTTGCCAAGCGAAGCTCGTCGGAACTTGCCAAGTGGATCGTCGCAAAGTCCAGGAGTTTGCCGGAAGTCCGCAGGAGCATCACCGAGGGTTCATCGGATGATCGACGGAAGTTCGCCGGAAACTCGCCGGAAGGAGCGATTGACGCACCGAAGCAAAGCTGCAGAAGTTGTCTCAGATTTAATCGTAGTTAGCACGTTGATTAAGTTGGAAAATGGGAGGTGATCCCATTGGCTTAATCTTGGGGCAATTGGGCCCCTGAAAGATTGAAATTAGGCCGAATGGAATGAACCATTCGGACCCTGATTGCACCAGGAGGTGCAACCGCCCAGGCCAGGAGGTGGCACCACCTGAGCTAAGCCTCCCCGCGAGACTGGGCGGTGCAACCTCCCCAGTCGGGAGGTGGCACCGCCTGAGCTCAGTCTTCGAGCTAGACTGGGCGGTGCAACCTCCCTGACAGAGAGGTGGCACCGCCTGAGCTCAATCTTTGAGCAAGACTGGGCGGTGCAACCTCCCTGGCAGAGAGGTGGCACCGCCTGAGCTCGGTCTTCGAGCTCTGCCAGGCGGTGCAACCTCTCCAGTCAAGAGGTGCAACCGCATGATCCCGGAATTCCGGGATTTGATCGTTTTAAGCTCCAAATTTGAATTGGGTTGGGGCCTATAAATTCCCCACCCATTCAGCACTGAAAAGATACAGACCTACACCGAAATCTTGATCTTTTCTGTGATTCTAAGAGCTCAAAAGTGTTGTAAAGCCTTTAAGTCTCCTCCTTCTGTTCTTCAGGTTTTCAGTTGTAAAGTGAGGAGAGAAAGGTCTGTAAAGGTTGTCTCCTGAGCCTATCAAAAGGAGAGAAACTGTAAAAGGGAAGTTTGGCCTTCGCCTATTGAAGGAAGGCCCCTAGTTGACGTCGGCAACCTCGTCTGTGGAGGAAGCCAAAAGTGGAGTAGGTCAAGGCTGACCGAACCACTCTAAATCTCTGGTTTGCGTTTATTTTTGAGCACTTTATCATTACTGCAAACATCCTTCATTACTACTGCTCTTTGCGCTTTCACGAACAAGTTCTAAGTGCTGTTCTTCCGAATCTGCATTCAGACGTAAATTCGTGTTTTCGTACATTACTGTTTACGTTTACGTTTGATTCTGCAGAACCGTCTTCCGTGCTTTTACGAACGAGTTTCTTTGCAGTTTACACTTACATTTTGATTCTATTGATAACTGCAAACTGTCCTCTGCAATTTTACGAACGAGTTTCAACATTTAGACGTAAAACTGCATTTAGACATAAATCGGCTTTCCTCGCACAATCATCAGATCTCAGTTCATGTTTACGTCTTGATTTCAACTGCATACTGCCTTCTGCAAGTATACAAACGAGTTTCAAAGTTTAGACGTAAATCTGCGTTTAAGACGTAAATCTGCGTTTAGACGTAAATCTGCGTCTAGAGGTAAATCTGCGTTTAGACATAAATCTGTTTTTTGCAGATTACGTTTTGAGCTGAACAACAGCAGCACACTGTCTTTATACTTCTGCTTAAACTGCTTCTAGACGCAAACTATGTTTAGACGCAATATGCGCTTAGACGCAATCTGCATTTAGACGCAATCTGCGCTTAGACGCAATCTGCGCTAAGACGCAAACTGCGCTTAGACGCAATCTGAGTTTAGACGCAATCTGCATTTAGACGCAAACTGCGTTTAGACGCTAACTGTGTTTAAACGTAAACTGCACTTAATCATAAGTAATCTTAGAATCGGCTTTTTGCATCAAAATAGTCTTTATCGAACGAACGCAGCTTTCGTTTTTTAATCGCTGAAAAATATCCGCTGCACTAATTCACCCCCCCCCTCTTAGTGCTCTCGATCCTAACAATTCCGTGGTCCCAGTGGTGTATCTGGTCCTTAAACTTGAGACACCAAGGATGTCTGGTATGAGTGCTCTACTTTTTGATACCAAACTTATAGGTTTGGATGTCTCAGATCTAGCATAGTCAGTCTTCAGGAGTGGTAGTCAACCATACGAGGGCTATTGAGTGTTGATAGAGGATCATCCACTCTCGGTGTCATGAGAGGAATGTCTCATGTATTCTTGCTCAGACAAATCCCTGACCAGGGTCATTCAGATTGAGAGAGAAAGAGTTCTCCGGGAGAATTCGATTAGAGCGAGACTCGAGTAGAAACCATATGTGTCTAACAGCACCATGCCTGGTATATGGTCTCTAGGATATTAGATTGATGAGGGACTATAGGTACATGATAACTGATGACAAACAGGTCCATTGGATTGGATTCCTTTGTATCATCTGGGGATTATGGCATAGTGGCCTAGTATGTCCGTATTGATGAGTCGAATGAATTATTATGGAGATAATAATTTATTGAGGCAGAAGGATTTCTGACAGGTATGACTCACGGCCAATTCGATATTAGGCCTAGAGGGTCCACACATATAGTTGGCTTTGCGATAAGTAAAGGTTCGGATATGAGATATCCGTCGGAGCCCCTATCTTATTGGATATCCAATAAGCCCTTGAATTATTGGATCCTATAGATGAGATCTAATTGTTAGGATCGAGAGCACTAAGAGGGGGTGAATTAGTGCAGCGGAAATCTTTCAGCGATTAAAAACGAAAGCTGCGTTCGTTTGATAAAAACTATTTTGATGCAAAAGCCGATTCTAAGAATACTTATGATTAAGTACAGTTTATGTCTAAACACAGTTTGCGTCTAAGCACAGTTTACGCAGTTTACGTCTAAATGCAGTTTGCGTCTAAATGCAGATTGCGTCTAAGCGCAGTTTGGCGCAGTTTGCGTTTAAGCGCAGTTTGCGTCTAAGATCAAATTGCGTCTAAGCGCAGTGCAGTTTGCGTCTAAACGCAGTTTTACGTCTAAACACAGTTTTACGTCTAAACGTAGTTTTACATCTAAACGTAGTTTGCGTCTAAACGCAGTTTTACGTCTAAACGTAGTTTGCGTCTAAGCGCAGTTTAAGAAGAAGTATAAAGACAATGTGCTGCTATTGTACAGCTCAAAAAGTAATATGCAAAAAGCAGATTTACGTCTAAACACAGATTTACGTCTAAACGCAGATTTACGTCTGAACTTTGAAACTCGTTTGTAGACTCGCAGAAGGCAGTATGCAATTGAAATCAAGACGTAAACGTAAACTGAAATCTGATGATTGTGCGAGGAAAGCCGATTTACGTCTAAATGCAGTTTTACGTCTAAATGTTGAAACTCGTTCGTAAAATTACAGAAGACAGTTTGCAGTTATAAATAGAATCAAAATGTAAATGTAAACTACAAAGAAACTCGTTTGTAAAAACGCAGAAGACAGTTTGCAGTTACAAAACGTAATCGTAAACTGTAATGTATGAAAACACCGATTTACGTCTGAATGCAGATTCGGAAAGATCAGCACTTAGAAACTTGTTCGTAAAGGCGCAGAGAGCAGTAGCTATGTAGGAGGTTTGCAGTAATGATAAAGTGCTCAAAGTAAACGCAAACCAGAGATTTAGAGTGGTTCGGTCAGTTTTGACCTACTCCACTTTTGGCTTCCTCCACCGACGAGGTCACCGACGTCAACTAGAGGCCTTCCTTCAATAGGCGAAGGCCAACTGCCCTTTTACAGATTCACTCCTTTTGATGGGCTCAGGAGACAACCCTTACAGGACCTTTCTCTCCCCTCTTTACAACTCAAGACTTGAAGAACAGAAAGAAGAGAACTTTAGGACTTTACACAAATTTGAGCTCTTAGAATCACAGAAAAGATCAAGAATTCGATGTAGGTCTATATCTTTTCAGTGCTGAATGGGTGGGGTATTTATAGGCCCCAACCCAATTCAAATTTGGAGCTCAAAATGATCAAATCCCGGAATTCCGGGATCAGGCGGTTGCACCTCCTGACTGGAGAGGTTGCACCACCTAGCAGAGCTCGAAGACTGAGCCCAGGCGGTGCCACTTCTTGACTGAGGCGGTTGCACCTCTCTGCCAGAGCTCGAAGACCGAGCTCAGGCGGTGCCACCTCTCTATCAGGGAGGTTGCACCGCCCAGTCTTGCTCGAAGACTGAGCTCAGGCGGTGCCACCTCTCTGTCAAGGAGGTTGCACCGCCCAGTCTAGCTCGAAGACTGAGCTCAGGCAGTGCCACCTCCTGGCTGGGGAGGTTGCACCGCCCAGTCTCGCTGGGAGGTTTAGCCCAGGCGGTGCCACCTCCTGGCCTAGGCGGTTGCACCTCCTGGTGCAATCAGGGTCCGAATGGTTAGCTCCATTCGGCCCAATTTCAGTCTTTCAGGGGCCCAATTGCCCCAAGATTAAGCTAATGGGATCATCTCCCATTTTCCAACTTAATCAACGTGCTAACTATGATTAGATCTAAGACAATTTCTGCAGCTTTGCTTCGGTGCGTCAATCGCTTCTTCCGGTGAGTTTCCGACGAACTTCCGTCGATCATCCGATGAACCCTCGGTGATGCTCCTGCGGACTTCCGGCAAACTCCTGGACTTTGCGACAATCCACTTGTCAAGTTCCGATGAGCTTCGCTTGGCAAGCTTCTGGACTTCTCGGATCTGTTCTCGCAGAACCTCCGACGACCGTCCGAACTTCCGTCGAACTCTCGAACTCCCAACGTGATCATGAACTTGACTCCGGCGCAACTCCTGCTGCTTGTCTAACTTTCATCGTAGTTAATCCTGCACACTTATCTCAACACATAGATTAGACAACAAATGACAATTGACTTCATCATCAAAATCTGAGATTCAACGCTAATAAGAGCCCATGAGAGATTATTGGATAGAGATCCACTATTCTAAGAGGCTTGGGTAGTTGAATGAAGATCCAATACCCAATAGGGGAGGATCCATTAGGGTTAAGTTGATAGAGGACCTCTATAAATAGGATGGATTCAGTGGTTCATAGGCTAGAGCTTTTTCTTGCCTCTTCTATTCTCCTCCCCCTCTCCACCTCAGAGCAGGCTTGGAGATTTGAGGAGTGTCGTCGCAGCCCTGCTGTGTGGATCACCACTGGAGAGGAGGGTGCTTAACCTCCTTCCCCCTCTCCTAGAGATCTGCAAGGATTCTGGGATATACAATCTCCCTAGGTAACACAATTTATCTTATACGCAGTTTTAAGTTTCACGGATTTTTGCGCATCAATCTTCGCATGACGACGAACAACTCTTTGGGAATAGGGGATTTTGTTTTCTATTCTTCCGCTGCGAATATGATGAAGCCCCCAAGATTTCCTAACAGCGGTATCAGAGCCAGGTTGTTCGTGCAAAGATTGGTTTCGAACTAAGTGTGTTGTGTTTTAGGAGAAATTTTATCGTTAAAATCATTGAGGTGAGAAAGGGCAACAATTGTTGCTGCCCTTGTTGCCCAGGCAAAAGTGGCCAAAGGCTGCTTGCAGCCTTGGCCATCTGCGTGTAGGCGGTTGGTTGTTGGCTGCCAACGACCGACGACCTACATACAATAGGTGCTACCCTCGCAGGTAGAACCGCTCGTAGGGGCGATAGGCCCGTAGGGGCACCGCTCGGCGGGGCAGCACCACTTGCGAGTGCTACCCCCTAGGCAAAACCACCCACGGGGGCACCACCTACGGGGGTGCCCACCCGGAGAGGCGCCCTCCCACGAGGGCAACGCCGCCCACAAGGGCGCTTGCCCGCGGGGGCGCCCACCTGCAGGGGTAGTGCCGCCTGAAAGCAGGGGCAGCGCCCCCACCGCCCACTACATAAGCTGCCACCGATAGGGTGGCAGTGGCTACAGGAGCAAGGGAGGGGGACAAAGACTTTTAGGGTTTTTGGACAAAAAGATAATTTTACCCCCTATGAATTTGAGAAATTCTAGTTTTGTCCTTTTGTCCAACTTATAAAAGTAACCCTCAGAATTAGAAAAATTTCCTAAATGTCCCTTATTTTATAAAATATTAATTAATTAAAAAGTTTAATTGATTATTATCTAGTAGTCCTACATGATGATGATTTATACATGTAATGTATGATATGTGGACGGATGATCATGGACCGTGTGATGTGTGTACTTGTGATTATTATTTTTGGGCTCTGTGAGTCTCAATTTTTATTTCTCGTTTATTATCGGGCCTACGTGCCTATGATTAAGTTGTAATCACATGAGAAGGCGCAGTAGGAGACGGACGATCGCGATACATGGAGATGTGTCGAGATGTCGACGAAAACGATGAGGATGAGATGGAGGATCACAAGGCATAGAGATGCACCGCTGCATATATAGATCTTGATGTGAGTAATTAGGCCCATTGACTCAGGCCTGATCATATTATGCTGTGGTCCATGATTATCTGGTGTGATTGCTTATACACCTACTAGATATGTATATATATTTACATGCGATTTAGATATATATTAAATATGTATATATGTGACATATCATATTAGGAGACCAAATCATAGAAACCCCTCTCTAAGTCGGTAAACGTGAGGCAATTAGATTGACCCACATGGCCTTCCATCATTATAGGTAGGGACTGATTCCCGGTATAGGTTAAGTTGGTCGAGTCCCTCAAGGCTCACCTATATTGTGATTCGCTATCTTGCCTACTATATAGAGATGTCACTGGTGACCTGAGGACATGATATGCTTAGTTGAGTCCCTCGAGGGTATATCATCGAATCAGACTCATCTTGTAACGATGGTGTTGACTTAACCGAACATCATGGTTGGTTGAGTCCCTTGATACCATGGTGATTCGGAGGCCGAACAGGATGGGAATCATAAATAATTGTGATTTGCAAGAGTTGCCTACCTTTTGGGCTTAGTGTAATTGGACGAGTCCCTCGAGGTTACACTAAGAGGCTGATTGGATCCTGATCCCCACTAGAAGTCTATCGGAGACTTCCATTTCACGTGCTGAGGGTGTCGCGTGACTCGCTAGTAAAATAGTGGGAGCATATTAAGTTAGAAGTCCATATCTTGATTGTTTATTTTTTTTATAAAATCTACATGTTATTTATTTCTACTACATCTTTATTTTTAGAAAATATCGCTTTCAAATCCCTTACGTGGCATACTTGATGTCAACCGCCTCACTAGTCCAAATTATATGGATTGGCTCTACAACTTAACAATTGCGCTAACAATGGAGAAAATCGCATACGTCCTTGATACAGTGATGCCTACACCCGAGGAAGGGGCAAGCGAGGATAAGATCGCTCGCTACGTGAAGTACATTGATGACTCCACTCTTGCTCAGTGTTACATGTTAGGCTCCATGACTCTTGAGTTACAGAGACAACATGAAAAGAAGGATGTCAGATCCATTCTCCTACATGTCTGCAAACTGTTTGAGGAACAGGGAATGACTCAACGATATGATATATCCAAGAGCCTATTCTATACTAGGATGATTGAGGGGACACTGGTTCAAAATCATATCCTAAAGATGATTAAGTGGATAGAGAATCTCACAGGTTTAAGAATGGTCCTAGAGGATAATCTGTGTGTGGATCTTGTGCTTTAGTCCTTACCAAATTCCTTTTCACAGTTCATAATGAATTTTAATATAAACAAGCTTGAGGTCACTCTCCCGGAGCTCCTCAATATGTTGAGGAAGGCAAAAAGCACTATCAAGAAAAAGAAGCTGGTTCTCTATACTGGTAAGACCAGAAAGAAAAGGAAAGCAAAAAAGTCCCTTAAGAAGGGCAAGGGCAAAGGCAAACCAGGTAAAGCAAAGGTTGCTAAGAAAGACCCAGCAAAAGATAAAGGCCAGTGCTTCCACTACAGAAAAGATGGGCACTGAAAGAGGAACTGCAAAGAGTATCTTGCAGAAAAGGTGAAACAGAAGCTTGAAGAAGCTTTAGGTACATTCATGATCAATCTCCAATTGTTAGATTTTTATGATAGTGCATTGGTATTAGATACCGATATTGCTTATCACATCTGTAATTTGTTGTAGATTTTGGCAAAGCCTTAGAGGTTTATGAGAGGAACATTGCATAATGGTTTGTTTATGCTAAACACTACGTCACATATCATGAATGTAAGTGTGTCTAAGAGGAAACGAGATGAGGTGAATAGTGCATACTTGTGGCATTGTAGGCTAGGTCACATTCATGAGGGAAGGATTCAAAAGTTGCTAAAGGATAGATATCTAGATTCATTCATCTATGAGTCATATACAACTTGCGAGCCTTGCCTTCATAGAAAACTGACCAACTCTCCATTTAGTGGAACTAGAGAGAGAGCCACTGAGCTGTTGGAACTCATACATAGTGATGTATGTGGACCCATGTCAACTCATGCTATTGGTGGTTACTCCTACTTCATTACCTTTACTGATGATTTATCAAGGTATGGATATGTGTACTTAATGAAGTACAAGTCCGAGGCCTTTAAGAAATTCAGAGAGTATAAGAATGAAGTGGAGAACTAGATTGGAAAGGGTATCAAGACTCTTCGATCAGATCGAGGAAGTGAGTACTTAAATATAAAGTTTACCCAGTTTCTCAAGGACCATAAAGTTCTATCCCAGTGGACACCTCTTTATACACCTCAGCTCAATGGTGCATCTGAAAGGAGGAATCATATGCTGTTAGATAGGGTACGGTCCATGATGATTTTTGCTAACCTAACCTACCCATCTTATTTTAGGGATATACCCTAGAGATCATAGCTTATCTTCTGAACAGAGTTCCAACTAAGTCGGTAGTGTCTACACCATATAAGATATGGAAAGTAAAGAAGCCTAATCTTAAGGTTGTTAAGATTTTGGGCTGCCTTGCCAATATTAAAAGGCACAACCCCGATAAGTTAGAATCGAGGACCGAGTGTACAAGTTCGTGGGATATCCTAAAGAAACTTTTGGGTATTATTTCTATCATCTCGAGGACCAAAATATCTTTGTAGCTAAGACAGCGGTGTTCCTTACGAAGAAACACATTCTTGGAAGAGATAGTGGGAGCATGATAGAGTTGAGCGAGGTTGGAGAACCTAGCTCAAGCATCACTCTACAGCTTAAGTCTATTCAGGTACCTAATACACAAGTTCCAACTTTACGTAGGTCCGACAGAGTATCTCATCCTCTTGAGAGATATGTGGGACATATTGGATGAGAGGATATTGAAGATATTGATCCTCAAACCTACGATGAGGCTATTATGAGTATAAACTCCAGGAAGTGGCAAGAATCCATGAATTTTGAGATAGATTCCATGTATTCCAACAAGGCTTGAAACTTAGTTGATGCACTTAAAGGTATTGTACCCATCGGTTGCAAGTGGATCTTTAAGAAAAAGATCGGAATAGATGGAAAGGTAGAGACCTATAAATCAAGGCAAGTGGCTAAGGGGTATCGTCAAAGGCAATGTGTTAACTATGACGAAACCTTCTCATCTATAGCCATGCTAAAATTCATCCGAATTATATTGGCTATTGCAGTACACTATGATTATCAGATCTGGCAGAAGGACATGAAAACCACATTTCTCAATAGGAACCTCGATGAGGAGGTGTATATGATACAGTCCAAGTGATTCGTGTCCAAGGACTGCCCAGATAAGGTGTGCAGGTTGCTTAGATCCATTTGTGGACTAAAGCAAGCTTTCCAAAGTTGGAACATACGATTTGATAAGGCAATCAGATCTTATGACTTCATTAAAAATGAAGATGAGCCTTATATGTACAGGAAGGTGAGTGGGAGAACTATGACCTTCTTGGCATTATATATGGATGACATCCTGATCATTGGGAATTATGTAGGAATGCTATCCACAGTAAAGACTTGGTTATCTAGACACTTCTCAATGAAGGACTTAGGGGAATGATCGTATATCTTGGAGATTCATATCTATAGAGATAGATCCAAGAGGATGCTTGGCTTGTCCCAATCCAAGTATATAAACACCATTATTAAAAGGTTTAGCATGAAAAATTCTAAGAGATGTCTCATACCGATAAGACTTGGGATATCGCTTTCCAGGAATATGTCCCCAAAAACTCCTGAAGAAAAGACAAACATGGATAGGATACCCTATGTCTCAACGATAGGATCTATCATGTATGTCATGCGATGTACCAGGCCTGATATAGCACATGCTTTGAGTGTCACGAGCAAGTATTAGGCAAATCTAGGCTTGGAGCACTAAAAAGCAGTAAAGTGTATCCTTAAGTACTTGAGAAGGACTAAGGATCTTTTACTAGTATATGGAGGTAGTAGCCTCAGAGTTGAAAGCTATACGGACTCGAGTTTTCAATCCAATATCGATAATAGCAAGTCGAATTCGGGGTATGTGTACACTTTGAATGTAGTAGTGTGCTGGAAGAGTTCCAAGCAAGATACTACTATTGACTCAACCATAAAGGCGGAGTACATTGCTACAGCAAAGATAGCAAAAGAGGGAGTATGGATGAAGAAGTTCATCACAGATCTAGGAGTCGTGCCAGGTAGCAAGGAGCCGATTCTCTTATATTGCGTAACTATGAGGCGATTGCTCGAATAAGGGAACCCGGGTCTCATCAGAAGTGTTATAAGGAGGTTCCACCTGATCAGAGAGATCGTGACCCGAGGAGATGTAGTAGTGGAAAGAGTTATATCCGAAGATAACATTTCAGATCCACTAACAAAGTCGTTATCTCATATTATCTTTGAGAGTCACAGGGGTCTTATGGGGATCAGACACATATGTGATTGGCTTTAGGTCAAGTGGGAGATTGCTAGTCATAAGTGCCCTACAAGCCAATCATGTGAGTGATGGCTCGTGTGACTTGACATTCAGTCTTTTTGCTTATCATATTTTAGCATTTATCACTTTATATTGACTATTACATATATGCATGTATATATTGTGATGTCCTTGGATCTGTGCAATGGGAATCAGATCATGATGAGATCACGATAATGAGATCGATTCACCTTTAAACACAGATCCTAAATAATCCAGGTCATAGGTTACTCGAGAGGGACATCGAGATAACCGGATAGACTAGTGTGCTGTATATCCATCCATATGATGGATGCAGCTAGTCTTATAGCTATTCATGTGGGGACACTAGGGATACAGTACAGGTACTCATTGGAGAATGAGTTTACTGATTGATCCGCTTACGAAATGCTGGATGGTTGATGATGCCTTATTGTCAGACAATAATTTCGTAGTCCAGGAAGTGGCAAGAAGCCATGAATTCTGAGATAGATTACATGTACTCCAATAAGGTTTAGAACTTAGTTGATGCACTTGAAAGTATTGTACCCATCGGTTGCAAGTGGATCTTTAAGAAAAAAATCGGAGTCAATGGAAAGGTAGAGACCTATAAATCAAAGCAAGTGGCTAAAGGGTATCGTCAAAGGCAAGGTGTTAACTATGATGAAACCTTCTCATATGTAGCCATGTTAAAATCCATCTGAATTATATTAGCTATTGCAGTACACTATGATTATCAGATCTGGTAGAAGGACGTGAAAACCAAATTTCTCAATAGGAACCTCGATGAGGAGGTGTATATGATACAGCCCAAGTGATTCGTATCCAAAGACTGCCCATATAAGGTGTACAAGTTGCTTAGATCCATTTATGGACTAAAGCAAGCTTTCCAAAGTTGGAACATAAGATTTAATAAGGCAATTAGATATTTTGACTTCATTCAGAATGAAGATGAGCCTTATGTGTACAGGAAGGTGAGTGGGAGAACCATGTCCTTCTTGGTATTATATGTGGATGACATCCTGATCATTGGGAATTATATAGGAATGCTATCCATAGTAAAGACTTGGTTACCTAGACACTTCTCAATGAAGAACTTAGGGGAATGATCCTATATCTTGAGGATTCAGATCTATAGAGATAGATCCAAGAGAATGCTTGGCTTATCCCAATTTAAGTACATAGACACCATTATTAAAAGGTTTGGCATGAAAAATTCTAAGAGAAGTCTCATATCGATAAGACTTGGGATATCGCTTTCCAAGAATATGTCCTCAAAGACTCCTGAAGAAAAGACAAACATGGATAGAATACCCTATGCCTCAGCAATAGGATCTATCATGTATATCATGCGATGTACCAGGCCTGATATAGCGCATGCTCTAAGTGTCACGAGCAGCTATCAAGCAAATCTAAGCTTGGAGAACTAGAAAGCAGTAAAGTGTATCCTTAAGTACTTGAGAAGGACTAAGGATCTTTTACTAGTATATAGAGGTAGTAGCCTTAGAATTGAAAGTTATATGAACTCGAGTTTTCAGTCCGATATCGATGATAGCAAGTCAAATTTGGGGTATGTGTACACCTTGAATGTAGTAGTGTGCTAGAAGAGTTCCAAGCAAGATAATACTGCCAACTCAACCATAAAGGCGGAGTATATTGCTGTAGCAAAGATAGTAAAAGAGGGAGTATGGATGAAGAAGTTCATCACAGATCTAGGAGTCGTGCTAGGCAACGAGGAGCCGATTCTCTTATATTGCGTAATTATGGGGCGATTGCTCAAATAAGGGAACTCGGGTCTCATTAGAAGTATTCTAAGGAGGTTCCACCTGATCAAAGAGATTTTAACCTGAGGAGATGTAGTAGTGAAAAGAGTTATATCCGAAGATAATATTTTAGATCCACTGACAAAGCCGTTGTCTCATATTATCTTTGAGTGTCACAGGGATATGATGGGGATCAGACACATAGGTGATGGGCTTTAGGTCAAGTGGGAGATTGCTAGTCATAAGTGCCTTGCAAGCCAATCACGTGAGTGATGGCTCTTGTGACTTGACACACAGTCTTTTTGCTTATCATATTTTAGCATTTATCACTTTATATTGACTGTTGCATATATGCATGTATATATTGTGATGTCCTTGGATTTGTGCAATGGGAATCGGATCATGATGAGATCACGATAATGAGATCAATTCGCCTTTAAACACAGATCCTAAATAATCCCAGTCATAGGTTACTCGAGAGGGACATCGAGATAATCAAACAGACTAGTGTGTTGTATACCCGTCCATATGCTGGATGTAGCTAGTCTCATAGTTACTCGTGTCGGGACACTAGGGATATAGTATAGGTACTCATTGGAGAATGAGTTCACTAATTGATCCGCTCACGGAATGCTAGATGATTGATGATGCCTTATTGTCAGACAGCAATTTCATAATCCCAGTGGTGTATCTAGTCCTTAGACTTGAGATACTAATGATGTCCTGTATGAGTACTCCACTCTTTGATAATGGATTTATAGGTTTGAATGTCCCAGTTCTAGCACAATCGGTCATCGAGAGTGGTAGTCAATTTTACGAGAGCTATTGAGTGTCAATAGAGGATCATCCACTCTCGGTGTTATGAGAGGAATATATCATGTGTTCTTACTCAGATAAATCCCTGGCTAAGGTCATTCAGATTGAGAGAGAAAGAGTTCTCTAGGAGAATCCGATCAAAGCGAGACTTAAGTAGAAACCATATGGGTTTGACAGCACCATGCTCGGTATACGATCTTTGGGATATTAGATGGATGAGGGACTATAGGTACACGGTAACTGAGGATATATAGGTCCAATGGATTGGATTCCCCTATATCGTTTGGGGACTACGGTGTAGTGGCCTAGTACGACCATGGTCGATGAGTCGAGTGAATTATTATGAAGATAATAATTCACTAAGCCAGAAGGAGTTCTGATAAGTATCACTTATAGCCAGCTCGATATTGGGCCTAGAGAGTCACACACATATGGTAGGCATTGTGATGAGTAGAGGTTCGGATATGAGATATCCGTTGGAGCTCCTATCTTATTGGATATCTAATAAGCCATTGAATTATTGGATACTATGGAAGAGTTCCAATAAGTACCTATGAGAGATTATTGAATAGAGATCTACTAATATAAGAGGCTCGGGTAGTTGGATGGAGATCGAATACCCAATAGGGCAGGATATATTAGGGTTAAGTTGATAGGGGACCTCTATAAATAGGAGGGAATTAGTGGTTTATAAGCTAGAGCCTTTGCTTACCTATCCTATTCTATTCCCCCTCTCCACCTTAGAGCAGGCCTGAAATTTTGAGGAGCTTCGTCGCAGCCCTGTTGTATGGATCACCACTAGAGAGGAGGGCGCTTGACCTCCTTCACCCTCTCCTAGAGATCTGTAATGAATCAGTGATGTACGATCTCCCTATGTAACATAATCTATTCTATACGCAGTTTTAAGTTTCACGGATTTTTGCTCCCTAATCTTCGCATGTCGACGAACTTATCTTTGGGAATTAGAGATTTTGTTTTCTATTCTTTCATTGTGCATGTGATGTTGCCCCCTAAGATTTTCCAACAGTGGTATCGCCTAGTGTCTAGCTGCAGGCAGTGGTACCATCGCCTAGTGTAGGTGGTGGTACTGCCCATACCCGGAAGACCTAGATATTTAATTTTTTGGCTCCATTTTTGAAACCATTTGGGGCTTGTAAATACCCCACTTGAGCAACAAGAAAGTAGCAAGAATTCTAGAGGAAAAAACTGAGTAAACTCTGCCAAAACTTTGAGTTCCCTTCTAGTGCTTAGAGTTAGTTCTAAGGGAGGTGTATGAGGGAATATTTGTAAAAGAGTGACTTATAAAGGTTATCTCCTAAACCTGTGAAAAGGAGAAAGTGTTGTAAGAGGGTATTGGTTTTAACCCATTGAAAGAAGACCGATAGTGGATGCCAGTGGCCTCAACGGAGGAGGAATCGGGAGTGGATATAGGTCACGATGACCAAACCACTATAAACTCGGTTTGCAATTCTATTTTGCTATTTACATTTATTGTAAACTACCATACTTCCTCATTACTTTAGCTGCACACTCTTACGAATGTGTTTCAAGTTAACATCTTTTCCAAAATCGATTTTAATCGAATGAAAGATTTTTGTGTTGAATCTCGGATTTTGATGATAAAATCAATTGATGGGTTAATTGATCTAATCCATATTATTGAGTTAAGTGTGCAGGATTAACTACGATAACCAGAAAACACAAAGCAAGAATACCGGAGTCAAGTTCGATGGACGTTTAAGAGTCCGAAGAATCGTCGGAGATGCTGCCGGAACCAACCGAGAAGAAATCGGGAACCTGTCAGAATTTTCGGAAGGTTGTAAGAGGGGTATTTGCCCTTCCATTTCAAGAGATTTGCTAGTGGAAGGTGGGAGCCTCATCAAAGAGGGGCCTTGCAAGTGGATGTAGGTCATTTGACCGAACCACTGTAAAATCGGCGTAATCTCTAGTTTGCACTTTCTTATCGCTGCTTACATTACTGCAAACCTTCTTACGTGCTTTATTTTCTCATTACCTTTGCTGCACACGTTTACGAACACACGTTCAAGTTAAGTTTTTCAAGTTCCGTTTTTATCGTACGAAAGATTTGTCGAAACGAAAGTTTTAATCCGCTGCACTAATTCACCCCCCCCCCTCTTAGTGCCGCTCCAATCCTAATAGTTGGTATCAGAGCTAGGCTCACTCTCATATTTGGTTTGATACCCAAGAGAGATGGCTTACTCCGGCATACATGAGGGTCATTCTATAACACGTCCACCCTTGTTTAATGGGTCGGATTATACTTATTGGAAGACTCGTATCAGGATCTTCCTCGTTTCCATGGATTTCAAGCTTTGGACTATTGTTGAAAACGGATTTCAAAAATCTTCTCTTCCGATGAGCGAATGGAATGAATCGGAGAAGAAGGTTTTTGCTTTAAACGCAAAGGCTATGAATGCCTTATTTTGTGCACTAGACAAAAATGAATTTAATCGTGTTTCAATTTGTGATTCGGCTTTTGATATTTGGAGAACTCTTGAGGTCACTCATGAAGGCACTAGCCGAGTGAAAGAGTCCAAAATCAACATCATTGTGCACTCTTACGAACTTTTCCGAATGAAACCAAGTGAGTCCATCGGAGACATGTACACCCGGTTTACGGATGTCATCAATGGACTCAAAGCTCTTGGTAAAGATTTTACTAACTTTGAACTAGTAACTAAAATCTTAAGATCCCTCCCTAAAAGTTGGGATCCAAAAGTTACGGCAATTCAAGAGGCTAAAGACCTTAAAACATTACCTCTTGAAGAACTTATTGGTGTTAGGATCAAGAGCACTAAGAGGGGGGGGGGGGGGGGGGGTGAATTAGTGCAGCAGAAATCTTTCAACGATAAAACACCAGAATATAAGCGCAAACTGAAATACGACGTTCGTACGAAGAAGCTTATTTACGTCTAAATGCTGATTCGTAAATCACTTGATTAGGCGAGATGCAGTTTAAGCAAGGATATAAAGGCAGTTTGTAGTTATGATTGAAATCAAAACATAAACGCAAACTGAAATATGATGATCGTACGAAAAAACAGATTTACGTCTAAACGCTGATTCGGAAAGTGCAAAGCTTAAAACCCGATTGTATATGCACAGAAAGCAGTAAGCTTTAGAGGAGGTTTGCAGTAAAGATAATATGCTCAAAGTAAATGCAAACCGAGATTTAGAGTGGTTCGGTCAATCTTGACCTACTCAACTTTTGGCTTCCTCCACCGACGAGGTCACCGACATCAACTAGAGGCCTTCCTTCAATAGGCGAAGGCCAACCACCCTTTTACAGTTTCACTCCTTTTGACGGCCTTAGGAGACAACCCTTACAGAATTTTCTCTCCTCTCTTTACAACTCAGAACTTGGAAGAAAAGAGGGAGAAGAACTTTTGGCCTTTACAACAATTTTGAGCTCTAAGAATCACAGAAAAAGATCAAGATTTCGGTGTAAGTTCATGCTCTTTCAGTGCTGAATGGGTGGGGTATTTATAGGCCCCAACCCAGTTCAAATTTCGAGCTTAAAACTGTCAATTCCCGGAATTCCGGGATCAGGCGGTTTCACCTCCTGACTGGAGCGGTTGCACCGCCTGGCAGAGCTCGAAGACTGAGCCTCTGGGTGGTGCTACCTCCTGTCAGGGGCGGTTGCACCTCCTGCCAGGGCTCGAAGACCGAGCTCAGGCAGTGCCACCGCCTGACTGAGGCGGTTGCACCTCCTGCCAGAGCTCGAAGACCGAGCTCAAGCGGTGCTACCTCCTGTCAAGGGAGGTTGCACCGCCCAGTCTGGCTCGAAGATTGAGCCCAGGCGGTGCTACCTCCTGGCTGGGGCGGTTGCACCGCCCAGTCTCGCTCGAAGACTTAGCCCAGGCGGTGCTACCTCCTAGCTTGGGCGGTTGCACCTCCCAACAGAAGTCAGGGTCCGAATGGGTTGATCCATTCGGCCCAATTTGGGTTTTTCAGGGGCCCAATTGCCCCAAGATTAAGTTAATGGGATCACCTCCCATTTCCAACTTAATCATTGTGCTAACTACGATTTTTCCTAAGACATTTACTGCAACTTGCTCCGGTGCGTCAATCGCTTCTTCCGGCGAGCTTCCGGCGAACTTCCGTCGATCATCCGATGAACCCTCGGTGATGCTCCTACGGACTTCCGGCAAACTCCTGGACTTGCGACGATCCACTTGGCGAGTTCCGACGAGCTTCTTTGGCAAGCTCATGGACTTCTCGGATTTGTTCCCGCAGAACCTCCGACGACTGTCCGAACTTCCGTCGAACTCTCGAACTCCCAACGTAATCATTGTCTTGACTCCGGCGTAACTCCTGCTGCATGTCTTTCTTCTATCGTAGTTAATCCTACACACTTAAAACAAAACTTCGATCGAGACAATTAATCCTAAGCAATTAACCAAGTTGTCCGGCATGTCATTGGTCCCTCGACGCTTCGTCCGATTCTTCGGCGCATCGTCCTCTCTTGCAGCCTATTGCCCAATCGGCCAGTTGACTCCGCAACTCCGATATCCTTGGCACAATACCCGCTCTTCTTGGCCCGAAGCCTTCTGTTGATACGTCGATCGATCTACTGGCCCGACGTCCAATCTTCTGACACGTTCCTCCGGCACAACATGATTTTCCTACTTTAATTGTCTCATCCTGATCAAAGCATCCTGCATCACTCAAAACGCAGATTAAATTATAAACATATATCAAGTAGTTTCATCATCAAAATACGAGATTCAACAATCTCCCCCTTTTTGATGATGACAACCACTTGATGACGGAGTTAAACTTAACTCCCGGAGTTTAAACAAACTCCCCCTATCAATATGCCATATTGATAGAACCTTGAATTCAAACTGAATTCAAGTCATTGCAATATTCATCATAAATACTTGCAACACGTCATCCCGGAGTTTAAACAAACTCCCCCTATCAATATGCCATATTGATAGAACCTTGAATTCAAACTGAATTCAAGTCATTGCAATATTCATCATGAATACTTGTAACACGTCATCATGAACTTATGCATAAACTTATGCATAACATGTCATGTCATCAACATACTTCTCCCCCTTTGTCATCAACAAAAAGGAGAAGTACCACAATCAAGTGTTTGTGATATTGGTTCAACTCATTGCATGAAAAACATAATATCAAGTTTTATCATCATGCAAGTTTGCTATTATCAAATATCAACATGTAAAATTGCGATGTAAGCTTTTGATATCATAACGCAAACATTTCAAGTGTTTATCAATTGTAGTATTTCATCACATGGTAAGATATCAACATGTAAAATTACGATACAAGTTCTTGATATCTTAACGCATGATGCAAACATGGCATAATGCAAATTTGGTAATCAAAGCATCAATTCATATATCTCTTGATGATGCAAGCATTGCAAATATGGCAATCATATTAATTCATATATCTCTTGATGATGCAAGCATGGCATAATCATAGCATTAGTGTTCATAGCATCAATTCATATATTTCTCCCCCTTTGTCATCAACAAAAAGGAGAACGATATAAGCAAATTTTAAATATAAGTGCGATGCCATAAGCAGGTTCATGTCATTTTTCAACAAAGAGTGATAAGATACCAAATATTCAAACATCTCAAGGAAAACATGACATGGAGATAGCTTTGAAAACTTCTTCCATTTTATTTGTTATTTTCTTTTTACATGAAGGAGGAAAGCTATTTCTGAGCTTACTCGAATGAAGTTAAAATTGATAAGATATTAAAGCATGCTTCATTTTTACAAGTATCAAGATATGTATGTGAATCAAATCCTTGTGCGTAAAAATGACTTCCTTTTTCAAGAAGGAATTTATAAGCAGCAATCATTTCATCAAATCCATTTCTCAAAACAAAATATTGTTTACATAATAAGTGTATGAGAGATGTATTTGCTAGTTGATTCCATATGTCAAAAATCAATGATATGAATTAAACTTGATATGACATATGCTTATTAAGTCTGGAAGAGGATAATTCGAAAATCCAATTGTTAGGATACCAATAGTTAAGAGAATCCAAAAATGAAATTAACACTTTCATGCATTCGAACAAGGTTTTGCTATAGATATTCAATTACAATCATGAAGGTAAGGCATGCTCATCATCATGGTAGTACAATGGCAAGTTTACAATTTTAAGACACGCAAGCTAGTAATTTTGAGATGTTCAAGAAAGCAATTCTTTTTCTTTTGAGAAGTGTAATTATTTTCTTTCTCCTTTTTTTTTGAATTATATGAGCTAGCAAATTAGCTTTCAAGCATGTTTTGCTCCCCCTTTGTCATTGTCAAAAAGAAGGGAAGACCCTTTACGTTAATTTCTAAATTATGACAAAGGTAAATAGTATTGATGAAAATTCAAGTCTTGAATGTCAAAACAATTATTTTATCATGAATATTTCATCATTGCATGCATCATTATCATCATATATATTTTTAAAACATATAAACTCATTATTATATGATTCCAAATCATCATTCCTATTATTTCAATCATTGTTTCAATCATCTTTTGTAGCTTATCATGCACAATATGTCAAACCATCTAATATGATACAAACATTTATTTTCAAAATATTTATCACTATTTTCATGTATGATAATAAAGTGTTCATGATACCGAACATTAAATTAATATTTTTTAAGTATTTATCACTTCATTTTGATCATGATACCAAACATTCATCATTTAGAGCATTCATGACATTAAATCAACATTTATAATACTTCATTTTAGCAACAACTCATAGCATTTTAAATCATGATTCACATCATATGCAATACATCACATCATAATTAAAAAGCTCAAGTATTGCGTGCATCATTGCAAATCATAAATGTTTCATATCATGATGGTATCAATTTTGTTAAATTATATCCTACCATGCATGATCATAACTTTTCATTTGTATACATCAAAATAAATTAATGAATATTTCATGTATTCATATCATCACATAAGGAATATCAAGAAGAAAATAATTGGGTGATGAGATAAAAGTTATGATCATATCATATCATGAATACAAAGAGTTGCATAAATACAAAGAGTTGCATAAAAATCATATCATGAATACAAGGAATACAGGTCACAATCATTCAAGAGAAAAATCATCATTCATTTTCAATTCATTCAATTTGACAAATCATGATCATGATTTTGATAAAACTCATTTCAAATTTAAATCATCAAAATCATTTTTATGGCTCACAAAATTTATAACATAAATAGATTCATGATTTCATTGATAATATATTTTTCCCCCTTTTTTAAGTATTTCATCTTAAGTGATCGATTTCATGTTAGCATGCCTTTTCATTTATGTCAAATCAAAATATGCATCAATTTTTAAAGCCACTGTTATTATCATGAAAATCGATAATCCATAATTATCAAGAATCATCATACATAATTTCAAAAATATATACTCATTAATCATAACTTCAAATTAAACATGATTTAATATACTCAAAATCGAGAAATAACAATGGACATCAACATGATTATTATTTCATATTTTCAATCAAAATCATTTTGTTTGTTTATCATAAAATATGTAATATTATCATTTACTAGCATGATCATAATATTTTTTAAACATTAATTCTAAACTAAAAAAGAAAATACATCATGAAAGCATCAAGTAATTTCAAAATAAATTAGGGGGATTTCGATTACCTCATCATTGAAAGCGATTAAGGCACAGTTTGCCACCTCGCCTTTCTTGATTTCTCCTCGTCTTCAGAGGAGCTCGATTCATCCCACTTTGTGTTCTTCTTCTTTGGCCTCTTCTTTCATTCAAGTTTATTGTTTATTTTAGATTTTTATTTAATAAACTTATTAAGATTTAGTGTTCGAAGTTCAAGTTCATCATTGTCCTCATCACTTGAGTCATCGCTCAAGTGGTATTCATTTGTCCGGAGTTCCAAACCTTTCATGTTCTTTGGAAGGTGATTTTGTTCAACATGTTCATCATGTGCATTGTGCACCATTTCATATGTCATCAACGAACCAATTAGTTCTTCAAGTGGTAAGTTGTTTAGGTTTTTAGCTTCTTGTATTGCAGTTACTTTTGAATCCCACTTCTTAGAAAGAGAACGCAAAATCTTGTTTACCAGTTCAAAATCCGAAAAATATTTTCCAAGAGCTCTTAAACTATTGACGGCATCCGTGAAATGGGTGTACATGCCGCTAATAGTCTCGCTTGGTTGCATTCGAAAAAACTCAAAATCATGCAATAAAACGTTAACTTTCGAGTCTTTAACTCTACTAGTTCCCTCGTGCATGATTTCAAGTGTTCGCCAAATGTCAAAAGCCATTTCGCACGTAGAAATCCGATTGAACTTATTTTTGTCCAAAGCGCAAAATAAGGCATTCATAGCCTTTGCGTTTAAAGAAAAATACTTCTTCTCCAAATCCGACCATTCGTTCATCGGTTTAGAGGGAAGTTGAAAACAGTTTTCAATGATATTCCATAAATCCAAATTCATTGAAATCAAGAAAACTCTCATTCGAGTTTTCCAATAAGTGTAGTCCAATCCGTTAAACAACGGTGGACGAACAACTGATAAGCCCTCTTGAGAGCCATGAAGAGCCATTTCTCTCGGGTGTAAATCCGAAATGAGAAAAACCCCGCTCGGATACCAATTGTTAGGATCAAGAGCACTAAGAGGGGGGGGTGAATTAGTGCAGCGGAAATCTTTCAACGATAAAACACGTTCGAACGATAAAAACGATTTCGGTGTGAAAGCCGATCCTAAGATTACTTCAACTTAAGATCAAGCGAGATGATGTTAAAATCAATCTATGAAGGCAGTTTGCAGTTATGATGAAAACCAGAATATAAGCGCAAACTGAAATACGACATTCGTACGAAGAAGCTGATTTACGTCTAAATGTTGATTCGTAAATCACTTGATTAGGCGAGATGCAGTTTAAGCAAGGATATAAAGGCAGTTTTCAGTTATGTTTGAAATCAAAACGTAAACGCAAACTGAAATATGATGATCATACGAAAAAACAGATTTACGTCTAAACGCTGATTCGGAAAGTGCAAAGCATAAAAACCCGATTGTATATGCGCAGAAAGCAGTAAGCTTTAGAGGAGGTTTGCAATAAAGATAATATGCTCAAAGTAAATGCAAACCGAGATTTAGAGTGGTTCGGTCAATCTTGACCTACTCCACTTTTGGCTTCCTCCACCGACGAGGTCACCGACGTCAACTAGAGGCCTTCCTTCAATAGGCGAAGGCCAACCACCCTTTTACAGTTTCACTCCTTTTGACGGGCTTAGGAGACAACCCTTACAGAATTTTCTCTCCTCTCTTTACAACTCAGAACTTGGAAGAAAAGAGGGAGAAGAACTTTTGGCCTTTACAACAATTTTGAGCTCTAAGAATCACAGAAAAAGATCAAGATTTCGGTGTAAGTTCATGCTCTTTCAGTGCTGAATGGTTGGGGTATTTATAGGCCCCAACCCAGTTCAAATTTGGAGATCAAAACTGTCAATTCCCGAAATTTCGGGATCAGGCGGTTGCACCTCCTGACTAGAGCGGTTGCACCGCTTGGCAGAGCTCGAAGACTGAGCCTCTGGGCGGTGCTACCTCCTGTCAGGGGCGGTTGCACCTCCTGCCAGAGCTCGAAGACCGAGCTCAGGCGATGCCACCGCCTGACTGAGGCGGTTGCACCTCCTGCTAGAGCTCGAAGACCGAGCTCAGGCGGTGCAACCTCTTGTTAGGGGAGGTTGCACCGCCCAATCTCGCTCGGAGACTGAGCCCAGGCGGTGCTACCTCCTGGCTGGGGCGGTTGCACCGCCCAGTCTCGCTCGGAGACTTAGCCCAGGCAGTGCTACCTCCTGGCTTGGGCGGTTGCACCTCCCAACAGAAATCAGGGTCCGAATGAGTTGATCCATTCGGCCCAATTTGGGTTTTTCAGGGTCCCAATTGCCCCAAGATTAAGTTAATGGGATCACCTCCCATTTCCAACTTAATCATTGTGCTAACTACGATTTTTCCTAAGACATTTACTGCAACTTGCTCCGGTGCGTCAATCGCTTCTTCCGGCGAGCTTCCAGCGAACTTCCGTCGATTATCCGATGAACCCTCGGTGATGCTCCTGCGGACTTCCGGCAAACTCCTGGACTTGCGACGATCCACTTGGCGAGTTCCTATGAGCTTCTTTGGGAAGCTCATGGACTTCTCGGATTTGTTCCCGCAGAACCTCCGACGACTGTCCGAACTTCCGTCGAACTCTCGAACTCCCAACGTGATCATTGTCTTGACTCCGGCGCAACTCCTGCTGCATGTCTTTCTTCTATCGTAGTTAATCCTGCACACTTAAAACAAAACTTCGATCGAGACAATTAATCCTAAGCAATTAACCAAGTTGTCCGGCATGTCATTGGTCCCTCGACGCTTCGTCTGATTCTTCGGCGCATCGTCCTTTCCTACAGCCTATTGCCCAATCGGCCAGTTGACTCCACAACTCCGATATCCTTGGCACAATACCCGTTCTTCTTGGCCCGATGCCCGAGTCCACGGCCCGAAGCCTTCTGTCGATACGTCGACCGATCTACTGGCCCGACCTCCAATCTTCTTATATGTTCCTCCGGCACAACATGATTTTCCTGCTTTAATTGTCTCATCCTGATCAAAGCATCCTGCATCACTCAAAACGCAGATTAAATCATAAACATATATCAAGTAGTTTCATCATCAAAATACGAGATTCAACAATTGGGTCTCTAATGACCTACGAAATGACATGTCAAGCTCATGACGAGCTCGAGAACCCCCTTCCAAAGAACAGGAAGGATATGGCACTCACATCACAAGAAAACCACTTGAAAGGAACATCAAGTGATGAGGACAGTGACAATGATATTGCACTTTTGACTCAAAAATTTAAAAAATATTTAAGAAAGAATAAATTTAAAAATAATACAAAAAATAAATTTGAACACAAGAAGGACCAAGTGATTTGCTATGAGTGCAAAAAACTGGGACACTACATGAACGATTGTCCCCAAGCTAAAAAGAGAACATCAAAGAAGAAGGTGCTCAAGGCAACGTGGGATGATTCAAGCGCGTCCGAAGAAGAGGAGTCCAACACCAAGCAAGTTGCTCATTATGCCCTAATGGCCATCGGAGAAGAGGTAACGGATTTAATTGATGCATATTTACCTTATCATGAATTATTAAATGCTTTCCATGAGTTATTTGATGAATGTAAGACAATTAGTAGAAAATACAAATTGCTAAAAAAGGAGCATGATAGTCTCACTTGTGATATCGATAAATTAAAAACTGAATATTATGATAGTTTAGCTCCATGTATAAAATGTCATGATCTAGAATCTCTCCGAAAGGAGAACTTGCTACTTAAGGACACCTTGAAGAAATTCGAGGTTGGTAGCAAATCTTTGAACATAATCCTTACAAATAAGGGTCACGTTCCTAAAAGAAGTGGAATCGGATTTGTGAGAAGTTCTCACCAAAATCCAACCACCTTCATTAAAGGCCCCGTCTTACATGTTCGGCACCAAAGCAATTGCAACTATTGTTGCAAATATGGACATAAAACTTATAAATGTCTATTCAAGAAAATTAGTCCGAACAAACTAATTTGGGTTCCTAAAGGAACCATTATCAATTCTATGCAATATGATGAACAAGTTAAATCAATTTTTAAGGCACCCAAAAGAAAATGGGTACCTAAAAATAATCCCTTCTTGTAGAAACATACACCATCACAAGCTAGGAGCAAGAGATGGTATCTAGATAGTGGATGCTCAAGACATATGACTGGAGATCCATCTCATTTCTCTATGCTCACTAGCAAAGAAGAAGGGTACGTCACCTTCGGAGACAACAACCAAGGCAAAATCATTGGCAAGGGAACCATAGGTAACAAATTAAAATTTTCTATTGATGATGTCTTATTAGTTGATGGATTGAAACATAATCTCTTGAGTGTTAGTCAATTATGCGATAAAGGTTATATCGTTAGATTTGAATCAAATGTGTGTATTATTGAAAAACCAAACCATAACATAACTATGATTGCATTAAAACAAAATAATGTCTACACCATCAACCTTGATGAACTAAGTAATGAAATGTGCTTCTCCGCTTTAAATGATGATGCTTAGCTTTGGCATAGGAGACATGTCAACTAGGTAAAGTTTATTAAGGATAAAGTATGCGATGCATGTCAACAAGGTAAACAAATAAAAACTAGTTTCAAACCAAAAACTCAAATTAGTACCACTAGACCATTACAATTGATTCATTTGGACTTATTTGGACCAATTGACACGACAAGTCTAGGAGGAAGCAAATATGCATTTGTAATTGTGGATGACTATACTAGATACACTTAGACCTATTTCTTAGCTCACAAAAGTGATTGCTTCAAGTGTTTCTCTAAATTTTGTAAACTCACTCAAAACGAAAAAGGTTTCATGATTTCATCAATTCGGAGTGATCACGGTGGCGAATTTCAAAACCATGACTTTCAAAATTTTTGTGAAATTAATGGAGACAATCACAACTTCTCCACTCCGAGGAATCCCCAACAAAATGGAGCAGTTGAAAGAAAAAATAGAAACCTACAAGAAATGGCAAGAACGATGTTAAATGAACATAGTCTACCCAAGTATTTTTGGGCCGAAGCCGTAAATACGGCTTGTTACATCATGAATAGGGTCCTAATAAGACCATCCCAATCAAAAACTCCCTATGAATTATGGAATAACATAAAACCAAATATTTCCTATTTTAAACTTTTCGGTTGTAAATGCTTTATTTTGAATGAAAGGGATGCCTTAGGAAAATTTGATGCTAAATCCGATGAAGGCATCTTTCTTGGTTACTCTTCCGTTTCTAAGGCTTTTCGGGTTTTTAACAAAAGAACCTTAGTAATAGAAGAGTCTATTCATGTAGTTTTTAATGAAATTTCTAATTTAAAGAAAAATGATTTTGATGATGATCTTGGTTTTGATAATTTGATTTAAATGAACCCCCTCCTCAAAATAGCAACTTGGATGCACCTTCTTCCGAAATTTCCTTACCCAAGGAATGGAAGTATATAGATGCTCATCTAAAGGAGCTAATTATAGGAGATACATCAAAAGGGGTTCAAACTCGTTCCTCTTTCAAGAATTTTTGTGCTAATGCCGCCTTCCTTTCTCAAATCGAACCTAAATGCATTGATGAGGCCATAAAAGATGATTTTTGGGTTATTGCAATGCAAGAGGAATTAAATCAATTTGAGAGGAATAAGGTATGGAAGCTTGTTCCTAGACCTAGTGACTATTTAGTCATTGGTACTAAATGGGTCTTTAGAAACAAGCAAGACGAAAATGGTATCGTGGTTAGAAACAAGGCTAGATTAGTGGCCAAAGGTTTCAACCAAGAAGAAGGTATCGATTACGAAGAAACCTTCGCTCCCGTGGCTCGATTAGAAGCCATAAAGATGCTCCTTGCCTATGCTACTAGTAATAATTTTAAACTATTTCAAATGGATGTCAAAAGTGCCTTCTTGAATGGTTTTATTTTCGAAGAAGTATATGTCGAACAACCTCCCGGATTTGAAAATTCTCTTCTTCCTAATCATGTATTCAAATTGACTAAGGCTCTCTATGGCTTGAAATAAGCTCCTAGAGCTTGGTATGAAAGGCTTAGTTCCTTTCTTATTTTAAATAATTTTACCAAAGGCAAGGTTGATACTACATTGTTTATCAAACATTTTGAAAATAATTTTCTTATTGTGCAAATTTATGTTGACGATATTATTTTTGGCTCTTCGGATGAATCACTATGTGAATCATTTGCCAAATGTATGAGTCATGAATTTGAAATGAGTTTAATGGGTGAATTACAAATCAAACAACTTAGGGATGGTATATTTCTTAACCAATCTAAATATACATTAGAATTGTTAAAACGATTTAACATGGATAATTTAAAAGCAATAAACACCCCTATGAGTACTGCGACTAAGTTAGATATGGATGAAAATAGTGAAAATTTCGATAAAAAAACATATAGGGGAATGATAGGTAGTCTACTCTACCTCCCCGCGACTAGACCGGATATTATGTTTAGTGTATGACTTTACGCTAGGTTTCAATCAAATCCTAAATTATCTCATCTTAAAAGTGTTAAAAGAATATTTAGGTATCTTAAAGGAACTCCAAATCTAGGACTGTGGTATCCAAAATCTGAAAAATTCGATTTAATAGCTTATGCATATTCCGATTTTGGCGGATGCAGGATAGATAGAAAAAGTACATCCGGAACATGCCAATTTTTAGTACATGCACTTGTTTCTTGGACTTCCAAGAAACAAAATTCAGTTGCACTATCTACGGCGGAAGCCGAATACATTGCTGCAAGTGCATGCTGTGCACAAGTTGTTTGGATGAAAAATACATTAGAAGACTATGGAATTCACTTTAAAAATATTCCCATAAAATGTGATAATACTAGTGTCATATGTCTTACTAAAAATCCAATTCAGTACTCTAGAACTAAGCACATCAACGTTAGGCATCATTTCATACGCGATCATGTCCTTAACAATGATATTGTTCTAGAATTCATTGACACAAAGCATCAATTAGCAGTTATATTTACAAAAGCTTTGAATGAAGACCAATTTGAATTCATTAGAAGAGAATTAGGTATGTTAAATTGTCCCTAAGAATAAACTTGTTTGAATGGATATTCCGTAAAGTTTTTCTTCCTCTCTCCATTCCTCGGTGAATTTGATCCTTCTCTTTCGGTTCTAAATAACACGTTAAATTACCTTAACCTATCTTGAGTCAAACACCTTAAAAAAAAAAAAAAAATGCTGCACGTCAGCGGTGGCACCGCCAGAACCGGCGGTGGCACCGCTCGGTTTAGCGATGGCACCGCCCGAGACACCCTATAAATCCCAAATGGTTAGGGCCGGCGGTGACACCGCCCCCAACCCGAGGAAGCCTTGCTCCAACTCTCCCAAACTCTCTCAATCTCTCATTCTAACCTATACAAACCTTAGAGAGGGATTCTTGTTGGTCCAAGCTCTCCATCCTCCAAGAAACACTCCATAAGGTAAAATCCTTCCTTCCCTTTCCTCTTGTTTTACCTACTCATTACAATTCCATATTTTTTTTCATCTTGTCTAGAAAATGGCTCCTAAGAGATCAAAAGGGAAAAGGATTGAAGGAGATTCATATGACCACGATCTTTTTAGATCCAAAGAAGAAGCCCTTAGGTTTCCAAAATTTGAAACAAGATATATCCATAAGGGTAAACACGTTGATCTCGATGAACTAGAAGACTTAGAACCCATTAGGTGGTTTGCTCATCTAGAGGCCCTACCTCTCCTACAAATAGATGAACCAATTTATCCTAGGATAGTTAGGCTCTTTTATGCAAACCTATGGGTAGATAACGATAGCCTAAGTACTTACCTTTTAGGCACACAAATTAGGATTTCTGATCATACTATTTGTGAACTAATTGGAATCACTGAAAAAGATAGGGGCTGCTATTTTAGAGGTAAATGAGATGTTAATATAATAGGAACAACTTACACCGAAGCTGTCGAAACCATTTTTGCAAACTCAAACCTCGGAATAATACCCAAGAGTTGCGAACACCTACTACCTTTTAACTCTAAGATTCTTCAACATATCATAACAAGCATACTATTCCCTAAGCAATATCATCTTGATGAAATGAGTCTAATAGAGATAAGCACCATGTATTGGATTATGACTGGTCAACATAACTGTTTTGGATACCCAATACGGCAACACATGCAGGATATTACAGCTCAAGATACTATGTTGCCATATGGGGGGTTAATCACAAGATTTCTTCATGCCTATGACATTTGCATCCCACCCGATGAAGAAACAATTCAAAGTGATAGATATAACATCATCAATAAAAATCTACTAAAGAGACTTAGGTGCACATTTAACAATGGAATATGGGTAAGGCAACCTAGGAGGATTGATCCTATTCCTCCACCAGAAGAACAACCAGAAACACCAATTTTTAGGGGAAATGAATCTCCTCCTCCTAGTCCCTTTGGTGCAGCACCTTCAGCTCCTGTTTCATCCTCTAAAGGACTCATTATGGTAGAACTGTCTCAGATCAAATTTCAACAAGACCAACTTAAATCGCAGCAAGAACAAATTCAACTCCAGCAAATTGAAATTTTGAAGGAACTACGACAACTAAATCAAAAAATAGATGTTATGTATCAGCACTATGCATTACCTCCTAAGGATTGATGTATCTTTTTATTCTGTTCTGTTTACTCTTAATATCAAGTTCGAAGCTGGTCATCTTTTGAACGAAAACTGAACCTTCTTTTTACATGTAATTTTAAAATTCTGGATATATGCTTCTGGATGAATGCTGATTTTTCCTTTAAGTTGAACTCTGTGTAAATATTTTAGCATACTTAATTTTGGATGATGAATTTTTGTATGATCAGTGTTGAATTCCTGATATTATAATCACAAGTAATATGCTTCAAGTCTCATTTCCTTTTTTGTTGATGACAAAGGGGGAGAAGTGATGACTAAATGATGACTTATACCATTTCGATAGCATGACTTAATGAAAATGTCTTATGCGCATCGTTAACATGACTTATATGAATTACAAAAGCTTGTGTGATATGAATGTCTTATATGCCTTGCAAAATCTTTGAGAATATCGCAAGATTGATTGATCATATTGAAAGCATGTCTTACATTTATATCATGATATTCATGTTGAAAATCTTTATCTCCTGCCGTAGTAAAAATTATCTCTTATCATTGGACTTGAAAATGATTTTCATCAAAGTTTTGTATTTACTATTGCTTAATGAGAATAATGATAAGTTCTACGGTTAGAACTTATCGGTTTATGCTTGAATTCAATAGATGAACTTCAAGTGTTTTCATCTTCTCATAATATGGCATATAGATAGGGGGAGTTATGTTTAACTCCGTCATCAATTGATTGTCATCATCAAAAAGGGGGAGATTGTTGAATCTCGGATTTTGATGATAAAATCAACTGATGGGTTAATTGATCTAATCCATATTATTGAGTTAAGTGTGCAGGATTAACTACGATAACCAAAAAACACAAAGCAAGAATACTGGAGTCAAGTTCGATGGACGTTTAAGATTCCGAATAATCGTCGGAGATGCTGTCGGAACCAACCGAGAAGAAATCGGGAACCTGTCAGAATTTTCGAAAGTTCGCCGAAGAGATCGTCGGAGGTTCACGGAGATCACCGAGAAGGCTCGGCTACTCATTAAAGTCATCACAAGATCGGGAGCTTGCTGGGAGTCCGTCGGAAGAAGTTCGTCGGAAAGCTCGCCGGAACAAGACTCGACGTTCGCGGTTGAAAACTTGCTTAGGATGTTTCTTTGTTATGTAGTTCACTTGTAATTAGGATTAGGATTAAGAGATAATCCTATATCCTGGTTAGGGGTCAATTGGGCCCAAAATTAAACTTGGTTTGGGCTAAATTTGAAGCCCAACCAGTGAACCGAAGGGTTTGGCGGTGGCATCGCCCAGCACCCGAGAGCTGGGCGGTGGCACCGTTTGGCTGGGCGGTGGCACCGCCAGTCCACGGTCAGTGTCAGAAATTGACAGGCGGTGGCACCGCCAGCATCGGGAACCAAAGAAGATTCAAATTTTGGAGCCCAAATTTGAATCCTCTTGAGGCCTATAAATACCCCTCAAATCTCAGCTGAGATCACAACTTTTTGAGATGCAATTGATTGAGAGAAAGGTCTTAGAAAGTCTTAACAAGTCTTGTTTTTCAATTTGCTAGAGAGTTCACCTTCTTCTTTCTTACTGAAAATTTGTAAGAGGTTGAACTGCTTGTAAAAGGTTGTAAGAGGGGTATTTGCCCTTCCATTTCAAGAGATTTGCTAGTGGAAGGTGGGAGCCTCATTAAAGAGGGGCCTCGCAAGTGGATGTAGGTCATTTGATCGAACCACTGTAAAATCGGCGTAATCTCTGGTTTGCACTTTCTTATCACTGCTTACATTACTGCAAACCTTCTTACGTGCTTTATTTCCTCATTACCTTTGCTGCACACGTTTATGAACACACGTTCAAGTTAAGTTTTTCAAGTTCCATTTTTATCGTATGAAAGATTTGTCGAAATGAAAGTTTTAATCCGCTGCACTAATTTACCCGCCCCCTCTTAGTGCCGCTCCGATCCTAACATTTTGAACCGATGTAATTTTATCCGTTGTACTAATGCACACCCCCCTAGTACCAACTCATTCCTAATAGAAAGAACTCACTAGCTTGCATGTTCTAAAGTGATGATATATGTAATGATGATAAAACTTGATATTATATTTATAATGCAATGATTTGAAATTATATATCAAAAACCTGCTAGTTGCACTTCTCCTTTTTGTTGATGATAAAGGGGGAGAATTTATAATAATGATCATGCATGGAATGATATATTGAAATTTTGATTATGCATGATTTTATGATGACATGTTGCTTGGATTCATTATTAAAATTGCTTTGATTTGAATTCAATTTAAATTCAAGGTTTCTATCAATATGGCATATTGATAGGGGGAGTTTGGTTTAAACTCTGTCATCAATTGGTTTTCATCATAAAAAAGGGAGAGATTATTGAATCTCGGATTTTGATGATAAAATCAATTGATGAGTTTTGATCTAATCTACGTTTTGAGTAACGCAGGACTAACTTCAATCACAAAAGGCAAATTGATTAAAGCAAGAATAATCGGATATTGGGTTGGAGTGAACATGTTAAAAGATTGGACATCGGCCTGGAGGATCGGTTGATATGTTGGTAGAAGACTTCGTGTCATGAATTCGGGCATCGGGCCAAAGGATCGGACATTGTGCCAAGGAGATTGGAAGTTGCGAGAGTTAACATACTGATTGGGCAATTCGCCGAATGAGAGGACGATGCGTCGAAGGATCGGACGAAGTGTCGGAAGAACCAATGACATGGTGGAAAACATATGATTAAGTGCTTTGTAATAATTTGCCTAGATCGAGTTAGTTTAGGTCTAATTGAGTTGGTATTGGGCTAAAACAATATCAACTCAATTATGGGCCAATTGGGAGTGATTTGGGCTCATTGGGAGGCCCATTCAATGACCCAAATGTTGGGTCAAGCGGTGGCACCACCAAAATAGGTGGTAGAACTACCTGTGTGTTGGAAAACTTAAAAAATCTGATCTATGAGACTATCGAGCGGTGGTACCGCTATACTAGGTGGTGGTACCGCCCAATGACAGTGTGTCAGGCGATGGTACTACCAAATTGGGAGGTGGTACCATCCAGTGTCAAGCTGTATGCGGTGGTACCGCCCATACTCGGAAGACCCGAAAGTTTAAATTTTTGTCTTCATTTTTTAAACCATTTGGGGTTTATAAATACCCCACTTGGGTAACAAGAAAGGAGCAAGAATTCTTGAGGAAAAAACTAAGTAAACTCTATCAAAACTTTGAGTTCCCTCCTCCTAGTGTTTAGAGTTTGTCCTATGGGAGGTGTGCGAGGGAATACTTATAAAAGAGTAACTTGTAAGGGTTATCTCCTAAACCCATGAAAAGGAGAAAATGCTGTAAAGAGGTGGTTGGTCTTCGCTTATTGAAGTAAGATCATTAGTGGATGTCGGTAACCTCGACGGAGGAGGAATCGGAAGTGGATGTTGGTCACAACGACCGAACCACTATAAATTCCAGTGTGTTCATTCCTTACTGCTTAATCTCTTTATTAAATTTAACTTTACTTCATTACAAACTATCCAATCCCCTCTTCTCTATTCATTCAAGAAAAATGAAATGGTTTCATCAGAATTGGATTTTAACATACGAAGATTTTCAAATCGATATAATTTTTCCATTGCGCTAATTCACCCCCCCCCCTCTTTGCGCTATTCTTGATCCTAATACTTTAAGCTTTTCATCTTCATATTATAAACTGATTTACTTACTTACAAGTTAAACGCTTCCGATATTGGTTTTCATCGAACGTAAGATTTTTAAACCGACATGATTTTACAAAAGTACTAATTCACCCTCCCCCCCCCCATAGTGGCGATTTGATCCTAACAATTGGTATCAGAGCCAATTTTTCTCATTTGGTTTAACACCTAAGAGAAATAGCTTTTATCAGATTTCAAGAGGGTCACTCTATCATTCGTCCTCCTATGTTCAATGGGACTACACATATTGAAAAACTTGAATGAGAGTTTTCTTACTTTCTTTAGATTTTAATTTATGGAATATCATTAAAAACAATTTTCAAAAGTCTTCTAATCCAATGAACTTAAATGAATTTAATTGTGTTTCTATTTATGAAACTGTGCATGACATTTGGCACAATCTTGAAATCACACACGAAGGCACTAGTAGAGTTAAAGATTCAAAAATTAATCTTTTGATGTATTATTTTGAATTGTTTCGTATGAAGCCAAGCGAAACTATTGTTGACATGTACACCCGTTTTACGGATGTCATCAATAATTTAAAAGCTCTTGGCAAATGTTTTTCGAATCTTAAACTTGTCAATAAAGTTTTACGATCTCTTTTTAAAAATTGAGATTCGAAAATAACTGCAATACAAAAGGCAAAAGACTTAAACGAGTTTCCACTTGAAGAACTTGTCGGGTCTTTAATGACCTATGAAATGAGTGACAATCTGTATGACACAAAATGAACATGAGAACTATCTTCCGAAGAACAAGAATGATTTGGCACTTTGAATAATAGAATATCACTTGAGTGACAATTCAAATGATGATGATGATGACTTTGAATTTCTCACTATAAAATTTAAAAAGTTCATGAAACAACAATTAAAGAATAAAAATAAATTAAAAAAGGATAAAACAACTTGCTATGAATATAATTGGTTGGGGCACTTCAAAAGCGAATGTCTGCAACTAAAGAAGAAGGTGCTCGCACAAAAGAAGAAGAAAACACTCAAGGCGATAGTGGAGGATGAAACGAGTGCATCTGAAGACGAGGTTGTGAACCACGCTTTGGTGGCTTTCGATAACAAGGTAAGTGACTCAACCAAAACTCATTTACCTTATTTTGAAATTACTTGATTTATTTCATGAGTTATTTTTAAATTAGTTTAAAAAGATTATATATAAATTACTAAAAAAATTGATCATGAAAATTACATATCTTATGATAAAGGAACTAAATGTTAGATTTAAATATAATGCTTGTACACCTAATAAAATTAATTCTATGTTTTCTTTAAGAAGTAATAATGTGTATCTTGATGATTTCCATATTGATTTTCGATTATAAATGATGATGCATGGCTTTTGTATGAAAGACTAAGTATGGAATCGATCACAAAATTTGGAACTAAAAGAACTTGAGCTATTTTTAATCTTATAGGAATCTATCTACATTACTTTCATTGAATTTTTCAAAAAATGATTTTAATGATAATTTTGGTTTTCTTTTCGTATGATTTATTTTAACAATGAGATGATATATCCAATCGAATCATTTATCAATGTTTGTGACTTGAGATATATTTTATATGAAATATTTTTCTTGATTCTCGTATGATTTACTCTTTTAAGAGAACATTCATCCAAATGAATCATGATTATTCTTTTGATTACAACTTGAAAGTTTTATTATGAATTAAGATTTTTTATAAATTGTCTACCTACGATTTTTCTTGGCATTCACTAAAAAGGGGGGATATATTCAAATTAACCATGATATATCTCTAGACTTCTTGATATTTATAATTTGAAGTTTATTGTATATAATTTCCTTATATTTATGATATGATTGAATTATTATTGTAAAAAAAGAAGGAAATTGTTAGCTTGCATGTTGCAAAAGAGAACCAAAAAGTGCTAACTTGAGTGATAAACTTAAATCTCCCAAATGCATAAATTCTTTTTATATATTTTTTATCATTACCTTGATTACTCCTTTTTTTTTATAACTTGAATTTTTCTTTTTGAATCAAGATAATTTCCTATCATTCGTTCTATTTACAAAAGAAGAGATTTGTCAAAAATGAAACATAGTCTTTTGGTATTTATGAATTGATATTTCATTTGTTATTATTGAAATATTGATGCAAATTTATCTTTATTATTTATCTTTGTGATGTGAAAATTGATATAAAGGGAAAAGAATTACAAAATTGTATTCTTCCCTTCTTTTTTATAATGACAAATGGGGAGATAAAATTTGCTAGCTTGAATATTACAAAGGAAGCAAAAATCGCTAGCTTACACTTCTCAAAAGAGAAGCAAGAAGTGCTATCTTGCACATCTCAAGAGAAGCAAAATTTGCACATCTCAAGAGAGGCAATACTCATGATGCATGTTCTAACTTGCATATCGAAAAAAACTTGCTAGCTTGTATGATGATATATGCAATGATGTTAAAAAAAAACCTTGATATTATGCATTGATATATAATGTTTCAAAACTTGAAATTATGTGTCAAAAACATACTAGTTGCACTTTTCTCCTTATTGTTGATGACAAAGGGGGAGAAGTTATGATGATATGAAATGATGCTTGAAATACTCATGGTATTATGATGATGCATACAATTAGAAGTTATGGTCATACATGGTAGAATGTAATATACTTTGATATTTTGATACCATGATTATTTGAAATATTTATGATGATGCACGCAATACTTATGATAATGATGCATGCAATGCAATAATATACATATAATATGTTGCATATGATCATGATTATAATTGTTTTGACTTGATTTCAAGGTTATATCAATATGGTATATTGATAGGGGGAGTTTGATTTAAACTTCTTCATCAATTGGTTGTTATCATAAAAAAGGGTGAGATTACTGAATCTCATATTTTGATAATGAAACAAATTAATAAAGTTACGATCTAATCTGCGTTTTAAGTGATATAGGACTAACTTCAATCATAAAAGATAAATTAATTAAAGCAGGAGGAATCGAACATTGGGTTGGAGTGGAACATGCTAGAAGATTGGACGTCGGGCTATAGGATTAGTCGATGTATCGACATAAGGCTTCGTACCATGAGTTCGAGCATTGGGCCGATGGATCGAACATTACGCCAAGGAGATCAGAAGTTGCGGGAGTCAACATGTCAATTGGGTAATACACCAAAGAAGAGGACGATATACCAAAGGATCGAACAAAGCGCCGAATGAACCAATAACATGTCGGACAATATAGGATTCATGCTTGTAATTGTGTCTAGATCGATTTAGTTTAGGACTAATTGAGTTGATTTTAGATGAAACAATGCCAACTCAATTATGGGTTAATTGGACTTGAATCGAAGTTGAATTAGGCCTATTGTTTAGCCCATTAAGTGTCCTATATCAAGGTCTAGTGGTGGTACCACCCAGAAATAGTCTTCAAGATTGTATCAAGCGATGATACTACTAGATTAGGAGTTGGTACTGCCTAGACACAGCCTCCCAAACTATATCAGGCGGTAGTACTATCAATCTAGGCGATGGTACCATCTAGTGCCAAAGGGTACTAGTGGTAGTTCCGCCAGACTGGGCGGTGGTACCGTGTTAGGACTCTAGCTAGGAGAATCCTAATTGAGAAGGACATTTATGTAGGAGGTTTTTTCTTATAGAAGAATTAGGAGTTGTAAGGGAATAGGAGTCTTGAGTAAGAGTCCTATTAGGAGTTGGCTAGAAGTAAGAGTCTTAAGTAGGAATCCTATTAGGAGTTAGGGTTTAGAAGCCCTATAAATAGCCATGTATTCCTTCTCTTTTCTTAAGTAATATATGAATCTTTTCTGCAGCCTTTGAGTAGTAACTTGGAGGGAGGAACCCCTATAGAGTTCCAAGGAGGCCGATCCCCTAAAGAGATCAACCCCAAGTTTAGAATCTGCAAGGGTTCTAACACCTAGTATCAGAGTAGCGTTCTTGGCATCTCGCTGCCCTTCCATAGCCATCCATCAACCCTCTACAGCCGCCCAAAGCAATTCCCACAATTGCTTAAAAGATCGTCGCCAAATTCCACCATCATCTCCACCACCGCGGATCATCCCATGAATTGCAACAGGTTCTGGTTTCCTACCTTACTGCTGCTGCAATTTAGTTATCCCTATTCGAAAATCCAAAAAAAAAAAAATGTTCCTATATTACTGCATAAACTTTTCGTCACAAAGTTTTTATCTCTACAACGAAAGATACATTGCAGAATTTCAACCGCATAGCACTGTTTGTTTGATCTTGATGTTGAATCTCGGATTTTGATGATGAAATCAATTGATGGGTTCATTGATCTAATCCATATTATTGAGTTAAGTGTGCAGGATTAACTACGATAACCAAAAAACACAAAGCAAGAATACCGGAGTCAAGATCGATGGATGTTTAAGAGTCCGAAGAATCGTCAGAGATGCTGTCGGAACCAACCGAGAAGAAATCGGGAACCTATCGGAATTTTCGGAAGTTCGCCGAAGAGATCGTCGGAGGTTCACGGAGATCACCGAGAAGGCTCGGCTACTCGTTAAAGTCATCACAAGATCGGGAGCTTGATGGGAGTCCGTCGGAAGAAAGTTCGTCGGAAAGCTCGCCGGAACAAGACTCGACGTTCGCGGTTGAAAACTTGCTTAGGATGTGTTTTGTTATGTAGTTCACTTGTAATTAGGATTAGGATTAAGAGATAATCCTATATCCTGGTTAGGGGCCAACTGGGCCCAAAGTCAGATTTGGTTTGGGCTAAAATTAAGCCAAACCAGTGAACCGGGGAGCCAGGCGGTGGCACCGCCCAGCACCCGAGAGCTGGGCGGTGACACCTCCTGGGCTGGGCGGTTGCACCGTCCAACACCCGAGCGCTGGGCGGTGGCATCGCTAGATCGGGAACCCAAAGAGAATTCAAATTTTGGAGCCCAAATTTGAATCCTCTTGAGGCCTATAAATACCCCTCAAATCTCAGCTGAGATTAGAACTTTTGAGAAGCATTTGATTGAGAAAAAAGTCTTAGAAAGTCTTAGCAAGTCTTGTTTTCAATTTGCTAGAGAGTTCTCCTCATTCTTTCTTATTGAAAATTTGTAAGAGGTTGAACTGCTTGTAAAAGGTTGTAAGAGGGGTATTTACCCTTCCATTTCAAGAGATTTGCTAATGGAAGGTGGGAGCCTCATCGAAGAGGGGCCTCGCAAGTGGATGTAGGTCATTTGACCGAACCACTCTAAAATCGGCGTAATCTCTGGTTTGCATTTCATTATTGCTATTTACATTACTACAAACCTTCTTACATGCTTTAGCTCCTTATTACCTTTGCTGCGCAACTTCAAGAATACGCTTTCAAGTTAAGCTTTTCAAGTTCCGTTCTTATCGTACGAAAGATTTTTCTAAAACCAAAGTTTTAATCCGCTGCACTAATTCACCCCCCCCCCTCTTAGTGCCGCTCCGATCCTAACAAGTGGTATCAGAGCGAGGTTATCTCTCATATTTGGTTTAATACCCAAGAGAGATGGCTTACTCCGGCATGCAAGAGGGTCATTCTATTGCATGACCACCTTTGTTTAATGGGTCGGATTACACATATTGGAAGACTCGCATGAGGATCTTCCTCATTTCTATGGACTTTGAGCTTTGGTCTATTGTCGAGAATGGATTTCAAAAATCTTCTCTTCCGATGAGCGAATGGAATGAATCGGAGAAGAAGGTTTTTGCTTTAAATGCAAAGGCTATGAATGCCTTGTTTTGTGCACTAGACAAAAATGAATTTAATCATGTTTCAATTTGTGATTCGGCTTTTGATATTTGGAGAACTCTTGAGGTCACTCATGAAGGCACTAGCCGAGTGAAAGAGTCCAAAATCAACATCCTTGTGCACTCTTACGAACTTTTCCTAATGAAACCAAGTGAGTCCATCGGAGACATGTACACCCGGTTTACGGATGTCATCAATGGACTCAAAGCTCTTGGTAAAGATTTTACTAACTTTGAACTAGTAACTAAAATCTTAAGATCCCTCCCTAAAAGTTAGGATCCAAAAGTTACGACCATTCAAGAGGCCAAAGACCTTAAAGCATTCCCTCTTGAAGAACTCATTGGGTCTCTAATGATCTACGAAATGACATGTCAAGCTCATGACGAGCTCGAGAACCCCCTTCCAAAGAATAGGAAGGATATGGCACTCAAATCACAAGAAGACCACTTGAAAGGAACATCAAGTGATGAGGACAGTGACAATGACATTGCACTTTTGACTCAAAAATTTAAAAAATATTTAAGAAAGAACAAATTTAAAAATAATATAAAAAATAAATTTTAACAAAAGAAGGACCAAGTGATTTGCTATGAATGCAAAAAACCGGGACACTACAAGAACGATTGTCCTCAAGCCAAAAAGAGAACATCAAAGAAGAAGGCGCTCAAGGCAACGTGGGATGATTCAAACGCGTCCGAAGAAGAGGAGTCCAACACCGAGCAAGTTGCTCATTACGCGCTAATGGCTTTAGGAGAAGAGGTATGTGATTTATTTAATGAAGATTTATCTTTTGAAGAACTCTCTATCGCTTTTCATGAATTATTTGATGAATGTAGAACTGTTAGCAAGAAGTTAAGTATCTTAAAGAAAGAGCATGCTTTGCTACAAGATAAGTTTGATAATCTTCAAACTCCTCCATGCTCTAAGTGTGAGCATTTAGAAGCAATAAAAAATAAAAATTTGCTTCTTAAAGAAACCTTAAACAAGTTTAAGGTTTGTAGCAAAGGATTAGATATGATCCTTGCACACAAGGGTCACATCGCAAATAGAAATGGAATTGGATTTGTAAAAGGATTACATCAAAATCCTACCACTTTCATAAAAGGACCTACATTACATGTTTCCTCTTATATGAAATGCAACTTCTGTTGCAAATCCGGACATATTGCCTACAAATGTCCATTTAGGAAAATTAGTTCACAAAAATTAATATGGGTTCCTAAAGGACCTATAAAGGAATCAATAATAAATAACAATGTTAGTGGATCAATTTTTGAGGCACCCAAAATCAAATGGGTACCTAAAAATCATCCTCTTTTGTAGACAAACCCACAAGCTAGGAGCAAGAGATGGTATCTCGATAGTGGATGCTCAAGACATATGACTGGAGATCCATCTCATTTCTCTATGCTCACTAGCAAAGAAGAAGGGTACGTCACCTTCGGAGACAACAACAAAGGTAAAATCATTGGTAAGGGAACTATTGGTAACAAATTTAGTTTTTTCATTGATGATGTTTAACTAGTTGATGGATTGAAACACAATCTCTTAAGTATTAGTCAACTATGCGATAAAGGTTATATCGTTATATTTGAATCAAATATGTGCATTATTGAAAAACCAAATCATAACATGACTATGATTGCTTTAAAACAAAATAATGTCTATACCATCAATCTTGATGAACTAAGTAATGAAATGTGTTTCTCCGCCGTAAATGATGATGCTTGGCTTTGGCATAGGAGATTAGGTCATGCAAGCATGAAAACAATATCTAAAATTTCATCTCAAGAATTAGTATGAGGGATTCCGAATATGAAGTTTATTAAGGATAAGGTATGCGATGCATGTCAACTAGGCAAACAAATAAAAACAAGCTTCAAACCAAAAAATCAAATTAGCACCACTAGACCATTACAATTGATCCATTTGGACTTATTTGGACCAATTGATACAACAAGTCTAGGTGGAAGCAAATATGCTTTTGTGATTGTGGATGACTACTCTAGATACACTTGGACCTATTTCTTAGCTCACAAAAGTGATTGCTTCAAGTGTTTCTCTAAATTTTGTAAACTCACTCAAAACGAAAAAGGCTTCATGATTTCATCAATTCGGAGTGATTACGTGGTGAGTTCCAAAACCGTGACTTTCAAAATTTTTACGAAGTTAATGGGTACAATCACAACTTCTCAACTCCAAGAAATCCTCAACAAAATGGAGTAGTTGAAAGGAAAAATAGAAACCTACAAGAAATGGCAAGAACTATGTTAAATGAACATAGTTTACCCAAATATTTTTGGGCCGAAGCCGTAAATACGGCTTGTTACATCATGAATAGGGTCCTAATAAGACCATCTCTATCAAAAACTCCCTATGAATTATGGAATAACAAAAAACCAAATATTTCTTATTTTAAAGTTTTTGGTTGTAAATGCTTCATTTTAAATGAAAAGGATGCCCTAGGTAAATTTGATGCTAAATCCGATGAAGGCATTTTTCTTAGTTACTCCTCCGTTTCTAAGGCCTTTCGTGTCTTTAACAAAAGGACCTTAGTAATAGAAGAGTCTATTCATGTAGTTTTTAATGAAATTTCTGATTTAAAGAAAAATGATTTTGATGATGATCTTGGTTTTGATAATTTGAATTTAAACGAACCCCCTCCTCAAAATAGCCATTTGAATGCATCTTCTTCCGAAATTTCTTTACCCAAAGAATGGAAGTATGTAGATGCTCATCCAAAGGAGCTAATTATAGGAGATACAACAAAAGGGGTTCAAACTCGTTCTTCTTTCAAGAATTTTTGTGCTAACGCCGCTTTCCTTTCTCAAATTGAACCTAAATGCATTGACGAAGCCTTAAAAGATGATTTTTGGGTCATTGCAATGCAGGAAGAATTGAACCAATTTGAGATGAATGAGGTATGGAAGCTTGTTCCTAGACCAAGTGACCACTTAGTCATAGGTACTAAGTGGGTCTTTAGAAACAAGCAAGACGAAAATGGTATCGTGGTTAGAAACAAGGCTAGATTAGTGGCCAAAGGTTTCAACCAAGAAGAAGGTATCGATTACGAAGAAACCTTCGCTCTCGTGGCTCGATTAGAAGCCATAAGGATGCTCCTTGCCTATGCTAGTAGTAATAATTTTAAACTATTTCAAATGAATGTCAAAAGTGCTTTCTTGAATGGTTTTATTTCCGAAGAAGTATATGTCGAACAACCTCCCGGATTTGAAAATTCTCTTCTTCCTAATCATGTATTCAAATTGACTAAAGCTCTCTATGGCTTGAAACAAGCTCCTAGAGCTTGGTATGAAAGGCTTAGTTCCTTTCTTATTTTAAACAATTTTACCAAAGGCAAGGTTGATACTATATTATTTATTAAATATTTTGAAAATAATTTTCTTATTGTGTAAATTTATGTTGACGATATTATTTTTGGCTCTTCGGATGAATCACTATGTGAATCATTTGCCAAATGTATGAGTCATGAATTTGAAATGAGTTTAATGGGTGAATTAACTTTCTTTTTAGAATTACAAATCAAACAACTTAGTGATGGTATATTTCTTAACCAATCCAAATATACATTAGAATTGTTAAAACGATTTAACATGGATAATTCAAAAGCAATAAACACCCCTATGAGTACTGCGACTAAGTTAGATATGGATGAAAATAGTGAAAATTTCGATCAAAAAACATATAGGGGAATGATAGGTAGTCTACTCTACCTCACCGCGACTAGACTAGATATTATGTTTAGTGTAGGACTTTGCGCTAGGTTTCAATCTAATCCTAAATTATCTCATCTAAAGAGTGTTAAAAGAATACTTAGGTATCTTAAAGGAACTCCAAATTTAGGATTGTGGTATCCAAAATCTGAAAAATTCGATCCAATAGCTTATGCAGATGCCGATTTTGGCAGATGCAGGATAGATAGAAAAAGTACATCCGAAACATGCCAATTTTTAGGACATGCACTTGTTTCTTGGACTTCCAAGAAACAAAATTCAGTTGCACTATCTACAGCGGAAGCCGAATACATTGCTGCAAGTGCATGTTGTGCACAAGTCATTTGGATGAAAAATACATTAGAAGACTATGGAATTCACTTTAAAAACATTCCCCTAAAATGTGATAATACTAGTGCCATATGTCTTACTAAAAATCTAATTCTGCACTCTAGAACTAAGCACATCGACATTAGGCATCATTTCATACGCGATCATGTCCTTAACAATGATGTTGTTCTAGAATTCATTGACACAAAGCATCAATTAGCAGATATATTTACAAAAGCTTTGAACGAAGATCAATTTGAATTCATTAGACGGGAATTAGGCATGTTAAATTGTCCCTAAAATGAGCTTCACAAAAAATGACTCGTCCTTTTCCTTTCTTTTGTGGATTTGATTTCTTCCTTCTTCTTCAATTCAAAATGATCCATTAAAGTATAACTTATTATCTTGAGGGAAGAAGCTAAACAAAAGGGAGGAAGAAAAAATTTTTTTCTTTCCTCCGCGGGATGCCAGCGGTGGCACTGCCAGATCCGGCGGTTGCACCGCCTGAGCGCTCGGGCGCCAGGCGGTGACACCGCTCGGGTTGGCGGTGGCACCGACCGAGCGACCCTTATTAACCCGAGGGGTTAGGGCCGGCGGTGACACCGCCCCCAACCCGAAGAAAAAGCTCTCAAAACCCTCTCTCATTCCCTCTAACCCTCATTCTAACTCTTAGAAGCATTGGAGAAGGATTCTTGGTGGTCCAAGCTTTCCATCTCTCAACATAATCTCCATAAGGTAACACTTGAAATCCCTCTTTTTGGTATCCCATTCCCTCTTTTCTTTTCTCTTTCCCTTGCTTATTTTTCACAATTTCATCATCATCTTGTCTAGATAATGGCTCCTAAGAGATCAAAAGGAAAAAGGATTGAAGGAGATTCATTTGACCATGATCTTTTTAGATCAAAAGAGGTAGCCCTTAGCTTTCCAAAATTTGAAACACGATGTATCCATAAGGGAAAATATGTTGATCTGGATGAACTAGAGGACTTAGAACCCATTAGGTGATTTGCACACCTAGAAGCTCTACCTCTACTACAAATAGATGAACCAATCTATCCGCGATTAGTTAGATTGTTCTATGCCAACCTATATGAGGACAACGATAGCCTAAGCACTTACCTTCTAGGAACACCCATTAGAATATTTGACAGCACTATTTGTGAGCTAATTGGCATAACTGAAAAAGATAGGGGATGCTATTTTAAAGGTAAATGGGACGTCAACACAATAGGAGCAACCTATACCGAAGCCGTAGAAACAATTTTTGCAAATCCAAACCTTGACTTCCTACCCAAGAGCTGTGAACACTTACTGCCTTTCAACTATAAAATTCTTCATCACATTATCACAAGCATCATATTCCCCAAACAATTTCATCTTGACGAAATAAGTCAAATAGAGATAAGTACCATGTATTGGATTATGACCGGTCAGCATAATTGTTTTGGGTACTTAATTCGCCAACATATGCAGGATATTATGGCTAAAGATACTATATTGCCATATGGGAGGTTAATCACTAGATTTATTCATGCCTATGACATTTGCATTCCACCCGATGAAGAATCTATTCAAAATGATCGATATAACATAATAAATAAAAACCTATTGAAAAGACTTAGGTGCACTTTTAGCAATGGCATATGGGTTAGGCAGCCTAGAAGGACGGATCCAATTCCTCCACCAATAGAACACCCTGAAACACCAATTCTTATGGGAAATGAATCTCCTCCTCCTAGTCCCTTTGGCGCAGCACCTTCAGCTCCTGTTTCCTCCTCTGAAGATCTCATTATGGCGGAATTGTCTCAGATCAAATCACAGCAAGAACAAATTCAGAATCAACAAGTTGAAATTTTGAAGACACTACGACAAATGAATGAAAAAATAGATATCATGTATCAGCACTGTGGATTACCTCCTAAGGATTAAATTGATGTATCTTTTTATTCTGTTCTGTTTGCTTTTAACAACAAGTTCAAAGTTTGTCATCGATTTAACGATAACTGATCCTTCCTTTTAGATAACTACTGTTTTGATCTGAATAAATGATGATGTCTTTTGGATAAACTATTTCTAGCAAATTTGAATGATGAACTTTGTTTCCAATTAAATGCTAAACCTTTTTTCTATGATCATCAATTAGCTGGCTTGTCTCTTTTTGTTGATGACAAAGGGGGAGAAGTGATGACTAAGTGATGACTTACACCATAACGATAGCATGACTTATATGAATTACAAAAACTTGTGTGATATGAATGTCTTATATGCCTTGCAAAATCCTTGAAAATATCGCAAGATTGATTGATCATATCGAAGGCATGCCTTACATTTATATCATGAAATTCATGTTGAAAATCTTTATCTTCTATCGTAGTAAAAATTGTCTCTTTTCATGATTTTCATCGAAGTTTTGTATTTACTATTGCTTAATGAGAATAACGATAAGTTCTACGGTTCGAACTTATCGATTTATGCTTGAATTCTATGGATGGAATTCAAGTGTTTTCATCTTCTCATAATATGGCATATAGATAGGGGGAGTTATGTTTAACTCTGTCATCAATTGATTGTCATCATCAAAAAGGGGGAGATTGTTGAATCTCGGATTTTGATGATGAAATCAATTGATGGGTTAATTGATCTAATCCATATTATTGAGTTAAGTGTGCAGGATTAACTACGATAACCAAAAAACACAAAGCATGAATACCGGAGTCAAGATCGATGGACGTTTAAGAGTCCGATGAATCGTCGGAGATGCTGCCGGAACCAACCGAGAAGAAATCGGGAACCTATCGGAATTTTTGGAAGTTCGCCGAAGAGATCGTCGGAGGTTCACGGAGATCACCGAGAAGTCTCGGCTACTCGTTAAAGTCATCACAAGATCGGGAGCTTGATGGGAGTCCATCGGAAGAAAGTTCGTCGGAAAGCTCGCTGGAACAAGACTCGACGTTCGCAGTTGAAAACTTGCTTAGGATGTGTTTTGTTATGTAGTTCACTTGTAATTAGGATTAGGATTAAGAGATAATCCTATATCCTGGTTAGGGGCCAACTGGGCCCAAAGTCAGATTTGGTTTGGGCTAAAATTAAGCCAAACCAGTGAACCGGAGAGCCAAGCGGTGGCACCGCCTGGCTGGGCGGTGACACCTCCTGGGCTGGGCGGTTGCACCGTCCAGCACCCGAGCGCTGGGCGGTGGCACCGCTTGGTTGGGCGGTGGCACCGCCAGCATCGGGAACCCAAAGAGAATTCAAATTTTGGAGCCCAAATTTGAATCCTCTTAAGGCCTATAAATATCCCTCAAATCTCAGCTGAGATTACAACTTTTGAGAAGCATTTGATTGAGAGAAAAGTCTTAGAAAGTCTTAGCAAGTCTTGTTTTCAATTTGCTAGAGAGTTCTACTCATTCTTTCTTATTGAAAATTTGTAAGAGGTTGAACTGCTTGTAAAAGGTTGTAAGAGGGGTATTTACCCTTCCATTTCAAGAGATTTGCTAGTGGAAGGTGGGAGCCTCATCGAAGAGGGGCCTCGCAAGTGGATGTAGGTCATTTGACCGAACCACTCTAAAATCGGCGTAATCTCTGGTTTGCATTTCATTATTGCTATTTACATTACTACAAACCTTCTTACATGCTTTAGTTCCTTATTACCTTTGCTACGCAACTTCAAGAATACGCTTTCAAGTTCAGCTTTTCAAGTTCCGTTCTTATCGTACGAAAGATTTTTCTAAAACCGAAGTTTTAATCCGCTGCACTAATTCACCCCCCCTCTTAGTGCCGCTCCGATCCTAACACTTGATACTATATTTTCTCTGTCATATAAACTAAAATATTACTGTCAATTCCCTCCTCAAATCTCTCAAATTTTTGGTGGAGATTTCGTCGAGAAACCACTGTTTCTTCGACAACAATTCTGCTCTTACAAGACAACACAATTCTGCAGCAAACTTTCACTGATTTCTATCAAACCTTTGCTGTCATCCACCACAGATCGAAAACTTTCATCCACAGCCCTAAAACTCCACCAAACCATACCCTCAAACTGCACCCAAAAAAGCCACAAAACAAACCTAAAAGGTAGCCTACATCGACCAATCCACCAACCCTTCAACCATCACTTCTCTCAACCTATACATGCCTTTAACTCGTCAACAAAAGAGAGATCTTAACATCACAGATTTGGAGTCATATACTATGGTATCTGGGGAGGCAATCAATGCTAAATTTGAAGCCTTCGAGGCACGAATGGAGGATAAGATTCGGACTCTCCTTACCGAATTCAGTTTGGGCCGACCACCAAGCCCAAAGAAATCACATCAAGGAGAGAGCTCTAACCAATCACATCATACCCAAAGAGATAACTTCCAAGAGAGGGAAGGCTCTATGACTGACCCCAACTATTTGTGCATGAGAGTGGACTTTCCTAGATGGGAAGAAGGAGACCCAATTGGTTGGATCTCGTGCGCGGAGCGATATTTTCGGTACCATAAAACTACGGATGCATCCATGGTGGAAATTGTAGCTATACATCTTGAAGGGGATGCCATACAGTGGTTTGATAGGTTTGAACACACTTATGAAGTCATTTCATGGCGACAATTCAAAGAAGGACTACTGAACCGCTTCGGACCAACTTATTACGAGAACATTGACGGACAACTAGCAAAGATCCGACAAACCTCCATCATTCAGGAGTGCCAAACCAGGTTTGAAAGTTTATCTAATCAAACTCGTGATTGGTCTAAAAAACAGCTATTGGGGACCTTTATTGAGGGCTTAAAGCCGGAGATCCGGGGAGAAGTTAAGGCGCGACAACCATACACGCTTATGGCAGCCATCTCTTTCGCACGACTTCAAGAAGAGCGATTGAACCATGAAGCCTGGAGGACTAGGATCACTCCTCGACCTACAATTCTAAAGCCCTCAGCCCCCCCTACTATCAACCGAGTCCCTGCACCGAAAAGGTTAACAAGAGAAGAACTTCGGGAGCGATCTACGAAGGGGTTATGTTGGCATTGCGACGAGCCGTGGAGCCACGAGCATTGCTGTAGAAAAGGGAGACTTCTTATGATTGAACCAGTAGAAGAAGATGTCATTGAACATCCAGAAGAGAGCCTTGAATATAAAATAGAAGATATGGAAGTAGAGCCACAACCGACCAACATTACAGTACACGCACTAGCCGGCTACTCAAACCCGCAAACGATGAAAGTTGGAGGCCTTCTCAAACAACAGCCGATTACTGTTCTCATCAACACGGGCAGCACTAATAACTTCTTGAATAGTAAGGTTGCTACTCGGATGGCACTTCATATTGAAGGTTGCAGCAAGTTCGATGTAAAGGTGGCCAACGGCAGAATCCTAAAGTGCGACCAAAGATGCCCGCAGGTGAAACTATTACTGCAAGACCAAGAAATTATAACCAATTTCTTCCTCCTACCACTTGATGACTATGAGGCAATGCTTGGTATAGAATGGCTGACTACACTAGGTGATGTCTCTTGGAACTTTTCTAAGTTAATTATGAAATTCTACTGTAAGGGCAACCAGATCATCCTACGCGGGAAGCGCGGAAGCAACATTACCACTGTTTCGACCCAACGAATGGAGAAAGTTTTATACAAGGTAAATGGTGGCTTTTTTATATACCTCCAGCACCAACCAGAGGGGAAGAAAATAAAAATTGAAGATCAAAATCTTGCCCAAATGCTTATTGAATTTGCCGATATTTTTGCTGAACCATGCGGTCTTCCTCCTTCTCGACAACATGACCTTCGAATTCCAATCCTTTCGGGCAAGCCACCAGCGAACACTCGACCGTACCGATATCCTCACCTCCAAAAAGATGAAATTAAAAAGATCGTAAAGGAGATGCTTGAAACAGGGGTGATTCGGCCCAAGTTGTAGCCCTTATTCCTCATCAGTGCTACTTGAACGTAAAAAGGACGGAACTTGGCGGATGTGCATCGACTACCGAGCTTTAAATGGCATCACCGTCAAGGACAAGTACCCAATACTAGTGGTGGATGAACTTCTTGATGAATTAAAAGGAGCTCGAGTCTTCACGAAGTTGGACCTCCGATCCAGTTACCACCAAATTCGGGTATGTGAAGATGACATTCCAAAAATTGCATTCTGCACACATGATGGTCATTATGAATTCTTGGTAATGCCTTTTGGACTCACTAATGCTCCTTTAACCTTTCAAAGTCTCATGAACGATATTTTTCGGAGCTTTCTTCGCAAATTTGTGCTAGTATTTTTCGATGATATTCTCATTTACAGCTCTTCTCTTGAGACTCACTTTTAGCATTTACGGATTGTTCTGACGATCCATCGGGAGAACACTCTTTTTGTTAAGCAACCAAAGTGTAGCTTTCTCCGGCAAAAAGTAGAGTACCTTGGGCACATAATATCAGAAGAAAGAGTGGCGGTAGACCCAACAAAAATTGAGACATTGCAAGGCTGGCCGAAACCTACAAACGTGAAATTACTACGCGGGTTCCTTGGACTAACAGGCTACTATCGAAAATTTGTTAAGGACTATGGAAAGATCAGTGCACCACTCACTTCTCTACTAAAAAAAGATGCTTTCCAATGGTCGGACAAAGCCTCTGCTGCCTTCGACAAACTTAAGGTAGCCATGACAACGACGCCGGTGCTAGCGCTACCAGATTTCAGCCGACCCTTCATCATTAAGACCGACGCATCTGGAGTCAGAATTGGAGCCGTTCTCATACAAGATGATCGACCACTCGCATACACTAGCAAGACATTATCTCTCTCCCATCAAAACATGTCAGTATATGATAAGGAGATGCTCGCCATTGTACACTCAGTAATGAGGTGGAGACCCTATCTGATCGGCCGACGATTTCAAATTAAAACCGACCATAAAAGCCTCAAGTATTTTTTGGAGCAAAATATATCATCCCCTGAGCAACAAAAATGGGTAACCAAACTTCTTGGATTTGATTATGAAATTATTTACAAAAAGGGGAAAGAAAACATTGTTGCAGATGCACTCTCATGGCTACTTGAGCAAGCTAAGGTTTCAGCTATCTCCCTTCCTACTACTAGTCTCCTCATGGACATTAGGGAAGAATGGAAGAAGGATCCAGAGATCAGCAACATTATAAAAAAATTGGAGGATGATCCAAGTGCAATAGCCTACTACACTTGGGATTCGAGGGATCTACGCTACAAAGGTCGTATTGTGCTTATACCTGACTCCCCTTGTATCACAATCATCCTGCATGAAATGCACTCCATACCTTCAGCAGGGCACTCTGGATTCATAAGAACCTACAAAAGAGTGAAGTAAAATTTTTATTGGAGAGGGATGAAAAAAATTATTGCTGAATATGTGGCACAATGTGATGTATGTCAACAGCACAAGGGTGAAACTGTGGCAAATCTAGGGAAACTACAACCACTACCTATACCGGACTCGGTATGACCGACATCTCCATGGACTTCATTGAAGGGCTACCACCTGCCAAAGGTAAAAGCATAATTCTCGTGATGGTTGATCGACTTACGAAATATGCTCATTTTTATGCTGTGAGAAGTCCCTACACTACTACTAGTATTACCCAAGTTTTCATAAAAAATATTGTTAAACTGCACAGGATGCCAAGGTCCATTGTAAGTGATCGTGATAAGATCTTCACTAGTAAATTTTGGACCGAGTTATTCAAATTACAAGGCACCAAACTCAAGATGAGCACAGCGTATCATCCACAAACTGACAGCCAAACAGAGGTGGTAAACAGGTGTTTAGAGACGTACCTTCGATGTTTCGCTAGCGACCGACCAAAAGGGTAAGCAAAATGGCTTCCCTGGATCGAATGGTGGTATAATACTACATATCATTCATTTACAAAATGTGCCCCTTATGAAGCATTGTAGGTCGACCAGCCCCTGTGATTCCAAAGTATGTAATTGGCTCGGCCAAGGTAGATCAGGTTGAACAAGAATTGATTGATAGGGACAAACTCCTACAACTGCTAAAAGATAATCTCTCTATAGCTCAAGCCAGAATGAAGCAGCAAGCTAACACACGACGAAGCGAAAGAGAATTTTCAGTAGGAGATTGGGTTTATCTTCGCCTACAACCATACAAGCAACTCTCCATCAACACTCGAGCATCCATGAAGCTATCTCCACGATTTTTTGGGCCCTATCAGATCACAGAGCATATTGGAGCAGTGGCGTATAGACTTAAATTACCTGAAGATGCCAAAATTCACCCTGTCTTCCACATGTCATGCCTGAAGCCCAAGTTGGGAGAACACGAGTCACCCCAGATCAAACTGCCCAACACCACTGAGGATGGAGTTATTCAAGCTCAACCACAAGCCATCCTCGATTATAGGATCGTGATGTGTCGCCGACGTCCCTCTACTGAAGTACTAGTGCATTGGAATAATTTACCACTTGAAGACGCCACATGAGAACCATATGAGGAGCTGAAGACCCGGTTCCCTGAGTTCATGGAATCTCAGCCTTGAGGACAAGGCTGATTTGAAGAGAGCGGATATGTTAGGACTCTAGCTAGGAGAGTCCTAATTGAGAAGGACATTCATGTAGGAGGTTTTTTCTTAGAGAAGAATTAGGAGTTGTAAGGGAATAGGAGTCTTGAGTAGGAGTCCTATTAGGAGTTGGCTAGAAGTAAGAGTCTTAAGTAGGAGTCCTATTAGGAGTTAGGGTTTAGAAGTCCTATAAATAGCCATGTATTCCTTCTCTTTTCTTAAGTAATAGATGAATCTTTTCTGCAGCCTTTGAGCAGCAACTTGGAGGGAGGAACCCCTATAGAGTTCCAAGGAGGCCGATCCCCTAAAGAGATCAACCCCAAGTTTAGAATCTGTAAGGGTTCTAACATACCGCCTAGTATTAGTGCTACAGGTAGTAGTACTTCCCAACACAAGTGGTGGTACCACTAGGACCTGGGATGAGACCCTTTTTGGCTCCAATTTTGAAGTTGTTAGGATCGAGAGCACTAAGAGGGGGGGGGGGGTGAATTAGTGCAGCGGAAATTTTATAGCGATTAAAACCGAAAGCTGCGTTCGTTCGATAGAAACTATTATGATACAAAAGCTGATTCACAGTTTGTATCTACGTGCAGTTTACGTCTAAGCGCAGATTGCGTCTAAGCGCAGTTTGCGTCTAAACACAGTTTGCGTCTAAACACAGTTTGCGTCTAAGCGCAGTTTGCGTCTAAACACAGTTTGCATCTAGATGCAGTTTCAAAGGGAGCTGAACTTTAGAAACTGGTTCGTAAGAGCGCAGAAGACAGTTTTGCAGAATCAAGGCGTAAACGTAAACTGCAATGTAAATATCGTACGAAAACACTGGTTTATGTCTGAAAACAGATTCGGACAGATCAGCACTTAAAGACTTGTTCGTGAAGGCGTAGAAGACAGTTTTACAGAGTTAAAACGTAAGCGTAAATTATAATGTACGAAAACACCGATTTACGTCTGAATGTAGATTCGGAAAGAACAGCACTTAGAACTTGTTCGTAAAAGCGTAGAGAGCAGTAGTAATGAGGGAGGTTTGCAGTAAGGATAAAGTGCTAAAAAATAAACGCAAACCAGAGATTTAGAGTGGTTCGGTCAGTCTTGACCTACTCCACTTTTGGCTTCCTCCACCAACGAGGTCACTAACGTCAACTAGGGGCCTTCCTTCAAAAGGCGAAGGCCAAACTGCCCTTTTACAGTTTCTCTCCTTTTGACAGGCTCAGGAGACAACCTTTACAGACCTTTCTCTCCTCACTTTACAACTGAAAACTTGAAGAACAGAAGGAGGAGACTTAAAGGCTTTACAACACTTTTGAGCTCTTAGAATCACAGAAAAGATCAAGATTTCGGTGTAGGTCTGTATCTTTTCAGTGCTGAATGGGTGGGGAATTTATAGGCCCCAACCCAATTCAAATTTGGAGCTCAAAACAATCAAATCCCGGAATTCTGGGATCAGGCGGTTGCACCTCTTGACTGGAGAGGTTGCACCGCCTGGCAGAGCTCGAAGACCGAGCTCAGGCGGTGCCACCTCTCTGCCAGGGAGGTTGCACCGCCCAGTCTTGCTCGAAGACTGAGCTCAGGCGGTGCCACCTCTCTGCCAGGGAGGTTGCACCGCCCAGTCTTGCTCGAAGACTGAGCTCAGGCGGTGCCACCTCTCTGTCAGGGAGGTTGCACCGCCTAGTCTAGCTCGAAGACTGAGCTCAGGCGGTGCCACCTCCCGGCTGGGGAGGTTGCACCGCCCAGTCTCGCTGGAAGGCCTAGCCCAGGCGGTGCCACCTCCTGGCCTGGGCGGTTGCACCTCCTGGTGCAATCAGGGTCCGAATGGTTCATTCCATTCGGCCCAATTTCAGTCTTTCAGGGGCCCAATTGCCCCAAGATTAAGCCAATGGGATCACCTCCCATTTTCCAACTTAATCAACGTGCTAACTACGATTAAATCTAAGACAATTTCTGCAGCTTTGCTTCGGTGCGTCAATCGCTCCTTCCGGCGAGTTTCCGGCGAACTTCCGTCGATCATCCGATGAACCCTCGGTGATGCTCCTGCGGACTTTCGGAAAACTCCTGGACTTTGCGACGATCCACTTGGCAAGTTCCGACGAGCTTCGCTTGGCAAGCTTCTGGACTTCTCGGATCTGTTCTCGCAAAATCTCCGACGACCGTCCGAACTTCCGTCGAACTCTCGAACTCCCAACGTGATCATGAACTTGACTCCGGCGCAACTCCTGCTGCTTGTCTATCTTTCATCGTAGTTAATCCTGCACACTTATCTCAACACATAGATTAGACAACAAATGACAATTGACTTCATCATCAAAATCCGAGATTCAACAATCTCCCCCTTTTTGATGATGACAATCAATTGATAATGGAGTTATCCTTAACTCCCCCTATCTATATGCCATCGTTGAGATAAGTCAACCTTGAATTCAAGACTTAAGAATTCAAGTGACGTATTGATAAGTTAGATCAGTTAAACTTATCAATACTTCCATCATGATACTCATCATGATATATCTCTTCAAAGATGTTGTCAGGGCTTGACATACATCAACAAGTTTGTATGATTGTGTTTGTAACTATTCATCATGTAGTTTGAACATTATCATATAAAGCTGTGAAACACTATTGCATGATGCACACATTTGAAATATTCTAGCAAGTTTTGCATTTTCTTCACATGATAAGATATCAACTCAGGGCATAATGCAAACTTTAGCACATGTTCATATATCTCTTGGTGATGCAAGGATGGCATAATCATAGCAGTGTTTATAGCATCATTCATAGTATTTCTAATCATGGCAGTGTTTATCAATTCATATATATCTCCCCCTTTGTCATCAACAAAAAGCATAGTAATCATGATACCAGAAAATAATAATAGCAAGCTTATAGAGGAATTTTACATAGATTGCTTTAAATATTTCTTCCCCTTTGTGTTATAATCCATTGTAAAGATTTTGCAGGATGGAATACATACATATGAATCACTTCATCAAATCTATTTCAGAAACTCATTTTTTATGAAGGTGTACGAAAAAATCTGTTTCATAAATAAGATGCATTCGGACAAGATTTTGTTGCAGATTTTCACATAATCAAGGAAATCAAGTGATTTGATCATACAATATAGTCCGAAAAGATTTTAACAAATTTATCTGTTCGGACACATCAACATTCCTAGTTCTCTTCTTATAAAATCAAATTGTTCTTCACTTAGAGGTTTTGTAAAAATATCAGCTAGTTGATGTTTCGTATCAATGAACTCTATGATTATATCATGATTCGCAACATGATCTCGTATAAAGTGATGTCTGATATCAATATGTTTTGTTCTTGAGTGTTGTATAGGATTCTTTGTTAAGCATATTGCACTTGTGTTATCACATTTAATTGGAATATTTTTGAGATGAACTTTATAATCTTCTAAGGTATTTTTCATCCATACAACTTGTGCACAGCATGCACTTGCTGCAATATATTCAGCTTCGGTTGTTGATAGTGCAACCGAGTTTTGTTTCTTAGATGACCAGGAAACAAGGGCATGTCCTAAAAATTGACATAATCCTGATGTGCTTTTTCTATCTAGTCTACAGCCAGCGAAGTCCGCATCAGCATAAGCTGTTAACTCAAAATTTTCTGATTTTGGGTACCATAATCCTAGATTTGTGGTTCCATTAAGATATCTAAGTTTTTTTTTAACTGCTTTGAGATGAGATATCTTAGGGTTTGATTGAAATCTAGCACAAAGTCCTACACTAAAACATGATGTCTGGTCTGGTGGCAGTGAGGTAAAGTAAACTTCCTATCATACCCCTATAAGTTTTTTGATCAAAGCTTTCTCCACTTTCATCAATTTCTAACTTAGTGGAGGTGCTCATAGGAGTGTTACTAGCCTTTGAGTTGTTCATATTAAACCTTTTTAATAAATTCATGGCATATTTAGTTTGACTAATAAAGATGCCATTGCTTAGTTGTTTGATTTGTAAACCTAAGAAGAATGTTAATTCTCCCATTAAGCTCATTTCGAATTCAAGACTCATAGTTTTAGCAAAAGATTCACAAAGAGATTCATTTGTAGAGCCAAAGATGATATCATCAACATAAATCTGAACAATGAGAAAATTATTTTCAAAATTCTTGATAAACAATGTAGTATCAACCTTGCCTTTTATGAAATTATTTTCAATGAGAAAAGAACTAAGTCTCTCATACCAAGCCCTTGGGGCTTGTTTTAAACCATAGAGAGCTTTAGTTAATCTAAACACATGATTAGGGAGGCTATTATTCTCAAATCCAGGAGGTTGTTCAACATAAACTTCTTCGGAAATAAAACCATTTAGAAAAGTGCTTTTAACATCCATTTGAAATAACTTAAAATTATTACAACTAGCGTAGGCAAGGAGCATCCTTATGGCTTCCAATCGAGCCACAGGTGCGAAGGTTTCTTCGTAATCGATACCTTCTTCTTGGTTGAAACCTTTGGCCACTAATCTAGCCTTGTTTCTAACCACGATACCATTTTCATCTTGCTTGTTTCTAAAGACCCATTTAGTACCAATAACTAAATGGTCATTTGGCCTAGGAACAAGCGTCCACACCTCATTTCTCTCAAATTGATTCAATTCATCTTGCATTGCGATAATCCATGAATCATCTTTCATGGCTTCATCAACACATTTGGGTTCAATTTGCGAGAGAAAGGCGGCGTTGGCACAAAAATTTTTAAAAGAAGATCGTGTTTGAACCCCCTTTGATGTGTCTCCTAGGATTAGCTCCTTAGGATGAGCATCTATATACTTCCAATCCTTGGGTAAGGAAATCTGGGAAGTGGATGCATCTAAGTTGCTAGTTGGAGACGGGGTTTCGTTTAAATTCAAGGAATCAAAATTAATATCATCATCAAGATCATTTTTCTTAATTTCTGAAATCTCATTGAAAACAACATGGATGGATTCTTCAATAATTAAGGTTCTTTTATTGAAAATACGAAAAGCTTTAGAAACCGAAGAATAACCAAGAAAGATTCCTTCATCAGATTTAGCATCGAATTTTCCTAAGTTATCCTTTTCATTCAAGATAAAACACTTACACCCAAAGACTTTAAAATATGAGACATTGGGTTTTTTGTTATTCCATAACTCATAAGGAGTTTTGGTGAGTAAGGGTCTTACTAGAACTCTATTCAAAATATAGCATGCAGTGTTTACAGCTTCGGCCCAAAAATATTTGGGTAGGCTATGTTCATTCAACATGGTTCTTGCCATTTCTTGCAAATTTCGATTTTTTCTTTCTACTACCCCATTTTGTTGAGGATTTCTTGGAGTAGAGAAATTATGGTTGTATCCATTGAGTTCACAGAATTCTTGGAAATCATGGTTTTGAAATTCTCCACCATGATCACTTCTAATTGACGAAATCATAGATCCCTTCTCATTTTGAACAAGTTTACAAAACTTGGTAAAGTATCTAAAGCATTCATTTTTCTGTTTTAAGAAGTAGGTCCATGTATATCTGCTATAGTCATCAACAATGACAAAGGCGTATTTGCTACCTCCTAGACTCGATGTAGAGATTGGTCCGAACAAGTCCATATGGATCAATTGTAAGGGCCTAGAGGTGCTTATTTGATTCTTAGCTTTGAAGCTACCCTTAATTTGTTTACCTAATTGGCAAGCATCACATACATTATCTTTGATAAACTTGATATGAGGAATTCCTCTTACAAGTTCTCTAGATGATACTTGAGTGATTAGTTTCATGCTAGCATGACCTAATCTTCTATGCCATAGCCAAGCATCCTCATTCATAACGGCAAAACACATTTCATCACATAAGTCATTGATGTCAATAGTGTATACGTTATTTTGTTTCAATGCAATCATAGATATATTTTTATGTGGTTTTTCAATGATGCAAGCATTAGATTCGAATTTGACAGTATATCCTTTATCACATAATTGACTAATACTCAAGAGGTTATGTTTTAAACCATCAACTAACAGAACATCTTCAATAAAGAGGTTGGATTTGTTACCTATGGTTCCTTTGCCAATGATTTTACCCTTGTTGTTGTCTCCGAAGGTGACATAGCCTTCGTCTATGCTAGTAAGCTTAGAGAATTGAGATGGATCTCCGGTCATATGCCTTGAGCATCCACTATCAAGGTACCATCTCTTGCTCCTAGCTTGCGATTGTTTAGTTTTCTACAAGAAAGGATGATGTTTAGGTACCCATTTGCTTTTGGGTGCCTCATAAATAGATCTATATTTTCTATCATGTTGCATAGAGTTTGTCGTGGTTCCTTTAGGAACCCAGATCAATTTGTTTGGACTTATTTTCTTGAATGGACAACAATGTGTCTTGTGTCCGGATTTGCAACAAAAGTTGCACTTGGTTTGGTGTTGAACATGCAAGATGGGGCCTTTTATGAAGGTGGTTGGATTTTGGTGAGGACTTCTCACAAATCCAATTCCACTCCTTTTTGGAACGTGACCCTTGTTTATAAGGATCATGTTCAATGACTTGCTACCAACCTCGAATTTCTTCAAGGTGTCCTTAAGTAGCAAGTTTTCTTTTTGGAGAGTTTCTAGTTCATGGCATTTTATGCATGGGCTTAACTTATCATGATGTTCAGCATTTAACTTATCGAAATTACAAATAAGACTATCATGCTCCTTTTTTAGCAATTTGTATTTACTACTGATAGTCTTACACTCATCAAACAGTTCATGGAAAGCATTTAATAATTCATCGAAGGATAAATCTGCATCTATTGAATTTGTTACCTCATCTTCGATGGCCATTAAGGCCTAATGAGCAACTTGCTCGGTGTTGGACTCCTCTTCCTCAGATGCGCTCGAATCATCCCATGTTGCTTGGAGCGCCTTCTTCTTTGTTGTTCTTTTCTTGACTTGGGGACAATCACTCTTGTAGTGTCCCGGCTTTTTGCATTCATAGCAGATTACTTGGTCCTTTTTGGGTTCAAGTTTATTTTTTGCATCATTCTTAAACTTGTTTCTTTTAAAGAACTTTTTAAACTTTCTTGTTAGAAGTGCCAAGTCATCATCACAGTCCTCATCACTTGAGTTTTCTCTCAAGTGGCATTCTGAAGTTTTGAGTGCCATATCCTTCCTGTTCTTTGGAAGGATGTCTTCTTGCTCTTCATGAGCTTTACAAGTCATTTCGTAGGTCATTAATGACCCGATTAGTTCTTCAAGAGGGAAATTTCGCAGATCTTTTGCCTCTTGAATAGCGGTGACTTTAGGATCCCAACTCTTAGGAAGGGATCTTAGTATCTTATTAACAAGCTCAAAATCTGAAAAGCTCTTTCCGAGTCCTTTTAGACCGTTGACGACATCCGTGAAACGGGTAAACATGTCGCCAATGGTTTCACTCGGTTTCATGCGGAAAAGTTCAAAAGAATGTAACAACAAATTGATTTTTGACTCTTTTACTCTACTTGTGCCCTCATGGGTCACTTCGAGTGTGTGCCAAATATCAAATGCAGTTTCACAAGTTGAAACACGGTTAAACTCGTTTTTATCAAGTGCACAAAATAAGGCATTCATAGCCTTTGCATTAAGAGCGAAAGCCTTCTTCTCCAAATCATTCCAATCGATCATTGGAAGAGAAGACTTCGAAAATCCGTTTTCGACAAGATTCCACAGTTCAAAATCCATAGAAATAAGAAAGATTCTCATTCGGGTCTTCCAATAGGTGTAGTCCGTCCCATTAAACATGGGTGGACGTGTAATGGAATGGCCCTCTTGGTTTCCGGCGTAAGCCATCTCTCTTGGGTTTTAATCCTTTTGAGAGTTAACCGGGCTCTGATACCAATTGTTAGGATCGAGAGCACTAAGAGGGGGGGGGGTGAATTAGTGTAGCGGAAATTTTACAGCGATTAAAACCGAAAGCTGCGTTCGTTCGATAGAAACTATTATGATGCAAAAGCTGATTCACAGTTTGTATCTACGTGCAGTTTGCGTCTAAGCGCAGATTGCGTCTAAGCGCAGTTTGCGTCTAAACACAGTTTGTGTCTAAACACAGTTTGCGTCTAAGCGCAGTTTGCGTCTAAACACAGTTTGCGTCTCGATGCAGTTTCAAAGGGAGCTGAACTTTAGAAACTGGTTCGTAAGAGCGCAGAAGACAGTTTTGCAGAATCAAGGCGTAAACGTAAACTGCAATGTAAATATCATACGAAAACACTGGTTTACGTCTGAAAACAGATTCGGACAGATCAGCACTTAAAGACTTGTTCGTGAAGGCGTAGAAGACAGTTTTACAGAGTTAAAACGTAAGCGTAAACTGTAATGTACGAAAACACCGATTTACGTCTGAATGCAGATTCGGAAAGAACAGCACTTAGAACTTGTTCGTAAAAGCGTAGAGAGCAGTAGTAATGAGGGAGGTTTGCAGTAAGGATAAAGTGCTAAAAAATAAACGCAAACCAGAGATTTAGAGTGGTTCGGTCAGTCTTGACCTACTCCACTTTTGGCTTCCTCCACCGACGAGGTCACCGACGTCAACTAGGGGCCTTCCTTCAATAGGCGAAGGCCAAACTGCCCTTTTACAGTTTCTCTCCTTTTGACAGGCTCAGGAGACAACCTTTACAGACCTTTCTCTCCTCACTTTACAACTGAAAACTTGAAGAACAGAAGGAGGAGACTTAAAGGCTTTACAACACTTTTGAGCTCTTAGAATCACAGAAAAGATCAAGATTTCGGTGTAGGTCTGTATCTTTTCAGTGCTGAATGGGTGGGGAATTTATAGGCCCCAACCCAATTCAAATTTGGAGCTCAAAACAATCAAATCCCGGAATTCTGGGATCAGGCGGTTGCACCTCTTGACTGGAGAGGTTGCACCGCCTGGTAGAGCTCGAAGACCGAGCTCAGGCGGTGCCACCTCTCTGCCAGGGAGGTTGCACCGCCCAGTATTGCTCGAAGACTGAGCTCAGGCGGTGCCACCTCTCTGCTAGGGAGGTTGCACCGCCCAGTCTTGCTCGAAGACTGAGCTCAGGCGGTGCCACCTCTCTGTCAGGGAGGTTGCACCGCCCAGTCTAGCTCGAAGACTGAGCTCAGGCGGTGCCACCTCCCGGCTGGGGAGGTTGCACCGCCCAGTCTCGCTGGAAGGCCTAGCCCAAGCGGTGCCACCTCCTGGCCTAGGCGGTTGCACCTCCTGGTGCAATCAGGGTCCGAATGGTTCATTCCATTCGGCCCAATTTCAGTCTTTCAGAGGCCCAATTGCCCCAAGATTAAGCCAATGGGATCACCTCCCATTTTCCAACTTAATCAACGTGCTAACTACGATTAAATCTAAGACAATTTCTGCAGCTTTGCTTCGGTGCGTCAATCGCTCCTTCCGGCAAGTTTCCGGCGAACTTCCGTCGATCATCCGATGAACCCTCGGTGATGCTCCTGCGGACTTCCGGAAAACTCCTGGACTTTGCGACGATCCACTTGGCAAGTTCCGACGAGCTTCGCTTGGCAAGCTTCTGGACTTCTCGGATCTGTTCTCGTAGAACCTCCGACGACCGTCCGAACTTCCGTCGAACTCTCGAACTCCCAACGTGATCATGAACTTGACTCCGGCGCAACTCCTGCTGCTTGTCTATCTTTCATCGTAGTTAATCCTGCACACTTATCTCAACACATAGATTAGACAACAAATGACAATTGACTTCATCATCAAAATCCGAGATTCAACAGAAGTCATTTAGGGTCTATAAATACCCCAGCTATTTCTACATAGAGTAGCATAAAATTAAGTTGAAAAAGGGAAAAAGAATATGAGAAAAATTAGAAACTCTCTTAGGATTTAGAGTCTATTCCTCCTAGAGTTAGAAATTTTCTAAGGGAGGAGTGAGGTCTAAAAGAGAGGTTGTAAATGTTCTCTTCAGGGCCTATCAAAAGAAGAAAGAGTATAAAATGATAGTTGATCTTTGCCCATCGAAAGAAGATCGGTAATGGAAGCCGGTGGCCTCGAGTGAAAAAGGAATCAGGAGTGGATGTAGGTCATGTTGAATCTCGGATTTTGATGATAAAATAAATTGATCGGTTAATTGATCTAATCCATATTATTGAGTTAAGTGTGCAGGATTAACTACGATAAATAGAAAACATAAAGCAAGAATACCGGAGTCAAGTTCGATGGACGTTTAAGAGTCTGAAGAATCATCGGAGATGTTGCCGGAACCAACCGAGAAGAAATCGGGAACTTGTTGGAATTTTCGGAAGTTCGCCGAAGAGATCGTCGGAGGTTTGCGGAGATCACCGAGAAGGCTCGGCTACTCGTTAAAGTCGTCACAAGATCGGGAGCCTTCTGAGAGTCCGTCGGAAGAAATCCGAGGGCATATCGGAAGTCCGTTGGAAGTTCGTCGGAAAGCTCGTCGGAACAAGACTCGACGTTCGCGATTAAAAACTTGCTTGGGATATTTTTAGTTACGTAGTTCACATTTAATTAGGATTAGGATTAAGAGATAATCCTATATCCTGGTTAGGGGCCAATTGGGCCCAAAATTAGATTTGGTTTGGGCTGGACTTAAAGCCCAACCAGTGAACCGAAGTGTTTGGCGGTGGCACCGCCAGACTGGGCGATGGCACCGCCCAGCACCCGAGAGCCAAGCGGTGGCACTGCTTGGCTGGGCGGTAGCACCGCCAATACACTGTTAGTGTCAGACACTGACAGGCGGTGGCACCGCCACCGACAGGCGGTGGCATCGCCAACATCGAGAACCAAAGAGAATTCAAATTTTTGAGCCCAAATTTGAATCCTCTTGAGGCCTATAAATACCCCTCAATTCTCAACTGAGATTACAACTTTTTGAGAAGCAATAGATTGAGAAAAAGGTCTTAGAAAAGTCTTAGCAAGTCTTGTTTTCAATTTGCTAGAGTGTTCACCTCCTTCTTTCTTGCTGAAAATTTGTAAGATTGTGAACCGCTTGTAAAAGGTTGTAAGAGGGGTATTTGTCCTTCCCCTTCAAGAGATTTACTAGTGGAAGGTGGGAGCCTCATCGAAGAGGGCCTCGCAAGTGGATGTAGGTCATTTGACCGAACCACTTTAAAATTGGCGCGATCTCTGGATTATATTTTCTTATTGCAATTTATATTATTGTAAACCTTCTTACGTGCTTTATTTCCTCATTACCTTTGCTGCACACCTTTACGAACACGCGTTCAAGTTAAGCTTTTCAAGTTCGGTTTTTATCGTATGAAAGATTTGTCGAAACCAACGTTTTAATCCGCTGCACTAATTCACCCCCCCCCTCTTAGTGCCGCTCCGATCCTAACAATTGGTATCAGAGCAAGGCTCACTCTCATATTTGGTTTGATACCCAAGAGAGATGGCTTACTCTGGCATACATGAGGGTCATTCTATCACACGTCCACCCATGTTTAATGGGTCGGATTATACTTATTGGAAGACTCGTATGAGGATCTTCCTTATTTCCACGGATTTCGAGCTTTGGACTATTGTCGAAAACGGATTTAAAAAATTTTCTCTTCTAATGAGCGAATGGAATGAATCGGAGAAGAAGGTTTTTGCTTTAAACGCAAAGGCTATGAATGCCTTGTTTTATGCACTAGATAAAAATGAATTTAATCGTGTTTCAATTTGTGATTCGGCTTTTGATATTTGGAGAACTCTTGAGGTCACTCATGAAGGCACTAGCCGAGTGAAAGAGTCCAAAATCAACATCCTTGTGCACTCTTACGAACTTTTCCGAATGAAACCAAGTGAGTCCATCGGAGACATGTACACCCGTTTCACGGATGTCATCAATGGACTCAAAGCTCTTAGTAAAGATTTTACTAACTTTGAACTAGTGACTAAAATCTTAAGATCCCTCCCTAAAAGTTGGGATCCAAAAATTACGGCCATTCAAGAGGCCAAAGACCTTAAAACATTCCCTCTTGAAGAACTTATTGAGTCTCTAATGACCTACGAAATGACATGTCAAGCTCATGACGAGCTCGAGAACCCCCTTCCAAAGAACAGGAAATATATGACACTCACATCACAAGAAGATCACTTGAAAGGAACATCAAGTGATAAGGGCAGTGACAATGACATTGCACTTTTGACTCAAAAATTTAAAAATTTTTTAAGTTAGAACAAATTTAAAAATAATACAAAAAATAAATTTGAACACAAGAAGGACCAAGTTATTTGCTATGAGTGCAAAAAACCGAGACACTACAAGAACGATTGTCCCCAAGCCAAAAAGAGAACATCAAAGAAGAAGGCGCTCAAGGCAACGTAGGATGATTCAAGCGCGTCCGAAGAAGAGGAGTCCAACACCGAGCAAGTTGCTCATTACTCCCTAATGGCCATCGGAGAAGAGGTAACGGATTTAATTGATGCAGATTTACCATGTCATGAATTATTAAATACCTTCCTTGAGTTATTTGATGAATGTAAGACAATTAGTAGAAAATATAAATTGCTAAAAAAGGAGCATGATAGTCTCACTTATAATTTCGATAAATTAAAGACTGAATATCATGATAGTTTAGCTCCATGTATAAAATGTTATGATCTAGAAACTCTCCAAAAGGAGAACTTGCTACTTAAGGACACCTTGAAGAAATTCGAGGTTGGTAGCAAATCTTTGAACATAATCCTTACAAATAAGGGTCATGTTGAATCTCGGATTTTGATGATAAAATCAATTGATGGGTTAATTGATCTAATCCATATTATTGAGTTAAGTGTACAGGATTAACTACGATAACCCGAAAACATAAAGCAAGAATACCGGAGTCAAGTTCGATAGACGTTTAAGAGTCCGAAGAATCATCGGAGATGCTACCGGAACCAACCGAGAAGAAATTGAGAACTTGTCAGAATTTTCGGAAGTTCGCCGAAGAGATCGTTGGAGGTTCACGGAGATCACCGAGAAAGCTCGGCTACTCGTTGAAGTCGTCACAAGATCGGGAGCCTGCTGGGAGTCCGTCGGAAGAAATCCGAGGGCATATCGGAAGTCCGCCGGAAGTTCGTCGGAAAGCTCGCCGGAACAAGACTCAACATTCACGGTTGAAAACTTGGTTGGGATGTTGGGAGCAGTGTGCTGGAAGAGTTCCAAGCAAGATACCACTGCTGACTCGACCACAGAGGCGGAGTACATTGCTGCATCGATGCAGCAAAGGAGGGAGTCTGGATGAAGAAGTTCATCACAGATTTGGGAGTCGTGCCGAGTAACGAGGAGCCGACTTCCTTATATTGTGACAACTACGGGGCGATTACTCAAATAAGGGAACCCGGGTCTCATCAGAAGTGTTCTGAGGAGGTTCCAACTTATCAGAGAGATCGTAACCCGAGGAGATGTAGCAGTGGAAAGAGTTCCATCCGAAGATAACATTGCAGATCCACTGACAAAGCCGTTGTCTCAGATTGTCTTTGAGCGTCATAGGGGTCTGATGGGGATCAGACACATAGGTGATTGGCTTTAGGTCAAGTGGGAGATTGCTAGTCATAGGTGCCCAACAAGCCAATCACGTGAGTGATGGCACGTGTGACTTGATACAGAATCTTTTTGCTTATTATATTTTGGCGTATATCACTTTATAACTATTGCATAAATGCATATATATATTGTGATGTCCTTGGATTTGTGCAATGGGAATCGGATCGTGATGAGATCACAATAATGAGATCGATTCACCTTTAAACACATATCCTAAATAATCCCGGTCATAGGTTACTCGAGAGGGACATCGTGATAACCGGATAGACTGGTGTGTTGTATACCCGTCCATATGATCGATGCAGCTGGTCTCATAGCTGCTTGTGTAGGGACACTAGGGATACAATACAGGTGCTCATTGGAGAATGAGTTCACTGATTGATCCGCTTACGGAATGCTGGATGGTTGATGATGCCTTATTGTCAGACAGCGATTCCGTAGTCCTAGTGGTGTATCTGGTCCATAGACTTGAGACACCAAGGATGTCCTGTATGAGTGCTCCACTCTTTGATACCAGACTTATAGGTTTGGCTATCCCCAGATCTAGTACAGCTGGTCATTGGGAGTGGTAGTCGACCTTACGAGGGCTATTGAGTGTCAATAGAGGATCATCCACTCTCGGCGTCATGAGAGGAATATCCTATGTGTTCTTGCTCAGACAAATCCCTGGCCATGGTCATTCGGGTTGAGAGAGAAAGAGTTCTCCGGGAGAATCCGATTAGAGCAAGACTCGAGTAGAAACCGTATGGGTCTGACAGCACCATGCTCGATATACGGTCTCTGGGATATTAGATGGATGAGGGACTATAGGTACATGGTAACTGAGGACAGACAGGTCCAATGGATTGGATTCCCCTGTATCGTCTGGGGACTACGGCGTAGTGGCCTAGTACGTCCGTAGTCGATAAGTCAAGTGAATTATTACAGAGATAATAATTCACTCAGTCAGAAGGAGTTCTGACAGGTATGACTCACGGCCAGCTCGATATTGGGCCTAGAGGGTCACACACATATGGTAGGCATTGCGATGAGTAGAGGTTCGGATATGAGATATCCGACGGAGCCCTTGTCTTATTGGATACAGATCCAATACCCACTAGGGAAGGACCCATTAGGGTTTGACACGGGATCTCTATAAATAAGAGGTATTCACAGCCTCATAGGCTAGAGTCTTTGCTTGCCTTTCCTATTCTCCTCTCCCTCTCCACCTCAGACTTGGCTTGGAGTTTTGAGGAGCGTCGTTGCAACCCTGCTATGTGGATCACCGCTAGAGAGGAGGACGCTTGACCTCCTTCACCCTCTCCTAAGGATTTGCAAGAAAACAGGGATATACGATCTCCCTAGGTAACACAATCTCTATACGCAGTTTTGTGTTTTGCGGATTTTTGCGCACCAATCTTCGCACGACGACGAACATCTTTTTGGGAATCGAGGATTTTTGTTTTCTTGTTCTTCCGCTGCGCATATGATGTCGCCCCCAATGATTTCCCAACAGTGGTATCAGAGCCAGGTTGTTCGTGCTAATGATTGGTTTTGAACTGCGTGTGTTGTGTTTAGCGAGAAAGGGCAGCAACAGTTGCTGCCCTCGATCTGCGTGCGTGAAGCGCAACCGAAGGCGAGCAGCGCAGGGGCTACGTCTGCAGCAGCCAGCCGGCGGCCTACTTGCAGTAGGCTTGCTGCCGGCGGGGCTGGCAACCCACGGGCAGAGGCGCCGCAGGGCAGCGACGCCTGCCGCCGCTGCTCCCGCGAGCGAAACCCCCCCCACAGGGGCGGCCGCCCGGCGGTACAGCACCGCCTGCGGAGGCAGCGGCGCCCGAAGGGGGCGCCCACCCGCAACGGCATCGCCGCCAACGGGCGTGCCGCCGCACAGGCCGCCGCCGGCAGGGTGGCGGCGGCGGCAGCAGCGAAAGGAGGAAAGGGCATTAGGGTTTTCTGGGAAAAAGATAGTTTTGCCCCTCGGAATTTGAGAAATTCCAGTTTCTATCTTTTGTCCAAATTACGAAAATACCCTTAGGAAAGGGCAGTGCCCTCGCCCCGCCGCACAGGCCGCCGCCGGCAGGGTGGCGGCGGCGGCAGCAGCGAAAGGAGGAAAGGGCATTAGGGTTTTCTGAGAAAAAGACAGTTTTGCCCCTCGGAATTTGAGAAATTCCAGTTTCTATCTTTTGTCCAAATTATGAAAATACCCTTAGGAATTGAGAAATTCCCTACATGTCCCTGATTTCAAAAAATATTAATTAATTAAAAGGTTTAGTTGATTATTATTTTTATTATTATCTAGTAGTTCTACATGATGATGATTATTTATGCATGTGATGTATGATGTGTGGACGGATGATCATGGACCGTGTGATGTGTGTACTTGTGATTATTATTATTGAGGTCTGCGAACCTCCATTATATTTCTCGTTTATTGTCGGGCCTGCGTGCCTATGATTAAGTTGTAATCACATGAGGAGGCGCAGCGGGAGCGTGGATGCGATAGCAGGACCCACGAGACGGACGATCGTGATGCATGGAGATGCATCAAGATGTCAACGAAACCGACGAGGACGAGATGGACAATCACAGGGCATGGAGATGCACCGTTGCACACATAGATCTTGATGTGAGTGATTAGGCCTACTGGCTCGGGCCTAATCATATTAGGTTGTGGTCCATGATCATCTGGTGTGATTGCTTATACACATACTAGATATGTATATATATTTGCATGCGATGTAGATATATATTACATATGTATATGTGTGACATGTCATATTAGGAGACCAAATTATAGAAACATCTCTCAATAATATTAAGTCGATAAATGTGAGGCAATTAGATTGACCCAGGTGGCCTTCCATCGTTATGAGTAGGAACCGATTCCCGGTGTAGGTTGAGTTGGTCGAGTCCCTCGAGACTCACCTATATCGCGATTCGCTATCTTGCTTACAACATAGAGATGTCACCGGTGACCTGAGGACATGGTATGCTTGGTCGAGTCCCTCGAGGGTATATCATCAAATCAGACTCATCTTGTAACGAAGGTGTTGACTTAACCGAGCATCATGGTTGGTCGAGTCCCTCGAGGCCATGGTGATTCGGAGGCCGAACAGGACGGGAATCACAAGGAGTTGTGATCGGCAAGAGTTGCCTACCTTTTAGGCTTGGTGTGATTGGTCGAGTCCCTCGAGGTTACACTAAGACACTGATTGGATCCTGATCCCCACTAGAAGTCTGTCGGAGACTTCCGTTTCACGTGCTGAGGGTGTCGCGTGACTCGTTAGTAAAATAGTGGGAGCATATTAAGATAGAAGTCCATATCTTGATAGTTTATTTCTTGCAAAATCTGCATGTTATTCATTTCTGCTACATCTTTATTTTCAAAAAATGTCGTTTTCAAATCCCTTACGTGGCATACTTGATGTCAACCGCCTCACTGGTCCAAATTATACGGATTGGCTCCGTAACTTGAGAATTGTTCTCACAATGGAGAAAATCGTGTACGTCCTTGATATAGTGATGCCTACGCCCGAAGAAGGGGCAAGCGAGGATGAGATCGCTCGCTACGTGAAGTACATTGATGACTCCACTCTTGCTCAGTGCTATATGTTGGGCTCTACGACTCCAGAGTTACAGAGACAACATGAAAAGATGAATGCCAGATCCATTCTCCTACATGTCCGCAAATTGTTTGAGGAACAGGGGAGGACTCAACGATATGAGATATCCAAGAGTCTTTTCCGCGCTAGGATAACTGAGGGGACACCGGTTCAGAACCATGTACTAAAGATGATTGAGTGGATAGAGAAACTCACAGGTCTAAGAATGGTCCTAGAGAATAACTTGTGTGTGGACATTGTGCTTCAGTCTCTACCAGATTCCTTTTCACAGTTCATAATGAATTTTAATATGAACAAGCTTGAGGTGACTCTCCCAGAGCTCCTCAATATGTTGAGGGAGGCAGAGAGTACTATTAAGAAAGAGAAGCCAGTTCTCTACACTGGTGAGACCAGAAAGAAAAGGAAAGCAGAAAGGTCCCTTAAGAAGGGAAAGGGCAAGGGCAAACAAGGTAAAGCAAAGGTTGCTAAGAAAGACCCAGCAAAGGACAAAGGCCAGTGCTTCCACTGTGGTAAAGATGGGCATTGGAAGAGAAACTGCAAAGAGTACCTTGCAGAAAGGGCGAAACAAAAGCTTGATGAAGCTTCAGGTACATTCATGATCAGTCTCCATTTGTCAAACTCTTATGATAACACATGGGTATTGGATACCGGTAGTGCTTATCATATATGCAATTCGTTGCAAGTTCTGGCAAGGCCTAGGAGACTAGAGAGAGGCGAGATGGACCTCAAGATGGGTAATGGAGCAAAAGTTGCTGTATTAGCTGTTGGCGAGGTCGCCCTACATCTGCCTAGTGGAGCTTTTATTGCATTAGATGCATGTTATTTTGTTCCTTCTATTATCAAAAACATTATCTCCATTTCATGTTTAACAGTTAGTGGATATAAATTTGTTTTTGAGAACAATGGTTGTTCGATATTATTAGATGATAAGATCATCATGAAAGGAACATTGCATAATGGTTTATTTATGTTAGACACCACTCCACATATCATGAATGTAAATGTGTCCAAAAGGAAACGAGATGAGTTGAATAGTGCATACCTGTGGCATTGTAGGCTAGGTCACATCCATGAAAGAAGGATTCAAAAGTTGCTAAATGATGGATATCTAGATCCATTCGACTATGTGTCATATGCAACTTGTGAGCCTTGCATTCGTGGAAAACTGACCAAATCTCCATTTAGTAGAACTGGAGAGAAAGCCACTGAGTTGTTGGAACTCATACATAGTGATGTATGTGGACCCATGTCAACTCATGCCATTGGAGGTTACTCCTACTTCATTACATTTACTGATGATTTCTCAAGGAATGGATATGTGTACTTAATGAAGTACAAGTCCGAGGCCTTTGAGAAATTCAGAGAGTATAAGAATGAGGTGGAGAACCAGACTGGAAAGAGTATCAAAACTCTTCGATCAGATCGAGGAGGTGAATACTTAAGTATAGAGTTTACTCAGTTCCTCAAGGACCATGGGATATTATCCCAATGGACACCTCCTTACACACCTCAGCTCAATGGTGTCTCTGAAAGGAGAAATCGTACTTTATTAGATATGGTACGGTCCATGATGAGTTTCGTTGACCTACCCATCTCATTCTGGGGATATGCCCTAGAGACCGCAGCTTACCTTCTGAACAGAGTTCCAACTAAGTCGGTAGTGTCTACACCATATGAGATATGGAAAGGGAAGAAGCCTGATCTTAAGGTTGTTAAGATTTGGGGCTGCCCTGCCCACATTAAAAGACACAACCCCGATAAGTTAGAATCAAGGATAGAGCGATGCAAATTTGTGGGACACCCCAAGGAAACTTGTGGGTATTATTTCTATCATCTCGAGGACCAAAAGGTCTTTGTAGCTAAGAGAGCAGTGTTCCTTGAGAAGGAACACATTCTTGGCGGAGACAGTGGGAGAATGATAGAATTGAGCGAGGTTGGAGAACCAAGCTCAAGCACCACTCTACAGCCCAAGTCTGTTCAGGTACCTAATACACAATTTTCAACTTTACGCAGGTCTGATAGAGTATCTCATCCTCCTGAGAGATATGTGAGACATATTAGAGGAGAGGATGTTGAGGATATTGATCCTCAGACCTACAAGGAGGCTATTATGAGTATAGACTCCGGGAAGTGGCAAGAAGCCATGAATTCTGAGATGGATTCTATGTACTCCAATAAGGTTTGGAACCTAGTTGATGCGCCCGAAGGTATTGTACCCATCGGTTGCAAATGGATCTTTAAGAAAAAGATCGGAGTAGATGGAAAGGTAGAGACCTATAAAGCAAGGCTAGTGGCTAAAGGGTATCGTCAAAGGCAAGGTGTTGACTACGACGAAACCTTCTCACCCGTAGCAATGCTAAAATCCATCAGAATTCTATTGGCTATTGCAGCACACTATGATTATGAGATCTGGCAGATGGATGTGAAAACCGCATTCCTCAATGGGAACCTCGAGGAGGAGGTGTATATGATGCAACCTGAGGGATTCATGTCCAAGAACTGCCCATATAAGGTGTGTAGGTTGCTTAAATCCATTTATGGACTAAAGCAAGCTTTCCGAAGTTGGAACATAAGATTTGATGAGTCAATCAGATCTTATGACTTCGTTAAGAACGAAGATGAGCCTTGTGTATACAGGAAGGTAAGTGGGAACGCTATCACCATTTTGGTGTTATATGTGGATGACATCCTCATCATTGGGAATGATGTAGGAATGCTATCCACAGTAAAGACTTCGTTATCTAGACACTTCTCCATAAAGGACTTATAGGAAGCATCCTATATCTTGGGGATTAGAATATATAGAGATAGATCCAAGAGGATGCTTGGCTTGTCCCAGTCCAGGTACATAGAAACCATTGTCAAAAGGTTTGGCATGGAAAATTCCAAAGGGCAAACATGAATATGATACCTTATGCCTCAGCAATAGGGTCTATCATGTATGCCATGCTATGTACTAGGCCTGATATTGCGCATGCTCTGAGTGTCACGAGCAAGTATCAGGCGGATCCAGGCTTGGAGCATTGGAAAGCAGTAAAGTGTATCCTTAAGTACTTGAGAAGGACTAAGGATCTTTTACTAGTATATGGAGGTAATAGCCTTAAGGTTGAAGGCTTCACTGACTCAAGTTTTCAGTCTGATGTCGATGATAGCAAGTCGAATTCAGGGTATGTGTACACCTTGAATGGAGGAGCAGTGTGCTGGAAGAGTTCCAAGCAAGATACCACTGCTGACTCGACCACAGAGGCGGAGTACATTGCTGCATTAGATGCAGCAAAGGAGGGAGTCTAGATGAAGAAGTTCATCACAGATTTGGGAGTCGTGCCGAGTAACGAGGAGCCAACTTCCTTATATTGAGACAACTATGGGGCGATTACTCAAATAAGGGAACCCGGGTCTCATCAGAAGTGTTCTGAGGAGGTTCCAACTTATCAGAGAGATCGTAACCCGAGGAGATGTAGCAGTGGAAAGAGTTCCATCCGAAGATAACATTGCAGATCCACTGACAAAGCCGTTGTCTCAGATTGTCTTTGAGCGTCACAGGGGTCTGATGGGGATCAGACACATAGGTGATTGGCTTTAGGTCAAGTGGGAGATTGCTAGTCATAGGTGCCCAGCAAGCCAATCACGTGAGTGATGGCACGTGTGACTTGATACAGAATCTTTTTGCTTATTATATTTTGGCGTATATCACTTTATAACTATTGCATAAATGCATATATATATTGTGATGTCCTTGGATTTGTGCAATGGGAATCGGATCGTGATGAGATCACGATAATGAGATCGATTCACCTTTAAACACATATCCTAAATAATCCCGGTCATAGGTTACTCGAGAGGGACATCGTGATAACCGGATAGACTGGTGTGTTGTATACCCGTCCATATGATGGATGCAGCTGGTCTCATAGCTGCTCGTGTAGGGACACTAGGGATACAGTACAGGTGCTCATTGGAGAATGAGTTCACTGATTGATCCACTTACGGAATGCTGGATGGTTGATGATGCATTATTGTCAGATAGCGATTCCGTAGTCCTAGTGGTGTATCTGGTCCTTAGACTTGAGACACCAAGGATGTCCTGTATGAGTGCTCCACTCTTTGATACCAGACTTATAGGTTTGGCTATCCCCAGATCTAGTACAGCTGGTCATTGGGAGTGGTAGTCGACCTTACGAGGGCTATTGAGTGTCAATAGAGGATCATCCACTCTCGGCGTCATGAGAGGAATATCCTATGTGTTCTTGCTCAGACAAATCCCTGGCCAGGGTCATTCGGGTTGCGAGAGAAAGAGTTCTCCGGGAGAATCCGATTAGAGCAAGACTCGAGTAGAAACCGTATGGGTCTGACAGCACCATGCTCGATATACGGTCTCTGGGATATTAGATGGATGAGGGACTATAGGTACATGGTAACTGAGGACAGACAGGTCCAATGGATTGGATTCCCCTGTATCGTCTGGGGACTACGGCGTAGTGGCCTAGTACGTCCGTAGTCGATGAGTCAAGTGAATTATTATAGAGATAATAATTCACTCAGTCAGAAGGAGTTCTGACAGGTATGACTCACGGCCAGCTCGATATTGGGCCTAGAGGGTCACACACATATGGTAGGCATTGCGATGAGTAGAGGTTCGGATATGAGATATCCGACGGAGCCCTTGTCTTATTGGATGCAGATCCAATACCCACTAGGGAAGGACCCATTAGGGTTTGACACGAGATCTCTATAAATAAGAGGGATTCACAGCCTCATAGGCTAGAGTCTTTGCTTGCCTTTCCTATTCTCCTCTCCCTCTCCACCTCAGACTAGGCCTGGAGTTTTGAGGAGCGTCGTTGCAACCCTGCTGTGTGGATCACCGCTAGAGAGGAGGACGCTTGACCTCCTTCACCCTCTCCTAAGGATCTGCAAGAAAACAGGGATATACGATCTCCCTAGGTAACACAATCTCTATACGCAGTTTTGTGTTTTGCGGATTTTTGCGCACCAATCTTCGCACGACGACGAACATCTTTTTGGGAATCGGGGATTTTTGTTTTCTTATTCTTCTGCTACGCATATGATGTCGCCCCCAATGATTTCCCAACATATTTGTCCTTCCCCTTCAAGAGATTTGCTTGTGAAAGGTGGGAGCCTCATCGAAGAGGGCCTCGCAAGTGGATGTAGGTCATTTGACCGAACCACTTCAAAATTGGCGCGATCTCTGGTTTGTATTTTCTTATTGCTATTTACATTACTTCAAACCTTCTTACGTTCTTTATTTTCTCATTACCTTTGCTGCACACCTTTACGAACATGCGTTCAAGTTAAGCTTTTCAAGTTAGGTTTTTATCGTATGAAAGATTTGTCGAAACCAACGTTTTAATCTGTTGCACTAATTCACCCCCCCCCTCTTAGTGCCGCTCCGATCCTAACAGGTCACGATGACCGAACCACTATAAAACTTTGTTTGTATTTCCTTTGTGCTTTTTCTTTATATCACAAACTGATTTCTTAATTTCATTATGCTTTCGTACACTTTCAAGTTAACATCTTTCCGATATCAGTTTTCATCGAAGAAGATTTTTGAATCAATATGATTTTATTGTAAGCACTAATTCACCCCCTTCTTAGTGTTGACTTGATCTTAATAGTCAATGCCTAGGAGATTGAGCTTCTAGTGTTCCCACCGGCAAACCCTGCTATAGGTCACTAAATGGGCCAAATAATAAGCCCAATTCAGTCCTAATTTAGGCCTATTTTTTTTCTAATTGAGTTAGTAGGGTTAGACCCAAAACTAACTCAAATTAAGACTTAATTTCGACAAGAAAGACTTAAACAATTATAAGATAGTAAATCTAAGTTCTCCGGCTTGTCATTTGTTCAACCGAACTTCCAACGAACTTTCGACGAACTTCCGACACATTGTCCGAACCTTCGGCGTATGACACAACCCATCGGCATGTTGACTCTCACAATATTCGATCTTGGTGTAATGTTTTGATTCCTCCGACCTGATGCTCGTTCTCTAACTCCGGTCTAACATTTGATTCTTCTACATTAATTGTTTTATTTTTTCACGATCGAAGTTAGTCCTGCATCACTTTTCTTAACACATGGATTAGATCGTAAATTCATCAATTGATTTCATCATCAAAATTTGATATTCAACATTATCAAAGATGAATATACAAAATGTAAATTATCACCCCACTTTTCTCATTCACTTGAATCATATAAAAATAGCCATATGAATCCATACAATACCAATAATAAATACTTGATTCTTTATGATATTTATCTCTTGGGCATATTTCTCTTACTCTTTTATGTAATTCCACGACCTCAACGTCAAAATGTCAAAATCGTATGAGTAAGCTCAAGTTTCTTATCTCCAAGCCTCCACATGTTGATTCCCCCAAGGTTTCCTTATAAAAATTAAAAAAATATATTTTCCCTAATTTGTGTGAATTTACTATCACTCTAGACCAAAAAGATACTTTGATATTATGAGAGAAGTTTTCTTTGAGTTTTGAGATTTTGTTTTTTTGGAGACTCGAACTATATTGTTTTTGAATGTGGTACATTATTTTTAATAGTGTAACTTCCATTTTTAATATTTTAAATTTTAAAAAAATTTAGGAAATGACTTACATAGGCCCAAATGACCACTTATTCTATTTTTAGGTGTACAAAATAAGTATTTTTTATTAATTTCATACCTTAAAGGTTAAAATTGTATATTTTTATTTAATTTAATTTTAAGGTAAATTTACAATCACTTTGGGCCAAAAAACCACATGAATATTATTTGAAAAGGTTTTCGAATTTTTAAGGAAAACAAAAATTTTTGGTGACATGAGTTAAATTAATTTCGAGTCCTATTTTAAAACAATATGATCTCTAACTTACCTCATATTTTTTTAAAAATAAAAATGTTTAGAAACGTTTAAAATACCTTACAAAGTTGTAAATGATTATTTTTCTATTTTAAGTCAATAAATAAATATTTCTTATTTATTCAATTCTCAAAGATTTTTTTTAATATTATCCAGTTGAAATTGCCTAATGGATGGGTTCATATGGAATGAGGTTGAAAAAAAAGACAAAAAATAAATAAAAAGTTGAATATATTTTTTACTATTTTGAAAGGTGGGAAGGAACTCTCTATGAGAACAAATCAAAGTCAGGAGGCACTGTCGGAAAATAAGAAAAATAAATAATAATAACATTTTTTTTAAGGAACTTGTTATTATATATATATATATGTATATATATATGACAAATAATAAATAATGTTGAGAAATAGTCATATAGCGGCGTTGCATCGACGCGGCATGCCGTCCCGTATGTGCTCATTATCTCCCCGTGTTGGATTTATATCGCAGTGATTGTGCCGCATCGTTCTCGATCGTCCGATCTGCTCCCTTCCTCTCGCTCTACGCCTCCGCGTCCGAAACCCTAATATATCGAGCGATTTCGACCGATTTGGACTCCCCAAGGCCCTGATCAATCTCTGTTTCCGTCCATACTGCGATCAAATGATGGGCGTCGAACTCATCGCCACGCCTCGCGTCGTGGTTTTGCTTTGATTTCCTTCTGGTCTTGCGTGAAACGGTTGCGCCTTCGCGAGATCGGTGGAAGGGCCCTTCTTGTTGCTTTGTTCATCCGGTGATTTCTGACGCTAGGCAGCAGTTGGATTTGTACCGGTCTCCTACTCGTGATTGCGTTGGTGCGATGGAGCCTCGCGTTGGGAACAAATTCCGCCTTGGTCGCAAGATCGGCAGCGGGTCCTTTGGGGAGATCTATCTAGGTCGGTGATCGCTTCTTCCCCTAATTTTCTGCGGCTTTTCAAACTCGACAGTGTGCTCTATGGGGGGTATTGTGACTGTTGTCTTGATTGCAGGTACTAATATCCAAACCAACGAGGAAGTTGCAATCAAACTTGTAAGTATATCCCATATATGTCTGCTGTTCAATCTAAATATTCTCTTTACGTTCATACTACTTGCTCACTTTATTTTTGTTTCACCTTGAACTTGTTCTCAGGCGACAGTTTATTCTTAGTTTTGAGTTTTTTAAATCTTATAGTTAATATGAAGAGAGAAGTTCCCGGGGTGGCCCGTTTTCCCCTTTAATGTTGAAGCTGATTAACTGGAAATGCATGCTGGTGCAAGTTAATAGTATCCTTCATATTGTGGGTATTTCACAGAAAATAAGTTATATGAGCAAAATAAAACCTTCTATGTTTTTTTTAAAATTCAAATCAATGGCATAAACTATTACGGGCTTTCTGTGACTTCTGTCTAAATTTGGTATAGACTCAGTGTGACAGACTTCACTTTGCCTTGTGGATATCCCTGCTTATGCCAGGGAGAAGAACAACTTCTCCTTGGCTTTTGGCAGTATCAATTGGAGTCTCTGATTCAGTTCTGTAATCCTGTTTTGGCCTTTCGGATAGTTTCACAGATTGCTGTCTGTTGTTGCTTTTCATTTTTTGAGTACAACCAAAATCTGATGTTGCTCCGATGGCTGTTTTTAAGGCAGTGATTTGTAGGTTAGGATTTAAAAATTCATTCTCTGGATATGTTAAGTACTAAATTATGGCCTTGATAAATTTTATCATGTGTATACATTGAATTCTATTTATCAGGAAAACGTTAAGACGAAACATCCCCAGCTGCTCTATGAATCAAAGCTGTACAGGATCCTGCAAGGAGGAAGTAATGTTGTTCTTCAACATCATTTTAGTGTCAAGCAGTTTACTTCAAGTTTTTATGTTTCTAAGTGGTCATTCCATTTTTTCTTTTTGCAGCTGGAATTCCAAATGTGAAATGGTACGGTGTTGAGGGTGATTATAATGTTCTCGTGATTGATTTACTGGGACCAAGTCTTGAAGATCTGTTCAGCTTCTGCAGCCGAAAACTTTCTCTGAAGACTGTTTTGATGCTTGCAGATCAGATGGTATGCTATTCTTGTAATGCACCTTTTTGCTTTGACATAATGCTGTACTTTTCAACATTTGGATCATGCTTGATCTGTCGTTCATATGTTTAAAATTCTTTTAGTGGTAGTTGCCATTACGATATCGTCTCACTATGCTTCCATTACGAGTTAGTGGTAGTTGCAATTACGATTTAGTGGTAGTTGCCATTACGATATCGTCTCATAATGGTAGTTGCCATTATGACATTTGAATATTCTTTTGCTGGTTGCTTTCTTTGTTTAAATGAAGATATCTTCTCTTTATGAATGACCTGTCATATTCTTGCTTTCCTGACTTTCTTGGCGATATCATTTATCTCTATATCTTTGTGAATAATTAGGTGCTGCTTTGCTAGTCGATAAAACGAGGCAGAATCATTTAATTTGATATTGACATGTGCTCAAGAGACCTACAAATACGCTAGTGAGAATAGATGAAATGATTATTATTAGTAGTAGTATGAGGGGTGGTAGGGGGAGATCTAGAAAACTTTAATAAAAATAATAAATATATATTCAAATACTCAACTTAATTGAAGATATGATCCTTTGTTCCTCAGTTTCATCAACCAATAACTAATGTGCTTTCTTGATTTGCTCCTTACCCTGAATTGTTTGAAATAATATGCTTATAATACTTTTTTACTTTTCCATTGCCACACTATTCATGCCTGTTCATATTGCTGGACTCTGGCAGGTATCTGATCCATAAAAATTTTTCACTACAGATTAATCGAGTAGAATTTGTGCATTCTAAGTCATTTCTTCACCGAGACATTAAACCAGACAATTTTCTTGTGGGTCTTGGTAGACGAGTTAACCAGGTATGCCTCTAAATTTTTCTATATATTTTTTCCTTTTAGTTATCTACTTTGTTCAATTTCATCATTTTATTTATTGAGTTTCTTTTGCATTTCCATCTAGGTGTATATGATTGATTTTGGCCTTGCCAAAAAGTATAGGGATACTTCAACTCATCAGCATATTCCTTATAGGTAAGATGATATAATTGACTAAACTATATCTAAACAATATGTGAAAATATTTTGTTTTAGTTATTGACATTGTATGTTTGAAAATATCTGGTTTGTTATTTTAGCTCTTTAAACATTTGTCATGAATCTCTTGTAAAATTTTCTATAAGATGAGCTGATGTTAAACCATGGTTTGCAATACCATACCATACCGCTTGGTAGGGGCGATATGTACTAGTCTGATAGAGGACCGGTATGGGTAGTATATAGGTACACCTTAGTGTACTGTGTGTTGGTATGTTCGGTATAGCTCGGTACATATCGTATTGACAGTTGATTGGTACACCGGTATGGTATGGTAGTCAGAACCTTGTGTTAAATAAGGTGGAGGCTTATGGAGGCAGTATCATGGTATAAGGCAGTTTCTTTGTTGATTTTTAAATAAACTATGGGAAAAAATAGACAAAGTTATGTGGTGAAGAGCACCAGTTTTTCATGTCTTTATGAACCAAGAATATGCAGTTGCACCATCCATTTGTGCCCAAGCAATATTTATAAACCTTCAAACTGCATTGTTTTCTTTCCTGTGATGCTGGGGAAGCTTTGAAAGAGAGGATTATGAGTTCAACACTACTGGAACAAATTTACAGCTGGAACAAACTTTGATCTGTTATATAGTTTGCCGTCCTGATTTTGTAAGAATAGATCAGTGATTTAAAAAGCGTTAGGCGCCAAAAGGTGCCAAGGTCCAAAAACGCCTGAGGCGCTAGGTGCTCGCCCAAGCGCTCACCCGAGCGAAGCGAGGTGCTAAAATATAAAAATATATAATATAATTAATAAATATAATTTTTTAAAATTTTAAATTAAAATATGCTATTAAATTAAGAAAATCTATTAATAGTATTTAAAATTAATAATTTCAAATAAACCTAACAATATTAACAGTATACAGTATACTGTTAACAGAAGGAGAAGAAGGAAGTGTAAGGGGATGCTGAGCCTGCTGACTGAGAAAAGAGGAAGCGGCAGCGGCAGCGGAGTATAAGGAGGCAGCGGTAGCGGCGAGCGGCGATAGCGGCAACGACAACGGCGAGCAGCAGGAGATGGAGCGGGAGCAACAACGGCGAGCAGCGGGAGGCGTAAGCGGCGACAACGGTAGTGTTTGCGAGCAGCGGCAGCGGGAGCAGGAGTGGCGAGTAGCGGGAGGCACGAGCGGCGACAGCGGCAGCGTTTGCGAGCAGCGACAGCGGCGAGCAATGGGATCGGGAGCGACAGCGACGAGGGTTAGGGTTCGATTGTCACTTATATTAGTTTTAGTTGGTTCGATTGAACCAACTAACCATCGGAGACCGAACCAGGACCGAACCGGACCTAAAATTCTGGTTCGGTCGCCTTGGTTAACCTAGGTGCTCGCCCGAAGCGCCCAACGCTTGGGCTCGGGCGAGTGCCTAGGCGGCGCTTGTTTGAAGTGCACCACTTGGGAGATTAGCGAGGCGCTCGGGCCTCGCCTCGCCTCGCCCGAGCGCCTAGGCGAGCGCCCGAGCGCCTTTGTAAATCGCTGGAATAGATTACCCCCCCTGGGTGGACAATCTAGCATATTACAAAGAGTGTAGAAGATAACAACAAGAAGAAAAAATTGGAAGATATTCTTAGAGGAGACGTAAGAGATAAATAAGTTTTAAGTAAAATAAGAGAAGAATACTTTGTGAGATTAGTGAGGAACAAAGAAAGGGACTTGAGGAAGGTGAAAGAGTCACCATTTAAATGATTTTAGTAGAAGGCTCCAATTGCAAGCAGTTATATGCCTTTTTTGTTTACGGTATATCAACACTTAAATGGTATGTAAACCAAATGTCATGGAGGATGGAAATTTATTGGACAATTTTTTAGTGAAAATTTCATTATCTAACAAAATTTCATACAAATTGACCTCCTTAAACTGAAGTCCTAAGACTTCATAGAACTTCTAAACCATTCTATAAGTAGAAGTAGGACATCTTGCTACCAAGATAACTCCAACTAGAACTCTAGATACACAAAGAAAGGGACTTGAGGAAGGTGAAAGGGTCACCGTTTAAATGATTTAGTAGAAGGTTCCAATTGCAAGCAGCTATATGCCTTTCTTTTTACAGTATAACAACACTTAAATGGTTTGTAAACCAAAGGTCTTGGAGGATGGAAATTTATTGGACAATTTTTTTAGTGAAAATTTCATTATCTCACAAAATTTCATACAAATTGACCTCCTTAAACTGAAGTCCTAAGACTTCATAGAACTTCTAAACCCATTCTATACGTAGAAGTAGGACATCTTGCTACCAAGATAACTCCAACTAGAACTCTAGATACACAATGAAACATTGCTGAAAAAACCAGTGAAAAATACATCAGCAAATTACTTTGTTGTTCAGCATTTGTTATGATTCCTTAAAATTTGATAATTTGTTTTCTGTTTTGTTCTACTTCTTGACTATCTGAGGATTTTCTTTTTAGTTTTAAATCATGATCATTTGCTTTGTTTTAATATAAGATTTACTTTTGTGAATTAGGACCATTTACACAAGCCTTTTAAATTCATAAACAATCATGAAAAAGGATAGAATTTTGTTTCAAGGCACATCATATATATACCACAGGATGGTCATCAATGCTGATTCTTTTTAATGAGGTTTTCTCTTTGATCTCAGATGAATAGCATTCAAGGACCAGTCCCTATGATCCAAGAAATTTGTGTTTCCTTCTTGAGTAGCTTCACCTTAGTTGACCCTGGGTATTGTGAATTTTTTACTATGGCGTTTACATTCCTATGTGGTGTGTTTTCATTTTGGTTGATCTCTTCTATCACACTTTTCATATCTAGGGCTTGTGACTTGATGTTATGGTTCCATAATTGGGTTTGTTGCCAGCACAAACTATCTATTTTTCTGGAGTTTGCATCTAATTATTTCCAGCTTATTTTAAATTGGTACCACTGATATGGTGATGCTTATAGGCTATTTCTAGAACTTACTTTCTCTTTTGTGGTAATTCTTTTAATATGTTGCAGAGAGAACAAAAACTTGACTGGAACAGCAAGGTATGCAAGTGTGAACACACATCTTGGCATAGGTACACGGAATATTTTCTGATCATCTTTTTATTTATTCTGTTATATATAGCCTATTGTTGTTTATCTCACAATTCTACCTGTATTCCCTGTATTTTTATATGATTATTCTTTGGTTTTTCCATCTTGATTCTGATTGGTGTTGTTATTCTGCAAAGAACAAAGCAGGAGGGATGATTTGGAATCTCTTGGGTATGTTCTTATGTACTTCTTAAGGGGCAGGTATGGTCATTTGGTGGAACCTTTTACCCCTTGTCTATGTCTAAAATTTTTCAATCTATTCAACAATTGGCCTTTCAATTTTTTGTTTCCAGCCTTCCATGGCAGGGTCTAAAAGCAGGAACTAAGAAACAGAAATATGAAAAAATTAGTGAAAAGAAAGTTTCCACATCAATTGAGGTAAATTCCTTTTTGAGTTTTTATCTTTTCCCTCATTGTTATGACAATGGAAAATGTTCTTGTTCCCTAGGCTCTATGTAGGGGATATCCTTCAGAGTTTGCATCGTATTTCCATTATTGTCGCTTACTGCGATTTGAGGACAAGCCTGATTATGCGTATCTCAAGAGATTATTCCGTGACCTTTTTATCCGTGAAGGTTGATTTATCTTCTCACTGCAACCTTTTTCTTTTAGTGACATGGCTGATAAAACTGCAGAATATACATGCTGGGTGTAACAATTCTCATCTCTATATCTCTTCTCTGCAGGGTTTCAGTTTGATTATATGTTTGATTGGACCATTTTAAAGATTCAGCAGACACAGATATCTGGTGCTCCTCCACGTGCTATTGTTAGTCAAAGGCACCAGAAACTGTTTGCTATTATTTTTCCATATTTGCTGAACAAGTATATAATTTTTTCTGCTATTTCCTAGGGTCCAAGTGCAGGCCCTAGCTCCGGCCTGGCTCCTCCCATCGCCAATGTTAGGCAGCCAGGTGATCTTTCTCCCTTTCTCTCTCCTTTCACTCGTTTGCAAATGTGACACACTGCTAACACATTACTATAGTTATTAACTCATCATATCTTGGATCTGTTGATTTTGACTTTGATAGTTTATTCTGCTTGTTTGTCTGTTTAGTTCTCTTCCATTTCTTCTCACAATTTTCTTCATTAGGTTGTGCTAATATCAGTCTCGGTCAATTTTGTTTGTTATCATATTCATGTTGCATGGCTTGCAAAATTATGTGGTTGCTTATATATATTACTTATGCTAGCGTGTTGATTAGAGTTTACATAGTCCATTTTTATAATTTGGAGGGATAAACTTTTTGAGATTGCATTTCAGGTGGTGCAGAAGTGCGGGCAAATGGTCGGTTAGTGATGGACTCTTCTCATCGTGCACGAGTTACACCTCCAGCTGAAAATGTAGGCAGCTTATTAAAGCAGAAGGCTCCTATAGGGAATGATCCACTTGCCATTAGAGATGTTATGGTGATTTTTTAATTCAGTTTTTTTTTTTTTCCTCATTTATTCTTTCTTTTGTGGATGTTAATGCGATCTGCATTGGTTTTACCTGTGGCTCGCATGGAAGGGCAACTCTTATGAAATAATCACTTTGGAAGAGCAACAAGAAAATGACAATTCTGAAATAAGAAATTTGCAACTCATGAAAACTAGATCAGATTCAGTGTGTCAGTATACTTCTAAATTAGTTTTAAATCTTTAGATTTGGTTTTATCATCTAGCAACTGACCTAAATATGTGCTTGACAAACCTTACAAAATGGATGAAATGAGGCCCATTGTTGTTGACATAGAGATCCATGACAAGTTGTTGTAAGTCAAATTATTAAAAAATTTTAGTCTGACCACTGTTGAAATGCTCAATTGAAGCTCACTATAATATGAATGAGATTCGGGAACTTGAATTAAAATGATTATCATATATCAGTAAGGTTGTAAAAATCTTAGACAATGAGCAAAATGTTTTTGCTGCCTCACTGTGATTCTTGTCTAGGATTAATATGGTATTCAGAAATATGTTGACCAACTATAAAATTTGAGGGTGTCCTGCAATTCTCAAACTATTTATCTGTTTTATATCTCTCAGATTATTATTTGGTATATGTTGTGATTTGAGGTTGTATATGGCTTTATGATTTGCTTGCAAAGTTTAGTTGTATTTCCTGTTTAAATCCACTGATGCATGATTTCTCTTTGCATAATATATTTAAGTTATTCTGTATAAACTCTGACCTCAAATGCATGCATATTAGTTTTCCAGTTCAACTTTTTTGGGACAGTCAAGTGGATCCTCAAGGCGGGCTGCTGTTTCTGGTAGCAGAGATTTGTTTGGCACAGAGGCAGATCAATCTCATGGTCGTACAGCAGAGGCCAGCCCAGGTACATTCCGCAAGGTTTCAAATGCTCAGAGATCCCCCATTAGTTCTGCAGACCACAGGCATACTTCTTCCAGAAGAAACATGTCTACCATTAAGAATTATGAATCTGCACTCAAAGGCATGGATGCCCTAAATTTTGACAGCAATGAAAGGAACCAGTTATAGTGATTGCAAGTCTCCTTCTGCAACCTTTTTTTTCATGTTCCTCTGTAGAAATTCATAAACTAGGATTACACCTTGACTTGTTCTCTCCATCGACTAGTGGATGAATAACTAGTCTGACTTCACCACTACGTGCTGATGTGAAGTGCCCCCAGATATGAAATATAAATTACAAGGTGGGCTCAACCCTCCAAGAACGAATGCCTGAGATTGATGGTGTGCCTTCTCTGCTGTGTCATTGATTATTTTATTATAATTTCCGAAAGTTCTCGTGGTTAATTGTACACTGGCAAATATCTTTTAAAATTTAATGGGACTTTTTGTCGTGAGAAGCCAATTGTATATGTATCTAACCATGAGATCAGCTGTCTTTGAAATGATTCTGTTTGAGCTTCTAATGTGAAGTATATGTAGTGGGCCGTTTGTGCTGTAGTGGTGCAGAAAGACTGTTTTGGTTCTTCCTGGATGCTAATCGAGTCTGTCTATGCTTGCCAACTGTTGCAAGTGTAGGATGATGGCACGGACAAGTAAATGGTGGTCGAGTTTTTTCTTTTCGGTAAATTTCCAAGAAGATTTTAAATTTTTATTTTTTTCTTGCAAAGCGTTTGCTTCTTGTTTTATTTTCACATACCTCTTATTTTTTTTAGAGATGAGATTACCCTTGGCATTTGTTCCATCATGATTATCTTTGTCCTATCATCTCTTTGCGATTATCTGTCTTTCGTTATTGATACCGGTGTGATGCAGAATGGGGGGATGTAATAGAATAGAATTCGAAAAAAATCGATAGTACAGTTTGTCGAATAGAAAAGGAGCGAACTAACGAAGCAACTTTGATAAAAACGAAAAGTAGTTTATCATCAAGTTTAAAATCACAATGGGATATAAAAAGTTCATCACTCAATGGAAATTAAACAAGGATGCAAAATTAGAAAATAAAAGACTCACCACTCAAGGACGCATCCAAAAGATTTTATCAAAATATCATCAGTAAAGTTTATTCTAACCCCTAAACACAAACATAAGTACTAGTGCATAAAATAACCCTTAATGCATAGGAAATTTTGAAATTAAGTGTTCACAACTGCTAACCTCCTTTAATGCATTCCTTGGTAATGAAGAAATGTTTACAACTGCTAACTAACTCCTTTAATGCATTCCTTAGTCATGAAGAAAAGCACCTTGAAACAGCTTTAATTTTGTGTAGGGAATTTGTTGATAAGCTGTCATATTTGAGTGAGCTGAGTTGAAGATTATGAGGTATCATTGTTGGCTAAAAAAAATACCATATCAAAATCAAGATTCATATGATTAGATTGTAGTAAATTAGACACTCCCGTGTCAATCTCCCTCGGTTGAAAAAGACTTGTCCTCAAGTCCTTATTTGATTCATCAACATGATTATAAAAAGGACTTAAATCAGCCACATTAAATGTTGGGGATACTCCGTAATCTTCAAGTAGTTCAATCTCATAAGCATTTTTGCCAATTCTCTTAAGCACCTTGAATAGACCATCAACTTTTGGTTTCAGTTATCCAAATTTGCCTAGTGGAAACCTCTCTTTCCTTAGATGAATCTAGACCAAATCACCTGCATTAAACTCTCCACACGTTTTTTGTGTTTGTTGGTAGCATGCATGTACCTCTCATTTTGCTTCTCAATGGTTGCTTTCACACCCTCATGCAACTTAGCTCTTTCATCAACATCTCCATTAAATTGCTTTATTGTAGAACGAGGGATTAAGTCCAAAGGGCTACTAGGATTAACACCATAAACTACCTGAAAAGGACTTTTACAAATACTATGAAGCACAATTGTAAGCAAACTCAATTTATGAAAGAATGACATCTCACTGCTTAATATTCTTATCAACATAGCTTCTAAGCAAATTTCCCAAGCTTCTGTTCATTACCTCAGTTTGCCCATTAGTTTGTGGATGATGCAAGCTACTAAAATTTAAAGAAGTACCTAGCTTCTTCCAAAGAGTTATCCAAAAATTAGTAACAAATTTTAAATCTCGATCAAACACTATAGTTCTTAGAATACCATGCAATTTAACAATATCTTTAAAATACAAATCAGCAATATGAGATGCATCATTCGATTTATTGCAAGGAACAAAATGAGACATTTTTAAAAATTTGTCAACAAGAACCATGATAAAATCCTTGTTCCTTTGAGTTCTTGGCAATCCCAAAATGAAATCAAGACTCATATCCTCCCATGGAGCATTTGGCACTGGCAATGGAGTGTACAAATTAGAATTTTGATTTTGATTTTTTTTACCAAATGACGCACTCGGCATTGCTTCACAAATCTCTCCACATCTCTGAATATCTTAGGCTAATAGAAATTTGATTGAATAAGAGATAATGTCTTGTTCCTACTGAAATGTCCTCCCAAAACACCACAATGAGCTTCAGCTAGAATTACTTATCTTAAAGAACAAGATGGAACACACAAGGTATTAGCTCAAAAGAGAAAACCATCAAAGATAGAAAATTGTTGAAAGGAACCTGATTTACAATTATACCATATTGAGTCGAAATCTACATCATTCTTATATAGATATTTGAACGTCTCAAATCTAACCACTTTGACTTCCATTACTGATAATAAAGAATGCTTTCTGCTCAATGCGTCAGTAACTACATTTTGTACACCAGATTTATGCTTAATTGTAAAGTTATAAGATTACAAGAACTCCACCCAAGTTGCATGCCTTTTGTTTAGCTTATGCTACTGATTAATGAACTTTAAAGCCTCATGGTCAGAATATAGGACAAATGGCTTTGCAAGAAGATACTGATTCCAATGAGATAAAGCTTGATAAATGGCATAAAACTCCTTGTCATAGGTAGAATATTTCCTTCTCGTATCATTCAACTTCTTATTAAAAAAGGTAATAGACTTTCCGTCTTGACTCAAAACAACACCAATTCTCACATTAGAGATGTCACATTCAATCTCGAACATATTATCAAATTTGGTAGAACTAAGATAGGAGCTTCAATCACCTTTCTTTTTAAAAGCTCAAAAGCATCATTAGTCTCGCTAGTCCAATTGAATTTATCATCATTCAAGCATTTAGTGATTGGAAGCAACAATAGAGCTGAAACCCTTAATGAATCTTCTGTAAAAGGAAGTTAAGCCATGGAAACTCCTCACATCATGCAATGAAGCAGGTGTTGGCCAATTGAGAATAGCTTCTACTTTGCTTTGATCCATCATGATTTTATTTTTTGAAATAACATACCCCAAAAACACCACACTATGAGTAAAAATCACACTTCTTCAGATTAGCATAAAGCTTTTGCTGTCTCAAAATACAAAAGATCTCTTTAAGATGAGTCATATGCTCTCAGTCTTACTGTATACGAATATATCATCAAAGTAAACTACAACATATATTCCAATGTATGGCTTAAGTATGTGATTCATAAATTTCATGAAAGTGTTAGGAGGATTAGATAGCCCAAATGGCATAACCAACAATTCATATAAGCATTCTCTAGTTTTAAATACTGTTTTCCACTCATCTCTAGGCCTCATTCTTATTTGGTGATAGCCACTCCTCAAATCAATTTTAGAAAAAATAAAAGAACCGTATAATTGATCAAGTAAATCATCTAACCTTGGAATAGGAAAGCGATAATCCATTATGATTTTGTTGATAGTACGACTGTCCACACACATTCTCTAAGAACCATCATTCTTAGGCACCAACAATGTTGGAACCGCATAAGGATTAATGCTCTCCCGAATTAACCCCCTTTTCACCAATTCATCAACTTACTTTTGAAGTTCTTCATGCTCCTTGGGACTCATTCTATATGCTGCCTTATTAGGTAGAATAGCCCCTGGAATAAGATCAATGTGATGTTGGATGTCTCTCAAAGGTGGAAGGCTATGTGGAATCTCTTTCAGTATAACATCTTGAAATTCCTCTAGGATTGGTTTCATGATTGCCGGTGTCTCCTTATGTTTTTCATTCTCCTCTACTACCATTAGGGCCAAAACATGACCACCTTTGTCTAATTCATATTTGCATTCAACATAAGACATAAAAGCACTAATATCCTTCTTTGGTGCACTGATTTCAGAAGGTTATAATGGAGCTAAGATAATCTTCTTTTCATTCACCTTAAAAGAATAAGTATGTATATAACCATTATATAACACCCTTCTATCATAATGCCAAGGTCTTCCCAACAGCAAATGGTATTCATCCATAGGAGCAACATCACACCATACTTCGTCTTTATAATACTTGCCAATAGAAAATGAAACTAAACATCTTTTAGTTACCTTGATGTTATTTCCTTTTTGCAACCAACATAATTGGTATGGATGTGGATGAGGATTTATGTCCAACTTTAGCTTCTACACCATCTCCAAAGAAATCACGTTCTCAAAACTGCCACTGTCGATGATCACCAAGTACACCTTGCCAAGAGAAGTGTATTTAGTGTGAAACACATTTTTTCGCACCCAACTTTCATCATCGACCACATAAGACACTTGCAAGCTATGTTGCAATACAATAGACAAACCATGATCTGCATAAGTAACCTCTTCCTCATCTTCATCATATTTTGGTTCGTCGTCAGCTTCATCTTCTCCTCCATCACTATGATCTTCAACCAAAGTTACAATCTTTCTATTTAGACAATCTGAAGCAATATGACCAAAACCATGACATTTGAAGCATTTTCGGCCACTTGGGATATATGAATTTCATGTTTTTTTGCTGCCAGCGGATTCTTCACCCTTTTCATGCACTTTTGATATCATCTTGCTTTGGACAGTAGGCTTGGAACATCCTCCTTTTATATAGCTTTCTTTTGAACCGTATCGAGAACTTCTTTCAAACTTCTATTGCCTTTCAACTTTTAAAGCCAACTTGCTTACATTATTTAAAGACCAATATGGCTGCAGTTGAACCACTTTAGCAATCTCATATTTCAGACCTTCTAAGTATCTTGCAATAGTTTGCTCTTTCGGTTCCATAAACTCTCTTTTTAATATCAGATTATTGAATTATGCAGTGTAGTCCTCCACACTAAGACCTTTTTGCTTGAAATCATGGATTTTGAGAAAGATCTCTTGCCTATAATTGTGAGATAAATATTTTCTCTTCAGCTCCCTTTTCATTTTTTCTCATATCACGATTTTACTCTTCCCCTCACGTTCTCTTTGTTTCTTCATATTTTCCCACAAAAAAGATGCATTCCGTCTAAGTTTTAGTGTCACAAGTTTGACCTTCTTTTTTCTGGTGGTTCATAAAAATAAAAAATTCTTTCTATTGTATTAAGCCAATTGATAAAGTCATAAACATTTATTTTACCTTCAAACTCTAGAATCTTTAATCTTGGGTTATATTTATTCTGCCACTCATCTTGGACTCTATTTCTTATCCGATATCTTCTCGACTCCCTTGGAAGACAATTTCTTAGTGAGTAGTTCTTGTTAACTATCACTTGAGCTTATGCTCGAGTGGTCTTCAAATGTTTTATGTCCCATATCCTTCCTGTTCTTTGGAAGGTGGTTTTGTTCATCACGTGCATTGCATGTCATTTCATCGATCATCAAAGACCCGATAAGTTTTTCGATCAAAAAGGTATTTAAATTTTTTGATTCTTGAATAGCGATTACTTTTGAATCCCAAGTATTAGAGAGTGAGGGCAAAACTTTACTAACAAGTTCAAAGTTCGAAAAGGTTATACCAAGTCCTTTTAGACTAAGTCTCTCTTGGTTTTAGAATCTTTTACACTACTTGTGCCTTCGTGTGTGATTTCAAGAGTGCACTATATATCAAAAGCCATTTTGCACAAAGAAACACGATTAAACTCATTTCTATCTAAGGCACAAAATAAGGCATTCATACCCTTTGCATTTAGAGAAAACGTCTTCTCCAAATCATTCCAATGGTTCATTGGAAGAGAAGACATTTCAAATCCATTTTCGACTATATGCCATAAATTAAGATTCAATGAAAGCAAGAAAACTCTCATTCGAGTTTTCCAATAAGTGTAGTCTGTCCCATTGAAGAAGGGAGGACGAATGAGAGAGTAACCCTCTTGATTGCCGAAAAGAGCCATTTCTCTTGGGTATTAATCCAAGTGAGAAATAACGAGGCTCTGATACAAATTGTTAGGATCAGGAGCACTAAGAGGGGGTGAATTAATGCAGTGGAAAACTTTCGACGATTAAAACAACATTTGCACGTTGAAATCCGATTCTGACGTAAAAGTCATTTCGTGCAGATAATAACTTTGAAAGCTTACGAAAATGTATTTGAAGTAAAGTAAGGAAGGCAGTGTGCAGTTAAGATAAATAGTAAGAATAAAATGCAAACCAGAGAATACGACAGTTTATAATGGTTCAGTCAATCATGACCTACATCCACTCCTCCGATTCCTCTTCCGTCGAGGCCACCGGCATCCACTAACGATCTTCCTTTACTAGGTGAAGATCAACCTCCTTCTTACACCCCTCTTCTCCTTTTACTAGGTTTAGGAGACAACCCTTACAAGCACTCACTCTCCTCTCTTAAATAGAAATCTAACACTTAAAGCTAGAGGAGGGATTTCTCAACTGATTTTTACAGCGTTTCTTTCCTTTTTTGCTCTCTGTGCTTGTGTGCTTTAACCAGGGATGAGAGGGGTATTTATAGGCTTCAAGTTGATTCAAACATGGAGCCTAAAAACATCTCATCCCAGTTTCCCCGAGCACGGGTGGTACCACTACCTAGTGTCCGTTTGGCTGACACTATCCTGGGCGGTACCATTGCCTAGGTCTGGCGATACCATCGCTTGGGAGGCTGTACTGGGCGGTACCACCGCCTCGCAGCCTGCTAGTGGAGGTACAACCACCCAGACAGGTGATACCACCGCCTGACATAGTCTCGAAGATTGTGCCACAGCGATGAGTCTTCTTGGGGCACTATTTGGGCCTCTTATTGGGCCCAAAACACTTCTTACATGGGCCTAGATGGACCCTAATTGGGTTGGCCCAAATCCAATCTTAATTACGTGCTAACTATGATTCCTAAGACATATTCTAAGCTAAACAAATCCCTATATCAATTCTTCCGGCGATCTTCCAGCGAACCTCCAACGAACTCTCGGCAATGTTCTGGCGGACTCCCAGCAAGCTCCTAGACTTCACGACGATCTTCTTGGCGAGTTCCGACGAGCTTCTCTAGCAAGCTCTGTGACTTCTCGGCTGGTTCCCGAAGAACTTCCGACGAACGTCCGGACTTTCGACGAACTCTCAAACTCCCAACTTGATCTCGATCTTGACTTCGGGACTTCATTTTGCTTCATGTCTTGCTATCGTAGTTAATCTTGCACATGTAAAACACACTTCAATCTAGACAATTAATACTAAGCATTAATCAAGTTGTCCGGCATGTTATTGGTCCCTCAACGCTTTGTCCGATTCTTCGGCGCATCGTCCTCTCCTACGGCCTATTGCCCAATTGGCCAGTTGACTCCGCAACTCTGATATCCTTGGCACAATACCTGCTCTTCTTGGCCCGATGCCTGAATCCATGGCTCGAAGCCTTATGTCAATACGTCGACTGATCCACCGGCCCGACGTCCAATCTTCTGATATGTTCCTCCGGCCCAACATGATTTTTCTTGCTTTAATTGTCTCATCCTGATCGAAGAATCTTGTATTACTCAAAACATAAATTAAAACATAAACACATATTGATTGGTTTCATCATCAAAATATGAGATTCAACAGCAAGTTGCGCTCTAGATATCTTATCATTAATGCAAACATTTCAAGTGTATAGTAATTCATTCTATCATCAATTTACTGTTAGGACTCTAGCTAGGAGAGTCCTAATTGAGAGGGATATTTATGTAAAACCTACCTAAGCCGACCCCTATTAAAGAGGTGAAGTGGCCGGCTAGGGTTAGGAGGTTATTTCTTAGAGAAGAATAAGGAGTTGTAAAGGAATAGGAGTCTTGAGTAGGAGTCATATTAGGAGTTGGTTAGAAGTAGGAGTCTTAAGTAGGAGTCCTATTAGGAGTTAGGGTTTAGAAGCCCTATAAATAGTCATGTATTCCACCTCTTTTCATAAGCAATAGATGAATCTTTTCTGCAGCCTTTGAGTAGCAACTTGGAGGGAGGAACCCCTATAGAGTTCCAAGGAGGCCGATCCCTTAAAAAGATCAACCCCAAGTTTAGAATCTGCAAGGGTTCTAACATTTACCACATATTTCTCCCCCTTTGTCATCAGCAAAAAGGAGAGCAATTCAACAATAAGTGTGGTAAAGATTCATGTCATGTTTCAAAATGTAAATAAATTCATACAAACTATATTTCAAGCAATCATAACATGGTATCATTCAAAGTTCATTAAAGAGATAACTTTCATTACTTCTTCTCTTTTCTTTATCTTCAAAACTTTGCATGAAGGAGGAAAAGCCATTGAGAACCAACTTTGAATAAAGTTAAAAATGATAAGAGAGTTTCATTTCATTTTTCATTAGAAATGATAAAATCTTGCTTCATTTTTCACAAGGATCAAGATATGCATGTGAAATTAAATCCTTGCAAGTGTTTATCTCAAAAAATCTTCCTTCATCAAGAAGGAATTTATGTGAAAGAATGATTACATCAAATCTATTTCTCAATAAAAAATTCACAAAAGATAAATCCATAAGAGATGCATTTGTCAATTAATTCCATGTGTCAAAAACTCATTAAGTGGTGAAGCATGGATATGAAATAAACTTGATATTGCATAGACTTATGAAGGCTCCATTCAAGGAATACATTAAGTTCGGAAGAGAAATACAACAAAATCATGCATTCGGACAATGTTTTGTCATAGCATTTCAATCCCAATCATGAAGATAAACATGATATTGCATGATCATAGAAACTTTTAGCAATTTAAGTGAATGAACAAAGAATCAAGAAAGTCTGAAAACGAGATTTAATAAATTCATGCATTCAGACAAGTCAACATTCCTAATTCTCTTATAATAAAATCAAATTGTTCTTCACTTAAAGGTTTTGTAAAAATATCGGCCAATTGATATTTTGTATCAATAAACTCTAGGATTACATCATGGTTAGTGACATGATCTCGTATAAAGTGATGCCTAATGTTAATATATTTTGTTCTAGACTGTTGAATGAGATTCTTTGTTAAACATATTGCACTTGTGTTATCATATTTAATGGGAATATTTTTAAGATGAATTTTATAATCCTCTAAAGTGTTTTTTATCCACATAACTTGTACACAACATGCCCTAGCTGCAATATACTCAGCTTCGGCTGTTGATAGTGCAATTGAGTTTTGTTTCTTGGATGATCAGGAAATAAGGGCATGTCCTAAAAATTGACATGTTCTTGATGTGCTTTTTCTATCTAGTCTACATCCAGCAAAATCCACATCAGCATAAGCAATTAACTCAAAATTCTCATATTTTGGATACCATAATCCTAGATTTGTGGTTCCTTTAAGATATCTAAGTATTCTTTTAACTGCTTTGAGATGAGATATCTTAGGATTAGATTGAAACCTAGCACAAAGTCCTACACTAAATATGATAGCCGGTCTAGTTGCAGTAAGGTAAAGTAAACTTCCTATCATTCCCATATAAGTTTTTGATCAAAGCTTTCTCACTTTCATCAATTTTTAACTTAGTGGAGGTGCTCATAGGAGTGTTGATAGCTTTTGAGCTATCCATATTAAACATTTTTAGCAAATCTAAAGCATATTTTGTTTGACTAATAAAGATGTCATTACTTAGTTGTTTGATTTGTAAACCCAAAAAGAAGGTTAATTCTCCTATCAAACTCATTTCAAATTCAAGACTCATACTCTTAGCAAATGATTCATAAAGAGATTCATTTGTGGAACCGAAAATAATATCATCAACATAAATTTGAACAATGAGAAAATTATTTTTAAAATTTTTGATAAATAATGTAGTATCGACCTTGCCTTTAGAGAAATTATTTTCAATAAGAAATGAACTAAGTTTCTTATACCAAGTCCTTGGGGCTTGTTTTAAACCATAGAGAGCTTTAGTTAATTTAAACACATGATTAGGAAAACTATTATTCTCAAATCCGAGAGGTTATTCAACATAAACTTCTTCGGAAATAAAACCATTAAGAAAAGCACTTTTAACATTCATTCTAAACAACTTAAAATTATTACTACTAACATAGGCAATGAGTATTCTTATGGCTTATAATCGAGCCACAGGAGTGAAGGTTTTTTCGTAATCGATACCTTCTTCTTGGTTAAAACCTTTGGCCACTAATCTAGCCTTGTTTTTAACCATGATACCAGATTCATCTTGCTTGTTTCTAAAGACCCATTTAGTATTAATAGCTAAATGATCATTTGGCCTAGGAACAAGCTTCCATACCTCATTTCTCTCAAATTGATTTAACTCATCTTGTATTGTGATAATCCATGAATCATCTTTCATGGCTTCGTCAATACATTTAGGTTCAATTTGTGAGAGAAATTAGCGTTGGCACAAACATTTTTAAAAGAAGAACGTGTTTGAACCCCCTTAGATGTGTCTCCTATTGTTAGCTCCTTATGATGAGCATCTACATACTTCCAATCCTTGGGTAAGGATGTTTTGGAAGTGGATACATCCAAGTTGCTAGTTGGAGAAGGGGTTTTATTTAAATTCAAGGTATCAAAGTTAACATCGTCATCAAAATCATTTTTCTTAATTTCGAAAATCTCATTAAAAACAACATGAATGGATTCTTCTATATTTAAAGTTCTTTTATTGAAGATACGAAATACTTTAGAAATCGAAGAATAGCAAAGAAAAATTCCTTCATCGGATTTAGCATCAAATTTTCCTAAGACATCTTTTTCTTTCAAGATAAAATACTTACACCCAAAAACTTTAAAATATGAAACATAGGGTTTTTTGTTGTTCCATAACTCATAAGGAATTTTGGTGAGTAAGGGTCTTACTAGAACTCTATTCATGACATAGCAAGCCGTGTTTACGGCTTCAGCCCAAAAATATTTGGGTAGGCTATGTTCATTCAACATGGTTCTTGCCATTTATTGTAAATTTCTATTCTTTCTTTCTACTACTCCATTTTGTTGGGATTTCTTGGAGTAGAGAAGTTGTGATTGTATCCATTAGATTCACAAAATTCTTGGAAATCATGGTTTTGAAATTCCCCACCGTTATCATTTTGAATTGATAAAATCATAAAACCCTTTTAATTTTGAACAAGTTTAAAAAACTTAGTTAAATATCTAAAGCATTCACTTTTGTGTTTCAAGAAATAAGTCCATGTGTATCTACTATAATCATCTACAATGACAAAAGTGTATTTGCTATCTCCTAAGCTTGATATAGAAATTGGTCCGAATAAGTCTATACGAATCAATTGCAAAGGTCTAGAGGTGCTTATTTGATTCTTAGGTTTGAAGCTACCTTATATTTATTTTCCTAATTGACAAGCATCACACACATTATCATTGATGAACTTGATATGAGAAATTCCTCTTACAAGTTCTTTGGATGAAATTTGGGTGATTAGTTTCATGCTAGCATGACCTAATCTTACAAAATCAAAAAACACATTTCATTGCAAAGGTCATTAATGTCAATGGTATATACGTTATTTTGTTTTAATGCAATCATAGATGTGTTTTTATGTGATTTTTCAATAATACAAGCATTAGATTTAAATTTAATAATATATCTTTTATCACATAATTGACTAATGCTCAAGAGGTTATGTTTTAAACCATCAACTTATAAAACATCTTCAATAAAGAAGTTGGATATGTTACCTATGGTTCCTTTGCCAATGATTTTACCCTTGTTGTTGTCTCCGAAGGTGACATATCCTTCGTCTATGCTAGTGAGCTTAGAAAATTAAGATGGATCTCTGGTCATATGCCTTGAGCATCCACTATCAAGGTACCATCTTTTGCTCTTAGCTTGTGATGGTATACGTTTCTACAAAAGAGGATGATTTTTAGGTACCAATTTGATCTTGAGTGCCTCAAAAATCGATCTATATTGTTTATTATGTTGCATAGAATTCTTTATGGTTCCTTTAGGAACCCAAATCAATTTGTTTGGACTAACCTTCTTGAATGGACAATGATAAGCTCTATGTCCATGTTTGTAACAAAAGTTACATTTGTTTTGGTGCAAAATATACAAGATAGGGCCTTTAATGAAGGTGGTTGGATTTTGGTGAGAGCTTCTCACAAATCTGATTCCACTTCTTTTATGAACGTGACCCTTATTGGTAAGGATCATGTTCAAGGACTTGCTACCAACCTCAAATTTCTTCAAGGTATCCTTGAGTAGCAAGTTCTCCTTTTGAATTATTTCTAAATCATGGCATTTCGTACATTGAGCTAAACTATCATTATGCTCAATTTTTAATTTATCGAAATTACTAACAGGAGAATCATGCTCTTTTTTTAACTATATATATTTTCTACTAATTATTTTACATTCATCAAATAAATCATGGAAAGCATTTAATAATTCATCAAATGATAAATTTGCATCAATTGAATTTGTTACCTCCTCTCCAATGGCCATTAGTGTATAATGAGCAACTTGCTCGGTGTTGGGCTCCTCTTCTTCGGATGCGCTTGAGTCATTCCATGTTACTTTGAGCGCCTTCTTCTTTGGTGTTCTCTTCTTGGCTTGAGGACATTCACTTTTATAGTGTCTCGGCTTCTTACATTCATTGCAAATTACTTGGTCTTTCTTGGTTTCAAATTTATTTTTAGTGTCATTTTTAAATTTGTTTCTTTTAATGAAATTTTTAAATTTCCTTGTTAGAAGTGCCAAGTCATCGTCAAAGTCCTCATCACTTGAGTTATCTCTCAAGTGGTCTTCTTGAGTTCTAAGTGCCATATCCTTCCTGTTTTTTGGAAGGGTATCCTCATGATCTTCATGAGTATTGCAAATCATTTCGTAGGTCATTAATGACCCGATTAATTCTTCAAGAGGGAAGTTGTTTAAATCTTTAGCCTCTTGAATAGTAATGACTTTAGGGTCCCAACTCTTTCGAAGGGATCTTAGAATTTTATTAACGAGCTCGAAATCCGAAAAACTTTTACCAAGTCCTTTTAGACCATTGACGACATCCGTGAAACGGGTGTACATGTCACCTATGGTTTAGCTCGGTTTCATTCGAAAAAGTTTATAAGAATGTACTAAAAGATTGATTTTTGACTCTTCCATTCTACTCGTGCCTTCGTGAGTCACTTCGAGTGTATGCCAAATATCAAATGCAGTTTCACAAATCGAAACACGATTGAACTCGTTTTTATCAAGTGCACAAAATAAGGCATTGCGAAAGTCTTCTTCTCCAATTCACTCCAATTGATCATTAAAATAGACTTTGAAAATCCATTTTCAATAATATTCTAAAGTTCAAAATCCATGGAAATAAAGAAGATCCTCATTCGGGTCTTCCAATAGGTGTAGTCTGTCCCATTGAACATTGGTGGATGTGTAATAGAGTGACCCTCTTGGTTTCCGGCATATGCCATCTCTCTTAGATTTTAATCCAATTGAGAGTGAACCCGCTCTGATACCAATTGTTATGATCAAGAGTACTAAGGAGGGGAGGGGGGGGGGGGGGGGGGGGGGGTGAATTAGTACAGTGAAAAATTTTCGTCGGTTCAAAAAGACTTTGTACGAAAATCGTTTCGGAAAGATCTTTAACTTGAGAGCAAACAGAAGTATAGTTGATATAAAGCAACGGAGGCAGTTTGTAGTTAAGATAAAGAGCAGAATGTAAATGCAAACCGAGATTTAGAGTGGTTCGGTCAATCTTAACCTACATCTACTTTTGGCTTCCTCCTCTGACGAGGTCATCGACGTCCACTAGAGGCCTTCATTCAATAGGCGAAGGTCAACCACCCTTTTACAGCTTTTCTCCTTTTGACGGGCTTAGGAGACAACCCTTACAAGTTTTAACTCCTCTCTTGAATGATCAAGACTTAGAAAGAAAAGAGGGAGAGGAACTCTAGCGTTTTACAAAACTTTTAAGCTCTTAAATACTAGAATAAAAGCAAGTTTTCCGTTTTCTTTCATGCAGGAAAGGGTGGGGTTTATATAGGCACCAATCAGTTTGAATTCGGAGCTCAAAAGTGTCCATTCCTAGATTTCTGGGGTCATAACGATACCACCACTATAACTAGGCGGTAATACCGCTTGTCATCTGTCACTAAGCAGTACTATCGCTTAGTCTGGGCGGTACTATCGCCTGACATTGCTCGGAGACCGAGCTCAGGAGGTACCATCGCCTAACAAGGTCGGTACCACCATTGGCAGTAATAACTGTCGGCGGTACCACCGCCTGACAGGGGTGGTACTATCGCCCAGAACTCCTAGGAGATTGAGTCTCCTAGGCAGTGCCACTGCCGGCCCCAGTGGTGCCACCGCCAGCCAGGAATTCTGGGTCCGAATGGGCTGATCCATTCGACCCAATTTGGGTCTGCTAAGGGCCCAATTGGCCCCAGATTAAGTTAATAGGATCACCTCCCAATCCTAACTTAATCTATATGCTAACTATGACAATTAAGACATCAATACTACAAATCGTGTTTCGATGCATCAATCCCTTCTTCTAGCAAACTTCTGGCGAACATCCGATGAACCCTCGGCGATGCTCCGGCGAACTCTCGACAAACTCCTAGACTTGTGACGATCCTCTTGTCGAGTTCCAATGAGCTTCTTTGGCAAGCTCCAGGACTTCTCGAATTGTTCCCTCAGAACCTCCGATGACCGTTCGAACTTTCGACGAACTCTCAAACCCTCAACGTGATCTTGGTCTTGACTCCTGCTTAATACCTACTGCATGTATTACTCCCATCATAGTTAATCCTGCACACTTATCTCAATATACGGATTAGATAACCAAATAACAATTGACTTCATCATCAAAATCCGAGATTCAACACTCCTATTTATAGAGGTCCCCTATCAACTTAATCCTAATGGATCTTCTCCAATTGGGTATTGGATCTTCATCCAACTACCCAAGCCTCTTAGATTAGTGGATCTCTATCCAATAATCTCTCATGGGCTTTAATTGGATCTCGTCCATGGGATCCAATAATTCAGGGGCTTATTGGATATCTAATAAGATAGGAGCTCCGACGGATATCTCATATCCGAACCTCTACTCATCGTAATGCTTGCCATATATATGTGACCATCTAGGCCCAATATTGAGCTGGCCTTGAGTCATACCTATCAAAACTCCTTCTGGCTCAGTGAATTATTATCTTTATAATAATTGACTCGACTCATCGACTACGAATGTACTAGGTGTTGAATCTCATATTTTGATGATGAAACCAATTGATAATTGTGTTTATGTTTTAATCTGTATTTTGAGTGACGCAGGATGCTTCGATCAGGATGAGACAATTAAACCAAGAAAAATCATGTTAGGTCGGAGGAACATGTCAAAAGATTGGACGTCGAGCCGGTGGATCGGTCGACGTATCGATAGAAGGCTTCGGGCCATGGATTCAGGCATCAAGCCAAGAAGAGCGAGTATTGCACCAAGGATATCGGAGTTACGGAGTCAACTGGCCGATTGGGCAATAGGCCGTAGGAGAGGACGGTGCGTCGAAGAATCGGACGAAGCGTCGAGGGACCAATGACATGCCGGACAACTTGATTAATGCTTAGTATTAATTTTCTAGATCGAAGTTTGTTTTACATATGCAGGATTAACTACGATGGAAGTAAGACATGCAGTAGGAGTTACGCTAGAGTTAAGTGCTAGTCATAGGTGCCCAACAAGTCAATCACGTGAGTGATGGCACGTGTGACTTGATACAGAATCTTTTTGCTTATTATATTTTGGCATATATCACTTTATAACTATTGCATATTTGCATATATATATTGTGATGTCCTTGGATTCGTGCAATGGGAATCAGATCGTGATGAGATCACGATAATGAGATCGATTCATCTTAAAACACAGATCCTAAATAATCCCGGTCATAGGTTATTCGAGAGGGACATCGTGATAACCGGACAGACTGGTGTGCTGTATACCCGTCCATATGATGGATGCAGCTGGTCTCATAGCTGCTCGTGTAGGGACACTAGGGATAGTGTACAGGTGCTCATTGGAGAATGAGTTCACTAATTGATCCACTTACGGAATGCTGGATGGTTGATGATGCCTTATTGTCATACAATGATTCTGTAGTCCTAGTGGTATATCTCTGGTCCTTAGACTTGAGACACCAAGGATATCCTGTATGAGTTTTCCACTTTTTGATACTAGACTTATAGGTTTGGTTGTCCCAGATCTAGTACAGTTGGTCATTGGGAGTGGTAGTCGACCTTACGAGGGCTATTGAGTGTCGATAGAGGATCATCGACTCTTGGCGTCATGAGAGGAATATCCCATGTGTTCTTGCTCAGATAAATCCCTGGCCAAGATCATTCGGGTTGAGAGAGAAAGAGTCCTCCGGGAGAATCCGATTAGAGCGAGACTCTAGTAGAAACCGTATGGGTCTGATAGCACCATGCTCGATATACGGTCTCTGGGATATTAGATGGATGAGGGATTATAGGTACACGGTAACTGAGGACAAACAGGTCCAATGGATTGGATTCCCCTGTATCGTCTGGGGACTACGGCGTAGTGTTCTAGTACGTCCGTAGTCGATGAGTCGAGTGAATTATTATAGAGATAATAATTCACTGAGTTAGAAGAAGTTCTGATAGGTATGACTCACGGCCAGCTCGATATTGGGCCTAGAGGGTCACACACATATGGTAGGCATTGCGATGAGTAGAGGTTCGGATATGAGATATCCGACGGCGCCCTTATCTTATTGGATATCCAATAAGTCCCTGAATTATTGGATCCCATGAACGAGATCCAATAAGAGCCCATGAGAGATTATTGGATAGAGATCCACTAATTTAAAAGGCTTGGGTTATTGGATGCAGATCCAATACCCACTAGGGGAGGATCTATTAGGGTTTGATAGGGGACCTCTATAAATAGGAGGGATTCAGAGCCTCATAGGCTAGAGCCTTTGCTTGCCTCTCCTATTCTCCTTCCCCCCTCCACCTCAGAGCATGCCTAGAGTTTTGAGGAGCGTCATCGCAGCCCTATTGTGTGGATCACCGCTAGAGAGGAGGACGCTTGACCTCCTTCACCCTCTCCTAAAGATTTGTAAGGAAATAGGGATATACGATCTCCCTAGGTAACACAATCTACTCTATACGTAGTTTTAAGTTTCGCGGATTTTGCGCACCAATCTTTGCACAACGATGAACATCTCTTTAGGAATAGGGGATTTTGTTTTTCTTGTTCTTCCGCTGCGCTTGTGATGTCGCCCCCAAGATTTCCAAACAGTGGTATTAGAGTCAAGTTATTCGTATGATAGATTGGTTTTGAACTGCGTGTGTTGTGTTTTGAAGAAACTTTTGACGTTAAAATCGTTGACGTAAAAGCGAGAAAGGGCAGCAATAGTTGCTGCCTATTGAATCTCGTATTTTGATGATGAAACCACTTGATATGTGTTTATGTTTTAATCTGCGTTTTGAGTGATGCAGGATGCTTCGATCAGGATGAGACAATTAAAGCAGGAAAAATCATGTTGTGCCGGAGAAAAATGTCAAAAGATAGGACGTTGGGCCAGTGGATCAGTTGACGTATCAACAGAAGGCTTCGGGCCGAGGACTCGAGCATCGGGCCAAGAAGAGTGGGTATTGTGCCAAGGATATCGGAGTTGCGGAGTCGACTGACTGATTGGGCAATAGTGTTAAGATCGAGAGCACTAAGAGGGGGGGGGGGTGAATTAGTGCATCGGAAAACTTTCTGCGATTAAAATCGAAAGCTGCGTTCGAACGATAAAAACAACTTCTGTATGAAAGTTGATACTAATCAATGTTAATGTCAAACTAAGCAGGCAGTTTGCAGCTATGATGAAAACCAGAATATCGGCACAAACTGAAATCCGAAGTTCGTACGAAGAAACTAATTTACGTCTAAATGCTGATTCGTAAATCACTTGATTAGATAAGACGCAGTTTAAGCAGGAGTATAAAGGCAGTGTGCAGTATTGGTAAAGCTCAAAACGTAAATGCAATCTGCAATATGATGATCATACGAAAAAACAGATTTACGTCTAAACGCAGATTTACGTCTGAACGTAGATTTACGTCTAAACGTTGAAACTTGTTTGTAAAATCGCAAAGGGCAGTAACTATTGAGAAGTTTGCAGTGAAGGTAAAATGCTTAAAGGAAATGCAAACCGAGATTTAGAGTGGTTCGGTCAATCTTGACCTACTCCACTTTTGGCTTCCTCCACCGATGAGGTCATCGACGTCAACTAGAGGCCTTCCTTCAATAGGCGAAGGCCAACCACCTTCTTACAGATTCACTCCTTTTGACGGGCTTAGGAGACAACCCTTACAGAAGTTTTCTCTCCTCTCTTTACAACTCAAACTTTGAAGAACAGAAAGAGGAGAACTAGCAGTTTTGAGCTCTAAGAACCACAAAAAGACAGCAAGATTTCGAGTGTGTGTTCTGTGCTTTCAGTGCTAAATGGGTGGGGTATTTATAGGCCCCAACCCAGTTCAAATTTGGAGCTCAAATCTGTCAATTCCCGGAATTCCGGGATCAGGCGGTTGCACCTCCTGACTGGGGCAGTTGCACCGCCTGACAGAGCTCGAATTCTGAGCCTCTGGGCGGTGCCACCTCTATCAGGGGCGGTTGCACCTCTTTGCCAGAGCTCGAAGACCGAGCTCTGGCGGTTGCACCGCCTGACTGGGGAGGTTGCACCGCTTGACAGAGCTCGAAACTTGAGCTCTGGCGGTGCTACCTCTTGACAGAAGAGGTTGCACCGCCCAGTCTCGCTCGGAGACTGAGCTCGGGGCGGTGCTGCCTCTTGGCTAGGGTGGTTGCACCGCCCAGTCTCGTTGGGAGACATTGCCTGGGCGGTGCTACCTCCTGGCTTGGGCGGTTGCACCTCCCACAGCAATCAGGTTCCGAATGGGTTAATCCATTCGGCCCAATTTGATTCTTTCAAGGGCCCAATTGCCCCAAGATTAAGCTAATGGGATCACTTCCCATTTCTAACTTAATCAATGTGCTAACTATGATTATTTCCTAAGACATATTCTGCAGCTTGCTCCGGTGCGTCAATCGCTTCTTCCGTCGAGTTTCCGGCGAACTTCCGTCGATCATCCGACGAACCCTCGGTGATCCTCCTGCGGACTTCCGGCAAACTCTTGGACTTGCGACGATCCACTTGGCAAGTTCCGACGAGCTCCTTTGGCAAGCTTCTAGACTTCTCGGATTTGTTCCCGTAGAACCTCCGACGACTGTCCGAACTTCCGTCGAGCTCTCGAACTCCCAACGTGATCATTGTCATGACTCCGGCGCAACTCTTGCTGCATGTCTTACTTTCATCGTAGTTAATCCTGCACACTTATCTCAACGCACAGATTAGACAAACAAATGACAATTGACTTCATCATCAAAATCCGAGATTCAACAATCTCTCCTTTTTTGATGATGACAATCAATTGATAATGGAGTTAACCTTAACTCCCCCTGTCTATATGTCATACTTCTTGAATTTAAAAACTTTATAAATTTAAGAGACATATTCCCATCATGATTCCTATCATGATGTATCTCTTTGAAGATGATGTCAAGGCTTGACATTCATTTTCAAATATAACAAGTTTGGATGATGGTTATTGTAGCAATTCATCATATTGTAAGATATCGACATGTAAAGCTGTGAAGCAAGATTTTGATATCATTACATGATGTACACATTTTGAATATTTTAGCAAGTGTAGCATTGCATCACATGGTAAGATATCAGCTCGTACGATGCAAATTTTTGTTTGATATCTTGATACAGGGCATATAGCAATGATAGCAATCATATATTACTTGGTGATGCAAGTATGGCCTAATCATAGCAATGATAGCAATCATATATTTCTTGGTGATGCAAGTATGGCCTAATCATAGCATTAGTGATAGCAACCATATCAACATCAGTGATTGCAAACATATCAGCATCAGTGATAGCAACCATATCAACATCAGTGATAGCAACCATATCAACATCAGTGATAGCAAACATATCAATTCATATATTTCTCCCCCTTTGTCATCAACAAAAAGCATGGTAGATGTGATTCCAGGAGAACAATATAAGCAGGTTATCAAGCACATAAAGGAAGGCATGACATGTATAATGCTTTGAATACCTCTTCTCCTTGTATGTTATAATTCTTTGTTCATGAAGGAGGAAACTCATTTTTCCAAAATAAATTTTCATAAGAGTGTACAGAAAAATCCGATTTTTAGCATTCAAATTGTTAAGCAAATCCGAAAATGAAATGAACTCTTCCATGCATTCGGACATAAGTAAGCTACTGATTTTCAAAGACAAAACATTTTTATATTTGACACATAATTTCCAACATGTTATTTGATCAAGTGATACCAAGGCATGTAATAGTAATCAAGTGATTTGATCATTCAATAAAGTCCGAAAAATAATTTTAACTAGTTTAAGTATTCAGACACATCAACATTCCTAATTCTCTTCTTATGAAATCAAATTGTTCTTCACTTAGAGGTTTTGTAAAAATATCAGCTAGTTGATGTTTAGTATCAACGAACTCTATGATTACATCATGATTCGTAACATGATCTCGTATAAAGTGATGTCTGATATCAATATGTTTTGTTCTTGAGTGTTGTATAGGGTTCTTTGTTAAGTATATTACACTTGTGTTATCACATTTAATTGGAATATTTTTAAGATGAACTTTATAATCTTCTAAGGTGTTTTTCATCCATACAACTTGTGCACAGCATGCACTTGCTGCAATATATTCAGCCTCGGTTGTTGATAGTGCAATCGAGTTTTGTTTCTTAGATGACCAGGAAACAAGGGCATGTCCTAAGAATTGACATGTTCCTGATGTGCTTTTTCTATCTAATCTACAGCCAGCAAAGCCCGCATAAGCATAAGCAATTAACTCAAGATTCTCTGATTTTGGGTACCATAATCCTAGATTTTTGGTACTATTAAGATATCTGAGTATTCTTTTAACTGCTTTGAGATGAGATATCTTAGGGTTTGATTGAAATCTAGCACAAAGTCCTACATTGAACATGATGTCTGGTCTTGTTGTAGTGAGGTAAAGTAAACTTCCTATCATACCCCTATAAGTTTTTTGATCAAAGTTTTCTCCACTTTCATCAATTTCTAACTTAGTGGAGGTGCTCATAGGAGTGTTAATGGCTTTTGAGTTCTTCATATTAAACTTCTTTAGTAAATTCATAGCATATTTAGTTTGACTAATAATGATGTCATTGCTTAGTTGTTTGATTTGTAAACCTAAGAAGAATGTTAACTCTCCCATTAAACTCATTTCGAATTCAAGACTCATAGTTTTAGCAAAAGATTCACAGAGAGATTCATTCGTAGAACCAAAGATAATATCATCAACATAAATTTGAACAATGAGAAAATTATTTTCAAAATTCTTGATGAATAATGTAGTATCAACCTTGCCTTTTATGAAATTATTATATATGAGAAAAGAACTAAGTCTCTCATACCAAGCCCTTGGAGCTTGTTTTAAACCATAGAGAGCTTTAGTTAATCTAAACACATGATTAGGGAGACTATTATTTTCAAATCCAGGAGGTTGTTCAACATAGACTTCTTCGGAAATAAAGCCATTAAGAAAAGCGCTTTTAACATCCATTTGAAACAACTTAAAATTATTACTACTAGCGTAGGCAAGGAGCATCCTTATGGCTTCTAATCGAGCCACAGGAGCGAAGGTTTCTTCATAATCGATACCTTCTTCTTGGTTGAAACCTTTGGCCACTAATCTAGCCTTGTTTCTAACCATGATACCATTTTCATCTTGCTTGTTTCTAAAGACCCATTTAGTACCAATAACTAAATGGTCATTTGGCCTAGGAACAAGCGTCCACACCTCATTTCTCTCAAATTGATTCAATTCATCTTGCATTGCGATAATCCATGAATCATCTTTCATGACTTCATCAACACATTTGGGTTCAGTTTGGGAGAGAAAGGCGGCGTTGGCACAAAATTTTTTAAAAGAAGATCGTGTTTGAACCCCCTTTGATGTGTCCCCTAAGATACTTCCAATCCTTAAGATGAGCATCTACATACTTCCAATCCTTGGGTAAGGAAATCTGGAAAGTGGATGCATCCAAGTTGCCAGTTGGAGACGGGGTTTCATTTAAATTCAAGGAATCAAAATTAACATCATCATCAAGATCATTTTTCCTAATTTCGGAAATCTCATTGAAAACAACATGAATGGATTCTTCAATAATTAAAGTTCTTTTATTGAAGATACGAAAAGCTTTAGAAACCGAAGAATAACCAAGAAAGATTCCTTCATTGGATTTAGCATCAAATTTTCCTAAGTTATCCTTTTCATTCAAGATAAAACACTTACACCCAAAGACTTTAAAATATGAAACATTGGGTTTTTTGTTATTCCATAACTCATAAGGAGTTTTGGTGAGTAGGGGTCTTACTAGAACTCTATTCAAAATATAGCATGCAGTGTTTACGGCTTCGGCCCAAAAATATTTAGGTAGGCTATGTTCATTCAACATGGTTCTTGCCATTTCTTGTAAATTTCGATTTTTTCTTTCTACTACCCCATTTTGTTGAGGATTTCTTGGAGTAGAGAAATTATGGTTGTATCCATTGAGTTCACAGAATTCTTGGAAATCATGGTTTTGAAATTCTCCACTATGATCACTTCTAATTGACGAAATCATAGAACCCTTCTCATTTTGAACAAGTTTACCAAACTTGGTAAAATATCTAAAGCATTCATTTTTCTGTTTTAAGAAGTAGGTCCATGTATATCTGCTATAATCATCAACAATGACAAAGGCGTATTTGCTACCTCCTAGACTCGATGTAGAGATTGGTCCGAACAAGTCCATATGGATCAATTGTAAGGGCCTAGAGGTGCTTATTTGATTCTTAGTCTTGAAACTACCCTTAATTTGTTTACCTAATTGGCAAGCATCACATACATTATCTTTGATGAACTTGATATGAGGAATTCCTCTTACAAGTTCTTTAGATGATATTTGAGTGATTAGTTTCATGCTAGCATGACCTAATCTTCTATGCCATAGCCAAGCATCCTTATTCAAAACCGAAAAACACATTTCATTACACAAATCATTTATGTCAATAGTGTATACGTTATTTTGTTTTAATGCAATCATGGACATGTTTTTATGTGGTTTTTCAATGATGCAAGCATTAGATTCGAATTTGACAGTGTATCCTTTATCACATAATTGACTAATGCTCAAGAGGTTATGTTTTAAACCATCAACTAACAAAACATCTTAAATAAATAAGTTGGATTTGTTACCTATGGTTCCTTTGCCAATGATTTTACCCTTGTTGTTGTCTCCGAAGGTGACATAGCCTTCGTCTATGCTAGTGAGCTTAGAGAATTGAGATGGATCTCCAGTCATATGCCTTGAGCATCCACTATCAAGGTACCATCTCTTGCTCCTAGCTTGCGATGGTGTGAGTTTCTACAAGAAAGGATGATTTTTAGGTACCCATTTGCTTTTGGGTGCCTCATAGATAGATCTACATTGTTTATCATGTTGCATAGAGTTTATCATGGTTCCTTTAGGAACCCAAGTCAGTTTGTTTGGACTTATTTTCTTGAATGGACAATAATGCGTCTTGTGTCCAAATTTGCAACAAAAGTTGCATTTGGTTTGGTGTTGAACATGTAAGATGGGGCCTTTTATGAAGGTGGTTGGATTTCGGTGAGGACTTCTCACAAATCCAATTCCACTCCTTTTTGGAACGTGACCCTTGTTTGCAAGGATCATGTTCAATGACTTGCTACCAACCTTGAATTTCTTCAAGGTGTCCTTAAGTAGCAGGTTTTCTTTTTGGAGAGTTTCTAGATCATGGCATTTGATACATGAATTTAAACTATCATGATATTCAGTTTTTAACTTATCAAAATCACAAGTAAGACTATCATGCTCCTTTTTTAGCAATTTGTATTTTCTATTGATAATCTTGCATTCATCAAATAAGTCATGGAAGGCATTTAATAATTCATCGAAAGATAAATCAGCATCTAATAAATTCGTTACCTCATCTCCGATGGCCATTAAGGCGTAATGAGCAACTTGCTCGGTGTTGGACTCCTCTTCTTCGGATGCACTCGAATCATCCCATGTTGCTTTGAGCGCCTTCTTCTTTGTTGTTTTCTTTTTAGCTTGGGGACAATCACTCTTGTAGTGTCCCAGCTTTTTGCACTCATAGCAAATAACTTGGTCCTTCTTGGGTTCAAGTTTATTTTTAGTGTCATTCTTAAACTTGTTTCTTTTAATGAATTTTTTAAATTTTCTTGTTAGAAGTGCCAAGTCATCGTCACAGTCCTCATCACTTGAGTTTTCTTTCAAGTGGTCTTCCAAAGTTCTAAGTGCCATATCCTTCCTGTTCTTTGGAAGGATGTCTTCTTGCTCTTCATGAGCTTTGCAAGTCATCTCATAGGTCATTAATGACCCAATTAGTTCTTCAAGAGGGAAGTTGTTTAGATCTTTTGCCTCTTGAATAGCAGTGACTTTAGGATCCCAACTCTTAGGAAGGGATCTTAGAATCTTATTTACGAGCTCAAAATCCGAAAAACTTTTTCCGAGTCCTTTTAGACCGTTGACGACATCCGTGAAACGGGTAAACATGTCGCCAATAGTCTCACTCGGTTTCATTCGGAAAAGTTCAAAAGAGTGTAACAAAAGATTGATTTTTTACTCTTTCACTCTACTTGTGCCTTCATGAGTCACTTCGAGTGTGTGCCAAATATCGAATGCAGTTTCACAAATAGAAACACGATTAAACTCATTTTTATCAAGCGCACAAAATAAGGCATTCATAGCCTTTGCATTGAGAGCGAAAGCCTTCTTCTCCAAATCATTCCAATCGATCATTGGAAGAGAAGACTTCGAAAAACCATTTTCGACAAGATTCCAAAGTTCAACATCCATAGAGATAAGAAAGATCCTCATTCGGGTCTTCTAATAGGTGTAGTCCGTCCCATTAAACATGGGTGGACGTGTAATAGAATGGCCCTCTTGGTTTCCGGCGTAAGCCATCTCTCTTGGGTTTGAATCCATTTGAGAGTTAACCGGGCTCTGATACAAATTGTTAGGATCGAGAGCACTAAGAGGGGGGGGGGGGGGGTGAATTAGTGCAGCGGAAAACTTTTTGCGATTAAAATCGAAAGCTGCGTTCGACCGATAAAAACAACTTCTGTATGAAAGTTGATACTAATCAATGTTAATGTCAAACTAAGCAGGCAGTTTGCAGCTATGATGAAAACCAGAATATCGGCGCAAACTGAAATCCAAAGTTCGTACGAAGAAACTGATTTCCGTCTAAATGCTGATTCGTAAATCACTTGATTAGATAAGACGCAGTTTAAGCAGGAGTATAAAGGCAGTGTGCAGTATTGGTAAAGCTCAAAACGTAAATGCAATCTGCAATATGATGATCATACGAAAAAGCAGATTTACGTCTAAACGCAGATTTACGTCTAAACGTTGAAACTTGTTTGTAAAATCGCAGAGGGCAGTAACTATTGAGAAGTTTGTAGTGAAGGTAAAATGCTTAAAGGAAATACAAACCGAGATTTAGAGTGATTCGGTCAATCTTGACCTACTCCACTTTTGGCTTCCTCCACGATGAGGTCACCGACGTCAACTAGAGGCCTTCCTTCAATAGGCGAAGGCCAACCACCTTCTTACAGATTCACTCCTTTTGACGGGCTTAGGAGACAACCCTTACAGAAGTTTTCTCTCCTCTCTTTACAACTCAAACTTTGAAGAACAGAAAGAGGAGAACTAGCAGTTTTGAGCTCTAAGAACCACAGAAAGACAGCAAGATTTCGAGTGTGTGTTCTGTGCTTTCAGTGCTGAATGGGTGGGGTATTTATAGGCCCCAACCCAGTTCAAATTTGGAGCTCAAATCTGTCAATTCCCGGAATTCCGGGATCAGGCGGTTGCACCTCCTGACTGGGGCAGTTGCACCGCCTAGCAGAGCTCGAAGACTGAGCCTCTGGGCGGTGCCACCTCTGTCAGGGGCGGTTGCACCTCTCTGCCAGAGCCCGAAGACCGAGCTCAGGCGGTTGCACCGCCTGACTGGGGAGGTTGCACTGCCTGGCAGAGCTCGAAACTTGAGCTCTGGCGGTGCTACCTCTTGACAGAAGAGGTTGCACCGCCTAGTCTCGCTCGGAGACTGAGCCTAGGGCGGTGCTACCTCTTGGCTAGGGCGGTTGCACCGCCCATTCTCGCTCGAAGACATAGCCTGGGCGGTGCTACCTCCTGGCTTGGGCGGTTGCACCTCCCACAGCAATCAGGGTCCGAATGGGTTAATCCATTCGGCCCAATTTGATTCTTTTAGGGGCCCAATTGCCCCAAGATTAAGCTAATGGGATCACCTCCCATTTCTAACTTAATCAGTGTGCTAACTACGATTATTTCCTAAGACATATTCTGCAGCTTGCTCCGGTGCGTCAATCGCTTCTTCCGGCGAGTTTCCGACGAACTTCCGTCGATCATCCGACGAACCCTCGGTGATCCTCCTGCGGACTTCCGGCAAACTCCTGGACTTGCGACGATCCACTTGGCAAGTTTCGACGAGCTCCTTTGGCAAGCTTCTGGACTTCTCGGATTTGTTCCCGCAGAACCTCCGACGACTGTCCAAACTTCCGTCGAGCTCTCGAACTCCCAACGTGATCATTGTCATGACTCCGACGCAACTCCTGCTGCATGTCTTACTTTCATCGTAGTTAATCCTGCACACTTATCTTAACACACAAATTAGACAAACAAATGACAATTGACTTCATCATCTAAATCTGAGATTCAACAAATAGGCCATAGGAGAGGACGATGCGTTGAAGAATCGGATGAAGCGTCGAGGGACTAATGACATGCCGGACAACTTGGTTAATTGCTTAGGATTAATTGTCTCAATCGAAGTTTTGTTTTACATGTGCAGGATTAATTGTGATGGAAGTAAGACATGCAGTAGGAGTTGTGCCAGAGTTAAGACTATAATCACGTTGGGGGTTCGAAAGTTCAACGGAAGTCCGGACGGTCGTTGGAGGTTCTACGGGAACAAATCCGAGAAGTCCAGGAGCTTGCCAAAGAAGCTCATCGGAACTCGCCAAATGGATCGTCGCAAGTCCAGGAGTTTGTCGGAAGTCCACCGGAGAATCGCCGAAGGTTCGTCGGATGTTCATCGGAAGTTCGCCAAAAGCTCACCGGAAGAAGCAATTGACGCACCTGATCAAGTTGCAGTAAATGTCTTAAGAAATATCGTAGTTAGCATATAGATTAAGTTAAGAATGAGAGGTGATCCCATTAACTTAATTTGGGGGCAATTGGGCCCTTGATAGACCCAAATTGGGCTGAATGGATCAACCCATTCGGACCAGAATTCCTACTCGGCGGTGGCACCACCCAGGAGATGGTCTCCCAGGAAAGCTGGGCAGTGCAACCGTCCAGGTCAAGCAGTGGCACCGCCTGGGCTCAGTCTCCGAGCGAGACTAGGCGGTGCAACCACCCCAGTCAAGCGATGGCACCTCCTGGGATCAGTCTCCGAGCGAGACTGGGTGGTGCAACCGCCCCTGTCAGGCGATGGCACCGCTAGAGCTCGGTCTCCAAGCTCTGACTAGGCGGTTGTACCGCCCAGTCAGGAGGTAGTACCGCCAGGACCCCGAAAATCCGGGAGGTGACATTTTTGAGCTCCAAATTCAAACCAGTTTGGGGCCTATATATACCCCACCCTTTCCTGCATGAAAGTGCACTGAAAACTTGATCTTACTCTACGATTTTAGAGCTCAAAAGTGCACTGAAGGCTAGAAGTTCTCCCCCCTCTTTTCTTCCAAGTTTTGATCTTTCAAGAGAGGAGAGAAAATTGTGTAAGGGTTGTCTCCTAAGCCTGTCAAAAGGAGTGAAACTGTAAAAGGGTGGTTGGCCTTCACCTATTGAAGGAAATCTTCTAGTGGACGTCGATGACGTCATCGGAGGAGGAAGCCAAAAGTGGATGTAGGTCAAAATTGACCGAACCACTCTAAATCTCGGTTTGCATTTACTTTTTGTTCTCTATCTTAACTACAAACTGCCTCCATAGCTTTACTTTAACTGCACTTCGCCTAATCTAAGTTAAAGCAACTTCCGAATCGGCTTTCATACCGAAATAGCTTTTATCATACGAACGTCGTATTTTGGTTTGCAATTATATTATGTTCTCTATCTTAACTGCAAACTGCCTCTATATCTTTAAACTAGCTGCATCTCGCTTGATCACAAGTTAAAGTAATTTCCGAATTGGCTTTCTCACCGAAATCGTTTTTATCGTACGAACATCATTTTAAATCATCAAAAGTTTTCTGCTACACTAATTCACCCCCCCCTCTTAGTGCTCTTGATCCTAACACTACCCTCGATCTACGTGCATGCAGTGCAGCCACAGGCAGGCAACATAGGGGCTACGTCTGTAGCAACCGACCGACGGCCTGCTTGCAGCAGGCATGCGGTCGGCGGGGCTGGCAGCCCGCGGCCGCTTCTTCTAGGGGGTGAGGCGCCACAGGGTACCGGCGCCTGCCGCCGCTGCTCCTGCGGGCGAAACCCCCCCGTAGGGGCGACCGCCCGACGGGACAGCACCGCTTGCGAGCGTTGCCCCGCAGGCAAAGCTACTCACGGAGGCGACGGTGCCTGTAGGGGCACCCACCTACTGGGGCAGCACCGCTTGCGGGCGCTGCCCCGCAGGTAGAACCGCCAACGGGCGTGCCGTCTACAGGTGAGGGCAGTGCCCCGCCCTCCGCCGCACAGCCTACCGTCAATAGGGTGGCAGATAGTTTTGCCCTTGTGAATTTGAGAAATTCCAATTTCTATCTTTTATCCAAATTATAAATATACCCCTATGAATTCAAAAATTCTCTATATGTCCCTGATTTCATAAAATACTAATTAATTAAAAAGTTTAGTTGATTATTATTTTTATCATTATCGAGTAGTCCTACATGATGATGATTATTTAGACATGTGATATTTGATGTGTGGACGGATGATCATGGACCGTGTGATGTGTGCACTTGTGATTATCATTATGGGGGTCTGCGAGCCTCCATTATGTTTCTCGTTTATTATCGGGCCTGCGTGCCTATGATTAAGTTGTAATCACATGAGGAGGCGCAGCGGGAGTATGGATGCGATAGTGGGACCCACGAGACGGACGATCGCGATGCATGAAGATGCATCGAGATGTCGACGGATCCAATGAGGACGAGATGGACGTGTTGAATCTCGGATTTTGATGATAAAATCAATTGATGGGTTAATTGATCTAATCCATATTATTGAGTTAAGTGTGCAGGATTAACTACGATAACCATAAAACATAAAGCAAGAATACCGGAGTCAAGTTCGATGGACGTTTAAGAGTCTGAAGAATCGTCGGAGATGCTGCCGGAACCAACTGAGAAGAAATCAGGAACTTATCGGAATTTTCGGAAGTTCGTTGAAGAGATCGTCGGACGTTCGCGGAGATCACCGAGAAGGCTCGGCTACTCCTTGAAGTCGTCACAAGATCGGGAGCCTGCTGGGAGTCCGTCGGAAGAAACCCGAGAGCATATCGGAAGTCCGCCGGAAGTTCGTCGGATAGCTCACCGGAACAAGACTCGACGTTGAAAACTTGCTTGGGATGTTTTTAGTTATGTAGTTCATATGTAATTAGGATTAGGATTAAAAGATAATCCTATATCTTGGTTAGGGACCAACTGGGCCCAAAATTAGACTTGGTTTGGGCTGAAATTAAAGCCCAACCTATGAACCGAAGGGTCTGGCGGTGGCACCGCCCAGCACCCGAGAGCTAGGTGGTGGCACCGCATGGCTGGGCGGTGGCACCGCCCAGCACCCGAGAGCTAGGCGGTGGCACCGCTTGGCTGGACGGTGGCACCGCTAGTACACTGTCAGTGTTAGACACTTACAGGCAGTGGCACCGCCACTGATAGGCGGTGGCACCGCCAGCATCGGGAACCAAAGAGAATTCAAAATTTGGAGTCCAAAATTTGAATCCTCTTGAGGCCTTTAAATACCCCTCAATTCTTAGTTAAGTTCACAACTTTTTGAGAATCAATTGATTGAGAAAAAGGTCTTAGAAAAGTCTTAGCAAGTCTTGTTTTCAATTTGCTAGAGTGTTCACCTCCTTCTTTCTTACTGAAAATTTGTAAGAGTGTGAACTGCTTGTAAAAAGTTGTAAGAGGGGTATTTGCCCTTCCCCTTCAAGAGATTTGCTAGTGGAAGGTGGGAGCCTCATCGAAGAGGGCCTCGCAAGTGGATGTAGGTCATTTGACCGAACCACTTTAAAATCGGCGTGATCTCTGGTTTGCATTTCATTATTGCTATTTACATTACTGCAAACCTTCTTACGTGCTTTATTTCCACATTACCTTTGTTGCATACCTTTACGAACACGCGTTCAAGTTAAACTTTTCAAGTTCGGCTTTCATCGTATCAAAAGATTTGTCGAAACCACAATTTTAATCCGCTGTACTAATTCACCCCCCCCTCTTAGTGCCGCTCCGATCCTAACAATTGGTATCAGAGCTAGGCTCACTCTCATATTTGGTTTGATACCCAAGAGAGATGGCTTACTCCGGCATACATGAGGGTCATTCTATCACACGTCCACCCATGTTTAATGGGTCAGATTATACTTATTGGAAGACTCGTATGAGGATCTTCCTCATTTCCATGGATTTCGTGTTAGGATCGGAGCGGCACTAAGAGGGGGGGGGGGGGGGTGAATTAGTGCAGCGGATTAAAACTTCGATTTTAATAAAATCTTTCGTACGATAAGAACGGAACTTGAAAAGTTTAACTTGAAAGCGTATTCTTAAAGTTGCGCAGCAAGGGTAATAAGGAACTAAAGCAGTAAGAAGATTTGCAGTAATGTAAATGACAATAATAAAATACAAACCAGAGATTACGCCGATTTTTAGAGTGGTTCGGTCAAATGACCTACTCCACTTGCGAGGCCCCTCTTCGATGAGGCTCCCACCTTCCACTAGCAAGTCTCTTGAAATGGAAGGGTAAACACCCCTCTTACAACCTTTTACAAGCAGCTCAACCTCTTACAAATTTTCAATAAGAAAGAAGGAGGAGAACTCTCTAGCAAATTGAAAACAAGACTTGCTAAGACTTTCTAAGACTTTTCTCTCAATCAAAATGCTTCTCAAAAGTTGTAACCTCAGCTGAGATTTGAGGGGTATTTATAGGCCTCAAGAGGATTCAAATTTTGGGCTCCAAAATTTGAATTTTCTTAGGGTTCCCGGTGCTGGAGGTGCCACCGCCCAGCGCTCGGGTGCTGGACGGTGCAACCGCCCAGCCAAGGAGGTGTCACCGCCCAGCTCTCGGGTGCTGGGCGGTGCCACCGCCCAGCTAGGCGGTGCCACCGCCTACAGTGTTTTCAGCCCGACTACAGTGTTTTCAGCCACTAGTTGGGCTTCAATCTTGGCTCTCTAGTTCGCTGGTTTAGCTTAATTTTTAGCCTAAACCAACTCTGACTTTGGGCCCAGTTGGCCCCTAACCAGGATATAGGATTATCTCTTAATCCTAATCCTAATTACAAGTGGACTACATAACCAAAACACATCCTAAGCAAATTTTCAACCACGAACGTCGAGTCTTGTTCTAGCGAGCTTTCCGACGAACTTTCTGCCGACGGGCTTCTAGCAAGCTCCCGAACTTGTGATGACTTTAATGAGTAGCCGAACCTTCTCGGTGATCTCCGTGAACCTCCGACGATCTCTTCGGCGAACTTCCGAAAATTCCGACAGGTTCCCGATTTCTTCTCGGTTGGTTCTAGCAACATCTCCGACGATTCTTCGGACTCTTAAACGTCCATCGAACTTGACTCCGGTATTCTCGTTTTGTGTTTTCTGGTTATCATAGTTAATCCTGCACACTTAACTCAATAATATGGATTAGATCAAATAACCCATCAATTGATTTTATCATCAAAATCCGAGATTCAACAATCTCCCCCTTTTTGATGATGACAATCAATTGATGACGGAGTTAAACGTAACTCCCCCTATCTATATGCCATATTATGAGAAGATAAAACACTTGAATTTCATCATTGAATTCAAGTATAAACCGATAAGCTCTAACCGTAGAACTTATCGTTATTCTCATTAAGCATAATGTAAATGCGAAACTTTGATGAAAATCTTTTTCAAGTCGAAAGATAAGAGACAAATTTTACTATGACAAGAGATAAAGATTTTCAACTTGAATTGCATGATTATACATTTTAGACATGCATTCAATATGATCAATCAATCTTACGATATTTTCAAGGATTTTGCAAAGCATATAAGATAATCATCGATCGATCACTTTTCTCAAGGATTTTGCAATTCATATTTTGTCATGCTATTAAGAATGATATAAGTCATCACTTTTCTCCCCCTTTGTCATCAACAAAAAGGAAAATGAGACTTGAAGCACATATTTTGTCATACAACGATTTTATCATTGAAAATTAAGTATGCAAAAATATTTACGCAGAGTTCATTTTAGAGGAAAATTCAGCATGCATTCATATTATCTAATCTCTTCTTTCTATGAATAATAGAAATTGTAGATGTATAAGAGAGAGATTGGGATAAAAAATTCAAGTAGTAATTTCACGAAGTCAAGATCATAATTCGAATACAAACTCATTCAAATCGTCAAATTCATGAAAATCTCAACATTACTTTTTAATCATCACATAAGGCATTTAAAGAATTTTTGAAACATAGGAGAATGATGAATTTAAGCATACAATGTTTCAATCAAATTCAAGTCATGAATGCCAATACTTTCATATTTGTAAGTATCAATTCATGAATGCCAAAAGATATTATTTGTGATTCCAATTTTGCAAGATCAAGATTATGATTTAGATAAAACTTATTTAAATCAAATCGCTAACTTGAAATTCATAATCAAGTCATCAAAGTCGATTTCGAGATTTCACAACATGTCATATGGAATTTGAAGGAGAATGAGAGATGGAAAGAAGATGAAAAACTTTACGGAAAATCCAATCAAACAAGTTTATTGTTTAGGGACAATTTAACATACCTAATTCCCTTCTAATGAATTCAAATTGGTCTTCATTCAAGGCTTTTGTGAATATATCTGCTAATTGATGCTTTGTGTCAATGAATTCTAGAACAACATTATTGTTAAGGACATGATCGCGTATGAAATGATGCCTAACGTCGATGTGCTTAGTTCTAGAATGCTGAATTGGATTTTTAGTAAGGCATATGGCACTAGTATTATCGCATTTTATGGGAATATTTTCAAGGTGAATTCCATAGTCTTCTAATGTATTTTTCATCCAAATTACTTGTGCACAACATGCACTTGCAGCAATGTATTCGGCTTCCGCCGTAGATAGTGCAACTGAATTTTGTTTCTTGGAAGTCCAAGAAACAAGTGCATGTCCTAAAAATTGGCATGTTCCGGATGTACTTTTTCTATCTATCCTGCATCCGCCAAAATCGGCATCTGCATAAGCTATTAGATCAAAATTTTCAGATTTTGGATACCACAATCCTAAATTTGGAGTTCCTTTAAGATACCTAAATATTCTTTTAACACTCTTAAGATGAGATAATTTAGGATTAGATTGAAACCTAGCGCAAAGTCCTACACTAAACATAATATCCGGTCTAGTCGCAGTGAGGTAGAGTAGACTTCCTATCATTCCCCTATATGTTTTTTGATCAAAACTTTCACCATTTTCATCCATATCTAACTTAGTCGCAGTACTCATAGGGGTGTTTATTGCTTTTGAATTATCCATGTTAAATCGTTTTAACAATTCTAATGTATATTTGGATTGGTTAAGAAATATACCATCACTAAGTTGTTTGATTTGTAATCCCAAAAAGAAAGTTAATTCACCCATTAAACTCCTTTCAAATTCAAGACTCATACATTTGGCAAATGATTCACATAGTGATTCATCCGAAGAGCCAAACACAATATCGTCAACATAAATTTGCACAATAAGAAAATTATTTTCAAAATGTTTAATAAACAATGTAGTATCAACCTTGCCTTTGGTAAAATTATTTAAAATAAGAAAGGAACTAAGCCTTTCATACCAAGCTCTAGGAGCTTGTTTTAAGCCATAGAGAGCTTTAGTCAATTTGAATACATGATTAGGAAGAAGAGAATTTTCAAATCTGGGAGGTTGTTCGACAAATACTTCTTCGGAAATAAAACCATTCAAGAAAGCACTTTTAACATCCATTTGAAATAGTTTAAAATTATTACTACTAGCATAGGCAAGGAGCATCCTTATGGCTTCTAATCGAGCCACGGGAGCGTAGGTTTCTTCGTAATCGATACCTTCTTCTTGGTTGAAACCTTTGGCCACTAATCTAGCCTTGTTTCTAACCACGATACCATTTTCGTCTTGCTTGTTTCTAAAGACCCACTTAGTACCTATGACTAAGTGGTCACTTGGTCTAGGAACAAGCTTCCATACCTCATTCCTCTCAAATTGGTTCAATTCTTCTTGCATTGCAATGATCCAAAAATCATCTTTTAAGGCTTCGTCAATGCATTTAGGTTCAATTTGAGAAAGGAAAGCAGCGTTAGCACAGAAATTTTTGAAAGAAGAACGAGTTTGAACCCCTTTTGATGTATCTCCTATAATTTGCTCTTTTGGATGAGCATCTACACACTTCCATTCTTTTGGTAAAGAAATTTCGGAAGAAGATGCATTCAAATTGCTATTTTGAGGAGAGGGTTCATTTAAATTCAAATTATCAAAACCAAGATCATCATCAAAATTATTTTTCTTTAAATCGGAAATTTCATTAAAAACTACATGAATAGACTCTTCAATTACTAAAGTTCTTTTATTAAAAACCCGAAAAGCTTTAGAAACGGAAGAGTAACCAAGAAAGATGCCTTCATCGGATTTAGCATCGAATTTTCCTAAAGCATCCCTTTCATTTAAAATAAAGCATTTACAACCAAAAACTTTAAAATAGGAGATGTTTGGTTTTTTGTTATTCCATAATTCATAGGGAGTTTTGGATAAGGATGGTCTTATTAGGATTCTATTCATGATGTAGCAAGCCGTATTTACGGCTTCGGCCCAAAAGTACTTAGGTAAACTATGTTCATTCAACATAGTTCTTGCCATTTCTTGTAGGTTTCTATTTTTCCTTTCAACTACTCCATTTTGTTGAGGATTTCTTGGAGTTGAGAAGTTGTGATTGTACCCATTACTTTCGCAAAAATTTTGAAAGTCATGGTTTTGGAATTCACCACCGTTATCACTCCGAATTGATGAAATCATGAAGCCTTTTTCGTTTTGAGTGAGTTTACAAAATTTAGAGAAACACATGAAGCAATCACTTTTGTGAGCTAAGAAATAGGTCCAAGTGTATCTAGAGTAGTCATCCACAATCACAAAAGCATATTTGCTTCCACCTAGACTTGTTGTATCAATTGGTCCAAATAGGTCCAAATGGATCAATTGTAATGGTCTAGTAGTGCTAATTTGATTTTTTGGTTTGAAGCTTGTTTTTATTTGTTTGCCTAGTTGACATGCATCGCATACTTTGTCCTTAATAAACTTTATATTTGGAATTCCTCGTACTAATTCTTGAGATGAGATCTTAGATATTGTTTTCATGCTTGCATGGCCTAATCTCCTATGCCAAAGCCAAGCATCATCATTTACGACGGAGAAGCACATTTCATTACTTAGTTCATCAAGATTGATGGTATAGACATTATTTTGTTTTAAAGCAATCATAGTCATGTTATGATTTGGTTTTTCAATAATGCACATATTTGATTCAAATCTAACGATGTAACCTTTATCGCATAGTTGACTAATACTCAAGAGATTATGTTTCAATCCATCAACTAGTAAGACATCATCAATGGAAAAATTAAATTTGTTACCAATAGTTCCCTTGCCAATGATTTTGCCCTTGTTGTTGTCTCCGAAGGTAACGTACCCTTCTTCTTTGCTAGTGAGCATAGAGAAATGAGATGGATCTCCAGTCATATGTCTTGAGCATCCACTATCGAGATACCATCTCTTGCTCCTAGCTTGTGGGTTTGTCTACAAAAGAGGATGATTTTTAGGTACCCATTTGATTTTGGGTGCCTCAAAAATTGACCCACTAACTTTGTTATTTATGATTGAATTCTTTATAGTTCCTTTAGGAACCCATATTAATTTTTGTGAACTAATTTTCCTAAATGGGCATTTCTAGGCAATATGTCCGAATTTGCAACAAAAGTTGCATTTCATATAAGAGGAAACATGTAATGTAGGTCCTTTTATGAAAGTGGTAGGATTTTGATGTAATCCTTTTACAAATCCAATTCCATTTCTATTTGTGATGTGACCCTTGTGTGCAAGGATCATATCTAATCCTTTGCTACCAACCTTAAACTTGTTTAAGGTTTCCTTAAGAAGTAAATTTTCATTTTTTATTGCTTCTAAGTGCTCACACTTAGAGCATGGAGGAGTTTGAAGACTATCAAACTTATCTTGTAGCAAAGCATGCTCTTTCTTTAAGATACTTAACTTCTTGCTAACAGTTCTACATTCATCAAATAATTCATGAAAAGCGATAGATAGTTCTTCAAAAGATAAATCTTCATTAAATAAATCACATACCTCTTCTCCTAACGCCATTAGCGCGTAATGAGCAACTTGCTCGGTGTTGGACTCCTCTTCTTCGGATGCGCTTGAATCATCCCACGTTGCCTTGAACGCCTTCTTCTTTGATGTTCTCTTTTTGGCTTGAGGACAATCGTTCTTATAGTGTCCCGGTTTTTTGCATTCATAGCAAATCACTTGGTCCTTCTTTTGTTCAAATTTATTTTTTGTATTATTTTTAAATCTGTTCTTTCTTAAATATTTTTTAAATTTTTGAGTCAAAAGTGCAATGTCATTGTCACTGTCCTCATCACTTGATGTTCCTTTCAAGTGGTCTTCTTGTGATTTGAGTGCCATATCCTTCCTGTTCTTTGGAAGGGGGTTCTCGAGCTCGTCATGAGCTTGGCATGTCATTTCGTAGGTCATTAGAGACCCAATGAGTTCTTCAAGAGGGAATGCTTTAAGGTCTTTGGCCTCTTGAATGGCCGTAACTTTTGGATCCCAACTTTTAGGAAGGGATCTTAAGATTTTAGTTACTAGTTCAAAGTTAGTAAAATCTTTACCAAGAGCTTTGAGTCCATTGATGACATCCGTAAACCGGGTGTACATGTCTCCGATGGACTCACTTGGTTTCATTCGGAAAAGTTCGTAAGAGTGCACAAGGATGTTGATTTTGGACTCTTTCACTCGGCTAGTGCCTTCATGAGTGACCTCAAGAGTTCTCCAAATATCAAAAGCCGAATCACACATTGAAACACGATTAAATTCGTTTTTGTCTAGTGCACAAAACAAGGCATTCATAGCCTTTGCATTTAAAGCAAAAACCTTTTTCTCCGATTCATCCCATTCGCTCATCGGAAGAGAAGATTTTTGAAATCCATTCTCGACAATAGACCAAACTTCAAAGTCCATAGAAATGAGGAAGATTCTCATGCGAGTCTTCCAATATGTGTAATCCGACCCATTAAACAAAGGTGGTCGTGCAATAGAATGACCCTCTTGCATGCCGGAGTAAGCCATCTCTCTTGGGTATTAAACCAAATATGAGAGATAACCTTGCTCTGATACCACTTGTTAGGATCGGAGCGGCACTAAGAGGGGGGGGTGAATTAGTGCAGCGGATTAAAACTTCGATTTTAATAAAATCTTTCGTACGATAAGAACGGAACTTGAAAAGTTTAACTTGAAAGCGTATTCTTAAAGTTGCGCAGCAAGGGTAATAAGGAACTAAAGCAGTAAGAAGATTTGCAGTAATGTAAATGACAATAATAAAATGCAAACCAGAGATTACGCCGATTTTTAGAGTGGTTCGGTCAAATGACCTACTCCACTTGCGAGGCCCCTCTTCGATGAGGCTCCCACCTTCCACTAGCAAGTCTCTTGAAATGGAAGGGTAAACACCCCTCTTACAACCTTTTACAAGCAGCTCAACCTCTTACAAATTTTCAATAAGAAAGAAGGAGGAGAACTCTCTAGCAAATTGAAAACAAGACTTGCTAAGACTTTCTAAGACTTTTCTCTCAATCAAAATGCTTCTCAAAAGTTGTAACCTCAACTGAGATTTGAGGGGTATTTATAGGCCTCAAGAGGATTCAAATTTTGGGCTCCAAAATTTGAATTTTCTTAGGGTTCCCGGTGCTGGAGGTGCCACCGCCCAGCCAGGCGGTGCCACCGCCCAGCGCTCGGGTGCTGTATGGTGCAACCGCCCAGCCAAGGAGGTGTCACCGCCCAGCTCTCGGGTGCTGGGCGGTGCCACCGCCCAGCTAGGCGGTGCCACCGCCTACAGTGTTTTCAGCCACTAGTTGGGCTTCAATCTTGGCTCTCTAGTTCGCTGGTTTAGCTTAATTTTTAGCCTAAACCAACTCTGACATTGGGCCTAGTTGGCCCCTAACCAGGATATAGGATTATCTCTTAATCCTAATCCTAATTACAAGTGGACTACATAACCAAAACACATCCTAAGCAAATTTTCAACCGCGAACGTCGAGTCTTGTTCTGGCGAGCTTTCCGACGAACTTTCTGCCGACGGGCTTCTAGCAAGCTCCCGAACTTGTGATGACTTTAATGAGTAGCCGAACCTTCTCGGTGATCTCCGTGAACCTCCGACGATCTCTTCGGCGAACTTCCGAAAATTTCGACAGGTTCCCGATTTCTTCTCGGTTGGTTCTAGCAGCATCTCCGATGATTCTTCGGACTCTTAAACGTCCATCGAACTTGACTCCGGTATTCTCGCTTTGTGTTTTCTGGTTATCGTAGTTAATCCTGCACACTTAACTCAATAATATGGATTAGATCAAATAACCCATCAATTGATTTTATCATCAAAATCCGAGATTCAACATTTCGAGCTTTGGACTATTGTCGAAAACGGATTTCAAAAATCTTCTCTTCCGATGAGCGAATGGAATGAATCGGAGAAGAAGGTTTTTGTTGAATCTCGTATTTTGATGATGAAACTACTTGATATATGTTTATGATTTAATCTACGTCTTGAGTGACGCAGGGTGCTTCGATCAGGATGAGACAATTAAAGCAAGAACATCATGTTGTGCCTGAGGAACATGTCAGAAGATTGGACGTCGGGCCGGTGGATCGGTCGACGTATCGACAGAAGGCTTCGGGCCGTGGACTCGGGCATCGGGCCAAGAAGAGCGGGTATTGTGCCAAGGATATCGGAGTTGCGGAGTCAACTGGCCGATTGGGCAATAGGCTGCAGGAAAGGACGATGCGCTGAAGAATCGGACGAAGCGTCGAGGGACCAATGACATGCCGGACAACTTGGTTAATTGGTTAGGATTAATTGTCTCGATCGAAGTTTTTGTTTTGAGTGTGCAGGATTAACTACGATGAAAGTTAGACAAGCAGCAGGAGTTGCGCCGGAGTCATGTTCATGATCACGTTGGGAGTTCGAGAGTTCGACGGAAGTTCGGACGGTCGTCGGAGGTTCTGCGAGAACAGATCCGAGAAGTCCAGAAGCTTGCCAAGCGAAGCTCGTCGGAACTCGCCAAGTGGATCGTCGCAAAGTCCAGGAGTTTGCCGGAAGTCCGTAGGAGCATCACCGAGGGTTCATCGGATGATCGACGGAAGTTCGCCGGAAACTCGCCGGAAGAAGCGATTGACGCACCGAAGCAAAGCTGCAGAAATTGTCTTAGATCTAATCATAGTTAGCACATTGATTAAGTTGGAAAATGGGAGGTGATCCCATTAGCTTAATCTTGGGGCAATTGGGCCCCTGAAAGACTGAAATTGGGCCGAATGGAGCTAACTATTCGGACCCTGATTGCACCAGGAGGTGCAACCGCCTAGGCCAGGAGGTGGCACCGCCCTGGCTAAGCCTCCCAGCGAGACTGGGCGGTGCAACCGCCCCAGCCAGGAGGTGGCACCGCCTGAGCTCAGTCTTCGAGCTAGACTGGGCGGTGCAACCTCCCTGACAGAGAGGTGACACCGCCTGAGCTCAGTCTTCGAGCTCTGGCAGAGAGGTGCAACCGCCTCAGTCAAGAGGTGGCACCGCCTGGGGCTCAGTCTCCGAGCCAGACTCAGGAGGTGCAACCGCCCCTTACACAGAGGTGCAACCGCCTGGGCTCAGTCTTCGAGCTCTGCCAGGCGGTGCAACCTCTCCAGTCAGGAGGTGCAACCGCCTGATCCCGGAATTCCGGGATTTGATTGTTTTGAGCTCCAAATTTGAACTGGGTTGGGGCCTATAAATACCCCACCCATTCAGCACTGAAAGCACAGAACACACACTCGAAATCTTGCGGTCTTTCTGTGTTTCTTAGAGCTCAAAACTGCTAGCTCTCCTCTTTCTATTCTTCAAGTTTGAGTTGTAAAGAGAGGAGAGAAAAACTTCTGTAAGGGTTGTCTCCTAAGCCCGCCAAAAGGAGTGAATCTGTAAGAGGGCAGTTGGCCTTCGCCTATTGGAGGAAGGCCTCTAGTTGATGTCGGTGACCTCGTCGGTGGAGGAAGCCAAAAGTGGAGTAGGTCAAGACTGACCGAACCACTCTAAATCTCTGGTTTGCGTTTATTTTGAGCACTTTATCATTACTGCAAACCTCCTACATAGCTACTGCTCTTTGCGCCTTTACGAACAAGTTTCTAAGTGCTGATCTTTCCGAATCTGCATTCAGACGTAAATCGGTGTTTTCATACATTACAGTTTACGTTTACGTTTTGATTCTGCAAAACTGTCTTCTGCGCTTTTACGAACGAAGTTTCTAAGTTCAGATTCCTTTAAAACTACGTTTAGAGGTAAAACTATGTTTAGACGTAAAACTGTGTTTAGACGTAAAACTGCGTTTAGACGCAAACTGCAATGCGCTTAGACGCAATCAAATCTTAGACGCAAACTGCGCCAAACTACGCTTAGACGCAATCTGCATTTAGACACAAACTGCATTTAGACACAAACTGTGTAAACTACGCTTAGACGCAAACTGTGTTTAGACATAAACTGTACTTAATCATAAGTATTCTTAGAATCGGCTTTTGCATCAAAATAGTTTTTATCAAATGAACGCAGCTTTCGTTTTTAATCGCTGAAAGATTTCCGCTGCACTAATTCACCCCCCCTCTTAGTGCTCTCGATCCTAATAGTTTTTACTTTAAACGCAAAGGCTATGAATGCCTTGTTTTGTGCACTAGACAAAAATGAATTTAATCATGTTTCAATTTGTGATTCGGCTTTTGATATTTGGAGAACTCTTGAGGTCACTCATGAAGGCACTAGTCGAGTGAAAGAGTCCAAAATCAACATCTTTGTGCACTCTTACGAACTTTTCCGAATGAAACCAAGTGAGTCCATCGGAGACATGTACACCCAGTTCACGGATGTCATCAATGGACTCAAAGCTCTTGGTAAAGATTTTACTAACTTTGAACTAGTAACTAAAATCTTAAGATCCCTCCCTAAAAGTTGGGATCCAAAAGTTACGGCTATTCAAGAGGCCAAAGACCTTAAAACATTCCCTCTTGAAGAACTTATTGGGTCTCTAATGACCTACGAAATGACATGTCAAGCTCATGACGAGCTCGAGAACCCCCTTCCAAAGAACAGGAAGGATATGGTACTCACATCACAAGAAGATCACTTGAAAGGAACATCAAGTGATGAGGACAGTGACAATGACATTGCACTTTTGACTCAAAATTTTAAAAAATATTTAAGAAAGAACAAATTTAAAAATAATATAAAAAAATAAATTCGAACATAAGAAGGACCAAGTGATTTGCTATGAGTGCAAAAAACTGGGACACTACAAGAACGATTGTCCCCAAGCTAAAAAGAGAACATCAAAGAAGAAGGCGTTCAAGGCAACGTGGGATGATTCAAGCGCGTCCGAAGAAGAGGAGTCCAACACCGAGCATGTTGCTCATTACGCCCTAATGGCCATCGGAGAAGAGGTAACGGATTTAATTGATACAGATTTACCTTATCATGAATTATTAAATGCCTTCCATGAGTTATTTGATGAATGTAAGACAATTAGTAGAAAATATAAATTGCTAAAAAAGGAGCATGATAGTCTCACTTGTAATGTCGATAAATTAAAGACTGAATATCATGATAGTTTAGCTCCATGTATAAAATACCATGATCTAGAAACTCTCCAAAAGGAGAACTTGCTACTTAAGGACACCTTGAAGAAATTCGAGGTTGGTAGCAAGTCTTTGAACATGATCCTTACAAATAAGGGTCACGTTCATAAAAGAAGTGGAATCGGATTTGTGAGAAGTTCTCACCAAAATCCAACCACCTTCATTAAAGGCCCTATCTTACATGTTCGGCACCAAAGCAATTGCAACTTTTGTTGCAAATATGGACATAAAACTTATAAATGTCCGTTCAAGAAAATTAGTCCGAACAAACTAATTTGGGTTCCTAAAGGAACCATGATCAATTCTATGCAATATGATGAACAAGTCAAATCAGTTTTTAAGGCACCCAAAAGAAAATGGGTACCTAAAAATAATCCCTTCTTGTAGAAACATACACCATCACAAGCTAGGAGCAAGAGATGGTATCTAGATAGTGGATGCTCAAGACATATGACTGGAGATCCATCCCATTTCTCTATGCTCACTAGCAAAGAAGAAGGGTACGTCACCTTCGGAGACAACAACCAAGGCAAAATCATTGGCAAGGGAACCATAGGTAATAAATTAAAATTTTCTATTGATGATGTCTTACTAGTTGATGGATTGAAACATAATCTCTTGAGTGTTAGTCAATTATGCGATAAAGGTTATATCGTTAGATTTGAATCAAATGTGTGTATTTATTGAAAAACCAAACCATAACATAACTATGATTGCATTAAAACAAAATAATGTCTACACCATCAACCTTGATGAACTAAGTAATGAAATGTGCTTCTCCGCTTTAAATGATGATGCTTGGCTTTGGCATAGGAGACTAGGCCATGCAAGCATGAAACTAATATCTAAGATCTCATCTAGAGAATTAGTACGAGGAATTCCAAATATAAAGTTTATTAAGGACAAAGTATGCGATGCATGTCAACTAGGTAAACAAATACAAACTAGTTTCAAACCAAAAATTCAAATTAGCACCACTAGACCATTACAATTGATTCATTTGGCTTATTTGAACTAATTGACACGACAAGTCTAGGAGGAAGCAAATATGTGTTTGTAATTGTGGATGACTATACTAGATACACTTGGACCTATTTCTTAGCTCACAAAAGTGATTGTTTCAAGTGTTTCTCTAAATTTTGTAAACTCACTCAAAATGAAAAAGGCTTCATGATTTCATCAATTCGGAGTGATCACGGTAGCGAATTTCAAAACCATGACTTTCAAAATTTTTGTGAAGTTAATGGATACAATCATAACTTCTCCACTCTGAGGAATCCTCAACAAAATGGAGTAGTTGAAAGAAAAAATAGAAACTTACAAGAAATGGCAAGAACGATGTTAAATGAACATAGTCTACCCAAGTATTTTTGGGCCGAAGCCGTGAATACGGCTTGCTACATCATGAATAGGGTTCTAATAAGACCGTCCCTATCAAAAACTCCCTATGAATTATGGAATAACAAAAAACTAAATATTTCCTATTTTAAAGTTTTCGGTCATAAATGCTTTATTTTGGAATGAAAGGGATGCCTTAGGAAAATTTGATGCTAAATCCGATGAAGGCATCTTTCTTGGTTACTCTTCCGTTTCTAAGGCTTTTCGGGTTTTTAACAAAAGAACCTTAGTAATAGAAGAATCTATTCATGTAGTTTTTAATGAAATTTCTGATTTAAAGAAAAATAATTTTGATGATGATCTTGGTTTTGATAATTTGAATTTAAATGAACCCCCTCCTCAAAATAGCAACTTGGATGCACATTCTTCCGAAATTTCCTTACCCAAGGAATGGAAGTATATAGATGCTCATCCAAAGGAGCTAATTATAGGAGATACATCAAAAGGTGTTCAGACTCGTTCCTCTTTCAAGAATTTTTGTGCTAACGCCGCCTTCCTTTCTCAAATCGAACCTAAATGCATTGACGAGGCCTTAAAAGATGATTTTTGGGTTATTACAATGCAAGAGGAATTGAATCAATTTGAGAGGAATAAGGTATGGAAGCTTGTTCCTAGACCTAGTGACCATTTAGTCATTGGTACTAAATGGGTCTTTAGAAACAAGCAAGATGAAAATGGTATCGTGGTTAGAAACAAAGCTAGATTAGTGGCCAAAGGTTTCAACCAAGAAGAATGTATCGATTACGAAGAAACCTTCGCTCCCGTGGCTCGATTAGAAGCCATAAGGATGCTCCTTGCCTATGCTAGTAGTAATAACTTTAAACTATTTCAAATGGACATCAAAAGTGCCTTCTTGAATGGTTTTATTTCGGAAGAAGTATATGTTGAACAACCTCCCGGATTTGAAAATTCTCTTCTACCTAATCAAATATTCAAATTGACTAAGGCTCTCTATGGTTTAAAACAAGCTCCTAGAGCTTGGTACGAAAGGCTTAGTTCCTTTCTTATTTCAAATAATTTTACCAAAGGCAAGGTTGATACTACATTATTTATCAAACATTTTGAAAATAATTTTCTTATTGTGCAAATTTATGTTGACGATATTATTTTTGGCTCTTCGGATGAATCACTATGTGAATCATTTGCCAAATGTATGAGTCATGAATTTGAAATGAGTTTAATGGGTGAATTAACCTTCTTTTCAGGATTACAAATCAAACAACTTAGTGATGGTATATTTCTTAACCAATCTAAATACACATTAGAATTGTTAAAACGATTTAACATGGATAATTCAAAAGCAATAAGCACCCCTATGAGTACTTCGACTATGTTAGATATGGATGAAAATAGTGAAAATTTCGATCAAAAAACATATAGGGGAATGATAGGTAGTCTACTCTACCTCACCGCGACTAGACCGGATATTATGTTTAGTGTAGGACTTTGCGCTAGATTTCAATCCAATCCTACATTATCTCATCTTAAGAGTGTTAAAAGAATATTTAGATATCTTAAAGGAACTCCAAATTTAGGATTGTGGTATCCAAGATCTGATAAATTCGATTTAATAGCTTATGCAGATGCCGATTTTGGCGGATACAGGATAGATAGAAAAAGTACATTCGGAACATATCAATTTTTAGGATATGTACTTATCTCTTGGACTTCCAAGAAGCAAAATTCAGTTGCACTCTCTATGGTGGAAGCCGAATACATTGCTGCAAGTGCATGCTGTGCACAAGTTGTCTGGATGAAAAGCACATTAGAAGACTATGGAATTCACTTAAAAAATATTCCCATAAAATGTGATAATACAAGTGCCATATGTCTTACTAAAAATCTAATTCAGCACTATAGAACTAAGCACATCGACGTTAGGCATCATTTCATATGCGATCATGTCCTTAACAATAATGTTGTTCTAGAATTCATTGACACAAAGCATCAATTAGCAGATATATTTACAAAAGCTTTGAATGAAGACCAATTTGAATTCATTAGAAGGGAATTAGGTATGTTAAATTGTCCCTGAAAATAAGCTTGTTTGAATATATTTTTCGAAAAATGTCTCATCCTTTTCTGTTCTTCTATGGATTTGACTTCATCATTCTCCTTCGATTCAAAATGACATATTAAAGTACAACTCATTATCTTAACCTATCTTGAGTCAAACATCTCTGAAAAACAAAACGGGGAAGAAAGGATTTTTTTTTTCTTCTTCCGCAGCACGCCAGCGGTGGCACTGCCAGAACCGACGGTAGCACCGTTTGAGCGCTCGGGCGCCAGGCGGTGGCACCGCTCGGTTTGGCGGTGGCACCGCCCGAGACACCCTTTAAATACCGAAGGGTTAGGGCTGGCAGTGACACCGCCCCCAACGCGTGAAGGCCTCCCTCAAACTCTCCCAAAAACCTTCCTAACTCTCATTCTAACCTCTAGAAGTCTTGGAGAGGGATTCTTATTAGTCCAAGCTCTCCATCCTCCAAGAAACACTCCATAAGGTAAAATCTTTCTTTCCTCTTCTTGTTTTACCTACTCATTACAATTTCATTTTTTTTCTATCATCTTGTCTAGATAATAGCTCCTAAGAGATCAAAAGGGAAAAGGATTGAAGGAGATTCATATGACCACGATCTTTTTAGATCCAAAGAAGAGGCCCTTAGGTTTCCAAAATTTGAAACAAGATGTATCCATAAGGGTAAACACGTTGATCTCGATGAACTAGGAGACTTAGAACCCATTAGGTGGCTTGCTCATCTAGAGGCCCTACCTCTCCTACAAATAGATGAACCAATTTATCCTAGGTTAGTTAGGCTCTTTTATGCAAACCTATGGGTAGATAACGATAGCCTAAGTACTTACCTTTTAGGAACACAAATTAGGATTTCTGATAATACTATTTGTGAACTAATTGGAATCACTGAAAAAGATAAGGGCTGCTATTTTAGAGGTAAATGGGATGTTAATATAATCGGAGCAACTTACACCGAAGCTGTCGAAACTATTTTTGCAAACTCGGACCTCGAAATAATACCCAAGAGTTGCGAACACTTACTACCTTTTAACTCTAAGATTCTTCATCATATCATAACAAGCATACTATTCCCTAAGTAATTCCATCTTGATGAAATGAGTCTAATAGAGATAAGCACCATGTATTGGATTATGACCGGTCAACATAACTGTTTTGGATACTCAATACGGCAACACATGCAGGATATTACAGCTAAAGATACTATGTTGCCATATGGGGGGTTAATCACTAGATTTCTTCTTGCCTATGACATTTGCATCCCACCCGATGAAGAAACAATTCAAAGTGATAGATATAACATCATCAATAAAAATCTACTAAAAAGACTTAGGTGCACATTTAACAATGGAATATGGGTAAGGCAACCTAGAAGGACTGATCCTATTCCTCCACTAGTAGAACAACCAGAAACATCAATTTTTAGGGGAAATGAATCTCCTCCTCCTAGTCCCTTTGGCGTAGCACCTTCAGCTCCTGTTTCATCCTCTGAAGGACTCATTATGGCAGAACTGTCTCAGATCAATTTCCAACAAGACCAACTTAAATCGCAGCAAGAACAAATTCAACTCCAGCAAATTAAAATTTTGAAGGAACTACGACAAATGAATCAAAAAATAGATGTTATGTATCAGCACTATGGATTACCTCCTAAGGATTAATTGATGTATCTTTTTATTCTGTTCTGTTTACTCTTAATATCAAGTTCGAAGCTTGTCATCTTTTGAACGAAAACTGAACCTTCTTCTTAGATGTATTTTTAAAATTCTAGATATATGCTGATTTTTTTTTCTGGATGAATGTTTTTTTTTAAGATGAATTCTAGATAAATATTTTTGGCAAATTTGAATGATTAATCTTAATGTTGGATTTTTTCTCTAATGATTTTATGATCATAAATTGTGTGCTTCAAAGTCTCATCTCCTTTTTGTTGATGACAAAGGGGGAGAAAAGTGATGACTTGTACCATTTTGATAGCATGACTTATATGAATTGCAAAAGCTTGTGTGATATGAATGTCTTATATGCCTTGCAAAATCTTTGAGAATATCACAAGATTGATTGATCATATTGAAAGCATGCCTTACATCTATATCATGAAATTAATGTTGAAAATCTTTATCTCCTATCGTAGTAAAAATCGTCCCTTATCATTTGACTTATGATTTTCATCGAAGTTTCGTATTTACTATTGCTTAATGAGAATAACGATAAGTTCTACGGTTAGAACTTATCGGTTTACGCTTGAATTCAATGGGATGGAATTCAAGTGTTTTAATCTTCTCATAATATGGCATATAGATAGGGGGAGTTATGTTTAACTCCATCATCAATTGATTGTCATCATCAAAAAGGGGGAGATTGTTGAATCTCGGATTTTGATGATAAAATCATTTGATGGGTTAATTGATCTAATCCATATTATTGAGTTAAGTGTGCAGGATTAACTATGATAACCAGAAAATATAAAGCAAGAATACCGGAGTCAAGTTCGATGGACGTTTAAGAGTCCGAAGAATCGTCGGAGATGTTGCCGGAACCAACCGAGAAGAAATCAGGAACTTGTCAAAATTTTTGGAAGTTCGCTGAAGAGATCGTCGGAGGTTCGCTGAGATCACCAAGAAGGCTTGGCTACTTGTTGAAGTCGTCATAAGATCGAGAGCCTACTGGGAGTCCGTCGGAAGAAACCCGAGAGCATATCGGAAGTCCGCCGGAAGTTCGTCGGATAGCTCGCTGGAACAAGACTCGACGTTGAAAACTTGCTTGGGATGTTTTTAGTTATGTAGTTCACATATAATTAGGATTAGGATTAAAAGATAATCCTATATCCTGGTTAGGAGCCAACTGGGCCCAAAATTAGACTTGGTTTGGGCTGAAATTAAAGCCCAACCTGTGAACCAAAGGGTCTGGCGGTGGCACCGCCAGACTGGGCGGTGGTACCGCCCAGCACCCAAGAGTCAGGCGGTGGCACCGCTTGGTTGGGCGGTGGCATCGCCCAGCACCCGAGAGCCAAGCGGTGGCACCGCTTGGCTGGACGATGGCACCGCCAGTACACTGTCACTGTTAGACACTAACTGGTGGTGGCACCGCCAACATCGGGAACCAAAGAGAATTCAAATTTTGGAGCCCAAAATTTGAATCCTCTTGAGGCCTATAAATACCCCTCAATTCTTAGCTGAGATCATAACTTTTTGAGAAGTAATTGATTGAGAGAAAGGTCTTAGAAAAGTCTTAGCAAGTCTTGTTTTCAATTTGCTAGAGTGTTCACCTCCTTCTTTCTTGCTGAAAATTTGTAAGAGTGTGAACCGCTTGTAAAAAGTAGGGGTATTTGTCCTTCCCCTTCAAGAGATTTGCTAGTGGAAGGTGGGAGCCTCATCGAAGAGGGCCTCGCAAGTGGATGTAGGTCATTTGACCGAACCACTTTAAAATCAGCATGATCTCTGGTTTGCATTTCATTATTGCTATTTACATTACTGCAAACCTTCTTACGTGCTTTATTTCCTCATTACCTTTGCTGCATACCTTTACGAACACGCGTTCAAGTTAAACTTTTCAAGTTCGGTTTTCATCGTATCAAAAGATTTGTCGAAACCATAATTTTAATCCGCTGCACTAATTCACCCCCCCCTCTTAGTGCCGCTCCGATCCTAACAGGACGATCACAGGGCATGGAGATGCACCGTTACACATATAGATCTTGATGTGAGTGATTAGGCCTACTGGCTCGGGCCAAATCACATTAGGTTGTGGTCCATGATCATCTGGTATGATTGCTTATACACATACTAGATATGTTAGGATCAAGAGCACTAAGAGGGGGGGGTGTGAATTAGTGCAGCGGAAAACCTTTTACGATTAAAACAAAAACTTCGTTCGATAAAAGTGATTTCGGTAAGAAAGCCGATTCGTAAATCACTTTAACTTTTGATTAAACGAAATGCAGCAATGATATAAATGCAGTTTGCAATTATGATTCAAATCAGATAGCAAGCGCAAACTGAAATATGATATTTGTATGAAGAAACTGATTTATGTCTAAATGATGATTTGTAAATCACTTGATTAAGCGAGATGCAGTTTAAGCAAGGATATAAAGGCAGTTTGCAGTTATTATAGAAATCAAAACGTAAACGCAAACTGAAATATGATGATCGTACGAAAAAACTGATTTACGTCTAAACGCCGATTCAGAAAGTGTAAAGCTTGAAACCCAATCATATATGCACAGAAAGCAGTAAGTTTTTGAGGAGGTTTGTAGTAAAGATAATATGCTTAAAGTAAATGCAAAGCGAGATTTAGAGTGGTTCGGTCAATCTTGACCTACTCCACTTTTGGCTTCCTCCACTGACGAGGTCACCGACGTCAACTAGAGGCCTTCCTTCAATAGGCGAAGGTCAACCACTCTTTTACAATTTCACTCCTTTTGACGGGCTTAGGAGACAACCCTTACAAAATTTTCTCTCCTCTCTTTACAGCTCAAAACTTGGAAGAAAAGAGGGATAACTTTTGGCCTTTACAACAATTTTGAGCTCTAAAAATCACAGAACAAGATCAGGATTTCGGTGTTAGTTCATGCCCTTTCAGAGCTGAATGGGTGGGGTATTTATAGGCCCCAACCCAATTCAAATTTGGAGCTCAAAACTGTCAATTCCCGGAATTCCGGGATCAGGCGGTTGCACCTCCTGACTGAGGCGGTTGCATCGCCTGGCAGAGCTCGAAGACTGAGCCTCTGGGCGGTGCTACCTCCTGTCAGGGGCGGTTGCACCTCCTGCCAGAGCTCGAAGATCGAGCTCAGGCGGTGCCACCGCCTGACTGAGGCGGTTGCACCTCCTGGCAGAGCTCGAAGACCGAGCTCAGGCGGTGCCACCTCCTGTCAGGGGAGGTTGCACCGCCCAGTATCGCTTGGAGACTGAGCCCAGGCGGTGCCACCTGGCTGGAGCGGTTGCACCTCCCAGTCTCGCTCGGAGACTGAGCCCAGGCGGTGCAACCTCCTGCCTTGGGCGGTCAACCGCCTGGCAGAAATCAGGGTCTGAATGGGTTGATCCATTCGGCCCAATTTGGGTTTTTCAGGGGCCCAATTGCCCCAAGATTAAGTTAATGGGATCACCTCCCATTTCCAACTTAATCATTGTGCTAACTACGATATACCCTAAGACATTTACTGCAACTGGCTCTGGTGCGTCAATCGCTTCTTCCGGCGAGCTTCCGGGGAACTTCCGTCATCATCCGATGAACCCTCGGTGATGCTCCTGCGGACTTCCGGCAAACTCCTGGACTTGTGACGATCCACTTGGCGAGTTCCGACGAGCTTCTTTGGCAAGCTCATGGACTTCTCGGATTTGTTCCTGCAGAACCTCCGACGACTGTCCGAACTTCTGTCGAACTCTCGAACTCCCAACATGATCATTGTCTTGACTCCGGCGTAACTCCTGCTGCATGTCTTAATTTCATCGTAGTTAATCCTGCACACTTATCTCAATATAAAGATTAGATAACAAATGACAATTGACTTCATCATCAAAATCCGAGATTCAACAATCTCCCCCTTTTTTATGATGACAATCAATTGATAATGGAGTTAACCTTAACTCCCCCTGTCTATATGCCATACTTGAGATAAGTCTTTCTTGAATTCAAAACCTTTGAATTCAGGAGACTGTTAGGATCAAGAGAACTAATAGGGGGGGGGGGGGGGGGTGAATTAGTGCAGCGAAAATCTTTCAACGATAAAACACGTTCGAACGATAAAAATGATTTCGGTGTGAAAGCCGATTCTAAGATTACTTTAACTTAAGATCAAGCGAGATGACGTTAAAATCAATCTATAAAGGCAGTTTGCAGTTATGATGAAAACCAGAATATAAGTGCAAACTGAAATACGACGTTCGTACGAAGAAGCTGATTTACGTCTAAATGCTGATTCGTAAATCACTTGATTAGGCGAGATGCAGTTTAAGCAAGGATATAAAGGCAGTTTGCAGTTCTGATTGAAATCAAAACGTAAACGCAAACTGAAATATGATGATCGTACGAAAAAACAGATTTACGTCTAAACGCTGATTCGGGAAGTGCAAAGCTTGAAACCCGATCGTATATGCACAGAAAGTAGTAAGCTTTAGAGGAGGTTTGCAGTAAAGATAATATGCACAAAGTAAATACAAACCGAGATTTAGAGTGGTTCGGTCAATCTTGACCTACTCCACTTTTGGCTTCCTCCACCGACGAGGTCACCGACGTCAACTAGAGGCCTTCCTTCAATAGGCGAAGGCCAACCACCCTTTTACAGTTTCACTCCTTTTGACGGGCTTAGAAGACAACCCTTACAGAATTTTCTCTCCTCTCTTTACAACTCAGAACTTGGAAGAAAAGAGGGAGAAGAACTTTTGGCCTTTACAACAATTTTGAGCTCTAAGAATCACAGAAAAAGATCAAGATTTCGGTATGTATTCTGTGCTTTTTTAGTGTTGAATGGGTGGGGTATTTATAGGCCCCAACCCAGTTCAAATTTGGAGCTCAAAACTGTCAATTCCCGGAATTCCGGGATCAAGCGGTTGCACCTCCTGACTGGAGCGGTTGCATCGCCTAATAGAGCTCGAAGACTGAGCCTCTGGGTGGTGCCACCTCCTGTCAGGGGCGGTTGCACCTCCTGCCAGAGCTCGAAGACCGAGCTCAGGCGGTGCCACCGCCTGACTGAGGCGGTTGCACCTCCTGGCAGAGCTCGAAGACCGAGCTCAGGCGGTGCCACCTCTTATCAGGGGAGGTTGCACCGCCCAGTCTCACTCGGAGACTAAGCCCAGGCGGTGCTACCTCCTGGCTATGGCGGTTGCACCACCTAGTCTCGCTCGGAGACTTAGCCTAGGCGGTGTTACCTCCTAGCTAGGGCGGTTGCACCTCCCAGTAGAAATCAGGGTCCGAATGGGTTGATCCATTCGGCCCAATTTGGGTTTTTCAGGGGCCCAATTGCCCCAAGATTAAGTTAATGGGATCACCTCACATTTCCAACTTAATCATTGTGCTAACTACAATTTTTCCTAAGACATTTACTGCAACTTGCTCCGGTGCGTCAATCGCTTCTTCCGGCGAGCTTCCGACAAACTTCCGTCGATCATCCGATGAACCCTCGGTGATGCTCCTGCAGACTTCTGGCAAACTCCTTGACTTGCGACGATTCACTTGGCGAGTTCCGACGAGCTTCTTTGGCAAGCTTATGGACTTCTCGGATTTGTTCCCGCAGAACCTCCGACGACTGTCCGAACTTCCGTCGAACTCTCGAACTCCCAATGTGATCAATGTCTTGACTCCGGCGCAACTCTTGCTGCATGTCTTACATTCATCGTAGTTAATCCTGCACACTTAAAACAAAACTTCGATCGAGACAATTAATCCTAAGCAATTAACCAAGTTGTCCGGCATGTCATTGGTCCCTCGACGCTTCGTCCTATTCTTCGGCGCATCGTCCTCTCCTGCTGCCTATTGCCCAATCGGCCAGTTGACTACGCAACTCCGATATCCTTGGCACAATACCCGCTCTTCTTAGCCCGATGTCCGAGTCCACGGCCCGAAGCCTTCTGTCGATACGTCGACCGATCCACCGGCCCGACGTCCAATCTTCTGACATGTTCCTCCGGCACAACATGATTTTCCTGCTTTAATTGTCTCATCCTGATCGAAGCATCCTGCGTCACTCAAAACACAGATTAAATCATAAACATATATCAAGTAGTTTCATCATGAGATTCAACAATCTCCCCCTTTTTGATGATGACAACCACTTAATGACGGAGTTAAACTTAACTCCCGGAGTTTAAACAAACTCCCCCTATCAATATGCCATATTGATAGAACCTTGAATTCAAACTGAATTCAAGTCATTGCAATATTCATCATGAATACTTGCAACTCGTCATCATGAACTTATGCATAAACTTATGTATAACATCATACTTCTCCCCCTTTGTCATCAACAAAAAGGAGAAGTACCACAATCAAGCATTTGTGATATTGGTTCAACTCATTGCATGAAAAACATAATATCAAGTTTTATCATCATGCAAGTTTGCTATTATCAAATATCAACATGTAAAACTGCGATGTAAGCTTTTGATATCATAACGCAAACATTTCAAGTGTTTATCAATTGTAGCATTTCATCACATGGTAAGATATCAACGCGTAAAATTACAATACAAGTTCTTGACATCTTAACACATGATGCAAACATGGTATAATGCAAATTTGGCAATCATAGCATCAGTGTTCATAGCATCAATTCATATATTTCTCCCCCTTTGTCGTCAACAAAAAGGAGAACGATATAAGCAAATTTTAAGCATAAGTGCTTGTAATTATTCATGTCATAACTAGGTTCATGTCATTTTCCAACAAAGAGTGATAAGATACCTAATATTCAAACATTTCAAGGAAAACATGACATGGAGATAGCTTTGAAAACTTCTTCCATTTTATTTGTTATTTTCTTTTTGCATGAAGGAGGAAAGCTATTTCTGAGCTTACTCGAATGAAGTTAAAATCGATAAGATATTAAAGCACGCTTCATTTTTACAAGTATCAAGATATGTATGTGAATCAAATCCTTGTACGTAAAAATGACTTCCTTTTTCAAGAAGGAATTTATAAGCAGGAATCATTTCATCAAATCCATTTCTCAAAACAAAATATTGTTCACATGATAAGTGTATGAGAGATGTATTTGCTAGTTGATTTCATATGTCAAAAATCAATGATATAAATTAAACTTGATATGACATATGCTTATTAAGTTTACAAGAGAATAATGTATCGAGAAAATCTGATTGTTAGGATACCAATAGTTAAGAGAATCCGAAAAGGAAATTAACACTTTCATGCATTCGGACAAGGTTGTGCTATTGATTTTCAAATACAATCATGAGGATAAGACATGCTCATCATCATGGTAGTACGATAGCAAGTTTACAATATACAAGCTAGCAAAAAATTTTCAACATTTTAAGACACGCAAGCTAGCAATTTTCTCTTTGAGATATGCACATTAGCAACTCTTTCTCCCCCTATGTCATTGGCAAAAAGAAGGGAAGACCCTTTACATTAATTTCTAAATCATGACAAAGGTAGGTTTCAATGTTATTTGTGCATCATTATATTTTTCAAATTCGAACATGCACAATTTCAAAAACCTTATATTTCATTCATGCATGATACTGAATAAATCAATCAATATTATGAGCATATTATACATAATACTTAAATTTTTAACTATTTATCAATATTTTGATCATGATACCAAACATTCATTATTTAGAGTATTCATGACATTAAATCAACATTTATAATACATCATTTTAGTAACAACTCATAGCATTTTAAATCATGATTTACATCATATGCAATACATCACATCATAATTAAAAAGCTCAAGTATTGCATGCATCATTGCAAATCATAAATGCTTCATATCATGATGGTATCAATTTTGTCAAATTATATCCTACCATGCAAGATCATAACTTTTCATTTGTATACATCAAAATAAATTAATGAATATTTCATGTATTCATGTCATCACATAAGGAATATCAAGTAGAATTGGTAATGAGATTTATGAATCATGTAGACAAATTATGAATATTAAGAGACATATTATGATTCTCTTTAGATAACTCAAATAGAAAAAAGAAGGAATCATAGTAAGTTATTTTGATTTATAAAGAGAATTCTCAAGTTATAATTCCAAGAAATCACGATTCATTTCAATAAATTTCAATAAGAACACAAAGTAGGTGATCTTGATTCATAAATGATTTCAAGTTATAAATCATGGGAAATTAAGATCATGATTTCGATAAAACCCATTAAATTCAAATCATCAAAATCTCAACATTACTTTCAAGAGATTCAAAATCGCATAGATAATTTTATTAATCTCTTAGTGAAAAAGTCAATAAGGTAGAGAAAAATAAATTTTCAAGAAAAATACTTTTCTCTTTTTGTTGTTTTAATTCATATGATTTTATTTCATCTATGCCAAACATATAGCATGTTTTAAAATCGAAAGTGCAAGTTTTATTATGACAAAGATCAATAAGGCACTTTCATTACCGTGAAATTCGAAAATCGCAAGATTCATCATCCATAATTATAAAACCAATAAAAATGATTTTTAAAATCTCATGCATAGAATAAAATCATGGTATCAAAACATTATATCATCAAGCATGATTTCATATTTTCAATCAAAATTATTTTGTTTGTTTATCATAAAATATGTATTTTTCATGATTATTTTCAGAACTACTAGCATGATCATAAATTTTGCATTTTCATCATTTTTTTTTAAACATGTAATTTTCAAGAAAATTAATTCTATACTAAAAAAGAAAATGCATTATGAAGAGCATCATGTAATTTCGAAATAAATTAAGGGGGTTTTGATTACCTCATCGTTGAATGTCGTTAAGGCGTAGTTTGCCACCGCACCTTTCTTGATTTTCTCCTCGTCTTCGGAGGAGCTCGATTCATCCCACTTTATGTTCTTCTTCTTTGGCCTCTTCCTTCGTTCAAGTTTATTGTTTATTTTAGATTTTTGTTTAATAAACTTATTAAGATTTAGTGTTCGAAGTTCAAGTTCATCATTGTCCTCATCACTTGAGTTATTGCTCAAGTGGTATTCATTTGTCCGGAGTTCCAAATCCTTCCTATGCTTTGGAAGGTGATTTTGTTCATCATATTCATCATGTGCATTATGCACCATTTCATTGCTAGTCATAGGTGCCCAGCAAGCCAATCACGTGAGTGATGGCACGTGTGACTTGATACAGAATCTTTTTGCTTATTATATTTTGGCGTATATCACTTTATAACTATTGCATAAATGCATATATATATTGTGATGTCCTTGGATTTGTGCAATGGGAATCGGATCGTGATGAGATCACGATAATGAGATCACGATAATGAGATCGATTCACCTTTAAACACATATCCTAAATAATCCCGGTCATAGGTTACTCGAGAGGGACATCGTGATAACCGGATAGACTGGTGTGCTGTATACCCGTCCATATGATGGATGCAGCTGGTCTCATAGCTGCTCGTGTAGGGACACTAGGGATACAGTACAGGTGCTCATTGGAGAATGAGTTCACTGATTGATCCGCTTACGGAATGCTGGATGGTTGATGATGCCTTATTGTCAGACAGCGATTCCGTAGTCCTAGTGGTGTATCTGGTCCTTAGACTTGAGACACCAAGGATGTCCTGTATGAGTGCTCCACTCTTTGATACCAGACTTATAGGTTTGGCTGTCCCCAGATCTAGTACAGTTGGTCATTGGGAGTGGTAGTCGACCTTACGAGGGCTATTGAGTGTCAATAGAGGATCATCCACTCTCGGCGTCATGAGAGGAATATCCTATGTGTTCTTGCTCAGACAAATCCCTAGCCAGGGTCATTCGGGTTGAGAGAGAAAGAGTTCTCCGGGAGAATCCGATTAGAGCGAGACTCGAGTAGAAACCGTATGGGTCTGACAGCACCATGCTCGATATACGGTCTCTGGGATATTAGATGGATGAGGGACTATAGGTACATGGTAACTGAGGACAGACAGGTCCAATGGATTGGATTCCCCTGTATCGTCTGGGGACTACGGCGTAGTGGCCTAGTACGTCCGTAGTCGATGAGTCGAGTGAATTATTACAGAGATAATAATTCACTGAGTTAGAAGGAGTTCTGACAGGTATGACTCACGGCCAGCTCGATATTGGGCCTAGAGGGTCACACACATATGGTAGGCATTGCGATGAGTAGAGGTTCGGATATGAGATATCCGACGGAGCCCTTGTCTTATTGGATGCAGATCCAATACCCACTAGGGAAGGACCCATTAGGGTTTGACACGGGATCTCTATAAATAGGAGGGATTCACTGCCTCATAGGCTAGAGTCTTTGCTTGCCTTTCCTATTCTCCTCTCCCTCTCCACCTCAGAGTAGGCCTAGAGTTTTGAGGAGCGTCGTCGCAACCCTGCTGTGTGGATCACCGCTAGAGAGGAGGACGCTTGACCTCCTTCACCCTCTCCTAAGGATCTGTAAGGAAACAGGGATATACGATCTCCCTAGGTAACACAATCTCTATACGCAGTTTTGTGTTTTGCGAATTTTTGCGCACCAATCTTCGCACGACGACGAACATCTTTTTGGGAATCGGGGATTTTTGTTTTCTTGTTCTTCCGCTGCGCATATGATGTCGCCCCCAATGATTTCCCAACATTCATATGTCATCAACGAACCAATTAGTTCTTCAAGTGGTAAGTTGTTTAGGTTTTTAGCTTCTTGTATTGCAGTTACTTTTGAATCCCACTTCTTAGAAAGAGAACACAAAATCTTGTTTACGAGTTCAAAATCCGAAAAATATTTTCCAAGAGCTCTTAAACTATTGACGACATCCGTGAAACGGGTGTACATGCCGCCTATAGTCTCGCTTGGTTGCATTCGAAAAAGCTCAAAATCATGCAATAAAATGTTAACTTTCGAGTCTTTGACTCTACTAGTTCCCTCGTGCGTGATTTCAAGTTTTCGCCAAATGTCAAAAGCCGTTTCGCATGTAGAAATCCGATTGAACTCATTTTTGTCCAAAGCGCAAAATAAGGCATTCATAGCCTTTGCGTTTAAAGAAAAATACTTCTTCTCCAAATCCGACCATTCGTTCATCGGTTTAGAGGGAAGTTGAAAATCGTTTTCAATGATATTCCATAAATCCAAATTCATAGAAATCAAGAAAACTCTCATTCGAGTTTTCCAATAAGTGTAGTCCAATCCGTTAAACAATGGTGGACGAACAACTGATAAGCCCTCTTGAAAGCCATGAAGAGCCATTTCTCTCGGGTGTAAATCCGAAATGAGAAAAACCCCGCTCTGATATCAATTGTTAGGATCAAGAGCACTAAGAGGGGGGGGTGAATTAGTGCAGCGAAAATCTTTCAACGATAAAACACGTTCGAACGATAAAAACAATTTCGGTGTGAAAGCCGATTCTAAGATTACTTTAACTTAAGATCAAGCGAGATGACGTTAAAATCAATCTATGAAGGCAGTTTGCAGTTATGATGAAAACCAGAATATAAGCGCAAACTGAAATACGACGTTCGTACGAAGAAGTTGATTTACGTCTAAATGCTGATTCGTAAATCACTTGATTAGGCAAGATGTAGTTTAAGCAAGGATATAAAGGTAGTTTGCAGTTATGATTGAAATCAAAACGTAAACGCAAACTGAAATATGATGATCGTACGAAAAAACAGATTTACGTCTAAACGCTGATTCGGGAAGTAGAAAGCTTGAAACCCGATCGTATATGTGCAGAAAGCAGTAAGCTGTAGAGGAGGTTTGCAGTAAAGATAATATGCTCAAAGTAAATGCAAAGCGAGATTTAGAGTGGTTCGGTCAATCTTGACCTACTCCACTTTTGGCTTCCTCCACCGACGAGGTCACCGACGTCAACTAGAGGCCTTCCTTCAATAGGCGAAGGCCAACCACCCTTTTACAGTTTCACTCCTTTTGATGAGCTTAGGAGACAACCCTTACAGAATTTTCTCTCCTCTCTTTACAACTCAGAACTTAGAAGAAAAGAGGGAGAAGAACTTTTGGCCTTTACAACAATTTTGAGCTCTAAGAATCACAGAAAAAGATCAAGATTTCGGTATGTATTCTATGCTTTTTTAGTGCTGAATGGGTGGGGTATTTATAGGCCCCAACCCAGTTCAAATTTGAAGCTCAAAACTGTCAATTCCCGGAAACTATTAAACATACATCATTTTTAAGCATGCCTATTTCATTTATGTCAAATCAAAACATACATCATTTTTTAAAGCCACTTTTATGTCAAATCAAAAAATGCATCATTAAGCATGATCATTATGCATTACTTCAAATCAAACATGATTTCATTTATTTTCAAAATATTTATCATGATAGAGCATATAAGCCAAAGAAACTATTAAACATAAAGCATATTCATCAATGATGGTTTCATTGAGTATAAAGTATTTTCAACCAAAATCATTTGTTATTTGTTGTAGTCATACATTTTTCTTTTTAGGTGAATCTATCTTTTCATGCTTAGTTTGCATACAAAAGCCGTGCATCATTTTCGAAAGCAATTTTCATCATGGTATAAATCGATAATCCATAAATCGTAAAAGATCATTATGGAAATCATCAATAATCAATAAACTATAAATTACCCAAAACTCATCATCATCATGCATAGCTTCAAAAAATAAATTTATTAGGCATGATATCATATTTCATAAGGCATTTTTAATCAAAATCATTTTGTTTATCATAAACATACAATTTTCATGATTATTTTCAAAATTACTAGAATGATAAGTATGATTCTAATTTTTTTTATTTTCATGTAATTAATCCTAAACTAAAATAACTCATGAAAAGTATTATTTAATTTCAACATAATTCAAGAGAGTTGAGTTACTTACCTTGTAGTCGAAGCTCGTCAAAGCCCAATTCGCCGTTTCACCTTTGGAAGTTTTTGATTCATCATTGTCCTCATCACTTGAGTCATCGCTCAAGTGGTATTCATTTGTCCGGAGTTCCAAATCCTTCCTATTCTTTGGAAGGTGATTTTGTTCATCATGTTCATCATGTGTATTGTGCACCATTTTATATGTCATCAACGAACCAATTAGTTCTTTAAGTGGAAAAATATTTAAATCTTTTGTTTCTTGTATTGCGGTTATTTTAGGATCTCACCTTTTTGGAAGGGATCTTAAGATCTTGCTTACAAGATCAAAATTCGAAAAAGATTTACCAAGAACTCTTAGATTATTGACGACATTCGTGAAACGGGTGTACATGTCGCCTATAGACTCGCTTGGTTGCATTCGAAAAAGCTCAAAATCATGCAATAAAATGTTAACTTTCGAGTCTTTGACTCTACTAGTTCCCTCATGCGTGATTTCAAGTGTTCGCCAAATATCAAAAGTCGTTTCGCATGTAGAAATCCGATTGAACTCATTTTTATCCAAAGCGCAAAATAAGGCATTCATAGCCTTTGCGTTTAAAGAAAACATCTTCTTTTCCAAATCATTCCAATGGTTCATTGGAAGAGAAGACATTTCAAATCCATTTTCGACTATGTGCCATAAATTCAAATCCAAAGAAAGTAAGAAAACTCTCATTCGAGTTTTCCAATAAGTGTAGTCTGTCCCATTGAAAAAGGGAGGACGAATGAGAGAGTGACCCTCTTGAAAGCCGTAAAGAGCCATTTCTATTTGGGTGTTAAACCAAAGTAGAAAACCGTGGCTCTGATACCAATTGTTAGGATCGGAGCAGCACTAAGAGGGGGGGTGAATTAGTGCAACGGATTAAAACTTCGGTTTTGGAAAAATCTTTCGTACGATAAAAAACCGAACTCGGAAGTGCTTATTTTGAAAGCGTGTTCGTAAAGATGTGCAGCAAAAGTAATGAGGAAGTAAAGCACGTATGAAGGTTTGCAGTAAGGTAAATAGCAATAAGTAAATGCAAACCAGAGAACACACCAATTTAAAGTGGTTCGGTCAAAATGACCTACATCCACTTGCGAAGCCTTCTTCGAAGAGGTTCCCAACTTCCACTAGCAAATCACTTTGAAGGGGAAGGACAAATACCCCTCTTATAATCTTTTACAAGTGGTTCACACTCTTACAAATTTTTATAGAGAAAGAGGGAGGTGAACACTCAAGCTATTGAAAACAAAAACTTGCTTAACGCTTTGCTAAGACTTTTATCTCAATCTCTTGCTTCTCAAAGGTTGTGATCTCAACTGAGAATTGAGGGGTATTTATAGGCCCCAAGAAGATTCAAATTTGGGCTCCAAAATTTAATTTCTATTGGGTTTCCGAGGCTGGCGGTGCCACCGCCTGTCGATGGCGATGCCACCGCCCGACCTCTCGGGTGCTGGGCGGTGCCACCGCTCAGTCCAACGGTGCCGCCACTCAGTTCTCGGGTTCTGAGCAATGCCACTGCCTAATCTGGCGGTGCCACCGCCTACACTATTTCAACTCAGTGGTTGGGCTCCAAACTTGGCCCAAACCAGTCCGAACTCGGGCCCAATTGGCCCCTACTTGGGTTATAGGATTAATACCTAATCCTAACCCTAATTAACGTACTAACTATGAATTTAAAGACATTTCCTAAGCTATTACAAAGTCCACAAGTCAAGACTTTTTCCGGCGAGCTTCCGGTGGTCTTCCGACGAACTCTTGGAATCTATTCTGCGGACTCCCAGCAAGCTCATAGACTTCACGATTTGATCTTGGCGAGTTCCAACGAGCTTCTTCGACAATCTCTGATCTTTCTCGGTGAGCTCCGTGAACTTCCAACGAACCTTTCGGCGAGCTTCCGAAAAACCCTTCGGCAAGCTCCCTACTCATTCTCGGCTAGTTCCGATAGAATTCCCGACGAACCTTCGGACTTCCGTCGAACTCTCAAACTCGCAACAAATCCTTCGCGCTTGACTCTGACACTTTGTTTCGCTTTATGTCTTCATCGTTATCGTAGTTAATCCTGCACACACAAGCCAAAACTCTACTCCGATCTAGACAATTATTACAATGCGAATTGACATTCTGTTGCCCGGCACGTCATTGGTTGGCGCTTCATCTGATTCTTCAGTGCATCATCCTCTCTTGCGGCTTATTGCCCATTCGGCGGTTGACCTCCGCAACCCCGATATCCTTGGCACAATTCCGCTCTTGGCCCGATGCCTGACGTCCGAAGCCTTCTGCCATCCAATATCCTAACGTGATCTCCTCCGGCGCAACGTCAATTCCTCCTGCGTTAACTGTCTAATCCTGATTGAGTAGACTTGCATCACTCAAAATGCAGTTAAATATCTAAACACAATCAATTAGTTTCATCATCAAAATCTGAGATTCAACACCCACATGAGCAGCTATGAGACCAGCTGCATCCATCATATGGACGGGTATACAATACACCAGTCTATCCGGTTATCTCGATGTCTCTCTCGAGTAACCTATGATCAGAATCATTTAAGATCTGTGTTTAAAGACGAATTGATATCATTATCATGATCTCATCATGATCTGATTACTATTGCAAAGATCCAAGGATATCACAATATATATATATATATATATATATATATATATATATATATATATATATATATATATATATATATATATATATATACAACAAGTAATATAAAGTGATAAATATCAAAATATAATAAGCAAAAAAGACTGCATGTAAAGTCACATGTGCCATCACTCATGTGATTGGCTTGTTGGGTACCTATAACTAGCACCTACTAATTCATAACTCAAATCGAGTTGATGAAATTGACTTATTCGGAACCTTGTTCAAGATGTACATAATTGTCTTAAGAGCTTCACTCCACATCGACTCAAGTATAGAGGAATAACTCATCATGCTCCTAACCATATCCATAAGAGTTCGATTTCACCTTTTAACAACGCCGTTTTTCTATGGCACACCTAGTAATACATATTGAGCACAAATACCTCGTTGTTCTAGGAATCTAGCTAAAGGACCAATATTCTAACCAAATCCATCATATCTATCATAAAATTCACCACCCCTATCAGATCTGACAATTTTAACTTTTCTATCGAATTGTCTCTCGACCTCATTTATGTATACTTCAAGAGTATCAACGACTTAAGACTTTTCATGTATTAGATAAGCATAATCATATCTGGACATGTCATTTATAAATGTGATGAAATACCTTTCTCTACTAAAACAAGGAATATAAAGTGGTCCACAAATATTAATATAAATAATCTCAAGGAGTTTTTTACTTCTTGTGGTATTTTTTTTTATATGTTTAGTTTGCTTTCCCTTAATGCAATCTATACAAACATCAAAATCAGTGAAGTCTAAATGTTCCAAAATATTATCCTTTACTAATCTTTCAATTCTTTCCTTATAGATATGCCCTAATTGTCTATGTCACAATATAGAAGATCTTCCATTATTGAAACTATGTTTCAATCCAACACTTGATTACAAGATCAATAATATTTTTTTAAACTCAAGATCCAAATTATTTCTGTATAAACCATCATATGGAATTCTAGAACCAACTTTTATTGAATCATAAAATATACTAAGTTTGCCATTACCAAAAGAAAGACAATATCCTAACACATCAATTCTAGATAGAAAAACTAAATTTCTAGAAATTGTAGGAACATAACATGTGCTAATAAGATCCATCATATGACCCGTCTCTAAGCGTAGACGATAAGTTTCCACTGATATCACTTTCGCTTTAAGATGATTTCCCATAATGATGAATCTTTCATATTCTTTTGGTTTTCGAATTGAAAGAAATCCCTACATATTATTGGTAACATAAGTTGAAGCACTAGAATCAATCTACTAAGTGCTAGAAGGAACTTTTGTAATATTTGAGTTGAAACATACAAAAGTTGAGTTAATATCTTTCTTTTCAAACCAAGTCTTGTGTTTAATGCAGTTCTTCTTCATATGTCCTTTCTTGTAAAAAAAAAGTATTTTACTATAAAAGTTTTCTTTTCATTAGTCTATTTAACATTTTCAAACCTAGCAAATTTCTTTGATGGATGATGCTTCAATTTTCTTCGTTGAGTAGCAATCATAACATTATATGAACTTTCCTACTTTAATCTCAATTCTTCTTTAACATACATACTAGTTAACTCATTCAAATCCCACTTATCCTTATTTGTATTATAGTGAATCTTGAATGGGCCAAACTGAGAAGGAAGATAATTGAGAATGAACTGCATGAGGAAAGACTCATCAACATTCCTGCCTAATGCTTTAAGTTTTGTAGCATTGTTAGCCATATTGAGGATGTGATCCTGAATTCCTCAAGTGCCATCATATTGAGTTGTAGTCAGTTCTTTCATTAGTGTGCCAGCCAATGACTTATTAGCATATTTAAATCTGTCTTCAATAACCTTTAAATATTCATGTGCATTAGTTGTAATCGGTAATGAAGTCTTTATATTATTTGCAATCGTCGTTCTTATGAACATTAAACTAAGCCTATCAGATCTTTCCCAAGCCTTCATTTTATTAACTTATTCTATAGTACTTTCATCAGTTAAGTCTGAAGGCTTTTTAACAAGCAATGCTAAATCAAGATCTAATACACCTGTAAATTTCATATATTCTAACTATTCTGAATAATTTGATCTAGAGAGTATAGGGACACTAGAAGCATATGAATGTATGGACGGAAGAACCACTATAAAATATAAAATAATATTAATGCTTTAAATTTTTTAAAAATTTGATGATTATTAATATCATCTATATTACACCTTTGGGCGAAATATTGATATATTTAGTGTTCACTCAAGATTATCTATAGAGGACTGATACCATCCTTATGGAATAGTATTGTTAACAACCTTTGGGTATACAACCTAAACTGTAAGGATATCCAAAATATTATCATCCTACCAATCACATAATTATTTGAAGTAGATTCTTCTTTGGGATTATCTAAATCTCCTAATTATATATGCCATTGTGAATATTATTTCTTTAATATCATTTAGGACTAATTCCTTAATATTATTTTATAAGTTATTGGTCTAAATCACTTTGGTAGCTACAATACCAATATAATAATATAAAATATAATTTAAATTATCCTATAAATGATAAAATTTTTATTATAATTCACATCACAAAAGTCTATCATTCCAGGCCATTTTGGCAACTATAAGTCAGATAAAACTTAAGAAGCTGAATAACAAATAATATACATCAAATTTTTTAAATTCAATTTATACGCAGTTCAATAATAGAATAACAACCATAATAATTATTGAATATTAATTAGCAAAAGAAAACTCATATAATAATCATGATAATAAATAAATCGTGTCTTCATGTGAAAGATGAATATTATTTCATGATTTCAAATATATACATGTGAATAACTAAATGAATATCCAAAAATAATAATTAGATTTTATTTACCATGTGTAAAAATATAATCAATAATTCATATTAGAAAATTATAAAAGTGAACTATAATTTATAGTTTTTTTAATCAAAATTAAATCCAATCAAATAATCAAAATATAATCATGATTAAATTTAATTATAATTATAATAAATCATATTTATCAATTTTATAATTGAGAATGTAAATTAAAAAATTTTAATTTCATAAGGGTAAAATTATAAATATTTGACAGAATAAAAACTAGAATTATGATATTTGTAAAATGTAGAACTATCAAAAGAATTAAAGGATATTAATAAAATACAAAAGGGGAAAACTGTAATTTGAATAAAGAGAAACCCTAGGGCAAAAACTATAATTTTGCCAAAACCTTACTATGCGTTGCCGCCACCACTTGTGCTTGCGGCGCTGCTGTTGCCGCTGCCAACATGCGGCCGTTACGGCGGTTCTTGCCCGCATGCGGGGCTACCGACGCTTGCGCACGGTTGGCCGCAGCTATTGCTAGTGCGCGACCACCGCCTCGGTGCGGACTACCCGCGTACGGCCTGTTGAATCTCAGATTTTGATGCTGAAGTCAATTGCCATTTGTTATCTAATCTATATGTTGAGATAAGTGTGCAGGATTAACTACGATGAAAATAAGATATGCAGTAGGAGTTGCGCCGGAGTCAAGACAATGATCACGTTGGGAGTTCGTAAGTTCGACGGAAGTTCGGACAGTCGTCGGAGGTTCTGCGGGAACAAATCCGAGAAGTCCATGAGCTTGCCAAAGAAGCTCGTCGGAACTCGCCAAGTGGATCGTCGCAAGTCCAGGAGTTTGCCGGAAGTCCGTAGGAGCATCACCGAGGGTTTATCGGATGATCGACGGAAGTTCGCCGGAAGCTCGCCGGAAGAAGCGATTGACGCACCAGAGCAAGTTGCAGTAAATGTCTTAGGAAATATCGTAGTTAGCACAATGATTAAGTTGGAAAAGAGAGGTGATCCCATTAACTTAATCTTGGGGCAATTGGGCCCCTGAAAAACCCAAATTGGGCCAAATGGATCAACCATTCTGACCCTGATTTCTGTCAGGCGGTTGAACCGCCCAAGCCAGGCCGTGGCACCGCCTGGGCTCAGTCTCCGAGCAAGACTGGGCGGTGCAACCGCCCCAGCCAAGAGGTGGCACCGCCTGGGCTCGGTCTTCGAGCTCTGGCTGAGCGGTGCAACCGCCTCAGTCAGGCGGTGGCACCTCCTGAGCTCGGTCTTCGAGCTCTAGCAGGAGGTGCAACCGCACCTGACAGAGGTGGCACCGCCCAGAGGCTCAGTCTTCGAGCTCTGCCAGATCCCAAAATTCCGAGAATTGACAGTTTTGAGCTCCAAATTCAAACTGGGTTAGGGCCTATAAATACCCCACCCTTTCAGCACTAAAAGGGCACTCAAAACACACCGAAATCCTGATCTTATTATGTGATTCTTAGAGCTCAAAATTGTTGTAAAGGCCAAAAGTTCTTCTCCCTTTTTTCTTCCAAATTCTGATTTTTAAAGAGAGGAGAGAAAATTCTTTAAGGGTTGTCTCCTAAGCCCGTCAAAAGGAGTGAAACTGTAAAAGGGTGGTTGGCCTTCGCCTATTGAAGGAAGGCCTCTAGTGGACGTCGGTGACCTCATCGGTGGAGGAAGCCAAAAGTGGAGTAGGTCAAGATTGACCGAACCACTCTAAATATCGATTTGCATTTACTTTGAGCATCTTATCCTTACTGCAAATCTCCTCAAAAGCTTACTGCTTTCTGTGCATATACGATCGGGTTTCAAGCTTTGCACTTTCCGAATCGGCGTTTAGACGTAAATCAGTTTTATCGTACGATCATCATATTTCAGTTTGCGTTTACTTTTTGATTTCTATCATAACTGCAAACTACCTTTATATCCTTGCTTTAACTGCATCTTGCTTAATCAAGTGATTTACGAATCAGCATTTAGACGTAAATCAGTTTTTTCGTACGAATATCATATTTCAGTTTGCGCCTACTATCTGATTTGAACCATAGCTGCAAACTGCATTTATATCTTTGCTGCATCTTTCTTAATCAAAAGTTAAAGTGATTTACGAATCAGCTTTCTTACCAAAATCACTTTTATCGAACGAACGTAATTTTTTTTAATCGTAGAAGGTTTTCCGCTGCACTAATTCACCCCCTCCTCTTAGTACTCTTGATCCCAACAATTGGTATCAGAGCGGGGTTAACTCTCAAGCGGATTAAAACCCAAGAGAGATGGCATACGCCATAAACCAAGAGGGTCATTCTATTACACGTCCACCTATGTTCAATGGGACGGACTACACCTATTGGAAGACCTGAATGAGGATCTTTCTTATTTCTATGGATTTTGAACTTTGGAATCTTGTCAAAAATGGATTTTTGAAGTCTTCTCTTCCAATGATCGATTGGAATGAATTGGAGAAGAAGACTTTTGCTCTTAATGCAAAGGCTATGAATGCCTTATTTTGTGCGCTTGATAAAAATGAGTTCAATCGTGTTTCGGTTTGTGAAACCGCATTTGATATTTGGCACACACTCGAAGTGACTCACGAAGGCACAAGTTGAGTGAAAGAGTCAAAAATCAATCTTTTGTTATATTCTTTTGAACTTTTCCAGATAAAACCGAGTGAGACTATTGGCGACATGTTTACCCGTTTCACGGATGTCGTCAACGGTCTAAAAGGACTCAGAAAAAGTTTTTCGGATTTTGAGCTCATAAATAAGATTCTAAGATCCCTTCCTAAGAGTTGGGATCCTAAAGTCTCTACTATTCAAGAGGCGAAAGATCTAAACAACTTCCCTCTTGAAAAACTAATCGGGTCATTAATGACCTACGAGATGACTTGCAAAGCTCATGAAGAGTAAGAAGACATCCTTCCAAAGAACAGGAAGGATATGGCACTTAGAACTTCAGAAGACCACTTGAGAGAAAACTCAAGTGATGAGGACTGTGACGATGACTTGGCACTTCTAACAAGAAAATTTAAAAAATTCATTAAAAGAAACAAGTTTAAGAATGACACAAAAAATAAACTTGAACCCAAAAAGGACCAAGTTATTTGCTACGAGTGCAAAAAGCCGGGACACTACAAAAGTGATTGTCCCTAAGTCAAAAAGAGAACATCAAAGAAGAAGGCGCTCAAAGCAACGTGGGATGACTCGAGCGCGTCCGAAGAAGAGGAGTCCAACACCGAGCAAGTTGCTCATTACGCCTTAATGGCCATCGGAGAGGAGGTAACGAATTTAATAGATGCAGATTTATCATTTGATGAATTATTAAATGCCTTCCATGACTTATTTGATGAATGCAAGATTATTAGTAGAAAATACAAATTGCTAAAAAAGGAGCATGATAGTCTTACTTGTAGTTTCGATAAGTTAAAAACTGAATGTCATGATAGTTTAGGTTCATGCATAAAATACCATGATCTAGAAACTCTCCAAAAGGAAAACTTGCTACTTAAGGACACCTTGAAGAAATTTGAGGTTGGTAGCAAGTCATTGAACATGATCCTTGCAAAGAAGGGTCACGTTCCCAAAAGAAGTGGAATCGGATTTGTGAGAAGTCCTCACCAAAATCCAACCACCTTCATAAAAGGCCCTATCTTACATGTTCAACACCAAAGCAAATGCAACTTTTGTTGCAAACATGGACATAAAACGTATCATTGTCTATTCAAGAAAATTAGTCTGAACAAACTAATTTGGGTTCCTAAAGGAACCATGATAAATTCTATGCAACATGATAAACAATGTAGATCTATTTTTGAGGCACCCAAAAGCAAATGGGTACTTAAAGATCATCCTTTCTTGTAGAAACCTATACCATCGCAAGCTAGGAGCAAGAGATGGTACCTTGATAGTGGATGCTCAAGGCATATGACCGGAGATCCATCTCAATTCTCTAAGCTCACTAGCATAGACGAAGACTATGTCACCTTCGGAGACAACAACAAGGGTAAAATCATTGGCAAAGGAACCATAGGTAACAAATCCAACTTCTTTATTGAAGATGTTTTGTTAGTTGATGGTTTAAAACATAACCTCTTGAGCATTAGTCAATTATGTGATAAAGGATATATTGTCAGATTCGAATCTAATACTTGCATCATTGAAAAACCACACAAAAACACGTCTATGATTGCATTAAAACAAAATAACGTATACATTATTGACATCAATGATTTGTGTAATGAAATGTGTTTTTCGGTTTTGAATGAGGATGCTTGGCTATGGCATAGAAGATTAGGTCATGCTAGCATGAAACTAATCACTCAAATATTATCTAAAAAACATGTAAGAGGAATTCCTCATATCAAGTTCATCAAAGATAATGTATGTGATGCTTGCCAATTAGGTAAACAAATTAAGGGTAGTTTCAAATCTAAGAATCAAATAAGCACCTCTAGGCCTTTACAATTGATCCATATGGACTTGTTCGGACCAATCTCTATATCAAGCCTAGGAGGTAGCAAATACGCCTTCATCATTGTGGATGACTATAGCAGATACACATGGACTTACTTCTTAAAACAGAAAAATGAATGCTTTAGATATTTTACCAAGTTTTGTAAACTTGTTCAAAATGAGAAGGGTTCTATGATTTCGTCAATTAGAAGTGATCACGGTGGTATATTTCAAAACCATGATTTCCAAGAATTTTGTGAACTCAATGGATACAACCATAATTTCTCTACTCCAAGAAATCCTCAACAAAATGGAGTAGTAGAAAGAAAAAATCGAAATTTACAAGAAATGGCAAGAACCATGTTGAATGAGCATAGCCTACCCAAATATTTTTGGGCCGAAGCCGTAAACACTGCATGCTATATTTTAAATAGAGTTCTAGCAAGACCCTTACTCACCAAAACTTCCTATGAGTTATGGAACAACAAAAAACCCAATGTTTCATATTTTAAAGTCTTTGGGTGTAAGTGTTTTATCTTGAATGAAAAAGATAACTTAGAAAAATTTGATGCTAAATCCGATGAAGGAATCTTTCTTGGTTATTCTTCGGTTTCTAAAGCTTTTCGTATCTTCAATAAAAGAACTTTAATTATTGAAGAATCCATCCATGTTGTTTTCAATGAGATTTTCGAAATCAGGAAAACCGATTTTGATGATGATGTTAATTTTGATTCCTTGAATTTAAATGAAACCCCGTCTCCAACTAGCAACTTGGATGCATCCACTTCCGAAACATTCTTACCCAAGGATTGGAAGTATGTAGATGCTCATCCTAAGGAGCTAATCTTAGGAGACACATCAAAGGGGGTTCAAACACGTTCTTCTCTTAAAAATTTTGATGTCAACGCCGCTTTTCTCTCCCAAATTGAAACCAAATGTATTGACGAAGCCATGAAAGATGATTCATAGATTATCGCAATGCAAGATGAATTAAATCAATTTGAGAGAAATGAGTTGTGGAAGCTTGTTCCTAGGCCAAATTACCATTTAGTTATTGGTACTAAATGGGTTTTTAGAAACAAGCAAGATCAATATGGTATCATGGTTAGAAACAAGGCTAGATTAGTGGTCAAAGGTTTCAACCAAAAAGAAGGTATCGATTACGAAGAAACCTTCGCTCTTGTGGCTCGATTAGAAGCCATAAAGATGCTCCTTGCCTACGCTAGTAGCAATAATTTTAAGTTGTTTCAAATGGATGTTAAAAGTGCTTTTCTTAATGGCTTTATTTCCGAAGAAGTCTATGTTGAACAACCTCCTGGATTTGAAAATAATAGCCTCCCTAATCATGTGTTTAGATTAACTAAAGCTCTCTATGGTTTAAAACAAGCTCCGAGGGCTTAGTATGAGAGACTTAGTTCTTTTCTTTTTGAAAATAATTTCACAAAATGCAAAGTTGATACTACATTGTTCATCAAGAATTTTGAAAATAATTTTCTCATTGTTCATATTTATGTTGATGATATTATCTTTGGTTCTACGAATGAATCTCTTTGTGAATCTTTTGCTAAAACTATGAGTCTTGAATTCAAAATGAGTTTAATGGGAGAATTAACATTCTTCTTAGGCTTACAAATCAAACAACTAAGCAATGACATCTTTATTAGTCAAACTAAATATGCTATGAATTTGCTAAAAAAGTTTAATATGAATAACTCAAAAGCTATTAACACTTCTATGAGCACCTCCACTAAGTTAGAAATTGATGAAAGTGGAGAAAGCTTCGATTAAAAAACTTATAGGGGCATGATAGGAAGTTTACTTTACCTCACTACAACTAGACCAGATATCATGTTCGGTGTAGGACTTTGTGCTAGATTTCAATCAAACCCTAAGATATCTCATCTCAAAGCAGTTAAAAGAATACTTAGATATCTTAATGGTAACATAAATCTAGGATTATGGTACCCAAAATCAGAGAATCTTGAGTTAATTGCTTATGCTGATGCGGACTTTACTACCTGTAGACTAGATAGAAAAAGCACATCAGGAATATGTCAATTTTTAGGACATGCCCTTGTTTCCTGGTCATCTAAGAAACAAAACTCGGTTGCACTATCAACAACCAAAGCTGAATATATTGCAGCAAGTTGTCACTGTAAGGATCGAGAGCACTAAGAGGGGGGGGGTGAATTAGTGCAACGGATATTTTTCAGCGATTAAAAAACGAAAGCTGCGTTCGTTCGATAAAGACTATTTTGATGCAAAAACCGATTCTAAGATTACTTATGATTAAGTGCAGTTTACGTTTAAACACAGTTAGCGTCTAAATGCAGTTAGCGTCTAAATGAAGATTGCGTCTAAACTCAGATTGCGTCTAAGCGCAGTTTGCGTCTTAGCGCAGATTGCGTCTAAGCGCAGATTGCGTCTAAACGCAGATTGCGTCTAAGCGCAGATTGCGTCTAAACACAGTTTGCGTCTAGGAGCAGTTTAAGCAGAAGTATAAAGACAATGTGCTGCTCTTGTACAGCTCAAAAAGTAATATGCAAAAAAACAGATTTACGTCTAAACGCAGATTTACGTCTAGACGCAGATTTACGTCTAAACGCAGATTTACGTCTTAAACGCAGATTTACGTCTGAACTTTGAAACTCATTTGTATACTCGCAGAAGGCAGTATGCAGTTGAAATCAAGACGTAAACGTGAACTGAGATATGATGATTGTGCGAGGAAAGCCGATTTACGTCTAAATGCAGTTTTACGTCTAAATGTTGAAACTCGTTCGTAAAATTGTAGAGGACAGTTTGCAGTTATCAATAGGATCAAAATGTAAGTGTAAACTGCAAAGAAACTCGTTCGTAAAAGCACGGAAGACAGTTATGCAGAATCAAACGTAAACGTAAACTGTAATGTACGAAAATACGAATTTACGTCTGAATGCAGATTCGGAAGAACAGCACTTAGAACTTGTTCGTGAAGGCGCAGAGAGCAGTAGTAATGAAGGAGGTTTGCAGTAATGATAAAGTGCTTAAAAATAAACGCAAACCAGAGATTTAGAGTGGTTCGGTCAGTCTTGACCTACTCCACTTTTGGCTTCCTCCACCGACGAGGTCGCCGACGTCAACTAGGAGCCTTCCTTCAATAGGCGAAGGCCAACTACCCTCTTACAGATTCACTCCTTTTGATGGGCTTAGGAGACAACCCTTACAAATGTTTTCTCTCCTCTCTTTACAACTCAAACTTGAAGAACAGAAGGAGGAGGAAAACTAGCAGTTTTGAGCTCTAAGAACCACTGAAAAGATCAAGATTTCGGCTTGAGTTCTTGCTTTCTCAGTGCTGAATGGGTGGGGTATTTATAGGCCCCAACCCAATTCAAATTTGGAGCTCAAAACGATCAAATCCCGGAATTCCGGGATCAGGCGGTTGCACCTCCTGACTGGAGAGGTTGCACCGCCTGGCAGAGCTCGAAGACTGAGCCCAGGCGGTGCCACCTCTTGACAGAGGCGGTTGCACCTCTCTGCCAGAGCTCGAAGACTGAGCTCAGGCGGTGCCACCTCCTGGCTGGGGCGGTTGCACCTCCCAGTCTCGCTGGGAGACATAGCCTGGGCGGTGCTACCTCTTGGCTGGGGCGGTGCCACCTCTTTCACTATTTCAGCTCACTTGGTTTGGCTCCAAACTTGGCCCAAACCAGTCCGAACTTGGGCCTAATTGACCCCTACTTGGGTTATAGGATTAACACCTAATCCTAACCCTAATTAACGTGCTAACTATGATTTTAAAGACATTTTATAAGCTATTACAAAGTCCGCAAGTCAAGACTTCTTCTGGCGAGCTTTCGGCAAACTTCCGACGGTCTTCCGATGAACTCTCGGAAACCATTCTGCGGACTCCCGGCAAGCTCCTAGACTTCACGATTTATTCTTAGCGAGTTCCAACGAGCTTCTTCGGCAAGCTCCGATCTTTCTCGGTGAGCTCCGCGAACTCCCAACGAACCTTCCGGCGAGCTTCCGAAAAACCCTTCGGCAAGCTCCTAACTCATTCTCGGCTAGTTCCGGTAGCATTCCCGATGAACCTTCGGACTTCTGTCGAACTCTCGAACTTGCAACAAATCCTTCGCGCTTGACTCCGACACTTTGTTTCGCTTTATGTCTTCATCGTTATTATAGTTAATCTTGCACAATTAAAGCAAAACTTCGATCGAGACAATTAATCCTAAGCAATTAACCAAGTTGTCCGGCATGTCATTGGTCCCTCGACGCTTCGTCCGATTCTTCGGCGCATCGTCCTTTCCTGCAGCCTATTGCCCAATCGGCCTGTTGACTCTGCAACTCCGATATCCTTGGCACAATACCCGCTCTTCTTGGCCCGATGCCCGAGTCCACGGCCCGAAGCCTTCTGTCGATACGTCGACCGATCCACCGGCCCGAAGTCCAATCTTCTGACATGTTCCTCCGGCACAACATGATTTTCCTGCTTTAATTGTCTCATCCTGATCAAAGCATCCTGCGTCACTCAAAACGCATATTAAATCATAAACATATATCAAGTAGTTTCATTATCAAAATACGAGATTCAACAATCTCCCCCTTTTTGATGATGACAACTACTTGAAGACGGAGTTAAACTTAACTCCCGGAGTTTAAACAAACTCCCCCTATCAATATGCCATATTGATAGAACCTTGAATTCAAACTGAATTCAAGTCATTGCAATATTCATCATGAATACTTGCAACACGTCAACATGAACTTATGCATAAACTTATGCATCACATGTCATGTCATCAACATACTTTCATCAACATACTTCTCCCCCTTTGTCATCAACAAAAAGGAGAAGTATCACAATCAAGTGTTTGTGATATTGGTTCAACTCATTGCATGAAAAACATATTATCAAGTTTTATCATCATGCAATTTTGCTAGAAAATATAGCAAGTTTTGAATCATGCTTAGAATATTCAAGCTATCAAGTTTTAGATATGCAAGTTTTATAGCATACAAGATAGCACTTTTATAACATGCAAGCTAGCAATGTTGCAACATTTTAGAGCTTGCAAGCTAGCAATTTAGAGATGTTCAAGAAGGCAACTCTTGCTTCTTGAAATATGCAAGTTGCAAGCTAGTAAATTTTTACGATATGCAAGTTTTGCTTCTTGAGATAGGCAAGATAGCACTTTTGCAATTTTTGTTTGGCAAGCTTGTGATGTTCAAGATAACAAGCTCTTTCTTCTCTTTTGAGAAGTGTCATTTTTGCTTTCGTTGCAAAGTGCAAGCTAGCAAAATGCCAAACTAGCAAGAGATAATGTTTTACATGAGGCAAGCAAACAATTTGGCAAGTGTTACATTTGCATCTTCTCTTTAGATGTGCAAGAAAATAAACAAGTTTTTGCATTTTCTTGACATTTCAAGCTAGCAATTATCGGTGATGTTCAAGATAGTAATTTTTGCTTTTTTCTTGAATTGTGCTAGCAATCTATCTCCCCCTTAGTCATTGTCAAAAAGAAGGGAAAACCCTTTCTGTCAATTTCTAAATCATGACAAAGGTGAGTAATCATTCTTATTTCAAAATTCCATAATTGAGATAAACCTTGAATTCAAATCAAGGCAATTTTAATCAAGGTTCATATCATATGCAATACATTACGTAGAAAGCATAAGTATTGCATGCATCCTTTTAGCAACAAATCGTAGCATTTTATCACAACATATAAGCACAAAAGCCTAGCAAGTTTCTTAGGTTCAATCATGGCAATTCAACACTTGCTTCATGTGCAAGATTGCACTTGCTTTTCTTTGCATGTTCTAACTAGCAAAAGCTTTCTCCCCTTTGTTTTTGTCGAAAAGAAGGGAGTAATCAATGGCCAAAAATTTTAATTATTATACAGGCCATATTACAAAATCTTGTCATGATATCAAGAAAGTTCAAAAAGGACATGATCCATTCAACAAATCCTTTTAACAGGGCAAAGGAATTATATAACCAAGAATCATGATTAAAATATTTCAATATCATAGATCAAGTCATGATTCGTGATTCATCATAAAGCAAATTAATTTTCAATCATCACATAAGGCATTTAAAGAATTTTTGAAACATAGAAGAATGATTAATTTAAGCATGTAATGTTTCAATCAAAATCAAGTCATGAATACCAATACTTTCATATTGTGAGTATCAATTCATAAATACCAAAAGATATTATTTGTGATTTCAATTTTGCAAGATCATGATTATGATTTAGACATAACTTATTCAAATCAAATCGTCAACTTGAAACTCATAATCAAGTCATTAAAATTAATTTCGAAATTCACAAAATATCATGAAATCAAAAGACAAGTTGCATTTCATTTGAAGAACTCCTTTTTGATAAATGTAGGGAGCATAATGAACGATCTTGATTTATAAAGAGCTTCATGTTATAATTATCAAGATCATGATTTTAATAATTATTCTCTTTAGCAAAGAATCACAAAAGCACTTTATTTTTGCATAAGAAATCTCATTGTATTATGATTTATAAATTCTTTTTCTGCACATGAATCATAGGAGATATGTATCTGAAACAAATCTTTGCAAGCAAAGACACTATCATTCATATTTCAAGATGGAATTTATAAGCAGGAATCATTTCATCAAATCCATTTTAGAAAAATATTTTTCAAAAGTGTATGAGAAAATCCGATTGTTAGGATACCAATTGTTAAGTGAATCCGAAAATGAAATTAGTACTTTCATGCATTCGGATAAGATTTTGCTATAGATTTTCAAGTTCAATTATGAAGATAAAACATGCTCATGATCATAAAAATTTATGTATCCAAAACATATAATTTCCAACATGTTATAGTGTAAAATCATCATGGCAATTAAGTGTTTTGAACATTGAATCAAGAATGTTCGAAAAATAATCTTAACACGTTCATGCATTCGAGCACATTTTTGCCATAGTTTTTCAAATATACACATGAGAATAACACATGCTTATCATCGGCTTAAAATCTCATTCATAAAATCAAAATATTTAATTTCATCATTATGCATTTCTTCAAATCAAACATGATCTTTATTCAAAATCGAGAAATAACAATGGAAATCAACGTAATGCACATTATTACTTCTTAACCATGATTTCATATTTTCAATCAAGATCATTTTATTTGTTTATCATAAAATATGCAATATTATCATTTTCGAAATTACTTAGTATGATCATAATAATTTTTTTAACATGTAATTTTTAAGAAAATTAATTCTAAACCAAAAGAGAAAAATACATCATGAAAGCATCAAGTAATTTCAAAATAAATTAGGGGGATTTCGATTACCTCATCATTGTAAGCTGTTAAGGCGTAGTTTGCTGCCTTGCTTTTGTTGACTTTCTCTTCTTTAGAGGAGCTCGATTCATCCCAATTTTTGTTCTTCTTCTTGCGTTTAAAGCAAGTAGTTTGATTCTTTTTGCTTTTTAATTTTCGTTTCATTTGTAGTTTAAGTTCACCATCACTTGAGCTTATGCTCGAGTGGTCTTCAAATGTTCTATGTCCCAAATCCTTCCTGTTCTTTGGAAGGTTGTTTTGTTCATCATTGTCCTCATCACTTGAGTCATCGCTCAAGTGGCATTTATTTGTCCAGAGTTCCAAATCCTTCCTGTTCTTTGGAAGGTAATTGTGTTCAACATGTTCATCATGTGCATTGTGCACCATTTCATATGTGATCAATGAACCAATTAGTTCTTCAAGTGGAAATTGATTCAAGTTTTTCGATTATTGAATAGCAGTTACTTTTGAATCTCAAGTTTTAGAAAGTGAGCGCAAAACTTTGTTAACGAGTTCAAAATCCGAAAAGCTTTTACCAAGTGATTTTAAACCATAGACGACATCCGTAAAACGGGTGTATATGTCAACAACGGTTTCGCTTGGTTTCATATGAAAAAGCTCGAAATCATGCAGTAAAATATTAACTTTCGAGTCTTTGACTCTACTAGTTCCCTCGTGCGTGATTTCAAGAGTGCGCCAAATATCGAAAGCCGTTTCGCACAAAGAAACCCGATTGAACTCATTTTTGTCCAAAGCGCAAAATAAGGCATTCATAGCCTTTGCGTTTAAAGAAAAATACTTCTTCTCCAAATCTGACCATTCGTTCGTCGGTTTAGAGGGAAGTTGAAAACCGTTTTCAATGATATTCCATAAATCAAGATTTAGAGAAATCAAGAAAACTCTCATTCGAGTTTTCCAATAAGTGTAGTCCAATCCGTTAAAGAACGGTGGACGAAAGATCGAAAAGCCCTCTTGAAGAGTCATTTCTCTCGGGTGTAAATCCGAAATGAGAAATACCCCGCTCTGATACCAATTGTTAGGATCGAGAGCACTAAGAGGGGGGGGGTGAATTAGTGCAGCAGATATTTTTCAGCGATTAAAAAACGAAAGCTGCGTTCGTTCGATAAAGACTATTTTGATGCAAAAGCCGATTCTAAGATTACTTATGATTAAGTGCAGTTTACGTTTAAACACAGTTAGCGTCTAAACGCAGTTTGCGTCTAAATGCAGATTGCGTCTAAACTCAGATTGCGTCTAAGCGCAGTTTGCGTCTTAGCGCAGATTGCGTCTAAGCGCAGATTGCGTCTAAACGCAGATTGCGTCTAAGCGCAGATTGCGTCTAAACACAGTTTGCATCTAGGAGCAGTTTAAGCAGAAGTATAAAGACAGTGTGCTGCTATTGTACAGTTCAAAAAGTAATCTGCAAAAAAACAGATTTACGTCTAAACGCAGATTTACGTCTAGACGCAGATTTACGTCTAAACGCAGATTTACGTCTTAAACGCAGATTTACGTCTGAACTTTGAAACTCGTTTGTATACTCGCAGAAGGCAGTATGCAGTTGAAATCAAGACGTAAACGTGAACTGAGATCTGATGATTGTGCGAGGAAAGCCGATTTACGTCTAAATGCAGTTTTACGTCTAAATGTTGAAACTCGTTCGTAAAATTGTAGAGGACAGTTTGCAGTTATCAATAGGATCAAAATGTAAGTGTAAACTGCAAAGAAACTCGTTCGTAAAAGCACGGAAGACAGTTCTGCAGAATCAAACGTAAACGTAAACTGTAATGTACGAAAATACGAATTTACGTCTGAATGCAGATTCGGAAGAACAACACTTAGAACTTGTTCGTGAAAGCGCAGAGAGCAGTAGTAATGAAGGAGGTTTGCAGTAATGATAAAGTGCTCAAAAATAAACGCAAACCAGAGATTTAGACTGGTTCGGTCAGTCTTGACCTACTCCACTTTTGGCTTCCTCCACCGACGAGGTCGCCGACGTCAACTAGGAGCCTTCCTTCAATAGGCGAAGGCCAACTACCCTCTTACAGATTCACTCCTTTTGATGGGCTTAGGAGACAACCCTTACAAATGTTTTCTCTCCTCTCTTTACAACTCAAACTTGAAGAACAGAAGGAGGAGGAAAACTAGCAGTTTTGAACTCTAAGAACCACTGAAAAGATCAAGATTTCGGCTTGAGTTCTTGCTTTCTCAGTGCTGAATGGGTGGGGTATTTATAGGCCCCAACCCAATTCAAATTTGGAGCTCAAAACGATCAAATCCCGGAATTCCGGGATCAGGCGGTTGCACCTCCTGACTGGAGAGGTTGCACCGCCTGGCAGAGCTCGAAGACTGAGCCCAGGCGGTGCCACCTCTTGACAGAGGCGGTTGCACCTCTCTGCCAGAGCTCGAAGACTGAGCTCAGGCTGTGCCACCTCCTGGCTGGGGCGGTTGCACCTCCCAGTCTCGCTGGGAGACATAGCCTGGGCGGTGCTACCTCTTGGCTGGGGCGGTGCCACCTCTTTCACTATTTCAGCTCACTTGGTTTGGCTCCAAACTTGGCCCAAACCAGTCCGAACTTGGGCCTAATTGACCCCTACTTGGGTTATAGGATTAACACCTAATTCTAACCCTAATTAACGTGCTAACTATGATTTTAAAGACATTTTATAAGCTATTACAAAGTCCGCAAGTCAAGACTTCTTCTGGCGAGCTTTCGGCAAACTTCCGACGGTCTTCCGATGAACTCTCGGAAACCATTCTGCGGACTCCCGGCAAGCTCCTAGACTTCACGATTTGTTCTAAGCGAGTTCCAACGAGCTTCTTCGGCAAGCTCCGATCTTTCTCGGCGAGCTCCGCGAACTCCCAACGAACCTTCCGGCGAGCTTTCGAAAAACCCTTCGGCAAGCTCCCAACTCATTCTCGACTAGTTCCGGTAGCATTCCCGATGAACCTTCGGACTTCCGTCGAACTCTCGAACTTGCAACAAATCCGTTGCGCTTGACTCCGACACTTTGTTTCGCTTTATGTCTTCATCGTTATCATAGTTAATCCTGCACAATTAAAGCAAAACTTCGATCGAGACAATTAATCCTAAGCAATTAACCAAGTTGTCCGGCATGTCATTGGTCCCTCGACGCTTCGTCCGATTCTTCGGCGCATCGTCCTTTCCTGTAGCCTATTGCCCAATCGGCCTGTTGACTCTGCAACTCCGATATCCTTGGCACAATACCCGCTCTTCTTGGCCCGATGCCCGAGTCCACGGCCCGAAGCCTTCTGTTGATACGTCGACCGATCCACCGGCCCGACGTCCAATCTTCTGACATGTTCCTCCGGCACAACATGATTTTCCTGCTTTAATTGTCTCATCCTGATCAAAGCATCCTGCGTCACTCAAAACGCATATTAAATCATAAACATATATCAAGTAGTTTCATTATCAAAATACGAGATTCAACAGTCACGCCCCTCAAAATATCCATGATTTTTAAAACAATTTTCATCATAGACCAATCCAGGATCCAAACTAACGTTTGAGGACACTGAAAAACATTCTATTCATATTCGCATCCATAAAACCTGTGCAGTTTAAAATCATATATCACATCACTCGATAATTCACATTTATGGCAACCCAAGCTAACTTGACAAAAAAATGAACAACATTTATAAATCCACAAGCTAAATAAATTATACAATCAGAACTCTAACAATTCACCATAAGTTCATATCACCATAAATTAGACTTAACATTCTGAAATTCCAAATAAGAGAGATCTCCTAACACTTTGACACAGTATATCCATTTCGGTTCATCGACAACATTTCATTGCATACAAAACATACTTATACAACAATAACATAATAACCAACACGACTTGCCCAATATTCTGAATAGCTATCCACTGCCTCAGCCCAAATCAAACATCTCGAAGAGTGACAAGCTGACCTGAAAGATTTATATAACAACGGAGTGAGCCAAAAACGGCTCAGCAAGTGACAAAGCATATTCAGAACAAAAGGAACGATTTCAAACGAGTAAGGTATCATAATGCAAGGCAGAATACAAGAATTCTCAAGGATACCATCTCTATAGATACCAAATCATACGTATCATGTCATTCAAAACATATTTGATCCATAACGAATGGAGCATAGAGTAATTGGAATATATCAATGGCAGATAGGACATTTCAGAACATATCTGTTCATAGCAAAATGGAGCACAGAGTAATTGGAACATATCAGTAACAAAGGAAACATATCAGAGCTTATCAATGGCAAATAAAATGTTCCGAAGCGTATCAATGACATATGGAACATTTCGAAACAAAATCATCAATGAATGAAGCATTTCAGAGCATATCAAAATCAAATATCGTACAGAAGCTCAAACGTCGTCCTTGACGTTGCAATCATATCATTCTTATCCAGAGCATGAACAGAAACAACTCACCAAAACTCTGGATGTCATATCAAACATATAGAAGGTGTAGTGGGATCTCAGTCAGAATGTGATTCATCCAGAATATCCCACATAGCGGGACCCCACATAGCGGGCAATAAGCGCATACCCTTTACCATTTCTGGCAAAGGTCCAGAATATCCCACATAGCGGGACCCCACATAGCGGGCAATAAGCGCATACCCTTTACCATTGCTGGCAAAGGTCCAGACAATCCCACAAACACCAGAGTACAAAAGGGCAGTATGAACAATAAATAGCATATATCGGAAGCACACGCGGAACAACAAACGTACATGTGCCATTACGAGTCAAATTCGATGCAAGGAACAAATCTCTCACAATGATATTCGGATTTTGAAAGGAAATGGAATATGCACATATCGAAAGCAAATGCGGAACAATGGGATACACATGTGCCTAAATGAGTCAATACGATATAGCATAAACGTCACATAATAGTTTTCAAGAATGCAAATAACTTTAAGGACAAGAGCATACAAGAATTCAAAGTAGTATTATAAAGCTCAATTGAATAAGAAGGCTAAAGGATATCAATTTCCAAAGGAATGAAACCAGAATATGAGAAATCGACCAAAGCTCGATTTCTGGCAGAATACAAGAGGCACATTGAACAAATGATTCAAACTATCAATCGTGCTCCAATTTACTCAGAAATAATCATTGGATTATACTTTCAGATAAGACAGGCTTCATATGAATTGAACTGTCCAACAGAGAGAGTTACAAATAATTTGGTAAGCAAGAGTCGTAGAACAAAATCTCTATTGGCAGAATTCATAATGTCAGATTCAACAGATAACTGGGCAAGTGTTTGGATTCCAAATCTTTCAATCCATATATCAAAGAAAGGTCTACGAATCTAGTTTCCAATGAAATCAGTTTTGAACAAATCAGAGTTTCCACAAAGACTTATAGGCAGCTCGGTATCAAAAGGTCAGAATCTCAGAAGTTGCTCAGATTCGAATTGTTACGTCTAAACAGGAGATATATCAAATGCAAGGCTAGAACAATTCAAAGTTCCTCATATTCAAAGCAAATGTGGAGATAAAATTGGCAGTGAGGAAAGATCAGGATACTTGCAATAAGACATATCAGAGCAATTATAGGAGAAATGATCAGGGAACTTGCAATAAGAAATATCAGAGCAATTATAGGAGAAACGATCAGGGAACTTGCAATAAGACCTATCAGAGCAATTATAGGAGAAACGAACAGGGAACTTGCAATAGAAAGGATCGAAACAAGCGGGAAACTTGCCTTTCAAAGATTTCGATCCGAAGATCCAAAGAAGGTGCCAGCCCAAATCCTTCTACTTTTCCTCCGTGTCCTCTCTCTGTTTCGTTTTGTGCTCTCGTTTTCTTCCTTTCTTCGCAACTACACCACGTGTCGAACATCGAGGCACAGTCACCTGCTCTCCCTTACTCTCATTCCTTCTTTTTCTTTCCCAAACGCAGCTGCCACAACCGTCGCCGCTGCCGCTGCTACAATCACAGCCCCTTCCACCGCACTACCTTTCTTCCTCCCTTCTCTCGCATACATAACTGCTGCATATGCAGTCGCGGCCGCTGCGGCCGCAATCCCGTCCGCAACCCCTTTTTCCCCCTTTCCTTTCTTTTCTTTCCCAGCTGCAACTGCCGCAGTCGCAGTCGCAACCATGGCCGCAGCCACCACAGCCGCAGCCTCTTCTTTCTCCCCTGCTCTATTTCCTCTCCTTCTCTTCCAGCTGCAGCTGCCACTACCACAGCTACCTCTCCTTCTCCTCTTCCTCTCTTCTTCCCTTTTACTTTCTCTTCTTCTTCCTTTCCTTCTCTTCTTTCCTAGCTGCACTGCTGCAGTCGCAGCCTCAGCCACGGCCACACACACCCTCTTCTTCTCTTCTTCTCCTTCCTCCCCTTCTTCTTCCCGGCGTCACACACACCCTCTCCTCTGTTTCCTCTGTAGGGAACAGAGGTATCACAACCTCTTCTCCTGCTTCCTCTTCTTCTTCTTCTGCTCTTCTCCTACCCGACACCCCACACGTCTCCTCTGTTTCCACCTGCAGGAAACAGAGGTGCTGTAGCCCTAGCTGCTGCCACCTCTCGCTCCTCTCCGTCTTCCCTCTCTTTTACCTCTTCTTCTCCTTCTCTTCTTCTCCTCTTCCCTTTTCCTCCCCAAGGCCACACACCTCCTCGCTGCAGCCTTGCCGCAGCTATCCTCCTCTCTTCTTCTTCTTCTTCTTCTTCTTCTTCTTCTTCTTCTTCCCTTTTCATCCTCAACACCCCACACATCCTCTCCTCTGTTTCCACCAGCGGGAAACAGAGGTGCTGCAGCCCTAGCTGCTGCAGCTGCCTCTCTTTCTCCTCTCCATCTTCCCTCTCTTCTACTTCTTCTTTTCTTCTCTTCTCCCTCTTCTTCCTCTCTTCTTTTCCCTCTTCTTCTCTTCTCCCTCTACTTCTCTTCTTCTTCTCCCCACGCCCCACCGCTTCTCTTTGTTTCTCGAAGAAACAGAGAGAGCGTGGGAGGCAGTGGGATAAAACCAAAGTTTTCGGTTTTCTTTATTTTCTTCTTTTTACAACTTAACAGTTTAGTCCTTGAAATTTCCATATTTACATATAGGTCCTCCGATTTTATAAATAAATCTTTATTAATAATTTTCAAAAGTGAGGGATATTACACAAGTGCATGCTGTGCACAAGTTGTATGGATGAAAAACACTTTAGAAGATTATAAAGTTCATCTTAAAAATATTCCCATTAAATGTGATAACACAAGTGCAATATGCTTAACGAAGAATCCTATACAACACTCAAGAACAAAACATATTGATATTAGACATCACTTTATACGAGATCATGTTACTAATCATGATGTAATCATAGAGTTCATTGATACTAAACATCAACTAGCTGATATTTTTACAAAACCTCTAAGTGAAGAACAATTTGATTTCATAAGAAGAGAATTAGGAATGTTGATGTGTCCGAATACATAAACTAGTTCAAATTATTTTTCGGACTTTATTGAATGATCAAATCACTTGATTGCCATTATATGCCTAAATAACATGTTGGAAATTATGTGTTGAATACAAAAATTTCCATAACAATAAGCATGTTTTGTCTTCATGATTGTATTTGAAAATCTATAGCATAGTCTTGTCCGAATGCATGAAAGTGTTAATTTCATTTTCGGAGTCGCTTAACAATTGGTATCCTAACAATCGAATTTTCTCATACACTTATTATATGAAAAATATTTTTCTAAAAAGGATTTGATGAAATGATTCCTGCTTATAAATTCCATCTTCAAATATGGATGATGGTGTTTTTACTTGCAAAGATTTGTTTCACATATATATCTTGATCCTTGTAAAAATGAAGCATGATTTAATCTCTCATCGATTTTAACTTCACTCAAGTAAACTCACAAATAGCTGGTATCACAAATGGCCTTCCTCCTTCATGCAAAAACATTATAACAAATAAAAAGGAAGAAGTATTCAAAGCGATCTACATATCATGCTTTCCTTTATATGCTTGTATAATTGATTTCCTATCACTCACTATTGGAAAATAACATGAACCTAGTAAAGGCATGAACAATTATCACACTTATGCTCAAAATTTGCTTATATTATTCTCCTTGTATCACAATTACCACACTTTTTGTTGATGACAAAGGGGGAGAAATATATGAGTATTAATGCCATGCTTGCATCACCAAGAGATATATGAATAGATGCTATGATTGCTATAATTTGCATTATGCCTTGTTAGTATCGTGTCAAGATATCAAAAAAAAAAACTTGCATCATAATTTTACGTATTGATATCTTACCATGTGATGAAATGCAATACTTGCTAAAACATTTGAAATGTGTGCATTATGTAATGATATCAAAATCTTACTTCGCAGTTTTACATGTTGATATCTTACAATATGATGAATTGCTACTATTATCATCATTCAAATTTGTAATGTAAAATTTGAAAATGAATGTCAAGCCTTGACATCATCTTCAGAGAGATACATCATGATGGGAATCATGATGGGAGTATTGATAAGTTTAAATGATTTTAACTTATCAATGTGTCTCTTGAATTCAAAGGTTTTGAATTCAAGAATGACTTATCTCAAGTATGGCATATAGACAGGGGGAGTTAAGGTTAACTCCATTATCAATTGATTGTCATCATCAAAAAGGGGGAGATTGTTGAATCTCGGATTTTGATGATGAAGTCAATTGTCATTTGTTATCTAATCTATATGTTGAGATAAGTGTGCAGGATTAACTACGATGAAAATAAGATATGCAGCAGGAGTTGCGCCGGAGTCAAGACAATGATCACGTTGGGAGTTCGAGAGTTCGACGGAAGTTCGAACAGTCATCGGAGGTTCTGCGGGAACAAATCCGAGAAGTCCATGAGCTTGCCAAAGAAGCTCGTCGGAACTCGCCAAGTGGATCGTCGCAAGTCCAAGAGTTTGCCGGAAGTCCGTAGGAGCATCACCGAGGGTTCATCGGATGATCGACGGAAGTTCGCCGGAAGCTTGCCGGAAGAAGCGATTGACGCACCGGAGCAAGTTGCAGTAAATGTCTTAGGAAATATCGTAGTTAGCACAATGATTAAGTTGGAAATGGGAGGTGATCCCATTAACTTAATCTTGGGGCAATTGGGCTCCTGAAAAACCCAAATTGGGCCGAGTGGATCAACCCATTCGGACCCTGATTTCTGCCAGGCTGTCACGGCCTTAGCTGGAATTACCTAAGGCGTGAGGCACCCTTACGGCCAAAGACGCGAACTTAGCTTGCGTTGCCTAAGTCGCGAGTTACCCTTGTGGCAAAGACGCGAACTTAGCTTGCGTTGCCTAAGTCGAGCTTCGCCCTTGCGATATTGCTCCGCAAGAATCAGCCCACTTTGTAACCTCTTGCAGGTCCCGAAGGACCTGTAAAAGAGAAAGAGAGTTAGTTCGAAAGAACGAGCAATGGACAAGTCCCGAAGTCTCGCGAAAAGGGAAGCTTTACAAGCAATTCGACGAACACCCTGTGTGCATAAGAGAAAAGAGGGAGAGGGAGAAAAACAAGGCTTTCAAGGATGAATGAACAGCTGCAAGCCCACAAACATCTGCTCACCTGGTCCCGGGCGCGAAGACAAGTTCCCGTAAAGGTCACGTGCGAACTTACGAAAGAGAGTTCAACGCCCGGTATATAACCGTAGCCCCATCCAGCCCTATGCCACCCGGGGGGTTCCTGGGGTCTGAGATGGCTAATGTTTTGGTGAGCGGAGGCAGTTCTCCGCAACCCTCCCGCGGCACGCGAAAACAGAGTTGTTTTGGGCTGTTTTGGGGCTGTTTTGCTCGGTTCGGTGAGCGGTCGCTTTGTAACGCTGCAGCTTGTTCGAACTTACATATTTACAAGAAAAATGACCCAAAACTAAGAGAAAACATGCTGTCAAGCAGTTGTACATGCAGGTGTGAGCGACGAATGGTTCGTTGAACGGAGTTGTTGCGGGTGCGCGACGACCGTTCGTGACATTCTCCCCCACTTAAACTGTCGACGCCCTCGTCGACGCTTGTTGGTAGTTGTTGATGACTTCCTCTTCATGTCACAGGGCATCTTCAGGCTCTCAACTGGCTTTAGTTCGGGGAAGCTTTCGCCACTTCACCAAGTACTCTGTCTGCTCAGCTCCATTGGGTAGCTTTATCTTGCGGTCCGCTAGAATGGTTTCCACTCGCTTCTCGTAGGAGGCTGTGATGGGAGGTAGCCGAGTTGGAACACTTCAAGAAGCATCTTGCGGATCCGAGTGGTAGGCTTTTAGGTTGCTGGCGTGAAGAACATTGTGAATTTTGAACCACGCCGGCAGCTGCAACTTGTAAGAGACGTTGCCTACCCTGCTGATAATTGGGAAGGGCCCTTCATACTTGCGCACCAATCCTTTGTGGACTCTGTTCCTAAAGAATTGGAGTGATGCTGGTTGGAGCTTTACCAACACCAAATCGCCAACTTTGAACTCTTGCGGCCGCCTTCCCAAGTTGGCCCACTTCTTCATCCTCTTTGCCGCCTTCTCCAAGTAAGCCCGCGCAATATCTGCATTTCGATGCCACTCCTTTGCGAAATGATAGGCTGATGGACTACTCCCAGTATACCCAATTGCCATGGTGTGCGGAGTCGACGGTTGTTGTCCTATGATAATTTCGAAGGGGCTCTTGTTGGATGCAGAGCTCCGCTACAAGTTGTAGGAGAATTGGGCAATGCCCAATAGCTTCACCCAATCTCGTTGATTGGCACTCACGTAGTGCCGAAGATATTGCTCCAAGAGCAAGTTTATTCTTTCAGTCTGGCCATCCGTCTAGGGGTGGAGGCTTGTAGAGAAGTATAACTTTGACCCCAACAATTTGAATAGCTTGGTCCAGAATCGTCCCAGGAACCGAGCGTCTTGATCACTAATGATATTGTGCGGGACTCCCCAATACTTCACTACATCCTTCATCATAAGTCTGGCCGCCTCTTTTGCTGAACAGTGTAGGAGAGCAGCAATGAAAGTTGCATACTTTGAAAACCGATCGACCACCACGAGTATCGATCCGAGTCCCCCTACAGGTGGCAAGCTTGATATGAAGTCTAAGGAAATGCTCTCCCACGGCCTTTTTGGTACGGGCAACGGCTCCAAAAGTCCCACCGGCTTCCGCTACTCCACCTTGTCTTGTTGGCAAGTAAGGCATGTTCGAACATATTCCTCCACATCAATCCCCATCTTCGGCCAGTAGAAGGCCCTCTCCATGAGAGCCAACGTTCTGTGAATGCCTGGGTGTCCAGCCCAAAGGGAATCGTGACACTCTTTTAAGAGTTCACGCCTCAAATTGTCCACTCGGGGAACATAAACCCTATTCCCTTTTGTGTAAACAAGTCCCTCCTGGACCCAAAATTATCGTGCCTTGTCTTCTTTGATGAGCTGCATCAGGATAACTGCCTGGGGATCACTATATAGTCCATCCCTGATTCGGGAAAGGAAGTTGGAGCGCAACTGACTTGCTTGGCCTCTGCCCTCCAATTGTGCAGCATTCACGCATTCCACTTTCCGACTCAGCGCATCGGCCATGACATTCGCCTTCCCGGGCTTGTACTTCATTGCCATATCAAATTTAGCCAGGAAGTCCTGCCACCATGCCTGCTTTGGGGAGAGCTTCTTTTGAGTTTGGAAATAGCTCAAGGCGATATTGTCTATCCTCAGCACAAATCACGACCCGAGGAGGTAGTGTCGCCAAACTCGTAGGCAGTGGATCACTGCTGTCATCTCCTTCTCATGCACCGGATACCGCCTCTCGGTCTCGTTGAGTTTGCGGCTCTCGTAGGCCACCGGATGACCTTCCTGCATGAGTACTCCCCCAATAGCGAAGTCCGAAGCATCTGTATGGACTTCAAAGGGCTCTCCATAGTTTGGCAATTTGAGCACTAGTTCTTCTAGAACAATAGCCTTCAGATCTTGGAATGCTATCTCACATTTGTTAGACCACTTCCAAGGCTGCTCCTTCTTCAGCAACTCCGTCAGTGGGGTTGCCTGCTTCGAATATCCCGCAATGAAGCGTCGATAGTAGTTGACGAAACCAAGAGAGGATCTCAACTCTAGCACCTTCTTTGGAGTTCGCCATTCCGCAACTGCTTGCACCTTCGACTTATCCATCCGAATGGAGCCATCACCGATTCGATGCCCCAAGAATAGGATCTCAGTTTGAGCAAAGTAGCATTTCTCCCTTTTTACGAATAAAGTGTTCTCCCTGAGAACCTTGAAAATCGTCCGAAGGTGCTTGACGTGCTCCTCGAGCGTTTGGCTGTAGACGACGATATCGTCCAAGTAGACAACCACGAACTTATCCAAATACTCCTTGAATAACTAGTTCATTAGAGTGCAGAATGTAGCCGGAGCATTGGTTAAGCCGAAAGGCATCACCAAGAACTTAAACGCTCCATACCTGGTTACACAGGTAATCTTTGCTTCGTCGCCTTCAACAATGCGCACCTGCCATACCCCGACCGAAGGTCGAGTTTTGAGAAATACTTTGCTTTGCCCAATTGGTCGAACAAATCCGCAATGAGCGGGATGGGATACCTGTTCTTCACTGTTACTTTGTTTAGGGCTCGGTAGTCGACGCATAATTGGAGACTCCCATCTTGTTTCTTCTAGAAGAGAACTGGAGCTCTGAAAGGTGCTTTAGAGCTGCGGATGAGACCACCGCTTAGCAGTTCACCTAACTGCTTCCTGAGTTCTGCCAACTCTGGCAGGGGCATGTGGTAGGGTGGTCTCGCTGGAGGCTTCACTCCTGGCTCCAGCTCGATGCTGTGATCCACGCCTCTGCGTGGTGGAAGAGTCTTCGGCAACTCGGGTGGCATAACGTCTTTGAACTCTTTTAGGACATTCGCCACCACAGCAGGTTCTTGAATGGCCTCCTCGTTGAGTGGCTCTAGCTTCATTGCAGCCACGAATGTCAGTTCGCCTTTTCGCACCCCTTTCTTCAATTGTAATGCCGAAATGTGTTGGGGCTCCTTGGTTCCTCTCTAAGAGACGGGAACCACGCAGGGGTCATCGCCTCCCATCATACATAGGGAGTTCAAGAACGGCATCGGCACCAACTTTGCCGCGTGCATAAACTCCATTCCGAGAATCACTTGGAAGTCGTCCAGTGGCATGGCCATCATGTTGGTGTTTCCGCTCCAAGTCCCGATTTTGATAGGAACACCCTTCTCCAACCCGGAGATTCGCCTAGCCTCCGAGTTCACCGCCTTCATTCGGCTTGGGCTCTTCTCCAAGGTCAACCCAAGTTGCTGTGCTTCGCGATCGGCTATGAAGTTGTGGGTAGCGCCCGTATCCACCATTGAACGGGTCGATTGGCCATTTAGCTTGATGTCCACATACATCAGCTCACTACTTCCTGCTTTTTGTGCCTTCGTCTTCATGTTCTCCCCCACTTGACCCCGCATAGCGTTCAACAAATGCATTGCTCCCATTCGGGGTCCTTGCGACTCCTCGTCGTCGCTACTGGATTCTGAACTGCTCGAACTAAGAGCAACAGCTTTGCCCTTGTCCGATCGGGGAGGGTGGACGGAAGCCATCAAAGCATTGAGTGCTTGTTTTTGTGGGCACTCCCTTACCATGTGCGGTCCTCCGCACAAGAAGCATCCTCCAGGCTTTGAGGCCTTGCCTTTTGGGTTCGGCCCTTTGTGGGAGCTCTTCTTCTTTTGTTCGCCCCCGAGCTCCTTCCCTTGAGAATGTTTTGGAGGGCGATTGCCTGAAGATTGTTTCCTTCTTGCTGGGTCTTCAGAGGAAACAAACTCGGTGAGCCTTGTTGAATCTCGGATTTTGATGATGAAATCAATTGATGGGTTAATTGATCTAATCCATATTATTGAGTTAAGTGTGCAGGATTAACTACGATAACCAGAAAACACAAAGCAAGAATACCGGAGTCAAGATCGATGGACGTTTAAGAGTCCGAAGAATCATCGGAGATGCAGCCGGAACCAACCGAGAAGAAATCGGGAACCTATCGGAATTTTTGAAAGTTCGCCGAAGAGATTGTCGGAGGTTCACGGAGATCACCGAGAAGGCTTGGCTACTCGTTAAAGTCATCACAAGATCGGGAGCTTGATGGGAGTCCATCGGAAGAAAGTTCGTCGGAAAGCTCGCCGGAACAAGACTCGATGTTCGCGGTTGAAAACTTACTTAGGATGTGTTTTGTTATGTAGTTCACTTGTAATTAGGAATAGGATTAAGAGATAATCCTATATCCTAGTTAGGGGCCAACTGGGCCCAAAGTCAGATTTGGTTTGGGCTAAAATTAAGCCAAACCAGTGAACCGGAGAGCCAGGCGGTGGCACCGCCCAGCACCCGAGAGCTGGGCGGTGACACCTCCTGGGCTGGGCGGTTGCAACGTCCAGCACCCGAGCGCTGGGCGGTGGCACCGCTTGGCTGGGCGGTGGCACCGCCAGCATCGGGAACCCAAAGAGAATTCAAATTTTGGAGCCCAAATTTGAATCCTCTTGAGGCCTATAAATACCCCTCAAATCTCAGTTGAGATTACAACTTTTGAGAAGCATTTGATTGAGAGAAAAGTCTTAGAAAGTCTTAGCAAGTCTTGTTTTCAATTTGCTAGAGAGTTCTCCTCCTTCTTTCTTATTGAAAATTTGTAAGAGGTTGAACTGCTTGTAAAAGGTTGTAAGAGGGGTATTTACCCTTCCATTTCAAGAGATTTGCTAGTGGAAGGTGGGAGCCTCATCGAAGAGGGGCCTCGCAAGTGGATGTAGGTCATTTGACCGAACCACTCTAAAATCGGCGTAATCTCTGGTTTGCATTTCATTATTGCTATTTACATTACTGCAAACCTTCTTACATGCTTTAGTTCCTTATTACCTTTGCTGCGCAACTTTAAGAATACGCTTTCAAGTTAAGCTTTTCAAGTTCCGTTCTTATCGTACGAAAGATTTTTCTAAAACCGAAGTTTTAATCCGCTGCACTAATTCACCCCCCCCCCCCCCCCCTCTTAGTGCTGCTCCGATCCTAACAAGTGGTATCAGAGCGAGGTTATCTCTCATATTTGGTTTAATACCCAAGAGAGATGGCTTACTCCGGCTTGCAAGAGGGCCATTCTATTGCACGATCACCTTTGTTTAATGGGTCGGATTACACATATTGGAAGACTCGCATGAGGATCTTCCTCATTTCTATGGACTTTGAGCTTTGGTCTATTGTCGAGAATGGATTTCAAAAATCTTCTCTTCCGATGAGCGAATGGAATGAATCGGAGAAGAAGGTTTTTGCTTTAAATGCAAAGGCTATGAATGCCTTGTTTTGTGCACTAGACAAAAACGAATTTAATCGTGTTTCAATTTGTGATTTGGCTTTTGATATTTGGAGAACTCTTGAGGTCACTCATGAAGGCACTAGCCGAGTGAAAGAGTCCAAAATCAACATCCTTGTGCACTCTTACGAACTTTTCCGAATGAAACCAAGTGAGTCCATCGGAGACATGTACACCTGGTTTACGGATGTCATCAATGGACTCAAAGCTCTTGGTAAAGATTTTACTAACTTTGAACTAGTAACTAAAATCTTAAGATCCCTCCCTAAAAGTTGGGATCAAAAAGTTACGGCCATTCAAGAGGCCAAAGACCTTAAAGCATTCCCTCTTGAAGAACTCGTTGGGTCTCTAATGACCTACGAAATGACATGTCAAGCTCATGACGAGCTCGAGAACCCCCTTCCAAAGAACAGGAAGGATATGGCACTCAAATCACAAGAAGACCACTTGAAAGGAACATCAAGTGATGAGGACAGTGACAATGACATTGCACTTTTGACTCAAAAATTTAAAAATTATTTAAGAAAGAACAAATTTAAAAATAATATAAAAAATAAACTTGAACAAAAGAAGGACCAAGTGATTTGCTATGAATGCAAAAAACCGGGACACTACAAGAACGATTGTCCTCAAGCCAAAAAGAGAACATCAAAGAAGAAGGCGCTCAAGGCAACGTGGGATGATTCAAGCGCGTCCGAAGAAGAGTCCAACACCGAGCAAGTTGCTCATTACGCGCTAATGGCTTTAGGAGAAGAGGTATGTGATTTATTTAATGAAGATTTATCTTTTGAAGAACTCTCTATCGCTTTTCATGAATTATTTGATGAATGTAGAACTGTTAGCAAGAAGTTAAGTATCTTAAAGAAAGAGCATGCTTTGCTACAAGATAAGTTTGATAATCTTCAAACTCCTCCATGCTCTAAGTGTGAGCATTTAGAAGCAATAAAAAATGAAAATTTGCTTCTTAAAGAAACCTTAAACAAGTTTAAGGTTGGTAGCAAAGGATTAGATATGATCCTTGCACACAATGGTCACATCGCAAATAGAAATGGAATTGGATTTGTAAAAGGATTACATCAAAATCCTACCACTTTCATAAAAGGACCTACATTACATGTTTCCTCTTATATGAAATGCAACTTCTGTTGCAAATCCGGACATATTGCCTACAAATGTCCATTTAGGAAAATTAGTTCACAAAAATTAATATGGGTTCCTAAAGGAACTATAAAGGATTCAATAATAAATAACAAAGTTAGTGGGTCAATTTTTGAGGCACCCAAAATCAAATGGGTACCTAAAAATCATCCTCTTTTGTAGACAAACCCAGAAGCTAGGAGCAAGAGATGGTATCTCGATAGTGGATGCTCAAGACATATGACTGGAGATCCATCTCATTTTTCTATGCTCACTAGCAAAGAAGAAGGGTACGTCACCTTCGGAGACAACAACAAAGGCAAAATCATTGGCAAGGGAACTATTAGTAACAAATTTAGTTTTTCCATTGATGATGTTTTACTAGTTGATGGATTGAAACACAATCTCTTGAGTATTAGTCAACTATGCGATAAAGGTTATATCGTTAGATTTGAATCAAATATGTGCATTATTGAAAAACCAAATCATAACATGACTATGATTGCTTTAAAACAAAATAATGTCTATACCATCAATCTTGATGAACTAAGTAATGAAATGTGTTTCTCCGCCGTAAATGATGATGCTTGGCTTTGGCATAGGAGATTAGGTCATGCAAGCATGAAAAAAATATCTAAAATCTCATCTCAAGAATTAGTACGAGGGATTCCATATATGAAGTTTATTAAGGATAAGGTATGCGATGTATGTCAACTAGGCAAACAAATAAAAACAAGCTTCAAACCAAAAAATCAAATTAGCACCACTAGACCATTACAATTGATCCATTTGAACTTATTTGGACCAATTGATACAACAAGTCTAGGTGGAAGCAAATATGCTTTTGTGATTGTGGATGACTACTCTAGATACACTTGGACCTATTTCTTAGCTCACAAAAGTGATTGCTTCAAGTGTTTCTCTAAATTTTGTAAACTCACTCAAAATGAAAAAGGCTTCATGATTTCATCAATTCGGAGTGATCACGGTGGTGAATTCCAAAACCGTGACTTTCAAAATTTTTGCGAAGTTAATGGGTACAATCACAACTTCTCAACTCCAAGAAATCCTCAACAAAATGGAGTAGTTGAAAGGAAAAATAGAAACATACAAGAAATGGCAAGAACTATGTTAAATGAACATAGTTTACCCAAATATTTTTGGGCCGAAGCCGTAAATACGGCTTGTTACATCATGAATAGGGTCCTAATAAGACCATCTCTATCAAAAACTCCCTATGAATTATGGAATAACAAAAAACCAAATATTTCTTATTTTAAAGTTTTTGGTTGTAAATGCTTCATTTTAAATGAAAAGGATGCCCTACGTAAATTTGATGCTAAATCTGATGAAGGCATTTTTCTTGGTTACGTTGAGGTAATCAAAATGCCTTTAGTTTATTTTGAAATTACTTGATGCTTTCCATGATGCATTTTTCTTTTTTATTTAGTTTAGAAAAATCATTTTTTTAATTGCATAATGTAATGAAAATGTAAAAAATTTGGAATCATGCTTATCCTTCTAAGTAATTTTTGAAAATGATCATGAAAATTATATGAAAATATAATAAAAACGGCTTTCGACGTTGAGGTAATCAAAATGCCTTTAGTTTATTTTGAAATTACTTGATGCTTTCCATGATGCATTTTTCTTTTTTATTTAGTTTAGAAAAATCATTTTTTTAATTGCATAATGTAATGAAAATGTAAAAAATTAGGAATCATGCTTATCCTTCTAAGTAATTTTTGAAAATGATCATGAAAATTATATAAAAATATAATAAAATATTAATCTAATGTTGCACAACAAATATGATTAATTCTATGTATGTGCTTGAGAAGCAATAATGTATATCTTAATGATTTTCATATTACCTTCCAATTTTAAAAATGATGCATAATTTTTGTACGGAAACTAAGCATGAAAAGTTAGATTCATATAAAAAAAAAAAGCATGACTATAATGAACTTGATTAAAAATACCTTGTGAAATCATGCTATATGTAGTTAAGAAGTAATAATATGTATCATGTTGATTTCCATTGTTGCTTCTCGATTTTGATTAAATGAAATCATGTTTGATTTGAAGTAATGCATAATGATGTAATGAAAATATTAAATGTTTTGATACCATGATTGACGATTTTATGCATGAGATTTTAAAGTTATACATGATGATTTTTATGATTTATTGGTCTTGATGGTTTTTATGATGAAATTCATTTTTCGATCCTAAATGTTTATGCACATTTTTATTTGGCAAAAATGAAATAAATCACATGAATTTAAACAACTAAAAAGAGAAAAGCATTGTTCTTAAAAATTTCTCTATCTTATTGATTTGTATGAATCTCTTGAAAGTAATGTTGAGATTTTGATGATTTTGATGATTTGAATTTAATGAGTTTTATTGAAATCATGATCTTGATTTCTCATGATTTATAACTTGAAATCATTTATGAATCAAGATCTCCTACTATGTGTTCTTGTATCTTCTTATTGAAATTTATCGAAATGAATCATGATTTTTTTTCGGAGTTATAATTGAGAGATATTATACATAAATCAAGATCATTTACATGACATCTTTTGGCTATAGGAATGTCTTCATCTCATCATCATCTTGATTTCTCGATATTTGATACATGAAATTTTTCTATGAATCAAGATTCTTCATACTATGACTCTTCTTGATATTGTCCATGTGATGGAATGATACATGCAATACATATTTTTATTATGATGATGTATGTGATGTTTATGATGTGTTTCATGAATGCTTTAAATGATGAATGTTTGGTATCATGATCAACATGTTGATAAATGAGTATCATGTATGATATGCTCATAATGATGATTGATTTATTTTTCGATATCGTGCATGAAAAATAAGGTTTTTGAAATTATGCATGTTTTGATTTGAAAATATAATGATGCACAAATAAGATTGATACTTACCTTTGTCATAATATGAAAATTGATATAAAGGGTCTTCCCTTCTTTTTGCCAATGACAAAGGGGGAGAAAGAGTTGCTAATATGCACATCTCAAAGAGAAAGATGCTAGCTTGCATAATTCAAGAATGAAGCAAAATTTTGCTAGCTTGCACTCTGCAAAGAAAGCAAAATTTTCATTTCTCAAAAAGAGATGAAATTGCTATCTTGAACACCACCAAGAAGTGCTATCTTGAAAATCTCAAGATGCACAAATGCAAACATGCAAAATTTATAATTTTGCACATCATTAAAATTTATGATGCTTTGGTGATTATGTATGCATGATGTAGAACTTGCTATCTTGAACATCACCAAGGAGTACTATCTTGCCTATCTCAAGAAGCAAAAAGTTAACTTACAAAACTAGCAAAACTTATATTTCAAGAAGCAAGAGTTGTTTTCTTGAACATCTCAAAATTTCTACCTTGTGTGTTTTAAAATATTAAAAAAAATTTTCTAGCTTGTATATTGTAAACTTGCTATAGTACTACCATGTATATCTATGATGATAGCAAAATTGCATGATGATAAAACTAGGAGATTATGTTAATTATGCAATGTGTTGAACTTGGATATTTTAAACACTTGCTAGCTTGAACATTGCAAAACAAACATGCTGAACTTGCATATCTAGCAAAATTTACAAACTTGCAAAACTCAAATTTTTGCTAGCTTGCATGATGATAAAACTTGATATTTATTATGCAACGATTTGAACTCCTACTTCTAAACACATGAGAATTGTACTCCTTTTTGTTGATGACAAAAGGGGAGAAGTATGTTGATGACATGCTTGATTTGATCATGACATGTTGCTTGGATTTTTGAATCCAAGAGTTTTTAACAATACGGCATATTGATAGGGGGAGTTTGGTTAAACTTTGAGAGTCAAGGTTAACTCCGTGGTCAGTTGGTTGTCATCATAAAAAAGGGGGAGATTGTTGAATCTCGGATTTTGATGATGAAACTAATCGATAAGTGTTTATAATTTAATCTACATTTTGAGTGATGTAGGATGCTTCGATCGGGATGAGACAATTAAAGCAGGAAAAATCATGTTAGACCGGAGGAACATGCCAGAAGATTGGACATCGGGCCGATGGATCGGTCGATGTATCGACAGAAGGCTTTGGGTCGTGGATTCGGGCATCGGGCTAAGAAGAGCGGATATTGTGCCAAGGATATCAGAGTTGTGGAGTTAACTAGCCGATTGGGCAATAGGACGCAAGAGAGGATAATGCACCGAAGAATCGGATGAAGCGTCGAGGGACCAATGACATGCTGGACAACTTGATTAATGCTTAGTATTAATTGTCTAGATCGAAGTGTATTTTATATGTGCAGGATTAACTATGATAGCAAGGCATAAAGCAAAATGAAGTCCCGGAGTAAAGGACGCGATCACGTTGGGAGTTCGAGAGTTCGTCGGAAGTTCGGACATTCATCGGAAGTTCTGGCGGAACCAATCGAGAAGTCACGAAGCTTGCCAGAGAAGCTCATCAGAACTCACCAAGAAGATCGTCGTGAAATCTAGGAGCTTGTCGGGAGTCTACCGGAACATTGCTGAGAGATCGTCGGAAGTTCACCGGAAGATCGTCGGAAGCTCGCCGGAAGAATGACATAGGGACTTGTTTAGCTTAGCAAATGTCTTAGGATTTCGTAGTTAGCACGTAATTGGACTTGGATTTAGGCCAACCCAATTAGGGGCTAGTAGGCCCATGTAAGGAGTATCTTGGGCCCAATAAGAGGCCCAAACAGTGCCCCAAGGAGTCTCACCGTCATGGCACAATCTTCGAGACGATGTTAGGCGGTGGTACCGCCAGCCTGGGCTGTTATACCGCCCTTGACAAGGTGCCAGGCGGTGGTACTGCCAGTCTGGGTGGTGGCACCGCCCAGCACAGCACCCTAGGCGGTGGTACCGCTAGACCTGGGCGGTGGTACCGCCTAGGGCAGTGTCAGCCAGATTGACACTGGGCGGTGGTAGGCGGTGGTACTGCCCTTGCCCGGGGAACCCGGGATAAGATATTTTTATGCTCCAAGTTTGAATCAACTTGATGCCTATAAACACCTCTCTATCCTTGGTTAAAGCACACAAGCATAGAGAGATTAAAAGAGAGAAAACGCTGCTGTGATCATTAGTGTAATCCCTCCTCTAGCTTTAAACTTAGAATCCTGTTTAGAGAGGAGAGTGAGTGCTTGTAAGGGTTATCTCCTAACCCCAGTAAAAGGAGAAGAGGGGTGTAAAAGGTGATTGGCCTTCGCCTATTGAAGGAAGGCCTCTAATGGACGTCGGTGACCTCGTCGGAGGAGGAAGCCAAAAGTGGATGTAGGTCAAGATTGACCGAACCACTATAAATCTCGGTTTGCATTTACATTATGTTCTTTATCTTATCTGCAAATTGCCTCCATTGCTTTACATCAACTATACTTCCGTTTTGATCTTAAGTTAAAGTTCTTTATGAAACGGCTTTTACGTTGGAATCGACTTTTAACGTACGAGAGATTTGATGGAGTTGACGTTTTTATCTGCTGCACTAATTCACCCCCCCTCTTAGTGCCGACCCTGATCCTAACATGTTTTATATGTGCAGGATTAACTACGATAGCAAGTAATGAAGCAAAATGATATCCCGGAGTCAAGAACGTGATTTCGTTAGGAGTTCGAGAGTTCGTCGGAAGTCCAAACATTCGTCGGAAGTTCTGCAGGAACAAGCCGAGAAGTCTCGGAGCTTGCCAGAGAAGCTTGTCGGAACTCACCAAGAAGATCGTCGGAAGTTCACCAGAAGATCGCCGGAAGCCCACCGGAAGAAACCAAGACTTACGGACTTGTTTAGCTTAAGTATGTCTTAGATTTCATAGTTAGCATGTAATTAGGATTAGATTTTGGGCCAACCCAATTATAAGCCTGTTGGGCCCATGTAAGGACTATGTTGGGCCTAATGAAAGGCCCAAACAGTGACCCAAGAAGTTGCACCATCGTGGCATAGTCTTCAAGACTATGTCAAGCGGTGGTACCACTAGTCTGGGCGGTGGTACCGCCCCTAGCAGGGTGCTATGCGGTGGTACCACTAGTCTGAGCGGTGGTATCGCCTAGTGGCCCAGTGCTAGGTAGTGGTACCGCCAGACTGGGCGGTGGTACCGCCCAGTGTAGTGTTAGTGTCAAACTGACACTAGCAATGGTACTGTCCAGCATAGGCGATGGTACCGCCCGGACCTAGGAAACCCGGGATGAGATATTTTTAGGCTCTAAGTTTGAATCAACTTAAAGTCTATAAATACCCCTCTCATCGCTGGTTAACAAACACAAGCATAGAGAGTTTAAAAGTGAAGAAACGCTATTGCAATCACTTGAGAAATCCCCTCCTATAGTCTAAGTTTAAATTCTGTTTAGGAGTGAGTGCTTATAAAGGTTGTCTCCTAAACCTATGAAAAGGAGAAGAGGGGTGTAAAAGGTGGTTGGTCTTTGTCTTTTCAAGGAAGACCGATAGTGGATGCTGGTGGCCTCGACGGAAGAGGAATCGACGAAGTGGATGTCGGTCACGACGAACGAACCACTATAAAATTGGCGTGTTCTCTAGTTTGCATTTCTATTGTTGCCATTTACTTTACTGCAAACCATTTTACTTGCTTACTGCCTTCAATATATTTACGAACATATGTTTTAAGTTAAGTTTCCGAAATCAGTTTTTATCGTATGAAAGAATTTTTCGAAACCGACGTATTTTACCGCTGCACTAATTCACCCCCCCTCTTAGTTCCGACTCGTTCCTAACAGACATCACATGCGCAACAGAAGATATATTCGTTGTCGTGCGAAGATTGATGCACAAAAATCTATGAAACTTAAAAACATGTGTAAGATAGATTGTATTACCCAGAGAGATCGTATATCCTTGAATCCCCATAGATCTCTAGGAGAGGTTGAAGGAGGTCAAGTGCCCTCATCTCTAGCGGTGATCTACAAAATAGGGCTACGACGATGCTCCTCAAAACTCCAGGCCTACTTTGAGTTGAAGAGGGGAAGGAGAATAGAAGAGGCAAGCAAAGGCTCTAGCATATGATGTTGAATCTCGTATTTTGATGATGAAACCAATTGATAATTATGTTTATGTTTAACTGCATTTTGAGTGATGCAGGTCTACTCGATCAGGATTAGACAATTAAGGCAGGAGGAATTGACGTTGCGTCGGAGGATATCACGTTAGGATATTGGATTGCAGAAGGCTTCGGACGTCGGGCATCGGGCCAAGAGCGGAATTGCGCCAAGGATATCGGTGTTACGGAGGTCAACCGCTGATTGGGCAACAAGCCGCAAGAGAGGATGATGCACCGAAGAATCGGACGAAGCGCCAACCAATGACGTGCCGGGCAACAGAATGTCAATTCGCTTTATAATAATTGTCTAGATCGAAGTAGAGTTTTTGCTTGTGTGTGCAGGATTAACTACGATAACGATGAAGACATAAAGCAAAACAAAGTGTCGGAGTCAAGCACGAAGGATTCATTGCGAGTTCGAGAGTTCGACGGAAGTCCGAAGGTTCGTCGGGAATGCTGCCGGAACTAGCCAAGAATGAGTAGGGAGCTTGCCGAAGGGTTTTTCGGAAGCTCGCCGGAAGGTTCGTTGGAAGTTCGCGGAGCTCACCGAGAAAGATCGGAGCTTGCTGAAGAAGCTCATCGGAACTCGCCAAGATCAAATCGTGAAGTCTAGGAGCTTGTCGGGAGTCCGCAGAATGGTTTCCGAGAGTTTATCGGAAGATTGCCGGAAGTTCGCCGGAAGCTCGTTGGAAGAAGTCTTGACTTATGGACTTTGTAATAGCTTAGAAAATGTCTTTAAATTCATAGTTAGCATGTTAATTAGGATTAGGATTAGGTATTAATCTTATAACCCAAGTAGGGGCCAATTGGGCCCGAGTTCGGACTAGTTTGGGCCAAGTTTGGAGCCCAACCAGTGAGCTAAATTGGCCTAGGCGGTGGCACCGCCTAGCACCCGAGAGCTAGGCAGTGACACCTCTTGGGCTGGGCGGTTGCACCGCCCAGCACCTGAGCGCTGGGCGGTGGCACCGCCAGCATCGGGAACATAAGAGAATTCAAATTTTTGGAGCCCAAATTTGAATCCTCTTGAGGCCTATAAATACCTTTCAAGTCTCAGCTGAGAATATAACTTTTTGAGCAGCAAGTGATTGAGAGAAAAGTCTTAGAAGAGTCTTTGCCTTTCTTGTTTTCAATTTGCTAGTGTTCACCTCCTTCTTTCTTGCTGAAAATCTGTAAGAGAGTGAACCGCTTGTAAAAGTTGTAAGAGGGGTATTTACCCTTCCCTTTCAAGAAATTTGCTAGTGGAAGGTGGGAGCCTCATCGAAGAGGGGCCTCGCAAGTGGATGTAGGTCATTTGACCGAACCACTGTAAAATCGACGTAATCTCTGGTTTGCATTTACTTATTGTCATTTATATTACTGCAAACCATTTGCACTTTAATGCTATACTGCTTTGTCTTCGTCTTACTTATCTCTTCAAGTTACAACGCAATTGAAACGGTTTTAAACAAAAACGTTGCTTTTATCGTACGAAGTTTCCGAAAAGTGTTTAAATCGTGAAAAGTTTATCGCACTTCACCGCTGCACTAATTCACCCCCCCCCATCTTAGTGCCGCTCCGTTCCTAACAATTGGTATCAGAGCCCGGTATTTCTCATTTCAGATTTACACCCGAGAGAAATGACTCTTCATGGCTTTCAAGAGGGCTTATCGGTTGTTTGTCCACCATTATTTAACGGATTGGACTACACTTATTGGAAAACTCGAATGAGAGTTTTCTTGATTTCCGTGAATTTGGATTTATGGAATATCGTTGAAAATGGTTTTCAAATTCCCTCTAAACCGATGAACGAATGGTCGGATTTGGAGAAGAAATATTTTTCTTTAAACGCAAAGGCTATGAATGCCTTATTTTGCGCTTTGGACAAAAATGAGTTCAATCGGATTTCTACGTGCGAAACGACTTTTGATATTTGGCGAACACTTGAAATCACGCACGAGGGAACTAGTAGTCAAAGACTCGAAAGTTAACATTTTATTGCATGATTTTGAGCTCTTTCAAATGCAACCAAGCGAGGCTATAGGCGACATGTACACCCGTTTCACGGATGTCGTCAATAATCTAAGAGTTCTTGGTAAATCTTTTTCGAATTTTGATCTCGTAAGCAAGATCTTAAGATCCCTTCCAAAAAGGTGGGATTCTAAAATAACCGCAATACAAGAAACAAAATATTTAAATATTTTTCCACTTGAAGAACTAATTGGGTTGTTGATGACATATGAAATGGTACACAATGCACATGATGAACAAAATCACCTTCCAAAGAACAGGAAGGATTTGGAACTCCGGACAAATGGATACCACTTGAGCAATGACTCAAGTGATGAGGACAATGATGAACTTGAATTTCGAACACTAAATCTTAATAAGTTTATTAAACAAAAATCTAAAATAAACAATGAAGTTGAATGGAGGAAGAGGCCAAAGAAGAGGAAGGCAACCAAGGATGAATCAAGAACTTCCAAAGGTGAAACGGCGAATTGGGCTTTGACGGGCTTCGACTACAAGGTAAGTAACTCAACTCTCTTGAATTATTTTGAAATTACTTGATGTTTTCCATGATGCATTTTCTCTTTTCTTTTGAATAATTATTTTTCTTGAAAATTGTATGTTTTATGTTAATAGAATAAAATGTTAGATTTAAATAATCATATATATGTGCTTGAGAAGCAAGAATGTGTATTTTGATGATTTCCATATTAACCTTCAATGATGATGCATGGTTTTTATATGGAAGGCTTGATAATTTTTTTTTTAAACCTAGTCTTTGGTTTTCAAACATGATGTATGTTTTTGACATAAGAACAAAACTTGAGCATGCTAATATAAAGTCAATCACATAAATTAAAACTAAAGAAGTTTTAGTTATCTATAAGAATCATTCAAAATTATGTTCAATAAAACCATTGCATAATGATGTAATGAAAATATTAAACATTTTAAAACCATGTTTTAGTGTCATGCATAATGATCATGCTTAATAAATTTCGAAATTATGCATATGAATCTTGTGATTTATGGATTATTGATTTTTACCATAATGAAAGTGCCTTATTAATCTTTGTTGTAATAAATCTTACACTTTCGGTTTTAAACATTATATATGTTTTTATTTGGTATAAGTGAAATAAAATCATATGAATTGAAACAACTAAAAAGCGGAAAATATTTTTTCCTTGAAAATTTATTTTTCTCTATCCTATTGATCTTGATGTTTATTTTGATAAATCTATGTATACCATTTTGAATCTCTTGAAAGTAATGTTGATATTTTGATGATTTAAATTTGAAATGAGTTTTATCAAAATCATGATATTGATTTCTTGGAATAACATGAGATTACCTTTGATGATCATTTTGATTCATGGAATTTTGGATTCATGACTTGGTCTTACATTTGTTTATGAGATGGTTGAAATCTTTATACGTTTGAATTATTCCCTTCTCCTTTCAATTTATGCATGTTGTATGTTAAAGATTTAAAACCATGTTTTGGTATCATGCATATCTAAGAAATATTGATGTGACAAATTGAATAAGTTGAAAATGAATGATGATTTTTCTCTTGAATATAACTTGTGATATTTTTTATATAAATCATCATTTTGATTTCTCGACATTCGATACATGAGATTTTATTATAAATCAAAATTTTTCATTAATCGATCTTCTACGATTTTACTTGATATTCTCTTGAGAGGAGATTTTCTAAATGAATCATGATTTTTCCTTGTGAGTTCTTGGAGTTATTACTTGATTTTTCTTTTAAAACAAGATCTCTTCTTTGTACTCCTATGATTTTTCTTGATATTTTATTTAAAGAAGATATTTACTATATGAATCATGTCTTTTGGTATTCAAATAATTTTATCCTTCATGACATGATTTCTTTGTATTTATGGCTTGCATGGCTTGAAATGTTTTGGTATAATGCTTGCAATGATGAAATATTCATAAAGTTAAAATGATGTATGCAATACTTATGATAATGTTGTACATGATGTATTTATTGCATATGATGTGTATCATGAATGCTTTAAATGATGAATGTTTGGTATCATGATCAACATGTTGATAAATGCTTAAAAATTTTAATGTTTGAGTATCATGTATGATATGCTTATTAATGATGATTGATTTATTTTTCGGTATCGTGCATGAAAAATAAGGTTATTGAAATTGTGTATGTTTTAATTTGAATATATAATGATGCACAAATAAGAATGATACTTACCTTTGTCATAATATGAAAATTGATATAAGGGTCTTCCCTTCTTTTTGACAATGACAAAGGGGGAGCAAGAATTTCTAGCGTGGACATCATGAAAAGAGGCAAACTAACTAGCTTGCACAATTCAAGATGAAAGCAAAAATTGCACTTCTCAAAAGAGAAGATGCAAATGTAACATTTGCCAAATTGTTTGCTTGCCTCATGTAAAACATTATCTCTTGCTAGTTTGACATTTTTGCTAGCTTGTATGTTGCAAAACTTGATCACTTTTTCAAACATTTTGCTAGCTTAACTTTGCAAAGAAAGCAAAAATGACACTTCTAGAAGAAAGAGCTTGTTATTTTGAACATCACAAGCTTGCCTATCTTAAGAAACAAAAATTGCAAAAGTGCTATCTTGCCTATCTCAAGAAACAAAACTTTCAACTTGCACATTGCAATAGGAAGCAAGAATTATGAGCTTACACAAGAAAGCTATCTTGCATTTGCTTTCGAAATTTTTGCTAGCTTGTATATTGTGAAACTTACATATCGTAAAAATTGCTAGCTTGTAGTCTAAAGAGAAGCAAAAAGTTGCTATCTCAAAAGAAGCAAATGTGCTATCTTGTCTATCTTAAGAGGCAAAAATGCTAACTTGCACATCTAGCAAAACTTGACAAATTTGCATATTTCAAGAAGCAAGAGTTGCTTTCTTGAACAACTCAAATATTGCTAGCTTGCATGATGTAGAACTTGCTATCTTGAACATTACCAAAAGTGCTATATTGTATGCTGTAAAACTTGCATATCTAAAACTTGATAGCTTGAATGTCCTAAGCATGATGCATTACTTGCTAAATTTTCTAGCTTCAAAACTGTATGATGATAAAACTTAATATTATGTTTTTCATGCAATGAGTTGAACTTATATTACAAACACAAAGAATAGTTGTACTTCTCCTTTTTGTTGATGACAAAGGGGGAGAAGTATGTTGATGACATGATATGCATAAGTCTATGCATTAGTTCATAATGACGTGTTGCAAGTATTCATGATAAATATTGCAATGACTTAAATTCAGTTTGAATTCAAGGTTCTATCAATATGGCATATTGATAGGGGGAGTTTGTTTAAACTCCGGGAGTCAAGTTTAACTCCGTCATCAATTGGTTGTCATCATCAAAAAGGGGGAGATTGTTGAATCTCGTATTTTGATGATGAAACCAATTGATAATTATGTTTATGTTTAACTGCATTTTGAGTGATGCAGGTCTACTCGATCAGGATTAGACAATTAAGGCAGGAGGAATTGACGTTGCGCCGGACGAGATCACGTTAGGATATTCGATTGCAGAAGGCTTCGGACGTCGGGCATCGGGCCAAGAGCGGAATTGCGCCAAGGATATCGGCGTTACGGAGGTCAACCGCTGATTGGGCAACAAGCCGCAAGAGAGGACGACGCGCCGAAGAATCGGACGAAGCGCCAACCAATGACGTGCCGGGCAACAGAATGTCAATTCGCTTTATAATAATTGTCTAGATCGGAGTAGAGTTTTTGCTTGTGTGTGCAGGATTAACTACGATAACGATGAAGACATAAAGCAAAACAAAGTGTCGGAGTCAAGCACGAAGGATTCAATGCGAGTTCGAGAGTTCGACGGAAGTCTGAAGGTTCGTCGGGAATGCTGCCGGAACTAGCCAAGAATGAGTAGGGAGCTTGCCGAAGGGTTTTTCGGAAGCTCGCCGGAAGGTTCGTTGGAAGTTCGCGGAGCTCACCGAGAAAGATTGGAGCTTGCCGAAGAAGCTCATCGGAACTCGCCAAGATCAAATCGTGAAGTCTAGGAGCTTGCCGGGAGTCCGCAGAATGGTTTCCGAGAGTTTATCGGAAGACCGCCGAAAGTTCGCCGGAAGCTCGCTGGAAGAAGTCTTGACTTACGGACTTTGTAATAGCTTAAAAAATTCTTTAAATTCATAGTTAGCATGTTAATTAGGATTATGATTAGGTATTAATCCTATAACCCATGTAGGGGACAATTGGGCCCGAGTTCGGATTGGTTTGGGCAAAGTTTGGAGCCCAACCAGTGAGTTGAATTGGCCTAGGCGGTGGCACCGCCTGGGTTGGGCGGTGGCACCGCCCAGCACCCGAGAGCTGGGCGGTGACACCTCCTGGGCTGGGCGGTTGCACCGCCCAGCACCCGAGCGTTGGGCGGCGGCATCGCTTGGTTGGGCGGTGGCACCGCCAGCATCGGGAACATAAGAGAATTCAAATTTTTGGAGCCCAAATTTGAATCCTCTTGAGGCCTATAAATACCCCTCAAGTCTTAGCTGAGAATATAACTTTTTGAGCAGCAAGTGATTGAGAGAAAAGTCTTAGAAGAGTCTTTGCCTTTCTTGTTTTCAATTTGCTAGTGTTCACCTCCTTCTTTCTTGCTGAAAATCTGTAAGAGAGTGAACCGCTTGTAAAAGTTGTATGAGGGGTATTTACCCTTCCCTTTCAAGAAATTTGCTAGTGGAAGGTGGGAGCCTCATCGAAGAGGGGCCTCGCAAGTGGATGTAGGTCATTTGACCGAATCACTGTAAAATCGACGTAATCTCTGGTTTGCATTTACTTATTGTCATTTATATTACTGCAAACCATTTGCACTTTAATGCTATACTGCTTTGTCTCCGTCTTACTTATCTCATCAAGTTAAAACGCAATCGAAACGGTTTTAAACGAAAACGTTGCTTTTATCGTACGAAGTTTTCGAAAAGTGTTTAAATCGTGAAAAGTTTATCGCACTTCACCGCTGCACTAATTCACCCCCCCCCCCTCTTAGTGTCACTCGGTTCCTAACATATGAACCACTAATTCCTTCCTATTTATAGAGGTCCCTTATCAACTTAACCCTAATGAATCCTCCCTTATTGGGTATTGAATCTACATCCAACTACCCAAGCCTCTTAGAATAATGGATCTCTATCCAATAATCTCACATGAGCTCTTATTATATTTCATCCATAGGATCCAATAATTCAAGGGCTTATTGGATATCCAATAAGATAGGAGCTCCAGTGGATAACTCATATCCGAACCTCTACTCATTGCAATGCCTACTATATGTGTGTGACCTTCTAGGCCCAATATCAAGCTGGCCGTGAGTCATATATATCAGAACATTAACTCGGTGAATTATTATCTCCATAATAATTCACTCGACTCATCGACTACGGACGTACTAGGCTACTACGCCACAATCCCCAGACGATACAAGGGAATCAAATCCATTGGACCTATCTATCCTCAATTACCGTATACCTATAGTCTCACATCCATCTAATATCCTAGATATCGTATACTAAGCATGGTGTGTCAGACCCATACGGTTTCTACTCGAGTCTCGCTCTAATCGGATTCTCTCAAAGAAACTATTTCTCTCTCAATCTGAATGACCCTAGCTAGGGATTTGTTTGAGCAAGAACATATAGGACATTCCTCTCATGACATTGAGAGTGGATGATCCTTTATCGACACTTAATAATCCTCGTATGGTTAGCTACCACTCCCGATGACCGGTTGTGCTAGATCTGGGACATCCAAACCTATAAGTCATCACATGTGATAAATACCAAAATTATAATAAGCAAAAAGACTGCGTGTCATCACATGTGTCATCGCTCATGTGATTGGATTACAGGGCACATATGACCAGTAATCTCTCACTTGACCTAAATCCAATCACCTATGTGTTTGATCTCAATCAGACCCCTATGACACTCAAAGACAATATAAGATAATGGCTTTGTCAGTGGATCTACAATGTTATCTTCAGATAGAACATTTTTCACTGATACATCTCCTCAGGTCATGATCTCTCTTATTAGGTGGAACCTCCTCAGAACATGCTTAGATTTCTGATGAGACCTGGATTCCTTCGCTTGAGCAATCGCCCTATTGTTATTACAATATAAGGGAATAGACTCCTCGTTGCTTGCCACGACTCCCAAATCTATGATGAACTTCTTCATCCAGACTCTCTCTTTTGTTGCCTCTACTGCAGCAATGTACTCCGCCTCTATGGTCGAGTCAGTAGTAATAGCTTGGAACTCTTCCAGCACATTGTTCCTCCATTTAAAGTGTACATATATCCCAAATTCGACTTGCTATCATGGACATCGGACTGAAAACTTGAGTCTATGTAGCTTTCAACCTTGAGGTGATTACCTCCAAATACTAGTAAAAGATCCTTAGTCCTTCTCAAGTACTTAAGGATACACTTTACTGCTTTCTAGTGCTCCAAGCCTACATCCACCTAATACCTGCTTGTGACACTCAGAGCATACGCTATATCAGGCCTGGTGTATAGCATGACATACATGATAGACCCTATCGCTGAGGCATAGGGTATCCTATCCATGTTCGCCCTTTCTTCAGGAGTCTTTGGAGACATACTCTTAGAAAGTGATATCCCATGTCTCATTGGTATGAGACCTCTCTTGGAATTTTTCAAGCTAAACCTTGTGACAATGGTGTCTATGTACCTAGACTAGGACAAGCCAAGCATCTTCTTGGATCTAACTCTATAGATATAATTCCTAAGATATATGATGCTTCCTCTAAGTTCTTCATTGAGAAGTACCTAGATAACCAAGCATTTACTATGGATAGCATTCCTACATCATTCCCAATGATCAGGATGTCATCCACATATAACATCAAGAAGGTGATAGCACTCCCACTTACCTTCCTATACACACAAGGCTCATCTTCGTTCTTAACGAAGTCATAAGATCTGATTGTTTCATTAAATCTTATGTTCCAACTTCGAGAAGCTTGCTTTAGTCCATAAATGGATCTAAGCAACCTGCATACCTTATCTGGGCAGTCCTTAGACACGAATCTCTCGGGCTGTATCATATTCACCATTGAGGATTATAGTTTTCATGTCCATCTGCCATATCTCATAATGATAGTGTGCTACAATAGCCAATAGAATTCGGATAGATTTTAGCATGGCTACGGGTGAGAAGGTTTCGTCATAGTCAACACCTTGTCTTTTACGATACCTCTTAGCTACTAGCCTTACATTATAGGTCTCTACCTTTCCATCTACTCCGATTTTTTTCTTAAAGATCCACTTGCAACCGATGGATACAATACCTTCGGGCGCATCAACTAGGTTCCAAATCTTATTGGAGTATATGGAATCCTTATCAGAATTCATGGTTTTTTGCCACTTCCCAAAGTCTATACTCATAATAGCCTCCTTGTAGGTCTGAGGATCAATATCCTCAATATCCTCTCCTCCAATATGTCCCACATATCTCTCAGGAGGATGGGATACTCTATCGGACCTACATAAAGTTGGAACTTGTGGGTTAGGTACCTGAACATACTCGAGCTGTAGAGTGGTGCTTGAGCTAGGTTCTCTAACCTCGTTCAACTCTATTATACTTCCTTTGTCTCCGCCAAGAATGTATTTCTTCTCAAGGAACATTGCTCTCTTAGCTACAAAGACCTTTTGGTCCTCGAGATAATAGAAATAATACCCATAAGTTTCCTTGGGGTATCCTATGAACATACACTGCTCTATCCTTGATTCCAACTTATCGGGGTTGTGCCTTTTAACGTGGGCAAGGAAGCCCTAAATATTAATAATTTTAAGATTGGGTTTCTTCCCTTTCCATATCTCATATAATGTAGACATTACCGACTTAGTTAGAACTCTGTTCAGAAGGTAAGCTACGATCTCTAGGGCATATCCCTAGAATGAGATGGGTAGGTCAGCGAAACTCATCATGGACCGTACTATGTCTAACAGCATACTATTCCTCCTTTCAAATATACTATTAAATTGAGGTGTATAAGGAGGTGTCTATTCGAATATAATCCCATGGTCCTTGAGGAACTGGATAAACTATATACTTAAGTACTCACCTCCTCGATCTGATCGAAGAGTCTTGATACTCTTTCCCGTTTGGTTCTCCACTTCATTCTTATACTCTCTAAATTTCTCAAAGGCATTGGACTTGTACTTCATTAAGTATATATATCCATACATTGAGAAATCATCAGTAAAGGTAATGAAGTAGGAGTAACCACCAATAGCATAAGTTGACATGATTCCACAAACATTACTATATATGAGTTCCAATAGCTTAGTGGCTCTTTCTCCAGTTCTACTGAATGGAGAGTTGGTCTGTTTTCCACAAAGGCAAGGCTCATAAGTTGCATATGATTCATAGTTGAATGGATCTAGATATCCATCCTTTAGTTACTTTTGAATTCTTCCCTCGTGGATGTGACCTATAGCTTATAATGCCACAGGTATGCACTATTCACCGCATCTCGTTTCCTCTTAGATACACTTACATTCATGGTATGTGAAGTAGTTTCTAACATAAACAAACAATTATGCAATATTCCTCTCGTAATGATCTCATCATCTAATAATATTGAACAACCATTGTTCTCAAAAACTAATTTATATCCACTAACTATCAATAATGAAATAAAAATTATATTTCTGATAAAACAAGGAACAAAATAACATGCATCCAATGCAATAATAGTTCCACCAGACATATGTAGGATGACCTCGCCAACAGCTAATGCAGTAACTTTTGCTCCATTGCCTATCTTGAGATCCATCTCGCCAATCTCCTAGGCCTTGCCAGAACCTGCAACGAATTGTAAATATGATAAGCACTATCGGTATCCAATACCTATGTGTTATCATAAGTGTATGACAATAGAGACTGATAATGAATGTACTTGAAGCTTCTCTATACTTCTATTTCGCCATCTTTGCAAGGTACTCTTTGCAATTCCTCTTCTAGTGCCCATCTTTGTCATAGTGGAAGCATTGGCCTTTGTCCTTTGTCGGGTCTTTCTTAACAACCTTTGCTTTACTTGGTATGCCCTTGCCCTTGCCCGTCTTAAGGGACTTTTCTACTTTTCTTTTCTTTTTGGTCTCACTAGTGTAGAGAACTGGCTTCTCTTTCTTGATAGTGCTCTCTACCTCCCTTATCATATTGAGGAGCTCCGGTAGAGTCACCTCAAGTTTGTTCATATTAAAATTCATTATAAACTATGAAAAGGAATCTGGTAGGGATTGAAGCACAAGATCCACACACAGGTTATCCTCTAGGACCTACGAGTTTCTCTATCCACTCAATCAATTTTAGAACATGTTTCTACATCGGTGTCCCATCAGTCATCCTAGCACGGAAGAGGCTCTTGGATATCTCATATCATTGAGTCCTTCCCTATTCCTCAAATAGTTTACGAACATGTAGGAGAATGGATCTGGCATCCATCTTTTCATGTTGTCTCTATAACTCAGGAGTCATGGAGCCTAACATATAACACAGAGTAAGAGTGGAGTCATCAATGTACTTCATATAGCGAGTGATCTCATCCTCGTTTGCCCCTTCCTCGGGCGTTGGCATCACTGTATCAAGGACGAACATAATTTTCTCCGCCATGAGAATAATTCTCAAGTTGTGGAGCCAATCCATATAATTTGGACTAATGAGGTAGTTGACACCAAGTATGCAACGTAAGGGATTTAAAAGCGATATTTTTTGAAAATAAAGATATAAGAGAAATAAAAAACATGCAGATTTTATAAAAAATAAATAATCAAGATATAGACTTCTATCTTAATATGCTCCCACTATTTTACTAGCGAGTCACGCAACACCCTCAGCACATGAAACAGAAATCTTCGGCAAATTTCTAGTGGGGATCAAGATCCAATCAGTGTCTTTATGTAACCTCGAGGGACTCGACCAATCACACTAAGCACAAAAGGTAGACAACTCTTCCCGATCACAACTCCTTATGATTCCTGTCTTGTTCAGTCTCCGAATCATCATGGTCTCGAGGGACTCGACCAACCATGATGTTCAGTTAGTCAATACCATCATTATAAGATGAGTCTGATTCGATAATATACCTTCGAGGGACTCGACCAAGCATATTATATCCTTAGGTCACCGGTGACATCTCTATATTATAGGTAAGATAATGAATCGTGATATAGGTGAGTCTCGAGGGACTCGACCAACTCAACCTATATTGAGAATCAATCCCTACCTATAACGATGGAAGGCCACGTGGGTCAATCTAATTGCCTCACGTTTACCGACTTAATATTGTCGAGAGAGGGATTTCTTTGATTTGGTCTTCTAATATGATATGTTATACACATACATATTTAATATATATATATATATATATATATATATATATATATATATATATATATATATATATATATATATATATATATATATCTAGTAGGTGTATAAACAATCACACATCACATGAGCAATTATACTAGATGATCACATGAGCTAGTCATAGGTGCCCAACAAGCCAATCACGTGAGTGATGACATGTGTGACTTGATACAGAATCTTTTTGCTTATTATATTTTGGCATATATCACTTTATAACTATTGCATAAATGCATATATATATTGTGATGTCCTTGGATTTGTGCAATGAGAATCGGATCGTGATGAGATCATGATAATGAGATTGATTCACCTTTAAACACATATCCTAAATAATCCTGGTCATAGGTTACTTGAGAGGGATATCGTGATAACCGGACAGACTGGTGTGCTGTATACCCATCCATATGATGGATGTAGCTGGTCTCATAGCTACTCGTGAAGGGACACTAGGGATACAGTACAAGTGCTCATTAGAGAATGAGTTCACTGATTGATCCGCTTACGGAATGTTGGATGGTTGATGATGGCTTATTATCAGACAGCGATTCCGTAGTCCTAGTGTGTATCTGGTCCTTAGACTTGAGAAACCAAGGATATCCTGTATGAGTGCTCCACTCTTTGATACTAGACTTATAGGTTTGGTTGTCCCATATCTAATACAGCTAGTCATTGGGAGTGGTAGTCGACCTTACGAGTGCTATTGAGTATCGATAGAGAATCATCCACTCTCAGCGTCATGAGAGGAATATCCCATGTGTTCTTGCTCAGACAAATCCTGGCCAGGGTCATTCGGGTTGAGAGAGAAATAGTTCTCCGGGAGAATTCGATTAGAGCGAGACTCGAGTAGAAACTGTATGGGTCTGACAACACCATGCTCGATATACGGTCTCTGGGATATTAAATGGATGAGGGACTATAGGTATACGGTAACTGAGGACAGACAAGTCAAATGGATTGGATTCCCCTGTATCGTCTAGGGACTACGGCGTAGTGGCCTAGTACGTCCGTAGTCGATGAGTTAAGTGAATTATTACAGAGATAATAATTCATTGAGTTAGAAGGAGTTCTGATAGGTATGACTCATAGCCAGCTCGATATTGGGCCTAGAGGGTCACACACATATGGTAGGCATTGCGATGAGTAGAGGTTCGGATATGAGATATCCGACGGAGCCTTGTCTTATTGGATGTACATCTAATACCCACTAGGGGAGGACCCATTAGGGTTTGACAAGGGACCTCTATAAATAGGAGGGATTCAGAGCCTCATAGGCTAGAGCCTTTGCTTGCCTCTCCTATTTTCCTCCCCCTCTCCACCTCAGAGTAGGCCTGGAGTTTTGAGGAGCATCGTCGCAGCCCTGCTGTGTGGATCACTGCTAGAGAGGAGGACGCTTGACCTCTTTCACCCTCTCCTAAGGATCTGTAAGGAAACAGGGATATACGATCTCCCTAGGTAACACAATCTACTCTATATGCAATTTTAAGTTTCGTGGATTTTGCGCACCAATCTTCGCCCGACGACGAACATCTCTTTGGGAATCAGGGATTTTGTTTTCTTGTTTTTCTGTTGCGCATCTGATGTCGCCCCGCAAGATTCGCCAACTGTAGTATTAGAGCCAAGTTGTTCGTGCGAATGATTGGTTTTGAACTGCATGTGTTGTATTTAGGAAAAACTTTTGACATTAAAATAGTTGACGCAAAAGCGAGAAAGCGTAGCAACAGTTGCTGCCCTCGATCTGCGTGCGTGTAACGCAGTCGTAGGCAGGTAGCACAGGGGTTGCGTCTACAGCAACCGGCCGGCGGCCCGCTTGCAGCAGGCTTGCGTCCGGCGGGGCCGGCAGCCCGCAAGTAGAGGCGCCTGCAGCCGCTTCTCCCACGGGCGAAACACCTGTTGAATCTCGTATTTTGATGATGAAACTACTTGATTTATGTTTATGATTTAATCTGCGTTTTGAGTAACGCAGGATGCTTCGATCAGGATGAGATAATTAAAGCAGGAAAATCATGTTGTTCCGGAGGAACATGTTAGAAGATTGGACGTCGGGCCGGTGGATCGGTCGACGTATCGACAGAAGGCTTCGGGCCGTGGATTCGGGCATCGGGCCAAGAAGAGCGGGTATTGTGCCAAGGATATCGGAGTTGTGAAGTCAACTGGCTGATTGGGCAATAGGCTGCAGGAGAGGACGATGCGCCGAAGAATCGGACGAAGCGTTGAGGGACCAATGACATGCCGGACAACTTGGTTAATTGCTTAGGATTAATTGTCTCGATCGAAGTTTTGTTTTAAGTGTGCAGGATTAACTATGATGGAAGAAAGACATACAGCAGGAGTTGCGCCAGAGTCAAGACAACGATCACGTTGGGAGTTCGATGGAAGTTCGGATAGTTGTCGGAGGTTCTGCGGGAACAAATCCGAATGCCCATAAGCTTGCCAAAAGAAGCTCGTCGGAACTCGCCAAGTGGATCGTCGCAAGTCCAGGAGTTTGCCGGAAGTCCGCAGGAGCATCACCGAGGGTTCTTCGGATGATCGACGGAAGTTCGCCGGAAACTCGTCGGAAGAAGCGATTGACGCACCGGAGCAAGCTGCAGAAATTGTCTTAGGACTTATCGTAGTTAGCACAATGATTAAGTTGGAAATGGGAGGTGATCCCATTAACTTAATCTTGGGGCAATTGGGCCCCTAAAAAAACCCAAATTGGGCCGAATGGATCAACCCATTCGGACCTTGATTGCTGTGGGAGGTGCAACCGCCCAAGCCAGGAGGTGGCACCGCCTGGGCTAAGTCTCCCAGCGAGACTGGGCGGTGCAACCACCCCAGCCAGGAGGTGGCACCGCCTGGGCTCAATCTCCGAGCTCTGCCGGGCGGTGCAACCGCCTAAGTCAGGAGGTGCAACCGCCTGAGCTTGGTCTTCGAGCTCTGGCAAGAGGTGCAACCACCCCTGACAAGAGGTAGCACAGCCCAGAGGCTCAGTCTTCGAGCTCTGCCTGGCGGTGCAACCGCTCAAGTCAGGAGGTGCAACCGCCTGATCCCGGAATTCCGGGAATTGATAGTTTTGAGCTCCAAATTTGAACTGGGTTGGGGCCTATAAATACCCCACCCATTTAGCACTAAGAAAGCATAGAACTTACATCGAAATCTTGATCTTTTTCTGTGATCCTTAGAGCTCAAAATTATTGTAAAGGTCAAAAGTTCTTCTCCCTCTGTTCTTCAAAGTTCTGAGTTTTAAAGAGAGGAGAGAAAATTCTGTAAGGGTTGTCTCCTAAGCTCGTCAAAAGGAGTGAAACTGTAAAAGGGTGGTTGGCCTTCACCTATTGAAGGAAGGCCTCTAGTTGACGTCGGTGACCTCGTCGGTGGAGGAAGCCAAAAGTGGAGTAGGTCAAGATTGACCGAACCACTCTAAATCTCGGTTTACATTTACTTTGAGCATATTATCTTTACTGCAAACCTCCTCTAAAGCTTACTGCTTTCTGCGCATATACGATCGGGTTTCAAGCTTTGCACTTCCCGAATCAGCGTTTAGACGTAAATCTATTTTTTTCGTACGATCATCATATTTCAGTTTGCGTTTACGTTTTGATTTCAATCATAACTGGAAACTGCCTTTATATCCTTGCTTAAACTGCATCTCGCCTAATCAAGTGATTTACGAATCAACATTTAGACGTAAATCAGCTTCTTCGTACGAACGTCATATTTCAGTTTGCGCTTATATTCTGGTTTTCATCATAACTGCAAACTGCCTTCATAGATTGATTTTAACATCATCTCGCTTGATCTTAAGTTAAAGTAATCTTAGAATCGACTTTCACACCGAAATCATTTTTATCGTTCGAACGTGTGTTATCGTTGAAAGATTTCCGCTGCACTAATTCACCCCCCCCCTCTTAGTGCTCTTGATCCTAACAACACCCCCGCAGGGGCGGCCACCCGGCGGGACAGCACCGCTTGCAGGCGTTGCCCTGCGGGCAAAATCGCCCGCGGAGGCGGCGGCGCCCGCAGGGGCGCCAACCTGCAGGGGCAGCACCGCCTGCGGGCATTGCCCCCCCGGTAGAACCGCCCGCGGGGGCGCCCACCTGCAGCGGCAGCGCCGCCAGCAGGCGTGCCACCTGCCGGCGAGGGCGCCCGCCGTATAGGCCGCCACCAGTAGGGTGGCGGCGGTGGCGTCAGCAGCAAAGGGCATTATGGAAATAGGGTTTTCTAGGCAAAAGATAATTTTAGAAGATTGGACGTTGGGCCGGTGGATCGGTCGACGTATCGACAGAAGGCTTCGGGCCGTGGACTCGGGCATCGGGTCAAGAAGAGCGGGTATTGTGCCAAGGATATCGGAGTTGTGAAGTCAACTGGCCGATTGGGCAATAGGCTGCAGGAGAGGACGATGCGCCGAAGAATCGGACGAAGCGTTGAGGGACCAATGACATGCCGGACAACTTGGTTAATTGCTTAGGATTAATTGTCTCGATCGAAGTTTTGTTTTAAGTGTGCAGGATTAACTATGATGGAAGAAAGACATACAGCAGGAGTTGCGCCAGAGTCAAGACAACGATCACGTTGGGAGTTCGATGGAAGTTCGGATAGTTGTCGGAGGTTCTGCGGGAACAAATCCGAATGTCCATAAGCTTGCCAAAAGAAGCTCGTCGGAACTCGCCAAGTGGATCGTCGCAAGTCCAGGAGTTTGCCGGAAGTCCGCAGGAGCATCACCGAGGGTTCTTCGGATGATCGACGGAAGTTCGTCGGAAACTCGTCGGAAGAAGCGATTGACGCACCGGAGCAAGCTGCAGAAATTGTCTTAGGACTTATCGTAGTTAGCACAATGATTAAGTTGGAAATGGGAGGTGATCCCATTAACTTAATCTTGGGGCAATTGGGCCCCTAAAAAAACCCAAATTGGGCCGAATGGATCAACCCATTCGGACCTTGATTGCTGTGGGAGGTGCAACCGCCCAAGCCAGGAGGTGGCACCGCCTGGGCTAAGTCTCCCAGCGAGACTGGGCGGTGCAACCACCCCAGCCAGGAGGTGGCACCGCCTGGGCTCAATCTCCGAGCTCTGCCGGGCGGTGCAACCGCCTAAGTCAGGAGGTGCAACCGCCTGAGCTTGGTCTTCGAGCTCTGGCAAGAGGTGCAACCACCCCTGACAAGAGGTAGCACAGCCCAGAGGCTCAGTCTTCGAGCTCTGCCATGCGGTGCAACCGCTCAAGTCAGGAGGTGCAACCGCCTGATCCCGGAATTCCGGGAATTGATAGTTTTGAGCTCCAAATTTGAACTGGGTTGGGGCCTATAAATACCCCACCCATTTAGCACTAAGAAAGCATAGAACTTACATCGAAATCTTGATCTTTTTCTGTGATCCTTAGAGCTCAAAATTATTGTAAAGGTCAAAAGTTCTTCTCCCTCTGTTCTTCAAAGTTCTGAGTTTTAAAGAGAGGAGAGAAAATTCTGTAAGGGTTGTCTCCTAAGCTCGTCAAAAGGAGTGAAACTGTAAAAGGGTGGTTGGCCTTCACCTATTGAAGGAAGGCCTCTAGTTGACGTCGGTGACCTCGTCGGTGGAGGAAGCCAAAAGTGGAGTAGGTCAAGATTGACCGAACCACTCTAAATCTCGGTTTACATTTACTTTGAGCATATTATCTTTACTGCAAACCTCCTCTAAAGCTTACTGCTTTCTACGCATATACGATCGGGTTTCAAGCTTTGCACTTCCCGAATCAGCGTTTAGACGTAAATCTATTTTTTTCGTACGATCATCATATTTCAGTTTGCGTTTACGTTTTGATTTCAATCATAACTGGAAACTGCCTTTATATCCTTGCTTAAACTGCATCTCGCCTAATCAAGTGATTTACGAATCAACATTTAGACGTAAATCAGCTTCTTCGTACGAACGTCATATTTCAGTTTGCGCTTATATTCTGGTTTTCATCATAACTGCAAACTGCCTTCATAGATTGATTTTAACATCATCTCGCTTGATCTTAAGTTAAAGTAATCTTAGAATCGACTTTCACACCGAAATCATTTTTATCGTTCGAACGTGTGTTATCGTTGAAAGATTTCCGCTGCACTAATTCACCCCCCCCCTCTTAGTGCTCTTGATCCTAACAACAACCTCGCAGGGGCGGCCACCCGGCGGGACAGCACCGCTTGCAGGCGTTGCCCTGCGGGCAAAATCGCCCGCGGAGGCGGCGGTGCCCGCAGGGGCGCCAACCTGCAGGGGCAGCACCGCCTGCGGGCATTGCCCCCCCGGTAGAACCGCCCGCGGGGGTGCCCACCTGCTGCGGCAGCGCCGCCAGCAGGCGTGCCACCTGCCGGCGAGGGCGCCCGCCGTATAGGCCGCCACCAGTAGGGTGGCGGCGGTGGCGTCAGCAGCAAAGGGCATTATGGAAATAGGGTTTTCTAGGCAAAAGACAATTTTAGAAGATTGGACGTTGGGCCGGTGGATCGGTCGACGTATCGACAGAAGGCTTCGGGCCGTGGACTCGGGCATCGGGTCAAGAAGAGCGGGTATTGTGCCAAGGATATCGGAGTTGTGAAGTCAACTGGCCGATTGGGCAATAGGCTGCAGGAGAGGACGATGCGCCGAAGAATCGGACGAAGCGTTGAGGGACCAATGACATGCCGGACAACTTGGTTAATTGCTTAGGATTAATTGTCTTGATCGAAGTTTTGTTTTAAGTGTGCAGGATTAACTATGATGGAAGAAAGACATACAGCAGGAGTTGCGCCGGAGTCAAGACAATGATCACGTTGGGAGTTTGATGGAAGTTCGGATAGTTGTCGGAGGTTCTGCGGGAACAAATCCGAATGTCCATAAGCTTGCCAAAAGAAGCTCGTCGGAACTCGCCAAGTGGATCGTCGCAAGTCCAGGAGTTTGCCGGAAGTCCGCAGGAGCATCACTGAGGGTTCATCGGATGATCGACGGAAGTTCGCCGGAAACTCGTCGGAAGAAGCGATTGATGCACCGGAGCAAGCTGCAGAAATTGTCTTAGGAATTATCGTAGTTAGCACAATGATTAAGTTGGAAATGGGAGGTGATCCCATTAACTTAATCTTGGGGCAATTGGGCCCCTAAAAAAACCCAAATTGGGCCGAATGGATCAACCCATTCGGACCTTGATTGCTGTGGGAGGTGCAACCACCCAAGCCAGGAGGTGGCACTACCTGGGCTAAGTCTCCCAGTGAGACTGGGCGGTGCAACTGCCCCAGCCAGGAGATGTCACCGCCTAGGCTCAGTCTCCGAGCGAGATTGGGCGGTGCAACCTCCCTTGATAGTAGGTGGCACCGCCTGAGCTCAGTCTTCGAGCTCTGCTAGGCGGTGCAACCGCCTCAGTCAGGAAGTGCAACCGCCTAAGCTCGGTCTTCGAGCTCTGGCAAGAGGTGCAACCGCCCCTGACAAGAGGTAGCACCGCCTAGAGGCTCAATCTTCGAGCTCTGCCTGGCGGTGCAACCGCTCCAGTCAGGAGGTGCAACCGCCTGATCCCGGAATTTCGGGAATTGACAGTTTTGAGCTCCAAATTTGAACTGGGTTGGGGCCTATAAATACCCCACCCATTCAGCACTAAGAAAGCACAAAACTTACATCGAAATCTTGATCTTTTTCTGTGATCCTTAGAGCTCAAAATTGTTGTAAAGGTCAAAAGTTCTTCTCCCTCTGTTCTTCAAAGTTCTGAGTTGTAAAGAGAGGATAGAAAATTCTGTAAGGGTTGTCTCCTAAGCCCATCAAAAGGAGTGAAACTGTAAAAGGGTGGTTGGCCTTCACCTATTGAAGAAAGGCCTCTAGTTGACGTCGGTGACCTCGTCGGTGGAGGAAGCCAAAAGTGGAGTAGTTCAAGATTGACCGAACCACTCTAAATCTCGGTTTGCATTTACTTTGAGCATATTATCTTTACTGCAAACCTCCTCTAAAGCTTACTGCTTTCTGCGCATATAAGATCGGGTTTCAAGCTTTGCACTTCCCGAATCAGCGTTTAGTCGTAAATCTTTTTTTTCGTACGATCACCATATTTCAATTTGCGTTTACGTTTTGATTTCAAACATAACTGGAAACTGCCTTTATATCCTTGCTTAAACTGCATCTCGCCTAATCAAGTGATTTACGAATCAGCATTTAGACGTAAATCAGCTTCTTCGTACGAACGTCGTATTTCAGTTTGCGCTTATATTCTGGTTTTCATCATAACTGCAAACTGCCTACATAGATTGATTTTAACGTCATCTCGCTTGATCTTAAGTTAAAGTAATCTTAGAATCGGCTTTCACTCCGAAATCGTTTTTATCGTTCGAACGTGTTTTATCGTTGAAAGATTTCCGCTGCACTAATTCACCCCCCCCCTCTTAGTGCTCTTGATCCTAACAACACCCCCGGAGGGGCGGCCGCCCGGCGGGACAGCACCGCTTGCAGGCGTTGCCCTGCGGGCAAAATCGCCCGCGGAGGCGGCGGCGCCCGCAGGGGCGCCAACCTACAGGGGCAGCACCGCCTGCGGGCATTGCCCCGCCGGTAGAACCGCCCGCGGAGGCGGCGGTGCCCGCGGGGGCGCCCACCTGCAGCGGCAGCGCCGCCAGCGGGCGTGCCACCTGCCGGCGAGGGCGCCAGCCGTATAGGCCGCCACCAGTAGGGTGGCGGCGGTGGCGTCAACAGCAAAGGGCATTATGGCAATAGGGTTTTCTGGGTAAAAGATAATTTTACCCCTCGAAATTTGAGAAATTCCTATTTCAGTCTTTTGTCCAAATTATGAAAATATGTTAGGACTCTAGCTTGGAGAGTCCTAATTGAAAGGGATATTCTTGTAAACCTACCTAAGCCGACCCCTATTAAAGAGATGAAGAGGCCGGTTAGGGTTAGGAGGTTATTTCTTATAGAAGAATAAGGAGTTGTAAAAGAATATGAGTCTTGAGTAGGAGTCCTATTAGGAGTTGGTTAGAAGTAGGAGTCTTGAGTAGGAGTCATATTTGGAGTTGATTAGAAGTAGGAGTCTTAAGTAAGAGTCATATTAGAAGTTAGGGTTTAGAAGCCCTATAAATAGTCATGTATTCCTCCTCTTTTCACAAGCAATAGATGAATCTTTTCTGCAGCCTTTGAGCAGCAACTTGGAGGGAGGAGCCCCTATAGAGTTCCAAGGAGGCCGATCCCCTAAAGAGATCAACCCCAAGTTTAGAATCTACAAGGGTTCTAACACCTGGTATCAGAGCAGCATTCTTGGCATCTCGCTGCCCTTCCACTTCCATCCATCAGCCCTCCAAAACCACCCAAAGCAATTCCCATAATTGTTTAAAAGATCGTCGTCGAATTCCGCCATCATCTCCATCACCACGGATCATCCTTTGATCTCTCGGTGAATTGCAACAGGTTCTGGTTTTCTACTTTACTGCTGCTGCAATTTAGTTATCCTTACTTGAAAATCCTAAAAAAATTATTCCTATATTGCTGCATAAACTTTTCGTCATAAAGTTTTCATCTCTACGACGAAAGATACATTGCAGAATTTCAACCGTATAGCACCGTCTGTTTAATCTTGCTACTGTGTTTTTTCTATCCAAATATCTACGAAATTTTTATGACATCTTTGACACTTCCTAACAGCAGATTTTCCTTTGGTTTTGACAAAAAATTCTTAATATAAACCATTGATATTTTATGTCTAATTTGCTATACTTGAAAATCTACACTGTAAAATTTCAGCCGCATAGCACTGTTTCTTTGATCTTGATACTATGTTGTTTCTATCCAAATCTCTACAAAATTTTTATGATAGCTTTGACACTTCCTAATAGTAGATTTCCCTTTGGTTTCATCAAAAAATTCTCAATATAAACTACTGATCTTTTACGTCCAATCTGCTATACTTAAAAATCTGTGCTGCAGAAAATTTCAGCCGTAAATTGTTGCCTTAACCCATCTATTTGCAATCTTTTTTGAATGAAATTTCTTATACTCTTCATAGATTATCTTGGCTTCCATCTAAGATTGATCTATTGAGGAATTCATCTATAAAAATAATTTTGTGTTGCTGCAAATTTTCATCGTAAACCGCTGAAATTTTTCGATGAGAATTCTGCTATCGCAACTTGCACCAATTTCCTTGCTGTTATACTGCCGAAATTTTCTTGATTAAATTAGTAATCCTTGCTGTCATATAAACTATGATTTTGCTATCAATTCCCTCCTCAATTCTCTCAAGTTTTTGGTGGAAATTACGTCGAGAAAACGCTGTTTCTTTGACGATAATTCTGCTCTTACAAGACAGCATACTTGCTGCAATTTCCACTGATTTCTATCAAACCTTTGCTGCCATCTACCACAGATCCAAAAATTTCATCCACAGCCCTAAAACTCCACCAAACCATACCCTCAAACTGCACCCAAAATAGCCACAAAACAAGCCTAAACCGTAGCCTACATCCACCAATCCACCAACCCTTTCGACCATCACCTCTCTCAACCAATACATGCCTTTAACCCGACAACAAAAAAGAGATCTTAACATCATAGATTTGGAGGCATATACTGTGGCATCTAAGGAGGCAATCAATGTTAAATTCAAAGCCTTGGAGGCGCGAATGGAGGATAAGATTCAGATGCTCTTTACCGAACTCAGATTGGGCCGACCACTAAGCCCGAAGAAATCACATCAAGGAAGGAGCTTTGCCCAATCGCACCAAGCCCGAAGATATGACTTCCAAGAGAGGGGAAGCTCTATGACTGACCCCAACTATCCATGCATGAGAGTGAACTTTCCTAGATGGGAAGAAGGAGACCCGATTGGTTGGATCTCACGCGCGGAGCGATATTTTCGGTACCACAAAACCGTATAGCACCGCAGATGCATCAATGGTGAAAATTGCAGCTATACATCTTGAAGGGGATGCTATACAGTGGTTTGACTAGTTTGAACATACTTATGGAGTCATTTCATGGCGACAATTCAAAGAAGGACTGCTGATACGCTTCAGACCAACCGATTACGAGAATATTGACGGACAACTAGCAAAGATCCGACAAACCTCCACCATTCAGGAGTACCAAACCAGGTTTGAAAGGTTATCTAATCAAACTCATGATTGGTCTCAAAAATAGCTATTGAGGACCTTCATTGAGGGCTTGAAGCTGGAGATCCGAGGAGAAGTTAAAGCGCGACAACTGTATACGCTTATGGCAGCCATCTCTTTCGCACGACATCAAGAAGAGCAATTGAACCATGAAGCTCGGAGGACTAGGGCCGCTCCTCAACCAGTAATATTGAAGCCCTCAGCCCCCCCTTCTGTCGACCAAGTCCCTACACCAAATAGGTTAACAAGAGAAGAGCTTCGGGAGCGATATGCGAAGGGGTTATGTTGGCATTGTGACGAGCTGTGGAGCCGTGAGCATCGTTGTAGTAAAGGGAGACTTCTTATGGTTGAACCAATAGAAGAAGAGGTCATTGAACATCCAGAAGAGAGCCTTGAAAATGAAGAAGAAGATGCAAAAGAAGAGCCACAACTGACCGAAGTTACGGTACATGCACTAGCCGGCTACTCAAACCCGCAAACGATGAAAGTTGGAGGGCTTCTCAAACAACAACCGATCACTGTTCTCATCGACACAGACAGTACTAATAACTTTCTAAACAGTAAGGTTACTATCCAGATGGCCTTACCTATCGAGAATTGCAACAGGTTTGACGTTAAGGTCGCCGATGGATGGATTTTGAAGTATGATCGTAGGCGCCCACAAGTGAAACTGTTGCTGATCATGAGGCATTACCAAGAGATAATTGCATATTTCTTCCTTCTTCCTCTTGATGATTATGAGGCCATGCTCATAATTAAATGGTTGATGACATTAGGTGATATTTCTTGGAATTTTATGCAACTAATTATGAAATTTTACAGTAAGGAGAAACAGGTGATACTGAACGGGAAACGTGGGGGCGACGTAACGACGATTTGCACACAACAAATGGAGAAGGTTTTGCATAAAGTATGCAGCAGATTTTTGGTACAACTTAAGCAGCAAACTAAGGGAGAGCCAATAGAATTTGAAGATCCAAACCTACTTCCTTTGCTTACTGAATTTTCAGATATATTTGACGAACCGTACAACCTACCTCTTACCCGTCGGCATGATCATTATATAATGATTCTTTCAGGAAAAGCTCCAGCAAATACTCAGCCATATCAATATCTACATCTCCAGAAGGATGAAATAGAAAGGATTGTAAAAGAGATGCTTGAAATAGTAGTTATTCGGCCAAGTTACAACCTCTATTTTTCACCGGTGCTACTTGTACGCAAGAAGGACGGAACATGGCAAATATACGTTGATTACCGAGCTCTCAATGGCATAACCATCAAGGACAAATACCTTATTCCAATAGCAGATGAATTGTTAGATGAAAGGGAGCACAAATCTTTACAAAGCTGGACCTTTGATCCGGGTATCATCAAATATGAGTGTGCGAAGAAGACATACCAAAAATCACCTTTTGAACACACAACAACCACTACGAATTTTTGCTTTCTTCAACAGAAGGTGGAATATCATGGGCATATCATATTAGGGGAAGGTGTGATGGTGGACCCCTTCAAAATTGAAGCAATGCAAAACTAGCCTACCCCGAGGAACATAAAATTGCTACATGGCTTTCTGGGTTTATCAAGCTACTATCGTAAGTTCATGAAAAACTATGGAAAGATCAATGCACCACTTACTTTCTTACAGGAAAAGGATGTCTTCCAATGGTTAGAAAGAGCCTCCGCTGCCTTCGACAAACTTAAGGCAGTCATGACGACGACGCCGGTGCTAACACTACCAGATTTCAACCGACCCTTCATTATTGAGGCCGACGCATCTGGAGTCGGAATTAGAGCCATTCTCAAGCAAGATGGTCGACCACTTGCATATACTAGCAAGGCATTATCTCCCTCCCATCAAAATAAGTCAACATATGATAAGGAGATGCTCGCCATTGTGCGCGCAGCAACGAGGTGGAGACCCTACTTGATTAGTCGACGATTTCAAATTAAAATCGACCATAAAAGCCTCAAGTACTTTTTGGAGCGAAAGATATCATCCCCTGAGCAGCAAAAATGGGTAACAAAACTTCTTAGATTTGATTATGAAATAACTTACAAAAAGGGGAAAGAGAATGTTCTTGTAGATGCGCTTTCGCAGGTACCCGAGCAAGCTGAAGTTTCGGTCATTTCACTTCCGACCAACGACTTCCTTGAGGATATTAAGATGGAATGGCAGGAAGATTCAGAGACTAGTAAGATTATAAAAAAATTGGAGGAAGCACCAAGCTCCGTGGCTCATTACAATTGGGACTCAAACGAATTACACTATAAGGGACGCATTGTGCTTTTGATAAATTCTACTTGCATCTTCACGAGCAGATTTTGAAAAAAGTTATTCCATATGCAGGGTATTAAATTGAAAAGGAGTACAACATATCACTCACAAATCAACGGCCAGACAAAAGTTGTAAATAGGTGCTTGGAGACAACCCAAAGCCACCGACCAAATATGACTATCCAAAAAGAACTCCAGACCCAGCCAATTGCCATTAATGGATCGTGACTCGACGACGATGACCCAATACTAAAGTGCTAATACAGTGGGTGAACCTACCAACAGAAGATGCCACTTGGGAGAACTATGACGACTTGAAGATCAAATTTCCAAAATTCATGAATCGTCAGCCTCGAGGACAAGGCTGATTTGAAGAGGGTGGGTCTGTTAGGACTCTAGCTTGGAGAGTCCTAATTGAGAGGGACATTCATGTAAACCTACCTAAGCTGACCCCTATTAAAGAGATGAAGAGGCCGACTAGGGTTAGGAGGTTATTTCTTAGAAAAGAATAAGGAGTTGTAAAGGAATATGAGTCTTAAGTAGGAGTCCTATTAGGAGTTGGTTAGAAGTAGGAGTCTTGAGTAGGAGTCATATTAGGAGTTGATTAAAAGTAGGAGTCTTAAGTAAGAGTCCTATTAGGAGTTAGGGTTTAGAAGCCCTATAAATAGTCATGTATTCCTCCTCTTTTCACAAGCAATAGATGAATCTTTTCTGCAGTCTTTGAGCAACAACTTGGAGGGAGAAACCCCTATAGAGTTCCATGGAGGCCGATCCCCTAAAGAGATCAACCCCAAGTTTAGAATCTACAAGGGTTCTAACAAAATACCCATATGAATTTAAAAATTCCATATATATCCCTGATTTCATAAAATACTAATTAATTAAAAGGTTTAGTTGATTATTTTTTTTATCATTATCTAGTAGTCCTACATGATAATGATTATTTATACATGTGATGTATGATGTGTGGACGGATGATCATGGACCGTGTGATGTGTGTACTTGTGATTATTATTATTGAGGTCCACGAGCCTCCATTATATTTCTCGTTTATTGTCGGGCCTACGTGCCTATGATTAAGTTATAATCACATGAGGAGGCGCAGCGGGAGCATGGATGCGATAGCGGGACCCACGAGACGGACGATCGCGATGCATGAAGATGCATCCAGATGTCGATGGAACTGATGAGGATGAGATGGACGATCACAGGGCATGGAGATGCACTGTTGCACATATAGATCTTGATGTGAGTGATTAGGCCTATTGGCTCGGGCCTAATCACATTAGGTTGTGGTCCATGATCATCTAGTATGATTGCTTATACACATGCTAGATATGTATATATATTTGCTTGCGATGTAGATATATATTAAATATGTATATGTGTGACATATCATATTATGAGACCAAATCATAGAAACATCTCTCTTGATAATATTAAGTCGGTAAACGTGAGGCAATTAGATTGACTCACGCGACCTTCATCGTTATAAGTAGAAACCGATTCCCGGTGTAGGTTGAGTTGGTCGAGTCCCTCGAGACTCACCTATATCGCGATTCGCTATCTTGCTTACAACATAGAGATGTCACCGGTGACTTGAGGGCATGGTATGCTTGGTCGAGTCCCTTGAGGGTATATCTTCAAATCAGACTCATCTTGTAACGAAGGTGTTAACTTAACCGAGCATCATGGTTCATCGAGTCCCTCGATACCATGGTGATTCAGAGGCCGAACAGGACAGGAATCACAAGGAGTTGTGATTGGCAAGAGTTGCCTACCTTTTAGGCTTAGTGTGATTAGTCGAGTCCCTCGAGGTTACACTAAGACGCTGATTGGATCCTGATCCCTACTAGAAGTCTGCCGGAGACTTCCGTTTCATGTGCTGAGGGTGTCGCGTGACTCATTAGTAAAATAGTGGGAGCATATTAAGATAGAAGTCCATATCTTGATAGTTTATTTCTTACAAAATCTGCATATTATTCATTTTTGCCGCATCTTTATTTTCAGAAAATGTCGCTTTCAAATCTCTTACGTGGCATACTTGATGTCAACCACCTCACTAGTCCAAATTATACGGATTGGCTCCGTAACTTAAGAATTATTCTCATAGTGGAGAAAATCATGTACGTCTTTGATTTAGTAATGCCTACGCTCGAAGAAGGGGCAAGTGAGGATGAGATTACTCGCTACGTGAAGTACATTGATGACTCCACTCTTGCCCAGTGCTATATGTTGGGCTCTATGACTCTTGAGTTATAAAGACAACATGAAAAGATGGATGCCAGATCCATTCTCCTACATGTCCGCAAATTGTTTGAGAGACAGGGAAGGACTCAGCGATATGAGATATCCAAGAGCCTCTTCCGCGCTAGGATGACTGAGGGGACACCGGTTCAGAACGAACCATGTCCTAAAGATGATTGAGTGGATAGAGAAACTCACAAGTCTAGGAATGGTCCTAGAGGATAACTTGTGTGTGGACATTGTGCTTCAATCCCTACCAGATTCCTTTTCATAGTTCATTATGAATTTTAATATGAACAAGCTTGAGGTGACTCTCCCGGAGCTCCTTAATATATTGAGGGAGGCAGAGAGTACTATTAAGAAAGAGAAGCCAGTTCTCTACACTGGTGAGACCAGAAAGAAAAGGAAAGCAGAAAAGTCCCTTAAGGAGGAAAAGGGCAAGGGCAGACAAGGTAAAGCAAAGGTTGCTAAGAAAGACCCAGCAAAGGACAAAGGCCAGTGCTTCCACTGTGGCAAAGATGGGCACTAGAAGAGGAACTGCAAAGAGTACCTTGCAGAAAGGGTGAAACAAAAGCTTGATGAAGCTTCAGGTACATTCATGATCAGTCTCCATTTGTCAGACTCTTATGATAACACATGGGTATTGGATATTGGTAGTGCTTATCATATATGCAATTCATTGCAGGTTCTGGCAAAGCCTAGGAGACTAGAGAGAGGCAAGATGGACCTCAAGATGGGTAATGGAGCAAAAGTTGCTGTAGTAGCTATTGGCGAGGTCACCCTACATCTACCTAGTTGAGTTTTTATTGCACTAGATGCATGTTATTTTGTTCCTTCTATAATAAAAAATATTATCTTCATTTCATGTTTGATAGTTAGTGGATATAAATTAGTTTTTGAGAACAACGGTTGTTCGATATTATTAGATGATAAGATCATCACGAAAGGAACATTGCATAATGGTTTATTTATGTTAGACACTATTCCACATATCATGAATGTAAATGTGTCCAAAAGGAAACGAGATGAGATGAACAGTGCATACCTGTGGCATTGTAGGCTAGGTCACATCCATGAAAGAAGGATTCAAAAGTTACTAAATGATGGATATCTAGATTCATTCGACTATATGTTATATGCAACTTGTGAGCCTTGCCTTCGTGGAAAACTGACCAACTCTCCATTTTGTAGAACTTGAGAGAGAGTCACTGAGCTGTTGGAACTCATACATAGTGATGTATGTGGACCCATGTCAACTCAAGCCATTGGTGGTTACTCCTACTTCATTACATATACTGATGATTTCTCAAGGTATGGATATGTGTACTTAATGAAGTACAAGTCCGAGGCCTTTGAGAAATTCAGAGAGTATAAGAATGAGGTGGAGAACCAGATTGGAAAGAGTATCAAAACTCTTCGATCAGATCGAGGAGGTGAGTACTTAAGTACAAAGTTTACTCAGTTCCTCAAGGACCATGGGATATTATCCCAATGGACACCTCCTTATACACCTCAGCTCAATGGTGTCTCTGAAAGGAGAAATCGTACACTATTAGACATGGTACGGTCCATGATGAGTTTCGCTGACCTACCCATCTCATTCTAGGGATATGCCATAGAAATCGCAGCTTACCTTCTGAATAGAGTTCCAACTAAGTCGGTAGTGTCTACACCATATGAGATATGGAAAGGGAAGAAACTTGATCTTAAGGTTGTTAAGATTTGGGGCTGCCCTGCTCACATTAAAAGACACAACCCTAATAAGTTAGAATCAAGGACAGAGCGATGCAAATTTGTGGGATACCCCAAGGAAACTTGTGGGTATTATTTCTATCGTCTCGAGGACCAAAAGATCTTTGTAGCTAAGAGAGCAGTGTTCCTTGAGAAGGAACATATTCTTGGCGGAGATAGTGGGAGAATGATAGAGTTGAGCGAGGATGGAGAACCAAGCTCAAGCACCACTCTACAGCCTGAGTCTATTCAGGTACCTAATACAAAAGTTTCAACTTTACGTAGGTCTGATAGAGTATCCCATCCTCCTGAGAGATATGTGTTAGGACTCTAGCTAGGAGAGTCCTAATTGAGAGGGACATTCATGTAAAACTGTTAGAACTTTAGCTAGGAGAGTCCTAATTGAGAGGGACATTCTGTTAGGACTCTAGCTAGGAGAGTCCTAATTAAGAGGGACATTCATGTAGGAGGTTTTTTCTTAGAGAAGAATTAGGAGTTGTAAGGGAATAGGAGTCTTGAGTAGGAGTCCTATTAGGAGTCTTGAGTAGGAGTCTTAATTGAGTAGGACTCTTGAGTAGGAGTCCTATTAGGAGTCTTGAGTAGGACTCTTGAGTAGGAGTCCTATTAGGAGTTAGGGTTTAGAAACCCTATAAATAGCTATGTATTCATCCTCTTTTGATAAGCAATAGATGAATCTTTTCTGCAGCCTTTGAGCAGCAACTTGGAGGGAGGAACCCCTATAGAGTTCCAAGGAGGCCGATCCCCTAAAGAGATCAACCCCAAGTTTAGAATCTGCAAGGGTTCTAACACCTGGTATCAGAGCAGCGTTCTTGGCGTCTCGCTGCCCTTCCACAGCCATCCATCAACCCTCTACAACCATCCAAAGCAATTCCCACAATTGCTTAAAAGATCGTCACCAAATTCCATCGTCATCTCCACCACCGCAGATCATCCTTTGATCTCCCCGTGAATTGCAACAGGTTCTGGTTTCTTACCTTACTGCTGCTGCAATTTAGTTATCTTATTCGAAAATCCAAAAAAAAAAAAATTGTTCCAAAATTGCTGCATAAACTTTTCGTCGCAAAGTTTTCATCTCTACGACGAAAGATACATTGCAAAATTCCAATCGCATAGCATAGATTGTTTGATCTTGCTACTATATTTTTTCTATCCAAATCTCTATGAAATTTTTATGACAGCTTTGACACTTCCTAATAGCAGATTTTCCTTTGGTTTTGTCAAAAAATTCTCAATATAAACCGTTGATCTTTTACGTCTAATCTGCTATACTTGAAAATATGCACCGTAAAATTTCAGCCGCATAGCACTATTTGTTTGATCTTGATACTATGTTTTTTCTGTCCAAATCTCTACGAAATTTTTATGATTGCTTTGAAACTTCCTAACAGTGGATTTCCCTTTGGTTTCGTCGAAAAATTCTCAATATAAACCACTGATCTTTTACGTCCAATCTGCTACACTTGAAAATCTATGCTGCAGAAAATTTCAGCCGCATATTGTTGCCTTAACCCATCTATTTGCAATCTTTTTTGAATGAAATTTCTTATACACTTCATAGATCATCTTGGCTTCCATCTAAGATTGATCTACTAAGGAATTCATCTCTAAAAACGATTTTGGGTTGCTGCAAATTTTCGTCGTAGACCGTTGAAATTTTTCGACGAGATTTCTGCTATCGCAACTTGCATCAATTTTCTTGCTGTTCCTGCCGAAATTTTCTTGATCAAATTGGACATCCTTGCTATCATATAAACTGTGATTTTTCTATCAATTCCCTCCTCAAATCTCTCAAGTTTTTGGTGGAAATTTGTCGAGAAACCGCTGTTTCTTCGACGACAATTCTGCTCTTACAAGACAATACAATTCTGTAGCAAACTTCCACTGATTTCTATCAAACCTTTGCTACCATCTACCACAGATCCAAACCTTTCATCCATAGCCCTAAAACTCTACCAAACCACACCCTCAAACTGCACCCAAAACAGCAACAAAACAAGCCTAAACCGCAGCCTACATCCACCCATCCACCAACCCTTTCGACCATCACTTCTCTCAACCTATACATGCCTTTAACCCAACAACAAAAGAGAGATCTTAACATCACAGATTTGAAGATATATACTATGGTATCTAAGGAGGCAATCAATGCTAAATTCGAAGCCTTGGAGGCACGAATGGAGGATAAGATTCGGATGCTCTTTACCGAACTCAGATTGGGCCGACCACTAAGCCCGAAGAAATCACATCAAGGAGAGAGCTTTGCCCAATCACACCAAGCCCAAAGATATGACTTCCAAGAGAGGGGAAGCTCTATGACCAACCCCAACTATTCATGCATGAGAGTGGAATTCCCTAGATGGGAAGAAGGAGACCCAATTGGTTGGATCTCGCGCGCGGAGCGATATTTTCGGTACCATAAAACTACGGATGCATCTATGGTGAAAATTGCAGCTATACATCTTGAAGGGGATGCTATACAATGGTTTGACTGGTTTGAACATACTTATGGAGTCTTTTCATGGCAACAATTCAAAAAAGGACTGCTGATCCGCTTCAGACCAACCGATTACAAGAATATTGACGGACAACTAGCAAAGATCCGACAAACCTCCACCATTCAGGAGTACCAAACCAGGTTTGAAAGGTTATCTAATCAAACTCTTGATTGGTCTCAAAAACAGCTATTGAGGACCTTCATTGAGGGCTTGAAGCCGGAGATCCGAGGAGAAGTTAAAGCGCGACAACCGTACACGCTTATGGCAGCCATCTCTTTCGCACGACATCAAGAGGAGCAATTGAACCATGAAGCTCGGAGGACTAGGGTTGCTCCTCAACCAGTAATATTGAAGTCCTTAGCCCCCCCTACTGTCGACCGAGTCCCTACACCAAAGAGGCTAACAAGAGAAGAGCTTCGGGAGCGATATGCGAAGGGGTTATGTTGGCATTGTGACGAGCCGTGGAGCCATGAGCATCGCTGTAGTAAAGGGGGACTTCTTATGATTGAACCGATAGAAGAAGAGGTTATTAAACATCCAAAAGAGAGCCTTGAATATGAAGAAGAAGATGCAGAAGAAGAGCCACAACCGACCGAAGTTACAGTACATACACTAGCTGGCTACTCAAACCCGCAAACGATGAAAGTTGGAGGCCTTCTCAAACAACAATCGATCACTGTTCTCATCGACACGGGCAGCACTAATAACTTCCTAAACAGTAAGGTTGCTGTCCATATGAACTTACCTATTGAGAATTGCAGCAGGTTTGATGTTAAGGTCACCGACAGACGGATTTTGAAGTGTGATCGTAGGCGCCCGCAGGAGAAACTATTGCTACAGGACCAAGAGATAATTGCAGAATTCTTCCTTCTCCCTCTTGATGATCATAAGACCATGCTCAAAATTGAATGGTTGATGACATTAGGTGATGTTTCTTGGAATTTTATACAACTAATTATGAAATTTTGCAGTAAAGAGCAACAGGTGATACTGCACGGGAAACGTGGGGGCGACGTAACGATGATTTGCACACAACAAATGGAGAAGGTTTTGCATAAAGCATGCAGCGGATTCTTGGTACAACTTGAGCAGCAAACAAAGGGAGAGCTAATAGAATTTAATGATTCAAACCTACTTCCTTTGCTTGCTGAATTTTCAGATATATTTATGGAACCGTGCAATCTACCTCTTACCCATCGGCATGATCATTGTTTAATGATTCTTCCAAGCAAATCTCCAGCAAATACTCAGCCATATCAGTATCCACATCTCCAGAAGGATGAAATAGAAAGGATTATAAAAGAGATGCTCGAAACAGGAGTTATTCGGCCAAGTTGCAGCCCCTACTCTTCACTGGTGCTACTTGTACACAAGAAGGATGGAACATGGCGAATATGCATTGATTACCGAGCTCTCAATGGCATTACCATCAAGGATAAATACCCTATTCCAATAGTAGATGACAGGGAGCACAAATCTTTACAAAGCTGGACCTTTGATCCGGGTATCATCAAATACGAGTTTGCGAAGAAGACATACCGAAAATCGCCTTTCGAATACACAACAACCACTATGAATTTTTGCTTTCTTCAAAAGAAGGTGGAATATCTTGGGCATATCATATCAGAGGAAGGTGTGGTAGTAGACCCCTTCAAAATTGGAGCAATGCAAAACTGGCTGACCTCGAGGAACATAAAATTGCTACATGGCTTTCTCGGTTTAACAGGCTACTACTGCAAGTTCGTGAAAAACTATGGAGAGATCAGTGCACCACTTACTTCCTTTCTGAAAAAGGATGTCTTCCAATGGTCGAATAGAGCCTCTGTTGCCTTCGACAAACTTAAGGCAGCCATGACGATGATGCCGGTGCTAACACTACCAGATTTCAACCGACCCTTCATTATTGAGGCCGACGCATCTGGAGTCGGAATTGGAGCAATTCTCATGCAAGATGGTCGACCACTCGCATACACTAGCAAGGCATTATCTCCCTCCCATCAAAATAAGTCAACATATGATAAGGAGATGCTCGCTATTGTGCGCGCAGCAACGAGGTGGAGACCCTACTTGATTGGTCGACGATTTCAAATTAAAACCGACCATAAAAGCCTCAAGTACTTTTTGGAATGAAAGATATCATCCCCTGAGCAGCAAAACTGGGTAACAAAACTTCTTGGATTTGATTATGAAATCACTTACAAAAAGGGGAAAGAGAATGTTCTTGCAGATGCGCTTTCGCAACTACCCGAGCAAGCTGAAGTTTTGGCCATTTCACTTCCGACCAGCGACTTCCTTGAGGATATTAAGATGGAATGGCATCACTCACAAACCGACGGCCAGACAGAAGTTGTAAATAGGTGCTTGGAGATAGCCCAAAGCCACCCACCAAATATGACTACCCAAGGAGGACTTCAGACTCAGCCAAGTGCCATTATTGATCGACGGATTATGATTCGACGACGACGATCCACTACTGAATTGCTAATACAGTGGGCAAACCTACTAACAGAAGATGCCACTTTGGAGAACTATGATGACTTGAAGATCAAATTCCCAAAATTCATGAATCGTCAGCCTCGAGGACAAGGCTGATTTGAAGAGGGCGGGTTTGTTAGGACTCTAGCTAGGAGAGTCCTAATTGAGAGGGACATTCATGTAAAACTGTTAGAACTTTAGCTAGGAGAGTCCTAATTGAGAGGGACATTCTGTTAGGACTCTAGCTAGGAGAGTCCTAATTAAGAGGGACATTCATGTAGGAGGTTTTTTCTTAGAGAAGAATTAGGAGTTGTAAGGGAATAGGAGTCTTGAGTAGGAGTCCTATTAGGAGTCTTGAGTAGGAGTCTTAATTGAGTAGGACTCTTGAGTAGGAGTCCTATTAGGAGTCTTGAGTAGGACTCTTGAGTAGGAGTCCTATTAGGAGTTAGGGTTTAGAAACCCTATAAATAGCTATGTATTCATCCTCTTTTGATAAGCAATAGATGAATCTTTTCTGCAGCCTTTGAGCAGCAACTTGGAGGGAGGAACCCCTATAGAGTTCCAAGGAGGCCGATCCCCTAAAGAGATCAACCCCAAGTTTAGAATCTGCAAGGGTTCTAACAATATGTGGCACATATTAGAGGAGAGGATGTTGAGGATATTGAACCTCAAACCTAGGACGAGACTATTATGAGTATAGACTCCGGGAAGTGGCAAGAAGCCATGAATTTTGAGATGGATTCTATGTACTCCAATAAGGTTTGGAACCTAGTTGATACGCCCGAAGGTATTGTACCCATTAGTTGCAGGTGGATCTTTAAGAAAAATATCGGAGTAGATAGAAAGGTAGAGGCCTATAATGTTGGGAAATCATGGGGGCGACATCACATGCGCAGCGGAAGAACAAGAAAACAAAATCCCCGATTACCAAAAAGATGTTCATCGTCGTGCGAAGATTGGTGCGCAAAAATCCGCGAAACATGAAACTGCGTATAGAGTAGATTGTGTTACCTAGGGAGATCGTATATCCCTGTTTCCTTGCAGATCCTTAGGAGAGGGTAAAGGAGGTCAAGCGTCCTCCTCTCTAGCGGTGATTCACACAGCAGGGTTGCGATGACGCTCCTCAAAACTCCAGGCCTGATCTGAGGTGGAGAGGAAGAGGAGAATAGGAAAGGCAAGCAAAGGTTCTAGCCTATGAGGCTATGAATCCCTCCTATTTATAGAGGTCCCCTGTCAAATCCTAATGGGTCCTCCCCTAGTGGGTATTGGATCTGCATCCAATAAGACAAGGGCTACGTCAGATATCTCATATCCGAACCTCTACTCATCGCAATGCCTACCATATGTGTGTGACCCTCTAGGCCCAATATCGAGTTGGCCGTGAGTCATACCTGTCAGAACTCTTTCTAACTCAGTGAATTATTATCTCCGTAATAATTCACTTAACTCATCGACTACGGACGTATTAGGCCACTACGCCGTAGTCCCTAGACGATACAGGGGAATCCAATCCATTGGACCTGTCTGTCCTCAATTACCATGTACCTATAGTCCCTCATCCATCTAATATCCCAGAGATCGTATATCGAGCATGGTGTTGTCAGACCCATACGGTTTCTACTCGAGTCTCGCTCTAATCGGATTCTCCCGGAGAACTCTTTCTCTCTCAACCCGAATGACCTTGGCCAGGGATTTGTCTGAGCAAGAACATATGGGATATTCCTCTCATGACGCCGAGAGTGGATGATCCTCTATCGACACTCAATAGTCCTCGTAAGGTCGACTACCACTCCCAATGACCAGCTGTACTAGATCTGGGACAGCCAAACCTATAAGTCTGGTATCAAAGAGTGGAGCACTCATACAGGACATCCTTGGTGTCTCAAGTCTAAGGACCAAATACACCACTAAGACTACGGAATCGCTGTGTGACAATAAGGCATCATCAACCATCCAGCATTCCGTAAGCGGATCAATCAGTGAACTCATTCTCCAATGAGCATCTGTACTGTATCCCTAGTGTCCCTACACAAGCAGCTATGAGACCAGCTGCATCAATCATATGGACGGGTATACAGCACACCAGTCTATCCGGTTATCACGATGTCCCTCTCGAGTAACCTATGACCGGGATTATTTAGGATATGTGTTTAAAGGTGATTCGATCTCATTATCGTAATCTCATCACGATCCGATTCCCATTGCACAAATCCAAGGCAATCACAATATATATATGCACATATGCAATAGTTATAAAGTGATATACGCCAAAATATAATAAGCAAAAAGATTCTGTATCAAGTCACACGTGCCATCACTCACGTGATTGGCTTGCTGGGCACCTATGACTACCATATAAAGCAAGGCTAGTGGCTAAGGGGTATCATCAAAGGCAAGGTGTTGACTACGATGAAACCTTCTCATCCGTAGCAATGCTAAATTCCATCAGAATTCTATTGGCTATTGCAGCACACTATGATTATGAGATCTGGCAGATGGATGTGAAAATCGCATTCCTCAATTGGAACCTCGAGGAGGTGTATATAATGCAACTTGAGAGATTTGTGTCTAAGAACTGCCCAGATAAGGTGTGTAGGTTGCTTACATCCATTTATGGACTAAAGCAAGCTTCCCGAAGTTGGAACATAAGATTTGATGAGGCAATCAGATCTTATGACTTCGTTAAAAATGAAGATGAGCCTTATGTGTACAGGAAGGTAAGTGGGAGTGCTATCACCTTTTTGGTGATATATGTGGATGACATCCTGATTATTGGGAATGACGTAGGAATGCTATCCATAGTAAAGGCTTGGTTATCTAGACACTTCTCCATGAAGGACTTAGGGAAAGCATCCTATATCTTGGGGATTCAAATCTATAGAGATAGATCAAAAAGGATACTTGGCTTGTCCTAGTCCAGGTACATAGAAACCATTGTCAAAAGGTTTGACATGGGAAATTCCAAGAGAGCTCTCATACTGATGAGACATAGGATATCGCTTTCTACGAGTATGTCCCCAAAGACTCTAGAAGAAAGGGCGAACATGGATATGATATCTTATGCCTCAGCAATATGGTCTATCATATATGCTATGTTATGTACTAGGCCTGATATAGCGCATACTCTGAGTGTCATGAGCAAGTATCAGGCGGATCCAAGTTTGGAGCACTGGAAAGCAGTAAAGTGTATCCTTAAGTACTTGAGAAGGACTAAGGATCTTTTACTAGTATATGGAGGTAGTAGCCTTAAGGTTAAAGGCTACACAGACTCAAGTTTTCAGTCTGATGTTGATGATAGCAAGTCGAATTCAGGGTATGTGTACACCTTGAATGGAGGAGCAGTATGCTGGAAGAGTTCCAAGCAAGATACTACTACTGACTCGACCACAGAGGTGGAGTACATTACTGCATCAGATGCAACAAAGGAGGGAGTCTAGGTGATGAAGTTCATCATAGATTTGGGAGTCGTGCCGGGTAGCGAGGCGCTGATCTCCCTATATTGCGACAACAACGGGGCGATTGCTCAAGCGAAGGAACCTAGGTCTCATCAGAAATCTAAGTATGTTCTGAGGAGGTTCCACCTTATCAGAGAGATCGTAACCCGAGGAGATGTAGCATGGAAAGAGTTCTGTCCGAAGATAACATTGTAGATCCACTGACAAAGCCATTGTCTCAGATTGTCTTTGAGCGTCACAAGGGTCTGATGGGGATCAGACACATAGGTGATTGGCTTTAGGTCAAGTGGGAGATTGCTAGTCATAGGTGCCCAGCAAGCCAATCACGTGAGTGATGACACGTGTGACTTGATACCGAATCTTTTTGCTTATTAGATTTTGGCGTATATCACTTTATAACAAATGCATAATTGCATATATATATTGTGATGTCCTTGAATTTGTGCAATGGGAATCAGATCGTGATGAGATCATGATAATGAGATCGATTCACCTTTAAACAAATATCCTAAATAATCCCGATCATAGGTTACACGAGAGGGATATCATGATAACCGAACAGACTGGTGTGCTGTATACCCGTCCATATGATGGATGCAGTTGGTCTCATAGCTGCTCGTGTAGGGACACTAGGGATATAGTACAAGTGCTCATTGGAGAATGAGTTCACTGATTGATCCGCTTACGGAATGCTGGATGGTTGATGATGCCTTATTGTCAGACAGCGATTCCGTAGTCCTAGTAGTGTATCTGGTCCTTAGACTTGAGACACCAAGGATGTCCTATATGAGTGCTCCACTCTTTGATACCAGACTTATAGGTTTGGTTGACCCAGATCTAGTACAGCTGGTTATTGGGAGTGGTAGTCGACCTTACGAGGGCTATTGAGTGTCGATAGAGGATCATCCACTCTTGGTGCCATGAGAGGAATATCCCATGTGTTCTTGCTCAGACAAATCCCTGGCCAGGGTCATTCATATTGAGAGAGAAAGAGTTCTCCGGGAGAATCCGATTAGAGCGAGACTCGAGTAGAAACCGTATGGGTTTGACAGCACCATGCTCGATATACGGTCTCTGGAATATTAGATGGATGAGGGACTATCGATAACTGAGGACAGACAGGTCCAATGGATTGGATTCCCCTGTATCGTCTAGGGACTACGGTGTAGTGGCCTAGTACGTCCGTAGTCGATGAGTCAAGTGAATTATTACAGAGATAATAATTCACTAAGTTAGAAGGAGTTCTGACAGGTATGACTCACGGCTAGCTCGATATTGGGCCTAGAAGGTCACACACATATGGTAGGCATTGCGATGAGTAGAGGTTCGGATATGAGATATTCGACGGAGCCCTTGTCTTATTGGATGCAGATCTAATACCCACTAGGGGAGGACCCATTAGGGTTTGACAAGGGACCTCTATAAATAGGAGGGATTCAGAGCCTCATAGGCTAGAGTCTTTACTTGCCTCTCCTATTCTCCTCCCCCTCTCCACCTCAGAGTAGGCTTGGAGTTTTGAGGAGCGTCGTCGCAGCCCTGCTGTGTGGATCACCGCTAGAGAGGAGGACGCTTGACCTCCTTCACCCTCTCCTAAGGATCTGTAAGGAAACAGGGATATACAATCTCCCTAGGTAATACAATCTACTCTATAAGTAGTTTTATGTTTCGCAGATTTTGCGCACCAATCTTCCCACGACGACGAACATCTCTTTGGGAATCGGGGATTTTGTTTTCTTGTTCTTCCGCAACGCATGTGATGTCGCCCCAAGATTTCTTAATAGACTCGACCAACCATGATGTTCAGTTAGTCAATACCATCATTATAAGATGAGTCTGATTCGATAATATACCTTCGAGGGACTCGACCAAGCATATTATATCCTTAGGTCACCGGTGACATCTCTATGTTATAGGCAAGATAACGAATCATGATATAGGTGAGTCTCGAGGGACTCGACCAACTCAACCTACACTGAGAATCAATCCCTACCTATAACGATGGAAGGTCATGTGGGTCAATCTAATTACCTCACGTTTACCGACTTAATATTGTTGAGAGAGGGATTTCTTTGATTTGGTCTTCTAATATGATATGTTATACACATATATAATATATATATATATATATATATATATATATATATATATATATATATATATATATATATATATATCTATATATATATATCTAGTAGGTGTATAAACGATCACACATCACATGAGCAATTATACTAGATGATCATGGACCACAGCATACTATGATTAGGCACGAGCCAGTAGGCCTAATCACTCACATCAAGATCTATGTATGCAGTGGTGCATCTCAATGACCTATGATAGTCCATCTCGTCCTCATCGGTTCCGTTGGCATCTCGACGCATCTCCATGCATCGTGATCATCAATCTCGTGGGTCCCGCTATCACTCCATGTTCCTACTTCACCTCCTCGTGTGATTACAACTTAATCATAGGCATGCAGGCCCAAAAATAAATGAAAAATATATTGGAGGATCGTAGGCCTAAATAATAATAATCACAAGTACATACATCACATGGTCCATGATCATCCGTTTACACATCATACATCATATGTATAAATCATTATCATGTAGGACTACTAGATAATAATAAAATAATAATCAATTAAACTTTTTAATTAATTAATATTTTCTGAAATCATGGACATCCTAGAAATTTTTTGAATTTTGAGGGGGTATTTTCATAATTTGGACTAAAAAGACAGAACAAAAATTTCTTAAATTCACAAAGGCAAAACTATCTTTTTGCCTAAAAACCTAATGCCCTTCTCCCTCTCCCTAATTGTTATCACCATCGCTGCCACCCTACCGGCGATGGCCAGTGTGGCGGGGGGCGGGAGTGTTGCCCTTGCCTACGGGCGATGTCGCCCTTGTAGGTGGGCGCCCCCACGGGCGGGTGCCCCTATGGGTAGCGCTGCCCCCATGGGCGGTGCCCCTCTTTTGGGAGACCGTCGCTATGGGCACGCTAATAAGCGCTGTCTACCCTTGTGGGCAGATCGGCCACAAGCATTGCCCATAAGCGTCGTCGACCCTTGCGGGCAGGTCACCCGCAAGCGCCACCGGCCCTTACAAGCAGGTCACCTGCAATCGTCACTTGCCCTTGCGGGTGCTGTGGCTGCAAGCAGCGCTCGCTAGTGGGGCACGAGCGGGCTACCAGCCCCGTCGGCCGCAAGCCTACTGTAAGCAGGCTGTCGGTCGACTACTGCATGCGCAGCTCCTACATGTGTGCTAGCGCTGTGCTGCCTGCTTGCAGCTACTGCCCTTGCGGCCATCGCTGTAGGTGGTCTACCTACACTAAGATGGCAGTAAGCAGGCAGACATCTTCGAGCGCAGCAAGGGTAGCAATAATTGCTGCCCTTTCTCACTTTTGGCGTCAATAATTTTGACGTCAAAAGCGATCGTTTGCACGAACAACCTAGCTCTGATACCATTGTTGGAAAATCTTAGGGGGCGACATTATATGCGCAATGAAAGAATAGAAAACAAAATCCCAAATTCTCAAAGATATGTTCATTGTCGTGCGAAGATTGGTAAACAAAAATTCATGAAACTTAAAGCCATGTATAATATAGATTGTGTTACCTAGGGAGATCATATATCCCTGAATCCATGCAGATCTCTAGGTAAGGGTGAAGGAGGTCAAGCACCCTCCTCTCTAATGGTAATCCATATAGCAGGGCTACGATGATGCTTCTCAAAACTCCAGGCCTACTTTAAGATGGAGAGGGGGAGGAGAATAGGAGAGGCAAGCAAAAGACGCCTATGAACCACTGATTCTCTCCTATTTATAGGAGGTCCCCTATCAACTTAACCCTAATGGATCCTCCCATATTGGGTATTGGATCTCCATCCAACTACCAAAGCCTCTTAGATTAGTGGATCTCTATTCAATAATCTCACATGGGTTCTTATTAGATCTCATCCAAAGGATCCAATAATTTATGGGCTTATTGGATATCTAATATTATAGGGGTTTCGGCGGATATCTAATATCTAAACCTCTACTCATCGCAATGCCTACCATATGTGTGCGACCCTCTTGGCCTAATATCGAGTTGGCCATGAGTCATACATGTCAGAACTCCTTTTGGCTTAGTGAATTATTATCTCTATAATAATTCACTCGACACATCGACTGTGAACATACTAGGCCACTACGCCACTATCCCCAAACGATACAGGGGAATCCAATCCATTGGACATGTCTGTTCTCAATTATCGTGTACCTATAGTCCCTCATCCATCTAATATCTCAAAGACTGTATACCGGGAATGGTGCTGTAAGACCCATATGGTTTCTATTGAATCTCATATTTGGATGATGAAATCAATTGATGAGTTTGTGATCTAATCTACGTTTTGAGTAATGCAGGACTAGCTTTGATCAAGGAGATGCAAATTGATTAAAGCAAGAATAATCATATTGGGCTGGAGTGAACATGTCAAATGATTGGACATCGGGCTGGAGGATCGGTCAATGTGTTGGCAGAAGGCTTGTGCTGTGAATTCGGGCATTGGGTCAAAGGATCAGATATTGCACTAAGGAGATCGGAAATTGCGGGAGTCAACATGCCGATTGGGCAAAATGCTAAAGGAGAGGACGATGCATTGAAGGATCGGACGAGTACCGGATGAACCAATGATATGCAGGACAAAGGATTTATGCTTTGTAATCATTTGTCTAAGATCGAAGTAGTTTAGGGGGGTAATTGAGTTAACTTTTGGTATAATCATGCTAACTCAATTAGGAGCCAATTGGGCCTTAATTGGGACTAATTTGGTCTCATTGGTGTAACATCCCCCATTTTTAAAAATTTAGTAAAAGGTTTATTTGTAAAAATAAGGATTATTTAATAATTATTTTATATTCAATGATATTATATTAAAAGTTTATGGCTAGGGACCTAAGAGTAAATATTAGAAGTTTGATATAATTTATGAAAGATTCAGATTTAAGTTAAAAAAAAATATATATATATATATATAGTGGACATGTGTCACTAGCTAACCTAAGGTTGGTGCCACTTATCTTTGCTCTAAAGATGACACCTAGCCCCTTTCATGCATGCATGACACCTTGCAACTTTTGCATTAGCCAAAACCCAAATAATTAGATGAAAGGTTAAAGAAAACAAACCTGAAGAGTTGCAGCCAACGTGAGTTTGAGAGAAGAAGAAGAATAAGAAGAAGGAGAGCTTGAGGTTTTTCATCAATTTTTCCATATTTGGGATTCAAATAATTTTAAGGTAAGTGTTCTAACCCCATCTCACAGTAACCTTAATCTCTGTTTCCATTTTTATTCTGCAAAATTTGAAAGATTTCAACTGAGAACCAGACCTTCTTTCGTTTTGATATAAAGCTATGAATCTGTAATTTTTTGGTAATCTGACCTCTATGCAATTTTTTAGTCATAACATTTTGTAATAAACTCTGATTTAGGCAAGACCTATTCCATTTGAAAGTAGACAAAAAAATCTTTATTTTGATACTAAGATCGGATGATTTGGAGTTTAAATGCCTACTAAGACTTCTATTTAAATTAACCCTACATATTCTGCAAAATAGGGACTGAAATTTCTGACCTCCTGTTGCTTAACTACTTATAACTTTCTGCTGTGAACTCAGATTCATACAAAGTATGATTTATTCGAAGCTAGACTTAAAATTCTTTCTGTATATTCCTGATTTGAAATTTTTGGAGTACAATTGCTAATTGAAACATCTACTTTCATCGACCCTATGGATTCAGTAAAACAGAGCTAATATTTTTAGACCTTTCGCTACGAAATTATCTGTAACTCCCTGTTGTAAATTCCAATTCTTGTTAAACTTGATTTGCCTAAACTAGATTGACAAAGCTTTCTAATGACACCTATTTTGTATAAATTGTAGTATAATTGGTTATCCAAATAGTTCATACAATGTTCCTATCAAATTCTACCAGAATCGAGCTTTGGTCGATTTCGGCTTTCCTTGTTTCTTCTCTTTGGAAATCGATTTCGGCAAAAACTCTTACTTCATTTAAGCTTTACATTATTACCTTAAATTCCTGTATACTTTTGTCCTTTATTTATTTGTACATCTGCAGCTATCATCTAAAGATCATGTTTGCATCGTAATGATTCGGCACATGCATCCCATTGTTCCGCATTTGCTTTCGATATGTGCCTCTTCCAGTTTCATTTCATTAGACATTGAATTCACCTAACTTTCTTATTTCAATTGAGCTATATGTAATTTCTTGAAATCCTTGTATGCTCTTGCTTTTGTTTTCTTTCAAATCTGAATACATTTATGAAAGATTATGTTTGTATCGTATTTACTCGAAAGGCATATGTACATTTCGTTGTTCCGCATGTGCTTCCGATATGTCCCAATTCATTATTCATAATACCCTTTTGTACTCTGGTGTTTGTGGGATTATTTGGACCTTTGCCAGAAATGATAAAGGGTATGTGCTTAGAGCCCGCGATGCTCTAGATTATGTTTGGTGGTCATTCAGAAATGGATGGACCATATTATGTTTGGAATCCCACTTCACCTTCTATCTATTTGATATGAAATTCAGAGCCGACCTAGCACTTGGGCAGGGTGAGAGGGCTCGAGTAGGAAAGGGCTACCCATGGATGGAGTCGAGAACTCATCATAGCGTGGAACCACCACTGAGTTAAACCTCACATGCACTATGCTAGAGTACGACGTTTAAGCTTCTATTTCGTATTTGTTCTTTGATATGTTCTTAAATGCTTCTTATGCTTTCGAAATATTTCCATATGCCATTAATACGTTCTGAAGCATTTCATTCACCATTGATATGTTCCGAACTGTTTCATATGCCATTGATATCCAAAATGCTCCTTACGTCTTTGTTATGTCTTGAAATTACCATATGTCATCGATATGCTCCTTATGCCAATGATATGCTCCAATTACCTTTCCTCGATTGTATGAACAAAACGTGCTTCGAACGAAATGACATCGTAATTCTGCATTCATGATATCCAAAATGCTCTTTACGTCTTTGTTATGCCTTGAAATTACCATATGTCATCGATATGCTCCTTATGCTAATGATATGCTCCAAGTACCTTTCCTCGATTGTATGAACAAAACGTGCTTCGAACGATATGACATTGTAATTCTACATTCAAACAAAACATGCTATTGTTTCATCTTGTATCTCTGCTTTGTATTTTGATACCTTATTTGTTTGAAACCTGTCCTCTTTGCTATGGATATGTTAGTCACTTACTGAGCTTTATATGCTCACCCTGTTGATATATAAATTTTTCAGGATAGCTTATCGCTCACTAAAATGTGTAAATTGGGTTGAGGCAGTGGAAGGCTAGAAGATTTTGGGGCAAATATTTCGTACTTGATAGGTTGATGTTGTATAAGTTCTTTTTGTGTGTAATGAAATATCAATGACAAATCTAGATTGATGTATCTTGTAAATATTTAAATAGTACCTCTTATGTCAGGATTTTGGAAATGTTAAGTTTAAACTGTGTACTGATATAAACATGTAGTACATGTTGGTTTTGTGATTACATTAATTGCCGCGCTTATGGATTTATGATATAGTGATGGTTTAGTTAAGTTGCTTTTGGATTTTAAGAATCATCTAGTGACATGATGTATGATTATAAACTGCACAGGTTTTGTGAATTGTGGATTGTAGAGGTGAATGACTTGAATATTTTTCTTAGTGACCTCAAATGTGTGATTGGATCCTGGATTGTTTGTTGAATTATAATATTATCAATCTTGAGTTAGGTTCACACCTCCTAAATGAGAATTAAATTCGGGAGGCGTGACAATTGGGAGGCCCATTTAGTGACCCAAAAGTTGGGTCAAGCGGTGACACCGCCAGAACAAGCGGTGGAACTGCTTGTGACTTAGAAAACTCGAAAAACCCAGTCTCCAAGGATCTCAGGCAGTGGTACCACCAGACTGGGTAGTGGTACCACCCAATGACAGTGTGTCAGACAATGGTACCATCCAGTTTCAAGCTGTAGGCGATGGTACCTCCCGTCCCCTGAAATCTCGAGGATTTGAATTTTGGCTTCAAGTTTTGAAATCATTTGGGGTCTATAAAATCCCCAACTATTCCTACATAGAGTAGCGAGAAAGGTGATAAAAAACTCTATGTTTCTAAAGTTAAAAAACCCTTGTAAAGTGTAGAGTCCCTCCTCCTAAAGTTAAGAGACCATTCTAAGGGAGAGTGTGAGGGAAGCTTTGTAAAAAGGGGTTATAAAGGTTCTCTCCTGAACCTGTCAAAAGGAGAATCGAGGTGTAAGGGTAGTTGATCTTTTTCCATTGAAGGAAGATCATTAGTAGATGCCGGTGGCCTTGACGGAAGAGGAATCGATGGAGTGAATGTAGGTCATGACGACTGAACCATTATAAAACGATTTGCAGTTCTATTTTGCTGTTTATCTTTATTGCAAACCACTTTACTTCCTCGTTACTTTTGCTACATATGCTTCTGAATGTATTTCAAGTTAACATCTTTCTGAAATCGGTTTAATCGAAACAAAAGATTTACAAATCGATGTTTTTTTATTCACTACACTAATTCACCCCCCACCCCCCCTCTTAGTGTCAACTCGTTCCTAACATTTGGTATTAGAGCCAAATTTTTTCTCGTTTGGTTTAACAATTGAGAAATGGCTCTTTTTGCTGCATGTTATACCTTGAAAACTTAAAACCATGTTTTCTTACTTTCCTTGGATTTAAATTTATGGAATATAATTGAAAATGACTTTCAAATGTCTTCTACTCTAATGAACAAATGGAATAATTTGAAGAAGAAAACTTTTTCTTTAAATGCTAGAGCTATAAATATTCTATTTTGTGCCTTAGACAAAAATGAATTTTATCGGGTTTCTACTTGTGAAATGGCTTTTGACATTTAGCATACACTCGAAATCACACACGAAGGCACTAGTAAGTTAAAGACTCTAAAATTAATCCTTTGATATATGATTTTGAGTTGTTTCATATGAAACCAAGAGAAACTATTGTTGACATGTACACCCGTTTTACGGATGTCATCAATAGTTTAAAAGCTCTTAGTAAAAGTTTTTCGAATCTTGAACTTCTGAATAAAGTTTTATGATCACTTTCTAAAAATTGGGATTCGAAAGTAACGACAATACAAGAATCAAAGAACTTGAACCATTATCTGATTGAAGAACTTATTGGATCTTTGATGACCTATGAAATGACGTGCAATGTGCATAAAGAACTCAAGAATAACCTTCCAAAGAACGAGAAGGATTTGACACTTAAAACAAATGAAGACCACTCGAGCGAAAGCTCAAGTGATAAAGAACTTCTCACTATAAAATTTAAAAGGTTCATTAAACAATTATTAAGAATAAAAATAAATTTAAAAAGAAGTAGCCAAAAAAGAAGAGAACACTCAAGGCGGCTTGAAATTAATCGAGTTCATCTAAAGTTGAATAACAAACCAACAAAGGCGAGGTGGCAAACTATGCCTTAACGACTTTCGACGATAAGGTAACCAAAACCCCTTTGCCTTATTTCAAAATTAATTGATACTTTTTTCATGAGTTGTTTTTAAATTAGTTAGTAAAAAATAAAAAAAATTATATATCATGCTTCTTTTTCTAACTATTTTTTTTTTTTAAATTGATCATGACAATTGCATATTTTATTATAAAGGAACATAACGTTAGAGTTAAATCTAATGCTTGTATACCAAATAAGATGAATCTTATGAATATTCTTAAGAAGCAATAATGTGCATTTTTATGATCTCTATATAGATTTTTGATTTTGATTGAAAATGCTTAATAAAATCATATTTGATGATATCATACTTAATGCGTTTATAGTTTGAAAACTTGAAACTATGTTTTGATGTCATGTCCAAAGTATTGATGCATAATGATCATGCTTAATGAGTTTATAATTCAAAATTATGCATGTTCATCTTTTTGATGTATGGCTTATTGATCTTGTTGTAAAGAAAGTTCTTTTTCGGTTTTAAACGATGATGCATGTTTTTGGGCATGCTTATATGAAATCAATCATATGAATTGAAACACTAAAAAGGGGAAAGCTTTCTCCTTTAAAAATTTTTTTCTCTACTTTATCGATTTTTCAAAAAGAGATTAATGAATCTATTTAAGTTACTTTTAATGAATCTCTTGAAAAGTGATTTTGATGATGATGATTTAAAATTGAATGGGGAATAGTTTGATTTCATTAGAAGAGAATTAGGTATGCTAAATCTTTCAAATATATGAATTCCTTTCTTGGATTTCTCGGTTCTTCATAACTTGAATTTTCTTTTTAAATCAAGATCATCTTTTTATTTGCAAAAGAAGAGCCTTGATTCATGGATTTTTTATCCTTAATTTAATGATCATTTCCCATGAATTTTTCCTTACTCTTCTCACGAAAGAAGAATTTTTTTTCATGAAATTTTAGTCTGTGATGATCATTTGCAAGAATGGGGATTTGATTTTGTATTTGATTTTGTATGGACATCTTGATCCTTTTTATGAATCCTTTTTCTTTGCTAAATAGCAACTTGATTCAATGAAACTCATTTATTATGGATTTGACTTGGTTCAATTCTTTTCGTGAAATTGCTTCTTGATTTTCTTTTATAATGAATTTCTCCCTTACTCTTCTTCATCTTCTTCTTATCTTTTTATGACAAAAGAAGAAAGAAACTTGTAAGAAGAACCAAAAAGCTTTGAAGCAAAAATGCTAGCTTCTCATTTTTCATGCAAAGTTTTTGCTTAACTTCTCATTTTTGCTAGCTTGGATAAATTGGTGTAAAACTTAATTGGCATGCTTTCAAACACTTACATTGTTGAATGATTCTCCTTTTCATATATGACAAAGGGAGAGAAAATAAATGATGAATGTTTGGTACCAACAATCATGAAGTGATAAATGCTTAAAAAATATTGATTTAATGTTTGGTATCATAAATGCTTTAGTATCATATATGATATGCCCATAGTGATGATTGATTGGTATCATGCAAGGATGAAATGTAATGGTTTAAAATTATGTATCTTATATATTAAAGACTTGAAACCATGTTTTAGTATCATGCATACCCAAGTGATATTGATTTAAAAATTTATTGATTTAGTATCTTGTCCAATATAATAATGATGATGAATTGGCATTTCTTACAAGAAAACTTTATGGGTTAAAATTTATTTTTCTTTATCCAAATCATGATCTTGATTTCTCGATATTTGATACATGAGATTTTTCTATGAATCAAGATCTTATTTTTGAACTCCCATGTTTCTTTTTGTTAGTTACTAAAAGGGAAAAGAATTACAACATTGTATTCTTCCCTTCTATTTGACAATGACATAGGGGGAGCAAATTTTACTAGCTTGCTAGATAGCTTGCATACTTCAAGAAGAAGCAAAAAGTTGCTAGTTTGCACATCATAAAGAAAAGCAAAAAGCTTGCTTATCTCAAAAGATGCAAAATTTTGCCAACTTTCATATGTGTAAAATTTGCTAGCTTGCATGTTCCAAAATTATGTAAAACTTACTAAATTTACTAGCTTGCAAATTGCATGGAGAGAGAATTGCTAGAAACACAAAAATGCTAGTTTTCATGTTTCAAGTAGATGCAAAAAAACTTGCTATCTTGCATATATCAAAAGGTGTAAAAATTTTCAAAGAAAATTACTAGCTTGCAAGATGATAAAACTTGAGATTATGATGCAATGATTTGAAATGATATCTCAAAAAATTAAATAGTTGCACTTCTCCTTTTTGATGACAAAGGGGGACAAGTTATGTTGATGATCATGCATGTAAAGATGTATTAAAAATTTTATTATGCATGATTTTATGATGCATGCAATGATGTGATAAATTCGTTATTTCAAAACTCATCTTGCATGCAATGTTGAAATAATATGATTTCAAAATTTATATCAATATGACATTTCGAAGGAGAGGACGATGCGCCTATTAGGAAATCTTTGGAGGCAACATCACATGCATAGTGGAAGAACATAAAATAAAATCCCCTATTCCCAAGGAGATGATTATCGTCGTGCGAAGATTGGTGCATAAAATCGACGAAATAGAAAACTACGTATAGTAAAGATTATGTTACTTAGGAAGATCGTATATCCCTAAATCCTTGCAGATCTCTAGGAGAGGGTGAATGAGGTCTGTTGAATCTCAGATTTTGATGATGAAGTCAATTGTAATTTGTTTGATCTAATCTATATGTTGAGAAAAGTGTGCAGGATTAACTATGATGATAGTAAGACTTGAAGCAAGTATTGTGCCGGGGTCAAGATTGAGATCACGTTGGGAGATCGAGAGTTCGTCGGAAGTTCGGACGTTCGTCGGAAGTTCTGCGGGAACCAACCGAGAAGTCCAGAAGCTTGCCATAGAAGCTATCGGAACTCAGCAAGAAGATCGTCACAAAGTCCAGGAGCTTGCTGGGAGTCCACCGAAGCATTGCAAAGAGTTCGTCGGATGTTCACCGGAAGTACGCTGGAAGCTTGCCGGAAGTGCGATTGATGTACCGGAACATGAATTATAGTAATCATGTCTTAATTATCATAGTTAGAGTGTAAATTAAGTTAGGATTGGGAGGTAATCCCACTAACTTAATTAGGGGCAAACTGGGCCCTAAGTTAGGCTAGTTTGGGCCGGATCCAAGGCCCAACCAGGACCTAGAATATTTGGTCGATGGTGGCAACGCTTTGTCACGGACAAACTTTGAAACAGGGTGTTTGATGTAATGCTTATATATGTCCGTGTCTTTTGGCATGTTCATGCCTTGTACAGGATGTAGAGGTGCGGCCGAAGGCTTAATAGTCCCATTTTAGTTGGGTTGGTGGCCTCTTTAGGCTTGTAAATAAAGGTTGTGTCATGTGGACACGCGCGAGAGCTTTTCGGTCTGTAATGGACCATTTTACCCTTTGTTGTGCCACTGTTCAGAGCTTGTAAAGTCTGTTTGTAATTTGCATTGTCTATGAAGTGTTTTTCGGACATGTTTGCTTGTGGATCCCGATTGAGGCGTTCTCTTTAACCCGTTCTCTCTTTTGTTGGTCCTAAGGGACAATGGGAAGCTTCGGGGAGGCTGACCTTCGCGGACGGACGCGCGAGGGTGCCGTACGACTTAGGCAAAACCAGCTAAGTCCGTGTCATATGGTATCAGAGCGGGACAAGCACTCATAGAAACACTTAGCATGCAAACGTGGGGGACCTAGCGGGGCTGCATTGAGGGCAGTCAGCACACGCGCGACCGTTTGAGGGAAAACGGGCATGGAGATGTAGGGAAAAGAGTCGCTCAGAGGAGCGGGCATCTGACATTGGCATTCAGAGGAATGGCCAACCCTTCGCGCATGAGGCACCACGAGAACAGACAAGCTTGGAAGAATGCGGAGCGCACAAAGGTTGGGATGGCTGAGTTTGAGCTACGGCTCAACGTTGACAACTATACTTGATGGTGCTCTAGGCAAGCGAGGCGCTTGGCAAGAATGAGACCATGCAAGGTGGAATGAGTTGCTCAACGACCGAAAGAGTTGTGCAAAGCTCCCAGAGGTGAGCGGAATTGCAAACTCAAAGAATTCGGTACTCATGCATGGGCTTGTATGCGAACGATGGAGTGTTCGCGGCCATCCCAAGGTGACCGAGACTCGGTGCCATGGAGCGTTGAAACTTTCACTTCGGCATGTGAAGGATTCGTCCGTAGGAGGCTGAAGTGTGCAACGAGTTCAGCATGTTGCTAGACCTTGAGGGGTGTAGTGGGGGCTGTATTGACGGGGAGTCGCAATCTAGCAAGTGCGTTTGCAGGAGACAGAACAATGCACAGTTTGTTCAGCAGATCAGAGTAGTCCAAGGGGATGGTGGTCTCCGAAACGAAGAGAGATGTTGCTCCAATGGGACAGTTATCCAGGAGGGATAAGTCCCGGCTCTCTAGAGGGAGAATCATGTGAAACGGACTTCACATGTTGAGGACTGAGAAAGCGGCGAGGAGTCGTCGTATGATCTCGCTTGAGAGAATGCATTGGTGGATGCATTGCGAGATCAAGTGGGGGAGCAACACAAATGAAGGCACACTTGGAGTCGATATGAGATCGGACTCAAGGGAGGGCTGACCCGTGGAATGGTGAGCGAGGGCCACCATCGACTCAATGCAAAAACGAGGAGCGGAGCAACTTGGGTGTAACTTGGCGAAGTTCCCAAGCCGCATGAAGGGAGCCAGCAGAGAAGTTGGAACATGGAGCAGAGACACAGTGCTTTCCTTAGACAGAGGTCAAGGACATGAACTCTTGCAGAGGCAAGAACAGGATCATGTTGTTCCATGGGTCCTTCATTCTGACGGAGCGGACTCATCTTGCATGGTGCCAAAGACGAAGGGAACTTCGGGGCACATGCACCTTATCTCGGAGGAGCATTTGAGGGAGGAACTAAGGTGACTCAATTTGTGGAGGCGAAGTTGGGTTCAGAAGGCCTTAGCACGGGGCAAGAGGACGTAGAGGCGGGTGCTCTTGAAGAATATGCCACAGTGTTGCCATTCGAGTTGCTATGAAGGAAGTGGTGCGTAGCGGAGATTGTGCTGGTAGGGGCAGAGGCCCAGGATCCAGACAATGGTGCACAAATTACAGTGAAGTCGGTGGACTTCGGGAGCTACTAGGCGACGGACTGTCCTAGAGCGGTGCTTCATCTAGGTGTGACCCAAGAGTGGGTGGATGAAGGTCGATTGCCAAAGGAGCGAACAAAATCGAAGGTGGATGAGACCCTGCGATGTATTGGCAGAGGCCACACATGGAGGGTTCACAATTCGAGTTTATTCCACAAGGATCAGTATGCAATGGAGATGTCACCAGGAGGCGACATGGTGCAGCGGATCGTGGTGGAACAGTTCGTGGCAATGCGATACACACAATCTCGTCCCGTGAGGGATGAGATCATATGGAGGTATGATCGGGAGCTACTGGGAGCTCCGCTTTGGTGAACAACACGACGGCAAGAAGGGCTATGGATTCAAGGAGTGAAGGCCATGGTACCGCAGAGGTGGGTCTTCCGAGCGTGCACCGAATTTTGCATCGGATGAAAACCTTGGTCATCAGCATATGGGGGCTGGGTTCCACCAAGGGAAAAGTTCGAATGCAAGTACCAATGAGTTCCATGGGAGGGACTTGATCATGCAGAGGTATGATCGAAGCAGCTGGAGAGTTGGACTGCTCCAGAGCTCATATTCGCTTAAGGGAGCCCAACAAGTCAGAGGACAAGGTCGAGTAAGCGAACGTTGCTACCAAGGAAGCTAGGGAGAACAGAATCGATGCAAACCTTATAATGCGATGACAGAGGCCATGCATGGGAGTTGCAGTCTGTCTTTCCATCGACCAGGGGGAGCTGCTTGGAGAACACAGAGGTGTTGAAGCAGGGGGTCGAAAGGGGCGAGGAAGCGACGACGAGTCCAGAGGGACTTAGCTACGCAAAATCAAGCATCAGTTAGAATGGAGGTGGACTCAGAGGAGTGCCACGGAGACATGTCTACTGATCGTGAAGAAAAGGGATGCAGATGCGAGGCGACGGATAGTAGGGCCATGGGCATTGCAACGCCATGGTACTGCAGAGGCGGGACTTCCGTGCAAGTCATTGATCCCTTGCTCTCATGGAGGGAGAGCACTTGGTCGTGAAAGGGGCCGAGGAGGTGGAGCATGCAGAGGCAATCTCCAAGTACCGAGACAAGGCTGAAGGGCAGAGGCCAAGAAACTTCGTAAGACCGGTGTCAACAAGTTTCTCATCAAGACAGCCGTAAGTGAAGGACTTCGGGTCATGCAAGAGTGCACGACCAAGGAACGAAGCAGGCAGTACGCGGTGCTGTACCTTTGCTACTCAGTGGAGTAGGCGGCAGGGTTGATGGAGAAGACGGTACAATCCCAGAGGCGACCTCATCTATCAGAGAATTACTCCAAGTTGGGGTGAAAACTTCCCGCATTCCAGAAGTTCGATGGCATTGAGAAGGTGAATCACAGTAACTAACTCAATGCAAGGAGTGCAAACACTTCAAGTGCTTCAGAAGTGTGAGCAAAGAGCAGGCGAAGGCTAGTAACCAGCTCGATGCATGAAGTACAACCTCGAGGAGGCAGGCGAAGTCAAGTAACCTTTGCCTTCTCAACTCTTAAGAGAATGGGCGAAACCGAGTACCCTAATTCTCTTATCTATCCAGCAGAGGAGCTCTGCACAAGTTCAAAGACCCTTCGAAGATAATGGAAGACAATAGTTGTCAAATCCTCACCAACGGTGATCAGTGCTACTGAGAGTAGATTGTCCGCTTCATTTCCCAACGAAATGCCAATCGAAAGCGGAAGTGATGCGAACCTACTTGGATGTGACAACTAATTGAAAGAAGAGTCAATGAGCAGATTTTATGGAGGAAGGACCCAAAACTTCAGAAGTTTGCGAGACAATGCTCGTTAAAGCTCCAACAAGCATCTACCCAGTTCAAGCAGCATGTGGAATTTCTGAGAGACTAGCGCAGTAAGAATGGTCTTTTTCCTTCATCTGGGAGATCCGCAGGAATCAACAAGGATCAACACAACTCAGCCAACCCCACACCAGAGTCAGAGTCATTGGCGAGTTGAAGCAGCATGGCGGATCAAAAGTTTGACTACTCAAAAACAGCAGCGGAGAGCAGCTGGGAGCCAGGTGGCGCATTGCAGCTGGAGCGGAAGATTGAAGACTCAGCAAAGGCGAAGAGTTACAGTGTTCACAAAGGCTTCGACGAGGACGTCGAAGGAATAAGTGGGGGAGAATGTCACGGACAAACTTTGAAACAGGGTGTTTGATGTAATGCTTATATATGTCCGTGTCTTTTGGCATGTTCATGCCTTGTACAGCATGTAGAGGGGCGGCCGAAGGCTTAATAGTCCCATTTTAGTTGGGTTGGTGGCCTCTTTAGGCTTGTAAATAAAGGTTGTGTCATGTGGACACGCGCGAGAGCTTTTCGGTCTGTAATGGACCATTTTACCCTTTGTTGTGCCACTGTTCAAAGCTTGTAAAGTCTGTTTGTAATTTGCATTGTCTATGAAGTGTTTTTCGGACATGTTTGCTTGTGGATCCCGATTGAGGCGTTCTCTTTAACCCGTTCTCTCTTTTGTTGGTCCTAAGGGACAATGGGAAGCTTCGGGGAGGCTGACCTTCGCGGACGGACGCGCGAGGGTGCCGCACGACTTAGGCAAAACCAGCTAAGTCCGTGTCAGCTTGGAAGACTCGGTCTCCCAGGAATTCTGGGCAGTGGTACCGCCCCTATCAGGCGGTGGCACCGCCAGAGCTCGATCTGTCAAGCGGTGGTATTGCCCAGACTACGCGGTAGTATCGCCTAGTGTCAGATGTCAAGCGGTATTACCGCCTAGTAATGGCAGTGGTATCGCTAGGACCCCGGAAATCTAGGATGAGACACTTCTTGGCTCCATTTTTGAAAGTCAATGGGGTCTATAAATATCCCACCCTTTTCTGCATGAAAGGGTACCGAAATTTTGATACATTCTTGAGTCTTTGAAGGGTTAAAGGGTTGTAAAAGTGCTAGAGTTCTCCTCCTCCCTTTCTAAGTGTTGAGACCATTCAAGAGAGGAGTGAAACTTGTAAGGGTTGTCTCCTAAACACGGTAAAAGGAGAAAAGTTATAAAAGGTGATTAGCCTTCGCCTATTGAAGGAAGGACTCTAGTGGACGCTGGTGACCTCGTCGGAGGAGGAAGCCAAAAGTTGATGTAGGTCGCAATTGATCGAACCACTCTAAATCTGGTTTGCATTTCGTTTTGAGCAATCTTCCTTAACTGCAAATCATTTTATAGCAAAGTACTTCTCCTCATCTTGCTTTCACTACACTTACGCTCTCTTATGTTTTAAAGTAATTATCTTTCCGAATCGATTTCCTTCGAACGTATAAAATAGTTTTCTGCTGCACTAATTCACCCCCCCCCCCCCCCCCCCCCCTCTTATTGCGCTCTTGATCCTAACAATTGGTATCAGAGCGAGGTTCACTCTCATTTGGTTTTAAACCCAAGAGAGATGGCATTTGCCGGCAACCAAGAGGGTCATTCAATTATACGTCCACCCATGTTCAATGGGATGAATTACACATATTAGAAGACAAGAATGAGGATCTTCCTAATTTCAATGGATTTTAAGCTTTGGAATATTGTAGAAAATGGATTTCAAAAGTCTTCTCTTCCCATGAATGATTAGAATGAGTTGGAGAAGAAGACTTTTGCTTTAAATGCAAAAGCTATGAATGCCTTATTTTGTGCATTAGATAAAAACGAATTTAATCAAGTGTCGATTTGTAAAACGACTTTTGATATTTGGCACACACTCGAAGTGACTCATGAAGGCACTAGTCGAGTGAAAGAGTAAAAAATTAACCTTTTAGTGCATTCTTATGAATTGTTTCGAATGAAACTGAGTGAGACCATTGGAGACATATATACCCAATTTACGAATGTCGTCAATGGTCTAAAAGGACTTGATAAAGGTTTCTCAAATTTTAAAATCGTTAATAAAGTTTTAAGATCCCTTCCAAAGAGTTGAGACCCTAAAATAACGGCTATTCAAGAGGCTAAAGATCTAACTAATTTTTCTCTTGAAGAACATAATTGGGTCACTAATGACTTATGAAATGACATGTAAAGCTCATAAAGAGCTTAAGGACACCCTTCCAATGAATAGGAAGGATATAACACTGAGAACACAAGAAGACCACTTGAGAGAAAACTCAAGTGATGAAGACTTTGATGATGACTTGGCACTTTTAACAAGAAAATTCATTAAAAGAAACAAATTTAAAAATGACACTAAAAATAAATTTAAACTCAAGAAAGATCAAGAAATTTGCTACGAATGCAAGAAACCGGGATACTACAAGAGTGAATGTCCCCAAGCCAAGAAGAAGACACCAAAGAAGAAGGCGCTCAAAGCAATATGGGATGACTTAAGTGCATCCGAAGAAGAGGAGCTAACCAACAATGAGCAAGTTGCTCACTATGCACTAATGGGCATTGGAGATGAGGTAACAAGTTCATTAGATGCAAATTTATCATTTGATGAACTATTAAATGCTTTTCATGATTTATTTGATGAATGCAAAATAATTAGTAAAAAATATAAATCATTAAAAATAGAGTATGATTTTCTTATTAGTGATTTTGATAAATTAAAAATTAAGCATAATGATAGTATAGCTCTATGTATGAAATGTCATGATTTAGAAATACTTCAAAAGGAAAATATGCTACTTAAGAAAACCTTAGAGAAGTTTGAGGCTGGTAGAAAATCATTGAACATGATCCTTGCCAACAAGGGTCACGTTCATAGAAAAGGCAGAATCTGATTTGTGAGTAGCTCTCACCATAATCCAACCACCTTTATTAAAGGCCCTACCTTGCATGTTTCACCCCAAAAGAAATGTAACTTTTGTTGTAAATTTGGGCATGTAGCTTATCATTGTCCATTCAAGAAATGTAGTCCACATAAATTGATTTGAGTTCCTAATGTTAGGATCAAGAGTCGGCACTAAGAGGGGGAGTGAATTAGTACAACGGTAAGATAACGACGGTTTAAAAACTTTCGTAAGATAAAATCGTTTCCGACGTAAAACCATTTTCGGAAACTTAACTTGAAAGCGAGTTCGTAAAAGTATTGAAGGCAGTAAGCACTTAAAGAGGTTTACAGTAAAGATAAATTGCACAAATGTAAATGCAAACTAGATTTTAGAGTGGTTCGGTCAACGTGACCTACATCCACTTTTGGCTTCCTCCTCCGACGAGGTCACCGGCGTCCACTGGAGGCCTTCCTTCAATAGGTGAAGGCCAATCACCTTTTATAACTTAATTCTCCTTTTACCGGGTTTAGGAGATAACCCTTACACCCCCACTCACTTCTCTCTCAAACTATTCTAAGACTAGATCTTTGAGAGGAGCTTACACAAGATTGCAGCAGCGTTTCTATACTTTTTTTTCTCTCAATACTTGTGTGCTTTAACCAGTGATGAGAGGGGTATTTATAGGCTTTAAGTTGATTCAAACTTGAAGCCTAAAATTTTTTCATCCCGGGTTCCCCGAGCACGAGCGGTACTACCGCCTACGTTGGGCGGTACCAACGCCCAGTGTCAGTCGACACTAACACTGTCCTAGGCGGTACTACCACCTAGGTCTGGCGGTACCATTGCTTGGGGGGTAGTTCTGGGTGGTACCATCGCCTATACTGGTGGTACCACCACTTGGCACCTTGCTAGGGGCAGTACCACCGCCTAAACTGGCGGTACCACCGCTTGACACAGTCTCGAAGACTATGCCATGATGGTGAGACTTCTTGGGGCACTGTTTGGGCCTCTTATTGGGCCCAACATAGTTCTTACATGGGCCTTGCTAGCTAGCCCCTAATTGGGTTGGCCCAAATCCAAGCCCAATTACATGCTAACTACGAAATCCTAAGACATTTGCTAAGCTAAACAATATCCTATGTCTATTCTTCCGGCAAGCTTCCAGCGAACTTCCGACGATCTCTCGGCAATGTTCCGGTGGACTCCTAGCAAGCTCTTAGACTTCATGATGATCTTCTTGGCGAGTTCCGATGAGCTTCTCTGGCAAGCTTCGAGACTTCTCGGCTGGATCTGCCAGAACTTCCGACGAACTCTCGAACTCCCAACGAAGTCACGTCCTTGACTCCGGGACTTCATTTTGCTTCATGCCTTGCTATTGTAGTTAATCCTGCACATGTAAAAACATACTTCGATCTAGACAATTAATACTAAGCATTAATCAAGTTATCAAGCATGTCATTGGTCCCTCGATGCTTCGTCTGATTCTTCGGCGCATTGTCCACTCTTGCGGCCTATTACCCAATCGGCTAGTTGACTCCACAACTCCGATATCCTTGGTGCAATATCCGCTCTTCTTAGGCCGATGCCCGAATCCATGGCCCGAAGCCTTCTGTCGATACGTCGACTGATCTATCGGCCAGACGTCCAATCTTTTAACATGTTTTCCCCCGACAAAACATGATTCTTCCTGCTTTAATTGTCTCATCTTGATTGAAGCATCCTGCGTCACTCAAAATACATATTAAAATCATAAATAATTATTAATTGGTTTCATCATCAAAATCCAAGATTCAACAATGTCCCCCTTTTTGATGATGACAATCAATCGACGATGGAGTTAACCTTAACTCCCGGAGTTTAAACAAACTCCCCCTATCAATATGCCATATTGATAGAACCTTGAATTCAAGTTGAATTTAAGTCGTTGCAAATTTCATTATAAATATTTGCAACACTTCATTTTGTATAACATGATCATACTTCTCCCCCTTTGTCATCAACAAAAAGGAGAAGTACCACTATCAAGTGTTTAAACATACAAGTTCAAATCGTTGCATGAAAAACATAATATCAAGTTTTTTCATCATGTAATTTGTAGTTAGAAAATTTAGTAAGTGTTACATCATACTTAGAACATTCAAGCTATCAAGTTGTAGATATGCAAGGTAGTACAACAAACAAGCTAGCAAATTTAAAGATGTGCAAATTGGCATATTTGCTTTTCTTTGCGATGTGCAAGATAGCATTTCTATATAATGTTCAGGATAACAAGTTCTACATCATGCTAACTAGCAAATTAGAGATGTTCAAGAAAGCAACTCTTGCTTCTTGAAATATGCAAGTTGCAAGCTAGCAAATTTTTGCTTCCTTTGCAATATTTGAGCTAGCAATTTTGCTTCCTTTGCAAAGTGCAAGTTAGCATGTTTTGCATCTTGAGATAGGTAAGATAGTACTTTTGATATACAAATTTATAGTATACAAGCTATCAAATTTTACACATAAAATATTTAGCAAAATTTTACATCTTTTGAGATGTGCAAGATGGACTATTTTGCCTCTTTTTGAAATATATAACTTGGCAAACATTACTTCTCTTGAGATTTGCAAGATAGCACTTCTTGCTTATTTTTTAGATTAGTAAGCTAGCAAGTTTGCCTTTTTTGGAATTGTGCAAGCTAGCAAATTTGCTTTCTAGATAGTTTTGCTCCCCCTTTGTCATTGTCAAAAAGAAGGGAAGACCATTTACATCAATTTTCAAATTATGACAAAGGTAAATAGCATAGAAGAAAATTCAAGTCATGAATATCAAAACAATTATTTTATCATGAATATTTCATCATTGCATGCATGATTATCACAAGTTAAATTATTGCATGCATAATACCAAATCATCATGTATCTAAAATATAAAATCATCATTACATGCATGATTCCAAATCATCATTCTAGAGTATTATTTTAGAAAATGATAATTATTGATTTTCATATTATTTCAAAAATCATAGTGTTGCATGTATTTTTATCTAAGGGAAAAATCATAGTGTTGGATGCATCATACCAACTCATCATATATATTTTCAAAATATATAAACTCATCATTATATGCATGATTCCAAATCATCATTCACATTATTTCAATCATTTCAATCATAAAAAATGAAAGACCAAGTCATGATTTTTAACATATCTCTTCTTTTGTATGCATCAAAATAAATTTGATGAGTATTTTATGCATAATTTTATTTAATCACATTCATTTCATCTCATCAAGAAAAATTAATTGGGTGATGAATAGAAGGATTTATGCAAAAATAAATTTATTAGGCATGATATCATTAAACATGATTCTTTCTTAAATCCCAAAAATTTGTAGGTGTACAAGGAAGATATCTTTAAAAAAAATCAAGTAATAAATCCAAGAACTCACAAGAAGAATCATGATTCATTTAGAAAATCTCCTCTTAAGAAAATACCAAGTAGAATTGTAGGAGAACGATTAATGAAAAATCTTGATTCATAATAAATCTTAATTTATAAATATCAAGGAATCAAGATTATGATTTGGATAAAGGGTCATTCAAATTTAACTCATCAAAATCATTTTCATGCTCCAAGAGATTCATACAAGTGATATAAATAGATTCATTAATCTCCTTTTTGGAAAATCGATAAGTAGGAAAAATAAAATTTTCAAGGAGAAACCTTTTCTCTTTTTAGTTGTTTTAATTCATGTGATTTATTTCATTTATGCTAAAAAAAAATATGCATCAATGTTTAAAATCGAAAGTGCAAGATTTTTACGTCAAAGATCAATAAGCCATTTCATTACCGTAAAAATCATTAATCCATAAATCTCAAGAATCATCATGCATAATTTTAAAATTTATTAAGCATGATCATTATGCATCATTACATCATTTCATCAAACTTAAAGCATTTTCAATCAAAATCATTTTGTTTGTTTATCATAAAAATATATTTTTCATGATTATTTTTAAAATCATTAGAAAGGTAAGCATGATCTAATTTTATTTTTGCATATTCATTAAACATGTAATTCAAAAAAAATATTTAATTTTCTTAAACTAAATTAAACTAAATTAAAAATAAGTCATGAAAAGGATTATGTAATTTTAAAATAAACTAAAGGCATTTTGATTACCTCAACGTCGAAAGCCGTTAAGGCATAGTTTGTCACCTCGCCCTTGTTGATTTTCTCTTTGTCTTCGGAGGAGCTCGATTCATCCCACTTTGTGTTCTTCTTCTTGCGTTCAAAGAAAGTAGATACATTCTTTTTGTTCTTTTTAAGTTTGTTTTTAATTTTTGATTCTTGTTTTAAAATTTACATTGAAAGTTCAAGTTCACCATCACTTGAGCTTATGCTCAAGTGGTCTTCGATTGTTCTTAGTCCGAAATCCTTCCTATCCTTTGGAAGGTGGTTCTCAAGTTCTTTACGTGCATTGCACGTCATTTCATAGGTCATCAATAACCTGATAAGTTCTTTGAGAGGGAAATGGTTTAAATATTTTGATTCTCATAAAGCTGTTACTTTTGAATCCCAACTGTTATTAAGAGAATGCAAAATCTTATTTACAAGTTCAAAATATGAAAAATATTTGCCAAGAGCTTTTAAACCATTGACGACATCCGTAAAATAGGTGTACATGTCAACAATGGTTTCGCTCGGCTTCATTTGAAAAAGCTCAAAATCGTATATTAAAAAATTAATTTTTGAATCTTTAACTTTGCTAGTTCCTTCATGTGTGATTTCAAGAGTGCGCTAAATATCGAAAGTCGTTTCGCAAATAGAAATATGATTAAACTCATTTCTATCTAAGGCGCAAAACAAAGGCATTCATAGCCTTTGCATTTAAAGAAAATGTCTTCTTCTCCAAATCAGTCCAATAGTTCATTGGAAGAGGAGACATTTGAAAATCGGATTCGACTATATACCATAAATCGAGATTCAATGAAAGTAAGAAAACTCTCATTCGAGTTTTCCAATAAGTATAGTCCATCCCATTGAAAAAGGGAGGACGAATGAAAGAGTGACCCTCTTGAAAGCCGTAAAGAGCCATTTCTCTTGGGTGTTAAACCAACTGAAAAATAACGAGGCTCTGATACCAATTGTTACGATCAAGAGTCGGCACTAAGAGGGGGGGTGAATTAGTGCAGCGATATGATAACGACGGTTTAAAAACTTTCGTATGATAAAATCGTTTTCGACGTAAAACCATTTTCAGAACTTAACTTGAAAGTGAGTTCGTGAAAGTATTGAAGGCAATAAGCACTTAAAGAGGTTTGCAGTAAAGATAAATTGCACAAATGTAAATGCAAACCAGATTTTAGAGTGATTCGGTCATCGTAACCTATATCCACTTTCGGCTTCCTCCTTCGATGAGGTCACTGACATCTACTAGAGGCCTTCCTTCAATAGGCGAAGACCAATCACCATTTATAACTCAATTATCCTTTTACCGGGTTTAGGAGATAACCCTTACATCCCCACTTACTCCTCTCTTAAACTATTCTAAGACTTTAGATCTTTGAGAGAAGCTTACACAAGATTGCAGCAGTGTTTCTATACTTTTTTTTCTCTCAATACTTGTGTGCTTTAACCAAGGATGAGAGGGTTATTTATAGGCTTCAAGTTTATTCAAACTTTGAGCCTAAAACTTTCCCATCCTGGGTTCCCTGGGCACGGGCGGTACTACCGCCTGCGCTAGGCGATACCACCACTTAGGTCTAGTGGTACCACCGCTTGAGGGGCAGTGCTGGGTGGTACCACCACCCAGACTGGTAGTACCACCACCTGGCACCCTGCTAGGGGCGGTACAATGGCGCAGACTGGCGGTACCACCGTTGACATAGTCTCGAAGACTGTGCCACGATGGTGAGACTTCTTGGGGCATTGTTTAGGCCTCTTATTGGGCTTAACACAGTTCTTACATGGGCTTAGCTGGCCCCTAATTGGATTGGCCCAAATCCAAGCCCATTTACATGCTAACTGCGAAATCCTAAGATATTTGCTAAGCTAAACAAGTCCCTATGTCTATTCTTCCGGTGAGCTTCTAGCGATATTCCAGCGAACTTTTGATGATTTCTCGGTAATGTTCCGGCGGACTCCTGGCAAGCTCCTGGACTTCACGACGATATTCTTAGTGAGTTCCGACGAGCTTCTCTGGCAAGCTTCGAGACTTCTCGGTTGGTTCCGCCAGAACTTCCGACGAACGTCCGGACTTCCGACGAACTCTCGAACTCCCAACGAAGTCGCGTCCTTTACTCTGAAACTTCATTTTGCTTCATGCCTTGCTATCATAGTTAATCTTGCATATGTAAAAACACACTTCGATCTAGTCAATTAATACTAAGCATTAATCAAGTTGTCCGGCATGCCATTGGTCCCTCGATGCTTCGTCCGATTCTTCGGCGCATCGTCCTCTCTTGCGGCTTGTTGCCCAATTGACCAGTTGACTCCGTAACTCTAATATCCTTGGCGCAATATATGTTCTTCTTGGCCCGATGCATGAATCCATGGCCCGAAGCCTTCTGTCGATACATCGACCGATCCACCGGCCCAACGTCGAATCTTCGAACATGTTTTCCCTCGGCATAACATGATTCTTCCTGCTTTAATTATCTCATCCTGATCGAAGCATCCTGCATCACTTAAAATGTAGATTAAAATCATAAATAATTATCAATTGGTTTTATCATCAAAATATGAGATTCAACACCTAAAAGAACCTCAAATAACTCAATGCAACATGATAAACAATTTAGATCGATTTTTGAGGCACCCAAGGTCAAATGGGTACCTAAAAATCATCCTTTTTTGTAGAAACGTTTACTATCACAAGCTAGGAGCAAGAGATGGTACCTTGATAATGGATGCTCAAGGTTTATCACTAGAGATCCAAAATAACTCATAAAGCTCTCTAGCCAAAATAATAAAAGGAGGGTCATTAGAATTAAAACTATCAATTACAAAATGATACTTATATTCCACATGTTAATCTCGTGTGATAAACACTTAATTTTGACCCCTTAAAATTTTGAAACCTGTAAACTCTTATGCATGAATTCCCGTTTACACATCTTCTGGATTTTCGAATTTATCGGATACATTCCTTCCTCAATTTTTTTTCGGATCCAACTATATCTTACAATATCATGAACTTATAGCTTGCGAGCTAGGTTTGCATACGAATTTTGTATGATGTAAATCATGAACTTACGTTATATATTACAAGGCTTACGGTGCTTGCATGATGAGTCATGAACATATTGTAAACATATGAGTTCTATATGACATTTGGGTATGGTATGCATTTTATAAGATCGATCATTAACGTATGAATCTTCTTTTCTCATGATGTGAATTTTTATATGATTATGTAAATAAGGATGTGTGCTCCACAAACAAAAACTTCCTTCAAGTTGAAATCACCCACATCAGCCCACACACCCTTGTAAGCAGTGCCACTGCTTGTAGGTGGTGGCACCGCCCAGCTGGCGATGCAACTATCATGGGTGGCAGGTAGTAGCACCGCCCAACTAACGGTGCCACCGCCCGCAACCTGCCCCCCTTATAAAACTAAGCTAGGGCCGATGGTAGAACCAATCCCAACTCATTTTCCACTTCCACAAATAGCTCCAAACCCCCTTTAAACACCGTTCTCTCCCTCTAGCTGCCCAAAAATCTCTATTTCCTGCTAGATCAAGGATCAATCCTATATCCTCTTAAAGATCTCAACTAAGGTATTCTCTAAAAGGCATTGATTTCTCTTTTGTATTATCTACTCTTCCTCATTATCTATCTTCATAATAGCAGTATTTATGGGTTCTAGAAGATCCTCTAGGGACAAAGGGAAGAGGAGATTAGAAGAAAATTATGACTCCCTACTTTTTGATTCTAATCAACATGCCCTAAAATTTACATCCATAGAATCTATACATGTTTATAAGGGAAAATATATTGATTTAGATGAACAAAGTGTTTTGGAACCTATTCAATGGTTTGCAAATCTAGATATTGTCACATCTTGGATTTTTTTTTATTTCTTTTAAATCTTTCCACACATTTAGGCCAAATAGATAAACATCACTTTATTCATCATTCATAAACATTTATTACAATTCATTTATTACAATCCATTTATTCATCGAATCATAAATAGAAAAGTAAACATAGTGATGTTAACTTCAATAATCATCCAAATGGCTCTACCTAGCGGTAGAGGAAGGTCCGCTCTCCATTGGAATCCGATTTAGTACTAGAGGGAGGCTGCTTTGAAAATCAAAAATAAAGAAAATTCAGCAATGTTGAGTAGGAACCTCAAAAGTCAACTCAAAATGTATACATGATCAAAATTCAATCAATCATCCCAATGGCGTATATCAAATACCCGAAGGAACACTTCCCCAATAGCGGATGGAGAGGCTTTATCCTACGGGATGCGTTTGTGTTCTCCCAACAGCGGATGGAGGCAAACTCATATCGCACTCCCAACAACGAATGGAGTGGTGTCCCACACCCGCCAAAGTGGGGACACGTTTCTCCCAATAGCGGATGGAGGAATCGTCCAGCCGCCACGTTTAACGGCCCGCTAATCCCCAAAGGGAATCGCCCTACCTGCTCTCGGTAGGGAAATAACATAATCTAACACCGGTCATGTACATATTGGGATGAAATAACATATTTAAAATATTTTTTTTTCAAATATCATCAATATCAAATAATACAATTTAGCCCTCAATTGACTTGAACTCTAGTTCAATCGATCCAATTGAACTCAATTTACTAGAACCTAACTGAACCGATCTCTAATCCTTATTTAATTGGTCTGGAACCACCCTAGACTAGTATAATTTGGACTAGATTAGGTTCAATTTAGGTTAAACTAACTTGAATAAGTCAATCAATTTGGAATCACCTTGAATTGATCTAAACTAATCAAGCCTAGTTTAGTTCAATCAATATTTGGGCTCAAATTCAATAATAATATTAGGCTAGATTGGGTCAGCCCATCTATTGGTCATGTGCATTATACATAACTGAGCATGCATCACACAAAGCTGGCTCAGCCCTGGCCCATGGACTGGTCATGTGCGTCGCATGTGACCGCCCATGATGGTTGGGTTGGGTTAGCTTACGGGCCAAGGCCTGACCCATGGGTTGGGCCTGGCCTACGAGTTAGGCCTGGTCTACTGACTAGGCCTAGCCAATGGGCTATGGCCTGATCTATAGGTTGAGTCTGGCTTGTGAGCAATTTCAATCTAAGTAATATCTAATTTTATACCACAATATAAATTCATTAACAATATGAACAAAAATATAATAACACATTAAATGATAGATAAGGAGATAAACTTTAATATAAAGAAATAACATCCTATGAATAGAAATCATAACACATTAAAAGATAGACTAGGAGACAAGTTTTAATACAAGGAATAATCTTCTAAATTCAAATAAAAATCATGCTTTCAACACATATAAAATTTCAACATATTCTAGTCAAAATTTAAATCATTCAGAATAACATATTTTAAAGTTTAGATCAAAGAATATCAAACAAGATTTTAGATAATATATTTTATTCTAATAAGATTTTTAATCCAAATAAGATTAAAGATGAACTCTAATATCATATAAAACATATAAATTTTGAACATAATTAAATCTACAATAAAAACCTTAATCATGGGTCAAAGAATATTATAAAAACTTTAACTGATTACTTTAATATAAAAATTTTGATATTTAAAGAATTAATACATATTTTTCAAACTACGTAACTTTCAATAGAATCAAAATAAAAACTAAAACTTTTATATTCAAGAAAGGTAGGGAAACCTACCTCTTGTCAATAGGGTGTAACTCCTCATTCCTCCCGCCGCTAGGCTCGACTAGGTGAGGAACGAAGGAGAGAAATCCTCCCTTTAAATAGGAGGAGGTGAGTCTCTATTAAGGGAAATTAATTTTAATTTTTATATATATTTTATATAAATTATTTCCATATAATATACTAACAAATATGATATCATCATATTTGGAATACTTACTAGTTATTTCTGTTGAATCTCAGATTTTGATGATAAAATCAATTGATGGGTTAATTGATATAATCCATATTATTGAGTTAAGTGTGCAGGATTAACTACGATAACCAGAAAACACAAAGCAAGAATACTGGAGTCAAGTTCGATGGACGTTTAAGAGTCCGAAGAATCGTCGGAGATGCTGTCGGAACCAACCGAGAAGAAATCGGGAACCTGTTGGAATTTTCGGAAGTTCGCCGAAGATATCGTCGGAGGTTCACGGAGATCACCGAGAAGGCTCGGCTACTCGTTAAAGTCATCACAAGTTCGGGAGCTTGCTGGGAGTCCGTCGGAAGAAGTTCGTCGGAAAGCTCGCCGGAACAAGACTCGACGTTCGCGGTTGAAAACTTGCTTAGGATGTGTTTTGTTATGTAGTTCACTTGTAATTAGGATTAGGATTAAGAGATAATCCTATATCCTTGTTAGGGGCCAACTAGGCCCAAAATTAGAATTGGTTTGGGCTAAATTTGAAGCCCAAACAGTGAACCGAAGGGTCTAGCGGTGGCACCGCCAGACTGGGCGGTTGCACCGCCCAGCACCCGAGAGCTGGGCGGTGGCACCGCCCAGCACTATCAATGTCTGACAGTGACAGGCGGTGGCACCGCCACTAACTGGCGGTGGCACCGCCAGCATCGAGAACCCAAAGAGAATTCAAATTTTGGAGCCCAAATTTGAATCCTCTTGAGGCCTATAAATACCCCTCAAATCTCAGCTGAGATTACAACTTTTTGAGCAGCAATTGTTTGAGAGAAAGGTCTTAGAAAAGTCTTTGCTAGTCTTGTTTTCAATTTGCTAGTGTTCACATCCTTCTTTCTTGCTGAAAATCTGTAAGAGAGTGAACCGCTTGTAAAAAGTTGTAAGAGGGGTATTTGCCCTTCCATTTCAAGAGATTTGTTAGTGGAAGGTGGGAGCCTCATCGAAGAGGGGCCTCGCAAGTGGATGTAGGTCATTTGACCGAACCACTGTAAAATCATCGTGATCTCTGGTTTGCATTTACTTATTGTCATTTACATTACTGCAAACCATTTGCACTTTAATGCTCTACTTCTTTGTCTCCGTCTTACTTATCTCTTCAAGTTAAAACGCAATCGAAACGGTTTCAAACGAAAACGTTACTTTTATCGTACGAAGTTTCCGAAAGTGTTTAAATCGTCAAAAGTTTATCACACTTTACCGCTGCACTAATTCACCCCCCCTCTTAGTGCTGCTCCGATCCTAACAATTGGTATCAGAGCTAGGCTCACTCTCATATTTAGTTTGATACCCAAGAGAGATGGCTTACTCCGGCATACATGAGGGTCATTCTATCACACGTCCACCATTGTTTAATGGGTCGGATTATACTTATTGGAAGACTCGTATGAGGATCTTCCTCATTTCCATGGATTTCGAGCTTTGGACTATTGTTGAAAACGGATTTCAAAAATCTTCTCTTCCGATGAGTGAATGGAATGAATCGGAGAAGAAGGTTTTTGCTTTAAATGCAAAGGCTATGAATGCCTTGTTTTGTGCACTAGACAAAAATGAATTTAATCGTGTTTCAATTTGTGATTCGGCTTTTGATATTTGGAGAACTCTTGAGGTCACTCATGAAGGCACTAGCGGAGTGAAAGAGTCCAAAATCAACATCCTTGTGCACTCTTACGGACTTTTCCGAATGAAACTAAGTGAGTCCATCGGAGACATGTACACCCGGTTTACGGATGTCATCAATGGACTCAAAGCTCTTGGTAAAGATTTTACTAACTTTGAACTAGTAACTAAAATCTTAAGATCCCTCCCTAAAAGTTGGGATCCAAAAGTTACGGCCATTCAAGAGGCCAAAGACCTTAAAACATTCCCTCTTGAAGAACTCATTGGGTCTCTAATGACCTACGAAATGATATGTCAAGCTCATGACGAGCTCGAGAACCCCCTTCCAAAGAACAGGAAGGATATGACACTCAAATCACAAGAAGACCACTTGAAAGGAACATCAAGTGATGAGGACAGTGACAATGACATTGCACTTTTGACTCAAAAATTTAAAAAATATTTAAGAAAGAATAAATTTAAAAATAATACAAAAAATAAATTCGAACAAAAGAAGGACCAAGTGATTTGTCCTCAAGCCAAAAAGAGAACATCAAAGAAGAAGGCGCTCAAGGCAACGTGGGATGATTCAAGCACGTCCAAAGAAGAGGAGTCCAACACCGAGCAAGTTGCTCATTACGCCCTAATGGCCATCGGAGAAGAGGTAACAGATTTAATTGATGCAGATTTACCTTATCATGAATTATTAAATGCTTTCCATGAGTTATTTGATGAATGTAAGACAATTAGTAGAAAATACAAATTGCTAAAAAAGGAGCATTATAGTCTCACTTGTGATATCGATAAATTAAAAACTGAATATCATGATAGTTTAGCTCCATGTATAAAATGCCATGATCTAAAATCTCTCCAAAAGGAGAACTTGCTACTTAAGGACACCTTGAAGAAATTCGAGGTTGGTAGCAAATCTTTGAACATGATCCTTACAAATAAGGGTCACGTTCCTAAAAGAAGTGGAATCGGATTTGTGAGAAGTCCTCACCAAAATCCAACCACCTTCATTAAAGGCCCTATCTTACATGTTCAACACCAAAGCAATTGCAACATTTGTTGCAAATATGGACATAAAACTTATAAATGTCCATTCAAGAAGATTAGTCCGAACAAACTAATTTAGGTTCCTAAAGGAACCATGATCAATTCTACTAATTTGGGTTCCTAAAGGAACCATGATCAATTCTATGCAATATGATGAACAAGTTAAATCAGTTTTTAAGGCACCCAAAAGAAAATGGGTACCTAAAAATAATCCCTTCTTGTAGAAACATACACCATCACAAGCTAGGAACAAGAGATGGTATCTAGATAGTGGATGCTCAAGACATATGACTGGAGATCCATCTCATTTCTCTATGCTCACTAGCAAAGAAGAAGGGTACGTCACCTTCGGAGACAACAACAAAGGCAAAATCATTGGCAAGGGAACTATTGGTAACAAATTTAGTCTTTCCATTGATGATGTTTTACTAGTTGATGGATTGAAACAAAATCTCTTGAGTATTAGTCAACTATGCGATAAAGGTTATATCGTTAGATTTGAATCAAATATGTGCATTATTAAAAAACCAAATCATAACATGACTATGATTGCTTTAAAACAAAATAATGTCTATACCATCAATCTTGATGAACTAAGTAATGAAATGTGTTTCTCCGCCGTAAATGATGATGCTTGGCTTTGGCATAGGAGATTAGGTCATGCAAGCATGAAAACAATATCTAAAATCTCATCTCAAGAACTAGTACGAGGGATTCCGAATATGAAGTTTATTAAGGATAAGGTATGCGATGCATGTCAACTAGGCAAACAAATAAAAACAAGCTTCAAACCAAAAAATCAAATTAGCACCACTAGACCATTACAATTGATCCATTTGGACTTATTTGGACCAATTGATACAACAAGTCTAGGTGGAAGCAAATATGCTTTTGTGATTGTGGATGACTACTCTAGATACACTTGGACCTATTTCTTAGCTCACAAAAGTGATTTCTTCAAGTGTTTCTCTAAATTTTGTAAACTCACTCAAAATGAAAAAGGTTTCATGATTTCATCAATTCGGAGTGATCACGGTAGCGAATTTCAAAACCATGACTTTCAAAATTTTTGTGAAGTTAATGGATACAATCACAACTTCTCCACTCCGAGGAATCCCCAACAAAATGGAGTAGTTAAAAGAAAAAATAGAAACCTACAAGAAATGGCAAGAACGATGTTAAATGAACATAGTCTACCTAAGTACTTTTGGGCCGAAGCCGTAAATACGGCTTGCTACATCATAAATAGGGTCCTAATAAGACCATCCCTATCAAAAACTCCCTATGAATTATGGAATAACAAAAAACCAAATATTTCTTATTTTAAAGTTTTCGGTTGTAAATGCTTTATTTTGAATGAAAGGGATGCCTTAGGAAAATTTGATGCTAAATCCGATGAAGGCATATTTCTTGGTTACTCTTCCGTTTCTAAGGCTTTTCGGGTTTTTAACAAAAGAACCTTAGTAATAGAAGAGTCTATTCATGTAGTTTTTAATGAAATTTCTAATTCAAAGAAAAATAATTTTGATGATGATCTTGGTTTTGATAATTTGAATTTAAATGAACCTCCTCCTCAAAATAGCAACTTGGATGCACCTTCTTCCGAAATTTCCTTACCCAAGGAATGAAAGTATATAGATGCTCATCCAAAGGAGCTAATTATAGGAGATACATCAAAAGGGGTTCAAACTTGTTCCTCTTTTAAGAATTTTTGTGCTAACGCCGTCTTCCTTTCTCAAATCGAACCTAAATGCATTGACGAGGCCATAAAAGATGATTTTTGGGTTATCGCAATGCAAGAGGAATTAAATCAATTTGAGAGGAATAAGGTATGGAAGCTTGTTCCTAGACCTAGTGACCATTTAGTCATTGGTACTAAATGGGTCTTTAGAAACAAGCAAGACGAAAATGGTATCATGGTTAGAAACAAGGCTAGATTAGTGGCCAAAGGTTTCAACCAAGAAGAAGGTATCGATTACGAAGAAACCTTCGCTCCCGTGGCTTGATTAGAAGCCATAAGGATGCTCCTTGCCTATGCTAGTAGTAATAATTTTAAACTATTTCAAATGGATGTCAAAAGTGCCTTCTTGAATGGTTTTATTTCCGAAGAAGTATATGTCGAACAACCTCCCGGATTTGAAAATTCTCTTTTTCCTAATCATGTATTCAAATTGACTAAGGCTCTCTATGGCTTGAAACAAGCTCCTAGAGCTTGGTATGAAAGGCTTAGTTCCTTTCTTATTTTAAATAATTTTACCAAAGGCAAGGTTGATACTACATTGTTTATTAAACATTTTTAAAATAATTTTCTTATTGTGCAAATTTATGTTGACGATATTATTTTTGGCTCTTTAGATGAATCACTATGTGAATCATTTGCCAAATTTATGAGTCATGAATTTGAAATGAGTTTAATGGGTGAATTAACTTTCTTTTTAGGATTATAAATCAAACAACTTAGGGATGGTATATTTCTTAACCAATCTAAATATACATTAGAATTGTTAAAACGATTTAACATGGATAATTCAAAAGTAATAAACACCCCTATGAGTACTGTGACTAAGTTAGATATGGATGAAAATAGTAAAAATTTCGATCAAAAAACATATAGGGGAATGATAGGTAGTCTACTCTACCTCACCGCGATTAGACCGGATATTATGTTTAGTGTAGGACTTTGCGCTAGGTTTCAATCAAATCCTAAATTATCTCATCTTAAAAGTGTTAAAAGAATATTTAGGTATCTTAAAGGAACTCCAAATCTAGGACTATGATATCCAAAATCTAAAAAATTTGATTTAATAGCTTATGCAGATGCCGATTTTGGCGGATGCAGGATAGATAGAAAAAGTACATCTGGAACATGCCAATTTTTAGAACATGCACTTGTTTCTTGGACTTCCAAGAAACAAAATTCAGTTGCACTATCTACGGCGGAAGCCGAGTACATTGCTGCAAGTGCATGCTGTGCACAAGTTGTTTGGATGAAAAATACATTAGAAGACTATGGAATTCACTTTAAAAATATTCCTATAAAATGTGATAATACTAGTGCCATATGTCTTACTAAAAATCCAATTCAGCACTCTAGAACTAAGCACATCGACGTTAGGCATCATTTCATACGTGATCATGTTCTTAACAATGATGTTGTTCTAGAATTCATTGACACAAAGCATCAATTAGCAGATATATTTACAAAAGCTTTGAATGAAGATCAATTTGAATTCATTAGAAGGGAATTAGGTATGTTAAATTGTCCCTAAGAATAAACTTGTTTGAATGGATTTTCCGTAAAGTTTTTCATCATCTCTCTATTCCTCGGTGAATCCAATCCTTCTCTTTTGATTCTAAATGATATATTAAATTATCCTATCTTGAGTCATACACCACTCCCATCTGATTAAGATTAATGATTTTATGATATTTTGTGAATCTCGAAATTGATTTTGATGGCTTAATTATGAGTTTCAAGTTGACAATTTGAATTTGAATGAGTTCGAATTATGATCTTACTACTTGAATTTTTTTTTTTTTTACTCACAATCTCTTCCTTGTACACCTACAATTTTTGTTATTTATAGAAAGAAGAGATTTGATAAAATGGATGAATGTTGAATTTTCCTTTATGATGAACTCTGCGTAAATATTTTAGCATACTTTTGGATGATAAAATTTTTGTATGATCAATGTTATAATCACAAATTATGTGCTTCAAGTCTCATTCCCTTTTTTGTTCATGACAAAGGGGGAGAAAAGTGATGACTTGTACCATTTTGATAGCATGACTTATATGAATTGCGAAAGCTTGTATGAATGTCTTATATGCCTTGCAAAATGCCTCGCAAAATCCTTGAAAATATCACAAGATTGATTGATCATATTGAAAGCATGCCTAACATGTATATCATGAAATTCATGTTGAAAATCTTTATTTCCTGTCGTAGTAAAAATTGTCACTTATCATTCGACTTGAAAATTATTTTTCAAAGTTTCGCAATTACTTATGCTTAATGAGAATAACGATAAGTTCTATGGTTAGAACTTATCAGTTTATGCTTGAATTCAATGGGATGGAAATCATGTGTTTTTAGTTTCTCATAATATGGAATATAGATAGGGGGAGTTGTGTTTAACTCCGTCATCAATTGATTGTCATCATCAAAAAGGGGGAGATTGTTGAATCTCGGATTTTGATGATAAAATCAATTGATGGGTTAATTGATCTAATCCATATTATTGAGTTAAGTGTGTAGGATTAACTACGATAACCAGAAAACACAAAGCAAGAATACCGGAGTCAAGTTCGATGGACGTTTAAGAGTCCGAAGAATCGTCGGAGATGCTGCCGGAACCAACCGAGAAGAAATCGGGAACCTATCGGAATTTTCGGAAGTTCGCCGAAGAGATCGTCGGAGGTTCACAGAGATCACCGAGAAGGCTCGGCTACTCGTTAAAGTCATCACAAGTTCGGGAGCTTGCTGGGAGTCCGTCGGAAGAAGTTCGTCGGAAAGCTCGCCGGAACAAGACTCGATGTTCGTGGTTGAAAACTTGCTTAGGATGTGTTTTGTTATGTAGTTCACTTGTAATTAGGATTAGGATTAAGAGATAATCCTATATCCTTGTTTGGGGCCAACTGGGCCCAAAATTAGAATTGGTTTGGGCTAAATTTGAAGCCCAAACAGTGAACCGAAGGGTCTGGCGGTGGCACCGCCAGACTGGGCGGTTGCACCGCCTGGGCTGGGTGGTGGCACCACCCAGCACTGTCAATGTCTGACAGTGACAAGCGATGGCACCGCCACTAACAGGCGGTGGCACCACCAGCATCGGGAACCCAAAGAGAATTCAAATTTTGGAGCCCAAATTTGAATCCTCTTGAGGCCTATAAATACCCCTCAAATCTCAGTTGAGATTACAACTTTTTGAGCAGCAATTGTTTGAGAGAAAGGTCTTAGAAAAGTCTTTGCTATTCTTATTTTCAATTTGCTAGTGTTCACCTCCATCTTTCTTGCTGAAAATCTGTAAGAGAGTGAACCGCTTGTAAAAAATTGTAAGAGGGGTATTTGCCCTTCCATTTCAAGAGATTTGCTAGTGGAAGGTGGGAGCCTCATCAAAGAAGGGCCTCGCAAGTGGATGTAGGTCATTTGACCTGTTGAATCTCGGATTTTGATGATGAAGTCAATTGTCATTTGTTTGTCTAATCTGTGTGTTGAGATAAGTGTGCAGGATTAACTACGATGAAAGTAAGACATGCAGCAGGAGTTGCGCCGGAGTCATGACAATGATCACATTGGGAGTTCGAGAGCTCGACGGAAGTTCGGACAGTCATCGGAGGTTCTGCGGGAACAAATCCGAGAAGTCCAGAAGCTTGCCAAAGGAGCTCGTCGGAACTTGCCAAGTGGATCGTCGCAAGTCTAGGAGTTTGCCGGAAGTCCGCAAGAGGATCACCGAGGGTTCGTCGGATGATCGACGGAAGTTCGCCGGAAACTCGCCGGAAGAAGCGATTGACGCACCGGAGCAAGCTGCAGAATATGTCTTAGGAAATAATCGTAGTTAGCACATTGATTAAGTTAGAAATGGGAGGTGATCCCATTAGCTTAATCGTAGGGCAATTGGGCCCCTGAAAGAATCAAATTGGGCCGAATGGATTAACCCATTCGGACCCTGATTGCTGTGGGAGGTGCAACCGCCCAAGCCAGGAGGTAGCACCGCCCAGGCTATGTCTCCCAGCGAGACTAGGCGGTGCAACCGCCCCAGCCAAGAGGTAGCACCGCCCCGGGCTCCGTCTCCGAGTGAGACTAGGCGGTGCAACCTCTTCTGTCAAGAGGTAGCACCGCCAGAGCTCAAGTTTCGAGCTCTGCCAGGCGGTGAAACCTCCCTAGTCAGGCGGTGCAACCGCCTGAGCTCGATCTTCGAGCTCTGGTAGAGAGGTGCAACCGCCCCTGACAGAGGTGGCACCGCACAGAGGCTCAGTCTTCGAGCTCTGCCAGGCGGTGCAACCGCCCCAGTCAGGAGGTGCAACCGCCTGATCCAGGAATTCCGGGAATTGACAGATTTGGGCTCCAAATTTGAACTGGGTTGGGGCCTATAAATACCCCACCCATTCAACACTGAAAGCACATAACACACACTCGAAATCTTGCTGTCTTTCTGTGGTTCTTAGAGCTCAAAACTACTAGTTCTCCTCCTTCTGTTCTTCAAAGTTTGAGTTGTAAAGAGAGGAGAGAAAACTTCTGTAAGGGTTGTCTCCTAAGCCCGTCAAAAGGAGTGAATCTGTAAGAAGGTGGTTGGCCTTCGCCTATTGAAGGAAGGCCTCTAGTTGACGTCGGTGACCTCATCGGTGGAGGAAGCCAAAAGTGGAGTAAGTCAAGATTGACCGAACCACTCTAAATCTTGGTTTGCATTTCCTTTAAGCATTTTACCTTCACTGCAAACTTCTCAATAGTTACTGCCCTCTGCGATTTAAAAACAAGTTTCAACGTTTAGACGTAAATCTGCGTTTAGATGTAAATCTGCTTTTTCGTATGATCATCATATTGCAGATTGCATTTACGTTTTGAGCTTTACCAATACTGCACACTACCTTTATACTCCTGCTTAAACTGTGTCTTATCTAACCAAGTGATTTACAAATCAGCATTTAGACGTAAATCAGTTTCTTCGTACGAACTTCGGATTTCAGTTTGCGTCGATATTCTAGTTTTCATCATAGCTGCAAACTGCCTGCTTAGTTTGACATTAACATTGATTAGTATCAACTTTCATACAGAAGTTGTTTTTATCGGTCGAACGCAGCTTTCGATTTTAATCGCAGAAAGTTTTCCGCTGCACTAATTCACCCCCCCCCCTCTTAGTGCTCTCGATCCTAACAATTGGTATCAGAGCCCGGTTAACTCTCAAACGGATTAAAACCCAAGAGAGATGGCTTACGCCGGAAACCAAGAGGGCCATTCTATTACACGTCCACCCATGTTTAATGGGACGGACTACACCTATTGGAAGACCCGAATGAGGATCTTTCTTATCTCTATGGATGTTGAACTTTCGAATCTTGTCGAAAATGGTTTTTCGAAGTCTTCTCTTCCAATGATCGATTGGATTGATTTGGAGAAGAAGGCTTTCGCTCTCAATGCAAAGGCTATGAATGCCTTATTTTGCGCACTTGATAAAAACGAGTTTAATCGTGTTTCTATTTGTGAAAATGCATTCGATATTTGGTACACACTCGAAGTGACTCATGAAGGTACAAGTAGAGTGAAAGAGTCAAAAATCAATCTTTTGTTACACTCTTTCGAACTTTTCCGAATAAAACCAAGTGAGACTATTGGCGACATGTTTACCCGTTTCACGGATGTCGTCAACGGTCTAAAATGACTCGGAAAATTTTTTTCGGATTTTGAGCTCGTAAATAAGATTCTAAGATCCCTTCCTAAGAGTTGGGATCCTAAAGTCACTGCTATTCAAGAGGCAAAAGATCTAAACAACTTCCCTCTTGAAGAACTAATTGGGTCATTAATGACCTATGAGATGACTTGCAAAGCTCATGAAGAGCACAAAGACATCCTTCCAAAGAACAGGAAGGATATGGCACTTAGAACTTTGGAAGACCACTTGAAAGAAAACTCAAGTGATGAGGACTGTGACGATGACTTGGCACTTCTAACAAGAAAATTTAAAAAATTCATTAAAAGAAACAAGTTTAAGAATGACACTAAAAATAAACTTGAACCCAAGAAGGACCAAGTTATTTGCTATGAGTGCAAAAAGCCGGGACACTACAAGAGTGATTGTTCCCAAGCCAAAAAGAAAACAACAAAGAAGAAGGCGCTCAAAGCAACATGGGATGATTCGAGCGCATCCGAAGAAGAGGAGTCCAACACCGAGCAAGTTGCTCATTACGCCTTAATGGCCATCAGAGATGAGGTAACGAATTTATTAGATGCTGATTTATCTTTCGATGAATTATTAAATGCCTTCCATGACTTATTTGATGAATGCAAGATTATCAATAGAAAATATAAATTGCTAAAAAAGGAGCTTGATAGTCTTACTTGTGATTTTGATAAGTTAAAAACTGAATATCATGATAGTTTAAATTCATGTATCAAATGCCATGATTTGGAAACTCTCCAAAAAAAAAACCTGCTACTTAAGGACACCTTGAAGAAATTCGAGGTTGGTAGCAAGTCATTGAACATGATCCTTGCAAACAAGGGTCACGTTCCAAAAAGGAGTGGAATTGGATTTGTGAGAAGTCCTCACCGAAATCCAACCACCTTCATAAAAGGCCCCATCTTACATGTTCAACACCAAACCAAATGTAACTTTTGTTGCAAATTTGGACACAAGACGCATTATTGTCCATTCAAGAAAATAAGTCCAAACAAACTGACTTGGGTTCCTAAAGGAACCATGATAAACTCTATGCAACATGATAAACAATGTAGATCTATCTTTGAGGCACCCAAAAGCAAATGGGTACCTAAAAATCATCCTTTCTTGTAGAAACCCACACCATCGCAAGCTAGGAGCAAGAGATGGTACCTTGATAGTGGATGCTCAAGGCATATGACCGGAGATCCATCTCAATTCTCTAAGCTCACTAGCATAGACGAAGGCTATGTCACCTTCGGAGACAACAACAAGGGTAAAATAATTGGCAAAGGAAACCATAGGTAACAAATCCAACTTCTTTATTGAAGATGTTTTGTTAGTTGATGGTTTAAAACATAACCTCTTGAGCATTAGTCAATTATGTGATAAAGGATACACTGTCAAATTCGAATCTAATGCTTGCATCATTGAAAAACCATATAAAAACATGTCCATGATTGCATTAAAGCAAAATAACGTATACACTATTGACATAAATGATTTGTGTAATGAAATATGTTTTTCGGTTTTGAATGAGGATGCTTGGCTATGGCATAGAAGATTAGGTCATGCTAGCATGAAACTAATCACTCAAATATCATCTAAAGAACTTGTAAGAGGAATTCCTCATATCAAGTTCATCAAAGATAATGTATGTGATGCTTGCCAATTAGGTAAAGAAATTAAGGGTAGTTTCAAGACTAAGAATCAAATAAGCACCTCTAGGCCCTTACAATTGATCCATATGGACTTGTTCGGACCAATCTCTACATCGAGTCTAGGAGGTAGCAAATACGCCTTTGTCATTGTTGATGATTATAGCAGATATACATGGACCTACTTCTTAAAACAGAAAAATGAATGCTTTAGATATTTTACCAAGTTTTGTAAACTTGTTCAAAATGAGAAGGGTTCTATGATTTCGTCAATTAGAAGTGATCATGGTGGAGAATTTCAAAACCATAATTTCTCTACTCCAAGAAATCCTCAACAAAATGGGGTAGTAGAAAGAAAAGATCGAAATTTACAAGAAATGGCAAGAACCATGTTGAATGAGCATAGCCTACCCAAATATTTTTGGGCCGAAGCCGTAAACACTGCATGCTATATTTTGAATAGAGTTCTAGTAAAACCTTACCAAAACTCCTTATGAGTTATGGAATAACAAAAAACCCAATGTTTCATATTTTAAAGTCTTTGGGTGTAAGTGTTTTATCTTGAATGAAAAGGATAACTTAGGAAAATTTGATGCTAAATCCGATGAAGGAATCTTTCTTGATTATTCTTTGGTTTCTAAAGCTTTTCGTATCTTCAATAAAAGAACTTTAATTATTGAAGAATCCATTCATGTTGTTTTCAATGAGATTTCCGAAATTAGGAAAAATGATCTTGATGATGATGTTAATTTTGATTCCTTGAATTTAAATGAAACCCCATCTCCAACTAGCAACTTGGATGCATCCACTTCCCAGATTTCCTTACCCAAGGATTGGAAGTATGTAGATGCTCATCCTAAGGAGCTAATCTTAGGGGACACATCAAAGGGGGTTCAAACACGATCTTCTTTTAAAAATTTTTGTGCCAATGCCGCCTTTCTCTCCCAAATTGAACCCAAATGTGTTGATGAAGCCATGAAAGATGATTCATGGATTATCGCAATGCAAGATGAATTGAATCAATTTAAGAGAAATGAGGTGTGGACGTTTGTTCCTAGGCCAAATGACCATTTAGTTATTGGTACTAAATGGGTCTTTAGAAATAAGCAAGATGAAAATGGTATCGTGGTTAGAAACAAGGCTAGATTAGTGGCCAAAGGTTTCAACCAAGAAAAAGGTATCGATTATGAAGAAACCTTCGCTCCTATGGCTCGATTAGAAGCCATAAGGATGCTCCTTGCCTACGCTAGTAGTAATAATTTTAAGTTGTTTCAATTGGATGTTAAAAGTGCTTTTCTTAATGGCTTTATTTCCGAAGAAGTCTATGTTGAACAACCTCCTGGATTTGAAAATAATAGTCTCCCTAATCATGTGTTTAGATTAACTAAAGCTCTCTATGGTTTAAAACAAGCTCCAAGGGCTTGGTATGAGAGACTTAGTTCTTTTCTCATTGAAAATAATTTCATAAAAGGCAAGGTTGATACTACATTATTCATCAAGAATTTTGAAAATAATTTTCTCATTGTTCAAATTTATGTTGATGATATTATCTTTGGTTCTACGAATTAATCTCTCTATGAATCTTTTGTTAAAACTATGAGTCTTGAATTCGAAATGAGTTTAATGGGAGAGTTAACATTCTTCTTAGGTTTACAAATCAAACAACTAAGCAATGGCATCTTTATTAGTCAAACTAAATATGCTATGAATTTACTAAAGAAGTTTAATATGAAGGACTCAAAAGCCATTAACACTCCTATGAGCACCTCCACTAAGTTAGAAATTGATGAAAGTGGAGAAAGCTTTGATAAAAAAACTTATAGGGGTATGATAGGAAATTTACTTTACCTCACTGCAACAAGACCAGACATCATGTTCAGTGCAGGACTTTGTGCTAGATTTCAATCAAACCCTAAGATATCTCATCTCAAAGCAGTTAAAAGAATACTCAGATATCTTAATGGTACCACAAATCTAGGATTATGGTACCCAAAATCAGAGAATCTTGAGTTAATTGCTTATGCTGATGCGGACTTTGCTGGCTGTAGATTAGATAGAAAAAGCACATCAGGAACATGTCAATTCTTAGGACATGCCCTTGTTTCCTGGTCATCTAAGAAACAAAACTCGGTTGCACTATCAACAATCGAAGCTGAATATATTGCAGCAAGTGCATGCTGTGCATAAGTTGTATGGATGAAAAACACCTTAGAAGATTATAAAGTTCATCTTAAAAATATTCCAATTAAATGTGATAATACAAGTGCAATATGCTTAACAAAGAACCCTATACAACACTCAAGAACAAAACATATTGATATCAGACATCACTTTATACGAGATCATGTTACGAATCATGATGTAATCATAGAGTTCATTGATACTAAACATCAACTAGCTGATATTTTTACAAAACCTCTAAGTGAAGAACAATTTGATTTCATAAGAAGAGAATTAGGAATGTTGATGTGTCCGAATACTTAAACTAGTTAAAATTATTTTTCGGACTTTATTGAATGATCAAATCACTTGATTACTTTTACATGCCTTGGTATCACTTGATCAAATAACATGTTGGAAATTATGTGTCAAATATAAAAATGTTTTGTCTTTGAAAATCAGTAGCTTACTTATGTCCGAATGCATTGAAGAGTTCATTTCATTTTCGGATTTGCTTAACAATTTGAATGCTAAAAATCGGATTTTTCTGTACACTCTTATGAAAATTTATTTTGGAAAAATGAGTTTCCTCCTTCATGAACAAAGAATTATAACATACAAGGAGAAGAGGTATTCAAAGCATTATACATGTCATGCCTTCCTTTATGTGCTTGATAACATGCTTATATTGTTCTCCTGGAATCACATCTACCATGCTTTTTGTTGATGACAAAGGGGGAGAAATATATGAATTGATATGTTTGCTATCACTGATGTTGATATGGTTGCTATCACTGATGTTGATATGGTTGCTATCACTGATGCTGATATGTTTGCTATCACTGATGTTGATATGGTTCTATCACTGATGCTATGATTAGGCCATACTTGCATCACCAAGAAATATATGATTGCTATCATTGCTATGATTAGGCCATACTTGCATCACCAAGTAATATATGATTGCTATCATTGCTATATGCCCTGTATCAAGATATCAAACAAAAATTTGCATCGTACGAGCTGATATCTTACCATGTGATGCAATGCTACACTTGCTAAAATATTCGAAATGTGTATATCATGTAATGATATCAAAATCTTGCTTCACAGCTTTACATGTCGATATCTTACAATATGATGAATTGCTACAATAACCATCATCCAAACTTGTTATATTTGAAAATGAATGTCAAGCCTTGACATCATCTTCAAAGAGATACATCATGATAGGAATCATGATGGGAATATGTCTCTTGAATTTATAAAGTTTTTAAATTCAAGAAGTATGGCATATAGACAGGGGGAGTTAAGGTTAACTCCATTATCAATTGATTGTCATCATCAAAAAGGGGGAGATTGTTGAATCTCGGATTTTGATGATGAAGTCAATTGTCATTTGTTTGTCTAATCTGTGTGTTGAGATAAGTGTGCAGGATTAACTACGATGAAAGTAAGACATGCAGTAGGAGTCGCGCCGGAGTCATGACAATGATCACGTTGGGAGTTCGAGAGCTCGACGGAAGTTCGGACAGTCATCGGAGGTTCTGCGGGAACAAATCCGAGAAGTCCAGAAGCTTGCCAAAGGAGCTCGTCGGAACTTGCCAAGTGGATCGTCGCAAGTCCAGGAGTTTGCCGGAAGTTCGCAGGAGGATCACCGAGGGTTCGTCGGATGATCGACGGAAGTTCGCCGGAAACTCGCCGGAAGAAGCGATTGATGTACAAGAGCAAGCTGCAGAATATGTCTTAGGAAATAATCGTAGTTAGCACATTGATTAAGTTAGAAATGGGAGGTGATCCCATTAGCTTAATCTTGGGGCAATTGGGCCCCTGAAAGAATCAAATTGGGCCGAATGGATTAACCCATTCGGACCCTGATTGCTGTGGGAGGTGCAACCGCCCAAGCCAGGAGGTAGCACCGCCCAGGCTATGTCTCCCAGCGAGACTGGGTGGTGCAACCGCCTCAGCCAAGAGGTAGCACCGCCCCGGGCTCAGTCTCCGAGCGAGACTGGGCGGTGAAACCTCTTCTGTCAAGAGGTAGCACCGCCAGAGCTCAAGTTTCGAGCTCTGCCAGGCAATGCAACCTCCCTAGTCAGGCGGTGCAACTGCCTGAGCTCGGTCTTCGAGCTCTGGCAGAGAGGTGCAACCGCCCCTGATAGAGGTGGCACCGCCCAGAGGCTCAGTCTTCGAGCTCTAGCAGGCGGTGCAACCGCCCTAGTCAGGAGGTGCAACCGCCTGATCCCGGAATTCCGGGAATTGACAGATTTGAGCTCCAAATTTGAACTGGGTTGGGGCCTATAAATACCCCACCCATTCAGCACTGAAAGCACAGAACACACACTCGAAATCTTGCTATCTTTCTGTGGTTCTTAGAGCTCAAAACTGCTAGTTCTCCTCTTTCTGTTCTTCAAAGTTTGAGTTGTAAAGAGAGGAGAGAAAACTTCTGTAAGGGTTGTCTCCTAAGCCCGTCAAAAGGAGTGAATCGGTAAGAAGGTGGTTGGCCTTTGCCTATTGAAGGAAGGCCTCTAGTTAACGTCGGTGACCTCATCGGTGGAGGAAGCCAAAAGTGGAGTAGGTCAAGATTGACCGAACCACTCTAAATCTCGGTTTGCATTTCCTTTAAGCATTTTACCTTCACTGCAAACTTCTCAATAGTTACTGCCCTCTGCAATTTTACAAACAAATTTCAATGTTTAGACGTAAATCTGCGTTTAGACGTAAATCTGCTTTTTCGTATGATCATCATATTGCAAATTGCATTTACGTTTCGAGCTTTACCAATACTGCACACTGCCTTTATACTCCTGCTTAAACTGTGTCTTATCTAATCAAGTGATTTACGAATCAGCATTTAGACGTAAATCAGTTTCTTCGTACGAACTTCGGATTTCAGTTTGCGCCGATATTCTGGTTTTTATCATAGCTGCAAACTGCCTGCTTAGTTTGACATTAACATTGATTAGTATCAACTTTCATACAGAAGTTGTTTTTATCGGTCGAACGCAGCTTTCGATTTTAATCGCAGAAAGTTTTCCGCTTCACTAATTCACCCCCCCCTCTTAGTGCTCTCGATCCTAACATGACCGAACCATTGTAAAATCGGTGTGATCTCTGGTTTGCATTTACTTATTGTCATTTACATTACTGCAACCCATTTGCACTTTAATGCTCTACTTCTTTGTCTCCGTCTTACTTATCTCTTCAAGTTAAAACGCAATCGAAATGGTTTCAAATGAAAACGTTACTTTTATCGTATGAAGTTTCCGAAAGTGTTTAAATCGTCAAAAATTTATCACACTTTACCGCTGCACTAATTCACCCCCCCCTCTTAGTGCCGCTCCGATCCTAACAATTTCCTTAATTCATATCAACAAACAAGGAAGTAGATTAAGATTTCCTTAAATTATAATAACAAGTAACGAAAGAAAATCAATTCCTAACTTAAATATTTGATGTGATTACAGATATTCTCCCAATCCTTCAAATAAGTGAACCTATCTATCCTAAACTTACTAGTTGTTTTAAAATAATCTACATGTAGATGAAGAAGAAAGGGTATCTACCTATCTATTAGGACATCATATATCCATTACAGATAGATCAATTTGTGATATCATAGGAATCCCGGTAAACGATAGAGGTTGTTATTTTAGAGGACAATGGGATGATGAAACAGTTGGGACCACTTACGTTGATGCCTTATGAACAATTTTTTGCAATCCCAACTTAATGATAATTCCAAAATCTATGAACATTTACTACTATTAAGCACCAAAATACTTCAACACATCTTGATTAGTATCATTCTCCCAAAGTAATATCATCATGATGAAGTAAGCCAAATGGAACTAGGTACCATGTATTTGATCATGAAGGGATATAACAATTGCTTTGGTTACCTAATCCAATAAAACATGATTGAAATATCTAAAAAGGACATGATACTTCCATATGGTGGCCTAATCATAAGAATACTCCATGCCTATGATATTGTCATTCCACCCGACGAAGAAGTTATAAAATTAGACAGATTTAGTATCATAAATAAAAATCTACTTCGACGGATGAGATGTACATTTAGAAATGGTATGTGGATTAGACAGCCTAGAAGGACCGATCCCCTCTAACCTGAACCAGAGCCAGAAACACCAATATTTAGGGGTAATCAATCTCCTCCAACTGGTCCCTTTGAGGAATCATCTCCAGTAGAGCAAGCACCTTCGTCATCTATCGAAGACATAGGGATTTGGATGGATCGATTTGAACAATGACAAGATCAACTAGAACAATGCCAAGATCAAATCTTAACTAAGTTGCAATAGATCCATCGACAGTTTGATACCTTATTTAGATATTTTAACTTTCCACCACCTGAATAAGCTATGTATGTATTTTTGAAAAGTGGACACAATTCCTCTTTGTTACGTTGTAATACTATATTGTTTACCTTAATGTTGTAAACTCCGAATGCTATTCACTTTGATGATCACAATCCTATGCTTTTATGCTACTTACTTTGATAGTAAAATTCTACGCTAACTACCTTGATTTGTCCAAATGCATGAATTTGTTAAATTTCATTTTCGGACTTTCTTAATTCTTTGATCAATCACTTAAATTTTATGATATGAATTTTACAAGATGATAAGGTTTTGTGCTTCAATAACATGTTAGAAATTTTGTGCTTTGATGCTAAAAGTTTCTATGATGATGAGCATGATGCAATATCATGTTTACTTTCATGATTATGATTTCTATTGAATATTGAGAAGTTTAAATCATACATCGGATTCTTAATCTTTGAGTACTACAAAGCACTAATGATTTTGCCTCATGCAAGTAGTGATGAAAAGCTATGAAAAAATATTTTATGAATGCATGAATTGAATGTTTATCTTTTCCGGATTATCTTTCACTTATTTGTTTTCTTGAATGGAGCTTTCATGAGTCTATGCCATATCAAGTTTATTTTTGATACATAGAAGTCATTGACAAATGCATCTATCATGGATTTATCTCTTATGAATTTTTAATTGAGAAATAGATTTGATATGATAATTCTTTCACATGAATTCTTTCTTAATGAAGGAAGAATCTTTTTTGAGATAAACACTGGCAAGGATTTAATTTCACATAAATATCTTGATCCTTGTGAAAAATGAAGCATGATTTAATGAAACTCTTTTATCGTTGTTAACTTCATTCAAAGTTGGTTCTCAATGGTTTTTCCTCCTTACTTTCCTCCTTCATGCGAAGTTTTAATGAAAAATAAAAAGGAAGAAGATGATGGAAGCCATCTCATTAAATATTTATAACTTTTAATATGAGAACTTTTGAATGATATCATGTCATGAATGCTTGAAATATGATTTGTATGAATTTAAAATATGGCATGAATTTTTACCACACTTGCATTTATTGTTGAATCATTCTCCTTTTTGTTAATGACAAAGGGGGAGAAATAATACCAAACTATGGTAAATTGATGATAAATATATGCAATTTAACACTTGAAATGTTTGCATTATGATAAGATATCTAGAGTATAACTTACAATTTTATAAATTGATATCTTGCCATAGAATGAATCGCTATGTTTGTCATCCTTCATATTTGAAATATCAAGACTTGAAAATGGATGTCATGCCTTGACATTATTTTCAGAATGTTACATCATGATAGGAATCATGATATGTGTATTGATAAGTTTAAATGAACTTAACTTATCAATATGTCTCTTGAATTCAAAGTCTTTGAATTCAAGAATGACTTTTCTCAAGTATGGTATATAGATAGGGGGAGTTAAGATTAACTCCGTCATCAATTGATTGTCATCATCAAAAAGGGGGAGATTGTTGAATCTCAGATTTTGATGATGATGTCAATTGTAATTTGTTTGATCTAATCTATATGTTGAGAAAAGTGTGTAGGATTAACTATGATGACAGTAAGACTTGAAGCAGGTGTTGTGTCGGAGTCAAGATCGAGATCACGTTGGGAGTTCGAGAGTTTATCGGAAGTCCGGACGTTTGTCGAAAGTTCTATGGGAACCAACCGAGAAGTCCAGAAGCTTGCCATAGAAGCTCGTCGAAACTCGCCAAGAAGATCGTCGCAAAGTCTAGGAGCTTGTCGGGAGTCCGCCGGAGCATTGCCGAGAGTTCGTCGGATGTTCACTGGAAGTACGCCAAAAGCTTGCCGGAAGTGCGATTGACGTACTAGAACATGAATTACAGTAATCATGTCTTAATTATCATAGTTAGTATGTAAATTAAGTTAGGATTGGAAGGTAATCCCACTATCTTAATTAGGGGCCAATTGGGCCTTAAGTTTGGCTGGTTTAGGCTAGATCCAAGGCCCAACGACGACCCAGAATTTCTGGCTGGTGGTGGCACCGCTTGGGAGACTCAGTCTCATAGGAATTCTGGGCAATGGTACCACCCTTGTCAGGCGGTGGCACCGTCGGTAGTTATTGCTGCCAGCGGTGGTACCACCCTTGTTAGGCGGTGGTACCGCTAGAGCTTAGTCTCTGAGCTCTGTTAGGTGATGGTACCTCCCAGACTGAGTGGTAGTACCGCCCAGTGTCAGATGTCAGGCGGTAGTACCGACCAGTAATGGCGGTGGTACCGCTAGGACCCCAGAAATCCGGGATGAGACACTTCTTGGCTCCATTTTGAAAAGCCAATGGGATATATAAAAACTCCACCCTTTTCTGCATGAAAGGGCACCGAAATCTTGATATATTCTTGAGTCTTTGAAGTGTTAAAGAGTTATAAAAGTGCTAGAGTTCTCCTCCTCTCTTTCTAAGTGTTGAGATCATTCAAGAGAGGAGTGAAACTTGTAAGGATTATCTCCTAAACCTGACAAAAGTCGAAAAGCTATAAAAGGTGGTTGGCCTTCGCCAATTGAAGGAAGGACTCTAGTGGACGCTAGTGACCTTGTCGAAGGAGGAAGCCGAAAGTGGATGTAGGTCACGATTAACCGAACCACTCTAAATCTGGTTTACATTTCGTTTTGAGCAATCTTCCTTAACTACAAATCATTTTATAGCAAAGTACTTCTTCTCCTCATCTTGCTTTCACTACACTTACGCTCTCTTACATTTTAAAGTAATTATCCTTTCGAACCAGTTTTCTTCGAATGTACGAAATATTTTTTAAAATCACATAAGTTTTCCGCTGCACTAATTCACCCCCCCACCCCCCCTCCTTAGTGCGCTCTTGATTCTAACAAGGTCAAGCACCCTCCTCTCTAGTGGTAATCCATACAACATGGCTGTGATGATGCTCCTAAAAACTCCAGGCCTGCTTTGAGGTGGAAAGTGGGAGGAGAATAAGAAAGACAAGGAAAGACTGTAGCCTATGAACCATTGAATCTCTCCTATTTATAGAGGTCCCTTGTCAAATTAACCCTAATGGGTCCTCCCCTATTGGGTATTGGATTTTCATCCAACTACCCAAGCCTTTTAGATTAGTGAATCTCTATCCAATAATCTCTCATGGGCTTTTATTGGATCTCATCCATGGGATCCAATAATTCAGGGGCTTATTGGATATTCAATAAGATAGGGGCTCCGACGGATATCTCATATCTGAACCTCTACTCATCGCAACACCTACCATATGTGTGTGACCCTCTAGGCCTAATATCGAGCTGGTTGTAAGTCATACCTATTAGAACTTCTTCTGACTTAGTGAATTATTATCTCCATAATAATTCACTCGACTCATCGACTACGGACATACTAGGCCACTACGCTGCAATCCCCAAACGATACAGGGGAATCCAATCCATTGCACCTATCTATCCTCAGTTACCATGTACCTATAGTTCCTCATTCATCTAATATCCTAGAGATCGTATATCGGGCATGGTGCTGTCAGACCCATACAGTTTTTACTAGAGTCTCGCTCTAATTGGATTCTCCCGGAGAACTCTTTCTCTCTCAATCCGAATGACCCTAGCCAGGGATTTGTCTAAGCAAGAATATATAGGACATTTCTCTCATGATACCGAGAGTGGATGATCCTCTATCGACACTTAATAGCCCTCGTAAGGTTGACTACCACTCCCAATGACCGGCTGTACTAGATCTGGGATATCCAAACCTATAACTCCGGTATCAAAGAATGGAGCACTCATACAGGACATCCTTGGTGTCTCAAGTCTGAGGACCTGATACACCACTTGGACTACGGAATTGCTGTCTGACAATAAGGTATCATCAACTATCTAGTAATCCGTAAGTAGATCAATCAGTGAACTCATTGGCCAATTAGCACCTGTACTGTATCCCTAGTGTCCCCACATGAGAAGCTATGAGACCAGTTGCATCCATCATATGGATGGATATATAGCACACCAGTTTGTGGTTAACTCGATGTCCCTCTCGAGTAACCTATGACCGGGATTATTTAGGATCTATGTTTAAAGGTGAATCGGTCTTATTATCATGATCTCATCATGATCCGATTCCCATTGCACAGATCCAAGGACATCACAATATATATGCATATATGCAATAGTCAATATAAAGTGATAAATTCCAAAATATAATAAGCAAAATGATTGCATGTCAAATCACATATGCTATCACTCACATGATTGGCTTGCTGGGCACCTATGACTAGCAATCTCCCACTTGACCTAAAGCCAATCACCTATATGTATGATCCCCATCAGACCCTCGTGATGCTCAAAGATAATTTGAGACAATGGCTTTGTCAGTGAATCTATAATGTTATCTTCGGAAGGAACTCTTTCCACTACTACATCTCTTTGGGTCATGATCTCTCTAATAAGTTAGAACCTTCTCAGAATACTTCGAATGAGAGTCGGGTTTCCTTATTTGAGTAATCGCCCAATAGTTATCACAATACAAGGGAATCAGCTCCTCGCTACCCGGCACGACTCCCAGATCTGTGATGAATTTCTTCATCCAAACTCCCTCCTTTGTTGCCTCTATTGCAACAATGTACTCCGCCTTTGTGGTCGAGTCAGCAGTGGTATCTTGCTTGGAATTCTTCCAGCATATTGCTTCTCCATTCAAGGTGTACATATACCCTAAATTTTACTTGCTATCATCGACATCAGACTAAATACTTGAGTTTGTGTAGCCTTCAACCTTGAGGCTACTACCTCCATATACTAGTAAAAGATCCTTAGTCCTTCTCAAGTACTTAAGGATATACTTTACTGCTTTCTAGTGCTCCAAGCCTAGATCTGCTTGATACCTACTCGTGACACTCAGAGTATACAATATATCAGGCCTGGTACATAGCATGGCATACATGATAGACCCTATTGCTGATGCATTGGGTATCATTATTGAATCTCAAATTTTGATGATGAAGTCAATTGTAAATTGTTTGATCTAATCTATATATTGAGAAAAGTGTGCAGGATTAACTACGATAGCAGTAAGGCATAAACCAGGGTTTGTGCTAGAGTCAAGATTGAGATCTCATTGAGAGTTCGAGAGTTCGACGGAAGTCCGAATGTTCGTCAGAAGTTCTACAGGAACCAACCGAGAAGTCCAGGAGCTTACCAAAGAAGCTCATCGAAACTCACCAAGAAGATCATCATAAAGTCCAAGATCTTGCTGAGAGTCTGCTGGAACATTGCCGAGAGTTCCTCGAATGTTCATCGGAAGTACGCCGGAAGCTCGCCGGAAGAGCAATTGACGCACCGGAACAAGCATGTCTTAGTTATTGTAGTTAGAGCATAAATTAAGTTAGGATTGGGAGGTAATCCCACTAACTTAATTAGGGGCCAACTAGGCTCTTAACAGGGCATAATTGGGCCGAAGTGAGCTGCCAATTCAGCCCCTGAAAACATGGTCGGCGGTGGCACCGCTTGGAAGGCAATGCCCCTAGATTTATGGGTGGTGGTACCACTAGTAGCAGTGCTGCTAGCGGTGGTACCACCCCTGTTTGACAATGGTACCACCTAATGTTAGATTAGTGATGGTAGTACCGCCCAATAACGGTAGTGGTACCGCTAGTACCCCGGATTCCAGGGATGTAACACTTTTTAGCTCCAATTTTGAAGCCATCGGGGACTATAAAAACTCTGCTCTTTTCTGCATGAAAGGGAAAGAAAGTATTGGCTTAATTTTGAATTCTTGAGTCATAAAAGTGTTGTAAAAGTTAGAGTTCTCCTCCTTTATCTCTTAGCCATGTAACCATCCAAGAAAGATGAGTGAGACTTATAAGAGTTGTCTCCTAAACCCGGGAAAAGGAGAAAGTGCTGTAAAGAGGTGTGATAAGACCCTAAATTCTTATCATAAAAAAGAAGAAGAGAAAGGGATGATCACTTCGAGGGGATCGGCCTCCTTGATCGCTTCGAGGGGATCGGCCTCCTAGGGTTTGTCAAAAGATATAATAGTATTTTTCATAGATAACTGAAAAGAAGCAGTTACATCCCTATTTATAGAGTTTCGACTTTAGCTAAACTAAACAGAATTAATAAATATGCAGAAAATAAATTTACAGAAAATAAAATTAAAGCACAGAAAATAAAAGAAAAAATAAAAGGATCCTAACAATCCCGCCTCCTTCAATTCAGTCTTGTCCTCAAGGCTGAGTAGTATCAAATTTTGGAAACTTCTCCTTTAGCATGCTGTAGGACTCCCAAGTGGCATCTTCCTTTGGTAAGTTGGCCCATTGCACTAGCACTTCAGTTACAGGATGTCTGCAACACATTACAACTCATCGATCAAGCATGGCTTGTGATTGAGCTTGAACTTCCCCAGTAGTAGAAGTGTCCAGCAAATGGCACTGCACTATTGCATCTTCACCCAATTTCCGTTTAAGGCATGCAACATAAAAGACTGGATGTATTTTAGAGCTAACAGGCAAATCCAAGTGGTAGGCAACTAGTCCAATATGTTCTAATACCTCATAAGGCCCAAAAAATCGAGGAGATAGCTTCATAGAAGATCGGACCTTTATGGAAGTTTGCTTGTAGGGTTGAAGACGAAGGAAAACCCAATCATCAACAATAAATTCTCGTTCACTTCGGTGTTTATCAGCTTGTTGTTTCATTCTTGCTTGTGCGACTATGAGGTTATCCTTTAAAAGCTGTATAATCTTATTTCTATCCATCAATTCCTTGTCCACTTGATCAACTTTAGAAGAACTGGGTACATATTTTGTAATTGTAGGTGGGGGTTGATCATAAACTGCTTTAAAAGGAGTCATTTTAATAAAAGAATGGTAAGAGGAATTATACCACGACTCTGTCCAGGGAAGCCATTTGACCCATTCCTTCGGCTTGTCGCTAGTAAAGCATTGGAGGTAATTTTCTAGGCACCTATTTACCACTTCAGTTTGCCCATCTATTTGTGGATGATAAGCAGTGCTCATATTCAGCTAACTACCTTGTAAACAAAAAAGTTCTACCCAGAAGGAGCTAGTAAAAATCTTATCTCTATCACTAACAATGGAACGAGGACTCCTATGTAATTTAGCTATGTTTTTCACAAAAATACGAGCAACACTTGCAGCAGTATAAGGATGTCGTAAAGCATAGAAATGAGCATACTTTGTAAGTCTATCCACAACTACAAGTAGAGTACTCTTTCCTTGAGATGATGGGAGATTGTCAATGAAATCCATGGATATGTCGGTACAAATAGCATTAGGAATAGGGAGGGGCTGTAGTAAGTCTAGGGTGGCTACTGTCTCACTTTTGTAACGTTGGCAAACTTCACATTCAGTAACAAATTTCTTGATAAAATTTTTCATACCTTTCCAGTAAAAAAGTTGTCGAACTCGCTTATAAGTGTGGAGAAATCCCGAGTGACCAGCAATTGGTGATGAATGAAACTCCTTCAGAATTATTGCCTGGCAAGAAGAATGTGGGGCAACCACTATTCGGCCTTTATAGCGCAAGTCCACCGAATCCCAACTATAATTTGAGATAGAACTTGGGGCTTCTTCCAATTTTTTAATAATGCTTTGGATCTCAGGATTATTTGACCATTCCCTTCTGATAACTTCCAAAGCCTCACAAATAGGAATAGAAATAGCTACTAGTTCAGCTTGTTCTGGAAGGCGTGAAAGGGCATCTGCTACTAAATTCTCACTCCCCATTTTATAAATGATCTCATAATCGAATCCCAGTAGCTTTGTGACCCATTTCTGCTGCTCTGAAAAAGAAATCTTTTACTCTAGAAAATATTTGAGGCTTTTGTGATCAGTGTGTATTTGAAATCGTCGACCAATTAGGTAGGGTCTCCATTTTGTGACTGCATGTGTTATGGCTAGCATCTCCTTGTCATAAATAGATTAACTCAAATGGGAAGGGGAAAGAGCCTTACTAGCATAAGCGATAGGCCGACCTTCCTGTATTAATACAACCCCTATTTCTGCTCTAGAAGCATCAGATTCAATCATAAACATCTTATTAAAATCGGGTAGAGCAAGCACGGGTGTAGTAGTCATTGTAGTTTTCAAGAATTGAAATGCCTGAGTTGCCTCTTCTGACCATTTGAATGCATTTTTCTTTAGAAGTGACATCAAGGGGGCACTAATTTTGCCATAATTCTTCACAAACTTTCGATAATAACTTGTTAGTCCCAAGAATCCCCTTAGAGCTTTGATTGAGTTTGGAATTGGCCAGTCTATCATCACTTGGATTTTTGAAGGATCAACTGCAACACCTTTTTGAGATATGATATAGCCGAGGTACTCAACCTTAGGTTGCCCAAAACTGCACTTGGATTTCTTGACAAAAAGACTATGCTCACGAAGAATATTAAAGACAATTCGTAAATGTAATAAATGACTTTCTAGGGAATGACTGTATATTAAAATATCATCAAAGAAAACCAAAACAAACTTACGGAGATGAGCCCAAAATATGTCATTCATTAAACTCTGGAAGGTAAAGGGTGCATTAGTTAACCCAAAAGACATTATTAGAAACTCATAATGGTCGTTATATGTCATAAAGGCAGTTTTCTGAACATCACTTTCATGTACTTTGATTTGATGATAGCCCGATCGTAGGTCCAATTTAGTGAAGACCTGAGCTCCTCCCAATTCAGCCACCAGTTCATCCACTACTGGAATAGGATATTTATCTTTCATTGTAATGTTGTTAAGTGCTCGATAGTCATCACACATCCGCCATGAGCCATCCTTCTTTCTGACTAGTAAAACTGGGGAGGAATATGGGCTAACACTAGCTCGTATAACTCCTGTTTTGAGCATCTCTGTGACAATCCTCTCTATCTCTGCCTTTTGGAAATATGGATATCTATAGGGTCAAACATTGGTTGGTGCCTTCTCGGGTAATAGTGGGATCCGATGATCATGACATTTAAGAGGTGGAAGTCCGTGTGGCTCTGCAAATATATCCGCAAACTCTGTTAGCCATGATTCAATATTTCCAACCGGAATATTCACTATCATTTCCTTTTTAACATTATGCAATTGCACCAAAAATCCAGTGTGTGTCTTTCGAAGGACCCGCTCTATCCGATGGCTAGTGATAGTTGTAACCTTACCTCCCCGTCTTCCTTTGAGAGTCACTTGTCTTCCATTAATATAGAACTTTATAATTAGTTTAGAAAAATTTCAGGAGACATCACCTAGGGTTGATAGCCATTCAATTCTGAGCACCACTTCATAGTCTTCCAAGGTTAATAAAAAGAAATCCATAAATAATTATTGACCTTGCAAAATTAGTTTTATCTTTGAGCACTTGCTGTCACAGGTTAAAATCCGTCCATCGGCGACCTTAACTTTAAATTTGTCACAACATTCGATGTGGTAAGCTAATCGGGCTACAACTTTCCTATCCATAAAATTATTAGTGCTACTCGTATCAATCAAAACAGTGACAAACTGGTGTTTTAGATTTCCCCTCATTTTTCTAGTTTGTGGATTAGAATAGCCAGCCAATGCATGCACTGTATATGTGATGGCTTCAACATCACCATCGATTTCCACTTCTTCATGATCGGAATCTGATACTTCTACTTTCAGTTCCTCCTCGATCAGTTCAATCATCAAAAGTCTTCCTTATTTGTATCGATTCTCCTTACTCCACTTTTTATTGCAATGCCAGCACAAACCCTTCGCTAACCTTTCTTTGAGTTCTTCTCGGGTTAGTCTGGTAGTGTTATGGTTTCGACTAGGAGTAGATGAGGTAGGTTGCTTACTAATCACCTGTTTATTGGCACCTCTATTTCGACGATATTCCACACTGATTTTTTTCTTCATGTAGGCATGTAAATGAAATCACAGCCATCATAGTGCGGGATTGACGAGCCTTAACCTCGCACCGGATCTTAAGAATAAGCCCTTCAATAAATGTACCCAGAAGTTATCGTTCTGACCAATCTCTAGCTTGGTTGGATAATCTTTCAAATCTACTCTGATATTCCAATACTGTAGAGGTTTGACGAATTTTGGCAAGTTGGCCATCAACATTTTCATATTCAGATGGGCCAAAGCGAACAAGAAGCCCTCTTTGAACTGCTCCCACGAAGGAACTCCATGACAAGTTTCGTACCAATCATACCACTAGATTGCATCTCCATCGAGCTGAATTGAGGCCACTTCTACCTTGGATTCTTCTAGGGTTCTATGAAAATGAAAAAAAATTTCCGCCCTAGAGATCCAACTGGTCGGATCCCCATCTTCCCATCGTGGAAATTCTACCCTGATGCGTGGGTAGTGTGTGTCACCATCCTGGGGCCCTTTTCTTATATCTCTCGATCTGTTCAACGTAGAACTGGAGCTCCCATCTTGTTGAAACCCGCTAAAGTGCTCCAACAAGCTCTTTTTGAAATCATGAAGAGTTTCTTGTAGCCGACTCTCAATTCTGGTTTCCAACGCTTCCATTTGTGCCTTCACTGAGTTATCGGCAACCATTGCGTACGATTGCACGTCGTTAATCCCCAGTTCTTGTTTCTAATGTCCAGTCAAGGGCATCTGCACAGTAGCTAGGCAGTAGCAGCGACTGTGGCGACAGTCGGCATTCACAATAGCAAGGGGACCCATGTGACTGTGGTGCGGTTGGAAACAGGGGCAGCAAGGTGAGTTGCTTGTGCTCTGTTTCAGTTGCAAGGGATGAAGGGCAAGGTGGAGCAGCGACTAGGAGGCGAGCGGTGGTCATCGCACGGTGGCCTGCAACGGTGATGGGTCGGTTGGGTGGCGACAACGCTCGAGGGGAAGAGGAGTGCTGGAGGAGGCGCAGTTGGAAACAAGGGCAGCAGCGGTGAGTTGCCCTGTTTCGGGCGGGGGGGGCAGGGGCACAGTTGTCATGACCTTAGCTGGTTTTGCCTAAGCCGTGCGGCACCCTTGCGTGTCCGTCCGCAAAGGTCAGCCTCCCCGAAGCCTCCCATTGTCCCTTAGGACCACCAAATGAGAGAACGGGTTAGAGAGAACGCCTCAAACGGGATCCACAAGCAAACATGTCCGAAAAACACTTCATAGACAATGCAAATTACAAACAGACTTTACAAGCTCTGAACAGTGGCACAACAAAGGGTAAAATGGTCCATTACAGACCGAAAAGCTCTCGCACGTGTCCACATGACACAACCTTTATTTACAAGCCTAAAGAGGCCACCAACCCAACTAAAGTGGGACTATTAAGCCTTCGGCCGCCCCTCTACATTCTGTACAAGGCATGAACATGCCAAAAGACACGGACATACATAAGCATTACATCAAACACCCTGTTTCAAAGTTTGTCCGTGACATTCTCCCCCACTTATCCCTTCGACGTCCTCGTCGAAGCCTTTGTGAACACTGCAACTCTTCGCCTTTGCTGAGTCTTCAATCTTCTGCTCCAGCTGCAATGCGCCTCCTGGCTCCCAGCTGCTCTCCGCTGCTGTTTTTGAGTAGTCGAACCTTTGATCCGCCATGCTGCTTCAACTCGCCAATGACTCTGACTCTGGTGTGGGGTTGGCTGAGTTGTGTTGATCCTTGTTGATTCCTGCGGATCTCCCAGATGAAGGAAAAGACCATCCTTACTGCGCCAGTCTCTCAAAATTTTCACATGCTGTTTGAACTGGGTGGATGCTTGTTGGAGCTTTAACGAGCATCGCCTCACAAACTTCTGAAGTTTTGGGTCCTTTCTCCACAAAATCTGCTCATTGACTCTTCTTTCAGTTAGTTGCCACATCCAAGTAGGTTCGCATCACTTCCACTTTCGATTGGCATTTCGTTGGGAAATGAGGCGGACAATCTACTCTCAGTAGCACTGATCACCGTTGGTGAGGATTTGACAACTGTTGTCTTTCATTATCTTCGAAGGGTCTTTGAACTTGTGCAGAGCTCCTCTGCTGGATAGATAAGAGAATTGGGGTACTCGGTTTCGCCCATTCTCTTAAGAGTTGAGAAGGCAAAGGTTACTTGACTTCGCCCGCCTCCTCGAGGTTGTACTTCATGCATCGAGCTGGTTACTGGTCTTCGCCTGCTCTTTGCTCACACTTCTGAAGCACTTGAAGTGTTTGCACTCCTTGCATTGAGTTAGCTACTGTGATTCACCTTCTCAATGCCATCGAACTTCTGGAATGCGGGAAGTTTTCACCCCAACTTGGAGTAATTCTCTGATAGATGAGGTCGCCTCTAGGATTGTACCGTCTTCTCCATCAACCCTGCCGCCTACTCCACTGAGTGGCAAAGGTACAGCACCGCGTACTGCCTGCTTCGTTCCTTGGTCGTGCACTCTTGCATGACCCGAAGTCCTTCACTTACGGCTGTCTTGATGAGAAGCACACTGACACCGGTCTTACGAAGTTCCTCGGCCTCTGCCCTTCAGCCTTGTCCCAGTACTTGGAGATTGCCTCTGCATGCTCCACCTCCTCGGCCCCTTTCACGACCAAACGCTCTCCCTCCGTGAGAGCAAGGGATCTGTGACTTTCACGGAAGTCCCGCCTCTGCGGTACCATGGCGCTACCATGCCCATGGCACTACTATCCGTCGCCTCGCCTCTGAATCCCTTTTCTTCATGATCAGTAGAGATGTCTCCGTGGCACTCCTCTGAGTCCACCTCCATTCTAACTGATGCTTGATTTTGGGTAGCTAAGTCCCTCTGGACTCGTCGTCGCTTCCTCGCCCCTTTCGACCCCCTGCTTCAACACCTCTGTGTTCTCCAAGCAGCTCCTTCTGGTCGATGGAAAGACAGACTGCACTCCCATGCATGGCCTCTGCCATCGCATTGTAGGGTTTGCACCGATTCTGTTCTCCATAGCTTCCTTGGTAGCAACGTTCGCTTACTCGGCCTTGTCCTCTGACTTGCCGGGCTCCCTAAAGCGAATATGAGCTCTGGAGCAGTCCAACTCTCCAGCTGCTTCGATCATACCTCTGCATGATCAAGTCCCTCCCATGGAACTCACTGGTACTTGCATTCGAACTTTTCCCTTGGTGGAACCCAGCCCCCATATGCTGATGACCAAGGTTTTCATCCGATGCAAAATTCGGTGCACGCCCGGAAGACCCGCCTCTGCGGTACCATGGCCTTCACTCCTTGAATCCATAGCCCTTCTTGCCGTCGTGTTGTTCACCAAAGCGGAGCTCCCAGTAGCTCCCGATCATACCTCCATATGATCTCATCCCTCACGGGACACTGTCGTGTGTATCGCATTGCCACGAACTGTTCCACCACGATCCGCTGCACCATGTCGCCTCCTGGTGACATCTCCATTGCATTCTGATCCTTGTGGAATAAACTCGAATTGTGAACCCTCCATGTGTGGCCTCTGCCAATACATCGCCAGGTCTCTTCCACCTTCGAGTTTGTTCGCTCCTTTGGCAATCGACCTTCATCCACCCACTCTTGGGTCACACCTAGATGAAGCACCGCTCTAGGACAGTCCGTCGCCTAGTAGCTCCCGAAGTCCCCCGACTTCGCTGCAATTGGTGCACCATTGTCTGGATCCTGGGCCTTTGCCCCTACCAGCACAATCTCCGCTGCGCACCGCTTTCTTCATAGCAACTCGAATGGCAACACTGTGGCATATTCTTCAAGAGTACCCGCCTCTGCGTCCTCTTGCCCCGTGCTAAGGCCTTCTGAACCCAACTTCGCCTCCGCAAATTGAGTCGCCTTAGTTCCTCCCTCAAATGCTTCTCCGAGATAAGGTGCATGTGCCCCGAAGCTCCCTTCATCTTTGGCACCATGCAAGATGAGTCTGCTCCGTCAGAATGAAGGACCCATGGAACAACATGATCCTGGTCTTGCCTCTGCAAGTGTTCATGTCCTTGACCCCTGTCTAAGGAAAGCACTGTGCCTCTGCTCCATGTTCCAACTTCTCTGCTGGCTCCCTTCATGCGGCTTGGGTACTTCGCCAAGTTACACCCAAGTTGCTCCGCTCCTCGTTTTCGCATTGAGTCGATGGTGGCCCTCGTGCCCACCATTCCACGGGTCAGCCCTCCCTTGAGTCCGATCTCATATCAACTCTAAGTGTGCCTTCATCTGTGTTGCTCCCCCACTTGATCTCGCAATGCATCCACCAATGCATTCTCTCAAGCGAGATCATGCGACGACTCCTCGCCGCTTGCTCAATCCATCGAGCTTCGTGGAGTTGTTGTTTATTGAGGTACTCCTCCTCAACATGTGAAGTCCGTCTCACATGATTCGCCCTCTGGAGAGCCAGGACTTATCCCTCCTGGATAACTATCCCATTGGAGCAACATCTCTCTTCGTTTCGGAGACCACCATCCCCTTGGACTACTCCGATCTGCTAAACAAACTGTGCATTTTTCTGCCTCCTGCAAACGCACTTGCTAGATTGCGACTCCCCGTCAATACAACCCCCACTGCACCCCTCAAGGTCTAGCAACATGCTGAACTCATTGCACACTTCAGCCGCCTACGGACGTATCCTTCACATGCCGAAGAGAAAGTTTCAATGCTCCATGGTGCCGAGTCTCGGCCGCCTTGGGATGGCCACGAACATTCCGTCGTCCGCATACAAGCCCATGCATGAGTACCAAAATCTTCGAGTTAGCAATTCCCCTCACCTCTTTGAGCTTTGCATAACTCTTTTGGTCGTTGAGCAACTCTTTCCACCTTGCATGGTCTCATTCTTGCCAAGCGCCTCGCTTGCCTAGAGCACCATCAAGTATAGTTGTCAACGTTGAGCCGTAGCTCAAACTCAGCCATCCCAACCTTTGTGCGCTCCAAATTCTTCCAAGCTTGCCTATTCTCGTGGTGCCTCTTGCGCGAAGGGTTGGCTATTCCTCTGAATGCCAATCTCGGATACCCGCTCCTCTGAGCGACTCCTTTCCCTACATCTCCATGCCCATTTTCCCTCAAACGGTCGCGCGTGTGCTGACTGCCCTCAACGCAGCCCCGCTAGGTCCCCCACGTTTGCATGTCAAGTGTTTCTATGAGTGCTTGTCCCGCTCTGATACCAAATGTCACGACCTTAGCTGGTTTTGCCTAAGCCGTGCGGCACCCTTGCGTGTCCGTCCGCAAAGGTCAGCCTCCCCGAAGCCTCCCATTGTCCCTTAGGACCACCAAATGAGAGAACGGGTTAGAGAGAACGCCTTAAACGGGATCCACATGCAAACATGTCCGAAAAACACTTCATAGACAATGCAAATTACAAACAGACTTTACAAGCTCTGAACAGTGGCACAACAAAGGGTAAAATGGTCCATTACAGACCGAAAAGCTCTCGCACGTGTCCACATGACACAAGCTTTATTTACAAGCCTAAAGAGGCCACCAACCCAACTAAAGTGGGACTATTAAGCCTTCGGCCGCCCCTCTACATTCTGTACAAGGCATGAACATGCCAAAAGACACGGACATACATAAGCATTACATCAAACACCCTGTTTCAAAGTTTGTCCGTGACACAGTGGCGGGGAAGTTAGGGTAGCATCACCGATAGTATCAACGACGAAGGGGTGGTCCGCCGGTAGGGAGACAACGCTAGTGGTCCTTCTCGCTCGAGCGAGATGGGGATGCGAGGAGGAGAGGTCGCTGGCTGGGGGGGCAGCGACGGCGTTGGTCGATTGGCCAGGAAGTAGTGCCGGTGGTGGGAAGGAGGCAACAAAGGTCGCTATAGGGTGCGGCCTGCCAGAGAGCAAGGGCGGCGGTGGGGAAGAAGGGAAGCAAGGAACCCTTCTCGGTGGCCACCGGGGTAACAACACTTTCTAACTTTTTTTTTTTTTTGGATAGTTACGTTGCAGCAAGAACGCCAAGGATCGCTGCTCTAATACCAAATGTTAAGACCTTAAAGTCTTATCATAAAAAAGAAGAAGAGAAAGGGATGATCACTTCGAGGGGATCGGCCTCCTTGATCGCTTCAAGGGGATCGGCCCTCTTTGATCGCTTCGAGGGGATTGGCCTCCTAGGGTTTGTCAAAAGATATAATAGTATTTTTCATAGATAACTGAAAAGAAGCAGTTACATCCCTATTTATAGAGTTCCAACTTTAGCTAAACTAAAGAGACTTAATAAATATACAGAAAATAAATATGCAGAAAATAAAATTAAAGCACAGAAAATAAAAGGAAAAATCAAAGGATCCTAACAAGGTGTTCGGTCTTCACCTATTGAAGGAAGGCCTTTAGTGGATGCCGGTGACCTTGTCAGAGGAGGAATCCGAAAGTGGATGTAGGTCACCTTAACCGAACCACTTTAAATTTCGGTTTGCTTTTCATTTGTGTAATTTACTTTACTTGATCCTAACAATTGGTATCAGAGCAAGGTTCACTCTCGTTTGGTTTTAAACCCAAGAGAGATGACATTTGCTGGCAACCTAAAGGGTCATTTAATTACATGTCCGCCCATGTTCAATAGGACGGATTACTCATTGGAAGACTAGAATGAGGATCTTCCTAATTTCAATGGATTTCGAATTATGGAATATTATAGAAAATGACTTTCAAAAGTCTTCTCTTCCAATGAACGATTGGAATGAGTTGGAGAAGAAGACTTTCGCTTTAAACATAAAGGCTATGAATGCCTTACTTTATGCATTAGATAAAAATGAGTTTAATCGAGTATCGATTTGTCAAACAGCATTTGACATTTGGCATACATTCGAAGTGACTCATGAAGGCACTAGTAGAGTGAAAGAGTCAATAATTAATCTTTTAGTGTATTCTTATGAGTTGTTTCGAATGAAACCAAGTGAGACCATTGGAGACATGTACACCCGATTTACGGATGTTGTCAATGATCTAAAAAGACTTAGTAAAAGTTTCTCAGATTTTGAACTTATTAATAAGATTTTAAGATCCCTTCCAAAAAGTTGGAACCCTAAAGTAACGGCTATTAAAGAGGCCAAAGATCTAAATAATTTTTCTCTTGAAGAACTAATTAGGTCACTAATAACCTATGAAATGACATGTAAAGTTTATGAAGAGCTTGAGAACACCCTTCCAAAGAACAGGAAGGATATGGTACTAAGAATACAAGAAGACCACTTGAAAGAAAACTCAAGTCATGAGGACTTTGATGATGATGTGACACTCTTAACAAAGAAGTTCAAAAGATTCATAAAAAGAAATAAATATAAAAATGATACTAAAAATAAATTTGAACATAAGAAAGAACAAGTGATATGTTATGAATGCAAGAAGCCGGGACACTTTAAGAGTGAATGTCCCCAAGCAAAGGGGAGGCAACCAAAGAAGAAGGCTCTCAAAGCTACATGGGATGACTCAAGTGCTTCCGAAGAAGAGGAGCTAACCAACACCAAGCAAGTTGCTCACTATGCGCTAATAGCTATTGGAGATGAGGTAATAAATTCATTAGATGCAAATTTAACTTTCGATGAGTTTTCAAGTGCATTTTATTAATTATTTGATGAATGTAGAACCATGAGTAAAAATTACAACTCTTTGAAAAGGGAACATACTTCTCTTATTAGCGACTTTGATAGAGTAAAGATTAAGCATGAAAATAGCTTAGCTTCCTGCACAAAATGCCATGAACTAGAAATACTTCAAAAGAAAAACTTGCTACTTAAAAAACCTTGAAGAAATTTGAGGTTAGTAGCAAGTCTTTGAACATGATCCTTGCTAATAAGGGTCACATTCATAAAAAAGGTGGAATTGGATTTGTGAGTAGCTCTCACCAAAGTCTAACCACCTTTATTAAAGGCCCTACCTTGCATGTATCACCTCACACCAAATGCAACTTTTGTTGTAAATTTGAATATGTTGCATATAAATGTCCATTCAAGAAATATAGTCCACATAAATTGATTTTGGTTCCTAAAAGAACCTCAAATGACTCAATGCAACATGATAAGCTATGTAAATCGATTTTTGAGGCACCCAAGGTCAAATGGGTATCTAAAAATCATCTCTTTTTGTAGAAAAATATACCATCACAAGCTAGGAGCAAGAGATGATACTTTGATGCTCAAGGCTTATGACTAGGGATCCAAAATATCTAATAAAGCTCTCTAAGCCAAAAACAAAAAGGGAAACACACAAAGAAAAGATCATTAGAATTAAAACAAGATCATGTTTAATGACTTGATGATGCAATTATTATTTGAAATCTTAAGTGATAAACACTTGATCATAATCTCTTAATATTTGAAACTTGAGAATTTTATGCATGAGTTCCTTTCTGACAATTTCTGGATTTCTTGAAATTTGCAAAATGAGTCTTCTTTTGCTATTATCTCTCATTACAAATATGATTCATGGAACATTGATATGATTGATCTTTTATAAATTAATAATTTCAATAAGAGTTCTCCCTCACATTTACGAAAACTGACTTGGTACGAGATACACGTGAATAAGCATTCACACCACAAAATGACTATGATGCTGCTTGAAAGAGCAAGAAAGAATTCTTGCCTATTTGGAAGCCATAATGCTTTAAAAAGAAAAGTGATAAGTTGAGGAAAATAGTGCCCTGGCAATGGCACTCTAAAAATTAGACTTGATAAATCTTTTAAATGAATAAATTCCTTAATACATTCAACTTTTGGTATTTATAACTGGACTCATTATTTCATGATCATTTGTGAAGTTAGGAATGTTAATTTGTCCGAATGTATGAATTATTAAAATTTATTTTCAGACTTTCTTTATTCTTTGGATCACTCATTTAAATTCTGTGCCAATAATTTTATGATGCGAATTTTACATGATGATAAGGTTGTGTGCTTCAATAAAATGTTTAATTTGATGTTGGAATTTTGTGCTTTGATGCTGAAAGTTTCTATGATGTTGTGATCTCTTCAAATTATGAGCATGTTATCATACAATGATACAATATCATGTTTACTTTGATGATTATGATCTCTATTAAATATTGAGATGTTTTAATCATACATGATGCAATATCATATTCTTAACTTTTGAGTGCTACAAGCACTAATGATATTACCTCATGCAAGTAGTGATGAAAGGCTATGACAAAACATTTTATAAATGCATGAAGAGTTTATACATATCTTGATGTTTGATTCATGAAAATTATTGACAAATGTATCTCTCACAGATTTTCCTCTTATGAATTTTTAATGAGAAATGGATTTGATGTAATGCTCTTCTCACTATGAAGTTTTATTCATGAATTTTTCCTTCATGTGATACTCCTCTCCCATAAATAATTGAAGGAATTCCAATGGATATATTAATCCTTAAAAGATGAATTCTTGTGTGTGATAATGAAAGCATTTGTGTGATAATTTTCGTGGGGATTTGATTTCATATGGATATCTCGATCCTTTTCATGAATCCCTTCTCTTTGTCAAAATGAAAGCATGTTTAAATGAAACCTAATTTATCATTTTTCGACTTGATTCAAATTATTTCACAAATTTAGTTCTTAATGGATTCTCTCCTTACATTCTTTCCTCCTCTTCATGCAAATTTGTGATGACAAAGGAGGAGAAGTTGTTGGAATCTATCGCTTTAATGTTGATAACATTTAATGATGAGAACTTTTGAGTGTGAAACTTGATTTTTTTTTTTACCACACTTGCATTGTTGAATTGTTCTCCTTTTTGTTGATGACAAAGGGGAAGAAATAATACCAAAATGTGATAAATTGATGATAAATGTATGTAATGTATTTCATCATATATACTTGAAATGTTTGCTTGATAAATTTCTTTCATTATGATAAGATATCTAGAGCTTAACTTGCTATTTTGTAATTAATATCTTGCCATAGAATGATAAATTGCTATCTTTGTCATCTTTCATATTTGAAACATCATACTTGAAAATGGATGTCATGCCTTGACATCATTTTGATAAATACTTGGCATCGTATTTTGAGAATGATAGATCATGATAGGAATCATGATGTGCATGTTGATAAGTTTAATAAACTTATCTTATCAGTTTGTTTCTTGAATTCAAATGCCTTGAATTCAAGAATGTCTTTTCCCAAGTATAGCATATAGATAGGGGGAGTTAAGGTTAACTCCATCATCAATTGATTGTCATCATAAAAAAGGGAGAGATTGTTGAATCTCAAATTTTGATGCTGAAGTCAATTGTAAATTGTTTGATCTAATATATATGTTAAGAAAACTGTGCAGAAGTAACTACGATAGTAGTAAGACATAAAGCATGGTTTATGTCATAGTTAAGATCGAGATCTCATTGGGAGTTCGAGAGTTCGACGGAAGTCCGGACATTCATCGGAAGTTCTACTGGAACCAACCGAGAAGTCCAGGAGCATGCTAAAGAAGCTCATCGAACCATGCCAAGAAGATCCTCATAAAGTCCAAGAGCTTGTCGGGAGTTCGTCGGAACATTGCCGAGAGTTCGTCGGATGTTCGCCGGAAATACGCTAGAAGCTCGCTGGAAGAGCAATTGACGCACTGGAACAAGCAGCATTGTAAATATGTCTTAGTTACCGTAGTTAAAGCATAAATTAAGTTAAGATTGGGAGAAAATCCTACTAACTTAATTAGGTGCCAACTGGGCCCTTAATAGGGCTGAATTGGGCTGAAGTGAGCTGCCAATTCAACACCTGAAAACATGGTCGGTGGTGGCACCGCCTAGAAGGCAGTGCCCTTGGATTTCTGGGTGGTGGTACTACCGGTAACAGTGCTACCAGTGGTGGTACCGCCCCTGTTCGACGGTGGTACCACCCAATGTCAGATCGGCGGCGGTAGTACCGCCAGTACCCCGGATTCTGGGAATGTAACACTTTTTTGCTCTAATTTTGAAGTCATTAGGGCCTCTAAAAACCCTACCAATTTTTGCATAAAAGGGTAAGTAAGTACTAGCTTAATCTTGAATTCTGTCATAGAAGTGTTGTAAAAGTTAGAGTTCTCCTCCTTCATCTCTTAGCCTTGTAACCCATCCAAGAAAGAGGAGTGAGACTTGTAGGAGTTGTCTCCTAAACCTAGGAAAAGGAGAAAATATTGTAAAGAGGTGTTCGGTCTTCACCTATTGAAGGAAGGCCTTTAGTGGATGCCGGTGACCTCGTCGGAGGAGGAATCCGAAAGTGGATGTAGGTCACCTTGACCGAACCACTCTAAATTTCGGTTTGCTTTTTATTTGTGTAATTTACTTTACTACAAACCTCCTTAATCTTCTCTTCCACTTTTATGAAAGCTTTCAAGTTCAACTTCTCTCCGAAACTAATTGAATCAAAACCATTTTTCTTGGAATCAGTTTTAAACAAAACAAACAATTTTCTGAAATCGTGAAAGTTTTCCGCTGCACTAATTCACCCCCCCCTCTTAGTGCCGCTCTTGATCCTAACAATCCTATCCATGTTCGCCCTTTCTTCGGGAATCTTTTGGGACATACTCTTAGAAAGCAATATCCCATGTCTCATCGGTATGAGACCTCTCTTGAAATTTTTAATGTCAAACCTTTTCAATGGTGTCTATGTACCTAGACTGGGACAAGCCAAGCATCCTCTTGGATCTATCTCTATAGATCGGAATCCTCAAGATATAAGATGCTTCCCCTAAGTCCTTCAAAGAGAAGTGTCTAGATAACAAAGCCTTTATCGCATTCCTACACCATTCCCATTGATCAGGATGTCATCCACATATAATACCAAAAAGGTGATAGTGCTCCGACTTACCTTCCTTTATACACAAGGCTCATCTTCATTCTCAACGAAGTCATAAGATCTGATTGCCTCATCAAATCTTATGTTCCAATTTTAGTAAGCTTGCTTTAGTCCACAAATGGATTTAAGCAACCTACAAACCTTATCTAGGCAGTCCTTGGACACGAATCCCTTGGGCTATATCATATACACCTCCTCCTCTAGGTTGCAATTGAGGAATGTGGTTTTGTTAGGACTCTAGCTAGGAGAGTCCTGATTGAGAGGGACATTCATGTAAACTCTACTTAAGCTAACCCCTATTAAAGAGGTGAAGAGGCCGGCTAGGGTTAGGAGGTTGTTTCTTAGAGAAGAATTAGGAGTTGTAAAGGAATAGGAGTCTTGAGTAGGAGTCATATTAGGAGTTGGTTAGAAGTAGGAGTCTTGAGTAGGAGTCCTATTAGGAGTTAGAGTTTAGAAACCTTATAAATATACCTATATTTATACCTATAGGAGTCCTCTTTTCATAAGCAATAGATGAATCTTTTCTACAGCCTTTGAACAGCAACTTGGAAGGAGGAACCCCAATAGAGTTCCAAGGAGGCCGATCCCCTAAAGAGATCAACCCCAAGTTTAGAATCTACAAGGGTTCTAGCACTTGGTATCAGAGCAGCGTTCTTGGCATCTCACTGCCCTTCCATAGCCATTCATTAACCCTCCATAGCTACCCAAAGCAATTCCCACAATTGCTTAAAAGATCGTCGCCAAATTCCGTCATCATCTCCACCACCGCGGATCATCCTTTGATCTCCCCATGAATTGCAATAGGTTCTAGTTTCCTACCTTACTGCTACTGTAATTTAGTTATCCTTATTCGAAAATCCATAAAAAAAAATTGTTCCAAAATTGCTGCATAAACTTTTCGTCGTAAAGTTTTCATCTCTACGATGAAAGATACATTGCAAAATTTCAGCCACATAGCACAGATTTTTTTATCTTGCTACTATGTTTTTTCTATCCAAATCTCTACAAATTTTTTATGACAGCTTTGACAATTCCTAACAGCAGATTTCCCTTTGGTTTTTTCAAAAAATTCTTAGTATAAACCATTGATCTTTTACGTCTAATATGCTATACTTGAAAATCTGCATTATAAAATTTCGGCCGCATAGCACTATTTTTTTGATCTTGATACTATACTTTTTCTGTCCAAATCTCTTCGAAATTTTTATGATAACTTTGACACTTCCTAACAGTAGATTTTCCTTTGGTTTCGTTGAAAAATTCTTAATATAAACTACTGATCTTTTATGCCCAATCTACTGCACTCGAAAATCTGTGTCGCAGAAAATTTCAGCCGCATATTGTTGCCTTAACCCATCTATTTGCATTCTTTTTTGAATGAAATTTCTTAGATACTTCATATATCATCTTGGCTTCCATATAAGATTGATATATTTAGGAATTCATCTCTAAAAATGATTTTGTGTTGCTGTAAATTTTTATCATAAACCGCTGAAATTTTTCGACGAGAATTTTGTTATCACAACTTGCACCAATTTTCTTGCTATTACTACCAAAATTTTCTTGATTAAATTAGAAATCTTTACTGTCATATAAACTGAGATATTACTATCAATTCCCTCCTCAAATCTCTCAAATTTTTGGTGGAAATTTCATCGAGAAACTACTGTTTCTTCGATGATAATTCTTCTCTTACAAGACAACACAATTCTACAGCAAACTTCCACTAATTTCTATCAAACCTTTGCTGCCATCTATTATAGACCTAAAACTTTAATCCACAGCCCTAAAACTCTACCAAACCACACCCTCAAACTACACCCAAAACAGCCACAAAACAAGCCTAAACCGTAGCCTACATCCACCGATCCACCAACCCTTTCGACCATTACTTCTCTCAACCTATACATGCCTTTAACTCGATAACAAAAGAGAGATCTTAACATCACATATTTGGAGGCATATACTATGGCATCTGAGGAGGCATTCAATGCTAAATTTGAAGCCTTCGAGGTACGAATGGAAGATAAGATTTGGACGCTCTTTACCGAACTCAAATTAGGCCGACCACTAAGCCCGAAAAATCACATCAAGGAGAGAGCTTTGCCCAATCGCACCAAGCCCGAAGAGATGACTTTCAAGAGAGGGGAGGCTCTATGACTGACCCCAACTATCCATGCATGAGGGTGGACTTCCCTAGATGGGAAGAAAGAGATCCAATTGGTTGGATCTTGTGCGCAGAGCAATATTTTCGGTACCACAAAACCGCGGACGCATCTATGGTGAAAATTACAGCTATACATCTTGAAGGGGATGCCATACAATGGTTTGAATAGTTTGAACACACTCATGGAATCATCTCATGGTGACAATTCAAATAAAGACTGCTGATCCACTTCGGACCAACCGATTATGAGAACATTAACGGACAACTAGCAAAGATCCGATAAACTTCCACCATTGAAGAGTACCAAACCAGGTTTGAAAGGTTATCTAATCAAACTCATGATTGGTCTAAAAAACAGCTATTAGGGACCTTTATTGAGGGCTTGAAGCCAGAGATATGGGGAAAAGTTAAAGCGCAATAACCGTACACGCTTATGGCAGCCATCTCTTTCGCACGACATCAAGAGGAGTAATTGAACTATGAAGCTAAGAGGACTAGGGTCGCTTCTTGACTAGCAATACTAAAGCCCTCAGCCCCCCCTACAGTCGACAAGTCCCTGCACCAAAGAGGTTAACAAGAGAAGAGCTTCAGGAGTAATATGCGAAGGGGTTATGTTGGCATTACGACGAGCCGTGGAGCCGTGAGCATCGTTGTAGTAAAGGGAGACATCTTATGATTGAACCAATAGAAGAAGAGGTCATTGAACATCCAAAGGAGTGTTAGGATCAGGGTCGGCACTAAGAGGGGGGGTGAATTAGTACAGCGGATTGCAATATCCCTCACTTTTTAAAAATTATTAATAAAAATTTATTTATAAATCAGAAGACCAATATGTAAATATAGAAATTTCAAGGACTAAACCGTTAAGTTAAAAAAAAAACCGAAAATTTCGGTTTTATCCCACCGCCTCCCACGCTCTCTACTTCTCGAGAAAAAGAGAGAGGAGCGGTGGGGCGTGGGGAGAAGAAGAAGAGAAGTAGAGGGAGAAGAGAAGAAAAGAAGAAGAAGAGGTAAAAGAAGAGAGGAAGAAGAGGGAGAAGAGAAGAAAAGAAGAAGAAGAAGAGAGGGAAGAGGGAGAGGAAAGAGAGATAGCTGCAGCAGCTACGGCTACAGAACCTCTGTTTCATGTAGGAGGAAACAGAGGAGTTCATGTGTGGGGCGTCAGGGAGGAGAAAAAGAGAAGTAGAAGAAGAAGAAGAAGAAGAAGAAGAAGAAGAAGAAGAAAAGAGGAGGTGGCTACGGCAAGGGCTGCAGCGATGAGCTGTGGGGCGTTGGGGAGGAGAAAGGAAGAAAAGAAGAAGAAGAGGGAAAAGAAGAGAGGAGGAAGAAGAGGGAGAAGAGAAGAATAGAAAAAGAACAAAAAAAAAGAGGGGGAAGTGGGAGAGGAGCGAGAGGTGGCAGCAGCTATGCTGCAGCACCTCTGTTTCCTGCAGGCGGAAACAGAGGAGACGAGGTGTGGGGCATTGGGGAGGAGAAGAAGAAGAAGAGGAAAAAGAAGAAGAAAAAAAAGAAGGAAGGCTCCGGCATGGGCTGCAGTGAGAAGGTGTGGGGTGTCGGGTAGGAGAAGGGAAGAAGAGGAGAAGAAGAAGGAGAAGAAAGAGAAGAAGGAGAAGAAGAAGAAGAGGAAGAGAAGAAGTAGAAGCGGGTGAAGAGGCGGCACCTCTGTTTCCTGCAGGAGGAAACAGAGGAGAGGAGGTGCTGTTCATCGGGGAGAAGAAGGGGAGGAAGGAGAAGAAGAGAAGAAGAAGAAAGGAAGGAGAAGGGAAAGAAGTAGTTGCGGCTGCGGCTGTGGCAGCTGCAGCTGTGGCAGGGAAAGAGGAAGAGGAAAGAAGAAGGGAAGGAGAGGAAGAAGAGAAGGGGAAGAAGGGGCTGCGGCTGCGGCTGCGGCAATGGCAGCTGCAGTTGAAAGAGAAGAAGGAGAGGAAGATGAGCAAGGGACGAAGAAGAGGCTGCGGCCGTGGCTGAGGCTGCGACTGTAGCAGTGCAGCTGGGAAAGAAGAGAAGGAAAGGAAGAAGAAGAGAAAGGAAAAGGAAAGAAGAGAGGAAGAGGAGAAGGGGAGGCAGCTGCGGCGGTGGCAGCTGCAGTTGGAAGAGAAGGAGAGGAAACAGAGCAGGGGAGGAAGAAGAGGCTGCGGCTGTGGTGGCTGCGACTGCGGCTGTGGCTTCGACGTTGGCTGCGGTAGCTGCGGCAACGATGGTGGCTGCAGCACCTGCTTTTGGGAAAGAGAAAGAAAGGAAAGGGGAAAAAAAAAAAAGGGGCTGTGGCCATGATTGCGGCTGCGGTGGTGGCGGCTGCATCTGCGGCAGCTGTGTTTGGGAAAGAAAAAGTAAGAACGAGAGAAGGGAAGAAGGAAGCAGTGCAGTGGAAGGGGCTGCGATTGTGACAGCAACTGCGGTCGTGGCTACGATTGTGGTAGTGGCAGCGGCGATGGCTGCGACAGTTGTTTTTGAAAAAGAAAACGAAGGAATGAGAGTAAGAGAGAGCAAGTGACTATGCCTCTATGTTCTGCATGAGCTGCAGTTGTGAAGGAAAAAGAGAAGACATATGTAGAAAACGAAATAGGGAGAGGACATGGAGGAAAAGTAGAAGGATTTGGGCTGACACCTTCTTTGGATCTTCGGATCAAAATCTTTGAAAGGCAAGTGTTTCGATTCTTCCTATTGTAAGCTTTCAAATCTTTCCTATTGCAAGTGTCCTGATCTTTCCTTACTGTAATTTTATCTCTACATTTGCTTTGAATATGGAGAACTTTCAATTGTTCTAGCCTTGCATTTGATATATCTCCTGTTTAGACGTAACGATTCGAATCTGTGCAACTTCCAAGATTATGACCTTTCTACCTTGTTATGGTTATAACTTCATGTATTGACCTCTGATTTGGACAAAACTTATTTGATCAGAATATAGACTCATAAACATTTCTTTTGATAGTTTATTTTAAAAATTCGGAGTAAGTTTGCTTGCCCAAACTTCTATTTCAAATGAGCCTACAGATTCTGCAAAACAGTAATTTTGTTTTTGACCTTTAGTTACTAAATCAATGGTAACTCCTTGTTGGAAACAATGATTCATACGAAACTTGTTTAATCAGAAACTAGATTGAAATATCTTTCCAATGATATTTTTTTGAGTAAAATTGGAGCACGATTGATAGTTTGAATCATTTATTCAATGTGCCTCTTGAATTATGTCATAAATCGAGCTTTGGTCGATTTCGGATATTCTGGTTTCATTCTTTTGGAAATTGATATCCTTTAGCTTTCTTATTCAATTGAGCTTTATACTACTATTTTGAATTATTATATGCTCTTGTCCTTAAAATTATTTGCATTCTTGAAAACTATTGTGTAACGTTTATATTATATCGTATTGACTCATATAGGCACATGTTTATCCCATTGTTCCGCATTTGCTTTCGTTATGTGCTTATTCCAGTTTCATTCCTTTGGACATTGAATTCATCTAACCTTCTTATTTGAATTGAGTTATATGTGATTGCTTGGAATCATTAAATGCTCTTGCTTTTATTTCTTTTCAAATCTGAATACAATTGTGAAAGATTATTGCTTACTTCGTATTGACTCGTAAAGGCACATGTACGTTTTGTTGTTCCGCGTGTGCTTCCGATATGTGCTATTTATTGTTCATACTATCCTTTTGTACTCTGGTGTTTATGGGATATTGTAAACCTTTGCCAGAAATGGTGAAGGGAGTTATGCATAGAGCCTGTGATGCTTTGCCGGCCCTTATGACTTCACTTAGACGTGGGTGGATGGAGCTCCCAGACGTGGGAGACTTATGTTTGGTGGTCATTCAAAAATAGATGTACCATATTATGTTATGGTCCCACTTCATCTTCTGTATGTTTGATATGATATCCAGAGCTTTGGTTATGTATTTCTATACATGCTTTGGATAAGAATGATATGAATGTAACGTCAAATTCGACGTTTGAGCTTCTGTTTCGTATTTGTTCTTTGATATGCTCCGAAATGGTTCATATGCCATTGATATGCTTTGAAATGTTTCACATACTATTGATATGTTCCGAAATGTTTCATTTGTTATTGATATGCTTCGAAACATTTCATACCCAATTGATATGCTCCGAAATGTTTCATCTGTTATTGTTACGCTTCGAAATGTTCCATATGTCATTAATATGCTCGAGAACATTTTATACGCCAATGATATGCTCCGAAATGTTTCATTTGCTATTGTCCCAATTTATTGTTCACAATACCCTTTTTGTACTCTGGTGTTTATGGGATTATTTGGACCTTTGCCAGAAATGGTAAAAGGTAAGGGCTCAGAGCCTGCGATGCTCTAGATTATGTTTAGTGGTCATTCAGAAATGGATGGACCATATTATGTTTGGAATCCCACTTCACCTTCTATATGTTTCATCTATTATTGTTACTCTTCGAAATGTTCCATATGTCATTGATATACTCCGGAACATTTTATACGCTATTGATATATTCCAATTGCTATGAACTGATATGTTCTGAAATGTCCTATTTGCCATTGATATGCTCCGGAACATCTCGTACGCTATTGATATGCTCCAATTACTCTATGCTCCATTTGTTATGAACCAAATATGTTTTGAATGACATGACACATATGATTTTGTATCTAATGATATGGTATCCTTGAGAATTCTTGTATTCTGCCTTGCATTATGATATCTTACTTGTTTGAAATCGTTCCTTTTGTTCCAAATATGCTTTGTCACTTGCTGAGCTGTTTTTAGCTCACTCCGTTGTTATATAAATCTTTCAGGTCAAGTTGTCACTCTTTGAGATGTTGTGAATTGGGCTGAGGCAATGGAGAGCTATTCAGAATTATGGGCAAGTCTTGTTGGTTATTATGTTATTGTTGTATAAGCATATTTTGTATATAATGAAATGTTGTCGATGAATCGAAATGGATATAATATGTAAAAGTGTTAGAAGATCTCTCTTATTTGGAATTTCGGAATGTTAAGTCTAGTTTATAATGATATGAACTTGTGGTGAATAGTTGGAGTTCTGATTGTATAATTTATTTAGCTTGTGGATTTATAAATATTGTCCATGCTTGTCAAGTTGGCTTGGGTTGCCATAAATGTGAATTATCGAGTGATGTGATATATGATTATAAACTACACAGGTTTTATAGATGTGAATTTGATAGAATGTTTTTCAATGTCCTCAAATGTTAGTTTGGATCCTGGATTGGTTTGTGATGAAAATTTTAATATTATTGATCTCTTTTTGAGGGGCATGAGATGGATAAAAATGTCAACTTCGTCAAATCTCTCATACGTTAAAAACTGAGTCCGACGTAAAAGTCATTTCGGAAAGAAGTTTAACTTGAGAGCAAATGAAAGTATAGATGATGTAAAGCAACAGAGGCAATTTGCAGTTAAGATAAAGAGCCGAATATAAATGCAAATTGACATTTAGAGTGGTTCGATCAATCTTGACCTACATCTACTTTTGGCTTTCCTCCTCCGACGAGATCATCGACGTCCACTAGAGGTCTTCCTTCAATAGGTGAAGACCAACTCCTTCTTAAACCCTTTTTCTCCTTTTCATGGGTTTAAGAGACAACTCTTACAAGCACTCACTTACTCCTCTCTAAACATAATTCTAAGTTTAAGGCTAGAGGAGGGATCTCTCAAGTGATTTCTACAGCGTTTCTTTGCTTTTAGACTCTCTATGCTTGTGTGCTTTAACTAGGGATGAGAGGGGTATTTATAGGCTTCAAGTTGATTCAAACTTGGAGCCTAAAAACATCTCATCCAGGGTTCCCTGGGCACGGGCGGTACCACCGCCTGCGTTGGGCGATACCATCGCCCAAGTCTGGCAGTACCATCGCTTGGCACCCTGCCAGGGGCGGTACAACCGCCTAGACTGGTAGTACCATCGTTTGACAGTCTCGAAGACTTTGCCACGATGGTGAAGCTTCTTAAGGTACTGTTTGGGCTTCTTGTTGGGCCCAACATAATTCTTAGGGCACTGGTTGGCCCAATCTAAGCCCAATTACATGCTAACTACGATTCCTAAGACATATTCTAAGCTAAACAAAGTCCCTAAGTCTATTCTTTCGGCGATCTTCCAGCGAACTTCCGACGATCTCTCGGTAATGTTCCAGCGGACTCCTAGCAAGCTCCTAGACTTCACGACGATCTTCTTGGTGAGTTTCGACGAGCTTCTCTAGCAAGCTCCGAGACTTCTCGGTTGGTTCCTCTAGAAATTCCGACGAACGTCTGGACTTTCGACGAACTCTCAAACTCCCAACGTGATCACGTCCTTGACTCTGGGACTTTATTTTGCTCCATGCCTTGCCATCGTAGTTAATCCTGCACATGTAAAATATACTTCGATCTAGACAATTAATACTAAGCATTTAATCAAGTTGTCCGGCATGTCATTGGTTCCTCAACGCTTCGTCTGATTCTTCGACGCATCGTCCTCTCCTACGACCTATTGCCCAATCGGCCAGTTGACTCTACAACTCCGATATCCTTAGCGCAATGTTTGCTCTTCTTGGCTCGATGCCCGAATCCATGGCCCGAAGCCTTCTGTCGATACGTCGATCATTCCACCAGTCTGACGTCCAATCTTCTGACATGTTCCTCCGACCCAACATGATATTTCCTGCTTTAATTGTCTTATCCTGATTGAAGCATCCTGCGTCACTCAAAATGCAGATTAAAACATAAACACTTATCGATTGGTTTCATTATCAAAATCTGAGATTCAACAATCTCCCCCTTTTTGATGATGACAACCAATCCATGACGGAGTTAACCTTAACTCTCGGAGTTTAAACAAACTCCCCCTATCAATATGCCATATTGATAAAAAATTTTAGATTCAAAAATTCAAGCAACATGTCATAATCAAATCACGCATGACATAAACATACTTCTCCCCCTTTGTCATCAACAAAAAGAAGTACAATTCTCATGTGTTTAGAGATAAAAATTTCAAATCATTGCATAATAAACATAGTATCAAATTTTATCATCATGCAATCTGGCAATTAAAGATGTGCAAGTTTAGCATGTTTGCTTTTCTTGAGATAGCAACTGTTTGCTTCTCTTTAGACTACAAGCTAGCAATTGATATGCAAGTTTTACTACATACAAGCTAGCAAAAATTTCGAAAGCAAATACAAGATAGCTTTCTTGCGTAAGCTCATAATTCTTGCTTTCTATTGTAATGTGCAAGTTGCAAGTTTTGCTTCTTAAGATAGGCAAGATACACTTTTACAATTTTTGTTTCTTAAGATAGGCAAGCTTGTGATGTTCAAGATAGCAAGCTCTTTCTTCTCTTTTGAGAAGTGCCATTTTTGCTTTCTTTGCAAAGTGCAAGCTAGCAAAATGCCAAACTAGCAAGAGACAATGTTTTACATGAGGCAAGCAAACAATTTGGCAAGTGTTACATTTGCATCTTCTCTTTAGATGTGCAAGATAAGTAAGCAAGTTTTTGTATTTTCTTGACTTGTGCAAGCTAGCTAATTTCTCTTTGAGATGACCCTTTACATCAATTCATGATAGCACATTAGCAACTCTTTCTCCCCTTTGTCATTGGCAAAAAGAAGGGAAGACCCTTTACATCAATTATGACAAAGGTAAGTATCAATCTTATTTGTGCATCATTATATTTTCAAATTAAAACATGTACATTTTCAAAACCATACATTTCATTTTTCATGCATGATACAAATAAATCAATCATCATTATAAGCATATCATATATGATATTCAAGCATTCATGATACATCATTTTGGCAACATGATCATAGCTTTTCAAATGATGGTATCTAAATGTCAAAGTTCATTACATCCTATCATGCATGATCATTAACTTCTCATTTGTATTTCATGTATAATTTCATTTCATCACATTAGGAATATCAAGAACAATTAATTGGGTGATGAGATAAATATTTCATGAATACATGGAATTGTATAAAACTCATATCATGAGTGTTTCATACATTCACATCATCACATAAGGAATATCAAAAAGAATTTTGGCGAGATGCATAAATAGTGAACATATATTTTGAATATCAAGAGACATATTATGATTGTTTTTTAATAACTCAAATAGTGAAAAGAAAGAATCATAATAGACAATCTTGATTTATAAACAAAAATTTTCAAGTTATAATTCTCAGAAATCAAGATAAAAATCGTGATTAGATGAAACTCATTCAAATCATCAAAATCATCAAAATCACTTTCAAGATGATCAAATAGATTCATTAAAGTCAATAAAATAGTGAAAAAGAATTTTTAAGAAAAATACTTTTATCTTTTTAGTTGTTTCAATTCATGTAATTGATTTTATATTAACATCCTCAAATATTTGTTCTTATGTTAAAACCATGCATCAACGTTTAGGATCGAAAATAAATTTCGTTATGAAAACCATCAAGACCAATAAATCACAAAAATCATCATGTATAACTTTAAAATCTCATGTATAAAATCGTCAAATCATAGTATCAAAATATTTAATATTTTTATTACATCATTATGCATTACTTCAAATCAAACATGATTTCATTTAATCAAAATCAAGAAATAACAATGAAAATCAACATGATACATATTATTACTTCTTAACCACATATAGCATGATCTCATAAGGCATTTTTAATCAAAATCATTTTGTTTATCATAAACATGTAATTTTCATGATTATTTTCAAAATTACTAGAATGATAAGCATGATTCCTAATTTTTATATTTTCATTATTAAGTTATTAAACATATAATTTTCAAGAAAATTAATTCTAAACTAAATAAAAAAAAGGAAAATGCATCATGAAAAGCATCATGTAATTTCAAAATAAACTAAAGGCATTTTGATTACCTCAACATCGAAAACCGTTAAGGCGTAGTTTGCAGCCTCGCCTTTGTTGATTTTCTCCTCGTCTTCGGAGGAGCTCGATTCATCCCACTTTTTTGTTCTTCTTCTTGCGTTCAAAGCAAGTAGTTGCATTCGTTTTGTTCTTTAATTTTTGTTTTATGAACTTTTTAGATTTCATTTGTAGTTCAAGTTCACCATCACTTGAGCTTATGCTCGAGTGGTCTTCAAATGTTCTAAGTTAGAAATCCTTCCTGTCCTTTGGAAGGTTGTTCTTGAGTTCTTTACATGCATTGCACGTCATTTCATAGGTCATCAAGGACCCTATGAGTTCTTCGATCAAAAAGGTATTCAAATTTTTTTATTCTTGTATAGCGGTTACTTTTGAATCCCAAGTTTTAGAAAATGATCGTAAAATCTTGTTAATGAGTTCAAAATTCGAAAAGCTTTTACCAAGAGCTTTTAAACCATTGACGACATCTGTAAAATGGGTGTACATGTCAATAACGGTTTCGCTTGGTTTCATTCAAAAAAGCTCGAAATCATGCATAAAAAAATTAATTTTTGAATCTTTAACTTTGCTAGTTCCTTCATGCATGATTTCAAGAGTGCGCCAAATATCAAAAGCCGTTTCGTAAGTAGAAACACGATTAAACTCATTTCTATATAAGGCGCAAAATAGGGCATTGATAGCCTTTGCATTTAGAGAAAACATCTTCTTCTCCAAATCATTCCAATGGTTCATTAGAAGAGAAGACATTTTAAAACCAGATTCGATAATGTTTCATAAGTTCAAATCTAAAGAAAGCAAGAAAACTCTCATTCGAGTTTTCCAATAAGTGTAGTCCGTCCCATTGAAAAAGGGAGGACGAATGAGAGAGTGACCATCTTGAAAGCGTTAAAGAGCCATTTCTCTTGGGTGTTAAACCAACTGAGAAATCATGAGACTCTGATACCAATTGTTAGGATCAGGGTCGGCGCTAAGAGGGGGGGGGGGGGGGGGTGGTGAATTAGTGTAGCGGATAAAAACGTCAACTTCGTCAAATCTCTCGTACGTTGAAAACCGATTCCAACGTAAAAGCCATTTTGTAAAGAAGTTTAACTTGAGAGCAAATAGAAGTATAGATGATGTATAGCAACAGAGGCAGTTTGTAGTTAAGATAAAAAGAAAAATGTAAATGCAAACCGAGATTTAGAGTGGTTCGGTCAATCTTGACCTACATCCACTTTTGGCTTGCTCCTCCAACGAGGTCACCGACGTCCACTAGAGGTCTTCCTTCAATAGGTGAAGACCAACACCTTCTTACACCCCTCTTCTCCTTTTCATGGGTTTAGGAGACAACCCTTACAAGCACTCACTTACTCCTTTCTAAACAGAATTCTAAGTTTAAGGCTAGAGGAGGGATCTCTCAAGTGATTTCTACAGCATTTCTTTGCTTTTAGACTCTTTGTGCTTGTGTGCTTTAACCAGGGATGAGAGGGGTATTTCTAGGCTTCAAGTTGATTCAAACTTGAAATCAAAGGTTGTGATTCCTTTTGAATACAAGTTTGATTTATCTCAATGTGGCATATAGATAGGGGGAGTTAAGGTTAACTCCATCATCAATTGGTTGTCATTATAAAAAAAAGGGGAGATTGTTGAATCTCATATTTTGATGATGAAATCAATTGATAAACGATCTAATCCATTTGTTGAGATAAGTGTTGCAGGGTTAACTATGATAATGAATAAGGCATAAAGCAGATATTAGGTTAGAGTCAAAGATCGAATGATATGTCGAAGATTCGAATGATGCGCCGGAAGCTCGACGAGAGTTCATTGGGAGTTCATTGAGAGCTCGTCAGGAGTTCATCAAAAGCTCACCGAGAGTTTGTCAAGAGTTCGCTGAGAGTTCATTGGGAGTTCGCCAAAAGCATGCCGAAAAGTTCATCGAAAGTTTGTCGAGACTTCGCTGGAAGAAAGATTGATATACCGGACAAAGATTGCGAAGTTAGTGCCTTAATAGTCATAGTTAGAACTAAGATCGAGTTAGGATTGGGAGGTAATCCTACTAACTCGGTTAGGGGCCAATTGGGCCCAAAATAGGGTTGAATTGGGCCAGATGGAAGGCCCACTCGGCCACTTGGAGCCTTGTCAGGTAGTGGCACCGCCTAGGGTGGGCGGTGGAACCACTTGAGGTTCAGCCTCCCAGGTGGTCTGGGCGGTGGTACCACTTAGGTTGGGTGGTGGTACTATCGGTAGTTAATACTACCAGCGATGGTACCGCCCTATCAGGCAGTGGTACCGCTAGAGCCCAATCTCTAAGGATTTGTTAAGCGGTAGTACTGCTAGACTAGACAGTGGTACCACCTAGTGTTAGAGTACTTGGCAGTGGTACTGCCTAATAATAGCGGTGGTACCGTCAGTATCCAAGAAATTCAAAAAGAGACACTTTTTGGCTCTAATTCTAAAACCTTTGGGGCCTATAAATTCTCCACTCCTTTGTGCATGAAATGGTAACAAAAAGAGCAGAAAAGTGTGAAAAAATCTTTAAGTGTTCGGGTGTAAAAGTGATGTAAAAGTGCTAAGGGTCCTCCTCCTCTTTATTTAGCTTTGTAATCATTAGATAAAAGGTGTGAGGCTTGTAAGGGTTGTCTCCTAAACTTGTGAAAAGGAGAAAAGCTTTGGAAGAAGGTGGTTGGTCTTTGCCTATTGAAAGAAGACTATTAGTGGATGTCGGTGACCTCGTCGGAGGAGGAATTGGATGTGGACGTAGGTCACAATGAACGAACCACTATAAATCTAGTGTGTTCTTTCCTTACTGCTTTCTTTCATTACTAGCCGAAGTCAATGATTGGGCATCGGGTCGGATGTATTAGGTGATACACCGAAGGATAGGACAATGTAGTGAAAGCTCACCAGAAGTTCGCTAGGAGTTCATCGAAAGCTCATCGAAAGTTTGCCAGGAGTTCACCGAAAGCTCGTTGGAAGATCGTCGGGAATTCACTAGAAGTTCACCAAGAGTTCGGTTGAACAATTAACACGCCAGACAACTTAGATTCCTTGTATCGTAATTGTTTCAGCCTTCATTATTGTAGTTAGGGTTTTAATTTGAGTTAGTTTTCAAAGAATCCTATTAACTTAATTAGGGGTCAAATAGGCCTGAATTAGAACTGAATTTGGCATGTTGTTTGGCCCATTCAGTGATCCTTAACTGGCCTAAGCGGTGGCACAGCCTTGGTATCGCTTGAGGCTCAACCTCCCAAGTGGTCTGGGTGGTGGTACCACCGGTAGTTAATTCTATCAAGCGATGGTACCACCAAAACTCAATCTCCGAGGCTCTGTCAAGTAGTGGTACCACCTAGATTGGGTAGTGGTTGTTAGGATCAAGAGCACTAAGGGGGGGGGGGGGGGGGGGTGAATTAGTGCAGCGGAAATCTTTCAAGGATAAAACACGTTCGAACGATGAAAAAGATTTCGGTGTGAAAGCCGATCCTAAGATTACTTCAACTTAAGATCAAGCGAGATGACGGTAAAATCAATCTATGAAGGCATTTTGCAGTTATGATGAAAACCAGAATATAAGCACAAACTGAAATACGACGTTCGTACGAAGAAGCTTATTTATGTTTAAATGCTGATTCGTAAATCACTTGATTAGGCGAGATGCAGTTTAAGCAAGGATATAAAGGTAGTTTGCAGTTATGATTGAAATCAAAACGTAAACACAAACTGAAATATGATGATCGTACGAAAAAACAGATTTACATCTAAACGCTGAATCTGAAAGTGCAAAGCTTAAAACCCGATTGTATATGCGCAGAAAGCAGTAAGCTTTAGAGGAGGTTTGCAGTAAAGATAATATGCTCAAAGTAAATGCAAACCGAGATTTAGAGTGGTTCGGTCAATCTTGACCTACTCCACTTTTGGCTTCCTCCACCGACGAGGTCACCGACGTCAACTAGAGGCCTTCCTTCAATAGGCGAAGGCCAACCACCCTTTTACAGTTTCACTCCTTTTGACGGGCTTAGGAGAGAACCCTTACAGAATTTTCTCTCCTATCTTTACAGCTCAGAACTTGGAAGAAAAAGGAAGAAGAACTTTTGGCCTTTACAACAATTTTGAGCTCTAAGAATCACAGAAAAAGATCAAGATTTCGGTGTAAGTTCATGCTCTTTCAGTGCTGAATGGGTGGGGTATTTATAGGCCCCCAACCCAGTTCAAATTTGGAGCTCAAAACTGTCAATTCCCGGAATTCCGGGATCAGGCGGTTGCACCTCCTGACTGGAGCGGATGCACCGCCTGGTAGAGCTCGAAGACTGAGTCTCTGGGCGGTGCCACCTCCTGTCAGGGGCGGCTGCACCTCCTGCCAGAGCTCGAAGAGTGAGCTCTGGCGGTGCAACCTCCCGACTGAGGCGGTTGCACCGCTCAGCCAATGCTCGGAGACCGAGCCCAAGCGGTGCCACCTCCTATCAGGGGATGTTGCACCGCCCAGTCTCGCTCGGAGACTGAGCCCAGGCGGTGCCACCTCCTGGCTGGGGCGGTTGCACCGCCCAGTCTCGCTCGGAGACTTAGCCCAAGCGATGCTACCTCCTGGCTTGGGCGGTTGCACCTTCCAGCAGAAATCAGGGTCCGAATGGGTTGATCCATTCGGCCCAATTTGGGTTTTTCAGCGGCCCAATTGCCCCAAGATTAAGTTAATGGGATCACCTCCCATTTCCAACTTAATTATTGTGCTAACTACGATATTCCCTAAGACAATTACTACAACTTGCTCCGGTGCGTCAATTGCTTCTTCCGGCGAGTTCCGGCGAACTTTCGTCGATCATCCGATGAACCCTCGGTGATGCTCCTGCGGACTTCCGGCAAACTCCTAGACTTGCGACGATCCACTTGGCGAGTTCCGACAAGCTTCTTTGGCAAGCTCATGGACTTCTCGGATTTGTTCCCGCAGAACCTCCGACGACTGTCCGAACTTCCGTCGAACTCTCGAACTCCCAACGTGATCATTGTCTTGACTCCGGCGCAACTCCTGCTGCATGTCTTACTTTTATCATAGTTAATCCTGCACAATTAAAACAAAACTTCGATCAAGACAATTAATCCTAAGCAATTAACCAAGTTGTCCGGCATGTCATTGGTCCCTCGACGCTTCGTCCGATTCTTCGGCGCATCATCCTCTCCTGTAGCCTATTGCCCAATCAGCCAGTTGACTCCGCAACTCTGATATCCTTGGCACAATACCCGCTCTTCTTGGCCCGATGCCCAGTCCACGGCCCGAAGCCTTCTGTCGATACATCGACCGATCTACCGGCCCGACGTCCAATCTTCTGACATGTTCCTCCGGCACAATATGATTTTCCTGCTTTAATTGTCTCATCCTGATCGAAGCATCCTGCGTCACTCAAAACGCAGATTAAATCATAAACATATATCAAGTAGTTTTATCATCAAAATACGAGATTCAACAATCTCCCCCTTTTTGATGATGACAACCACTTGATGACGGAGTTAAACTTAACTCCCGGAGTTAAACAAACTCCCCCTATCAATATGCCATATTGATAGAACCTTGAATTCAAACTGAATTCAAGTCATTGCAATATTCATCATGAATACTTGCAACACGTCATCATGAACTTATGCATAAAATGTCATGTCATCAACATACTTCTCCCCCTTTGTCATCAACAAAAAGGAGAAGTACCAGAATAAGTGTTTGTGATATTGGTTCAACTCATTGCATGAAAAACATAATATCAAGTTTTATCATCATGCAAGTTTGCTATTATCAAATATCAACATGTAAAATTGCGATGTAAGCTTTTGATATCATAACGCAAACATTTCAAGTGTTTATCAATTGTAGCATTTCAACGCGTAAAATTACGATACAAGTTCTTGATATCTTAACGCATGATGCAAACATGGCATAATGCAAATTTGGTAATCATAGCATCAATTCATATATCTCTTGATGATGCAAGCATTACAAATATGGCAATCATATTAATTCATATATCTCTTGATGATGCAAGCATGGCATAATCATAGCATCAGTGTTCATAGCATCAATTCATATATTTCTCCCCCTTTGTCATCAACAAAAAGGAGAACGATATAAGCAAATTTTAAATATAAGTGCGATGCCATAAGCGGGTTCATGTCATTTTTCAACAAAGAGTGATAAGATACCAAATATTCAAACATCTCAAGGAAAACATGACATGGAGATAGCTTTGAAAACTTCTTCCATTTTATTTGTTATTTTCTTTTTACATGAAGGAGGAAAGCTATTTCTGAGCTTACTCGAATGAAGCTAAAATTTATAAGATATTAAAACACGCTTCATTTTTACAAGTATCAAGATATGTATGTGAATCAAATCCTTGTGCGTAAAAATGACTTTCTTTTTCAAGAAGGAATTTATAAGCAGGAATCATTTCATCAAATCCATTTCTCAAAACAAAATATTGTTCACATAATAAGTGTATGAGAGATGTATTTGCTAGTTGATTCCATATGTCAAAAATCAATGATATGAATTAAACTTGTTATGACATATGCTTATTAAGTCTGGAAGAGGATAATTCGAAAATCCAATTGTTAGGATACCAATAGTTAAGAGAATCCGAAAATGAAACTAACACTTTCATGCTTTCGGACAAGGTTTTGCTATAGATATTCAATTACAATCATGAAGGTAAGGCATGCTCATCATCATGGTAGTACGATGGCAAGTTTACAATTTTAAGACATGCAAGCCAATAATTTTGAGATGTTCAAGAAGGCAATTCCTTTTCTTTTGAGAAGTGTAATTATTTTCTTTCTCCTTTTTTTTGAATTATATGAGCTAGCAAATTAGCTTTCAAGCATGTTTTGCTCCCCCTTTGTCATTGTCAAAAAGAAGGGAAGACCCTTTACGTTAATTTCTAAATTATGACAAAGGTAAATAGTATTGATGAAAATTCAAGTCTTGAATGTCAAAACAATTATTTTATCATGAATATTTCATCATTGCATGCATCATTATCATCATATATATTTTTAAAACATATAAACTCATTATTATATGATTCCAAATCATCATTCCTATTTTTTCAATCATTGTTTCAATCATCTTTTGTAGCTTATCATGCACAATATGTCAAACCATCTAACATGATACAAACATTTATTTTCAAAGTATTTATTACTATTTTCATGTATGATAATAAAGTGTTCATGATACCGAACATTAAATCAATATTTTTTAAGTATTTATCACTTCATTTTGATCATGATACCAAACATTCATCATTTAGAGCATTCATGACATTAAATCAACATTTATAATACTTCATTTTAGCAACAACTCATAGCATTTTAAATCATGATTCACATCATATGCAATGCATCACATCATAATTAAAAAGCTCAAGTATTGCGTGCATCATTGCAAATCATAAATGTTTCATATCATGATTGTATCAATTTTGTTAAATTTTATCCTACCATGCATGATCATAACTTTCCATTTGTATACATCAAAATAAATTAATGAATATTTCATGTATTCATATCATCACATAAGGAATATCAAGAAGAAAATAATTGGGTGATGAGATAAACCTTTCATGAATACAAAGAGTTGCATAAAAATCATATCATGAATACAAGGAATACAGGTCACAATCATTCAAGAGAAAAATCATCATTCATTTTCAATTCATTCAATTTGACAAATCATGATCATGATTTTGATAAAACTCATTTCAAATTTAAATCATCAAAATTATTTTTATGGCTCACAAAATTTATAACATAAATAGATTCACGATTTCATTGATAATATATTTTTCCCCCTTTTTTAAGTGTTTCATCTTAAGTGATCGATTTCATGTTAGCATGCCTTTTCATTTATGTCAAATCAAAACATGCATCAATTTTTAAAGCCACTGTTATTATAATGAAAATCGATAATCCATAATTATCAAGAATCATCATACATAATTTCAAAAATATATACTCATTAATCATAACTTCAAATTAAACATGATTTAATATACTCAAAATCGAGAAATAACAATGGACATCAACATGATTATTATTTCATATTTTCAATCAAAATCATTTTGTTTGTTTATCATAAAATATGCAATATTGTCATTTACTAGCATGACCATAATATTTTTTTTAAACATTAATTCGAAACTAAAAAAGAAAAAACATCATGAAAGCATCAAGTAATTTCAAAATAAATTAGGGGGATTTCGATTACCTCATCATTGAAAGTGGTTAAGGCATAGTTTGCCACCTCGCCTTTCTTGATTTTCTCCTCATCTTCAGAGGAGCTCGATTCATCCCACTTTGTGTTCTTCTTCTTTGGCCTCTTCCTTCGTTTAAGTTTATTGTTTATTTTAGATTTTTGTTTAATAAACTTATTAAGATTTAGTGTCGAAGTTCAAGTTCATCTTTGTCCTCATCACTTTAGTCATCGCTCAAGTGGTATTCATTTGTCCAGAGTTCCAAATCCTTCCTGTTCTTTGGAAGGTGATTTTGTTCATCATGTTCATCATGTGCATTGTGCACCATTTCATATGTCATCAACGAACCAATTAGTTCTTCAAGTGGTAAGTTGTTTAGGTTTTTAGCTTCTTGTACTGTAGTTACTTTTAAATCCCACTTCTTAGAAAGAGAATGCAAAATCTAGTTTACGAGTTCAAAATCCGAAAAATATTTTCCAAGAGCTCTTAAACTATTGACGACATCCGTAAAACGGGTGTACATGCCGCCTATAGTCTCGCTTGGTTGCATTCAAAAAAGCTCAAAATCATGCAATAAAATGTTAACTTTCGAGTCTTTGACTCTACTAGTTCTCTCGTGCGTGATTTCAAGTGTTCGCCAAATGTCAAAAGCCGTTTCGCACGTAGAAATCCGATTGAACTCATTTTTGTCCAAAGCGCAAAATAAGGCATTCATAGCCTTTGCGTTTAAAGAAAAATACTACTTCTCCAAATCTGACCATTCGTTCATCGGTTTAGAGGGAAGTTGAAAACCGTTTTCAATAATATTCCATAAATCCAAATTCATAGAAATCAAGAAAACTCTCATTCGAGTTTTCCAATAAGTGTAGTCCAATCCGTTAAACAACGGTGGACGAACAACTGATAAGCCCTCTTAAAAGCCATGAAGAGCCATTTCTCTCGGGTGTAAATCCGAAATGAGAAAAACCCCGCTCTGATACCAATTGTTAGGATCAAGAGCACTAAGAGGGGGGGGGGTGAATTAGTGCAGCGGAAATCTTTCAAGGATAAAACATGTTCGAACGATAAAAACGATTTCGGTGTGAAAGTTGATCCTAAGATTACTTCAACTTAAGATCAAGCGAGATGACGTTAAAATCAATCTATGAAGGCAGTTTGCAGTTATGATGAAAACTAGAATATAAGCACAAACTAAAATACGACGTTCGTACGAAGAAGCTGATTTATGTCTAAATGCTGATTCGTATATCACTTGATTAGGCGAGATGCAGTTTAAGCAAGGATATAAAGGCAGTTTGCAGTTATGATTGAAATCAAAATGTAAACGCAAACTAAAATATGATGATCGTACGAAAAAACAGATTTACGTCTAAACACTGATTCGGAAAGTGCAAAGCTTAAAACCCGATTGTATATGTGCAGAAAGCAGTAAGCTTTAGAGGAGGTTTGCAGTAAAGATAATATGCTCAAAGTAAATGCAAACCGAGATTTAGAGTGGTTCGGTCAATCTTGACCTACTCCACTTTTGGCTTCCTCCACCGACGAGGTCACCGACGTCAACTAGAGGCCTTCCTTCAATAGGCGAAGGCCAACCACCCTTTTACAGTTTCACTCCTTTTGACGGGCTTAGGAGACAACCCTTACAGAATTTTCTCTCCTCTCTTTACAGCTTAGAACTTGGAAGAAAAGAGGAAGAAGAACTTTTGGCCTTTACAACAATTTTGAGCTCTAAGAATCACAGAAAAAGATCAAGATTTCGGTGTAAGTTCATTGCCTTTCAGTGCTGAATGGGTGGGATATTTATAGGCCCCAACCCAGTTCAAATTTGGAGCTCAAAACTGTCAATTCCCGGAATTCCGGGATCAGGCGGTTGCACCTCCTGACTGGAGCGGTTGCACCGCCTAGCAGAGCTCGAAGACTGAGCCTCTGGGCGGTGCCACCTCTTGTCAGGGGCGGTTGCACCTCCTGCCAGAGCTCGAAGACCGAGCTCAGGCGGTGCAACCTCCTGACTTAGGCTGTTGCACCGCTCAGCCAGTGCTCGGAGACCGAGCCCAAGCGGTGCCACCTCCTGTCAGGGGAGGTTGCACCGCCCAGTCTCGCTCAGAGACTGAGCCCAAGCGGTGCCACCTCCTGGCTGGGGTGGTTGCACCGCCCAGTCTCGCTCGGAGACTTAGTCCAGGCGGTGGTACCTCCTGGCTTGGGCGGCTGCACCTCCCAGCAGAAATCAGGGTCCGAATGGGTTGATTCATTCAACCCAATTTGGGTTTTTTAAGGGCCTAATTGCCCCAAGATTAAGTTAATGGGATCACCTCCCATTTCAAACTTAATCATTGTGCTAACTACGATATTCCCTAAGACAATTACTGCAACTTGCTCCGGTGCGTCAATCGCTTCTTCCGGCGAGCTTCCGGCGAACATCCGTCGATCATCCGATGAACCCTCGGTGATGCTCCTGCGGACTTCCAGCAAACTCCTGGACTTGCGACGATCCACTTGGCGAGTTCTGACAAGATTCTTTGGCAAGCTCATGGACTTCTCGGATTTGTTCCCGCAGAACCTCCGACGACTATCCGAACTTTCGTCGAACTCTCGAACTCCCAACGTGGTCATTGTCTTGACTCCGGCGCAACTCCTACTGCATGTCTTACTTTTATCGTAGTTAATCCTGCACACTTAAAACAAAACTTCGATCGAGACAATTAATCCTAAGCAATTAACCAAGTTGTCCGGCATGTCATTGGTCCCTCGACGCTTCGTCCGATTCTTCGGCGCATCGTCTGCTGAATCTCGTATTTTGATGATGAAACCACTTGACATGTGTTTATGATTTAAACTACATTTTGAGCGATGCAGGTCTACTCAATCGGGTTTAGACAGTTGACGTAGGAGGAATTGACGTTGCGCCGGAAGAGATCACGTTAAGATATTGGATGGCTGAATGCTTCGGATGTCGGGCATCGGGCCAAGGAGAGCGAAATTGCGCCAAGGATATTGGGGTTGTGGAGGTCAACCGCCGATTGGGCAACAAGCCACAAGAGAGGACGATGCACCGAAGAATCGGACGAAGCGCCAACCAATGACGTGCCGGGCAACAGAATGTCAATTCGCGTTGTAATAATTGTCTAGATCGGAGTTGAGTTTTGGTTTGTGTGTGTAGGATTAACTACGATAACGATGAAGACATAAAGCGAAACAAAGTGCTGGAGTCAAGCGCGAAGGATTCGTTGGGAGTTCGAGAGTTCGACGGAAGTCCGAAGGTTCGTCGGGAATGCTGCCGAAACTAGCCGAGAATGAGTAGGGAGCTTGCCGAAGGGTTTTTCGGAAGCTCTCCGGAAGGTTCGTTGGAAGTTCGCGGAGCTCACCGAGAAAGATCGGAGCTTACCGAAGAAGCTTGTTGGAACTCGCCAAGATCAAATCGTGAAGTCTAGGAGCTTCCCGGGAGTCCGCAGAATGGTTTCCGAGAGTTTATCGGAAGACCGTCGGAAGTTCGCCGGAAGCTCGCCGGAAGAAGTCTTGACTTACGGACTTTGTAATAGCTTATAAAATGTCTTTAAATTCGTAGTTAGCATGTTAATTAGGGTTAGGATTAGGTGTTAATCCTATAACCCAAGTAGGGGCCAATTGGGCCCGAGTTCGGACTGGTTTGGGCCAAGTTTGGAGCCCAACCAGTGAGCTGAATTGGCCTAGGCGGTGGCACCACCGCCTAGGCTGGGCGGTGGCACCGCCCAGCACACGAGAGCTGGGCGGTGACACCTCCTAGGCTGGGCGGTTGCACCGCTTTGTCACGACCTTAGCTGGTTTTGCCTAAGCCGTGCGGCACCCTTGCGTGTCCGTCCGCAAAGGTCAGCCTCCCCGAAGCCTCCCATTGTCCCTTAGGACCACCAAAAGAGAGAACGGGTTAGAGAGAACGCCTCAAACGGGATCCACAAGCAAACATGTCCGAAAAACACTTCATAGACAATGCAAATTACAAACAGACTTTACAAGCTCTGAACAGTGGCACAAAAGGGTAAAATGGTCCATTACAGACCGAAAAGCTCTCGCACGTGTCCACATGACACAACCTTTATTTACAAGCCTAAAGAGGCCACCAACCCAACTAAAATGGGACTATTATGCCTTCGGCCGCCCCTCTACATGTTGTACAAGGCATGAACATGCCAAAAGACACGGACATACATAAGCATTACATCAAACACCCTGTTTCGAAGTTTGTCCGTGACATTCTCCCCCACTTATTCCTTCGACGTCCTCGTCGAAGCCGTCGTGAACACTGCAACTCTTCGCCTTTGCTGAGTTTTCAATCTTCTGCTCCAGCTGCAATGCGCCTCCTGGCTCCTAGCTGCTCTCCGCTGCTGTTTTTGAGTAGTCGAACCTTTGATCCGCCATGCTGCTTCAACTCGCCAATGACTCTGACTCTGGTGTGGGGTTGGCGGAGTTGTGTTGATCCTTGTTGATTCCTGTGGATCTCCCAGATGAAGGAAAAGACCATCCTTACTACGCCAGTCTCTCAGAAATTCCACATGCTGCTTGAACTGGGTGGATGCTTGTTGGAGCTTTAACGAGCATCGTCTCGCAAACTTCTGAAGTTTTGGGTCCTTCCTCCACAAAATCTGCTCATTGACTCTTCTTTCAGTTAGTTGTCACATCCAAGTAGGTTCGCATCACTTCCGCTTTCGATTGGCATTTCGTTGGGAAATGAAGCGGACAATCTACTCTCAGTAGCACTGATCACCGTTGGTGAGGATTTGACAACTATTGTCTTCCATTATCTTCGAAGGGTCTTTGAACTTGTGCAGAGCTCCTCTGCTGGATTGATAAGAGAATTGGGGTACTCGGTTTCGCCCATTCTCTTAAGAGTTGAGAAGGCAAAGGTTACTTGACTTCGCCCGCCTCCTCGAGGTTGTACATCATGCATCGAGCTGGTTACTGAACTTCGCCTGCTCTTTGCTCACACTTCTGAAGCACTTGAAGTGTTTGCACTCCTTGCGTTGAGTTAGCTACTGTGATTCACCTTCTCAATGCCATCAAACTTCTGGAATGCGGGAAGTTTTCACCCCAACTTGGAGTAATTCTCTGATAGATGAGGTCGCCTCTGGGATTGTACCGTCTTCTCCATCAACCCTGCCGCCTACTCCACTGAGTAGCAAAGGTACAGCACCGCGTACTGCTTGCTTCGTTCCTTGGTCGTGCACTCTTGCATGACCCGAAGTCCTTCACTTACGGCTGTCTTGATGAGAAGCACACTGACACCGGTCTTACGAAGTTCCTCGGCCTCTGCCCTTCAGCCTTGTCCTGGTACTTGGAGATTGCCTCTGCATGCTCCACCTCCTCGGCCCCTTTCACGACCAAACGCTCTCCCTCCGTGAGAGCAAGGGATCAATGACTTGCACGGAAGTCCCGCCTCTGCGGTACCATGGCGGTGCAATGCCCATGGCCCTACTATCCGTCGCCTCGCATCTGCATCCCTTTTCTTCACGATCAGTAGACATGTCTCCGTGGCACTCCTCTGAGTCCACCTCCATTCTAACTGATGCTTGATTTTGGGTAGCTAAGTCCCTCTGGACTCGTCGTCGCTTCCTCGCCCCTTTCGACCCCCTGCTTCAACACCTCTGTGTTCTCCAAGCAGCTCCTTCTGGTCGATGGAAAGATAGACTGCACTCCCATGCATGGCCTCTGCCATCGCATTGTAGGGTTTGCACCGATTCAGTTCTCCATAGCTTCCTTGGTAGCAACGTTCGCTTACTCGGCCTTGTCCTCTGACTTGCCGAGCTCCCTTAAGCGAATATGAGCTCTGGAGCAGTCCAACTCTCCAGCTGCTTCGATCATACCTCTGCATGATCAAGTCCCTCCCATGGAACTCACTGGTACTTGCATTCGAACTTTTCCCTTGGTGGAACCCAGCCCCCATATGCTGATGACCAAGGTTTTCATCCGATGCAAAATTCGGTGCACGCCCGGAAGACCCGCCTCTGCGGTACCATGGCCTTCACTCCTTGAATCCATAGCCCTTCTTGTCGTCGTGTTGTTCACCGAAGCGGAGCTCCCAGTAGCTCCCGATCATACCTCCATATGATCACATCCCTCACGGGACACTGTCGTGTGTATCGCATTGCCACGAACTGTTCCACCACGATCCGCTGCACCATGTCGCCTCCTGGTGACATCTCCATTGCATTCTGATCCTTGTGGAATAAACTCGAATTGTGAACCCTCCATGTGTGGCCTCTACCAATACATCGCCAGGTCTCTTCCACCTTCGATTTTGTTCGCTCCTTTGGCAATCGACCTTCATCCACCCACTCTTGGGTCACACCTAGATGAAGCACCGCTCTAGGACAGTCCGTCGCCTAGTAGCTCCCGAAGTCCCCCAACTTCGCTGCAATTGGTGCACCATTGTCTGGATCCTGGGCCTCTGCCCCTACCAGCACAATCTCCGCTGCGCACCGCTTCCTTCATAGCAACTCAAATGGCAACACTATGGCATATTCTTCAAGAGTACTCGCCTCTGCGTCCTCTTGCCCCGTGCTAAGGCCTTCTAAACCCAACTTCGCCTCCGCAAATTGAGTCGCCTTAGTTCCTCCCTCAAATGCTTCTCCGAGATAAGGTGCATGTGCCCCGAAGCTCCCTTCGTCTTTGGCACCATGCAAGATGAGTCTGCTCCGTCAGAATGAAGGACCCATGGAACAACATGATCCTGCTCTTGCCTCTGCAAGTGTTCATGTCCTTGACCCCTGTCTAAGGAAAGCACTGTGCCTCTGCTCCATGTTCCAACTTCTCTGCTGGCTCCCTTCATGCGGCTTGGGTACTTCGCCAAGTTACACCCAAGTTGCTCCGCTCCTCGTTTTCGCATTGAGTCGATGGTGGCCCTCGTGCCCACCATTCCACGGGTCAGCCCTCCCTTGAGTCCGATCTCATATCGACTCCAAGTGTGCCTTCATCTGTGTTGCTCCCCCACTTGATCTCGCAATGCATCCACCAATGCATTCTCTCAAGCGAGATCATGCGACGACTCCTCGCCGCTTGCTCAGTCCATCGAGCTTCGTGGAGTTGTTGTTTATTGAGGTACTCCTCCTCAACATGTGAAGTTCGTCTCACATGATTCTCCCTCTGGAGAGCTGAGACTTATCCCTCCTAGATAACTGTCCCATTGGAGCAACATCTCTCTTCATTTCGGAGACCACCATCCCCTTGGACTACTCCGATCTGCTGAACAAACTGTGCATTGTTCTGCCTCCTGCAAACGCACTTGCTAGATTGCGACTCCCCGTCAATACAGCCCCCACTGCACCCCTCAAGGTCTAGCAACATGCTGAACTCGTTGCACACTTCAGCCTCCTATGGACGTATCCTTCACATGCCGAAGAGAAAGTTTCAATGCTCCATGGTGCCGAGTCTCGGCCGCCTTGGGATGGCCACGAACATTCCGTCGTCCGCATACAAGCCCATGCATGAGTACCAAAATCTTCGAGTTAGCAATTCCCCTCACCTCTGTGAGCTTTGCATAACTCTTTTGGTCGTTGAGCAACTCATTCCACCTTGCATGGTCTCATTCTTGCCAAGCGCCTCGCTTGCCTAGAGCACCATCAAGTATAGTTGTCAACGTTGAGCCGTAGCTCAAACTCAGCCATCCCAACCTTTGTGCGCTCCAAATTCTTCCAAGCTTGCCTGTTCTCGTGGTGCCTCTTGCGCGAAGGGTTGGCCATTCCTCTGAATGCCAATCTCGGATGCCCGCTCCTCTGAGCGACTCCTTTCCCTACATCTCCATGCCCGTTTTCCCTCAAACGGTCGCGCGTGTGCTGACTGCCCTCAACGCAGCCCCGCTAGGTCCCCCACGTTTGCATGTCAAGTGTTTCTATGAGTGCTTGTCCCGCTCTGATACCAAATGTCACGACCTTAGCTGGTTTTGCCTAAGCCGTGCGGCACCCTTGCGTGTCCGTCCGCAAAGGTCAGCCTCCCCGAAGCCTCCCATTGTCCCTTAGGACCACCAAAAGAGAGAACGGGTTAGAGAGAACGCCTCAAACGGGATCCACAAGCAAACATGTCCGAAAAACACTTCATAGACAATGCAAATTACAAACAGACTTTACAAGCTCTGAACAGTGGCACAACAAAGGGTAAAATGGTCCATTACAGACCGAAAAGCTCTCGCACGTGTCCACATGACACAACCTTTATTTACAAGCCTAAAGAGGCCACCAACCCAACTAAAATGGGACTATTATGCCTTCGGCCGCCCCTCTACATGTTGTACACGGCATGAACATGCCAAAAGACACGGACATACATAAGCATTACATCAAACACCCTGTTTCGAAGTTTGTCCGTGACAGCTTGGCTGGGCGGTGGCACCGCCAGCATCGGGAACATAAGAGAATTCAAATTTTTGGAGCCCAAATTTGAATCCTCTTGAGGCCTATAAATACCCCTCAAGTCTCAGCTGAGAATATAACTTTTTGAGCAGCAAGTGTTTGAGAGAAAGGTCTTAGAAAAGTCCTAGCTAATCTTGTTTTCATTTTGCTAGTGTTCACCTCCTTCTTTCTTGCTAAAAATTTGTAAGAGAGTGAATCGCTTGTAAAGAGTTGTAAGAGGGGTATTTACCCTTCCCTTTCAAGAGATTTGCTAGTGGAAGGTGGGAGCCTTATGTTAGGATCGGAGCGGCACTAAGAGGGGGGGGTGAATTTTCAACCGCGAACGTTGAGTCTTGTTCCGGCGAGCTTTCCGACGAACTTCTTCCGACGGACTCCCTGCAAGCTCCCAATCTTTGTGATGACTTTTAACGAGTAGCCGAGCCTTCTCGGTGATCTCCGCGAGCCTCCGACGATTTCTTCGGCGAACTTCCGACACGTTCCCGATTTCTTCTCGGATGGTTCCGGCAGCATCTCCGATGATTCTTCGGTCTCTTAAACGTCCATCGAGCTCGACTCTGGTATCCTTGCTTTATGTTTTCTGGTTATCGTAGTTAATCCTGCACACACAAGCAAACACTCTACTCCGATCTAGACAATTATTATTACGCAAATTGACATTCTGTTGCCCGACACGTCATTGGTTGGCGCTTCGTCCGATTATTCGGTGCATCATCCTCTCTTGCGGCTTGTTGCCCAATAGGCGGTTGACCTCCGCAACCCCGATATCCTTGGCGCAATTTCGCTCTCCTTGGCCCGATGCCCGACGCCCGAAGCCTTCTGCCATCCAATATCCTGACGTGATCTCCTCCGACGCAACGTCAATTCCTCCTGCGTTAATTGTCTAATCCTGATCGAGTAGACCTGTATCACTCAAAATGTAGTCAAACATTTAAACACAATCAATTAGTTTCATCATCAAAATCCGAGATTCAACAATCTCCCCCTTTTTGATGATGACAACTAATTGATGACTAACGGAGTTAACCTTAACTCCCCGGAGTTTAACTAAACTCCCCCTATCAATATGCCATTGATAGAACACTTGGATTATCCCAAATCCAAGTAACATTCATCACATGTTATGAAAAACATTTAAACTATCATGCAAATATATAAAATATTTAATTCAATGCATGAAGTCATCAATATACTTCTCCCCCTATGTCATCAACAAAAAGGAGAAGTAGCTCTAGCTATTTTAAAAGATATGCAAGTTTTTGCAACATAAAGCTAGATTTTCATCACAACATATAAGCACAAAAGTATAGCAAGATTCTTAAGTTCAATCATGGCAATTCAATACTTGCTTCTTGTGCACGATTGCACTTTGCTTTTCTTTGCAATGTGCATGATAGTATTTCTTTGTAATATTCAAAATAGCAAATTGTACATCATGCTAGCTAGCATATTAAAGATGTTCAAGACAGTAAGTTTTTCTTCTCTTTTGAGAAGTGTTATTTTTGCTTCCTTTACAAAGTGCAAGCTAGCAAAGTATTTGAAAAAGTGAGCAAGTTTTGTAACATACAAGCTAGTAAAAATTTCAAAAGCAAATACAAGATAGCTTTCTTGTTGAAGTGTGTAAGCTATCGATTCTTACTTCCTATTGCAATGTGCAGGTTGCAAGTCTTGCTTCTTGAGATGGGCAAGATAATGATGTTCAAGAAGACAACTTTTGCTTCTTGAAATAAGCAAGTTAGCAATCTTTGCTACTTAAGATAGGCAAGCAAGCAATCAAGTTTTTTGCATCTTCTTGACTTGCGCAAGCAAGCTATCTCCCCCTTTGTCATTGTCAAAAAGAAGGGAAGACCCAATACATCAATTATGACAAAGGTAAGTATCAATCTTAATTGTGCATCATCATATTTTCAAATTAGAATATGCACATTTTCAAAAACCTTATATTCATTCATGCATGATATTGAATAAATCGATCAACATTATAAGGATATCATACATGATACTAAAATTTTTAACTATTTGTCAACATTTTGATCATGATACCAAATATTCATCATTTAGAGTATTCATGATACAAAACATTAAATCAATATTTATAATACATCATTTTAGCGACAACTCATAGTATTTTAAATCATGATTTACATCATATGTAATACATCACATCATAATTAGAAAGCACAAGTATTGCATATATCATTGCAAATCATAAATGTTTCATATCATGATGGTATCAATTTGTCAAATTATATCCTACCAAAACTTATCCCCATTTGTATTTCATGCATAATTTCACCTCATCACATTAGGAGTATCAAGAGGAATTAATTGGGTGATGAGATTAATATTTCACGAATACATGGAATTGTATAAAAAATCATATCATAAGTGTTTCATACATTCATATCATCACATGAAGGAATTTAAACAAAAATTAGTGATGAGATCTTTTATCATGAATACAATAAAATTCATATAGCATATCATGGTTTATTAGAATTAGTCTTCCTTTTGGTGAATAGCAAAAAGAGTGGTAGGAGAGCAAGATCTCAATTCATGCATATCAAATATTCAATCATCAAAATCATGAACCATCTAGAAAATTCTCCTCTTTAAATATTCAAAGAGAGAATCATGATGAACATTCTTGGTTTACATAAAGTTTCAATACATAATTGTCAAGATTATGAATACTAAAAGATTATGAAACATTTCGACAAATCTCCTTTTAAATAGAAAAGAAAATGTTGATTCATAAAGGATTTCATGTTATGAATTTCAAGAGATCAAGATCATGATTTCAATAAAAAATTATTCAAATTTAAATCATCAAAATCATTATCAAAATCCAAGAGATTCACAAAAATGATACAAATGGATTCATCAAAATCAATAAGATTGAGCAAAATAATTTTCAAGAATGTTATCCTCTTTTCGATTATTTCAAAACATATGATTTTGTTTCATTTATACCAAATAAAAACATTTATCATGTTTAAAACCGAAAGAGTAAGATTTATTACAACAAAAATCAATAAGGTACTTTCATTATGGTAAAAATCAATGATCCATAAATCGTAAAAGATTCATCATCCATAATTTCGAAATTTATTAAGCATGATCATTAAGCATAACACTAAAACATGGTTTCAAAATGTTTAATATTTTCATGCATATCAAATATTTTCAAATTCGAACATGCAAAATTTCAAAACTATATCTTCCATTTTTCATACATAACTCAATCATCATTATGAGCATATTATACATGATATTCAAGTCATAAATTATCAAGATGTCAAGTAGAGTAGGTTAATTTGAATGTATCATTTTTAGTGAATACCAAGAAGAATCACATCATGAAAGAATTTTGATTCATGGAAAAAATTTCATGTATCGAATATCGAGAAATCAAGATGAAAATATATATGTAAAAATATTACAAGTTGTATTCAAGAGAAAAATCATCATTTGTTTTCAACTCATTCAATTTTGTCAAATCAATATCATGATTTTGATATAACTCATTTCTAATTCAAATCATCAAACCAAAATCATTTTCAAGGGATTCATATAAATCAACAAGATAGAGAAAAATAATTTTCAAGAACAACGCTTTTCTCTTTTTAGTTATTTAAATTCATGTCATTTATGCTAGATAAAAATGTGCATCAACATTTAGGATCGAAAAATGAATTTTATCATAAAAACCATCAAGACCAATAAATCATAAAAATCATCATGTATATAACTTTACAATTTCATGCATAAAATCATCAAATCATAGCATCAAAACTTTCAATGGTTTCATTACAACATCAAGTAAGGTTTTATTGAACATAATTTTGAATGATTCTTATAGATATTTAAAATTTCTTTAGTTTTACTTTATATGATTGACTTTATATTAGCATGCTTCAAATTTTTGTTCTTATGTCAAAACTATACATCATGTTTGAAAACCAAAGATAAGGTTAAAAAAAAAAAAAAAAATCATCAAGCCTTCCATTCAAAAGTCATGCATCGTCATTAAAAATCAATATGGAAATCGTCAAAATACAAATTCTTGCTTCTCAAGCACATATATAAGATTAATCTTACTAGGTGTATAAGCATTAGATTTATATTTAACATTTTACTGCATTAACATAACACATGCAATTTTCAAGAAAATTAATCCTAAACTAAATTAAAAATAACTCAAGAAAGTATTATGTAATATCGAAATAAATTAGTGGGATTTTGATTACCTCATTATTGAAAGAGGGTGAGGCATAGTTTGCCACCTCGCCTTTCTTGATTTTCTCCTCGTCTTCGGAAGAGCTCAATTCATCCCAACTTTTGTTCTTCTTGCGTTCAAAGCAAGTAGTTCCATTCTTTTTGCTTTTTAATTTTTGTTTCATTTGTAGTTTAAGTTCACCATCACTTGAGCTTATGCTCGAGTGGTCTTCATGTGTTCTATGTCCCAAATCCTTCCTATTATTTGGAAGGTTGTTCTCGAGTTTCTTTTTTGTCACATTGTTCATTTCGTAGGTCATTAGAGACCCAATAAGTTCTTCGAGAGGGAATGTTTTAAGGTCCTTGGCCTCTTGAATGGCCGTAACTTTTGGATCCCAACTTTTTGGAAGGGATCTTAAGATTTTAGTGACTAGTTCAAAATTAGAAAAACTTTTACCAAGAGCTTTGAGTCCATTGATGACATCCGTGAACCGGGTGTACATGTCTCCGATGGACTCACTTGGTTTTATCCGGAAAAGTTCGTAAGAATGCACAAGAATATTGATTTTGGACTCTTTCACTCGGCTAGTGCCTTCATGAGTGACCTCTAGAGTTCTCCAAATATCAAAAGCCGAGTCACACATCGAAATACGATTAAATTCATTTTTGTCAAGTGCACAATATAAGGCATTCATAGCCTTTGCATTTAGAGAAAACATCTTCTTCTCCAAATCATTCCAATGGTTCATTGGAAGAGAAGAAATTTCAAATCCATTTTCGACTATGTGCCATAAATTCAAATCCAAAGAAAGTAAGAAAACTCTCATTCGAGTTTTCCAATAAGTGTAGTCCGTCCCATTGAAAAAGGAAGGACAAATGAGAGAGTGACCCTCTTGAAAGCCGTAAAGAGCCATTTCTATTTGGGTGTTAGACCAAGGTAGAAAAACGTGGCTCTGATACCAATTGTTAGGATCGGAGCGGCACTAAGAGGGGGGGGTGAATTAGTGCAGCGGATTAAAACTTCGATTTTAATCAAAATCTTTCGTACGTTAAGAACGAAACTTGAGAAATTTAACTTGAAGGCGTATTCTTAAAGTTGCGCAGCAAGAGTAATACAAACTAAAGCAGTAAGAAGATTTGCAGTAATGTAAATGACAATAATAAAAAGCAAACCAGAGATTACGTCGATTTTTAGAGTGGTTCGGTCAAATGACCTACTCCACTTGCGAGGCCCCTCTTCGATGAGGCTCCCACCTTCCACTAGCAAGTCTCTTGAAATGGAAGGGTAAACACCCCTCTTACAACCTTTTACAAGCAGCTCAACCTCTTACAAATTTTCAATACGAAAGAAGGAGGAGAACTCTCTAGCAAATTGAAAACAAGACTTGCTAAGACTTTCTAAGACTTTTTTTTCTCAATCAAAATGCTTATCAAAAGTTGTAACCTCAGCTGAGATTAGAGGGGTATTTATAGGCCTCAAGAGGATTCAAATTTGGGCTTCAAAATTTGAATTCTCTTTGGGTTCCCGCTGTTGGAGGTGCCACCGCCCAGCCAAGCGGTGCCACCGCCCAGCGCTCGGGTGCTGGGCGGTGCCACCGCCCAGCCAGGAGGTGTCACCGCCCAGCTAGGCGGTGCCACCGCCTACAGTGTTTTCAGCCCAACTACAGTGTTTTCAGCCACTAGTTGGGCTTCAATCTTGGCTCTCTAGTTCATTGGTTTAGCTTAATTTTTAGCCTAAACCAACTCTGACTTTGGGCCCAGTTGGCCCCTAACCAGGATATAGGATTATCTCTTAATCCTAATCCTAATTACAAGTGGACTACATAACCAAAACACATCCTAAGCAAATTTTCAACCGCGAACGTCGAGTCTTGTTCCGGCGAGCTTTCCGACGAACTTCTTCCGACGGACTCCCTGCAAGCTCCCAATCTTTGTGATGACTTTTAACGAGTAGCCGAGCCTTCTCGGTGATCTCCGCGAGCCTCCGACGATTTCTTCGGCGAACTTCCGACACGTTCCCGATTTCTTCTCGGATGGTTCCGACAGCATCTCCGATGATTCTTCGGTCTCTTAAACGTCCATCGAGCTCGATTCTGGTATCCTTGCTTTATGTTTTCTGGTTATCGTAGTTAATCCTGCACACACAAGCAAACACTCTACTCCGATCTAGACAATTATTATTACGCAAATTGACATTCTGTTGCCCGACACGTCATTGGTTGGCGCTTCGTCCGATTATTCGGTGCATCATCCTCTCTTGCGGCTTGTTGCCCAATCGGCGGTTGACCTCCGCAACCCCGATATCCTTGGCGCAATTTCGCTCTCCTTGGCCCGATGCCCGATGCCCGAAGCCTTCTGCCATCCAATATCCTGACATGATCTCCTCCGACGCAACGTCAATTCCTCCTGCGTTAATTGTCTAATCCTGATCGAGTAGACTTGTATCACTCAAAATGTAGTCAAACATTTAAACACAATCAATTAGTTTCATTATCAAAATCCGAGATTCAACACCTTATCGAAGAGGGGCCTCGCAAGTGGATGTAGTTCATTTGACCGAACCACTTTAAAATCGACGTAATCTCCGGTTTGCATTTATGTTTATGCATTTATCTTTCTGCAAACCTTTACTTTGCTAAGTTCACTGCCCTCATCTTATTAAGTACGCTTTCAACGCAATTGAAACGGTTTCAAACGAAACATTATTTTTATCGTACGAAAGATTTGTCGAAATGAAAGTTTTAATCCGCTGCACTAATTCACCCCCCCCCTCTTAGTGCCGCTCCGATCCTAACAATTGGTATCAGAGCCACGTTTTTCTACCTTGGTTTAACACCCAAATAGAAATGGCTCTTTACGGCTTTCAAGAGGATCACTCTCTCATTTGTCCTCCCTTTTTCAATGGGACGGACTACACTTATTGGAAAACTCGAATGAGAGTTTTCTTACTTTCTTTGGATTTCAATTTATGGCACATAGTCGAAAATGGATTTGAAATGTCTTCTCTTCCAATGAACCATTGGAATGATTTGGAGAAGATGTTTTCTTTAAACGCAAAGGCTATGAATGCCTTATTTTGCGCTTTGGACAAAAATGAGTTCAATCGGGTTTCTTTGTGTGAAACGGCTTTCGACATATGGCACACTCTTGAAATCACACACGAAGGCACTTCTAGATTTAAAGATTCGAAAATCAACATTTTAATGCATGATTTCGAGCTTTTTCAAATGAAGCCGAGCGAAACCATTGTTGACATGTACACCCGTTTCACGGATGTCGTCAATGGTTTACAATCTCTTGGCAAATGTTTCTCGAATTTTGAACTTTTTAGTAAAGTTTTACGATCACTTTCTAAAGCTTGGGAATCAAAAGTAACGGCAATACAAGAAACAAAAGATTTAAATATTTTTCCACTTGAAGAACTTATCGGCTCATTAATGACAATAGAAATGGTGCGCAATGCACATGATGAACACAATGAACACTTGAACCACCTTCCAAAGAACAGGAAGGATTTGGAACCTCGGACAAATGAATACCACTTGAGCGATGACTCAAGTGATGAGGACAATGATGAACTTGAACTTCAAACACCAACTCTTAATAAGTTCATTAAACAAAAATCTAAAATAAACAATGAACTTGAATAGAGGAAGAGGCCAAAGAAAAGGAAGGCACCCAAGGATGAATCAAGAACTTCCAAAGGTGAAACGGCGAATTGGGCTTTGACGGGCTTCGACTACAAGGTAAGTAACTCAACTCTCTTGAATTATTTTGAAATTACTTGAAGTTTTTCATGAGTTCTTAATTTAGATAGTAGGAATAGGAAATAAAAAAAATTATTTTTCAAAAATTATACCATGTTTTTCTTTTTTAGCATCTTTGAAAAAATTAAAAATTTGATCAATGAAAAGTATATTGCTAAGGTTTCATGCATGTTATGTTTTGAAATGTTGAATAATGTATGCAACATTATGGATTATAGTTATATGATATGTGATAATGCTTAGGATTAATCCATGCATGTGTATTTTGATGATTTTATGTCATGCATGAGTTTTTGAAGTAAATGTTGATTTGATACTCTTATTTTGGATTAACATGTTTTTGGTTTAATCATTTTTATGACGAATTAAGATGACATTCTCATGACATATTAAGATGACATAGTGCATTTACATCTATGTATGAATTTCTTGATAGTCTTTTGATGATAGATGTGATATCATGATGTTTTATTTTTGATGTGTTTGGTCTTGACGGCTTTATGACGAAACTTATGTTTTGACTTTAAATGATGATACAATGTTTTCACAAAAAGACTTGAACACTCTCACATGAAATCAATTGTATGAAATGGAAATGAATTTTCTATTCTATTGAGATTAATGAATTTATTTTACCAATCTTATGAATCTCATAAAAATAAACATGATGAATATTTTATAAATGAGTTGTCTTATAAGATTTTGCCTTCACATCTTGAACTTTAATGCTTATATTGATTTGGCATATAAAGACTAAGGCATGCTCATAAGAAGCAAATCACATGAATAGAAATTTATAAAAATGAAATGTAATCCTCTATCTTATTGATTTCTACCTAAGAGACCAATAAAACTATCTATGCCATTTTGAATCTCTTGAAAGAAATGTTGAGATTTTGATGATTTGGATGATTTGAATTTGAATGAGTTTTATTCAAAATCATGATCTTGATTCCATGATATTTACAAATTAAGATTTATTATGAATCAAGATTTTTTCATTAATCGATCTCCTAAGATTTTCTTTTGATTATTTATGAGTAGGTTTTTCAAAAAGAAATCATACCTTTTTGGTATTCATATGTTCTAATCTTTCATGATATGATTTTTATACAATTCCTTGTATTCATGAAATGTTTATCGCATCACCCAATTACTTTCTTCTTGATATTCCTTATGTGGTGATTAAAATTATGCATGAAATACTCTTGATATTATTTTGATGTATACAAATGAAAAGTTATAATCATGAATGATTGGATGAAATTTGACAAGTTAATATCTTCATGATTTGAAATATTTATAATTTGAAATTATGCATGCAATTGCTTTGTATTGTGATGATATATGCATCATGAATACTTTATTATCATACATGAAAATAGTGATAATCATTTTGAAAATAAATGTTTGTATCATGTTAGATGATTTTACATTTTGTGCATGATGAGTTATAGTGATGATTGAAACAATGATTGAAATGATATGAATGATGATTTGGAATCATGTATATAATGATGAGTTTATATGTTTTGAAAATATAAATGATGATTGATTTATTTTTCGGTATCGTACATGAAAAATAAGGTTATTAAAATTGTGTATGTTTTAATTTGAATTTATAATGATGCACAAATAAGAATGATACTTACCTTTGTCATAATATGAAAATTGATATAAGAGTATTCCCTTCTTTTTGACAATGACAAAGGGGGAGCAAGAATTTCTAGTGTGGACATCATGAAAAGAGGCAAACTAACTAGCTTGCACAATTCAAGATGAAAGCAAAAATTGCACTTCTCAAAAGAGAAGATGCAAATGTAACATTTGCCAAATTGTTTGCTTGCCTCATGTAAAACATTATCTCTTGCTAGTTTGGCATTTTTGCTAGCTTGTATGTTGCAAAACTTTATCACTTTTTCAAACATTTTGCTAGCTTACACTTTGTAAAGAAAGCAAAAATGGCACTTCTAGAAGAAAGAGCTTGTTATTTTGAACATCACAAGCTTGCCTATCTTAAGAAACAAAAATTGCAAAAGTGCTATCTTGCCTATCTCAAGAAGCAAAACTTGCAACTTGCACATTGCAATAGGAAGCAAGAATTATGAGCTTACACAATAAAGCTATCTTGCATTTGCTTTCGAAATTTTTGCTAGCTTGTATATTGTGAAACTTACATATCGTAAAAATTTCTAGCTTGTAGTCTAAAGAGAAGCAAAAGGTTGCAATCTCAAAAGAAGCAAATGTGCTATCTTTCCTATCTTAAGAGGCAAAAATACTAACTTGCACATCTAGCAATACTTGACAAATTTGCATATTTCTAGAAGCAAGAGTTGCTTTCTTGAACATCTCAATATTGCTAGCTTGCATGATGTAGAACTTACTATCTTGAACATTACCAAAAGTGCTATCTTGTATGCTGTAAAACTTGCATATCTAAAACTTGATAGCTTGAATGTCCTAAGCATGATGCATTACTTGCTAAATTTTCTAGCTACAAAACTACATGATGATAAAACTTAATATTATGTTTTTCATGCAATGAGTTGAACTTATATTACAAACACAAAGAATAGTTGTACTTCTCCTTTTTGTTGATGACAAAGGGGGAGAAGTATGTTGATGACATGATATGCATAAGTTTTTGCATATGTTCATGATGATGTGTTGCAAGTATTCATGATGAATATTGCAATGACTTGAATTCAGTTTGAATTCAAGGTTCTAACAATATGGCATATTGATAGGGGGAGTTTGTTTAAACTCCGGGAGTTAAGGTTAACTCCGTCATCAAGTGGTTGTCATCATCAAAAAGGGGGAGATTGTTGAATCTCGTATTTTGATGATGAAACCACTTGACATATGTTTATGATTTAAACTGCATTTTGAGCGATGCAGGTCTACTCGATCAGGTTTAGACAGTTGACGTAGGAGGAATTGACGTTGCGTCGGAAGAGATCACGTCAGGATATTGGATGGCTGAATGCTTCGGATGTCGGGCATCGGGCCAAGGAGAGCGAAATTGCGCCAAGGATATTGGGGTTGCGGAGGTCAACCGACGATTAGGCAACAAGCCGCAAGAGAGGATGATGCACCGAAGAATCGAACGAAGCGCCAACCAATGACGTGCCGGGCAACAGAAGGTCAATTCGCGTTGTAGTAATTGTCTAGATCGGAGTTGAGTTTTGGTTTGTGTGTGCAGGATTAACTACGATAACGATGAAGACATAAAGCAAAACAAAGTGTTGGAGTCAAGCGCGAAGGATTCGTTGGGAGTTCGAGAGTTCACCGGAAGTCCGAAGGTTCGTCGGGAATGCTGCCGGAACTAGCCGAGAATGAGTAGGGAGCTTGCCGAAGGGTTTTTCAGAAGCTCGCTGGAAGGTTCGTTGGAAGTTCGCGGAGCTCACCGAGAAAGATCAGAGCTTACCGAAGAAGCTCGTTGGAACTCGCCAAGATCAAATCGTGAAGTCTAGGAGCTTGCCGGGAGTCCGCAGAATGGTTTCCGAGAGTTTATCGGAAGACCGTCGGAAGCTCGCCGGAAGCTCGCCGGAAGAAGTCGTGACTTACGGACTTTGTAATAGCTTAGAAAATGTCTTTAAATTCGTATTTAGCACGTTAATTAGGGTTATGATTAGGTGTTAATCCTATAACCAAAGTAGGGGCCAATTGGGCCCGAGTTCGGACTGGTTTGGGCCAAGTTTGGAGCCCAACCAGTGAGCTGAATTGGCCTAGGCGGTGGCACCGCCTGGGCTGGGCGGTGGCACCGCCCAGCACCCGAGAGCTGGGCGGTGACACCTCCTGGGCTGGGCAGTTGCACCGCCCAGCACCCGAGCGTTGGGCGGTGGCACCGCTTGGCTGGGCGGTGGCACCGCCAGCATCGGGAACATAAGAGAATTCAAATTTTTGGAGCCCAAATTTGAATCCTCTTGAGGCCTATAAATACCCCTCAAGTCTCAGCTGAGAATATAACTTTTTGAGCAGCAAGTGTTTGAGAGAAAGGTCTTAGAAAAGTCCTAGCTAATCTTGTTTTCATTTTGCTATTGTTCACCTCCTTCTTTCTTGCTGAAAATTTGTAAGAGAGTGAACCGCTTGTAAAGAGTTGTAAGAGGGGTATTTACCCTTCCCTTTCAAGAGATTTGCTAGTGGAAGGTGGGAGCCTGATCGAAGAGGGGCCTCGCAAGTGGATGTAGTTCATTTGACCGAACCACTTTAAAATCGGCGTAATCTCCGGTTTACGTTTATGTTTGTGCATTTATCTTTCTGCAAACCTTTACTTTGCTAAGTTCACTGCCCTCATCTTATTACGTACGCTTTCAACGCAATTGAAACGGTTTCAAACGAAACATTATTTTTATCGTACGAAAGATTTATCGAAATGAAAGTTTTAATCCGCTGCACTAATTCACCCCCCCCTCTTAGTGCCGCTCCGATCCTAACATCGTCCTCTCCTGCTGCCTATTACCCAATCGGCCAGTTGACTCCGCAACTCCGATATCCTTGGCACAATACCCGCTCTTCTTGGCCCGATGCCCGAGTCCACGGCCCGAAGCCTTCTTTCGATACGTCGACCGATCTACCGGCCCGACGTCCAATCTTCTGACATGTTCCTCCGGCACAACATGATTTTCCTGCTTCAATTGTCTCATCCTGATCGAAGCATCCTGTGTCACTCAAAACGCAGATTAAATCATAAACATATATCAAGTAGTTTCATCATCAAAATACGAGATTCAACAGTGGTATCGCCTAGTTTTAGTCTACAAGCAGTGGTCCCACCCAATAATGGCGGTAGTGCTAGTCATAGGTGCCCAGCAAGCCAATCACGTGAGTGATGGCACGTGTGACTTGATACAGAATCTTTTTGCTTATTATATTTTGGCGTATATCACTTTATAACTATTGCATAAATGCATATATATATTGTGATGTCCTTGGATTTGTGCAATGGGAATCGGATCGTGATGAGATCACGATAATGAGATCGATTCACCTTTAAACACATATCCGAAATAATCCCGGTCATAGGTTACTCGAGAGGGACATCGTGATAACCGGATAGACTGGTGTGCTGTATACCCGTCCATATGATGGATGCAGCTGGTCTCATAGCTGCTCGTGTAGGGACACTAGGGATACAGTACTGGTGCTCATTGGAGAATGAGTTCATTGATTGATCCGCTTACGAAATGCTAGATGGTTGATGATGCCTTATTGTCAGACAGCGATTCCGTAGTCCTAGTGGTGTATCTGGTTCTTAGACTTGAGACACCAAGGATGTCCTGTATGAGTGCTCCACTCTTTGATACCAGACTTATAGGTTTGGCTATCCCTAGATCTAGTACAGCTGGTCATTGGGAGTGGTAGTCGACCTTACGAGGGCTATTGAGTGTCAATAGAGGATCATCCACTCTCGGCGTCATGAGAGGAATATCCTATGTGTTCTTGCTCAGACAAATCCCTGGCCAGGGTCATTCGGGTTGAGAGAGAAAGAGTTCTCCGGGAGAATCCGATTAGAGCGAGACTCGAGTAGAAACCGTATGGGTCTGACAACACCATGCTCAATATACGGTCTCTGGGATATTAGATGGATGAGGGACTATAGGTACATGGTAACTGAGGACAGACAGGTCCAATGGATTGGATTCCCTTGTATCGTCTGGGGACTACGGCGTAGTGGCCTAGTACGTCCGTAGTCGATGAGTCGAGTGAATTATTACAGAGATAATAATTCACTGAGTTAGAAGGAGTTCTGACAGGTATGACTCACGGCCAGCTCGATATTGGGCCTAGAGGGTCACACACATATGGTAGGCATTGCGATGAGTAGAGGTTCGGATATGAGATATCCGACGGAGCCCTTGTCTTATTGGATGCAGATCCAATACCCACTAGGGAAGGACCCATTAGGGTTTGACACAGGATCTCTATAAATAGGAGGGATTCACAGCCTCATAGGCTAGAGTCTATGCTTGCCTTTCCTATTCTCCTCTCCTTCTCCACCTCAGAGCAGGCATGGAGTTTTGAGGAGCGTCGTCGCAACCCTACTGTGTGGATCACCGCTAGAGAGGAGGACGCTTGACCTCCTTCACCCTCTCCTAAGGATCTGCAAGGAAACAGGGATATACGATCTCCCTAGGTAACACAATCTCAATACGCAGTTTTGTGTTTTGCGGATTTTTGCGCACCAATCTTCGCACGACGACGAACATCTTTTTAGGAATCGTGGATTTTTGTTTTCTTGTTCTTCCGCTGCGCATATGATGTCGCCCCCCAATGATTTCCCAACAGTGGTATCAGAGCCAGGTTGTTCGTGCGAATGATTGGTTTTGAACTGCGTGTATTTTGTTTAGCGAGAAAGGGCAGCAATAGTTGCTGCCCTCGATCTGCGTGCGTGAAGCGCAGCCGAAGGCGGGCAGCGTAGGGGCTGCGTCTACAGCAGTCGACCGGCGGCCTGCTTGCAGCAGGCTTGCTGCCGGCGGGGCTGGCAACCCACGGGCAGAGGCGCCGAAGGGCAGCGGCGCCTGCCACCGAAAGGAAGCGGCGCCTGCCACCGAAAGGAAGCAGCGCCTGCCGCCGCAGGGCAGCGACGCGCGACGCCTCCCGCCGCTGCTCCCGCGGGCGAAACACCCCCCACAGGGGCGGCCGCCCGGCGGTACAGCACCGCCTGCGGAGGCAGCGGCGATCGAAGGGGGCGCCCACCCGCAGCGGCATCACCGCCAGCGGGCGTGCCGCCTGCAGGCGAGGGCAGTGCCCTCGCCCCGCCGCACAGGCCGCCGCCGGCAGGGTGGCGGCGGCGTCAGCAGCGAAAGGAGGAAAGGGCATTAGGGTTTTCTGGGAAAAAGATAGTTTTGCCCCTCGGAATTTGAGAAATTCCATTTTCTGTCTTTTATCCAAATTATGAAAATACCCTTAGGAATTGAGAAATTCCCTACATGTCCCTGATTTCAGAAAATATTAATTAATTAAAAGGTTTAGTTGATTATTATTTTTATTATTATCTAGTAGTCCTTCATGATGATGATTATTTATACATGTGATGTATGATGTGTGGACGGATGATCATGGACCGTGTGATGTGTGTACTTGTGATTATTATTATTGAGGTCTGCGAACCTCCATTATATTTCTCGTTTATTGTCAGGCCTGCGTGCCTATGATTAAGTTGTAATCACATGAGGAGGCGCAGCGAGAGCGTGGATGCGATAGCGGGACCCACGAGACGGACGATCGTGATGCATGGAGATGCATCAAGATGTCGACGAAACCGACGAGGATGAGATGGACGATCACAGGCATGGAGATGCACCGTTGCACACATAGATCTTGATGTGAGTGATTAGGCCTACTGGCTCGGGCCTAATCATATTAGGTTGTGGTCCATGATCATCTGGTGTGATTGCTTATACACATACTAGATATGTATATATATTTGCATGCGATGTAGATATATATTAAATATGTATATGTGTGACATGTCATATTAAGCGACCAAATTATAGAAACATCTCTCGATAATATTAAGTCGGTAAACATGAGGCAATTAGATTGACCCACGTGGCCTTCCATCGTTATGAGTAGGAACCGATTCCCGGTGTAGGTTGAGTTGGTCGAGTCCCTCGAGACTCACCTATATCGCGATTCGCTATCTTGCTTACGACATAGAGATGTCACCGGTGACCTGAGGGCATGGTATGCTTGGTCGAGTCCCTCGAGGGTATATCATCAAATCGGACTCATCTTGTAATGAAGGTGTTGACTTAACCGAGCATCATGGTTGGTCGAGTCCCTCGAGGCCATGGTGATTCGGAGGCCGAACAGGACGGGAATCACAAGGAGTTGTGATCGGCAAGAGTTGCCTACCTTTTAGGCTTAGTGTGATTGGTCGAGTCCCTCGAGGTCACACTAAGACGTTGATTAGATCCTGATCCCCACTAGAAGTCTGCCGGAGACTTCCGTTTTACGTGCTGAGGGTGTCGCGTGACTCGATAGTAAAATAGTGGGAGCATATTAAGATAGAAGTCCATATCTTAATAGTTTATTTCTTGCAAAATCTATATGTTATTCATTTCTGCTACATCTTTATTTTCAGAAAATGTCGCTTTCAAATCCCTTACGTGGCATACTTGATGTCAACCGCCTCACTGGTCCAAATTATACGGATTGGCTCCGTAACTTGAGAATTGTTCTCACAGCGGAGAAAATCGTGTATGTCCTTGATACAGTGATGCCTACGCCCGAAGAAGGGGCAAGCGAGGATGAGATCGCTCGCTACGTGAAGTACATTGATGACTCCACTCTTGCTCAGTGCTATATGTTGGGCTCTATGACTCCAGAGTTACAGAGACAACATGAAAAGATGGATGCCAGATCCATTCTCCTACATGTCCGCAAATTGTTTGAGGAATAGGGAAGGACTCAACGATATGAGATATCCAAGAGCCTTTTCCGCGCTAGGACGACTGAGGGGACACCGGTTCAGAACCATGTCCTAAAGATGATTGAGTGGATAGAGAAACTCATAGGTCTAGGAATGGTCCTAGAGGATAACTTGTGTGTGGACATTGTGCTTCAGTCCCTACCAGATTCCTTTTCACAGTTCATAATGAATTTTAATATGAACATGTTAGGATCGAGAGCACTAAGAGGGGGGGGGGGTGAATTAGTGCAGCGGAAATCTTACAGCGATTAAAACCAAAAGCTGCGTTCGTTCAATAAAAACTATTATGATGCAAAAGCTAATTCTCAGTTTGTATCTAAGTGTCGTTTGCATCTAAGCGCAGATTGCGTCTAAGCGCAGTTTGCGTCTAAACACAGTTTACGTCTAAGCGCAGTTTGCATCTAAACACAGTTTGCGTCTAAGCGCAGTTTGCGTCTAAGCGCAGTTTGCGTCTAAACACAGTTTGCGTCTAAGCGCAGTTTACGTCTAAGCACAGTTTACGTCTAAACGTAGATTTACGTCTAAACGCAGTTTTACGTCTAAACGCAGATTTACGTCTAAACGCAGTTTTACGTCTAAACGCAGATTTACGTCTAAACTCAGTTTACGTCTAAAACGTCTAAACACAGTTTGAGCAGTTTTACGTCTAAACGCAATTTTACGTCTAGACGCAGTTTCAAAGGGATCTGAACTTTAGAAACTCGTTCGTAAAAGCACAGAAGACAGTTTTGCAGAATCAAGGCGTAAACGTAAACTGCGATGTAAATATCGTACGAAAACGCTGGTTTACGTCTGAAAGTAGATTCGGACAGATCAGCACTTAAAAACTTGTTCATGAAGGCGTAGAAGACAGTTTTGCAGAATTAAAACGTAAACGTAAACTGTAATGTACGAAAACACCGATTTACGTCTGAATGCAGATTCGGAAAGAACAGCACCTAGAACTTGTTCGTAAACCAGAGATTTAGAGTGGTTCGGTCAGTCTTGACCTACTTCACTTTTATCTTCCTCCACCGACGAGGTCACCGACGTCAACTAGAGGCCTTCCTTCAATAGGCGAAGGCCAACTGCCCTTTTATAGTTTCTCTCCTTTTGACAGGCTCAGGAGACAACCTTTACAGACCTTTCTCTCCTCACTTTACAACTCAAAACTTGAAGAACAGAAGGAGGAGACTTAAAGGCTTTACAACACTTTTGAGCTCTTAGAATCACAGAAAAGATCAAGATTTCGGTGTAGGTCTGTATCTTTTCAGTGCTGAATGGGTGGGGTATTTATAGGCCCCAACCCAGTTCAAATTTGGAGCTCAAAACGATCAAATCCCGGAATTCCGGGATCAGGCGGTTGCACCTCTTGACTGGAGAGGTTGCACCGCCTGGTAGAGCTCGAAGACCGAGCTCAGGCGGTGCAACCTCTCTGTCAGGGAGGTTGCACCGCCCAGTCTTGCTCGAAGACTGAGCTCAGGCGGTGCCACCTCTCTGTCAGGGAGGTTGCACCGCCCAGTCTTGCTCGAAGACTGAGCTCAGGCGGTGCCACCTCCCGGCTGGGGAGGTTGCACCGCCCAGTCTCGCTGGGAGGCTTAGCCCAGGCGGTGCCACCTCCTGGCCTAGGCGGTTGCACCTCCTGGTGCAATCAGGGTCCGAATGGTTAGCTCCATTCGGCCCAATTTCAGTCTTTCAGGGGCCCAATTGCCCTAAGATTAAGCTAATGGGATCACCTCCCATTTTCCAACTTAATCAACGTGCTAACTACGATTAAATCTGAGACAATTTCTGCAGCTTTGCTTCGGTGCGTCAATCGCTTCTTCCGGCGAGTTTTTGGCGAACTTCCGTCGATCATCCGATGAACTCTCGGTGATGCTCCTGCGGACTTCCGGCAAACTCCTGGACTTTGCGACGATCCACTTGGCAAGTTCCGACGAGCTTCGCTTGGCAAGCTTCTGGACTTCTCGGATCTGTTCTCGCAGAACCTCCGACGACCGTCCGAACTTCCGTCGAACTCTCGAACTCCCAACGTTATCATAAACTTGACTCCGGCGCAACTCCTACTGCTTGTCTAACTTTCATCGTAGTTAATCCTGCACACTTATCTCAACACATAGATTAGACAATAAATGACAATTGACTTCATCATCAAAATCCGAGATTCAACAATCTCCCCCTTTTTGATGATGACAATCAATTGATAATGGAGTTATCCTTAACTCCCCCTGTCTATATGCCATAGTTGAGATAAGTCAACCTTGAATTCAAGACCTAAGAATTCAAGTGACGTATTGATAAGTTAGATCAGTTAAACTTATCAATACTCCCATCATGATACTCATCATGATGTATCTCTTCAAGGATGATGTCAAGGCTTGACATACATCATCAAGTTTGTATGATTGTGTTTGTAACTATTCATCATGTAGTTTGAACATTATCATATAAAGCTGAGAAGCACTATTACATGATGCACACATTTGAAATATTCTAGCAAGTTTTGCATTTTCTTCACATGATAAGATATCAACTCAAGGCATAATGCAAACTTTAGCACATGTTCATATATCTCTTGGTGATGCAAGGATGGCATAATCATAGCAGTGTGTTTATAGCATCACTCATAGTATTTCTAATCATGGCAGTGTTTATCAATTCATATATCTTCCCCTTTGTCATCAACAAAAAGCATAGTAATTATGATACCAGGAAAATAATAATAGCAAGCTTATAGAGGAATTTTACATAGATTGCTTTAAATACTTCTTCCCCTTTTTGTTATAATCCATTGTCTATGTAAAGATTTTGCAGGATGGAATACATACACATGAATCACTTCATCAAATCTATTTCAGAAACTTACTTTTCATGAAAGTGTACGTGAAAATCTGTTTTATAGCATTCGAATAAATAAGATGCATTCGGACAAGATTTTGTTGCAGATTTTCACATATAATCATGGAAACATGGCAATCAAGTGATTTGATCATTTAATAAAGTCCGAAAAATAATATTAACTAGTTTAAGTATTCGGACACATCAACATTCCTAATTCTCTTCGAATGAAATCAAATTGTTCTTCACTTAGAGGTTTTGTAAAGATATCAGCTAGTTGATGTTTAGTATCAATGAACTCTATGATTATATCATGATTCGCAACATGATCTCGTATAAAGTGATGTCTGATATCAATATGTTTTGTTCTTGAGTGTTGTATAGGATTCTTTGTTAAGCATATTGCACTCGTGTTATCACATTTAATGGGAATATCTTTAAGATTAATTTTGTAATCTTCTAAAGTGTTTTTCATCCATACAACTTGTGCACAGCATGCACTTGCTGCAATATATTCAGCTTCGGTTGTTGATAGAGCAACCGAGCTTTGTTTCTTAGATGACCAGGAAACAAGAGCATGTCCTAAAAATTGACATGTTCCTGATGTGCTTTTTCTATCTAATCTACAACCAGCAAAGTCCGCATCAGCATAAGCAATTAACTCAAGATTCTCTGATTTTGGGTACCATAATCCTAGATTTATGGTACCATTAAGGTATCTGAGTATTCTTTTAACTGCTTTGAGATGAGATATCTTAGGGTTTGATTGAAATCTAGCACAAAGTCCTACACTGAACATGATGTCTTGTCTTGTTGCAGTGAGGTAAAGTAAACTTCCTATCATACCCCTATAAGTTTTTTGATCAAAGCTTTCTCCACTTTCATCAATTTCTAATTTAGTGGAGGTGCTCATAGGAGTGTTAATGGCTTTTGAGTTCTCCATATTAAACTTCTTGAGTAAATTCATGGTATATTTAGTTTGACTAATAAAGATGTCATTGCTTAGTTGTTTGATTTGTAAACCTAAGAAGAATGTTAACTCTCCCATTAAACTCATTTCGAATTCAAGACTCATAGTTTTAGCAAAAGATTCACAGAGAGATTCATTCGTAGAACCAAAGATAATATCATCAACATAAATTTGAACAATGAGAAAATTATTTTCAAAATTCTTGATGAATAATGTAGTATCAACCTTGCCTTTTATGAAATTATTTTCAATGAGAAAAGAACTAAGTCTCTCATACCAAGCCCTTGGAGCTTGTTTTAAACCATAGAGAGCTTTAGTTAATCTAAACACATGATTAGGGAGACTATTATTTTCAAATCCAGGAGGTTGTTCAACATAGACTTCTTCGGAAATAAAGCCATTTAGAAAAGCGCTTTTAACATCCATTTGAAATAACTTAAAATTATTACAACTAGCGTAGGCAAGGAGCATCCTTATGGCTTCCAATCGAGCCACAAGTGCGAAGGTTTCTTCGTAATCGATACCTTCTTCTTGGTTGAAACCTTTGGCCACTAATCTAGCCTTGTTTCTAACCACGATACCATTTTCATCTTGCTTGTTTCTAAAGACTCATTTAGTACCAATAACTAAATGGTCATTTGGCCTAGGAACAAGCGTCCACACCTCATTTCTCTCAAATTGATTCAATTCATCTTGCATTGCGATAATCCATGAATCATCTTTCATGGCTTCGTCAACGCATTTGGGTTCAATTTGGGAGAGAAAGGCGACGTTTGCACAAAAAGTTTTAAAAGAAGATCGTGTTTGAACCCCCTTTGACGTGTCTCCTAAGATTAGCTCCTTAGGATGAGCATCTACATACTTCCAATCCTTGGGTAAGGAAGTGGATGCATCCAAGTTGCTAGTTGGAGATGGGGTTTCGTTTAAATTCAAAGAATCAAAGTTAACATCATCATCAAGATCATTTTTCTTAATTTCGGAAATCTCATTGAAAACAACATGGATGGATTCTTCAATAATTAAAGTTCTTTTATTGAAAATACGAAAAGCTTTAGAAACCGAAGAATAACCAAGAAAGATTCCTTCATCAGATTTAGCATCGTATTTTCCTAAGTTATCCTTTTCATTCAAGATAAAACACTTACACCCAAAGACTTTAAAATATGAGACATTGGGTTTTTTGTTATTCCATAACTCATAAGGAGTTTTGGTGAGTAAGGGTCTTACTAGAACTCTATTCAAAATATAGCAAGTAGTGTTTACAGCTTCGGCCCAAAAATATTTGGGTAGGCTATGTTCATTCAACATGGTTCTTGCCATTTCTTGTAGATTTCGATTTTTTCTTTCTACTACCCCATTTTGTTGAGGATTTCTTGGAGTAGAGAAATTATGGTTGTATCCATTGAGTTCACATAATTCTTGGAAATCATGGTTTTGAAATTCTCCACCATGATCACTTCTAATTGACGAAATCATAGATCCCTTCTCATTTTGAACAAGTTTACAAAAATTGGTAAAATATCTAAAGCATTCATTTTTCTGTTTTAAGAAGTAGGTCCATGTATATCTGCTATAGTCATCAACAATGACAAATGCGTATTTGCTACCTCCTAGACTCGATGTAGAGATTGGTCCGAACAAGTCCATATGGATCAATTGTAAGGGCCTAGAGGTGCTTATTTGATTCTTAGCTTTGAAACTACTCTTAATTTGTTTACCTAATTGGCAAGCATCGCATACATTATCTTTGATGAACTTGATATGAGGAATTCCTCTTACAAGTTCTCTAGATGATACTTGAGTGATTAGTTTCATGCTAGCATGACCTAATCTTCTATGCCATAGCCAAGCATCCTCATTCATAACCGCAAAACATATTTCATCACATAAGTCATTGATGTCAATAGTGTATATGTTATTTTGTTTTAATGCAATCATAGACATATTTTTATGTGGTTTTCCAATGATGCAAGCATTAGATTCGAATTTGACAGTATATCCTTTATCACATAATTGACTAATACTCAAGAGGTTATGTTTTAAACCATCAACTAACAGAACATCTTCAATAAAGAGGTTGGATTTGTTACCTATGGTTCCTTTGCCAATGATTTTACCCTTGTTGTTGTCTCCGAAGGTGACATAGCCTTCGTCTATGCTAGTGAGCTTAGAGAATGATCTCCGGTCATATGCCTTGAGCATCCACTATCAAGGTACCATCTCTTGCTCCTAGCTTGCGAGGGTTTAGTTTTCTACAAGAAAGGATGATGTTTAGGTACCCATTTGCTTTTGGGTGCCTCATAAATAGATCTACATTTCTTATCATGTTGCATAGAATTTGTCATGGTTCCTTTAGGAACCCAAATCAATTTGTTTGGACTTATTTTCTTGAATGGACAACAATGTGTCTTGTGTCCAAATTTATAACAGAAGTTACATTTGTCTTGATGTCGAATATGTAAGATGGAACCTTTTATGAAGGTGGTTGGATTTTGGTGAGGACTTCTCACGAATCCAATTCCACTTCTTTTGGGAACGTGACCCTTGTTTGTAAGGATCATGTTCAATGACTTGCTACCAACCTCGAATTTCTTCAAGGTGTCCTTAAGTAGCAAGTTTTCTTTTTGGAGAGTTTCTAGATCATGGCATTTTATGCATGGGCTTAAACTATCATGATGTTCAGCATTTAACTTATCGAAATTACAAATAAGACTATCATGCTCCTTTTTTAGCAATTTGTATTTACTACTGATAATCTTACACTCATCAAACAATTCATGGAAAGCATTTAATAATTCATCGAAAGATAAATCTGCATCTATTGAATTTGTTACCTCATCTTCGATGGCCATTAAGGCGTAATGAGCAACTTGCTCGGTGTTGGACTCCTCTTCTTCGGATGCGCTTGAGTCATCCCATGTTGCTTGAAGCGCCTTTTTCTTTGATGTTCTCTTCTTGACTTGGGGACAATCACTCTTGTAGTGTCCCGGCTTTTTGCATTCATAGCAGATTACTTGGTCCTTCTTGGGTTCAAGTTTATTTTTTGCATCATTCTTAAACTTGTTTCTTTTAAAGAACTTTTTAAACTTTCTTGTTAGAAGTGCCAAGTCATCATCACAGTCCTCATCACTTGAGTTTTCTCTCAAGTGGCATTCAGAAGTTTTGAGTGCCATATCCTTCCTGTTCTTTGGAAGGATGTCTTCTTGCTCTTCATGAGCTTTACAAGTCATTTCGTAGGTCATTAATGACCCGATTAGTTCTTCAAGAGGGAAATTTCGTAGATCTTTTGCCTCTTGAATATCAGTGACTTTAGGATCCCAACTCTTAGGAAGGGATCTTAGTATCTTGTTAACAAGCTCAAAATCCGAAAAGCTCTTTCCGAGTCCTTTTAGATCGTTGACGACATCCGTGAAATGGGTAAACATGTCGCCAATGGTTTCACTCGGTTTCATGTGGAAAAGTTCAAAAGAATGTAACAACAAATTGATTTTTGACTCTTTTACTCTACTTGTGCCCTCATGGGTCACTTCGAGTGTGTGCCAAATATCAAATGCAGTTTCACAAGTTGAAACACGGTTAAACTCGTTTTTATCAAGTGCACAAAATAAGGCATTCATAGCCTTTGCATTAAGAGCGAAAGCCTTCTTCTCCAAATCATTCCAATCGATCATTGGAAGAGAAGACTTCGAAAATCCGTTTTCGACAAGATTCCACAGTTCAAAATCCATAGAAATAAGAAAGATCCTCATTCGGGTCTTCCAGTAGGTGTAGTCCGTCCCACTGAACATGGGTGGACGCGTAATAGAATGCCCCTCTTGGTTTCCAGCGTATGCCATTTCTCTTTGGGTTTTAATCCGTTAGAGAGTTAACCTTGCTCTGATACCAATTGTTAGGATCGAGAGCACTAAGAGGGGGGGGGGGTGAATTAGTGCAGCGGAAATCTTACAGCGATTAAAACCAAAAGCTGCGTTCGTTCAATAAAAACTATTATGATGCAAAAGCTAATTCTCAGTTTGTATCTAAGTGCAGTTTGCGTCTAAGCGCAGATTGCGTCTAAGCGCAGTTTGCGTCTAAACACAGTTTGCGTCTAAGCGCAGTTTGCGTCTAAGCGCAGTTTGCGTCTAAACACAGTTTGCGTCTAAGCGCAGTTTGCGTCTAAGTGCAGTTTGCGTCTAAACACAGTTTGCGTCTAAGCGCAGTTTGCGTCTAAGCACAGTTTACGTCTAAACGCAGATTTACGTCTAAACGCAGTTTTACGTCTAAACGCAGATTTACGTCTAAACGCAGTTTTACGTCTAAACGCAGATTTACGTCTAAACTCAGTTTACGTCTAAACTCAGTTTACGTCTAAAACGTCTAAACACAGTTTGAGCAGTTTTACGTCTAAACGCAATTTTACGTCTAGACGCAGTTTCAAAGGGATCTGAACTTTAGAAACTCGTTCGTAAAAGTGCAGAACACAGTTTTGCAGAATCAAGGCGTAAACGTAAACTGCGATGTAAATATCGTACGAAAACGCTGGTTTACGTCTGAAAGCAGATTCGGACAGATCAGCACTTAAAAACTTGTTCGTGAAGGCGTAGAAGACAGTTTTGCAGAATTAAAACGTAAACGTAAACTGTAATGTACGAAAACACCGATTTACGTCTGAATGCAGATTCGGAAAGAACAGCACTTAGAACTTGTTCGTAAAAGCGCAGAGAGCAGTAGTTATGAAGGAGGTTTGCAGTAATGATAAAGTGCTCAAAATAAACGCAAACCAGAGATTTAGAGTGGTTCGATCAGTCTTGACCTACTCCACTTTTAGCTTCCTCCACCGACGAGGTCACCGACGTCAACTAGAGGCCTTCCTTCAATAGGCGAAGGCCAACTGCCCTTTTACAGTTTCTCTACTTTTGACAGGCTCAGGAGACAACCTTTACAGACCTTTCTCTCCTCAATTTACAACTCAAAACTTGAAGAACAGAAGGAGGAGACTTAAAGGCTTTACAACACTTTTGAGCTCTTAGAATCACAGAAAAGATCAAGATTTCGGTGTAGGTCTGTATCTTTTCAGTGCTGAATGGGTGGGGTATTTATAGGCCCCAACCCAGTTCAAATTTGGAGCTCAAAACGATCAAATCCCGGAATTCCGGGATCAGGCGGTTGCACTTCTTGACTGGAGAGGTTGCACCGCCTGGCAGAGCTCGAAGACCGAGCTCAGGCGGTGCCACCTCTCTGTCAGGGAGGTTGCACCGCCCAGTCTTGCTCGAAGACTGAGCTCAGGCGGTGCCACCTCTCTGTCAGGGAGGTTGCACCGCCCAGTCTTGCTCGAAGACTGAGCTCAGGCAGTGCCACCTCCCGGCTGGGGAGGTTGCACCGCCCAGTCTCGCTGGGAGGCTTAGCCCAGGCGGTGCCACCTCCTGGCCTAGGCGGTTGCACCTCCTGGTGCAATCAGGGTCCGAATGGTTAGCTCCATTCGGCCCAATTTCAGTCTTTCAGGGCCCCAATTGCCCCAAGATTAAGCTAATGGGATCACCTCCCATTTTCCAACTTAATCAACGTGCTAACTACGATTAAATCTGAGACAATTTCTGCAGCTTTGCTTCGGTGCGTCAATCGCTTCTTCCGGCGAGTTTCCGGCGAACTTCCGTCGATCATCCGATGAACCCTCGGTGATGCTCCTGCGGACTTCCGGCAAACTCCTGGACTTTGCGACGATCCACTTGGCAAGTTCCGACGAGCTTCGCTTGGCAAGCTTCTGGACTTCTCGGATCTGTTCTCGCAGAACCTCCGACGACCGTCCGAACTTCCGTCGAACTCTCGAACTCCCAACGTGATCATGAACTTGACTCCGGCGCAACTCCTGCTGCTTGTCTAACTTTCATTGTAGTTAATCCTGCACACTTATCTCAACACAGAGATTAGACAACAAATGACAATTGACTTCATCATCAAAATCCGAGATTCAACAGAACAAGCTTGAGGTGACTCTCCCAGAGCTCCTCAATATGTTGAGGGAGGCAGAGAGTACTATTAAGAAAGAGAAGCCAGTTCTCTACACTGGTGAGACCAGAAAGAAAAGGAAAGCAGAAAGATCCCTTAAGAAGGGAAAGGGCAAGGGCAAACAAGGTAAAGCAAAGGTTGCTAAGAAAGACCCAGCAAAGGACAAAGGCCAGTGCTTCCACTGTGGTAAAGATGGGCATTGGAAGAGAAACTGCAAAGAGTACCTTGCAGAAAGGGCGAAACAAAAGCTTGATGAAGCTTCAGGTACATTCATGATCAGTCTCCATTTGTCAGACTCTTATGATAACACATGGGTATTGGATACCAGTAGTGCTTATCATATATGCAATTCGTTGCAGGTTCTGGCAAGGCCTAGGAGACTAGAGAGAGGCGAGATGGACCTCAAGATGGGTAATGGAGCAAAAGTTGCTGTATTAGCTGTTGGCGAGGTCGCCCTACATCTGCCTAGTGGAGCTTTTATTGCATTAGATGCATGTTATTTTGTTCCTTCTATTATCAAAAACATTATCTCCATTTCATGTTTAACAGTTAGTGGATATAAATTTGTTTTTGAGAACAATGGTTGTTCGATATTATTAGATGATAAGATCATCACGAAAGGAACATTGCATAATGGTTTATTTATGTTAGACACCACTCCACATATCATGAATGTAAATGTGTCCAAAAGGAAACGAGATGAGTTGAACAGTGCATACCTGTGGCATTGTAGGCTAGGTCACATCAATGAAATAAGGATTCAAAAGTTACTAAATGATGGATATCTAGATCCATTCGACTATGTGTCATATGCAACTTGTGAGCCTTGCATTCGTGGAAAATTGACCAACTCTCCATTTAGTGGAACTGGAGAGAGAGCCATTGAGTTGTTGGAACTCATACATAGTGATGTATGTGGACCCATGTCAACTCATGCCATTGGAGGTTACTCCTACTTCATTACATTTACTGATAATTTCTCAAGGTATAGATATGTGTACTTAATGAAGTACAAGTCCGAGGCCTTTGAGAAATTCGGAGAGTATAAGAATGAGGTGGAGAACCAGACTGGAAAGAGTATCAAAACTCTTCGATCAGATCGAGGAGGTGAGTACTTAAGTACAGAGTTTACTCAGTTCCTCAAGGACCATGGGATATTATCCCAATGGACACCTCCTTATACACCTCAGCTCAATGGTGTCTCTGAAAGGAGAAATCTTACATTATTAGATATGGTACGGTCCATGATGAGTTTCGCTGACCTACCCATCTCATTCTGGGGATATGCCCTAGAAACCGCAGCTTACCTTCTGAACAGAGTTCCAACTAAGTTGGTAGTGTCTATATCATATGAGATATGGAAAGGGAAGAAGCTTGATCTTAAGGTTGTTAAGATTTGGGGCTGCCCTGCCCACGTTAAAAGACACAACCCCGATAAGTTAGAATCAAAGACAGAGCGATGCATATTTGTGGGATACCCCAAGGAAACTTGTGGGTATTATTTCTATCATCTCGAGGACAAAAAGGTCTTTGTAGCTAAGAGAGCAGTGTTCCTTGGGAAGGAACACATTCTTGGCGGAGACAATGGGAGAATGATAGAGTTGAGCGAAGTTAGAGAACCAAGCTCAAGCACCACTCTACAGCCCGAGTCTGTTCAAGTACCTAATACACAAGTTTCAACTTTACGCAGGTCTGATAGAGTGTCTCATCCTCCTGAGAGATATGTGGGACATATTAGAGGAGAGGATGCTGAGGATATTGATCCTCAGACCTACGAGGAGGCTATTATGAGTGTAGACTCCGGGAAGTGGCAAGAAGCCATGAATTCTGAGATGGATTCTATGTACTCCAATAAGGTTTGGAACCTAGTTGATGCGCCCGAAGGTATTGTACCCATCGGTTGCAAGTGGATCTTTAAGAAAAAGATCGGAGTAGATGGAAAGGTAGAGACCTATAAAGCAAGGCTAGTGGCTAAGGGGTATCGTCAAAGGCAAGGTGTTGACTATGACGAAACCTTCTCACCCGTAGCAATGCTAAAATCCATCAGAATTCTATTGGCTATTGCAGCACACTATGATTATGAGATCTGGCAGATGGATGTGAAAACCGCATTCCTCAACGGGAAGCTCGAGGAGGAGGTGTATATGATGCAACCTGAGGGATTCGTGTCCAAGAACTGCCCAGATAAGGTGTGTAGGTTGCTTAGATCCATTTATGGACTAAAGCAAGCTTCCCGAAGTTGGAACATAAGATTTGATGAGGCAATCAGATCTTATGACTTCGTTAAAAACGAAGATGAGCCTTGTGTATACAGGAAGGTAAGTGGGAGCGCTATCACCTTTTTGGTGTTATATGTGGATGACATCCTCATCATTGGGAATGACGTAGGAATGCTATCCACAGTAAAGACTTGGTTATCTAGACACTTCTCCATAAAGGACTTAGGGGAAGCATCCTATATCTTGGGGATTAGAATCTATAGAGATAGATCCAAGAGGATGCTTGGCTTGTCCCAGTCCAGGTACATAGAAACCATTGTCAAAAGGTTTGTCATGGAAAATTCCAAAGGGCAAACATGAATATGATACCTTATGCCTCAGCAATAGGGTCTATCATGTATGCCATGCTATGTACTAGGCCTGATATAGCGCATGCTTTGAGTGTCACGAGCAGGTATCAGGCGGATCCAGGCTTGGAGCACTGGAAAGCAGTAAAGTGTATCCTTAAGTACTTGAGAAGGACTAAGGATCTTTTACTAGTATATGGAGGTAATAGCTTTAAGGTTGAAGGCTTCACTGACTAAAGTTTTCAGTCTGATGTCGATGATAGCAAGTCGAATTCAGGGTATGTGTACACCTTGAATGGAGGAGCAGTGTGCTGGAAGAGTTCCAAGCAAGATACCACTACTAACTCGACCACAGAGGCAGAGTACATTGCTGCATTAGATGCAGCAAAGGAGGGAGTCTGGATGAAGAAGTTCATCACAGATTTGGGAGTCGTACCGAGTAACGAGGAGCCGACTTCCTTATAATTGCGACAACTACGGGGCGATTACTCAAATAAGGGAACCCGGGTCTCATCAAAAGTATTCTGAGGAGGTTCCAACTTATCAGAGAGATCGTAACCCGAGGAGATGTAGTATTGGAAAGAGTTCCATCCGAAGATAACATTGCAGATCCACTGACAAAGCCGTTGTCTCAGATTGTCTTTGAGCGTCACAGGAGTCTGATGGGGATCAGACACATAGGTGATTGGCTTTAGGTCAAGTGGGAGATTGCTAGTCATAGGTGCCCAGCAAGCCAATCACGTGAGTGATGGCAAGTGTGACTTGATACAGAATCTTTTTGCTTATTATATTTTGGCGTATATCACTTTATAACTATTGCATAAATGCATATATATATTGTGATGTCCTTGGATTTGTGCAATGGGAATCGGATCGTGATGAGATCACGATAATGAGATCGATTCACCTTTAAACACATATCCTAAATAATCCCGGTCATAGGTTACTCGAGAGGGATATCGTGATAACCGGATAGACTGGTGTGCTGTATACCCGTCCATATGATGGATGCAGCTGGTCTCATAGCTGCTCGTGTAGGGACACTAGGGATACAGTACAGGTGCTCATTGGAGAATGAGTTCACTGATTGATCCGCTTACGGAATGCTGGATGGTTGATGATGCCTTATTGTCAAACAGCGATTCCGTAGTCCTAGTGGTGTATCTGGTCCTTAGACTTGAGACACCAAGGATGTCCTGTATGAGTGCTCCACTCTTTGATACCAGACTTATAGGTTTGGCTGTCCCCAGATCTAGTACAGCTGGTCATTGGGAGTAGTAGTCAACCTTACGAGGGCTATTGAGTGTCAATAGAGGATCATCCACTCTCGGCGTCATGAGAGGAATATCCTATGTGTTCTTGCTCAGACAAATCCCTGGCCATGGTCATTCGGGTTGAGAGAGAAAGAGTTCTCCGGGAGAATCCGATTAGAGCGAGACTCGAGTAGAAACCGTATGGGTCTGACAACACCATGCTCAATATACGGTCTTTGGGATATTAGATGGATGAGGGACTATAGGTACATGGTAACTGATGACAGACAGGTCCAATGGATTGGATTCCCCTGTATCGTCTGGGGACTACGGCGTAGTGGCCTAGTACGTCCGTAGTCGATGAGTCGAGTGAATTATTACAAAGATAATAATTCACTGAGTTAGAAGGAGTTCTGACATGTACGACTCACGGCCAGCTCGATATTTGGCCTACAGGGTCACACACATATGGTAGGCATTGCGATGAGTAGAGGTTCGGATATGAGATATCCGACGGAGCCCTTGTCTTATTGGATGCAGATCCAATACCCACTAGGGAAGGACCCATTAGGGTTTGACACGGGATCTCTATAAATAGGAGGGATTCACAGCCTCATAGGCTAGAGTCTTTGCTTGCCTTTCCTATTCTCCTCTCCTTCTCCACCTCAGAGCAGGCCTGGAGTTTTGAGGAGCGTCGTCGCAACCCTACTGTGTGGATCACCGCTAGAGAGGAGGACGCTTGACCTCCTTCACCCTCTCCTAAGGATCTACAAGGAAACAGGGATATACGATCTCCCTAGGTAACACAATCTCTATACGCAGTTTTGTGTTTTGCGGATTTTTGCGCACCAATCTTCGCACGACGACGAACATCTTTTTGGGAATCGAGGATTTTTGTTTTCTTGTTCTTCCGCTACGCATATGATGTCGCCCCCCAATTATTTCCCAACAGAAGGGTCGGTTGAAATCTGGTAGTGTTAGCACCGGTGTCGTTATCATGGCTGCCTTAAGTTTGTCGAAGGCAGCGGAGGCTCTGTCCAACCATTGGAAGACATCCTTTTCTAGTAAGAAATTAAGTGGTACATTGATCTTTCTATAGTTTTTCACGAACTTACGGTAGTAGCCTGTTAAACCTAGAAATCCATGTAGCAATTTTATGTTCCTTAGGGCAGGCCAATTTTGCATTGGTTCAATTTTGAAGGGGTCCACCTGTAATATCCCTCACTTTTGAAAATTTATTAATAAGGATTTATATGTAAATTGGAGGACCTATATGTATATATAAAAATTTCAAGAAATTTCAAGGACTAAACTGTTAAGTTGTAAAAAAAAAAATTAAAAAAAATTGAAAATTTCGGTTTTATCCCACCGCCTCCCACGTTCTCTGTTCCCGAAATAGAGAGAGGAGCTGTGGGGCGTGGGGAGAAGAAGAAAAGAAGTAGAGGGAGAAGAGAAGAAAAGAAGAAGAAGAGGGAAAAGAAGAGAGGAAGAAGAGGGAGAAGAGAAGAAAAGAAGAAGAAGAAGAGAGGGAAGAGAGATAGCTGCAGCGCAGCTAGGGCTGCAGCACCTCTGTTTCGTGTAGGAGGAAACAGAGGAGTTCATGTGTGGGGCGTCGGGGAGGAGAAGGGAAGAAGAGGAGAAGAAGAAGAAGAAGAAGAAGAAGAAGAAGAAGAAGAAAAGAGGAGGTGGCTGCGGCAAGGGCTGCAGTGAGGAGCTATGGGGCGTTGGGGAGGAGAAAGGAAGAAGAGGAGAAGAAGAAAAGAAGAAGAAGAGGGAAAAGAAGAGAGGAGGAAGAAGAGGGAGAAGAGAAGAATAGAAGAAGAAGAAGAAAAAGAGAGGGAAGTGGGAGAGGAGCGAGAGGTGGCAGCGGCTAGGGCTGCAGCACCTCTGTTTCCTGCAGGTGGAAACAGAGGAGAGGTGTGGGGCATTCGAAGAGGAGAAGAAGAAAAAGAGGAAGAGAAGAAGAAGAGGTTGTGATACCTCTGTTTCCTGCAGAGGAAACAGAGAAGATGGTGTGTGTGATGCCGGGGAGGAGGAGGGAAAAAGAAGAGGAGAAGAAGAGAAGGGAAAGGAGGAGCTGTGGCTGCGGCGGTGGCAGCTGCAGCTGGAAGAGAAGGAGAGGAAGAGAAGGTGAGGAAGAAGAGAAGAAGAAGAAAGGAAGGAGAAGGAAGAGGAGAAGGGAAAGAAGCAGCTGCGGCTGCGGCTGTGGCAGCTGCAGCTATAGCAGGGAAAGAGGAAGAGGAAGGAGAGGAAGAAGAGAAGGGGAGGAAGGGGCTGCGGCTGCGGCGATGGCAACTGCAGCTGGAAGAGAAGAAGGAGAGGAAGATGAGCAGGGGAGGAAGAAGTGGCTGTGGTTGTGGCTGAGGCTGCGACTGCAGCAGTGCAGCTGGGAAAAAAGAGAAGGAAAGGAAGAAGAAGAGAAAGGAAAAGGGAAGAAGAGAGGAAGAGGAGAAGGGGAGGCAGCTGCGGCAGTGGCAGCTGCAGCCGGAAGAGAAGGAGAGGAAACAGACCAGGGGAGGAAGAAGAGGCTGCGGCTGTGGTGGCTGCGGCCATGGCTGCGACTGCAGCTGTGGCTGCGACGTTGGCTGCGGTAGCTGCGGTAGCGGTGGTGGCTGCAGCAGCTGCTTTTGAGAAAGAGAAAGAAAGGAAAGGGAAAGAAGAAGAGGTTGCGGTGGTGGCAGCTGCGTCTGCGGCAGCAGTGTTTGGGAAAAAAAAAAAGGTAGGAACGAGAGAAAGGAGGAAGGAAGTAGTACAGTGGAAGGGGCTGCGGTTGTGTCGGAAGGGGCAGTCGTGACTACGACTGTGGTAGTGGCAGCGGCGATGGCTACGATAGTTGCGTTTGAGAAAAAAAGAAAACGAAGAAATGAGAGTAAGAGAGAGCAGGTGACTATACCTCTATGTTCTGCATGAGCTGCAGTTGTGGAGGAAAAAGAGAAGACATATGTAGAACACGGAACAGGGAGAGGACTATCACGCCCCAAAAAAAAAATATCCATGATATTAAAAATTTTTTATCATAACTAACCCAGGATCCAAACACACATTTGAGGTCACTAAGAAAACATTCAGATCAAGAATTTCACTTCTATAATCTACCAATTCATAACCCTGTGCAATTCATAAACATAGCACACATCACTCGATAATTCATACAATCTGAACTCAACTCATCAAAATAAAAACCACAATATAAATCCACAAGTGGGGAAATCTATGCAGTCACCACAATCATCGATTTACCATAAGTTCATATCATTACACAAATTTAATTTAACATTCCAAAACCCTATACATGAGGGATCCTTTAACTTACACAAAATCCACAGGTTTAGATTCATAGTCACATTTCATTAGATGCGAGGTAGCTTATACACAACTACATATATGCTAACAAAAGTTCTGCCCAACGTCTTCTAAACTTTCCACTGCCTCAGCCCATTCTTAACATTTAAGCAAGCGATACGCTATCCTGAAAAATTTATCAACAAACGGGGTGAGCATAAAGAGCTCAGCAAGTGACTAACATATCCATATCAAAATAGTACAATTCCCAAAGAGATACAGTTTCAAAACACAAGGCAGAATATACGATTTTGTAGACATAATATCATTAGGAGCAGAATCACAATTGTCCTTTTAATCATACATATTGGTTCCTGACAGATGGGGCATAGAGTAATTGGAGCATATCAGAAAACAAAGGAAACATATCGGAGCTTATCAATGGCATATAAAATGTTCCAAAACACATCAACGACATATGGAACATTACGAAGCAAACTCAACAGTGAATAAAGCATTTCAGAGCATATCAAACTCATATGTCGTACAGAAGCTCAAACGTCGTCCTTGACGTTGCAATCATATCATATTTATCCAGAGCAGGAACAGAAATAACTCACCAAGACTCTGGATGTCATATCAAACATATAGAGGGTGTAGTGGGATCTCAGTCAGAATGTGATTCATCCATTTCTGAATGACCACCTGACAAAAGTCTCCCACGTCTGGGAGCTCCATCCACCCACGTCTAGGTGAAGTCAAAGGGGGCCGGCAGAGCATCGCAGGCTCTAAGCAATATCCCACATAGCGGGACCCCACATAGCGGGCAAATAAGCGCATACCAGAATATCCCACATAGCGGGACCCCACATAGCGGGCAAATCAGCGCATACCCTTTACCATTTCTGGCAAAGGTCCAGACAATCCCACACACCAGAGTACAAGAAGGCAGTTTCAACAAAATGCAGCATATAACGGAAGCACACGCGGAACAACCAAACGTACATGTGCCCTTTCAAAAACAATGTGATGCAAGGAACAAATCTCTCACAAAAGTATTCATTTTAGGGAAAGAATTGAAAGCAAGAGTGTACAGGGATTCCAAGCAATCATAACCAGCTCAATTCCAATAAGAAGGTTAGGCGAATTCAAGTATCCAAAGGAAATGGAACAGAATACGCGAAATCGACCAAAGCTCGATTTCGGACAGAATTCCAGTGGCACATCAAACAAATATTTCAGAATAACAAATATGCTCCAATACCCATAAGAAGGCTATGGTTGAACCACATATCAGTCCATATTCGGATGGAACAGATTTCATATGAAACAGGGCTCCCAACACAGAGTTACCTCTGATTTGGTAACATAAGGTCAAAATCACAATCACTGGTTTGCAGACTTTATAGGATCGGATTCAACAGACGATAGGGTGAGCAATTGAACCCCAAAATTTTCAAACTATATGTCAAAAGAGAGAATTTCAAGTCTAGTTTCAAATAAAATCAGTTTGGTACAAATCAGAATTTTCAACAGGGAGTTATAGGCGTTTTAGTATCGAAAGGTCAGAAATCTTGAACTCTGTTTTACAGCGTCTATAGGCTCTTTTGAAACAAATTTTTGGGTAAGTATTCGGTGTCCAAACTCTACAAAAACGGTGTCAAAAGAAAGACATACGAGTCTAATTTCAAACAAAAATAGTTCCTGCCTGAATTCTCATTCTGTACTAAAACTTAGGGCTGAAACAGTGCTTAGGGGTCAGTTTACCGAAAACTTTCAGAATCCATAGTTCTATGTCCAAAGAGAAACATATCAGTCTCTAAATAAAAATCTTCCAATTTATTTTGAATCAACATAAAAACAGAGTCAAATACTTATGTTGGATGGGGTTAGAACACTTGCCTTTGCAAATTTTGACCCGAAGTAACAAGATTAAAGCAAAAACCCTAAAAGCCCCAAATTTTCTTTCTCTTCTCCTTCTTCTTCTTCTTCTTCTTCTTCTTCTTTTCTTTCCCTGATCACCCACGAGCTGCCTCCTCTGCTTCCTTAACAACGAAGGCAGAGAGGCTTAAGCGGTGGAATTTGTCATTTGGTGCATTTTGCAGTTTAGTCCTTGTTTTTATCATATTCACGATTAGGTCCTTAGGGTTTACATATAGGTCCTCAGATTCTTTCTTCTTTTTTTTTTTGAACAGATCTCCCAAATCTTACAAATAGGTTACCTCTAATTCATACTCTATTTCTTTTGTCAATTAAAATAGATGCTTACATTATCACCAAAAATTTATACGAACATTCGGAAATGAGGGGTGTTACAAGGACACGGAGGAAAAGTAGAAGGATTTGGGCTGACACCTTCTTTGGATCTTCGGATTCTTTGAAAGGCAAGTGTTTCGATCCTTTCCTATTGCAAGTGTTTCGATCCTTTCTATTGCAAATGTTTCGATCCTTTCCTATTGCAAGTGTTCCGATCCTTCCTAATGCAAGCTTTCTAATCTTTCCTATTGCAAGTGTCATGATCTTTCCTTAATGTAATTTTATCTCTACATTTGATTTTAATATGAGGAACTTTGAATTGTTTTAGCCTTGCATTTAATATATCTCTTGTTTAGACATATCGATCCGAATCTGTGCAACTTCTGAGATTCTGACCTTTCTACCTTGTTATGATTATAACTTCATGTATTGACCTTTGATTTGGACAAAACTTATTTGATCGGAATATAGACTCATAAACCTTTCTTTTGATAGCTTTATTGAGTATATTGGAGCACGATTGATAGTTTGAATCATTTGTTCAATATGCCTCTTGAATTCTGCCAGAAATCGAGCTTTGGTCGATTTCGCATATTCTGGTTTCATTCCTTTAGAAATTGATATCCTTTGGCTTTCTTATTCAATTGAGCTTTATATCACTACTTTGAATTCTTGTATGTTCTTATCCTTAAAATTATTTGCATTCTTGAAAACTATTGTGTAACCTTTATGCTATATCGTATTGACTCATATAAGCACATGTATATCCCATTGTTCTGCATTTGCTTTCGATATGTGCCTATTCTAGTTTCATTCCTTTGGATATCGAATTCATCTAACCTTCTTATTTGAATTGCGTTGTATGTGATTGCTTGGATTCCGTGTGTGCCCTTGCTTTCATTTCCTTTCAAGTCTGAATACAATGGTGAAAGATTATTGCTTACTTCGTATTGACTCGTAAAGGCACATGTACGTTTTGTTGTTCCGCGTGTGCTTCCGATATGTGCTATTCATTGTTCATACTATCCTTTTGTACTCTGGTGTTTGTGGGATATTGTGAACCTTTGTCAAAAATGGTGAAGGGAGTTATGCATAGAGCCTGAGATGCTCTACCGACCCTTATGACTTCACTCAGACGTGGGTGATGGAGCTCCCAGACGTGGGAGACTTATGTTTGGTGGTCATTCAGAAATGGATGTACCATATTATGTTATGGTCCCACTTCACCTTCTGTATGTTTGATATGATATCCAGAGCTTTGGTTATGTGTTTCTATACGTGCTTTGGATAAGAATGATATGAATGCAACGTCAAATTCGACGTTTGAGCTTCTGTTTCACATTCGTTATTGATATGCTCCAAAATGTTTCCTATGCCATTGATATACTTCAAAATGCTTCACATACCATTGATATATTTCGAAATGTTTCATTTGTTATTGATATGTTCCGAAACATTTCATATGCTTCGAAATGTTTCATTTTCTATTGTTATGCTCCTAATGTTCCGTTTGTCATTGATATGCTCTGAAACATTTCATACGCCTTTGATATGCTCTGAAATGTTTCATTTGCTATTGTTATGCTTCGAAATGTTCCATATATAGTTGATATGCTCCGGAACATTTCATACGCTATTAATATGCTCCAATTACTCTATGCTCCATCTGTTATGAACCAAATATGTTTTGAATGACATGACACATGATTTTGTATCTAATGAGATGGTATCCTTGAGAATTCTTGTATTATGTCTTGCATTATGACATCTTACTTGTTTGAAACCGTTCCTTTTATTCTGAATATGCTTTGTCACTTGCTGAGTTGTTTTTAGCTCACTCTATTGTTATATAAATCTTTCAGGTTAGCTTGTCACTTTTTGAGATGTTTGAATTGGGCCGAGGTAGTGGAGAGCTATTCAGTATTATGGGCAAGTCTTGCTAGTTATTATGTTATTGTTGTATAAATATATTTTGTATGTAATGAAATGTTGTCGATGAATCGAAATAGATATACCGTGTAAAAGTGTTAGAATATCTCTCTTAGTTAGAATTTTGGAATGTTAAGTCTAGTTTATGATGATATGAACTTGTGGTGAATAATTGGAGTTCTGATTGTATAATTTATTTAGCTTGTGGATTTATAAATGTTGTTCATGTTTGTCGAGTTTGGCTTGGGTTGCCATAAATGTGAATTATCGAGTGATGTGATATATAATTATAAACTGCACAGGTTTTATAGATGTGAATTTGATAGAATGTTTTTTAGTGTCCTCAAATGTTAGTTTGGATCCTAGATTAGTTTGTGATGAAAATTTTAATATTATCGATATTTTTGAGGGGCGTGACACCACCATCACACCTTCCTCTGATATGATATGCCCAAGATATTCCACCTTCTGTTGAAGAAAGCAAAAATTCGTAGTGGTTGTTGTGTGTTCAAAAGGTGGTTTTCAGTATGTCTTCTTCGCACACTCATATTTGATGATACATGGATCAAATGTCCAGCTTTGTGAAGATTTGTGCTCCCTTTCATCTAACAATTCATCTGCTATTGGAATAAGGTATTTGTCCTTGATGGTTATGTCATTGAGAGCTCGGTAATCAACGCATATTCGCCATGTTCCGTCCTTCTTACGTACAAGCAGCACCGGTGAAGAGTAGAGGTTGTAACTTGGCCGAATAACTCCTGCTTCGAGCATCTCTTTTACAATTATTTCTATTTCATCCTTTTGGAGATGTAGATATTGATATGGTCGAGTATTTGCTGGAGGTTTGCCTAAAAGAATCATTATATAATGATCATACCGACGAGTAAGAGGTAGGTTGTACGGTTCGTCAAATATATCTGAAAATTCAGCAAGCAAAGGAAGTAGGTTTGGATCTTCAAATTCTATTGGCTCTCCCTTACTTTGCTGCTCAAGTTGTACCAAAAATCTACTGCATACTTTATGCAAAACCTTCTTCATTTGTTGTGTGCAAATCGTCGTTACGTCGCCCCCACGTTTCCCGTTCAATATCACCTGTTTCTCCTTACTATAAAATTTCATAATTAGTTGTATAAAATTCTAAGAAATATCACCTAATGTCGTCAACCATTTAATTTTGAGCATGGCCTCATGATCATCAAGAGGGAGAAGGAAGAAATATGTAATTATCTCTTGGTAAGGCCTCATGATCAGCAATAGTTTCACTTACGGGCGCCTACGATCATACTTCAAAATCCATCCATCGGCGATCTTAACGTCAAACCTGCTACAATTCTCGATAGGTAAAGCCATCTGGACAGCAACCTTACTGTTTAGAAAGTTATTAGTACTGCTCGTGTCGATGAGAACAGTGATCGGTCATTGTTTGAGAAGGCCTCCAACTTTCATCGTTTGCGGGTTTGAGTAGCCGGCTAGTGCATGTACCGTAACTTCGGTCGGTTGTAGCTCTTCTTCTGCATCTTCTTCTTCACGTTCAAGGCTCTCTTCTAGATGTTCAATGACCTCTTCTTCTATTGGTTCAATCATAAGAAGTCTCACTTTACTACAGTGATGCTCACGGCTCCACGGCTCGTCACAATGCCAACATAACCCCTTCGCATATCGCTCCCGAAGCTCTTCTCTTGTTAACCTCTTTGGTGTAGGGACTTGGTCGACAATAGGGGGGGCTGAGGGCTTCAATATTACTAGTTGAGGAGTGACCCTAGTCCTCCGAGCTTCATGGTTCAATTACTCCTCTTGATGTCGTGCGAAAGAGATGGCTGCCATAAGCGTATACGGTTGTCGCGCTTTAAATTCTCCTCGGATCTCCGGCTTCAAGCCCTCAATGAAGGTCGTTAATAGCTATTTTTAAGACCAATCATGAGTTTAATTAGATAACCTTTCAAACCTGGTTTGGTACTTATGAATGGTGGAGGTTTGTCGGATCTTTGCTAGTTGTCCGTCAATATTCTCATAATCGGTTGGTCTGAAGCGGATCAACAATCCTTCTTTGAATTGTCACCATGAAAGGACTCCATAAGTAAATTCAAACCAGTCAAACCACTGTATAGCATCTCCTTCAAGATGTATAGCTGCAATTTTCACCATCGATGCATCCGCAGTTTTGTGGTACCGAAAATATCGCTCCGCGCGCGAGATCCAACCAATCAGGTCTCCTTCTTCCCATCTAGGGAAGTCCACTCTCATGCATAGATAGTTGGGGTCGAACATAGAGCTTCCATCTCTTGGAAGTCATATCTTCGGGCTTGGTGCGATTGGGCAAAGCTCTCTTCTTGATGTGATTTCTTCGGGCTTAGTGGTCGGCCCAATCTGAGTTCGGTAAAGAGCATCCGAATCTTATCCTCCATTCGCACCTCAAAGGCTTCAAATTTAGCATTGATTACCTCCTCAGATGCCATAGCATATGCCGCCAAATCTATGATGTTAAGATCTCTCTTTTGTTGTCGGATTAAAGGCATGTATCGGTTGAGAGAGGTGATGGTCGAAAGGGTTGGTGGATTGGTGGATGTAGGCTACGGTTTAGGCTTGTTTTGTGGCTATTTTGGGTGCAGTTTGAGGGTGTGGTTTAGTGGAGTTTTAGGGCTGTGGATGAAAGTTTTGGATCTGTGGTAGATGGTAGCAAAGGTTTGATAGAAATCAGTGGAAGTTGCAGCAAGTATGTGCTGTCTTGTAAGAGTAGAATTATCGTCGAAGAAACAACGGTTTCTCGACGTAATTTCCACCAAAAACTTGAGACAATTGAGGAGGGAATTGATAGAAAAATCATAGTTTATATAACAGCAAGGATATCTAATTTAATCAAGAAAATTTCGACAGTATAACAGCAAGGAAATTGGTCAAGTTGCGATTGCAGAATTCTCGTCGAAAAATTTCAGTGGGTTATGACGAAAATTTGCAGCAACACAAAATCATTTTTAGAGATGAATTTCTTAATAGATCAATCTTAGATGGAAGCCAAGATGATCTATGAGGTGTATAAGAAATTTCATTCAAAAAAGATTGCAAATAGATGGGTTAAGGCAACAATATGCGGCTAAAATTTTTTACAGCACAGATTTTTAAGTATAGCAGATTGGACATAAAAGTTCAGTGGTTTATATTGAGAATTTTTTGATGAAACCAAAGGGAAATCCACTGATAGGAAGTGTCAAAGCTATCATAAAAATTTCGTAGTGATTTGGAAAGAAACAACATAGTATCAAGATCAAACAAACAGTGCTATGCGGCTGAAATTTTACAGTGCAGATTTTCAAGTATAGCAGATTAGACGTAAAATATCAATAGTTTATATTGAGAATTTTTTAACAAAACCAAAGGAAATCTGCTGTTAGGAAATGTCAAAGATGTCATAAAAATTTTATAGAGATTTGGATAGAAAAAACACAGTAGCAAGATTAAACAAACGGTGCTATACGGTTGGAATTCTACAAGGTATCTTTCGTCGTAGAGATGAAAACTTTATGACGAAAAGTTTATGCAACAATATACGAATAATTTTTTTAGGATTTTCAAATAAGGATAACTAAATTGCAGTAGCAGTAAGGTAGGAAACCAGAACCTGTTGCAATTCATGGGGAGATCAAAGGATGATCCACGGTGGTGGATATGACGACGGAATTTGGCGATGATCTTTTAAGCAATTGTGGGAATTGCTTTGGGCGGTTGTGGAGGGTTGATGGATATCTGTGGAAGGGCAGCGAGACGCCAAGAATGCTGCTCTGATACCAGATGTTAGAACCCTTATAGATTCTAAACTTGGGGTTGATCTCTTTAGGGGATCGGCCTCCTTGGAACTCTATAGGGGTTCCTCCCTCCAAGTTGCTGCTCAAAGGCTGCAGAAAAGATTCATCTATTGCTTTTCAAAAGAAGAGGAATACATGGCTATTAAAGGGTTTCTAAACCTTAACTCCTAATAGGACTCCTATTCAAGACTCCTACTTCTAACCAACTCCTAATAGGACTTCTACTCAAGACTCCTATTCCTTTACAACTCATAATTCTTCTCTAAGAAACAACCTCCTAACCCTAGCCGGCCTCTTCACCTCTTTAATAGGGGTCGACTTAGGTAGGTTTTACATGAATGTCCCTCTCAATTAGGACTCTCCTAATTAGAGTCCTAACATCAAGTGACCTCCTCTCTAGCGTTGATCCACATAGTAGGGCTATAGTGATGCTCCTCAAAACTCCAGGCCTAATCTTTAAGGAGGAGAAGGGAAGAGGAGAATAGTAGATGGAAACCCAAAGAGGCTCTAGCCTATGAACCATTGGTTCCCTCCAATTTATAGAGGTCTCCAGTTTATACCCTAATGGATCCTACCCTATTGGGTATTGGATCTTCATCTAACTACCTAAGCCTCTTAGATTAGTGGATCTCTATCCAATAATCTCTCATTAGCTCTTATTAGATCTTATCCATAGAATCCAATAATTTAGGGGCTTATTGGATATCCAATAAGATAGGTGCTCCGACGGATATCTCATATCCGAACCTCTACTCATCGCAACGCCTACAATATGTGTGTGACCCTCTAGGCTCAATATCGAGCTAGTCATGAGTCATACCTATCAGAACTCCTTCTAGCTTAGTGAATTATTATCTCTATAATAATTCACTCGATTCATCGACTATGGACATACTAGGCCACTACGCCATAGTCCTTAGACGATATAGGGGAATCCAATCCATTGGACCTGTTTGTCCTCAATTACCATATACCTATAGTCCCTCATCCATCTAACATCCCAAAGATTATATACCGGGCATGGTGCTATCAGATCCATATGGTTTCCTCTTGAGTCTCGCTCTTATTAGATCCTCACAGAGAACTCTTTCTCTCTCTATCCGAATGACCCTAGCTAGGGATTTGTCTGAGCAAGAACACATGAGATATTCCTTTCATGACACCGAAAGCGAATGATCCTCTATCAACAATCAATAGTCCTTGTAAGGTTGGCTACCACTCCCGATGGCCGATTATGCTAGATTTGGAACCTCCAGACCTATAAGTCTGGTATCAAAGAGTGGAGTACTCATACAGGGCATCCTTGGTACCTCAAGTCTAAAGACCAGATATACCACTAGGACTACAAAAATGTTGTTTGACAATAAGGCATCATCAACCATCCAGCATTCCGTAAGCGGATCAATCAGTGAACTCATTCTCCAATGAGCACTTATACTATATATCTAGTGTCCCCACACGAGTAGCTATGAGACCAACTGCATCCATCATATGGACGAGTATACAGCACACTAGTTTGTCCGGTTATCTTGATGTCCCTCTCAAGTAACCTATGACCGAGATTTTTTAGGATATGTGTTTAAAAGTGAATCAGTCTCATTATCGCGATCTCATCATGATCCGATTCCCATTGTATAGATCCATGGATATCACAATATATTCAAGCAATAGGTAATATAAAGTAATAAAATATCAAATAATAATAATATACAAAAAGATTGTATGTCAAGTCACACGTATCATCACTCACGTGATTAGCTTGCAGGGCACCTATGACTAGCACTATATTCTGATCATGAAGCATTGAAGTTCATTAATCACCAACACAAGTTAAACAAGAGGCATACAGCTTGGGTGGAGTTCTTGTAAACTTATAACTTTACAATCAAGCACAAATCTGATGTTCAAAACGTAGTTGGATGTTAAAGTGGTTGAATTTGAGACATTCAAAGATCTCTATAAGAATGATGTAAATTTTAGCTCAATATGGTAGAATTGCAAATTAGGTTATTTTCAGTAATTTTTTATCTTTGATGATTTTCTTTTTGGAGCTAATACCTTGTGCATTCCATCTTGTTCTTTGATATAAGTAATTATAGCTAAAGCTCATGGTGGTATTTTGGGAGGACATTTTGTTAAGGACAAGACTCTTTAACTCTTGTTCAATCAAATTTCTATTGGCCTAATATGTTCAGAGATATGAAGAGACATATAAAGCAATGTCAAGTGTGTCATTTGACAAAAATAAAAAGTCAAAATTCTGATTTTACACTTCATTAACATTGCCTACTACTTCATGGGAGGAAGTGAGTCTTGATTTCGTTCAGAGAGTGCCAAGAACTCAAAGAAACAAATATTCTATCATGGTTATTGCTAATAGATTTTTAAAAATATCTCACTTTATTCCTTATAATAAATCAAATGATACATCTCAAATTGTTGATTTGTATTTCAAGGAGATTGTCAGATTACATGGTATTTTAAGAACTATGGTATCTGATCGAGATTCAAAATTTCTTAGTCATTTTTGGAGAACCCTTTGGAGGAAGCCGAGTATTTCTTTGAATTTCAACAGCTCACATCATCTATAAACCAATGGGCAAACTAAGATAACAAATAGTGTCACACCCCCTGAATTTAATTCTCATTCAAGATGTGTGAACCTAATTCAAAATTGATAATATTATAATTCAATAAACAATTCAGGATCTAAACACACATTTGAGGCTATAAAAAAAAATTTAAGTCAAAATTTACCTATATAATCCATAATTCATAAAACTTGTGCAGTTTATAATCATACAACATCTTACTTAATGATTCACAAAATCCAAAGCCAACTCAACTATACCATAACCACATCATAAATCCATAAGCGTGGAAATCTATACAATCACAAAACCAACATGTACCACATGTTTATATCATTACACAATTTAAACTTAACATTGTCAAAATCCTGATATGAGAGGTACTTTTCAAACATTTACAAGATACATCAATCCAGATTTGTCATTAATATTTCATTACATACAAAATATACTTATATATCAACCATCTTTCAACTACGAAAGATTTGCCCCAAAAATCTTATAGCTTTCTACTTAATCAGCCCAATTTAAACATTTTAGCGAGTAATAAGCTATCTTGAAAAATTTATATAGCAACGGAGTAAGCATATAAAGCTTAGCAAGTAACTAACATATTCATGGCAAAAAGAACAGTTTTAAACAAATAATATATCAAAATACAAGACAGAGATACAAGAGTTCATAGATAGCTACTCATCGAATGTAAAATTATAATGTCGTTTCGTTCGAAATATGTTTTGTTCATAACAATTGAGGAAAGGTAAATGGGAGCATATCATTGGTATACTGAGCTTAACTATAGCATATGGAATATTTCAAAGCATATCAAAGATGTATAAATATTTTGGAGCATATCAAAGAACAAATATGAAACAGAAGCTCAAATGACACATATGATGTCACATTCATTTTATTCTTATCCAAAGCGTGCATAGAAACATATAACCAAAGCTTTGGATATCATATCAAATATATAGAAGGTGAAGTGAGATCATAATATAATGTGATTTATCCATTTCTGAATGACCACCAAACATAAGTCTCTCACGTTTGGGAGCTCCATCCACCCATGTTTGAATGAAGTCATAGGGGACCGATAGAGCAACATCGTAGGCTCTAAGCATAACTTCCTTTTCCATTTCTAGCAAAGGTTCACATTTATCCCACAAACACCAGAGTACAAAAGGGTATTGTGAACAATAAAATTGGGACATATCGGAAATACATGCAGAACAACAGAATGCATGTGCCTATACGAAACATTACGAAACAAACAAAAGATTTACTATGAATTTGAGAGGCACATTACATGTATTATTTGGATAACCAATTATGCTCAAAATTGCTCAAATTAGGTGTCATTCGAAAGCTGTATCAATCTAGATTTAGATAAATCAAGTTTACTATGAATTGAGTTTCGAACAAGGAGTTATAAATATTTTAATAACTAAAGGTTAGAGAATATTATCTCTATTTTACAGAATTCATAGAGTTGATTAGAACAGATGCTTTAATCAGCATTTATGCTTCAAATCTTTCAAGTTAGATATGCACATAAAGGTTTATGAGTCTAGTTTTCAATAAATCATGTTTCACATAAATCAGAGTTTTCAATAAAGAGTTATAAATAAGAGAGTACTGAAAGGTCAGAACCAATAGTCTCTATTTTACAGATTTCATAGAGTCAATTGAAATAACAGTTTGAATAGACAATTAGAATCCAAATTTGTCAAAAGAAAGAGCTGTGCGTCTATTTTCGAATGAATTTAGTTTCTCTTAAATCCAAAATCAATGCAGAAAGCTATGGCTAGAACAATACAGAAAGATCAAATCTCGAAAAATTTTAGATTCATAATTTTATTCCAAAATGATGGAAATATCATGTATGGAGCCAAAATCTTCCAAAGTTTTCAGAATTAAGATGAAATCAAATATCAAGATTTCTGTAGGAAGGGGTTAGAACACTTGCCTTAGAAAAATTGACTATCAAATGTGGGGAATTGATGTAAAACCTCAAGCAATGTAAAGCTTCTTCTTCTGCTACTTCAATTCCTCTTCCCTTTTCTTCTCAAACCCATGCTGGTTGCAGCAAATATCCCTCCTTTATTATGTTTTCCTTTAATCTCTCATCTAATTACTTAGGTTTGATTAACACAAGGATTATAAGATGGCAAGTATGCATGAAAGAGGCTTATGTATCATCCATAAAACAAACATAGATGGCACCATACTTAGGTTAGCTAGTGACACATGTCCTTTATTTTTTTTCTTAACTTAATGTGAATCTTTGATAAATCATATTAATTTTCTAAGATTCACATTTAGGTCCCTAGCCATAAACTTTTAAAATAAAATTATTTAATATAAAAATATTAAATAATCCTTATATTTACAAATAAGTATTTATAAAATTTTTAAAAATGAGGGATGTTACAAATAGAAGATTGAGAAATTTGTTTAGAAACTATATTGGCAAGAACATTAAGCAATGTGATCTCATTCTTCCATAAATTCAGTTTGCCTATAATCGTTCCATGCATCACAGTCTAAAACACCAGTAGGATTAGCACTATTGGACTAAATCCCTTATTCTACAATTAAGCAAATTAGTGGAAATACTGATGAGAGGGCTAAGTAGATAAAGAAGTTGCATAAGAGTGTTAAAGCAACCATTGAGAAGCAAAATAAGAGATACATACAAGCTGCCAACAAATACAAAAAACACATGGAGTTTAATGCAGGTGATTTAGTTTGGATTCATCTAAGGTAGGAGAGGTTTCCACCAAGCAAATTTGAGAATTGAAACCAAAGGCTGATGGTCCATTCAAGGTGCTTAAGAGAATTGATAAAATTACTTATGAGATCGAGCTACTTGAAGATTACGGAGTGTCTCCAACATTCAATCTAGTTGATTTAAGTGCTTATCATAATCATGTTGATGGAACAAATAAGGACTTAAGGATAAGTCTTTTTCAACCAAGGGAGATTAAACCGAGAGTGCCTAATTTGCTACAATCAACTCATGTGGATCTTGCTGATCCTATGGTATTCTCTACAGCCCATAATATTATCTCATAGCCTTTAATCCAGCCCACTCAAATATGACAACTCATGAGTATATTCATTAGATAAAGTTAAAGCTATTTCAAGGTGTTTTTCTTCATAACCAAAGAATGTATTAAAGTGGTTAGTTACCAAATGTAAGACACTTAATTTCATAATTCTAGCATAAAAAGTTATTTCATACGCTAGTACTTATTTTGGTGTTTTAGAGTTAGAAAGAAGTATAGAAATTGATGGCATTGATAAAAACTCTCTTGGAGTTCTTTCTTAAACTCTATATCTCTTGGATGCTTCCTTGAGTAGTGAGTCTTTTTTTTTCAATTATGTATCTTTGTTTATTATTCTTGAGATTGAAAATTTTTTATATCTTTTTATAATTTTAAATTCGATTATGAGCTATTTATCAATTTTATTAAAGTTTTACAGTGAGTTTATTCTTTTTCAATCGGAAGAATTTATTCCAACAATTTTAGAAACTTATTCCATTTCCTCACCTTGAGCCTAGAAGAAGATATCGAGTAAACGAGGTAAAAATAATAATAATAATAATAATAATAATAATAATAATAATAATAATAATAATAATAATAATAATAGCATAAATTATATTAAATAAATAACAAGTTCATCTTCATCTATATTTTCAAGCAAATCTATCAAAATGATAGTGAAAACAATAACGGTTGCTGTTATTGAAAGAAGAGACGCTTAAATCAACTCAAAAACTGGTCGTTTTATAAAAGCTACTAACCATGAGTGCAGTAGGAATTGAATGAGTAGAAGCACTGCAGGTCGTGACTGATAGGACTTGTGATAAGTATAAAAAATATGAATGAACTTCCAAGGAGAGAAAAAGTCATTAGAGGGCATTAAATTTGAATGAACTAGTGTTGCCGAGCATTAAATTTGCTTTAAGCAGGTAAAGAGATTCCCAATCAGTAAAAAGACAAACGACGACCACTAATCACTTTCAGAAACCAAAGCCAGAGAAACACAATGAGCAGAACAGCACCTGTACTTGGATACGTCCATGAAACTGAAGTTCAAAGCGGTCCAAAGGAATTTAGAATAACCCTCTTGTGGAAACCCATAGGCCACAAGAAATATTGTGGATTGCATATTAAAAAACCTAGATATATACAAAATTGTGTACAAACATTTTGATAGATTATGGCATTATGCATGCCAAGGACCAGGAAAGAAAGTAATACTTTATTGATGTATGTACTGGAAAAAGCATCATCACAGGAGAATTTGAACTTCCAAAGCAAGAGAAACAACTACATAGACCTTAAATATAAATTAAGACATACAGTACCAATGTTACATTTTCCAGGTTGATCAAAATTAGATTATTTCTTCATCCAGAATCATAGAATGACACAAGACAACCAAATAGTGCACCATATCAGTCAGCTATCTTTTTTTTTGGTTTCTGGAACAACATAACTATAAGAAATTAACTGCATCATCAAGTGGATCAGAAAAATATAAAGATGACTGGTCATAGGTTATCTTTTAAAAACACTCATGATAATCTCACTCCAAATACTTCGTTGAAGATGAGCTATCATTACCTTTCCTTGAAGTGATGCTTCTTGTATTTCCAGCTTCTCAAGAGTGCCCTACTTCAGGAACCAGATAATTTTTATTTCTCGACTCAAGTACCACTAAATTTCTCCACTCCAATGTCATTTTTAATTGTGGCCACTGGCCAAAACAGGCAATAAAAAATAATTGGATGATGTTCCATAAGTTAAATATCAGACTACAATAGTCAGATAAGGTTGCACATTAAGTGACTGGAAGTATAGCACCAGACGCTATCATGTTAAGGGCATATCATTGCACTTGTTAGTGGGCACAGTGATTGTGTCGATCAGAATGAACTCAATGCTAATGCATGCCAACTCAGATGTCATGCTGGCACATTATCAACACATATTATGCTGACAAAATTGAATCTCTTGAATAAAAATGTATTTCACTATAACGTGGTCTACTAACAAAGCAAATATAATCCACCAGGTTGACGGGTCAATGTACATGATTTATCCCTAGCAACAAATAGAGGCTATTTTCATAGCTAGAATCCTGGTCACCCAAATTAGAAAGGCACAACCTAACCATTATACCAAGGCTCACCCTAATCAAATATAAATTAAGTAATAAAAGATTAAAATGTTTTGTAACCATTATACCACTATGCCATTACCTCCAACTTTCAAATACAAACAAGTTTTCCTAAATGTCAAGAAGACGTAAAATGAGCTAATATGAGTGCACATGCGGATGAAAGGATTGGATACAGGCACACAAAGCAAAAATATCCTAACAAAATTGATAATCCTAAAGTATCAGAGATACTTGATAGATATTTTGTATTCATAAATAAACAAAACAAATGAACTGGACAAAAATCTTTTCTACTTCATTCTCTACAAAAAAAATATCAAGTGATAGATCTCCATTTCAGGAGCCCAAATCCATGAAAATTTACAGACCTGAGATAAATATTCTGTAAAATAATTTGAAGATATTTCACCAATAATTATTATTTGCTAGACATGCAAGCATATATTTTTTGTAATAAAATAATCTTTCTTACGATAAACCAATAAATTCTAGGTTTTAGGATATGCTAAGTCAAAAATTTTATAGTGGCTTCAGAATTTGACTATCTTATCTACCTCTGAACCATAAGCTATAGAAATTTAAGAGCACAAAAAAATGTGGGTAAGAAAATTTATATGAAATGGCTAAGCACATGAAACTTATGCATCAGAATACTATTATATAGAAATGTCAATATACACCCCGAAAACATAGTACTTTTGGAGAATTTGAACTCTGAGGCTTGCAAGGTTCAATAACATGCCAATAAGAACAATATCCCAAAGAGAACTTACTGTAACCAGATAAAGATGCCCACGTATGGAAAAAAAAAAAAAAAAATTAAAGGTAGCAAATCATTCTGGTTTTCACTTAAATATACAAGATGGATCCTATCCACTTAAGCTAGGTTCTTCTATTGAAAGCAGTGGCCTACTACAGTTTCTTGCTTTAACCAGCGTCTTGTATTATTCATATGAAGACCAGCAGTATTTGTGAGCCAATTCAAAGCTTGATGCTATGTCAATATCTAGATGTCCGGATCATGAAGCAAAAAGTTCACAAACTTAGTCTAGTCAGTGCAATGGCAATTCCAGGAACGGCCTGTGGGTCTTAAATCAGCAGATAATGTCACACAAGAAGAGAAATATCTGAATACATACAAAAGAGAGCTCTTGCTCTATTAAAATTTCCATGCTAGAGATTTTTTTCACATGCAGTTTAATGACCTGCTGCATAATTTCTTTAGGGAAACTATGATAACTGATGTGCTTGATTAGTGAAAAGAGCTTCTGACAATAAACTTCAACAGTCTCCTGGATCCAAATAGATCATATATCATCCTTTTTTCCTTTACAATTCCAACAATATGTTTTATCAGTGGCCAATGTTATACATGTCATAGAAGCTTAATTCTCATACTTTTTTTTGTTACTGTGAAAGATTGACATTCTCATATAGAACTCTCCACAGATGGTCAAAAGAAATATAACACAAAATATGTGCAGAGGTATGGCAGCTAACAAATTCAAAGTGTACATCAGTGTGAATTAGCTAAATTGGATATAATACTATGAATGGAGCATTTCATAGGAAGAAAGTCGTCAAGTAAGCAATCACCAACATTTACAACAGGAATACATGTTTGAAGGGAATAAAAAGGTCACTTCACCTTATCAGTGATGACTGAAACACTCAAATAATTCAGTTTCTGAAAACTATTTGGACCAATCGATGCCACAAAGAAACCACCAGACTAAGAAAAGGATCTGCTTGCATATCACTATAAATATAACTTGGCCCCTAATGAGTAATCAAATATACTATTCACTTTGCATAGCATACACTCTTCTTCTAATATCAGTTATTAACATACTTGCACTCTCGACAGCTATCTCATTTGAGCTCCTTAAATTACTGAACTCCTTTGAATCTTTATATGATTTCAAAGCATCAGACATCATTTCAGCCTTCCTTAAGATAGACTTCTGCTGCTCAACAGTCTGATCATATTCCCTTTCTCTATAAGTATCTGGCAACTTTGTAGAATGCAGCACTGTGTTCATCAGATTCGAAACTTTCCTCTCCAGTTCTAGCATCCCCAAGCTATTTAGTTCTTTCACAAGCATTTGATACGTGATGTACTGGGGCACAATCCCTCTCTTGATCATGCTCTCAAACTCCACAGAGGCCTCCTCAAACCTGTGCGTTCGACAAAGCAAATGCACCAACATAGTGCAAGTATCTAAGTCCAGATCAAAACCGTTCCTGTTCATCTCCCTGATCAGTTGCACGGCCAAATCCAACTTCTCTTTCTCGCATAACATTTTGATCAGTAGCTGGTACGTGAGTCGATCAGGGAAATATCCCAAATGAATCATCTTGGTGTAGAGATTCATTGCTTCTTCAATCTTTCCAAACTTGGAGAAAAACCTGAAGAAATAATTATAGGTGCTCGGCGTGGGAAGAATGCTCCTTCCCACCATCATCTTCAGAACCCTACTTGCGCCCACGAGGTCCCCGTTCTTGCAGAGGCCTTTCACGAGAGAGTTGAAGGTGGAGATATTGGGAGACACACCATAAAGAGGGAACTTTTCCAGCATGCCAAGGGCCTCCTTGAACCTACCGCCCTCCGAGAGCGCGTCGACTATGGGATTACAGGTGAGAGCGTTGGCCTCGATCCCAGCAGCCTTCATCTCTTCCAGCAGGTTGACCGCCTGATCGGGGCGACGCATCCGGCAGAGGCCCTCGATGAGAGTTCCATAAGTGACGACGGTGGGGCGCACACCCTCACGCTTCATCCGGTTCCATATGCGCTCGGCCTCGCGGAGCCTCCGAGATCGAAACCAGCCGTGAAGGAGCATGTTGTAGACCCGGATGGAAGGAGCAGCGGCCTCCTTTCTTGTGCGGTCGACAAACTCCGCGGCTGCTCTAGGGTGACCTTCTTTGCAAAGGGCGTCGATGACGAGCTCAAAGGGTTCCCCGTTTTCCTCCTCCGGGGTGATGGCTTCTGGATGGCGGCGGATGTATTGGAAGGTGCGGATGGCTGCAGAGGGCATTCCGGCGCGTGCGTAGCGGCGGAAGAGCGCAGCAAAGGCCGAGAGGGGGGCGGGGGCGACGTCGAGGAGGAGAGACCAGGCGGAGTCGAAAGCGCGGGACTTGGCGAGGAGGTCCACGAGGGAGACGAGGAGGGAAGGGGTGAGGTGGAGGCGGGCCCAACGGGAGAGGACGACGAGGGCGGCCGAAGGAAGGTCGTCGTCGCGGAGGAGGGCGGCGATAATGGGGGCGGAGGGGGAGATGCCGCAGCGAAGGAGGGCGGAGTCCAGGTGGTAGGTATTGGTTGCAGTCCGGAGGAGGTGGGCGATGGCAGTGGCCGTAGCGGCGATATCATCTTCGCATTCTTCTTGTCCGAAGGAGGCCCACGACGGAGGTGGATTTGGCGATTGGCAAGGAAAATTTAACGCCGCTGGCCCGGGTTTGAGGTCTGGCGGAGAAGGCCAGCGCATGAGAGGATTGCCCGGGATGGAGAGCCACGAGGAGGAGGGAGAACCAGAGGCGGCCGAAAGGGAGCGGAGGAGAATGCTCCGGCTGTTAGTTGTGGCGGTGGTGGCGATGATGGCTCGCCGGAGCAGGCAGGGAAACATACTTGGATCGTGTTGATTTTGCCGAATACCACCCACTGGGACCAGCAAAGCGCTTCCCCCTCCCAGGTTGGGTTTTACTAAGAGTACCGGGTGGAGAAATGCAGCATGCTCTGATCCTAAGGGGCCGCGACGGAGGCGGCGGAGCTGCGTCAACAAATGCGCCTCGACATTACGCCCTCGCCCTCGCCCTCGCCCTCGCCCTCGGTCGGTCCATTTTGCACGCATTACTCGTGTATATTGTTCGACCAAGAAATTAATGTTCAACTCCTTCAAGTTTGCGGTCGAACCACATCTAATTTGGATCTGCATTGGTCTATTCGTTGGGTCAATCCATTCGTTGGGTCAATCCAATTGCGAACCAGATACATGACGAATCGAGTTCCATATCTCTACTCCCTTCATATTCTAACAATTGCAACAAAACATGACGCATGGAATTGTCCGGCAACAGCTGAGCCAGATTTAATTGTGGTCGAGGTCAATCAAGATCCAACGCCACACTATAGTTTCGCAACCCATGCATCCTCAATTTGAAAATTTTCTCATTTTAGCTAAATCCAAATTTAAGTTGGCCCAACGTGTACTTGTTCAATTAAGTTTTACAAAACTAGAGAATACATTACAATTGCAAGGTATAGAAATAATATTTGAATAGTTTGCGTTATATACTGTCAAACAGAGTTATGTTGAGTTAAACTTGATAAGATATATTTTGGGTTCTGGCCACGTCACGATCGACGCGCGCCACGTCTTTGTTAGGTCAGCAAGAGGAGAATTCCCACGCGTCGAGCCGGGATCTGTAACGAGGCATTCCTCGGTACGTCCCATCCCGGAAAGCTCGGGACGACGCCGTATGGTGCCGTTCCGCGTGTTCCGAGACGGCGAATGCACAAAGGTACCTCCTCACCCCTCGAGGATCGGTCACCACACCAAACCCGCGTATGACCAACCTCATACAATAGTAAAAAAACCCATGATCGACACCTGACCAGAGAGAGGCATGAAAAAATCGAGAACCAAGCACTAACTTACTCATCGAGGGGCCAAAGTCAATAACCACCCGATGAGAGCCTTCTGTGTAGGAGAGTGGTCACCCATCGAGGCGCGACCATCCAGATCGAGAGGAGTCTTCCCCTAGGCCGCTTTGACCGTTGAATCTCGGATTTTGATGATGAAGTCAATTATCATTTAGTTATCTAATCCATATGTTGAGATAAGTGTGTAGGATTAACTACGATGGCAATAAGACATGCAGCAGGTGTTGAGCGGGAGTCAAGACCAAGATCACGTTGGGGGTTCGAGAGTTTGTCGGAAGTCCGGACGGTCGTCGAATGTTCTACAAGAACAATCCGAGAAGTCCATAAGCTTGCCAAAGAAGCTCATCGGAACTCACCAAGAGGATCGTCGCAAGTCCAAAAGTTTGCCGGAAGTCTGCTAGAGCATCGCCGAGGGTTCGTCGGATGTTCGCTGGAAGTTCGCTGGAAGCTCATCGGAAGAAGCAATTGATGCACCGGAACACGATTTGCAGCATTAATATCTTAAGTGTCGTAGTTAGCAGGTAGATTAAGTTAGAATTGGGAGGTGATCCTATTAACTTAATCTGGGGCCAACCGGACCCTAATCAGACCCAAATTGGGCCGAATGGATCAGCCTATTCAGACTCAGAATTCCTGGCCGGCGGTGGCATCACCTAGGAGACTTGGTTTCCTAGGAGTTCTGGACGGTGGTACCGCCCCTATCAGGCGATGGTACCACCCCAATCAAGTAGTGGTATCGCTAGAGCTCGGTCTCCGAGCTCTGCCAAGCGGTGGTATCGCCCAGATTGAGCGGTAGTACCGCCCAGTGTCAGATGCCAGGCGGTAGTACTGCCTAGTTATGACGGTGGTACCGCCAGGACCCCGAAAATCTGGGAGATGATACTTTTGAGTTCAAATTCAAACCAACTGGGGCCTATATACACCCTACCCTTTCCTGTATGAAAGGGCACCGAAAGCTTGCATTTATTCTGAAAATTTGAGAGCTTAAAAGTATTGTAAAAGGCTAGAAGTTCTTCTCCCTCTTTCTAAGTTTTGATCATTCAAGAGAGGAGTGGAAATCTGTAAGGGTTGTCTCCTAAGCCCGTCAAAAGGAGTAAAGCTATAAAAGGGTGGTTGGCCTTCGCTGTTAGGATCGGAGCGGCACTAAGAGGGGGGGTGAATTAGTGCAGCGGATTAAAACGTCGGTTATGACAAATCTTTCATACGATAAAAATCGGAATCAGAAGTGCTTAACTTGAAAGCGTATTCGCAAAGTTGTGCAGTAAATGTAATGAGGAAATAAAGCAAGTAAGAGGGTTTGCAGTAATGTAAATAGCAAGAATAAAATGCAAACCAGAGAAGATAGCAGTTTATAGTGGTTCGGTCAATCGTGACCTACATCCACTCCTCCGATTCCTCTTCCATCGAGGGCACCGACATCCACTAATGATCTTCCTTTACTAGGCGAAGATCAACCTCCTTCTTACACCCCTCTTACAACCTCTTACAAGTGGTTCACCCTTTTACAAAGATTTCAATGAAAAGAAAGGAGGTGAACACTCAAGCTATTGAAAACAAGACTTTTCCTAAAGCTTTTCTCAACTTCTAGCTTCTCAAAAGGTTGTGTTCTCTACTGAGATATGAGGGGTATTTATAGGCCTCAAGAGGATTCAAATTTGGGCTCCAAAATTTGAATTCTCTTATGTTCCCGATGCTAGCGGTGCCACCGCCCAGCCCAGGAGGTGTCACCGCCCAGCTCTCGGGTGCTGGGCGGTGCCACCGCCTAGGCCAATTCAGCTCACTGGTTGGGCTCCAAACTTGGCCCAAACTAGTCCGAACTCGGGCCCAATTGGCCCCTACTTGGGTTATAGGATTAACACCTAATACTAACCCTAATTAACATGCTAACTACGAATTTAAAGACATTTTCTAAGCTATTACAAAGTTCGTAAGTCAAGACTTCTTCCAGCGAGCTTCCGGCGAACTTCCAACGATCTTCCGATAAACTCTCGGAAACTATTCTGCGGACTCCCGGCAAGCTCCTAGACTTCACGATTTGATCTTGGCGAGTTCCAACGAGCTTCTTCGGTAAGCTCCGATCTTTCTCGGTGAGCTCCGTGAACTTCCAACGAACCTTCCGGCGAGCTTCCGAAAAACCCTTCGGCAAGCTCCCTACTCATTCTCGGCTAGTTCCGGCTGCATTCCCGACGAACCTTCGGACTTCCGTCGAACTCTCGAACTCCCAACGAATCCTTCGCGCTTGACTCCAGCACTTTGTTTCGCTTTATGTCTTCATCGTTATCATAGTTAATCCTGCACACACAAATCAAAACTCAACTCCGATCTAGACAATTATTACAACGCGAATTGACATTCTGTTGCCCGGCACGTTATTGGTTGGCGCTTCGTCCGATTCTTCGGTGCATCGTCCTCTCTTGCGGCTTGTTGCCCAATCGGCGGTTGACCTCTGCAACGCCGATATCCTTGGCGCAATTCCGCTCTTGGCCCGATGCCCGACGTCCGAAGCCTTCTGCCATCCAATATCCTAACGTGATCTCCTCCGGCGCAACGTCAATTCCTTCTGCCTTAATTGTCTAATCCTGATCGAGTAGACCTGCATCACTCAAAATGCAGTTAAACATAAACATAATTATCAATTTGTTTCATCATCAAAATACGAGATTCAACAATCTCCCCCTTTTTGATGATGACAACCAATTGATGACGGAGTTAAACTTGACTCCCGGAGTTTAAACAAACTCCCCCTATCAATATGCCATATTGATAGAACCTTGAATTCAAACTGAATTCAAGTCATTGCAATATTCATCATGAATACTTGCAACACGTCATTATGAACTCATGCATAGACTTATGCATATCATGTCATTAACATACTTCTCCCCGTTTGTCATCAACAAAAAAGAGAAGTACAACTATTCTTTGTGTTTGTAATATAAGTTCAACTCATTGCATGAAAAACATAATATTAAGTTTTATCATCATGCAGTTTTGAAGCTAGAAAATTTTAGCAAGTAATGCATCATGCTTATGACATTCAAGCTATCAAGTTTTAGATATGCAAGTTTTACAGCATACAAGATAGCACTTTTGGTAATGTTCAAGATAGCAAGTTCTACATCATGCAAACTAGCAATATTGAGATGTTCAAGAAAGCAACTCTTGCTTCTTGAAATATGCAAATTTGTCATGTTTTGTTAGATGTGCAAGTTAGCATTTTTGCCTCTTAAGATAGGCAAGATAGCACTTTTGTAATTTTTGTTTCTTAAGATAGGCAAGCTTGTGATGTTCAAAATAACAAGCTCTTTCTTCTAGAAGTGTCATTTTTGCTTTCTTTGCAAAGTGTAAGCTAGCAAAATGTTTGAAAAAGTGATCAAGTTTTGCAACATACAAGCTAGCAAAAATGCCAAACTAGCAAGAGATAATGTTTTACATGAGGCAAGCAAACAATTTGGCAAATGTTACATTTGCATCTTCTCTTTTGAGAAGTGCAATTTTTGCTTTCATCTTGAATTGTGCAAGCTAGTTAGTTTGCCTCTTTTCATGATGTCCACGCTAGAAATTCTTGCTCCCCCTTTGTCATTGTCAAAAAGAAGGGAAGACCCTTATATCAATTTTCATATTATGACAAAGGTAAGTATCATTCTTATTTGTGCATCATTATATATTCAAATTAAAACATACACAATTTCAATAACCTTATTTTTCATGCACGATACCGAAAAATAAATTAATCATCATTAATAAGCATATCATACATGATACTCAAACATTAAAATTTTTAAGCATTTATCAATATGTTGATCATGATACCAAACATTCATCATTTAAAGCATTCATGATACGCATCATATGCAATAAATACATCATGTACATCATTATCATAAGTATTGCATACATCATTTTAACTTTATGAATATTTCATCATTGCATGCATTATACCAAAACATTTCAAGCCATGCAAGCCATAAATACAAAGAAATCATGTCATGAAGGATAAAATCATTTGAATACCAAAAAACATGATTCATATAGTAAATATCTTCTTTAAATAAAATATCAAGAAAAATCATAGGAGTACAAAGAATAGATCTTGTTTTAAAAGAAAAATCAAGTAATAACTCCAAGAACTCACAAGGAAAAATCATGATTCATTTAGAAAATCTCCTCTCAAGAGAATATCAAGTAAAATCGTAGAAGATCGATTAATGAGAAATTTTGATTTATAATAAAATCTCATGTATCGAATGTCGAGAAATCAAAATGATGATTTATATAAAAAATATCATAAGTTATATTCAAGAGAAAAATCATCATTCATTTTCAACTTATTCAATTTGTCACATCAATATTTCTTAGATATGCATGATACCAAAACATGGTTTTAAATCTTTAACATATAACATGCATAAATTGAAAGGAGAAGGGAAGAATTCAAATGTATAAAGATTTCAACCATCTCATAAACAAATGTAAGACAAGTCATGAATCCAAAATTCCATGAATCAAAATGATCATCAAAGGTAATCTCATGTTATTCCAAGAAATCAATATCATGATTTTGATAAAACTCATTTCAAATTTAAATCATCAAAATCATCAAAATATCAACATTACTTTCAAGAGATTCAAAATGGTATATATAGATTTATCATAATAAACATCAAGATCAATAGGATAGAGAAAAATAATTTTTCAAGGAAAAAATATTTTCCTCTTTTTAGTTGTTTCAATTCATATGATTTTATTTCACTTATACCAAATAAAAACATATATAATGTTTAAAACCGAAAGTGTAAGATTTATTACAACAAAGATTAATAAGGCACTTTCATTATGGTAAAAATCAATAATCCATAAATCACAAGATTCATATGCATAATTTCGAAATTTATTAAGCATGATCATTATGCATGACACTAAAACATGGTTTCAAAATGTTTAATATTTTCATTACATCATTATGCAATGGTTTCATTGAACATAATTTTGAATGATTCTTATAGATAACTAAAACTTCTTTAGTTTTAATTTATGTGATTGACTTTATATTAGCATGCTCAAGTTTTGTTCTTATGTCAAAAACATACATCATGTTTGAAAACCAAAGACAAGGTTTAAAAAAAAAATCATCAAGCCTTCCATATAAAAACCATGCATCATCATTGAAGGTTAATATGGAAATCATCAAAATACACATTCTTGCTTCTCAAGCACATATATATGATTATTTAAATCTAACATTTTATTCTATTAACATAAAACATACAATTTTCAAGAAAACTAACTATTCAAAAGAAAAGAGAAAATGCATCATAGAAAACATCAAGTAATTTCAAAATAATTCAAGAGAGTTGAGTTACTTACCTTGTAGTCGAAGCCCATCAAAGCCCAATTCGCCGTTTCACCTTTGGAAGTTCTTGATTCATCCTTGGTTGCCTTCCTCTTCTTTGGCCTCTTCCTCCGTTCAAGTTCATTGTTTATTTTAGATTTTTGTTTAATAAACTTATTAAGATTTAGTGTTCGAAATTCAAGTTCATCATTGTCCACATCACTTGAGTCATTGCTCAAGTGGTATCCATTTGTCCGGAGTTCCAAATCTTTCCTGTTCTTTGGAAGGTGATTTTGTTCATTATGTGCATTGTGCACCATTTCATATGTCATCAACAAACCAATTAGTTCTTCAAGTGGAAAAATATTTAAATCTTTTGTTTCTTGTATTGCCTTTACTTTTGATTCCTAAGCTTTAGAAAGTGATCGTAAAACTTTACTAACAAGTTCAAAATTCGAGAAACATTTGCCAAGAGCTTGTAAACCATTGACGACATCCGTAAATCGGGTGTACATGTCAACAATGGTTTCGCTCGGCTTCATTCGAAAAAGCTCGAATTCATGTATTAAAATGTTGATTTTTGAATCTTTGACTCTAGAAGTACCTTCGTGTGTGATTTCAAGAGTGTGCCATATGTCGAAAGCCGTTTCGCACAAAGAAACCCGATTGAACTCATTTTTGTCCAAAGCGCAAAATAAGGCATTCACAGCCTTTGCGTTTAAAGAAAACATCTTCTTCTCCAAATCATTCCAATGGTTCATTGGAAGAGAAGACATTTCAAATCTATTTTCGACTATGTGCCATAAATTCAAATCCAAAGAAAGTAAGAAAACTCTCATTCGAGTTTTCCAATAAGTGTAGTCCGTCCCATTGAAAAAGGGAGGACAAATGAGAGAGTGACGCTCTTGAAAGCCGTAAAGAGCCATATCTATTTCGGTGTTAAACCAAGGTAGAAAAACGTGGCTCTGATACCAATTGTTAGGATCGAAGCGGCACTAAGAGGGGGGGTGAATTAGTGCAGCGGATTAAAACGTCGGTTTTGACAAATCTTTCATACGATAAAAATCGGAATCAGAAGTGCTTAACTTGAAAGCGTATTCGCAAAGTTGTGCAGTAAATGTAATGAGGAAATAAAGCAAGTAAGAGGGTTTGCAGTAATGTAAATAGCAAGAATAAAATGCAAACCAGAGAAGATAGCAGTTTATATTGGTTCGGTCAATCGTGACCTACATCCACTCCTCCGATTCCTCTTCCGTCGAGGGCACCGGCATCCACTAATGATCTTCCTTTAAAAGGCGAAGATCAACCTCCTTCTTACACCCCTCTTACAACCTCTTACAAGTGGTTCACCCTTTTACAAAGATTTCAATGAAAAGAAAGGAGGTGAACACTCAAGCTATTGAAAACAAGACTTTTCCTAAAGCTTTTCTCAACTTCTAGCTTCTCAAAAGGTTGTCTTCTCTACTGAGAAATGAGGGGTATTTATAGGCCTCAAGAGGATTCAAATTTGGGCTCCAAAATTTGAATTCTCTTATGTTCCCGATGCTGGCGGTGCCACCGCCCAGCCAAGCGGTGCCACCGCCCAGCGCTCGGGTGCTGGATGGTGCCACCGCCCAGCTCTCGGGTGCTGGGCGGTGCCACCGCCCAGCCTAGGCGGTGCCACCGCCTAGGCCAATTCAGCTCACTGGTTGGGCTCCAAACTTGGCCCAAACTAGTCCGAACTCGGGCCCAATTGGCCCCTACTTGGGTTATAGGATTAACACCTAATACTAACCCTAATTAACATGCTAACTACGAATTTAAAGATATTTTCTAAGCTATTACAAAGTCCTTAAGTCAAGACTTCTTCCGGCGAGCTTCCGGCGAACTTCCGACGGTCTTCCGATAAACTCTCGGAAACCATTCTGCGGACTCCCGGCCAGCTCCTAGACTTCACGATTTGATCTTGGCGAGTTCCAACGAGCTTCTTCGGTAAGCTCCGATCTTTCTCGGTGAGCTCCGTGAACTTCCAACAAACCTTTCGGCGAGCTTCCGAAAAACCCTTCGGCAAGCTCCCTACTCATTCTCGGCTAGTTCCGGCAGCATTCCCGACGAACCTTCGGACTTCCGTCGAACTCTCGAACTCCCAATGAATCCTTCGCGCTTGACTCCAGCACTTTGTTTCGCTTTATGTCTTCATCGTTATCATAGTTAATCCTGCACACACAAATCAAAACTCAACTCCGATCAAGACAATTATTACAACGCGAATTGACATTCTGTTGCCCGGCACGTCATTGGTTGGCGCTTCGTCCGATTCTTCGGTGCATCGTCCTCTCTTGCAGCTTGTTGCCCAATCGGCGGTTGACCTCTGCAACGCCGATATCCTTGGCGCAATTCCGCTCTTGGCCCGATGCCCGACGTCCGAAGCCTTCTGCCATCCAATATCCTAACGTGATCTCCTCCGGCGCAACGTCAATTCCTTCTGCCTTAATTGTCTAATCCTGATCGAGTAGACCTGCATCACTCAAAATGCAGTTAAACATAAACATAATTATCAATTGGTTTCATCATCAAAATACGAGATTCAACATTCGCCTATTGAAGGAACTCTAGTGGACGTTGGTGACCACATTAGAGGAGGAAGCCAAAAGTGGATGTAGGTCAAGATTGACCGAACCACTCTAAATTTCGGTTTGCATTTACATTCTGTTCTCTATCTTAACTACAAACTGCCTCTGTTGCTTTACGTCAACTATACTTCCGTTTACTCTTAAGTTGAAGAACTTTTCGAAATAGTTTTCATCGAAAACAATTTCATCGTATGAACGTCGTTTTAATCGATGAAAGTTTTTCGCTGTACTAATTCACCCCCCCCCCCCCCTCTCCCCCTCTTAGTGCTTTTGATCATAACAATTGGTATCGGAGCGGGGTTAACTCTCAATCGAATTAAAACCCAAAAAATATGTTATACGCCGGAAACTAAGAGGGCCACTCTATTACATGTCCGCCCATGTTCAATGGGACGAACTACACCTATTGGAAGACCCGAATGAGGATCTTCCTTATTTCCATGGATTTTAAACTTTGGAATATTGTTGAAAATAGATTTTTGAAGTCTTCTCTTTCAATGATCAATAATGAATTGGAGAAGAAGACTTTTGCTCTTAATGCAAAGGCTATGAATGCCTTATTTTGTGCACTTGATAAAAATGAGTTCAATCGTATTTCGATTTGTGAAACTGCATTTGATATTTGGTATACACTCGAAATGACTCACAAAGGCACAAGTAGAGTGAAAGAATCAAAAATCAATCTTTTAGTACATTCTTATGAACTTTTTCGAATGAAACCGAGCGAGACCATAGGTGACATGTTCACCCGTTTCACGGATGTCGTCAATGGTCTAAAAGGACTTGGTAAAAGTTTTTCAGATTTTGAGCTCGTCAATAAAATTCTAAGATCCCTTCCAAAGAGTTGGGACCCTAAAGTCACTACTATTCAAGAGGCTAAAGATTTAAACAACTTCCCTATTAAAGAATTAATCTGGTCATTAATGATCTACGAAATGACTTGTAAAGCTCATGAAGAGCAAGAAGACGTCCTTCCAAAGAACAGGAAGGATATGACACTTAGAACTCTAGAAGACCACTTGAGAGAAAACTCATGTGATGAGGACTTTAACAATGACTTGGCACTTCTAACAAGGAAATTAAAAAAAATTTATTAAAAGAAATAAATTTAAAAATGACACTAAAAATAAATTTGAACCCAAAAAGGACCAAGTTATTTGCTACGAATGTAAGAAGTCGGGACACTACAAAAGTGATTGTCTCCAAGCCAAGAAGAGAACACCAAAGAAGAAGGCGCTCAAAGCAATATGGGATGACTCAAGCACGTCCGAAGAAGAGGAGTCCAACACCGAGCAAGTTACTCACTACGCCCTAATGGCCATCGAAGAGGAGGTAACAAATTTAATTGATATAGATTTATCATTTAATAAATTATTAAATACTTTCCATGACTTATTTAATGAATGTAAAATAATTAGTAGAAAATATAAATTATTAAAAAAGGAGCATGATATTCTTATCAGTAATTTTGATAAATTTAAAACTGAACATAATGATAGTTTAGCTCTATGTATGAAATGTCATGATCTAAAAACTCTCTAAAAGGAGAACTTGCTACTTAAAGACACCTTGAAGAAATTCGAGGTTGGTAGCAAGTCTTTGAATATGATCTTTACAAATAAGGGTCACGTTCCTAAACGAAGTGGAATTGGATTTGTGAGAAGTCCTCACCAAAATCCAACCACTTCCATTAAAGGTCCTATCTTGCATGTTTCGGACCAAAACAAGTGTAACTTTTGTTGCAAATATGGACATAGAACTTATCATTATCCATTCAAGAAAATAAGTCTGAACAAATTGATTTGGGTTCCTAAAGGAACCATGATACATTTCATGCAACAAGACAAACAATTTAGATCAGTTTTTGAGGCACCCAAGATTAAATGGGTACCTAAAAATCATCCTTTCTTATATAAACATATACCATCACAAGCTAAGAGCAAGAGATGGTACCTTGATAGTGGATTCTCAAGGCATATGACCAGAGATCCATCTCAATTCTCTAAGCTCACTGGCATAGACGAAGGCTATGTCACCTTTGGAGACAATAAGGGTAAAATTATTGGGAAAGGAACCATAGGTAACAAATCCAACTTCTTTATTGAAGATGTTTTGTTAGTTGATGGTCTAAAACATAACCTCTTGAGCATTAGTCAATTGTGTGATAAAGAATATATTGTCAAATTCGAATCTAATGCTTGCATCATTGAAAAACCACACAAAAATACATCTATGATTGCATTAAAATAAAATAATGTATACACCATTGACATCAATGATATTTTCAATGAAATATGTTTCTTGGTTTTGAATGACAATGCTTGGCTTTGGCATAGGAGATTAGGTCATGCTAGCATAGAACTAATCATTCAAATTTCATCCAAAGAACTTGTAAGAGGAATTCCTTATATCAAGTTCATCAAAGATAATGTGTGTGATGCTTGTTAATTAGGAAAATAAATTAAGGGTAGCTTTAAATCTAAGAATCAAATAAGCACCTCTAGACCCTTGCAATTGATCCATATTGATTTATTCGGACCAATCTCTACATCAAGCCTAGGAGGTAGCAAATATGCTTTTGTTATTGTAGATGATTATAGTAGATACACATGGACCTATTTCTTGCAACACAAAAATGAATGCTTTAGATATTTCACCAAGTTTTGTAAACTTGTTCAAAATGAAAAGGGTTCTATGATTTCATCAATTAGAAGTGATCACGATGGTGAATTTCAAAACCGTGATTTCTAAGAATTTTATGAATTAAATGGATACAATCACAACTTCTCTACTCCAAGAAATCCTCAACAAAATGGAGTAGTAGAAAGGAAAAATAGAAATTTACAAGAAATGGCAAGAACCATGTTGAATGAACATAGCCTACTCAAATATTTTTAGGCCGAAGTCGTAAACACCGTATACTATATTTTGAATAGAGTTCTAGTAAGACCCTTACTCACCAAAACTCCCTATGAGTTATAGAACAACAAAAAGCTCAATGTTTGATATTTTAAAGTTTTTGGATGTAAGTGTTTTATCTTGAATGAAAAAGATGCCTTAGGAAAGTTTGATGTTAAATCCGATGAGAGAATTTTTCTTTGTTATTCTTTGATTTGCATTTTATATCTTCAATAAAAGAACTTTAATGATAGAAAAATTCATTCGTGTTGTTTTCAATGAGATTTCAGAAATCAAGAAAAATGATTTTGACGATGATATTAATTTCGATTCTTTGAATTTAAATGAAATCCCTTCTCCAACTAGCAACTTAGATGCATCCACTTCCGAAATATCCTTACCCAAGGATTGGAAATATGTAGATGCTTATCCTAAGGAGCTAATCTTAGGAGACACATTTAAGGGGGTTCAAATACGTTCTTCTCTTAAAAATTTTTGTGCCAACGCTGCTTTTCTCTCCCAAATTGAACCTAAATGTATTGATAAAGCAATAAAAGATAATTCATGGATTATCGCAATGCAAGATCTGTTAAATCAATTTAAGAGAAATGAGGTGTGGAAGCTTGTTCCTAGGCCAAATGACTATTTAGTTATTGGTACTAAATGAGTTTTTAGAAACAAGCAAGATGAATCTAGTATCATGGTTAGAAATAAGGCTAGATTAGTGGCCAAAGGTTTTAACCAAGAAGAAGGTATCGATTATGAAGAAACCTTCGATCCTGTGGCTCGATTAGAAGCTATAAGGATGCTCCTTACCTATGCTAGTAGTAATAATTTTAAGTTGTTTCAAATGGATGTCAAAAGTGCTTTTCTTAATGGCTTTATTTCCAAAGAAGTTTATGTTGAACAACCTCCCGGATTTAAAAATAATAGGCTCTCTAATCATTTATTTAAATTAACTAAAGCTCTTTATGGTTTAAAACAAGCCCTAAGGGCTTGGTATGAGAGACTTAGTTCTTTTCTTATTGAAAATAATTTTTTAAAATATAAGGTCGATACTACATTGTTTATCAAGAATTTTAAAAATAATTTTCTCATTATCCAGATTTATATTAATGATATTATCTTCGGTTCTACGAACGAATCACTTTGTGAATCTTTTGCTAAAACTATCAGCCTTGAATTTGAAATGAGTTTGATGGGAGAATTAACCTTCTTCCTAGGCTTATAAATTAAATAACTAAGCAATGGCATCTTTATTAGTCAAACTAAATATGCTTTAGATTTGCTAAAAAGATTTAATATGGATAGCTCAAAAGCTATCAACACTCTTATTTGCACCTCCACTAAGTTAGAAATTGATGAAAGTGGAGAAAGCTTCGATCAAAAGACTTATAGGGGTATGATAGAAAGTTTACTTTATCTCACTACAACTAGACCAAATATCATGTTCAATGTAGGACTTTATGCTAGGTTTCAATCGAACCCTAAGATATCTCATCTCAATGCAGTTAAAAGAATACTTAGATATCTTAAAGGTACCACAAATCTAGGATTATGATATCCAAAATTCGAAAATTTTGAGTTAATTGCTTATGCTGATGCGGATTTTGTTGGGTGTAGACTAGATAGAAAAAGTACTGTTAGGATCGGAGCAGCACTAAGAGGGGGGTGAATTAGTGTAGCGGATTAAAACTCGTAAGTTTGAAAATAAATTCATAAATACGAGGAGATTTCATTTTGATAGTAACTTGAGTAAAATGAGAAAATGAAATCCAAAAGCTAGCAGTAGTGTAGATGACAATTTTAGGAAGGTAAATACTCACACATTCAAGGAACGCACCAATTTAAAGTGGTTCGGTTAAAATGACCTACATCCACTTGCGAAGCCTTCTTCAATGAGGCTCTCAACTTCCACTAGCAAATCACTTTGAAGGGGAAGGACAAATACCCCTCTTACAACCTTTTTAAAAATGGTTCACACTCTTACAAATCTTTAACGAAAAGGAAGGAGGTGAACACTCAAGCAATTGAAAACAAGGCTTGTCAAAAACTTTACAAAGGCTTTTGTCTTAATCTAATGCTTTTCAAAGGTTGTAATCTCAGCTAAGAATTGAGGGGTATTTATAGGCCCCAAGAGGATTTAAATTTGGGCTCCAAATTTTGAATTCTCTTGGGTTCCCGAGGCTGGCGGTGCCACCGCCTATCGGTGGCGGCGCCACCGCCTATCGGTGGCGGCGCCACCGCTTGACCTCTCGGGTTCTGGGCGGTACCACCGCTCAGTCCAGTGGTGCCACTGCTCAGTTCTCGGGTTCTAGGCGGTGCCACTACCTAATCTGGCGGTGCCACCACTTACACTATTTCAGCTCACTGGTTGGGCTCCAAACTTGGCCCAAACTAGTCCGAACTCGGGCCCAATTGGCCCCTACTTGGGTTATAGGATTAACACCTAATCCTAACCCTAATTAACGTGCTAAATACGAATTTAAAGACATTTCCTAAGTTATTACAAGTCCACAAGTCAAGACTTCTTCCGGCGAGCTTCCAGCGAACTTCCGGCGGTCTTCCGATAAACTCTCAGAAACCATTCTATGGACTCCCGACAAACTCCTAAACTTCACGATTTGATCTTGGTGAGTTCCAACGAGCTTCTTCGGCAAGCTCCGATCTTTCTCGATGAGCTCCGCGAACTTCCAACGAACCTTCCGGCGAGCTTCTGAAAAACCCTTCGGCAAGCTCCCTACTCATTCTTGGCTAGTTCCGACAACATTCCCGACAAACCTTCGGACTTCCATCGAACTCTCGAACTCGCAACAAATCCTTTGTGCTTGACTCCGACACTTTGTTTCGCTTTATGTCTTAATCGTTATCGTAGTTAATACTGCACACACAAGCCAAAACTCTACTCCGATCTAGACAATTATTACAACGTGAATTGACATTTTGTTGCCCGGCACGTCATTGGTTGGCGCTTTGTTCGATTCTTCAGCGTATCGTCCACTCTTGCGGCTTGTTGCCCAATCGGCGGTTGACATCTGCAACCCCGGTATCCTTGGCGCAATTCTGCTCTTGGCCCGATGCCTGAGGTTCGAAGCCTTCTGCCATCCAATATCCTAACGTGATCTCCTCCGGCGCAACGTCAATTCCTCCTGCGTTAACTGTCTAATCCTAATCGAGTAGACCTGTATCACTCAAAATGTAGTTAAACATCTAAACACAATCAATTAGTTTCATCATCAAAATCCAAGATTCAACAAGTACATCAAGAACATGTCAATTTTTGGGACATGCCCTTGTTTCCGGGTCATCCAAGAAACAAAACTCGGTTGCACTATATGTTGAATCTCGGATTTTGATAATGAAATCAATTGATGGGTTAATTGATCTAATCCATATTATTGAAGTTAAGTGTACAGGATTAACTACGATAGCTTGAAAATATAAAGCAAGGATACCGGAGTCAAGTTTGATGGACGTTTGAGAGTCCGAAGATTCGTCAGGAATGTTGCCGGAACTAGCCGAAAATGAGTAGGGAGCTTGCCGAAGGGTTTTCGGAAGCTCGCCGAAAGGTACGTCGGAAGTTCATAGAGCTCACCGAGAAAGATCGTAGCTTGCCGAAGAAGCTCGTCGGGACTCGCCAAGATCAAATCGTTAAGTCTAGGAGCCTGCCGGGAGTCCGTAGAATGTTTTCCGAGAGTTTATCGGAAGACCACCAGAAGTTCGCCGGAAGCTCGCTGGAAGAAGTCTTGACTTTCGGACTTTGTAATAGCTTAGGAATTATCTTTAAATTCGTAGTTAGCATGTTAATTAGGGTTAGGATTAGGCGTTAATCCTATAACCCAAGTAGGGGCCAATTGGGCCCGAGTTTGGACTAGTTTGGGCCAAGTTTGGAGCCCAACCAGTGAGCTGAAATGATATAGGCGGTGGCACCGCCCAGAACCCGAGAACTGAGTGGTGGCACCGCTGGACTGAGCGGTGGCATTGCCCAGCACCCGAGAGGTCCGACGGTGGCACAGCCAGACTGGGCGGTGGCACCGCTATTACACTATCAGTGTCAGACATTGACAGGCGGTGGCACCGCCAGCCTTGGAAACCCAAGAGAATTCAAAATTTGGAGCCCAAATTTGAATCATCTTGGGGCCTATAAATACCCCTCAATTCTCAGTTGAGATTATAACTTTTGTGAAAGCAATAGATTGAGAAAAAGGTCTTAGAAAAGTCTTTAGCAAGTCTTGTCTTAAATTGCTTGAGTGTTCACCTCTGTTTTCCTCTTCAAAAATTGTAAGAGTGTGAACCACTTGTAAAAGGTTGTAAGAGGGGTATTTGTCCTTCCCCTTCAAAGAGATTTGCTAGTAGAAGTTGGGAGCCTCATAGAAGAAGGCTTCGCAAGTGGATATAGGTCATTAGACCGAACTACTTTAAATTGGTGTGTTCATTAATGTGTGAGTACTTACTTTTCTGCAATCGTTATCTACACAACAGCAAGTTTCCGGTCTTTACTTTACTCAAGTTACAATCAAAGCGAAATCTCCTTACATTTTACGGAATCATTTTCGAACTTACAAGTTTTAATCCATTGCACTAATTCACCCCCCCCCCCCTCCCCCCCTCTTAGTGCCGCTCCGATCCTAACAATTGTTATCAGAGCAAGGCTCACTCTCATATTTGGTTCGATACCCAAGAGAGATGGCTTACTTCGGCATGCATGAGGGTCATTCTATCACACGTCCACCTATGTTTAATGGGTCGGACTACACGTATTGGAAGACTCGTATGAGGATCTTCCTCATTTCCATGGATTTCGAGCTTTGGACTATTGTCGAAAATAGATTTAAAAAATCTTCTCTTCCGATGAGCGAATGGAATGAATCGGAGAAGAAGGTTTTTGCTTTAAATGCAAGGGCTATGAATGCCTTATTTTGTGCACTAGACAAAAATGAGTTTAATCGTGTTTTAATTTGTGATTCAGCTTTTGATATTTGGAGAACTCTTGAGGTCACTCATGATGGCACTAGCCGAGTGAAAGAGTCCAAAATCAACATCCTTGTGCACTCTTATGAACTTTTCCGAATGAAACCAAGTGAGTCTATCGGAGACACGTACACCTGTTTCACGAATGTCATTAATGGACTCAAAGCTCTTAGTAAAGATTTTTCTAACTTTGAACTAGTAAATAAAATCTTAAGATCCCTTCCTAAAAGTTGGGATCCAAAAGTTACGGCCATTCAAGAGGCCAAGGGCTTTAAAACATTCCCTCTTGAAAAACTTATTGGGTCTCTAATGACCTACGAAATGACGTGTCAAGATCATGACGAGCTCGAGAACCCCCTTCCAAAGAACAAGAAGGATATGGCACTCACATCACAAGAAGATCACTTGAAAGGAACATCAAGTGATGAGGACAGTGAAAATGACATTGCACTTTTGACTCAAAAATTTAAAATTATTTTAAGAAAGAACAAATTTAAAAATAACATAAAAAACAGACTTGAATATAAAAAGGACCAAGTGATATGCTATGAATGCAAGAAGCTGAGGCATTTCAAAAATGAACGCCCCCAAGCCAAGAAGAAGCAACCGAAGAAGAAGAAAGCTTTAAAAGCAACTTGGGACGATTCAAGTGATTCCGAAAGTGAAGAAGCTAGCAACAAAGAGGAGGCAAACTTCGCGCTAATGGCTTTAGGAGAAGAGGTATGTGATTTAATTAATGAAGATTTATCTTTTGAAGAACTCTCTATCGCTTTTCATGAATTATTTGATGAATGTAGAACTATTAGTAAGAAGTTAAATATCTTAAAGAAAGAGCATGTCTTACTACAAAATAAGTTTGATAGTCTTCAAAATCCTCCATGCTCTAAGTGTGAGCATTTAGAAGCAATAAAAAATGAAAATTTGCTACTTAAAGAAACCTTAAACAAGTTTAAGGTCGGTAGCAAAGGATTAGACATGATCCTTGCAAACAAGGGTCACATCGCAAATAGAAGTGGAATTGGATTTGTAAAAGGATCACATCAAAATCCTACCACTTTCATAAAAGGACCTACATTGCATGTTTCATCCTATATGAAATGTAACTTTTGTTGCAAATCCGAACATATTGCCTACAAATGTCCGTTTAGGAAAGTTAGTCCACATAAATTAATATGGGTTCCTAAAGGAACTATAAATAATTCAATAATGAATAACAAAATTAGTGGATCAATTTTTGAGGCACCCAAAATCAAATGGGTACCAAAAAATCATCCTCTTTTGTAGACAAACCCACAAGCTAGGAGCAAGACATGGTATCTCGATAGTGGATGCTCAAGACATATGAATGGAGATCCATCTCATTTTTCTATGCTCACTAGCAAAGAAGAAGGGTATGTCACCTTCGGAGACAACAACAAAGGCAAAATCATTGGCAAGAGAACCATAGGTAACAAATTAAGTTTTTCTATTGATGATATATTACTAGTTGATGGATTGAAACATAATCTCTTGAGTATTAGTCAATTATACGATAAAGGTTATATCGTTAGATTTGAATCAAATATGTGTATTATTGAAAAACCAAACAATAACATGACTATGATTGCATTAAAATAAAATAATGTCTATACCATTAATCTTGATGAACTAAGTAATGAAATGTGCTTCTCTGTTCTAAATGATGATGCTTGGCTTTGGCATAGGAGATTAGGCCATGCAAGCATGAAACTAATATCTAAAATCTCATCCAGAGAATTAGTACGAGGGATTCCAAATATGAAATTTATTAAGGACAAAGTATGCGATGCATGTCAACTAGGTAAACAAATAAAAACTAGTTTCAAACCAAAAAATCAAATTAGCACCACTAGACCATTACAATTGATCCATTTGGACTTATTTGGACCAATTGACACGACAAGTCTAGAAGGAAGCAAATATGCTTTTGTAATTGTGGATGACTATACTAGGTACACTTGGACCTATTTCTTAGTTCACAAAAGTGATTGTTTCAAGTGTTTCTCTAAATTTTGTAAACTCACTCGAAACGAAAAAGGCTTCACGATTTCATCAATTCGGAGTGATCACGGTGGCGAATTTCAAAACCGTGATTTCGAAAATCTTTGTGAAGTTAATGGATACAATCACAACTTCTCCACTCTAAGAAATCCTCAACAAAATAGAGTAGTTGAAAGAAAAAATAGAAACCTACAAGAAATGGCAAGAACTATGTTAAATGAACATAGTATACCCAAGTACTTTTGGGCCAAAGCCATGAATACGACTTGCTACATCATGAATAGGGTTCTAATAAGACCGTCTTCATCAAAAACTCCCTATGAATTATAGAATAATAAAAAATCAAATGTTTCTTATTTTAAAGTTTTCGGTTGCAAATGCTTTATTTTGAATGAAAAGGATGCCTTAGGAAAATTTGATGCTAAATCTGATGAAGGCATCTTTCTTGGTTACTCTTCCGTTTCTAAGGCTTTTCGTGTTTTTAACAAGAGAACCTTAGTTATAGAAGAGTCTATTCATGTAGTTTTTAATGAAATTTTTTATTTAAAGAAAAATAATTTTGATGATGATTTTGGTTTTGATAATTTGAATTTAAATGAACCCCCTCCTCAAAATAACAACTTGGATGCATCTTCTTCCGAAAATTCCTTACCCAAGGAATGGAAGTATATAGATGCTCATCCAAAGGAGCTAATTATAGGAGATACATCAAAAGGGGTTCAAACTCGACCTTATTTCAAGAATTTTTGTGCTAACGCCGCCTTCCTTTCTCAAATCGAACCTAAATGTATTGACAAGGCCTTAAAAGATGATTTTTGGGTCATTATAATACAAGAGGAATTGAACCAATTTGAGAGGAATGAGGTATGGAAGCTTGTTCTTAGACCTAGTGACCATTTAGTCATTGGTACTAAATGGGTCTTTAGAAACAAGCAAGACGAATGCGGTATCGTGGTTAGAAACAAGGCTAGATTAGTGGCCAAAGGTTTTAACCAAGAAGAAGGTATCGACTACTAAGAACCTTCGTTCCTGTGGCAAGATTAGAAGCCATTAGGATGCTCCTTGCCTATGCTAGTAGTAATAATTTTAAACTACTTCAAATGGATGTCAAAAGTTCCTTCTTGAATGGTTTTATTTTCGAAGAAGTATATGTCGAACAACCTCCCGGATTTGAAAATTCTCTTCTTCCTAATCATGTATTCAAATTGACTAAGGCTCTCTGTGGCTTGAAATAAGCTCCTAGAGCTTGGTATGAAAGGCTTAGTTTCTTTCTTATTTTAAATAATTTTACCAAAGGCGAGGTTCATACTACATTGTTTATCAAACACTTTGAAAACAATTTTCTTATTATGCAAATTTATGTTGACGATATTATTTTTGTTTCTTCGGATAAATCACTATGTGAATCATTTGCCAAATGTATGAGTCATGAATTTGAAATGAGTTTATTGGGTGAATTAACCTTCTTTTTAGGATTACAAATCAAACAACTTAGTGATGGTATATTTCTTAACCAATCTAAATATACATTAGAATTGTTAAAATGATTTAACATGAATAATTCAAAAGCAATAAACACCCCTATAAGTACTTCGACTAAGTTAGATATGTATGAAAATAGTGAAAATTTCGATCAAAAAACATATAGGGGAATGATAGGTAGTCTACTCTACCTCACCGCAACTAGACCAGATATCATGTTTAGTGTAGGACTTTGCGCTAGATTTCAATCTAATCTTAAATTATCTCATCTTAAGAGTGTTAAAAGAATATTTAGATATCTTAAATAAACTCTAAATTTAGGATTGTGGTATCTAAAATCTGATAAATTCGATTTAATAGCTTATGCAGATGTCGATTTTGGCGGATGCAGGATAGATAGAAAAAGTACATCTGAAACATACCAATTTTTAGGAGATACACTTGTTTCTTGGACTTCCAAGAAACAAAATTCAGTTGCACTATCTACGGTGGAAGCCGAATACATTGCTACAAGTGCATGCTGTGCACAAGTTGTTTGGATGAAAAATACATTAGAAGACTATGAAATTCACTTGAAAAACATTCCCATAAAATGTGATAATACAAGTGCCATATGTCTTATCAAAAATCCAATTCAGCACTCTAGAACTAAGCATATCAATATTAGGCATAATTTCATACGCGATCATGTCCTTAACAATAATGTCGTTTTAGAATTTATTGACACAAAACATCAATTAGCAGACATTTTTACAAAAGCCTTAAATGAAGACCAATTTGAATTCATTAGAAGGGAACTAGGCATGTTAAATTGTCCCTGAAAATAAGCTTGTTTGAATGTATTTTCTGAAAAATGTCTCATCCTTGTTCCATTCTTTTGTGGATTTGATTTCATCCTTCTCATTTGATTCCAAATGATATATTAAAGTACAACCCAATATCTTAACCTATCTTGAGTCAAACATCTCTGAAAAACAAAAGGGGGGAAGAAAGAATATTTTTTTCTCTTCCGTGGTATGCTAGCAGTGGCACCGCCAGAACCGGCGGTAGCACCGCCTGAGCGCTCGGGCGCTAGGCGGTGGCACTGCTCGTTTTGGCGGTGGCACTACCTGAGAGCCTCTTTATGAGCCGAAGGGTTAGGGCCGACGGTGACACTGCCCCCAACCCGTGAGAAACTGGCTCAAGCTCTCCTACAACCTCTCTAAACCAGCATTCCAACCTTTAGAAGCCTTGGAGAGGAATTCTTGTTGGTCCAAGCTCTCCATCTTCTAAGAAATTATCTATAAGGTAAAATCTGAAATCTTCCCTCTCTTCTCATTATTTTGTGTTAGAACCCTTGTAGATTCTAAACTTGGGGTTGATCTCTTTAGGGGATCGGCCTCCTTAGAACTCTATAGGGGTTCCTCCCTCCAAGTTGCTGCTCAAAGGCTGCAGAAAAGGTTCATCTATTGCTTAAGAAAAGAGAAGGAATACATGGCTATTTATAGGGCTTCTAAACCCTAACTCCTAATAGGACTCCTACTTAAGACTCTTACTTCTAACCAACTCCTAATATGACTCATACTCAAGACTCCTATTCCCTTACAACTCCTAATTCTTCTCTAAGAAAAAACCTCCTAACATAATGTCCCTTTCAATTAGGACTCTCCTAGTTAGAGTCCTAATAGAGTGTCCCTCTCAATTAGGACTCTCCTAGCTAGAGTCCTAACAAAATGTCCCTCTCAATTAGGACTCTCCTAGCTAGAGTCCTAACAGACCCGCCCTCTTCAAATTAGCCTTGTCCTCAAGGCTGAGTTTACATGAACTCAGGGAACCGGGTCTTCAGCTCCTCATATGGTTCCCATGTGGCGTCTTCAAGTGGTAGATTATTCCAATGCACTAGTACTTCAGTAGAGGGATGTCGGCGACGCATCACGATCCTACGATCGAGGATGGCCTGTGGTTGGGCTTGAATAACTCCATCCTCAGTTGTGTTGGGCAGTTGGATCTGGGGTGACTCGTGTTCTCCCAACTTGGGCTTTAGGCATGATACGTGGAAGACAGGGTGAATTTTGGCATCTTCAGGTAATTTAAGTCTGTATGCCACGGCTCCAATACGCTCTGTGATATGATAGGGCCCATAAAAACGTGGGGATAGCTTCATGGATGCTCGAGTGTTGATAGAGAGTTGCTTGTATGGTTGTAGGCGAAGATAAACCCAATCTCCAACTGAAAATTCTCTTTCACTTCGTCGTGTGCCGGCTTGCTGCTTCATTCTGGCTTGAGCGGTAGAGAGATTATCTTTTAACAATTGTAAGAGTTTGTCCCTATCAATCAATTCTTGGTCAACCTGATCTACCTTGGCCGATCCAATTACATACTTTGGAATCACAGGTGCTGGTCGACCATACAATGCTTCATAAGGGGCACATTTTGTAGATGAATGATATGTAGTATTATACCACCATTCGGCCCAAGGAAGCCATTTTGCCCACTCTTTTGGTCGGTCGCTAGCGAAACACCGGAGGTACGTCTCTAAGCACCTATTTACCACCTCTGTTTGGCCGTCAGTTTGTGGATGATATGCTGTGCTCATCTTGAGTTTGGTGCCTTGTAACTGAAATAAGTCGGTCCAAAATTTACTAGTGAAGATCCTGTCACAATCACTTACGATGGACCTTGGCATCCCATGCAGTTTAACAATATTTTCTATGAAAATCTGAGCAATACTAGCAGCAGTGTAGGGATTTCTCACAGCACAAAAATGAGCATATTTCGTAAGTCGATCAACCACCACGAGAATCGTGCTTTTACCTTTGGAAGATGGCAGCCCTTCAATGAAGTCCATGGAGATGTCAGTCCACACTGAGTCTGGTATAGGTAGTGGTTGTAGCTTCCCTGGATTTGCCATAGTTTCACCCTTGTGCTGTTGACATACATCACATTGTGCCACATATTCAACAATAATTTTTTTCATCCCTCTCCAATAAAAATTTTGCTTCACTCTTTTGTAGGTTCTTAGGAATCCAGAGTGCCCTGCTGAAGGTATAGAGTGCATTTCATGCAAGATGATTGCGATGCAAGGGGAGTCAGGTATAAGCACAATGCGACCTTTGTAGCGTAAATCCCTCGAATCCCAAGTGTAGTGGGCTATTGCACTTGGATCCTCCTCCAATTTTTTTATGATCTTGCTAATCTCTGGATCCTTCTTCCATTCTTCCCTAATGTCCTCGAGGAGACCGGTGGTAGGAAGGGAGATGGCTGAAACCTTAGCTTGTTCAGGTAGCCGTGAGAGTGCATCTGCAACAACGTTTTCTTTCCCCTTTTTGTAAATAATTTCATAATCAAATCCAAGAAGTTTGGTTACCCATTTTTGCTGCTCAGGGGATAATATCTTTTGCTCCAAAAAGTACTTGAGGCTTTTATGGTCAGTTTTAATTTGAAATCGCCGGCCGATCAGGTACGGTCTCCACTTCGTTACTGCGTGTACAATGGCAAGCATCTCCTTATCATATACTGACATATTTTGATGGGAGGGAGATAATGCCTTGCTAGTGTATGCGAGTGGTCGACCATTTTGCATGAGAACGACTCCAATTCCGACTCCAGATGCGTCGGCCTCAATGATGAAGGGTCTATTGAAATCTGGTAGCGCAAGCACCGGAGTCGTTGTCATGGCTGCTTTAAGTTTGTCGAAGGCAGCAGAGGCTTTGTCCGACCATTGGAAAGCATCTTTTTTCAGTAAAGAAGTGAGTGGTGCACTGATCTTCCCATAGTCCTTAACAAATTTTCGGTAGTAGCCCGTTAGTCCAAGGAACCCCCGCAGTAATTTCACGTTTGTAGGTTTCGGCCAGCCTTGCATTGCCTCAATTTTTGTTGGGTCTACTGCCACTCCTTCTTCTGATATTATATGCCCAAGGTACTCTACTTTTTGCTAGAGAAAGCTGCACTTTGGTTGCTTAACAAAAAGAGTATTCTCCCGAAGGATCGTCAAAACAATCCATAAATGCTGAAAGTGAGTCTCAAGAGAAGGGCTGTAAACGAGAATATCATCGAAAAATACTAGCACAAATTTACGAAGAAAGCTCTGAAATATATCATTCATGAGACTTTGAAAGGTTGAAGGAGCATTAGTGAGTCCAAAAGGCATTACCAAGAATTCATAATGGCCATCATGTGTGCGAAATGCAATTTTTGGAATGTCATCGTTACATACCCGAATTTGGTGGTAACCGGATCGGAGGTCCAACTTCGTGAAGACTCGAGCTCCTTTCAATTCATCAAGAAGTTCATCCACCACTGGTATTGGGTATTTGTCCTTGACGGTGATGCCATTTAAAGCTCGGTAGTCGATGCACATCCGCCAAGTTCCGTCCTTCTTGCGTACAAGTAGCACCGGTGAGGAATAGGGGCTGCAACTTGGTCGAATCACCCCTGTTTCAAGCATCTCCTTTACGATCTTTTCAATTTCATCTTTCTGGAGGTGAGGATATCGGTATGGTCGAGTGTTCGCTGGTGGCTTGCCCGGAAGGATAGGAATTCGATGGTCATGTTGCCGAGAAGGAGGAAGACCGCGCGGTTCAGCAAATATATCGGCAAATTCAGTAAGTAATTGGGCAAGATTTTGATCTTCAAATTCTATTTTCTTCCCCTCTGGTTGCTGCTGGAGGTGCATCAAAAAGGCACCATTTACCTTGTGTAAAACTTTCTCCATTCGTTGGGTCGAAACAGTGGTAACGTTGCTTCCGCGCTTCCCGCGTAGGATGATCTGCTTGCCCTTACATTAGAATTTCATAATTAATTTAGAAAAGTTCCAAGAGACATCACCTAGTGTAGTCAGCCATTCTATACCAAGCACTGCCTCATAGTCATCGATTGGTAGGAGGAAGAAATCGGTGATAATTTCTTGGTCTTGCAGTAATAGTTTCACTTGCGGGCATCTTTGGTCGCACTTTAGGATTCTACCGTCGGCAACCTTTACATCGAACTTGCTGCAACCTTCAATATGCAGTGCCATCCGAGCAGCAACTTTACTATTCAGGAAGTTATTAGTGCTACCCATGTCGATGAGAACAGTGATCGGCTGTTGTTTGAGAAGGCCTCCAACTTTCATCGTTTGCGGATTTGAATAGCCGGCTAGTGCGTGTACCGTAATGTCGGTCGGCTGTGGCTCTTCTTCCATATCTTCTTCTTCATGTTCAAGGCTCTCTTCTAGATGTTCAATGACCTCTTCTTCTACTGGTTCAATCATAAGAAGTCTACCTTTTTTATAGCGATGCTCGCGGCTCCACGGCTCGTCGCAATGCCAACATAACCCCTTCGCAGATCGCTCCCGAAGTTCTTCTCTTGTTAACCTTTTCGGTGCAGGAACTCGGTTGATAGTAGGGGGGGCTGAGGGCTTTAGTATTGTAGGTCGTGGAGTGATCCTTGTCCTCCGGGCTTCATGGTTCAATCGCTCCTCTTGAAGTCGTGCGAAAGAGATGGCTGCCATAAGCGTGTATGGTTGTCGCGCCTTAACTTCTCCCCGGATCTCCGGCTTTAAGCCCTCAATAAAAGTCCCCAATAACTGTTTTTCAGACCAATCACGAGTTTGATTAGATAACCTTTCAAACCTGGTTTGGTACTCCTGAATGGTAGAGGTTTGTCGGATCTTTGCTAGTTGTCCGTCAATGTTCTCGTAATAAGTTGGTCCGAAGCGGATCAGTAGTCCTTCTTTGAATTGTCGCCATGAAAGGGCTCCATAAGTGTGTTCAAACTAGTCAAACCATTGTATGGCATCCCCTTCAAGATGTATAGCTGCAATTTCCACCATGGATGCATCCGCAGTTTTATGGTACCGAAAATATCGCTCAGCGCGCGAGATCCAACCAATTGGGTCTCCTTCTTCCCATCTAGGGAAGTCCACTCTCATGCGCGAATAGTTGGGGTCGGTCATAGAGCCTCCCCTCTCTTGGAAGTCATCTCTTTGGGCATGATGTGATTGGTTAGAGCTCTCTCCTTGATGTGATTTCTTCGGGCTTGGTGGTCGGCCCAAACTGAATTCGGTAAGGAGAGTCCGAATCTTATCCTCCATTCGTGCCTCAAAGGCTTCAAATTTAGCATTGATTGCCTCCTCAGATGCCATAGTATATGACTCCAAATCTGTGATGTTAAGATCTATCTTTTGTTGACGAGTTAAAGGCATGTATAGGTTTGATAGAAATCAGTGAAAGTTTGCTGCAGAATTGTGTTGTCTTGTAAGAGCAGAATTATCATCGAAGAAACAGCGGTTTCTCGACGAAATCTCCACAAAAAATTTGAGAGATTTGAGGAGAGAGTTGACAGCAATATCTCAGTTTATATGATAGCAAGGATGTCCATCAAGAAAATTTCGACAGTAACAGCAAGAAAATTGGTGTAAGTTGCGATAGCAGAATTCTCGTCGAAAAATTTCAGCAACTTACGATGAAAATTTGCAGCAATAAAGGAACAAAATTTTTTTTTTTTTTTGGATTTTCGGATAGGAATAAATAAATTGCAGCAGCAGTAAGGTAGGAAACCAGAACCTGTTGCAATTCACGGGGAGATCAAAGGTTGATCTGCGGTGGTGGAGATGATGGTGGAATTGGGCGACGATCTTTTAAGCAATTGTGGGAATTGCTTTGGATGGTTGTGGAGGGTTGATGGATGGCTGTGGAAGGGCAGCGAGACGCCAAGAACGCTGCTCTGATACCAGGTGTTAGAACCCTTGTAGATTCTAAACTTGGGGTTGATCTCTTTAGGGGATCGGCCTCCTTGGAACTCTATAGGGGTTCCTCCCTCCAAGTTGCTGCTCAAAGGCTGCAGAAAAGGTTCATCTATTGCTTAAGAAAAGAGAAGGAATACATGGCTATTTATAGGGCTTCTAAACCCTAACTCCTAATAGGACTCCTACTTAAGACTCTTACTTCTAACCAACTCCTAATATGACTCATACTCAAGACTCCTATTCCCTTACAACTCCTAATTCTTCTCTAAGAAAAAACCTCCTAACATAATGTCCCTTTCAATTAGGACTCTCCTAGTTAGAGTCCTAACAGAGTGTCCCTCTCAATTAGGACTCTCCTAGCTAGAGTCCTAACAAAATGTCCCTTTCAATTAGGACTCTCCTAGCTAGAGTCCTAACATTTTGCCTACTCTTTACAGTTTCATCTATCATCTTGTCTAGATAATGGCTCCTAAGAGATCAAAAGGGAAAAGGGTTGAAGGAGATTCATATGACCAAGATCTTTTTAGATCCAAATAAGTAGCTCTTAGTTTCCAAATTTCGAAACAAGATGTATCCATAAGGGTAAACACGTTGATCTCATTGAACTAGGAAACCTAGAACCCATTAGGTGGTTTGTACATCTAGATGCCCTACCTCTCCTACAAATAAATGAACCAATTTATCCTAGGTTAGTTAGGCTATTTTATGTAAATTTATATGTGGATAACGATAGCCTAAGTACTTACCTACTAGGAACACAAATTAGAATTTTTGATAGTACTATCTGTGAACTAATTGGAATCACTAAAAATGATAGGGGCTGTTATTTTAGAGGTAAATGGGATGTCAATACAATCAGAGCAACTTACTCCGAAGCCGTCGAAACTATTTTTGCAAATCCGGACCTCAGCATAATACCCAAGAGTTGCGAGCACTTACTACCGTTTAACTCTAAAATTCTTTATCATATCATAACAAGTATACTATTCCCTAAGCAATTTTATCTTGATGAAATTAGTCAATTAGAGATAAGCACCATGTATTGAATTATGACCGGTCAACATAATTGTTTTGGATACTCAATCTGGCAACACATGCAGGATATTATAGCTAAAGACACTATGTTACCATATGGAGGGTTAATAACTCGATTCCTACTTGCCCATGACATTTGTATCCCACCCGATGAAGAAACAATTCAAAGTGATCGATATAACATCATTAATAGAAATCTGCTGAAAAGACTTAGGTGCACATTTAGCAATGGTATATGGGTTAGGCAACCTAGAAGGACTGATATAATTCCCCCACCAGTAGAACACCCCGAAAAACCAATTCTTAGGGCAAATGAATCTCCTCCTCCTTGTCCCTTTGGCGCAACACCTTCAGCTCCTATTTCATCCTCCGAAAAACTCATTATGGCAGAATTATATCAGATCAAATTGTTGAATCTCGGATTTTGATGATAAAATCAATTGATGGGTTAATTGATCTAATCCATATTATTGAGTTAAGTGTGCTGGATCAACTACGATAACCAGAAAACACAAATCAAGAATACCGGAGTCAAGTTCGATGGATGTTTAAGAGTTCGAAGAATCGTCGGAGATGCTGCCGGAACCAACCAAGGAGAAATCGGGAACCTGTCGGAATTTTCAGAAGTTCGACGAAGAGATCGTCGGAGGTTCACGGAGATCACCGAGAAGGCTCGGCTACTCGTTAAAGTCATCACAAGTTCGGGAGCTTGCTGGGAGTCCGTCGGAAGAAGTTCGTCGGAAAGCTCGCCGGAACAAGACTCGACGTTCGCGGCTGAAAACTTGCTTAGGATGTGTTTTGTTATGTAGTTCACTTGTAATTAGGATTAGGATTAAGAGATAATCCTATATCCTTATTAGGGGCCAACTGGGCCCAAAATTAGAATTGGTTTGGGCTAAATTTGAAGCCCAAACAGTGAACCGAAGGGTCTGGCGGTGGCACCGCCCAGCACTGTCAATGTCTGACAGTGATAGGCGGTGGCACCGCCAGCATCGGGAACCCAAAGAGAATTCAAATTTTGGAGCCCAAATTTGAATCCTCTTGAGACCTATAAATACCCCTTAAATCTCAGCTGAGATTACAACTTTTTGAGAAGCAATTGATTGAGAGAAAAGTCTTAGAAAGTCTTAGCAAGTCTTGTTTTCAATTTGCTAGAGAGTTCTCCTCATTCTTTCTTATTGAAAATTTATAAGAGGTTGAACTGCTTGTAAAAGGTTGTAAGAGGCGTATTTGCCCTTCCATTTCAAGAGATTTGCTAGTGGAAGGTGGGAGCCTCATTGAAGAGGGGCCTCGCAAGTGGATGTAGGTCATTTGACCGAACCACTCTAAAATCGGCGTGATCTCTGGTTTGCATTTCATTATTGCTATTTACATTACTGTAAACCTTCTTTGATACTTTATTTCCATATTACCTTTGCTGCACAACTTTAAGAATACGCTTTCAAGTTAAGCTTTTCATGTTCCGTTCTTATCGTACGAAAGATTTGTCGAAACCAACGTTTTAATCCGCTGCACTAATTCACCCCCCCCCTCTTAGTGCCGCTCCGATCCTAACAATTGGTATCAGAGCTAGGCTCACTCTCATATTTGGTTTGATACCCAAGAGAGATGGCTTACTCCGGCATACATGAGGGTCATTCGATCACACATCCACCCTTGTTTAATGGGTCGGATTATACTTATTGGAAGACTCGTATGAGGATCTTCCTCATTTCCATGGATTTCGAGCTTTGGACTATTGTTGAAAACGGATTTCAAAAATCTTCTCTTCCGATGAGCGAATGGAATGAATCGGAAAAGAAGGTTTTTGCTTTAAATGCAAAGGCTATGAATGTCTTGTTTTGTGCACTAGACAAAAATGAATTTAATCATGTTTCAATTTGTGATTTGACTTTTGATATTTGGAGAACTCTTGAGGTCACTCATGAAGGCACTAGCCGAGTGAAAGAGTCCAAAATCAACATCCTTGAGCACTCTTACGAACTTTTCCGAATGAAACCAAGTGAGTCCATCGGAGACATGTACACCTGGTTTACGGATGTCATCAATGGACTTAAAGCTCTTGGTAAAGATTTTACTAACTTTGAACTAGTAACTAAAATCTTAAGATCCCTCCCTAAAAGTTGGGATCCAAAAGTTACGGCCATTCAAGAGGCCAAAGACCTTAAAGCATTCCCTCTTGAAGAACTCATTGGGTCTCTAATGACCTACGAAATGACATGTCAAGCTCATGACGAGCTCGAGAACCCCCTTCCAAAGAACAGGAAGGATATGGCACTCAAATCACAAGAAGACCACTTGAAAGGAACATCAAGTGATGAGGACAGTGACAATGACATTGGACTCAAAAATTTAAAAAATATTTAAGAAAGAATAAATTTAAAAATAATACAAAAAATAAATTCGAACAAAAGAAGGACCAAGTGATTTGCTATGAATGCAAAAAACTGGGACACTACAAGAACGATTGTCCTCAAGCCAAAAAGAGAACATCAAAGAAGAAGGCGCTCAAGGCAACGTGGGATGATTCAAGCACGTCCGAAGAAGAGGAGTCCAACACCGAGCAAGTTGCTCATTATGCCCTAATGGCCATCGGAGAAGAGGTAACATATTTAATTGATGCAGATTTACCTTATCATGAATTATTAAATGCTTTCCATGAGTTATTTGATGAATGTAAGACAATTAGTAGAAAATATAAATTGCTAAAAAAGGAGCATGATAGTCTCACTTGTGATATCAATAAATTAAAAACTGAATATCATGATAGTTTAGCTCCATGTATAAAATGTCATGATCTAGAATCTCTCGAAAAGGAGAACTTGCTACTTAAGGACACCTTGAAGAAATTCGAGGTTGGTAGCAAATCTTTGAACATAATCCTTACAAATAAGGGTCACGTTCCTAAAAGAAGTGGAATCGGATTTGTGAGAAGTCCTCACCAAAATCCAACCACCTTCATTAAAGGCCCTATCTTACATGTTCAACACCAAAGCAATTGCAACTTTTGTTGCAAATATGGACATAAAACTTATAAATGTCCATTCAAGAAGATTAGTCCGAACAAACTAATTTGGGTTCCTAAAGGAACCATGATCAATTCTATGCAATATGATGAACAAGTTAAATCAGTTTTTAAGGCACCCAAAAGAAAATGGGTACCTAAAAATAATCCCTTCTTGTAGAAACATATACCATCACAAGCTAGGAGCAAGAGATGGTATCTAGATAGTGGATGCTCAAGACATATGACTGGAGATCCATCTCATTTCTCTATGCTCACTAGCAAAGAAGAAGGGTACGTCACCTTCGGAGACAACAACCAAGACAAAATCATTGGCAAGGGAACTATAGGTGACAAATTAAAATTTTCTATTGACGATGTCTTATTAGTTGATGGATTAAAACATAATCTCTTGAGTGTTTGTCAATTATGCGATAAAGGTTATATCGTTAGATTTGAATCAAATGTGTGTATTATTGAAAAACCAAACCATAACATAACTATGATTGCATTAAAACAAAATAATATCTACACCATCAACCTTGATGAACTAAGTAATGAAATGTGCTTCTCCGCTTTAAATGATGATGCTTGGCTTTGGCATAGGAGACTAGGCCATGCAAGCATGAAACTAATATCTAAGATCTTATCTAGAGAATTAGTGTGAGGAATTCTAAATATAAAATTTATTAAGGACAAAGTATGCGATGCATGTCAACTAGGTAAACAAATAAAAACTAGTTTCAAACCAAAAACTCAAATTAGCACCACTAGACCATTACAATTGATTCATTTGGACTTATTTGGACCAATTGACACGACAAATCTAGGAGGAAGCAAATATGTGTTTGTAATTGTGGATGACTATACTAGATACACTTGGACCTATTTCTTAGCTCACAAAAGTGATTGCTTCAAGTGTTTCTCTAAATTTTGTAAACTCACTCAAAACCAAAAAGGTTTCATGATTTCATCAATTCAGAGTGATCACGGTGGCGAATTTCAAAACCATGACTTTCAAAATTTTTATGAAGTTAATGGATACAATCACAACTTCTCCACTCCGAGGAATCCCCAACAAAATGGAGTAGTTGAAAGAAAAAATAGAAACCTACAAGAAATGGCAAGAACGATGTTAAATGAACATAGTCTACCCAAGTACTTTTGGGCCAAAGTCGTAAATACGGCTTGCTACATCATGAATAGGGTCCTAATAAGACAATCCCTATCAAAAACTCCCTATAAATTATGGAATAACAAAAAACCAAATATTTCCTATTTTAAAGTTTTCGGTTGTAAATGCTTTATTTTGAATGAAAGGGATGCCTTAGGAAAATTTGATGCTAAATCCGATGAAGGCATATTTCTTGGTTACTCTTCCGTTTCTAAGGCTTTTCGGGTTTTTAACAAAAGAACCTTAGTAATAGAAGAGTCTATTCATGTAGTTTTTAATGAAATTTCTAATTTAAAGAAAAATGATTTTGATGATGATCTTGGTTTTGATAATTTGAATTTAAATGAACCTCCTCCTCAAAATAGCAACTTGGATGCACCTTCTTCCGAAATTTCCTTACCCAAGGAATGGAAGTATATAGATGCTCATCCAAAGGAGCTAATTATAGGAGATACATCAAAAGGGGTTCAAACTCGTTCCTCTTTCAAGAATTTTTGTGCTAACGCCGCCTTCCTTTCTCAAATCGAACCTAAATGCATTGACGAGGCCATAAAAGATGATTTTTGGGTTATTGCAATGCAAGAAGAATTAAATCAATTTGAGAGGAATAAGGTATGGAAGCTTGTTCCTAGAACTAGTGACCATTTAGTTATTGGTACTAAATGGGTCTTTAGAAACAAGCAAGACGAAAATGGTATCGTGGTTAGAAACAAGGCTAGATTAGTGGCCAAAGGTTTCAACCAAGAAGAAGGTATCGATTACGAAGAAACCTTCGCTCCCGTGGCTCGATTAGAAGCCATAAGGATGCTCCTTGCCTATGCTAGTAGTAATAATTTTAAACTATTTCAAATGGATGTCAAAAGTGCCTTCTTGAATGGTTTTATTTCCGAAGAAGTATATATCGAACAACCTCCCGGATTTGAAAATTCTCTTCTTCCTAATCATGTATTCAAATTGACTAAGGCTCTCTATGGCTTGAAACAAGCTCCTAGAGCTTGGTATGAAAGGCTTAGTTCCTTTCTTATTTTAAATAATTTTACCAAAGGCAAGGTTGATACTACATTGTTTATTAATCATTTTAAAAATAATTTTCTTATTGTGCAAATTTATGTTCACGATATTATTTTTGGCTCTTCGGATGAATCACTTGTTAGGATCGAGAGCACTAAGAGGGGGGGGGTGAATTAGTGCAGCGGAAATCTTACAGCGATTAAAACCAAAAGCTGCGTTCGTTCAATAAAAACTATTATGATGCAAAAAGCTAATTCTCAGTTTGTATCTAAGTGCAGTTTGCGTCTAAACGCAGATTGCGTCTAAGCGCAGTTTGCGTCTAAACACAGTTTGCGTCTAAGCGCAGTTTGCGTCTAAGCGCAGTTTACGTCTAAACGCAGATTTACGTCTAAACTCAGATTTACGTCTAAACGCAGTTTTACGTCTAAACGCAGATTTACGTCTAAACGCAGTTTTACGCCTAAACGCAGATTTACGTCTAAACTCAGATTTACGTCTAAACGCAGTTTTACGTCTAAACGCAGATTTACGTCTAAACGTAGTTTTACGTCTAAACGCAGATTTACGTCTAAACGCAGATTTACGTCTAAACGCAGTTTTACGTCTAAACGCAGATTTACGTCTAAACGCAGTTTTACGTCTAAATGCAGTTTGCGTCTAAATGGAATCAAGACGTAAACGAAAACTGCACAGAACCTTGTTCGTAAAAACGCAGAAGACAGTTTGCAGTTGTAAATGAAATCAAGACGTAAACGTAAACTACACAGAACCTTGTTCGTAAAAGCGCAGAAGACAGTTTGCAGTTGTAAATGAAATCAAGACGTAAACGTAAACTGCACAGAATTCGTTCGTAAAAGCGCAGAGAGCAGAGGCTAAGTAGGAGGTTTGCAGTAATGATAAAGTGCTCAAAATAAACGCAAACCAGAGATTTAGAGTGGTTCGGTCAGTCTTGACCTACTCCACTTTTGGCTTCCTCCACCGATGAGGTCACCGACGTCAACTAGAAGCCTTCCTTCAATAGGCGAAGGCCAACTACCCTCTTACAGATTCACTCCTTTTGATGGGCTTAGGAGACAACCCTTACAAATGTTTTCTCTCCTCTCTTTACAACTCAAACTTGAAGAACAGAAGGAGGAGGAAAACTAGTAGTTTTGAGCTCTAAGAACCACTGAAAAGATCAAGATTTCGGCTTGAGTTCTTGCTCTCTCAGTGCTAAATGGGTGGGGTATTTATAGGCCCCAACCCAATTCAAATTTGGAGCTCAAAACGATCAAATCCTGGAATTCCGGGATCAGGCGGTTGCACCTCCTGACTGGAGAGGTTGCACCGCTTGGTAGAGCTCGAAGACTGAGCCCAGGCGGTGCCACCTCTTGACAGAGGCGGTTGCACCTCTCTGCCAGAGCTCGAAGACTGAGCTCAGGCGGTGCCACCTCCTGGCTGGGGCGGTTGCACCTCCCAGTCTCGCTGGGAGACATAGCCTGGGCGGTGCTACCTCTTGGCTGGGGCGGTGCCACCTCTTTCACTATTTCAGCTCACTTGGTTTGGCTCCAAACTTGGCCCAAACCAGTCCGAACTTGGGCCTAATTGACCCCTACTTGGGTTATAGGATTAACACCTAATCCTAACCCTAATTAACGTGCTAACTATGATTTTAAAGACATTTTATAAGCTATTACAATGTCCGCAAGTCAAGACTTCTTCTGGCGAGCTTTCGGCAAACTTCCGACGGTCTTCCGATGAACTCTCGGAAACCATTCTGCGGACTCCCGGCAAGCTCCTAGACTTCATGATTTGTTCTTAGCGAGTTCCAACGAGCTTCTTCGGCAAGCTCCGATCTTTCTCGGCGAGCTCCGCGAACTCCCAACGAACCTTCGGACTTCCGTCGAACTCTCGAACTCGCAACAAATCCATCGCGCTTGACTCCGACACTTTGTTTCGCTTTATGTCTTCATCGTTATCATAGTTAATCCTGCACAATTAAAACAAAACTTCGATCGAGACAATTAATCCTAAGCAATTAACCAAGTTGTCCGGCATGTCATTGGTCCCTCGACGCTTCGTCTGATTCTTCGGCGCATCGTCCTCTCCTGCGGCCTATTGCCCAATCGGCCAGTTGACTCCGCAACTCCGATATCCTTGGCACAATAACCGCTCTTCTTGGCCCGATGCCCGAGTCCACTGCCCGAAGCCTTCTGTCGATACGTCGACCGATCTACCGGCCTGACGTCCAATCTTCTGACATGTTCCTCCGGCACAACATGATTTTCCTGCTTTAATTGTCTCATCCTGATCAAAGCATCCTGCGTCACTCAAAACGCATATTAAATCATAAACATATATCAAGTAGTTTCATCATCAAAATACGAGATTCAACATCACTATGTGAATCATTTGCCAAATGTATGAGTCATGAATTTGAAATGAGTTTAATGGGTGAATTAACTTTCTTTTTAGGATTACAAATCAAACAACTTAGGGATGGTATATTTCTTAACCAATCTAAATATACATTAGAATTGTTAAAACGATTTAACATGGATAATTCAAAAGCAATAAACACCCCTATGAGTACTGCGACTAAGTTAGATATGGATGAAAATAGTGAAAATTTCGATCAAAAAACACATAGGGGAATGATAGGTAGTCTACTCTACCTCACCGCGACTAGACCGGATATTATGTTTAGTGTAGGACTTTGCGCTATGTTTCAATCAAATCCTAAATTATCTCATCTTAAAAGTGTTAAAAGAATATTTAGGTATCTTAAAGGAACTCCAAATCTAGGACTGTGGTATCCAAAATCTGAAAAATTTGATTTAATAGCTTATGCAGATGCCGATTTTGGCGGATGCAGGATAGATAGAAAAAGTTCATTTGGAACATGCCAATTTTTTGGACATGCACTTGTTTCTTGGACTTCCAAGAAACAAAATTCAGTTGCACTATCTACGGCGGAAGCCGAGTACATTGCTGCAAGTGCATGCTGTGCATAAGTTGTTTGGATGAAAAATACATTAGAAGACTATGGAATTCACTTTAAAAATATTCCCATAAAATGTGATAATACTAGTGCCATATGTCTTACTAAAAATCCAATTCAGCACTCTAGAACTAAGCACATCAACGTTAGGCATCATTTCATACGCGATCATGTTCTTAACAATGATGTTGTTCTAGAATTCATTGACACAAAGCATCAATTAGCAGATATATTTACAAAAGCTTTGAATGAAGATCAATTTGAATTCATTAGAAGGGAATTAGGTATGTTAAATTGTCCCTAAGAATAAACTTGTTTGAATGGATTTTCCGTAAAGTTTTTCATCCTCTCTCCGTTCCTCGGTGAATCCAATCCTTCTCTTTTGATTCTAAATGACATGTTAAATTATCCTATCTTGAGTCATACACCGCTCCCATCTGATTAAGATTAATGATTTTATGATATTTTGTGAATCTCGAAATTGATTTTGATGGCTTAATTATGAGTTTCAAGTTGACAATTTGAATTTAAATGAGTTCGAATTATGATCTTACTACTTGAATTTTTTTTTTTTACTCACAATCTCTTCCTTGTACACCTACAATTTTTGTTATTTATAGAAAAAAGAGATTTGATAAAATGAATGAATGTTGAATTTTCCTTTATGATGAACTCTGCGTAAATATTTTAGCATACTTTTGGATGATAAAATTTTTGTATGATCAATGTTATAATCACAAATTATGTGCTTCAAGTCTCATCCCATTTTTTGTTGATGACAAAGGGGGAGAAAAGTGATGAATTGTACCATTTTGATAGCATGACTTATATGAATTGCAGAAGCTTGTATGAATGTCTTATATGCCTTGCAAAATGCCCTGTAAAATCCTTGAGAATATCACAAGATTGATTGATCATATTGAAAGCATGCCTAACATGTATATCCTGAAATTCATGTTGAAAATCTTTATCTCCTGTCGTAGTAAAAATTGTCTCATATCATTCGACTTGAAAATGATTTTCATCGAAGTTTTGCAATTACTTATGCTTAATGAGAATAACGATAAGTTCTATGGTTAGAACTTATCAGTTTATGCTTGAATTCAATGGGATGGAATTCAAGTGTTTTTAGTTTCTCATAATATGGCATATAGATAGGGGGAGTTATGTTTAACTCCGTCATCAATCGATTGTCATCATCAAAAAGGGGGAGATTGTTGAATCTCGAATTTTGATGATAAAATCAATAGATGGGTTAATTGATCTAATCCATATTATTGAGTTAAGTGTGCAGGATTAACTACGATAACCAGAAAACACAAAGCAAGAATACCGGAGTCAAGTTCGATGGACGTTTAAGAGTCCGAAGAATCGTCGAAGATGCTGCCGGAACCATCCGAGAAGAAATCGGGAACCTGTCAGAATTTTTGGAAGTTCGCCGAAGAGATCGTCGGAGGTTCATGGAGATCACCGAGAAGGCTCGGCTACTCGTTAAAGTCATCACAAGTTCGGGAGTTTGCTGGGAGTCCGTCGGAAGAAGTTCGTCGGAAAGCTCGCCGGAACAAGACTCGACATTCACGGTTGAAAACTTGCTTAGGATGTGTTTTGTTATGTAGTTCACTTGTAATTAGGATTAGGATTAAGAGATAATCCTATATCCTTGTTAGGGGCCAACTGGGCCCAAAATTAGAATTGGTTTGGGCTAAATTTGAAGCCCAAACAGTGAACCGAAGGGTCTGGCGGTGGCATCGTCAGACTGGGCGGTTGCACCGCCCAGCACCCGAGAGCTGGGCGGTGGCACCGCCCAGCACTGTCAATGTCTGACAATGACAGGCGGTGGCACCGACAGCATCGGGAACCCAAAGAGAATTCAAATTTTGGAGCCCAAATTTGAATCCTCTTGAGGCTTATAAATACCCCTCAAATATCAGCTGAGATTACAACTTTTTGAGAAGCAATTGATTGAGAGAAAAGTCTTAGAAAGTCTTAGCAAGTCTTGTTTTCAATTTGCTAGAGTGTTCTCCTCCTTCTTTCTTACTGAAAATTTGTAAGAGGTTGAACTGCTTGTAAAAGGTTGTAAGAGGGGTATTTGCCCTTCCATTTCAAGAGATTTGCTAGTGGAAGGTGGGAGCCTCATCGAAGAGGGGCCTCGCAAGTGGATGTAGGTCATTTGACCGAACCACTCTAAAATCGGCGTGATCTCTGGTTTGCATTTCATTATTGCTATTTACATTACTGCAAACCTTCTTACATGCTATATTTCCTTATTACCTTTGCTGCACAACTTTAAGAATACACTTTCAAGTTAAGCTTTTCAAGTTCCGTTCTTATCGTACAAAAGATTTGTCGAAACCAACGTTTTAATCCGCTGCACTAATTCACCCCCCCCCTCTTAGTGCCGCTCCGATCCTAACACAAATCACAGCAAGACCAACTCAAATCGCACCAAGAACAAATTCAAATCCAACAAATTGAAATTTTGAAGGAACTACGACAAATGAATAAAAAAATAGATGTCATGTATCAGCACTATGGATTACCTCCTAAGGATTAATCGATGTATCTTCTTATTCTATTCTGTTTACTCTTAATGTCAAGTTAGAAGTTTGTCATGTTCTTTTGAACGAAAACTGAAGCTTCTTTTGAGATGTATTTTTAAATTTTTGAAAAATGCTGAGTTGTTCTAGATGAATGTTGAATTTTTTAAGATAAATTCTGGATAAATATTTTCAGTGAGATTAATTTTGAATGATGAATTTTGTATGATTAATCTTGATGTTGAATTCTTTTTCTAATGATTTTATGATCACAATTTGTGTGCTTCAAGTCTCCTCTCCTTTTTGTTGATGACAAAGGAGGAGAAGTGATGACTTGTACCATTTCGATAGCATGACTTAATGAAAATGTCTTATGCGCATCGATAGCATGACTTAGTATGACTTAATGAAAATGTCTTATGTGCATCGATAGCATGACTTATATGATTTGCAAAAGCTTGTGTAATACAAATGTCTTATATGCTTGCAAAATCTTTGAGTATATCGCAAGTTCTTAGATTGGTTGATCATATGAAATCATGCCTCACATTTATATCATGAAATTAATGTTGAAAATTTTTATCTCTCGTCGTAGTGAAAATTATCCTTTATCATTTGACTTAAAAATGATTTTCATAGCTGAAATACGAAGTTTTGTATTTGCTCATGCTTAAAGAGAATAACGATAAGTTCAACCGTTAGAACTTATCGGTTTATGCTTGAATTCAAAGGGATGGAATTCAAGTGTTTTTTATCTTCTCATAATATGGCATATAGATAGGGGGAGTTATTTTTAACTCCGTCATCAATTGATTGTCATCATCAAAAAGGGGAGATTGTTGAATCTCGGATTTTGATGATGAAATCAATTGATGGGTTAATTGATCTAATTCATATTATTGAAGTTACGTGTGTAGGATTAACTACGATAGCCTGAAAACATAAAGCAAGGATACCGGAGTCAAGTTTGATGGACATTTGAGAGTCCGAAGATTCGTCGGGAATGTTGCCGGAACTAGCCGAAAATGAGTAAGGAGCTTGCCGAAGGGTTTTCGGAAACTCGCCGGAAGGTACGTTTGAAGTTCGCGAAGCTCACCGAGAAAGATCGTAGCTTGCCGAAGAAGCTCGTCGGAACTCGCCAAGATCAAATCGTGAAGTCTAGGAGCTTGTCGAGAGTTCGCAAAATGTTTTCTGAGAGTTTATCAAAAGATCGCCGGAAGTTTGCCGGAAGCTCGCCGGAAGAAGTCTTGACTTACGGACTTTGTAATAGCTTAGGAATTGTCTTTAAATTCGTAGTTAGCACGTTAATTAGGGTTAGGATTATGTGTTAATCCTATAACCCAAGTATGGGCCAATTGGGCCCGAGTTCGGACTGGTTTGGGCCAAGTTTGGAGCCCAACCAATGAGTTGAAATGATATAAGCGATGGCACCACCAGATTAGGCGGTGGCACTGCCCAGAACCCGAGAACTGAGCGGTGGCACCGCTGGACTGAGCGGTGGCATCGCCCAGCACCTGAGAGGTCCGGCGGTGGCACCGCCAGTACACTATCAGTGCTAGACACTGATAGGCGGTGGCACCGCCACCGATAGGCGGTGGCACCGCCAGCCTCGGAAACCCAAGAGAATTCAAAATTTGGAGCCCAAATTTGAATCATCTTGGGGCCTTATAAATATCCCTCAATTCTCAGCTGAGATTACAACTTTTGTAAAAGCAATAGATTGAGAAAAAGGTCTTAGAAAAGTCTTTAGCAAGTCTTGTCTTAAATTGCTTGAGTGTTCACCTCTATTTTTCTCTTCAAAAATTGTAAGAGTGTAAACCACTTGTAAAAGGTTGTAAGAGGGGTATTTATCCTTCCCCTTCAAAGAGATTTGCTAGTGGAAGTTGGGAGCCTCATTGAAGAAGGCTTCGCAAGTGGATGTAGGTCATTTGACCGAACCACTTTAAATTGCATGTTCATTAATGTGTGAGTACTTAATTTTCTGTAATCGTTATCTACACAACAGCAAGTTTCTGGTCTTTACTTTACTCAAGTTACAATCAAAGCGAAATCTCTTTACATTTTACGGAATCATTTTCGAACTTATAAGTTTTAATCCGCTGCACTAATTCACCCCCCCTCCCTTAGTGCCGCTCTGATCCTAACACTATCAACAACCGAAGCTGAGTATATTGTAGCTAGTGCATGTTGTGCACAAGTTATGTGGATGAAAAACACATTAGAATATTATAAAGTTCATATTAAAAATATTCCCATTAGATATGATAACACAAGTGCAATATGTTTAACAAAAAATCTCATTCAACACTCAAGAACAAAACATATTGATATTAGACATCACTTTATATGAGATCATGTCACTAATCATGATATAATTATCGAGTTCATTGATACTAAATATCAACTAGCTGATATTTTTACAAATCCTTTAAGTGAAGAATAATTTGATTTCATTAGAAGAGAATTAGAAATGTTGATTTATCCGAATGCATGAACTTATTAAATTTATTTTTTAGACTTTCTTGATTCAATGATCAATCACTTAATTGTTATGATGAGAATTTTACATGATTACATGCCTTAATAATATGTTTGAAATTATGTGTTTTGGATGCAAAATTTCCTTGATGATAAGCATGTTTTACCTTCATGATTGTGTTTGAAAATCTATAGCAAAACCTTGTACGAATATATGAATTTTATTTTTGGACTTTCTTGATCCTAACAATACTGTCCGAATACATGATTTTGTATTTCTCTTCCGGACTTAATGGAGCTTTCATGAGCCTAAATGATTTTATATTAATGTATCAAGTTTATTTCTTATCAATGCTTTATGATTTTTGACATATGAAAATGCATCTCTCATAGATTTATCTTGAATTTTTAATCGAGAAAGGGATTTGATGAAATGATTCTTTCATATGAATTCCTTCTTAATGAAGGAAGATTTCCTTTTGAGATGAACACTTGCATGGATTTAATTCACATGCATATCTTGATCCATGTAAAAATGAAGTATGATTTAATCTCTTATCGTTTTGTTTAACTTCATTTAAGTAAGCTCACAATGGCTTTCCTCCTTCATGCAAACAGATAATGATAAATAAAAAGGAAGATGTAATGAAAGCTATCTCCATGTCATATTTCCTTGAAATGTTTGTATAATTGGTATTCTATCACTTATTATTGAAAAATGATATGAACCTTTCTATGACATGAATCATTACAACACTTATGCTTGAAATATGCTTAAATCATTCTCCTTTTCGTTGATGACATAGGAGGAGAAATATGTGGTAAATTGATGATAGAATTGTTATAATTGCTATGATTGCCATATTTGCATTATGTTAAGATATCAAAAGCTTACATCGTAATTTTACAAATTGATATCTTGCCATATGATAAATTGCTATGATAGAATGAATTGCTATGCATAGAGCTTACATTTGAAATATTTGCATTATGTTAAGATATCAAGAGCTTGCATCGTAATTTTATAATGTTGATATCTTACCATATGATGAATTGCTATGATTGCTTGTTAGGACCCTTTTTCTGAGTTTTTGAATAATGTTTATTGAGTCTGTTTAGTCTAGTTGTTTATTGAGCCGGTTTGGTTCAATTAGAGTCAAGTAGAGGTTTATTTAATATTTATTTATTATTAGAGTTCAAGTCCTGATGGACTCTGGGTGAAACTCTATAAATAGGGATGTAACTGCTTCTTTTCAATTATCTATGAAAAATATTATTTTGTCTTTTGACAAACCCTAGGAGGCCGATCCCCTCGAAGTGATCAAGGAGGGCCGATCCCCTCGAAGCGATCAAGGAGGCCGATCCCCTCGAAGTGATCATCCCCTTTCTCTTCTTCTTTTTTACGATAACACTTTAGGGCCTTATCATTTGGTATCAGAGCAACGATCCTTGGCGCAGCCCGCCGCAGCCTTGCTTCCCTTCTTCCCCACCACCACTACAAGGTAACTCTTTCTTCACCATTGTCGCTGCTTCTCCCCGGCCAACGACCTTCGACCACTACTCAACCTCCTCGCTGCCCCATCTCGTTAAAAAAAAAAAAAAAAAAACAAAAAGAAAGAAAGAGACAAGGGAGGAAGAAAAAGCCGCAGCCACCCCTGCGTCCCCTGCTTCCGGCCAGCCCACCCACCGCTGCTGATCTCCGACCAGCGCCCACCATCGCCCCGCTTCCCGGCCAGAGACCACCGCCGCCGCTGTTCCCCGGCCAGGAGATGACGCTGCCAGTGTCCATCCCAACCCTACTACCGTTGCCCGCCTCCCCTTGGGTCGCAGCCGCAGCCACTCGACCTCCCCTTCGTCGGCGATCATTGGTGATGCTGCTTCTAGCCGTGCCACCACTGCTGCCTCCTTCTTCACCGCCGCACTGCCTTTGCCAGCATCGCCAGTGGCTCCGGTTATGGTGCGATAGAAATAGAGCACCCTGTTTCCCATCTCCAACATCGCAACTTCCCGGCCAGCGATGACGCTCGCTACCTTTTTCTCCACCGCCGCCGCTGCTTCCTGATCGCTCGATCACCGCCGTTGCAAGGCAACCCTAACCAAGCCCCCCCCAGGTCGCAGCCACAGCCGCCGGTTGCTGTAGCCCCTCGTTGCAGCAGTTGTAGAAACAGAGCTTCCTCTGTTGCCGCAGCCCCTCGTCGATCGTAGCCGCGCCTCGAGCACCGTCGCCTTCCAACCGACCCACCACCACTGCCAGCCACCGTGAGGCGACCGTCGTTCGTCTCCTAGCCACCGCTTCCCCTTGGCTCGGGCGAGAACGACCGTTGCCACTCCCCCTTGCTCTGCCCCTTGGTGACTGAAATAGGGCAACAAACCGGTTGCAATCCTCTTGCTGCTGTGAAGCAGTCGCCGGTCCTCTTGCTGCTGCGAACGCCGGTTGCCACCACCGTTGCCGCTGCTGCCCAGCCAGCAACGACGCTGCTTGCCACCCAACCTACCACCGTCGATTCCTATTTTCCACTGCAGCCTCAACCTCGGCAATGCCACCGCAACTGCCCTCCAACAGCACACACAGCAAGCTCTTGTGCGGCCGCTTCAACCTCGGTGATGCACATACCGACTCCTCTTCTCAACCTCAGCCGCTTCAACGGCACCGTCATGTCCTCAATCGCACGTGATCCCTTGGCATCACCAACGCCTCCTTCTATAGTGCGGTAGAGATAGAGCAACGTTGCCTTCCATCCGCAATGTCGCAACCACCATAGCGATAGGCCGTTGGCGACGCTGCCCCCAGCCGCACCACCATCGCTGCCTCCTAGCCCTTAGTAGTAGCGATCCCTCCACGCAGCAACCACAGCAAGCATCGTTCTCTCCCATGCAGCGAACACAGCTACATCCCTGCATCCTCGCAGCAACCCTTCATTCCAATAGTGCTACCACCGATTGCATCACAACAACAGCACCGAGTAGGGCAATGATTTATGCCTTAGTCTTGACACCAGAAACAGGAGTTGAGATTACAGTTTTGCAATCTTACAAAATGGCCACCGATAACTCAATGAAAGCAGAAATGGAAGCATTGGAAATCAGAATTGAGAACCGGCTACAAGAAACACTTAATGATTTCAAAAAAAGACTACTGGAGAGCCTCAACAAATTTCCACAAGATGGGAGCTCAAGTTCTATGTTGCACAGATCTGAAAATACTGGAAAAGGACCCTAAGATTGTGACACAATCTGCTCATACATGAAGGTGGATGGACAACGCACCAAAATTTGTCAGACTTCTACAATGTTGGAATATCAGAGTAGGTTTGAAAGATTATCAAATCAAGCTAGAGATTAGTCGAAACGACAACTTCTACATTCCAGAGATTATTGAAGGACTTATTCCAGAGATCCGGTGTGAAGTTAAGGCTCGTCAACCCCGCACTATGATAGTTGCGATCTCATTCGCACATCTACATGAGAAAAAAATCAACAGGGAAAATCATGGAAACAGAAGTGACAACCACCAGATGATCAATATGCCACCCACCATATCTATTCCCAACTAAAGCCTTGACACCCGAGGACTAATCCAAGAAGAACTCAAGAAAAATTCAGCAAAGGGTTTGTATTATGATGAAAAATGGAGTATGGAGCACCAATGTAAACAAGGGCAACATATGATGATTGAGCCAATTAGAGAGGAACTGAAAGCAGAAGAGTTGGACTCCGATTATGAAGGTGTAGAAACTGATGAAGATATTGAAGCCATCACACATACAGTACATGCATTGGCTAGCTATGCTAACCCACAAACTATGAAAATCAGAGGAACTTTGAAGCATCAGCCTGTCACTATGTTGATTGATACGTGCAGCACTAATAATTTTATGGACAGGAAAGTTGTAGCCCGATTAGCTTACCGCATTGAAGGCTGTGATAGATTTGAAGTAAAGATTACTGATGGATGGATTTTAACTTGTGATAGCAAAGGCTAGGAGTTTCTTGCCATGATTACTACACTAAAAGATCGACCTGTTGCTTACACTATCAAAAAGTGGAGACCATATTTACTTGATCAACGGGTTGTGATGCGTTACAGATAGCCTATGATTGAAGTGCTGAAAGAGAAGCTCCCCGAGATTGATGCTGCTCAGCCTTGAGGACAAGGCTGATTTGAAGAGGGAGGAATTGTTAGGACCCTTTTTCTGAGCTTTTGAATAATGTTTATTGAGTCTGTTTAGTCTCATTGTTTATTGAGCCGGTTTGGTTTAGTTAGAGTCAAGTAGAGGTTTATTTAATATTTATTTATTATTAGAGTTCAAGTCCTGATGGACTCTGGGTGAAACTCTATAAATAGGGATGTAACTGCTTCTTTTCAATTATTTATGAAAAATATTATTCTGTCTTTTGACAAACCCTAGGAGGCCAATCCCCTCGAAGCGATCAAGGAGGGCCGATCCACTCGAAGCGATCAAGGAGGCCGATCCCCTCGAAGTGATCATCCCCTTTCTCTTCTTCATTTTTACGATAAGACTTTAGGGTCTTATCATTTGGTCTCAGAGCGACGATAAGACTTTAGGGTCTTATCATTGCTATCTTTCACATTTGAAATATGAAACTTGAAAATTGATGCCATGCCTTGACATCATTTTCAGAGAGAAACATCATGATAGGAATCATGATGGGGGTCTTGATAAGTTTAAATGAACTTAACTTATCAATATGTTTCTTGATTTCAAAGGCTTTGAATTCAAGAATGACTTATCTCAAGTATGGCATATAGATAGGGGGAGTTAAGGTTAACTCCCTCATCAATTGATTATCATCATAAAAAAGGGGGAGATTGTGGAATCTCATATTTTGATGATGAAGTCAATTATCATTTGGTTATCTAATCCATATGGTGAGATAAGTATGCAGGAGTAACTACGATGGTAGTAATACATGCAGCAGGTGTTGAGCCGGAGTCAAGACCAAGATCACGTTAGGGGTTCGAGAGTTTGTCGGAAGTCCGAACGGTCGTCGGAGGTTCTGCAGGAACAATCCGAGAAGTCCAGGAGCTTACCAAAGAAGCTCATCGGAACTCGCCAAGAGGATTGTCGCAAGTCTAGGAGTTTGTCGGAGCATCGCCGAGGGTTCATCGGATGTTCGCCGGAAGTTCACTGGAAGCTTGCCGGAAGAAGCGATTGACGCACCGAAACATGATTTGCAGCATTAATATCTTAAGTGTCATGGTTAGTAGGTAGATTAAGTTAGGATTGGGAGACGATCCCATTAACTTAATTTGGGGCCAATTGGGCCCTGAACAGACCCAAATTCGGCTGAATGGATTAGCCCATTCGGACCCAGAATTCCTGGCCGGCGGTGGCACCACCCAAGAGACTTGGTCTCCCAAGAATTCTGGGCAGTAGTACCACCCTTGTCAGGTGGTGGTACCGTCGGCAGTTATTACTGTCAGGTGATGGTACTGCCCAGACTGAGTGGTAGAACCACCCAATGTCAGATGCTAGGCGGTAGTACCACCCAGTTATGTTGGTGGTACAGCCAGGACCCCGGAAATCTACGAGATGACACATTTGAGCTCCAAATTCAAACCAGTTGGGGCCTATATAAACCCCACCCTTTCCTGCATGAAAGGGCACCAAAAGTTTACATTTATTCTGAGAATTTAAGAGCTTAAATGTGTTGTAAATGGCTAGAAGTTCTTCTCCCTCTTTCCTTCTAAGTTTTGATCATTCAAGAGAGGAGTGAAAATCTATAAGGGTTATCTCCTAAGCCCGTCAAAAGGAGTAAAGCTGTAAAAGGGTGGTTGGCCTTCGCCTATTGAAGGAAAGCCTCTAATGGACGTCAGTGACCTCATCGAAGGAGGAAGCCAAAAGTAGATGTAGGTCAAGATTTACCGAACCACTCTAAAATTACGGTGCTCTCTAGTTTTCTTTTATTCTTATTGCTTACCTTACTGCAAACCTCTATATGTGCTTTACTTCCTCATTACTTTTGCTGCACTCCTTTACGAACTCACTTTCAAGTTAAGTTTCTAAAAATGGTTTTACGTCGGAAATGATTTCATCGTACGAACTTCGTTTTAAATCATCGAAAGTTTTCCGCTGCACTAATTCACCCCCCCCCCCCCGCCCCCCTCTTAGTGCTCTTGATCCTGACAATTGGTATCAGAGCGGGGTTAACTCTCAAATGGATTAAAACCTAAGAGAGATGACACACGCTGGAAACCAAGAGGGCCACTCTATTACACGTCTACCCATGTTCAATGGGACGGACTACACCTATTGGAAGACCCGAATGAGGACCTTCCTTATTTCAATGAATTTTGAACTTTAGAATCTTATCGAAAATGGATTTTCAAAGTCTTCTCTTCCAATGATCGATTGGAATGAATTGGAGAAGAAGACTTTCGCTCTTAATGCAAAGGCTATGAATGCCTTATTTTGTGCGCTTGATAAAAATGAGTTCAATCGTATTTCGGTTTGTGAAACCACGTTTGATATTTGGCATACACTCGAAGTGACTCACGAAGGCACAAGTAGAGTGAAAGAGTCAAAAATCAATCTTTTGATACATTCTTTTGAACTTTTCCGAATAAAACTGAGCGAGACTATTGGCGACATGTACACCCATTTTACGGATGTCATCAATGGTCTAAAAGGACTCGGTAAAAGTTTTTCGGATTTTGAGCTCGTAAATAAGATTCTAAGATCCCTTCCTAAGAGTTGGGACCCTAAAGTCACTGCTATTCAAGAGGCTAAAGATTTAAACAACTTCCCTCTTGAAGAACTAATTGGGTCATTAATGACCTATGAAATGACTTGCAAGGCTCATTAAGAGCAAGAAGACATCCTTCCAAAGAATAGGAAGGATATGTCACTTAGAACTTTAGATGACCACTTGAGAGAAAACTCATGTGATGAGGACTGTGACGATGACTTGGCACTTCTAACATGGAAATTCAAAAAATTCATTAAGAGAAACAAGTTTAAAAATGACACAAAAAATAAATTTGAACCTAAAAAGGATCAAGTTATTTGCTACGAGTGCAAAAAGCTGGGACACTACAAAAGTGATTGTCCCCAAGCCAAGAAGAGAACATCAAAGAAGAAGGCACTCAAAGCAACATGGGATGACTCGAGTACGTCCAAAGAAGAGGAGTCCAATACCGAGCAAGTTGCTCATTATGCCTTAATGGCCATCGGAGAGGAGGTAACAAATTTTATTGATGCAGATCTATCATTTGATAAATTATTAAATGCCTTCCATGACTTATTTGATGAATGTAAAATAATTAGTAGAAAATATAAATTATTGAAAAATATACATGATAGTCTTATTAGCAATTTTGATAAATTAAAAACTGAATATCATGATAGTTTAGCTCAATATGAAAAATGTCATGATCTAGAAACTCTCCAAAAGGAGAACTTGCTACTTAAGGACACCTTGAAGAAATTTGAGGTTGGTAGTAAGTCTTTAAACATGATCCTTACAAATAAGGGTCACGTTCCCAAAAGAAGTGGAATCGGATTTGTGAGAAGTCATCACCAAAATCCAACCACCTTCATAAAAGGCCCTATCTTATAAGTTCAACACCAAAGCAAATGCAACTTTTGTTGCAAACATGGGCATAAAATATATCATTGTCAATTCAAGAAAATTAGCTCGAACAAACTAATTTGGGTTCTAAAGGAACAATGATAAATTCTATGCAACATGATAAACAATTTAGATCAGTTTTTGAGGCACCCAAAAGTAAATGGGTAGCTAAAAATTATCCTTTCTTGTAGAGACATACACCATCACAAGCTAGGAGCAAGAGATGGTACCTTAATAGTAGATGCTTAAGGCATATGACCGGAGATCCATCTCAATTCTCTAAGCTCACTAGTATAGACGAAGGCTATGTCACATTCGGAGACAACAAGGGTAAAATCATTGGTAAAGGAACCATAGGTAACAAATCCAACTTCTTTATTGAAGATGTTTTGTTAGTTGATGGTTTAAAACATAACCTCTTGAGCATTAGTCAATTATGTGATAAAGGGTATATCATCAAATTCGAATCTAATGCTTGCATCATTGAAAAACCACACAAAAACACATCTATGATTGCATTAAAATAGAATAACGTATACACCATTGACATCAATGATCTTTGCAATGAAATGTGTTTCTCAGTTTTGAATGAGGATGCTTGGCTTTGGCATAGGAGATTAGGTCATGTGATGAGGACTGTGACAATGACTTGGCACTTCTAACATGGAAATTCAAAAAATTCATTAAGAGAAACAAGTTTAAAAATGACACAAAAAATAAATTTGAACCCAAAAAAGATCAAGTTATTTGATACGAGTGCAAAAAGCCAGGACACTACAAAAGTGATTATCCCCAAGCCAAGAAGAGAATATCAAAGAAGAAAGCGCTCAAAGCAATATGGGATGACTCGAGCGCGTCCGAAGAAGAGGAGTCCAACACCGAGCAAGTTACTCATTACGCCTTAATGGACATCGGAAAAGAGGTAACAAATTTAATTGATGCAGATTTATCATTTGATAAATTATTAAATGCTTTCCATAACTTATTTGATGAATGTAAAACAATTAATAGAAAATATAAATAGCTGAAAAATAAGTATGATAGTTTTGTTAGCAATTTTGATAAATTAAAAACTAAATATCATGATAGTTTAGCTCAATGTGAAAAATGTCATGATCTAGAAACTCTCCAAAAGGAAAACTTGCTACTTAAGGACACCTTAAAGAAAATCGAGGTTGGTAGCAAGTCTTTGAATATGATCCTTGCAAACAAGGGTCACGTTCCCAAAAGAAGTGGAATCGGATTTGTGAGAAGTCCTCATCAAAATCTAACCACCTTCATAAAAGGACCTATCTTACATGTTAAACACCAAAGCAAATGCAACTTTTGTTGCAAACATGGACATAAAACGTATCATTGTCCATTCAAGAAAATTAGTCCGAACAAACTGATTTGGGTTCCTAAAGGAACCATGATAAACTCTATGCAACATAATAAACAATGTAGATAAGTTTTTGAGACACCCAAAAGTAAATGGGTACCTAAAAATTATCCTTTTTTGTAGAGACATTCACCATCACAAGCTAAAAGCAAGAGATGATACCTTGATAGTGGATGCTTAAGACATATGACCGGAGATCCATCTCAATTCTCTAAGCTCACTAGCATAGACGAAGGCTGTCACCTTCGGAGACAACAACAACGGTAAAATCATTGGCAAAGGAACTATAGGTAACAAATCCAACTTCTTTATTGACGATGTTTTGTTAGTTGATGGTTTAAAACATAACCTCTTAAATATTAGTCAATTATGTGATAAAGTATATATCGTCAAATTCGAATCTAATGCTTGCATCATTGAAAAACCACACCAAAACACATCTATGATTGCATAAAAACAGAATAACGTATACACCATTGACATCAATGATCTTTGCAATGAAATGTGTTTCTCGGTTTTGAATGAGGATGCTTGGCTTTGGCATAGGAGATTAGGTCATGCTAGCATGAAACTAATCACTCAAATATCATCCAAAGAACTTGTACGAGGAATTCCTCATATCAAGTTCCGAAAGATAATGTGTGTGATGCTTGTCAATTAGGACTACAAACTAAAAGTAGTTTCAAATCTAAGAATCAAGTAAGCACCTCTAGGCCCTTACAATTGATCCATATGGATTTGTTCAGACCAATCTCTACATCAAGCCTAGGAGGTAGCAAATACGCCTTTGTCATTGTAGATGACTATAGTGTTGAATCTCGGATTTTGATGATAAAATCAATTGATGGGTTAATTGATCTAATCCATATTATTGAGTTAAGTATACAGGATTAACTACAATAACCAGAAAACACAAAGCAAGAATACCAGAGTAAAGTTTGATGGATGTTTAAGAGTCCGAAGAATCATCGGAGATGCTGCCGGAACCAACCGAGAAGAAATCGGGAACCTGTCAGAATTTTCGGAAGTTCGCCGAAGAGATCGTCGGAGGTTCACGGAGATCACCGAGAAGGCTCGGCTACTCGTTAAAGTCATCACAAGATCGGGAGCTTGCTGGGAGTCCGTCGGAAGAAGTTCGTCGGAAAGCTCGCCGGAATAAGACTCGACATTCGTGATTGAAAACTTGCTTAGGATGTTTTTTTTATGTTATGTAGTTCACCTGTAATTAGGATTAGGATTAAGAGATAATCCTATATCCTGGTTAGGGGCCAATTGGGCCTAAAATTAGACTTGGTTTGGGCTAAATTTGAAGCCCAACCAGTGAACCGAAGGGTCTAGTGGTGGCACCGCCAGACTGGGCGGTTGCACCGCCTAACACCCGAGAGTTGGGCGGTGGCACCGCCTGGGCTGGGTAGTGGCACCGCCCAGCACCCGAGAGCTGGGCGGTGGCACCGCTTGGCTGGGCGGTGGCACTGCCAGTCCACTGTCAGTGTCTGACACTAATAGGCGGTGGCACCGCCACGAACAGGCGATGGCACCGCCAGCATCGGGAACCCAAAGAGAATTCAAATTTTGGAGCCCAAATTTGAATCCTCTTGAGGCCTATAAATACCCCTCAAATCTCAACTGAGATTACAACTTTTTGAGAAGCAATTGATTGAGAGAAAGGCCTTAGAAAAGTCTTAGCTAGTCTTGTTTTCAATTTGCTAGTGTCCACCTCCTTCTTTCTTGCTGAAAATCTGTAAGAGAGTGAACCACTTGTAAAAAGTTGTAAGAGGAGTATTTACCCTTTCCTTTCAAGAGATTTGCTAGTGGAAGGTGGGAGCCTCATCGAAGAGGGGCCTCGCAAGTGGATGTAGGTCATTTGACCGAACTACTTTAAAATCGGCGTAATCTCTGGTTTGCTTTTCATTACTGCTATTTACATTACTGCAAACCATCTTACTTGCTTTATTTCCTCATTACCTTTGCTGCACAACTTTGCGAATACGTTTTCAAGTTAAGCACTTCCGATTTTGATTTCTATCGTACGAAAGATTTGTCAAAACCGACGTTTTAATCCGCTGCACTAATTCACCCCCCACTCTTAGTGCCGCTCCGATCCTAACATATAGTAGATACACATGGAATTACTTCTTGAAACACAAAAATGAATGCTTTAAATATTTCACTAAGTTTTGTAAACTTGTTCAAAATGAAAAGGGTTTTATGATTACATCAATTCGAAGTGATCACGGTGGTGAATTTCAAAACCGTGATTTCCAAGAATTTTGTGAATCTAATGGATATAACCACAACTTCTCTACTCCAAGAAATCCTCAATAAAATAGAGTAGTAGAAAGAAAGAATAGAAATTTACAAGAAATGACAAGAACCATGTTGAATGAACATAGCCTACCCAAATATTTTTGGGCCGAAGCCGTAAACACTGCATGCTATATTTTGAATAGAGTTCTAGTAAGACCCTTACTCACCAAAACTCCCTATGAGTTGTGGAACAATAAAAAACTCAATATTTCATATTTTAAAGTTTTTGGGTGTAAGTGTTTTATCTTGAATGAAAAATATGTCTTAGGAAAATTTGATGCTAAATCCGATGAAGGAATTTTTCTTGGTTATTTTTCGGTTTCTAAAGATTTTCATATCTTCAATAAAAGAACTATAATTATAGAAGAATCCATTCATGTTGTTTTCAATGAGACTTCCGAAATCAAGGAAAATGATTTTGATGATGATGTTAATTTTATTTTTTTAAATTTAAATGAAACTCCTTCTCCAACTAGCAACTTGGATGTATCCACTTCCGAAACACCCTTACCCAAGGATTGGAAGTATGTAGATGCTCATCTTAAGGAGCTAATCCTAGGAGATACATCTAAGGGGGTTCAAACACGTTCTTCTTTTAAAAATTTATGTGCCAACGCCGCTTTCCTCTCCCAAATTGAACTTAAATGCATTGACGAAGCCATGAAAGATGATTCATGGATTATCGCAATGCAAGATGAGTTAAATCAATTTGAGAGAAATGAGGTGTGGAAGCTTGTTCCTAGGCCAAATGACCATTTAGTTATTGGTACTAAAAGAATCTTTAGAAACAAGCAAGATGAATCTGTTATCGTGGTTAGAAACAAGGCTAGATTAGTGGCCAAAGGTTTCAACCAAGAAGAAGGTATCGATTATGAAGAAACCTTCGCTCCTGTGGCTAGATTAGAAGCCATAAGGATGCTCCTTGCCTATGCTAGTAATAACAATTTTAAGTTGTTTCAAATGGATGTTAAAAGCACTTTTCTTAATGGCTTTATTTATGAAGAAGTTTATGTTGAACAACCTCCCGGATTTAAAAATAAAAGCCTCCCTAATCATGTATTTAAATTAACCAAAGCTCTCTATGGTTTAAAACAAGCCCCAAGGGCTTGGTATGATAGATTAAGTACTTTTCTTATTGAAAATAATTTCACAAAAGGCATAATTGATACCACATTGTTTATCAAAAATTTTAAAAATAATTTTCTCATTGTTCAGATTTATGTTGATGATATTATCTTCAGTTCTACGAATGAATCTTTTTGTGAATCTTTTGTTGAAACCATGAGTCTCGAATTTGAAATGAGTTTGATGGGAGAATTAACCTTTTTCTTAGGCTTACAAATTAAGCAACTAAGCAACGGCATCTTTATTAGTCAAACTAAATATGCCTTAGATTTGCTAAAAAGATTTAATATGAATAGCTCAAAAGCTATTAACACTCCTATGACCACCTCCACTAAGTTAGAAGTTGATGAAAGTGGAGAAAGCTTCGATCAAAAAACTTATAGGGGTATGATAGGAAGTTTACTTTACCTCACTGCAACTAGACCAGATATCATGTTTAGTGTAGGACTTTGTGCTAGGTTTCAATCGAACCCTAAGATATCTCATTTTATAGCGGTTAAAAGAATACCTAGATATCTTAAAGGTACCACAAATCTAGGATTATGGTATCCAAAATCCGAGAATTTTGAGTTAATTACGTATGCTGATGTAGATTTTGCTAGGTGTAGATTAGATAGAAAAAGCACATCAGGATCATGTCAATTTTTGGGACATTCCCTTGTTTCCTGGTCATCTAAGAAACAAAACTCGGTTGCACTATCAACAACTGAAACTGAGTATATTGTAGTGCATGTTGTGCACAAGTTGTGTGGATGAAAAACACCTTAGAAGATTATAAAGTCCATCTTAAAAATATTTCCATTAAATGTGATAACACAAGTGCAATATGTTTAACAAAGAATCCCATTCAACACTCAAGAACAAAACATATTGATATTAGACACCACTTCATACGAGATCATGTCACTAATCATGATGTAATCATAGAGTTCATTGATACTAAGCATCAACTAGCTGATATTTTTATAAAACCTCTAAGCGAAGAACAATTTAATTACATTAGAAGAGAATTAGGAATGTTGTCCGAATGCATAAACTTGTTAAAATCATTTTTCGGACTTTATTGATTGAATGATTAAATCACTTGATTATCATTACATGACTAAACTTACATGTTGGAAATTATGTTTTTTGGATACAAAAATTTCCATAACAATGAGCATGTTTTGTCATCATGATTGTATTTGAAAATCTATAGTATAGTCTTGTCCGAATGCATGAAAGTGTTAATTTCATTTTCGGATTCTCGTAACTAGTGGTATTCTAACAATTAGATTTTCTCGTTACATTATCCTTTTCCGAACTTAATAAGCATATGTATATCGAGTTTGATTCTCATCATTGATTTTTGACATATGGAATCAACTAGCAAAAACATCTCTCATACACTTATCATGTGAAAAATATTTTTTGAGAAATGAATTTGATAAAATGATTCCTACGTGTAAATTCCTTTTTGAAATATGGATGATAGTGTTTTTACTTGCAAGGATTTGTTTCACATACATATCTTGATCCTTGTAAAAATGAAATATGATTTAATCTCTCATCGATTTTAACTTCATTCAAAGTAAACTCACAAATAGCTGGTATCACAAATAGCCTTCCTCCTTCATGTAAAAAGATAATAACAAATGAAAAGAAAAAAGTATTAAAAGCTATCTCCATGTCATGTTTTCCATGAGATGTTTGCATAATTGGTATCCTATCACTCACTATTGGAAAATGACATGAACCTAGTTATGGCATGAATAAAATCGCACTTATACTTAAAAATTATTTATATCATTTTCCTTTTTGTTGATGACAAAGGGAGAGAGATATATGAATTGATACTATGATTAGGCCATGCTTGCATCATCGAAAATATATGAATCGATGATAACTATGATTGCCATATTTGCATTATGCTATGTTTGCATCATATTAAGATATCAAGAACTTGCATCGTAATTTTACATGTTGATATCTTATGTTGAACTGCTACAATCATTCATATTTGAAATGTAAAACTTGAGAATGGATGTCAAGTCTTGATATCATTTTCAGTAAGATACATCATGATAGGAATCATGATGGGAGTAATTGATAAGGTTAAGAGTTCTTAACTTATCAATAAGTCTATTGATTTCAAAGGCCTTGAATTCAAGAATGACTTATCTCAAGTATGGCATATAGATAAGGGGAGTTAAGGTTAACTCCGTTATCAATTGATTGTCATCATAAAAAAGGGGGAGATTGTTGTATCTCGGATTTTGATGATAAAGTCAATTGTCATTTATTATCTAATCTATATGATGAGATAAGTGTGCAGGATTAACTACGATGAAAGTAAGACATGCAGCAGGAGTAGAGCCGGAGTCAAAGACTATGATCACGTTGGGAGTTTGAGAGCTCGACGGAAGTCCGGACGGTCATCGGAGGTTCTGCGGGAACAAATCCGATAAGTCCAGGAGCTTGCCAAAAGAAGCTCATTGGAACTCGCCAAGTGGATCAACACAAGTCCAGGAGTTTGCCGGAAGTCCGTCGGAGCGTCGGAAGTTCGCCGGAAGCTCGCCGGAAGAAGCGATTGACGCACCAGAGCAAGCTGTAGTAAATGTCTTAAGAATTGTCGTAGTTAGCATATAGATTAAGTTAGGAATGGGAGGTGATCCCATTAACTTAATCTGGGGGCAATTGGGCCCTTGATAGACCCAAATTGGGCCGAATGGATCAACATATTCGGACCAGAATTCCTACTAGGCGGTGGCACCACCCAGGAGAGGGTCTCCCAGGAAAGCTGGGCGGTGCAACCGCCCTAGGCAGGCGGTGGCACCGCCTGGGCTCAGTCTCCGAACGAGACTGGGCGGTGCAACCTCCCCTGACAGGAGGTGGCACCGCCTGAGCTCGGTCTTTGAGCTCTGCCAGAAGGTGCAACCGCCTCAGTCAGGCGGTGCAACCGCCTGAGCTCGGTCTTCGAGCTCTGGCAGGAGGTGCAACCGCCCCTGACAGGAGGTAGCACCGCCTAGAGGCTCAGTCTTCGAGCTCTGCCAAGCGGTGCAACCGCCTTAGTTAGGAGGTGCAACCGCCTGATCCCGGAATTTCGGGAATTGATAGTTTTGAGCTCCAAATTTGAACTAGGTTGGGGCCTATAAATACCCCACCCATTCAGCACTAAAAGGGTATGAACTTACACCGAAATCCTGATCTTGTTCTGTGATTTTTAGAGTTCAAAATTGTTGTAAAGGCCAAAAGTTCTTCTCCCTCTTTTCTTCCAAGTTCTGAGTTGTAAAGAGAGGAGAGAAAATTCTGTAAGGGTTGTCTCCTAAGCCCGTCAAAAGGAGTGAAACTGTAAAAGGGTGGTTGGCCTTCGCCTATTGAAGGAAGGCCTCTAGTTGACGTCGGTGGCCTCGTCGGTGGAGGAAGCCAAAAGTGGAGTAGGTCAAGATTGACCGAACCACTCTAAATCTCGGTTTGCATTTACTTTGAGCATATTATCTTTACTGCAAACCTCCTCAAAAGCTTACTGCTTTCTGCGCATATACGATCAGGTTTCAAGCTTTGCACTTTCCGAATCGGCATTTAGACGTAAATCAGATTTTTCGTACGATCATTATATTTCTGTTTGCGTTTACGTTTTGATTTCTATCATAACTGTAAACTGCCTTTATATCCTTGCTTAAACTGCATCTCGCTTAATCAAGTGATTTACGAATCATTATTTAGACGTAAATTAGTTTCTTCGTACGAATATCATATTTCAGTTTGCGCCTACTATCTAATTTGAATCATAACTGCAAACTGCATTTATATCATTGCTGCATTTCGCTTAATCAAAAGTTGAAGTGATTTACAAATTGGATTTCTTACCGAAATCATTTTTATCGAACGAATGCAGTTTTTATCGTAAAAGATTTTTCGCTACACTAATTCACCCCCCGCCTCTTAGTGCTCTTGATCCTAACAGATTCTTTGACACATCGCCCTCTCTTGCAGCCTATTGCCCAATTAGCCAGTTGACTCGGCAACTCCGATACCCTTGGCACAAACTCCGCTCTTCTTGGCCCAATGCCCGAATCCATTGCCCAAAGCCTTCGGTCGATACGTCGACCACCGACCCGATGTCTAATCTTCTGACATGTTTCTTCGGTGCAACATGATTTTTCTGCTTTAATTGTCTCATCCTGATCGAAGTATCCTGCATCACTCAAAACACATATTAAATCATAAACACATATCAAGTGGTTTCATCATCAAAATATGAGATTTAACACAAATTTCATACATGGAGCTAGACTATCATTGTGCTTAACTTTTAATCTATCAAAATTACTAATAAGAGAAGCATAATCTATTTTTAACAATTTATAGTTTTTACTAATTAATTTATATTTATTAAATAAATCATGAAAATAATTTAATAGTTCATTAAAGGATAAATTTGCATCAAATGAACTACTCACCTCTTCTCTAATGACCATTAGTTCATAGTGAGCAACTTGCTCGGTAATGGTAGGCTCCTCTTCTTTGGATGCACTTGAGTCATCCCATGTTGCTTTAAGAGCATTCTTCTTTGGTTGCCTCTTCTTAGTTAGGGGATATTCGCTCTTGTAATGTCTCAGTTTCTTGCATTCGTAGCATATTATTTGATCTTTCTTGGGTACAAATTTATTTTTAATGTCATTTTTAAATTTATTCCTTTTATGAATTTTTTAAATTTCCTTGTTAAGAGTGCCAAGTTTCATCAAGGTCCTCATCACTTGAGTTTTCAAGTGATCTTCTTGGGTTTTTAGTGTCATATCATTTCTATTCTTTGGAAGGGCATCCTCAAGCTTTTCATGAGCTTTACAAGTCATCTTATAGGTCATTAGTTATTGTTGAATCTCAGATTTTACTGATGAAGTCAATTGTCATTTGTTTATCTAATCTATATGTTAAGAAAAGTGTGCAGGATTAACTACGATGGCAGTAAGACATGCAGTGGGTGTTATGCCGGAGTTAGGATCAAGATCACGTTGGGAGTTCGAGAGTTCGTTGGAAGTTCTGTGGGAACCAACCGAGAAGTCCAGGAGCCTGTCGGGAGTCTACCGAAGCATCGCCGAGAGTTCATCGGATATTCGCTGGAAGTACGCCGGAAGCTCACCGGAAGAAGCGATTGACGCACCAGAACACAAATTGCAGTAATGATATCTTAATTATTGTAGTTAGAGTATATATTAAGTTAGGATTGGGAGGTAATCCCACTAACTTAATAAGGGGCCAATTGGGCCCTTAATAGACCCAAATTGGGCCGAATGGAACAACCCATTCGATCCCTGAATTCCTGGCCGGCGGTGGCACCGCTTGGGAGACTCGGTCTCCCAAGAATTCTGGGTGGTGGTACCTCCTCTATTAGGCGGTAGTATCGCCGATAGTTATTACTGCCAATGGTGGTACTACCCCTATTAGGCGGTGGTACCGCCTAAGCTCGGTCTTCGAGCGCTGTCAGGCGGTAGTATTGCCCAGTGCCCAATGACAGGCGGTAGTACCACCCAGTAATGGCGTGGTACCGCCAGGACCCCGGAAATCCAGGAATGGACACTTTTAAGCTCCATTTTTTAACTCATTGGAGCCTTTAAAAACCCCACCGTTTCCTATATAAAAGGGCAACGAAATCTTGAAATACTCTTGAGTCTTTGAGGCCTTAAAGTGTTGTAAAAAACTAGAGTTCTCCTCCTTCTTTCTAAGTGTTGAGATCATTCAAGAGAGGAGTGAAACTTGTAAGGGTTGTCTCCTAAGCCCGGCAAAAGGAGAAAAGCTGTAAAATGGTGGTTGGCCTTCGCCTATTGAAGGAAGGCCTCTAGTGGATGCTGGTGACCTCGTCGGAGGAGGAAGCTGATAGTGGATGTAGGTCACGTTGACAGAACCACTCTAAAATCTCTATTTGCATTTACTTTAAACAACTTTCCTTTATAGCAAACTGCCTCTCCTCCTTACTGTACCTTAACTAAGTCTACATACGCTTTGACGTTAACATTTTCCGAGATCGGCTTTAATCGTATGAAGACCTTACAAAACCGACGCTTTTCATTTATGCACTTTACTTTGCTACAATTCACCTTAGTCTTTTCTTGCTCTTACACAAAAGGTTTCAAGTTCAAAGTTCTTTCGAAAAGGATTAAGTTGAAACCATTCTTATTGAATCGGCTTTAATCGAAATAAGTTTATTGAAATCGTAAAAATTTTCCATAGCACTAATTCAACCCCCTCGCTTAGTGCGCTCTTAATCCTAACAATTGGTATAATAGTAAGGTTCACTCTTAGTTGGATTAAAACCCAAGAGAGATGGCATTTATCGGAAACCAAGAGGGTCACCCAATTACACGTCCGCCTATGTTCAATGGGACAGATTATACCTATTAGAAGACTAGAATGAGAATCTTCCTAATTTCTATGGATTTTGAGCTTTGGAATATTGTAGAAAATGAATTTCAAAAGTCTTCTCTTCCAATGATCGATTGGAATGGATTGGAGAAGAAGACTTCACTTTAAATACAAAGGCTATGAATGCCTTATTTTGTGCTCTAGATAAAAATGAGTTCAATCGAGTTTCGATTTGTAAAATGGCTTTTGATATTTGGCACATACTCGAAGTGACTCACGAAGGCGCTAGTAGTGTGAAAGAGTCAAAAATCAACTTTTTAATACATTCTTATGAATTATTTCGAATGAAATAGAGTGAGACCATTGGAGACATGTACACCTGTTTTACGGATGTCGTCAATGGTCTAAAAGGATTTGGTAAAGGTTTTTCAGATTTTGAGCTCGTTAATAAAGTTTTAAGATCCCTTCCAAAGAGTTGGGACACTAAAGTCATGGCAATTCAAGAGGTCAAAGATTTAAACAACTTTCCTCTTGAAGAATTAATTGAGTCACTAATGACCTATGAAATGACTTACAAAGCTCATGAAGAGCATGAGGACACCCTTCCAAAGAACAGTAAGGATATGACACTAAGAATACAAGAAGACCACTTGAGAGAAAACTCCAGTGATGAGGACTTTGATGATGACTTGGCATTTTTAACAAGAAAATTTAAAAAATTTATTAAAAAAACAAATTTAAAAATGACACTAAAAATAAATTTGAACCCAAGAAAGATCAAGTAATTTGCTACGAATGCAAGAAGCTGGGACACTACAAAAGTGAATGTGCCCAAGAAAAGAAGAGAACACTAAAGAAGAAGGTACTCAAAACAACATGGGATGACTCAAGCGCATCCGAAGAAGAGGAGCTTAACATCGAGCAAGTTGCTCACTATGCACTAATGGCCATTGGAGAGGAGGTATCAAGTTCAATTGATGCAAATTTATCATTTGATGAATTATTAAATGCTTTTCATGATTTATTTGATGAATGCAAAACAATTAGTAAAAAATATAAATTATTAAAAAAGGAGCATGATTCTTTTGTTAGTAATTTCAATAAATTAAATATTGAGCATAATGATAGTTTAGCTCCATGTATGAAATGCCATGATTTAGAAATACTCCAAAAGGAAAACTTGCTATTCAAGGATACCTTGAAGAAATTTGAGGTTGGTAGCAAGTTCTTGAACATGATCCTTACCAATAAGGGTCACATTCATAAAAGAAGTGAAATCGGATTTGTGAGAAGCTCGCACCAAAATCCAACCACCTTCGTTAAAGGCCCTTTCCTACATATTTCGTCCCAAAACAAATGCAACTTTTATTGCAAACGTGGATATAAAACTTATCATTGTCTATTTAAAAAATGTAGTCCAAACAAATTGATTTGGGTTTCGAAAGGAACTGTAAAGAATTCCATGCAAAATGATAAGCATTTAGATCGATTTTCAAGGCACCCAAGGTCAAATGGGTACCTAAAAATCATCCTTTTTTGTAGAAACGTAAACCATCACAAGCTAAGAGCAAGAGGTGGTACCTTGATAGTAGATGCTTAAGGCATATGACCGGAGATCCATCTCAATTCTCTAAGCACACTAGCATAGATGAAGGATATGTCACCTTTGGAGACAACAACAAGGGTAAAGTCATTAGCAAAGGAACCACAGGTAACAAATCCAACTTCTTTATTGAAGATGTTTTGTTAGTTGATGGTTTAAAACATAACCTCTTGAGCATTAGTCAATTATGTGATAAGGATATGTTGTTAAATTTGAATCTAATGCTTGTATTATTGAAAAACCACACAAAAACATATCTATGATTGCATTAAAACAAAATAACGTATACACCATTGACATTAATGATCTTTGCAATGAAATGTGTTTTTCGATTTTGAATGATGATGCTTGGCTTTGGCATAGGAGATTAGATCATGCTAACATGAAACTAATCAACCAAATTTCATCTAAAGAACTTGTAAGAGGAATTCCTCATATCAAGTTCGTCATAGATAATTTGTGTGATGCTTGTCAATTAGGAAAACAAATAACAAGTAGCTTCAAACCTAAGAATCAAATAATCACCTCTAGACCTTTGCAATTGATCCATATGGACTTGTTCGGACCAATTTCTATATCAAGCCTAGGAGGTAGCAAATAAGCTTTTGTCATTGTAGATGATTATTGTAGATACATATGGACATATTTTTTGGTACACAAAAGTGAATGCTTTAGGTATTTATCTAAGTTTTGTAAATGTGTTTAAAATGAAAAGGGTTTTATGATTTCATCAATTCGAAGTGATTACGGTGGTGAATTTTAAAATCGTGATTTCCAAGAATTTTGTAAATCTAATGGATATAACCACAACTTCTCTACTTCAAGAAATCCTCAACAAAATGGAGTAGTAGAAAGAAAGAATAGAAATTTGTAAGAAATGACAAGAACCATGTTGAATGAACATAGCCTACCCAAATATTTTTGGGCTGAAGTCGTAAACATGGCATGCTATGCCATGAATAGAGTTCTAATAAGACCCTTACTTACCAAAACTCCTTATGAGTTGTGGAACAACAAAAAACCTAATGTTTCATATTTTAAAGTTTTTGGGTGTAAGTGTTTTATTTTGAATGAAAAAGATGCCTTAGGAAAATTTGATGCTAAATCCAATGAAAAAATTTTTCTTGGCTATTTTTCGATTTCTAAAGCATTTCGTATCTTTAATAAAAGAACCTTGATTATAGAAGAATCCATTCATGTTGTTTTTAATGAGGTTTCCAAAATTAAGAAAAATGATTTTGATGATGATGTTAATTTTGATACTTTGAATTTAAATGAAACCCCTTTTTTAACTAGCAACTTGGATGCATCCACTTTCGAAACATCTTTATCCAAGGATTGGAAGTATGTAGATGCTCATCCTAAGGAGCTAATTATTAGAGCTAGCCTCAGGAAATTTACCAAAGGGTAATTTTGGCAACCCAAGAAAGACAATAAAACAAAAATAATAAAAGCAACAAGAAAACCAGATTTACGTGGTTAGTTTGGTCAATTGACCTACATCCACAGACGAAGGAGGAGCAAATCACTACTATAAAAGAGGAACTATTACAAATGCCTTAGGAAGATGTTCCTAGGCCATAAAACACCCAAATCTATTAAATAAGAAAAACCCAAACTATAAGCCGAAACTATTTAACTGAGTGTGGACTTAAACCCAAAGCAAACACTTAGGTTTTTGTTGTGGTGCATCTGACTTTAAAGCCCAGGGCTTATTTATAGTTTAAGCAGGAGATACCAAGCTTGATTTTCCTGATGTGGGACTATGTGGGACTTACCTGTTAGGATCGGAGCGGCACTAAGAGGGGGGGGTGAATTAGTGCAGCGGATTAAAACTTCGGTTTTGATAAATCTTTTGTACGATGAAAAGCAATATCAATGGAAATTGATTTTAGAAGCTTGATAACTTAGAAACGTATGGAAGCATAGTAACTAAGTAGAGAAGTTTGCAGTATGTAAATGGCAAGAGTAGGATGCAAACCAGATAACGCAGATTTTACAGTGGTTCGGTCAAATGACCTACATCCACTTGCGAGGCCCCTATTTGATGAGGCTCCCACCTTCCACTAGCAAATCTCTTGAAATGGAAGGGCAAATACCCCTCTTACAACCTTTTACAAGCAGTTCAACCTCTTACAAATTTTCAGTAAGAAAGAAGGAGGTGAACTCTCTAGCAAATTGAAAAACAAGACTTGCTAAGACTTTCTAAGACCTTTCTGTCAATCAATTGCTTCTTAAAAAGTTGTAATCTCAACTGAGATTTGAGGGGTATTTATAGGCCTCGAGAGGATTCAAATTTGGGCTCCAAAATTTGAATTCTCTTTGGGTTCCCGATGCTGGCGGTGCCACCGCCAGACCCTTCGGTTTACTTGTTGGGCTTCAAATTTAGCCCAAACCAAGTCTAATTTTGGGCCCAGTTGGCCCCTAACCAGGATATAGGATTATCTCTTAATCCTAATCCTAATTACAAGTGAACTACATAACAAAAAAAACATCCTAAGCAAGTTTTCAACCGCGAACGTCGAGTCTTGTTCCGGCGAGCTTTCCGACGAACTTCTTCCGACGGACTCCCAGCAAGCTCCCGAACTTGTGATGACTTTAACGAGTAGCCGAGCCTTCTCGGTGATCTCCGTGAACCTCCGACGATCTCTTCGGCGAACTTCCAAAAATTCCGACAGGTTCCCGATTTCTTCTCGGTTGGTTCCGGCAACATCTCCGACGATTCTTCGAACTCTTAAACGTCCATCGAACTTGACTCCGGTATTCTTGCTTTGTGTTTTCTGGTTATCGTAGTTAATCCTGCACACTTAACTCAATAATATGGATTAGATCAATTAACTCATCAATTGATTTTATCATCAAAATCCGAGATTCAACAATCTCCCCCTTTTTGATGATGGCAATCAATTGATGACGGAGTTAAACATAACTCCCCCTATCTATATGCCATATTATGAGAAGATAAAAACACTTGAATTCCATCCCATTGAATTCAAGCATAAACCGATAAGTTCTAACCGTAGAACTTATCGTTATTCTCATTAAGCATAAGTAAATGCAAAACTTCGATGAAAATCATTTTCAAGTCGAATGATAAGAGACAATTTTTACTACGATAGGAGATAAAGATTTTCAACATGAATTTCATGATATAGATGTAAGGCATGCTTTCAATATGATCAATCAATCTTGTGATATTCTCAAGGATTTTGCAAGGCATTTTGCAAGGCATATAAGACATTCATACAAGCTTTTGCAATTCATATAAGTCATGCTATCAAAATGGTACAAGTCATCACTTTTCTCCCCCTTTATCATCAACAAAAAGGGAATGAGACTTGAAGCACATAATTTGTGATTATAACATTGATCATACAAAAATTTTATCATCCAAAATTAAGTATGCTAAAATATTTACGCCGAGTTCATCATAAAGGAAAATTCAACATTCATCCATTTTATCAAATCTCTTCTTTCTATAAATAACAAAAATTTGTAGGTGTACAAGGAAGAGATTGTGAAAAAAAAAAAAATTCAAGTAGTAACTCCAATAAGTCAAGATCATAATTCGAATACAAAATCATTTAAATTCAAATTGTCAACTTAAAACTCATAATCAAGCCATCAAAATCAATTTCGAGATTCATAAAATATCATAAAATCATTAATCTTGATCAGATGGGAGCGGTGTTTGACTCAAGGTAGGATAAGATAATTTAACATGTCATTTAGAATCGAAGGAGAAGGATTAGATTCACCGAGGTACAGAGAGAGGATGAAAAACTTTACGGAAAATCCATTCAAACAAGTTTATTCTTTAGGGACAATTTAACATACCTAATTCCCTTCTAATGAATTCAAATTGGTCTTCATTCAAAGTTTTTGTAAATATATCTGCTAATTGATGCTTTGTGTCAATGAATTCTAGAACAATATCATTGTTAAGGACATGATCGCGTATGAAATGATGCCTAACGTCGATGTGCTTAGTTCTAGAGTGCTGAATTGGATTTTTAGTAAGACATATGGCACTAGTATTATCATATTTTATGGGAATGTTTTTAAAGTGAATTCCATAGTCATCTAATGTATTTTTCATCCAAACAACTTGTGCAATGCATGCACTTGCAGCAATGTACTCGGCTTCCGCCGTAGATAGTGCAACTGAATTTTGTTTCTTGGAAGTCCAAGAAACAAGTGCATGTCCTAAAAATTGGCATGTTCCGGATGTACTTTTTCTATCTATCCTGCATCCGCCAAAATCGGCATCTGCATAAGCTATTAAATCAAAATTTTCAGATTTTGGATACCACAGTCCTAGATTTGGAGTTCCTTTAAGATACCTAAATATTATTTTAACACTTTTAAGATGAGATAATTTAGGATTTGATTGAAATCTAACGCAAAGTCCTACACTAAACATAATATCCGGTCTAGTCGCGGTGAGGTAGAGTAGACTACCTATCATTCCCCTATATGTTTTTTGATCGAAATTTTTACTATTTTCATCCATATCTAACTTAGTCGTAGTACTCATAGGGGTGTTTATTGCATTTGAATTATCCATGTTAAAACGTTTTAACAATTCTAATGTATATTTAGATTGGTTAAAAAATATACCATCTGTAAGTTGTTTGATTTGTAATCCTAAAAAGAAAGTTAATTCACCCATTAAACTCATTTCAAATTCATGACTCATACATTTGGCAAATGATTCACATAGTGATTCATCCGAAGAGCCAAAAATAATATCGTCAACATAAATTTGCACAATAAGAAAATTATTTTCAAAATGTTTAATAAACAATGTAGTATCAACCTTACCTTTGGTAAAATTATTTAAAATAAGAAAGGAACTAAGCCTTTCATACCAAGCTCTAGGAGCTTGTTTCAAGCCATAGAGAGCCTTAGTCAATTTGAATACATGATTAGGAACAAGCAAGATGAATCTGGTATCGTGGTTAGAAACAAGACTAAATTAATGGTCAAAGGTTTCAACTAAGAAGAAGGTATTGATTACGAAGAAACCTTCACTCCTATGGCTCGATTAGAAGCCATAAGGATGCCTCTTTCCTATGCTAGTAGTAATAATTTTAAGTTGTTTCAAATGGATGTTAAAAGTGCTTTTCTTAATGGCTTTATTTTCGAAGTTTATGTCGAACAACCTCCCGGATTTGAGAATAATAGTTTCCCTAATCATGTGTTTAAATTGACTAAAGCTCTCTATGGTTTAAAACAAGCCCCAAGGACTTGGTATAAGAGACTTAGTTCATTTTTTATTAAAAATAATTTCTCTAAAGGCAAGGTTGATACTACATTGTTTATCAAACATTTTGAAAATAATTTTCTTATTATTCAAATTTATTTTGATGATATTATTTTTAGTTCAATGAATGAATCTCTTTGTGAATCATTTGCTAAAAGTATGAGTCTTGAATTTGAAATGAGTTTAATGGGGGAATTAACTTTCTTTTTGAGCTTACAAATCAAACAACTAAGTAATGGTACATTTCTTAGTCAAACAAAATATGCTTTAGATTTGCTAAAAATATTCAATATGGATAGCCCAAAAGCTATCAACACTCCCATGAGCACCTCCACTAAGTTAGAAATTGATGAAATTGGAGAAAGCTTTGATAAAAAAACTTATAGGGGTATGATAGGAAGTCTACTATACCTCACCATAACAAGATCAGATATTATGTTTAGTGTAGTTCTTTGTGCTAGGTTTCAATCTAATTCTAAGATATCTCATCTCAAAGCAGTTAAAAGAATACATAGATATCGTAAAGGTACCACTAATATAGGATTATGGTATCCAAAATCTGAGAACTTTGAACTAATTGCATATGCTGATGTAGATTTTGCTGGATGTAGATTAGATAGAAAAAGCACATATGGAACATATCAGTTTTTAGGACACACACTTGTTTCTTGGTCATCCAAGAAATAAAACTCGATTGCACTATCTACAACTGAAGCTGAGTACATTGCAGCTAGTGCATGCTGTGCACAAGTTGTGTGGATGAAAAACACTTTAGAGGATTATAAAATTCATCTTAAAAATATCCCCTAAAATGTGATAATACAAGTGCAATATGTTTAACAAAGAATCTCATTCAACACTCTAGAACAAAACATATTGACATTAGGCATCACTTTATACGAGATCATGTCACTAATCATGATGTAATCCTAGAGTTTATTGATACAAAACATCAATTGGCCGATATTTTTACAAAACCTTTAAGTCAAGAACAATTTGATTTTATTAGAAGAGAATTAGGAATGTTGATTTGTCCGAATGCATGAATCTATTAAATTTCATTTTCGGACTTTCTTGATTCTTTGATCACTCATTTAAATTCTGTGCTTATAATTTTTTGATGAGAATTTTACTTGATTGTGTGCTTCAATAACATGTTCATATTGGAAAGTTTGCAAAAAGTGTTTATGATCATGCAATATCAAGTTTATCTTCATGATTGTGATTGAAAAGCTATGACAAAACATGTCCGAATGCATGATTTTGTTGTATTTCTCTTCCGGGCTTAATGTATTTCTTGAATGGAGCTTTTATGAGCCTATGCCATATCAAAGCTATTTCATATCTATGTTCCATCACTTAATGATTTTTTATATATGAAATTAATTGACAAATGCATCTCTCATGGATTTATCTCTTGGAAATTTTTAAATTGAAAAATGGATTTGATATGATGATTTTTTCACATGAATTCCTTCTTGATGAAGGAAGAATTTTATTTTTGAGATGAACACTTGCAAGGATTTAATTTCACATGTATATCTTGATCCTTATGAAAAATGAAGCATGATTTAATGAAACTCTCTTATCATTTTTAAATTCATTTAAAGTTGGTTCTCAAAGGCTTTTACCTTCCTTCTTTCCTTCTTCATGCAAAGTTTTGATGATAAGTAAAAGGAAAGAAGTTAATGAATGATATCATGTCATGAATGCTTGAAAAATAATTGGTATGAATTTCTTTACAAGTTGAAAAATGACATGAATTTTTACTACAATTACATATATTGTTGAATCGTTATCCTTTTTGTTGATGACAAAGGGAGAGAAATATGTGGTAAATTGATGATAAATATATGTAATTTTACACTTGAAATATTTGCATTATGATAAGATATCTAGAGCTTAATTTGAAATATTACAAATTGATATCTTGTTATAGAATGAATTGCTATGATATTTGAAATATAAGACTTGAAAATGGATGTCATGCCTCGACATCATTTTCAGAAAGTTACATCATAATAGGAATCAAGATGGGTGTATTAATAAGTTTAAATGAACTTAACTTATCAATATATCTCTTGAATTCAAAGGCTTTGAATTCAAGAATGACTTTTCTCAAGTATGGCATATAGATAGGGGGAGTTAAGGTTAACTCCGTCATCAATTGATTATCATCATCAAAAAGAGGGAGATTGTTGAATCTTAGATTTTGATGATGAAGTCAATTTTCATTTGTTTATCTAATCTAAATGTTGAGAAAAGTGTGTAGGATTAACTACGATGGCAGTAAGACATGCAGCAGGTGTTATGCCAGAGTCAAGATCAAGATCACATTGGGAGTTCGAGAGTTCGTCGGAAGTCCGGATGTTCGTCGGAAGTTCTACGGGAACCAACCAAGAAGTCCAGGAGCTTGCCATAGAAACTCGTCAGAACTCGCCAAGAAGATTGTCGCAAAGACTAGGAGCTTGCCGGGAGTCCGCCGAAGCATCGTTGAGAGTTCGTTGGATGTTCGCCGGAAGTATGCCAGAAGCTTGTTGGAAGAAGCGATTGACGCACCGGAACACAAATTACAGTAATGATGTCTTAATTTTCGTAGTTAGAGTATAGATTAAGTTAGGATTGGGAGGTAATCCCTCTAAATTAATTAGGGGCCAACTAGGCTCTTAACAGACCCAAATTGGGTCGAATGGAATAGCCCATTCGGCCCCTAAATTCCTGGCAGACGGTGGCACCGCCTGGGAGACTCGGTCTCCTAGGAATTCTGGGCGGTGGTACCACCCCTGTCAATTATTACTACTAGTGGTGGTACCACCTAGGCGGTGGTACCGCCTGAGCTCGGTCTTCGAGCATTGTCAAGCGGTAGTACCGCCCAATAATGGCGGTGGTACCACCAGGTCCTTAAAAATCCAGGAATAGACACTTTTAGGCTCCATTTTTGAACTCATTGGGGCCCATAAAAAGCTAGAGTTCTCCTCCTTCTTTCTAAGTGTTTAGATCATTGAAGAGAGGAGTGAAAGTTGTAAGGGTTGTCTCCTAAGCCTGGCAAAAGGAGAAAAGCTATAAAAGGGTGGTTTTCCTTTGCCTATTGAGGAAGCTGATAGTGGATGTAGGTCACGTTGACCGAACCACTACATATGCTTTGACCTTAACATTTTCCGAGATTGGCTTTAATCATACTAACACCTTACAAAACAGATATTTTTCATTTGTGCACTTTACTTTGCTGCAATTCACCTTAGTCTTTTCTTGCTCTTTCACGAATGGTTTCAAGTTCAAAGTTCTTCCAAAAATGATTGAGTTGAAACCATTCTTATTGAATCAACTTTACTTGAAATAAGTTTATTGAAATCGTAAAAGTTTTTTGTTATACTAATTCACTCCCTCCTCTTAGTGCACTCTTGATCCTAACAATTAGTGACCCAATTAGTTTTTCGAGAGGAAAATTATTTAGATCTTTGGCCTCTTGAATGGCCATGACTTTAGGGTCCCAACTTTTGGAAGGGATCTTAAAATTTTATTAATAAGTTTAAAATCTGAAAAACCTTTACCAAGTCCTTTTAGACCATTGACGACATCCGTAAATCAGGTGTATATGTCTCCAATAGTCTCACTCGGTTTCATTTGAAACAACTCATAAGTATGAACTAAAAGATTAATTTTTGACTCCTTCACTCTACTAGTGCCTTCATAAGTCACTTCGAGTGTGTGCTAAATATCAAAAGTAGTTTTACAAATGGACACACGATTAAACTCATTTTTATCTAAGGCATAAAACAAGGCATTCATAGCCTTTGCGTTTAAAGCGAAAGTCTTCTTCTCCAACTTATTTCAATCGTTCATTGGAAGAGAAGACTTTTAAAACCCATTTTCTATAATATTCCAAAATTTAAAATCCATTGAAATTAGGAAGATCCTTATTCTAGTCTTCCAATATGTATAATCCGTCCCATTGAACATAGGCGGATGTGTAATTGAATGACCCTCTTGGTTGCCGGCCAATGTCATCTCTCTTGGGTTTTAAACCAAACGAGAATGAACCTCGCTCTGATACCAATTGTTAGGATCAAGAGTGGCACTAAGGGGGGGGGGGGGGGGGTGAATTAATGCAGCAGAAAACATTCCCGATTTCAGAAAAATGTTCGTTTCGATTAAAATCGATTCCGACGAAAATGGTTTTAATTCAATCTGTTTCAGAGAGAATTTGAACTTAAAAGCTTTTATAAAAGTGCAAGAGAGGATTAAGGAGATTTAAAATAATGTAAATTGCATAAATAAAAAGCAAACTAGAATTTAGAGTGGTTCGGTCAATGTGACCTACATCAACTTTCGGATTCCTCCTCCGACGAGGTCACCGGCATCCACTAAAGGCCTTCCTTCAATAGGCGAAGCCAACACCTTTTACAGCTCTTTCTCCTTTTGTCGGGTTTAGGAGACAACCCTTACAAGTCTCACTCCTTTTTCTTGGATAGTTACAAGGCTAAGAGATGAAGGAGGAGAACTAGTCACTTTTACAACACTTTAAGACTCAAGAACTCAAAATTAAGCCAATGCTTTTCGTACCCTTTCATGCAGAAAAGGGTGGGGGAATTTATAGACCCCAATGGCTTCAAATATGGAGCCAAAAAGTATCTCATCCTGAAATTTTATGGTACTGGCTGTACCACCACCATTACTGACGGTAATACCACTTGCAATCTGACACTGGGCAGTACTATCGCTTGACAAGGGCGGGACCACCACTGGCAGGTAATAACTGTCGGTGATACCATCGCCCAGACCACCTGGGGGACTGGGTCACTAGGCGGTGCCACCGTCGGCCCTGGCGGTGCCACCACCAGCCATGTTTTCAAGGGCTGAATAAGCTATTTAATCCGGCCCAATTCAGCCCTGTTAAGGGCTCAATTGGCCCCTAATTAAGTTAGTTGGATTGCCTATGATTAAGATAAGCAATTAGTTTGGTATGTCGATTTCTCTTTCGGCGATCCTCCAGCGAACTTCTCGGCGAGTCTTCAAGCGTGCTTCCGGCGAACTCCCGATGAACTCCCGACTAGTCTTCCGGCGTGCTTCGAGCGATCTCCCGATGAGCTTTCAGCGAGTCTTCCAGCATGCTTCCAGTGATCTCACGATGAACTCATGGTGAGCTCCTGGTATATCGTCTGAATCTTCGACTCCGGCCCATCATTTGCTTTATGCCTTACTACTATCGTAGTTAATCCTGCACACTTATCTCAACACATGGATTAGATCAAATAATTTACCAATCGATTTCAGCATCAAAATCTGAGATTCAACATTTTCAACAATGGTATTATAGCTAGGTTGTTCATGCGATAGATTAGTTTTGAACTAAGTGTACTATGTTTTGGAGAAGCTTTTAACGTCAAAATCGTTGACGTAAAAGCGAGAAAGGGCAGCAATTGTTACTGCCCTTGCTGCCATGTTGCCATCTATGTGTAGGGAAGCCAACTGTAGTGACGGTCGCAAGGTCGGCCGCGTGCAGGCAGGCCCCCTATAGTGGTGACCGCAAGCATGGCGACCACTAGTGCGTAGGCACTGCGCTCGCGCACAAGGGTGGTGCTTGTGGGTGCTAGACCCGTGGGCACGGGAGGCTCCTACCGATGCTGGGCCCACGCTGAGCGTCCAACAATAGTGTCAGTGAGCCCCAGTAGGCAGCACTAGCCAATTGGTGCGGCGCCGCGCGGTAGCGACGCCTACAAGCGCTACACTTGTGGGCTGAGGTGCCACAAAGTAGTGGCGCCTACGGGCACTACACCCGCGAGCATAGCTGCCTACGGGTGCTGCGTGGGGCAGCGTGTTAGAACCCTTGCAGATTCTAAACTTGGGGTTGATCTCTTTAGGGGATCGACCTCCTTGGAACTCTATAGGGGTTCCTCCCTCCAAGTTGCTGCTCAAAGGCTGCAGAAAAGATTCATCTATTGCTTATCAAAAGAGAAGGAATACATGGCTATTTATAGGGCTTCTAAACCCTAACTCCTAATAGGACTCCTACTTAAGACTCTTACTTCTAACCAACTCCTAATAGGACTCCTACTCAAGACTCCTATTCCCATACAACTCCTAATTCTTCTCTAAGAAAAAACCTCCTACATGAATGCCCCTCTCAATTAGGACTCTCCTAGCTAGAGTCCTAACAGAATGTCCCTCTCAATTAGGACTCTCCTAGCTAGAGTCCTAACAGTTTTACATGAATGTCCCTCTCAATTAAGACTCTCCAAGCTAGAGTCCTAACAGACCCACCCTCTTCAAATCAGCCTTGTCCTCGAGGCTGATGATTCGTGAATTCTGGGAATTTGATCTTCAAGTCGTCATAGTTCTCCCAAGTGGCATCTTCTATTGGTAGGTTCGCCCATTGTATTAGCACTTCATTAGTGGGTCATCGTCGTCGAGTCACGATCCATCGATCAATAATGGCACTTGGCTGGGTCTGGAGTTCTCTTTGGGTAGTCATATTTGGTGGGTGGCTTTGGGCGGTATTTCAGTATAATTTTGAAACAGAGACATTCTTTTTTTAAAGCTTTGCAAAACGATCAATTAAACAATTGATAGAATTCAATTACTCAATCGATTACTCGATTCCAAGCACCTATTTAAAACTTCCGTCTGCTGTTGGTTTGTGGGTGATATGTCGTACTCCTTTTCAATTTAGTACCCTGCATATGGAATAACTTTGTCCAAAATCTGCTCTTGAAGATGCAAGTAGAATTTGTCACAAGCACAATGCGTCCCTTATAGCATAATTCTTTTGAGTCCCGATTGTAATGAGCCACGAAGCTTAGTGCTTCCTCTAATATTTTTTGTATCTTACTGGTCTCCGAATCTTTCTGCCATTCCATCTTAATATCCTTAAGAAAGTCGCTGGTTGGAAATAAAACGATCGAAAATTCAGCTTGCTCAGGTAGCTGCGAAAGCGCATCTGCAACAATATTCTCTTTCCACCTTTTGTAAGTTATTTCATAATCAAATCCAAGAAGTTTTGTTACCCATTTTTGCTGCTCGGGAAGATATCTTCTGCTCCAAGAGATATTTTAGGCTTTTTTGGTCGGTCTTGATTTGAAAGTATCGCCTGATCAAGTACGATCTCCACCTTATTGCTGCGTGCACAATGGCGAGCATCTCCTTATCATATGTTAACATGTTTTGATAGGGAGGATACAATGTCTTGCTAATGTATATGAGTGGTCGACCATCTTGCATGAGAACGTCTCTCATTCTGTCTCCAGATGCATCGGCCTTAATGATGAAGGGTCGGTTGAAATCTGGTAGCGCTAGCACCGGCACCGTCGTTATGGCTGCCTTAAGTTTGTTGAAGGTAGTGGAGGCTCTATCCGACCATTGGAAGACATCTTTTTCCAGTAAGGAAGTAAGTGGTGCACTGATCTTTTCATAGTTTTTCACGAACTTACGGTAGTAGCCTGTTAAACCCAAAAAGCCATGTAGCAATTTTATGTTCCTCGGGGTAGGCCAGTTTTGCATTGCTTCAATTTTGAAGGGGTCCACCATCACATCTTCCTCTGATATGATATGCCCAAGATATTTCACCTTTTGTTGAAGAAAGTAAAAATTCATAGTGGTCGTTGTGTGTTCGAAAGGCGGTTTTCGGTATGACTTCTTCATACACTCATATTTGATAATACCCGGATCGAAAGTCCAGCTTTGTGAAGATTTGTGCTCCCTTTCATCTAGCAATTCATCTGCTATTGGAATAAGGTATTTGTTCTTGATGGTTATGCCATTGAGAGCTCGGTAATCAACGCATATTCGTCATGTTCCGTCCTTCTTGTGTACAAGTAGCACCGGTGAAAAGTAAAGGTTGCAACTTGACCGAATAACTCTTGTTTCAAGCATTTCTTTTAAAATCCTTTCTATTTCATCATTCTGGAGATGTGGATACTGATATGGCTGAGTATTTGCTGGAGATTTGATTGGAAAAATCATTATACAATGATCATGCCGACGAGTAAGAGGTAGGTTGTGCGGCTCGTCAAATATATCTGAAAATTCAGCAAGCAAAGGAAATAGGTTTGAAACTTCAAATTCTATTGGCTCTCCTTTAATTTGCTGCTCAAGTTGAACCAAAAAACCCTGCATGCTATATGCAAAACCTTCTCCATTTGTTGTGTGCAAATCATCGTTACGTCGCTCTCACGTTTCCCATGCAGTATCACTTGTTTCTCCTTACTGTAAAATTTTATAAATAGTTGCATAAAATTCAAAGAAATATTACCTAATGTCATCAACCATTTAATTCTGAGTATTCCCTCATGATCATCAAGAGGGAGGAGGAAGAAATATGCAATTATCTCTTGGTCTTGCAGCAACAGTTTCACCTGCGGGCACCTATGATCACACTTCAAAATCCGTCCGTTGGCGACCTTAACGACAAACCTGCTGCAATTCTCAATAGGTAAGTTCATATGGACAGCAACCTTACTGTTTAGGAAGTTATTAGTGCTGCCTGTGTCGTTGAGAACAGTGATCGGTTGTTGTTTGAGAAGGCCTCCAACTTTCATCGTTTGCGGGTTTGAGTAGCCAGCTAGTGTATGTACCGTAACTTCGGTCGGTTGTGGCTCTTCTTTTGCATCTTCTTCTTCATGTTCAAGGCTCTCTTCTGGATGTTCAATGACCTCTTCTTCTATCGGTTCAATCATAAGAAGTCCCCCTTTACTACAGCGATGCTCACGGCTCCACGGCTTGTCACAATGCCAACATAACCCCTTCGCATATCTCTCCCGAAGCTCTTCTCTTGTTAACCTCTTTGGTGTAGGGACTTGGTCGACAGTAGGGGGGCTGAGGGCTTCAATATTACTGGTTGAGGAGCGACCCTAGTCCTCCGAGCTTCATGGTTCAATTGCTCCTCTTGATGTCGTGCGAAAGAGATGGCTGCCATAAGCGTATACGGTTGTCGTGCTTTAACTTCTCCTCGGATCTCCGGCTTCAAGCCCTCAATGAAGGTCCTCAATAGCTATTTTTGAGACCAATCATGAGTTTGATTAGATAACCTTTCAAACCTGGTTTGGTACTCCTGAATGGTAGAGGTTTGTCGGATCTTTGCTAGTTGTCCGTCAATATTCTCGTAATCGGTTGGTCTGAAGCGGATCAGCAGTCCTTCTTTGAATTATCGCCATGAAAGAACTCCATAAGTATGTTCAAACTAGTCAAACCACTGTATAGCATCCCCTTCAAGATGTATAGCTGCAATTTTCACCATAGATGCATCCGCGGTTTTATGGTACCGAAAATATCGCTCCGCGCGCGAGATCCAACCAATCGGGTCTCCTTCTTCCCATCTAGGGAAATCCACTCTCATGCAAGGATAGTTGGGGTTGGTCATAGAGCTTCCCCTCTCTTGGAGGTCATATCTTCGGGCTTGGTGTGATTGGGCAAAGCTCTCTCCTTGATATGATTTCTTCGGGCTTAGTGGTCGTCCCAATCTGAGTTCGGTAAAGAGCATCCGAATCTTATCCTCCATTCGTGCCTCGAAGGCTTCGAGTTTAGCATTGATTACCTCCTCAGATGCCATAGTATATGCCGCCAAATCTGTGATGTTAAGATCTCTCTTTTGTTGTCGGGTTAAAGGCATGTATTGGTTGAGAGAGGTGATAGTCAAAAGGGTTGGTAGATCGGTGGATGTAGCTATGGTTTAGGCTTGTTTTGTGGCTATTTTGGGTGCAGTTTGAGGGTGTGGTTTGGTGGAGTTTTAGGGCTGTAGATGAAAGTTTTGGATCTGTGGTAGATGGTAGCAAAGGTTTGATAGAAATAAGTGGAAGTTGCAGCAAGTATGTGCTGTCTTGTAAGAGTAGAATTGTCGTCGAAGAAACAATGGTTTCTCGATGTAATTTCTACCAAAAACTTGAGAGAATTGAGGAGAGAATTGATAACAAAATCACAGTTTATATGACAGCAAGGATGTCTAATTTAATTAAGAGAATTTCGGCACTATAACAGCAAGAAAATTGGTGCAAGTTGCGATAGCAGAATTGTCGTCGAAAAATTTCAGCGGTTTACGATGAAAATTTGCAGCAACACAAAATCGTTTTTAGAGATGAATTTTTCAATAGATCAATCTTAGATGGAAGCCAAGATGATCTATGAAGTGTATAAGAAATTTCATTCAAAAAAGATTTCAAATAGATGGGTTAAGGCAACAATAAGCGGCTGAAACTTTCTGCAGCACAGATTTTTAAGTATAGCAGATTGGACGTAAAAGATCAGTGGTTTATATTGAGAATTATTTTATGAAACTAAAGGGAAATCCACTGATAGGAAGTGTCAAAGCTATCATAAAAATTTCGTAGAAATTTGGATAGAAACAACATAGTATCAAGATCAAACAATCAGTACTATGCGGTTGAAATTTTACAGTGCAGATTTTCAAGTATAGCATATTAGATGTAAAATATCGATGGTTTATATTGAGAATTTTTTGACAAAACCAAAGGAAAATCTGCTGTTAGGAATGTCAAAGATGTCATAAAAATTTTGTAGATATTTGGATAGAAAAAACACAGTAGCAAGATCAAACAGACGGTGCTATACGGTTGGAATTCTGCAATGTATCTTTCGTCGTAGAGATGAAAACTTTATGACGAAAAGTTTATGCAGAAATATAGGAATAAATTTTTTGGGATTTTCAAATAAGGATAACTAAATTGCAGCAGCAGTAAGGTAGAAAATCAGAACCTGTTGTAATTCACGGGGAGATCAAAGGATGATCCGTGGTGGTGGAGATGACGGCGGAATTTGGCAACGATCTCTTAAGCAATTGTGGGAATTGCTTTGGGCGGTTGTGGAGGGTTGATGGATGGCTATGGAAGGGCAGCGAGATGCCAAGAACGCTGCTCTGATACCAGGTGTTAGAACCCTTGCAGATTCTAAACTTGGGGTTGATCTCTTTAGGGGATCGGCCTCCTTGGAACTCTATAGGGGTTCCTCCCTCCAAGTTGCTACTCAAAGGCTGCAGAAAAGATTCATCTATTGCTTATCAAAAGAGAAGGAATAAATGGCTATTTATAGGGCTTCTAAACCCTAACTCCTAATAGGACTCCTACTTAAGACTCTTACTTCTAACCAACTCCTACTCAAGACTCCTATTCCCTTACAACTCCTAATTCTTCTCTAAGAAAAAACCTCCTACATGAATGCCCCTCTCAATTAGGACTCTCCTAGCTAGAGTCCTAACAGAATGTCCCTATCAATTAGGACTCTCCTAGCTAGAGTCCTAACAGTTTTACATGAATGTCCCTCTCAATTAGGACTCTCCAAGCTAGAGTCCTAACATAGCACCACCCACAAGGGCGCCCACAAGTGGGGGCGTCACCCGCGGGGGCGCTCACTTGTAAGGGCAGCACCGCCCGCAAGCAGGGGCAGCGGCCGATGCCAACAAGGTGGCAGCGGTTGGCAGCAGCCTCAACTAGTAGGTCATGGGGAGTTTTAGGGTTTTGGGCAAAAAGATAATTTTACCCCTATGAATTTGAGAATTATAGTTCTGTCCTTTTGTCCAAATTATGAAAATACCTCTCAGAAGTCAAAAAATTCCCTACATGTCCCTAATTTTAGAAAATATTAATTAATTAAAATATTTAATTGATTATTATTTTTATTATTATCTAGTAGTCCTTAATAATAATGATTTATATATGCGATGTATGATTTATAGACGGATGATCATGGATCGTGTGATGTGTGTACTTGTGATAATTATTATTGGGGCTTGTGAGCCTCCATTTTATTTCTCGTTTATTATCGGGCCTGCGTGCCTATGATTAAGCTATAATCACACGAGGAAGCGCAATGGGAGCGTGGAAGCGATAGCGGGACCCGCGAGATGGATGATCGCGATGTTTGGAGATGCGTCGAGATGTCGACGGAACCGACGAAGACGAGAGGGACGATCATAGGGTATGGAGATGCACTACAACATACATAGATCTTGATGTAAGTGATTAGGCCAACTAGCTCGGGCCTGATCACATTAGGTTGTGGTCCATGTGCTAGTCATAGGTGCCCAGCAAGCCAATCACGTGAGTGATGGCATGTGTGACTTGATACAGAATCATTTTGCTTATTATATTTTGGCGTATATCACTTTATAACTATTGCATAAATGCATACATATATTGTGATGTCCTTGGATTTTGTGCAATGGGAATCGGATCGTGACAAGATCACGATAATGAGATCGATTCACCTTTAAACACATATCCTAAATAATCCTGGTCATAGGTTACTCGAGAGGGACATCGTGATAACCGGATAGACTGGTGTGCTGTATACCCGTCCATATGATGGATGCAGCTGGTCTCATAGCTGCTCGTGTAGGGACACTAGGGATACAGTACAGGTGCTCATTGGAGAATGAGTTCACTGATTGATCCGCTTACGGAATGCTGGATGGTTAATAATGCCTTATTGTCAGACAACGATTCCGTAGTCCTAGTGGTGTATCTGGTCCTTAGACTTGAGACACCAAGGATGTCCTGTATGAGTGCTCCACTCTTTGATACCAGACTTATAGGTTTGGCTGTCCCAGATCTAGTACAGCTGGTCATTGGGAGTGGTAGTCGACCTTACGAGGGCTATTGAGTGTCGATAGAGGATCATCCACTCTCGGCGTCATGAGAGGAATATCCCATGTGTTCTTGCTCAGACAAATCCCTGGCCAGTGTCATTCGGGTTGAGAGAGAAAGAGTTCTCCGAGAGAATCCGATTAGAGCGAGACTCGAGTAGAAACCGTATGGGTCTGACAACACCATGCTCGATATACGGTCTCTGGGATATTAGATGGATGAGGGATTATAGGTACACGGTAACTGAGGACAGACAGGTCCAATGGATTGGATTCCCTTGTATCGTTTGGGGACTACGGCGTAGTTGCCTAGTACTTCCGTAGTCGATGAGTCAAGTGAATTATTACAGAGATAATAATTCACTGAGTTAGAAGGAGTTCTAACGGGTATGACTCACGGCCAGCTCGATATTGGGCCTAGAGGGTCACACACATATGGTAGGCATTGCGATGAGTAGAGGTTCGGATATGAGATATCCGACGGAGCCCTTGTCTTATTGGATGCAGATCCAAGACCCACTAGGGGAGGACCCATTAGGGTTTGACAGGGGACCTCTATAAATAGGAGGGATTCTGAGCCTCATAGGCTTGAGCCTTTGCTTGCCTTTCCTATTCTCCTCTTCCTTTCCACCTCAGAGCAGGCTTGGAGTCTTGAGGAGAATGCTTGACCTCCTTCACCCTCTCCTAAGGATCTGCAAGGAAACAGGGATATACGATCTCCCTAGTTAACACAACATACTCTATATGCAGTTTTAAGTTTCGCGGATTTTGCGCACCAATCTTCGCACGACGACGAACATCTCTTTGGGAATCGGGGATTTTGTTTTCTTGTTCTTCCGCTGCGCATGTGATGTCGCCCCCAATGATTTCCCAACAGTGGTATCAAAGCCAGGTTGTTCGTGCGAATGATTGGTTTTGAACTGCGTGTGTTGTGTTTAGGAAGAATTTTGACGTCAAAATCGTTGACGCAAAAACAAGGAAGGGCAGCAACAGTTGCTGCCCTCGATCTGCGTGCGTGCATGAAGATGCATCAAGATGTCGACGGAACCGATGAGGACGAGATGGACGATCACAGGGCATGGAGATGCACCGTTGCACACATAGATCTTGATGTGAGTGATTAGGCCTACTGGCTCGGGCCTAATCATATTATGTTGTGGTCCATGATCATCTGGTGTGATTGCTTATACACATACTAGATAAGTATATATATTTTCATGCGATGTAGATATATATTAAATATGTATATGTGTGACATGTCATATTAGGAGACGAAATCATAAAAACATCTTTCGATAATATTAAGTCGGTAAACGTGAGGCAATTAGATTGACCCACGTGGCCTTCCATCGTTATGAGTAGGAACCGATTCCCGGTGTAGGTTGAGTTGGTCGAGTCCCTCGAGACTCACCTATATCGCGATTCGCTATCTTGCTTATGACATAGAGATGTCACCGGTGACCTGAGGGCATGGTATGCTTGGTCGAGTCCCTCGAGGGTATATCATCAAATCAGACTCATCTTGTAATGAAGGTGTTGACTTAACCGAGCATCATGGTTGGTCGAGTCCCTCGAGACCATGGTGATTCGGAGGCCGAACAGGATGGGAATCACAAGGAGTTGTGATCGGCAAGAGTTGCCTACCTTTTAGGCTTAGTGTGATTGGTCGAGTCCCTCGAGGTTACACTAAGACGCTGATTGGATCCTGATCCCCACTAGAAGTCTGCCGGAGACTTCCGTTTCACGTGCTGAGGGTGTCGCGTGACTCGTTAGTAAAATAGTGGGAGCATATTAAGATAGAAGTCCATATCTTGATAGTTTATTTTTTGCAAAATCTGCATGTTATTCATTTCTGCTACATCTTTATTTTCAGAAAATGTCGCTTTCAAATCCCTTACGTGGCATACTTGATGTCAACCGCCTCACTGGTCCAAATTATACGGATTGGCTCCGTAACTTGAGAATTGTTCTCACAGCGGAGAAAATCGTGTACGTCCTTGATACAGTGATACCTACGCCCGAAGAAGGGGCAAACGAGGATAAGATCGCTCGGTACGTGAAGTACATTGATGACTCCACTCTTGCTCAGTGCTATATGTTGGGCTCTATGACTCCTGAGTTACAGAGACAACATGAAAAGATGGATGCCAGATCCATTCTCCTACATGTTCGCAAATTGTTTGAGGAACAGGGAAGGACTCAACGATATGAGATATCCAAGAGCCTTTTCCGCGCTAGGATGACTGAGGGGACACCGGTTCAGAACCATGTCCTAAAGATGATTGAGTGGATAGAAAAACTCACAGGTCTAGGAATGGTCCTAGAGGATAACTTGTGTGTGGACATTGTGCTTCAGTCCCTACCAGATTCCTTTTCACAGTTCATAATGAATTTTAATATGAACAAGCTTGAGGTGACTCTCCCAGAGCTCCTCAATATATTGAGGGAGGCAGAGAGTACTATTAAGAAAGAGAAGCCAGTTCTCTACACTGGTGAGACCAGAAAGAAAAGGAAAGCAGAAATGTCCCTTAAGAAGGGAAAGGGCAAGGGCAGACCAGGTAAAGCAAAAGTTGCTAAGAAAGACCCTGCAAAGGACAAAGGCCAGTGCTTCCACTGTAGTAAAGATAGGCACTAGAAAAGGAACTGCAAAGAGTACCTTGCAGAAAGGGCGAAATAGAAGCTTGGAGAAGCTTCAGGTACATTCATGATCAATTTTCAATTGTTAGATTTTTGTGATAGTGCATCGATATTGGATACCAATATTGCTTATCACATCTACAATTTATTGTAAATTCTAGCAAAGCTAAGGGGAGATTGACGAGAGGAATATTGCATAAAGGTTTGTTTATGCAAGACACTACTCCACATATCATGAATGTAAGTGTCTAAGAGGAAACGAGAGGAGGTGAACAGTGTATACCTATGGCATTGTAGGCTAGGTCATATCCATGAGGGAATGATTCAAAAGTTCCTAAATGATGGATATCTAGATCCATTTGACTATATGTCATATGCAACTTGCGAGCCTTGCCTTCGTGGAAAACGGACCAACTCTCCATTTAGTGGAACTGGAGAGAGAGCCACTCAACTGTTGGAACTCATACATAGTGATGTATGTGGACCCATGTCAACTCATGCCATTGGAGGTTACTCCTACTTCATTACATTTACTGATGATTTCTCAAGGTATGGATATGTGTACTTAATGAAGTATAAGTCCGAGGCCTTTGAGAAATTCAGAGAGTATAAGAATGAGGTGGAGAACCAGACTGGAAAGAGTATCAAAACTCTTCGATCAGATCGAGGAAGTGAGTACTTAAGTACAGAGTTTACTCAATTCCTCAAGGACCATGAGATATTATCCCAATGGACACCTCCTTATACACCTCAGCTCAATGGTGTCTTTGGAAGGAGGAATTGTATGCTATTAGATATGGTACGGTCCATGATGAGTTTCGCTGACCTACCCATCTTATTCTAGGGATATGCCCTAGAGACCGCAGCTTACCTTCTGAACAGAGTTCCAACTAAGTCGGTAGTGTCTACACCATATGAGATATGGAAAGGGAAGAAGCCTGATCTTAAGGTTGTTAAGATTTGGGGTTGCCCTGCACACATTAAAAGACACAACCCCGATAAGTTAGAATCAAGGACAAAGCGATGCAAATTTGTGGGACACCCCAAGGAAACTTGTGGGTATTATTTCTATCATCTCGAGGATCAAAAGGTCTTTGTAGCTAAGAGAGCAGTGTTCCTTGAGAAGGAACACATTCTTGGCGGAGACAGTGGGAGAATGATAGAATTGAGCGAGGTTGGAGAACCAAGCTCAAGCACCACTCTACAGCCCAAGTCTGTTCAGGTACCTAATACACAATTTTCAACTTTACGCAGGTCTGATAGAGTATCTCATCCTCCTGAGAGATATGTGGGACATATTAGAGGAGAGGATGTTGAGGATATTGATCCTCAAACCTACAAGGAGGCTATTATGAGTATAGACTCCGGGAAGTGGCAAGAAGCCATGAATTCTGAGATGGATTCTATGTACTCCAACAAGGTTTGGAACCTAGTTGATGCGCTCGAAGGTATTATACCCATCGGTTGCAAGTGGATCTTTAAGAAAAAGATCGGAGTATATGGAAAGGTAGAGACTTATAATGCAAGGCTAGTGGCTAAGGGGTATCGTCAAAGGCAAGGTGTTGATTACGACGAAACCTTCTCACCCGTAGTAATGCTAAAATCCATCAGAATTCTATTGGCTATTGCAGCACACTATGATTATGAGATATGGCAGATGGATGTGAAAACTGCATTCCTCAATGGGAACCTCGAGGAGGTGTATATAATGCAACCTGAGAGATTCGTGTCCAAGAACTACCCAGATTAGGTGTGTAAGTTGCTTAGATCCATTTATGGACTAAAGCAAGCTTCCTGAAGTTGGAACATAAGATTTGATGAGGCAATCAGATCTTATGACTTCGTTAAGAACGAAGATGAGCCTTGTGTGTACAGAAAGGTAAGTGGGAGCGCTATCACCTTTTTGGTGTTATATGTGGATGACATCCTGATTATTGGGAATGACGTAGGAATGCTATCCACAGTAAAGGCTTGGTTATCTAGACATTTCTCTATGAAGGACTTAGGGGAAGCATCCTATATCTTGGGGATTAGAATATATAGAGATAGATCCAAGAGGATGCTTGGCTTGTCCCAGTCCAGGTACATAGAAACCATTGTCAAAAGGTTTGGCATGGAAAATTCCAAGTGAGGTCTCATACCGATGAGACATGGGATATCACTTTCTACGAGTATGTCCCCAAAGACTCCAGAAGAAAGGACGAACATGAATATGATACCTTATGCCTCAGCAATAGGGTCTATCATGTATGCCATGCTATGTACTAGGCCTGATATAGCGCATGCTCTGAGTGTCACGAGCAGGTATCAAGCGGATCCAGGCTTGGAGCACTGGAAAGCAGTAAAGTGTATCCTTAAGTACTTAAGAAGGACTAAGGATCTTTTACTATGGAGGTAATAGCCTTAAGGTTGAAGGCTACACAGACTCAAGTTTTCAGTCTGATGTCGATGATAGCAAGTCGAATTCAAGATATGTGTACACCTTGAATGGAGGAGCAGTGTGCTGGAAGAGTTCCAAGCAAGATACCACTACTGACTCGACCACAGAGGCGGAGTACATTGCTGCATTAGATGTAGCAAAGGAGGGAGTCTGGTTGAAGATGTTCATCACAGATTTGGGAGTCGTTCCGGATAACGAGAAGTCGACTTCCTTATATTACGATAAATATGGGGCGATTACTCATATAAGGGAACCCGGGTCTCATCAGAAGTGTTCTGAGGAGGTTCCAGCTTATCAGAGAGATCGTAGCCCGAGGAGATGTAGTAGTGGAAAGAGTTCCATCCGAAGATAACATTGCAGATCCACTGACAAAGCCGTTGTCTCATTTTGTCTTTGAGCATCACAGGGGTCTGATGGGGATCAGACACATAGGTGATTGGCTTTAGGTCAAGTGGGAGATTGCTAGTCATAGGTGCCCAACAAGCCAATCACGTGAGTGATGGCACGTGTGACTTGATACAGAATCTTTTTGCTTATTATATTTTGGGGTATATCACTTTATAACTATTGCATAAATGCATACATATATTGTGATGACCTTGGATTTGTGCAATGGGAATCGGATCGTGATGAGATCACGATAATGAGATCGATTCACCTTTAAACACATATCCTAAATAATCCCGGTCATAGGTTACTCGAGAGGGACATCGTGAAAACCGGATAGACTGGTGTGCTGTATACCCGTCCATATGATGGATGCAGCTGGTCTCATAGCTGCTCGTGTAGGGACACTAGGGATACAGTACATGTGCTCATTGGAGAATGAGTTCACTGATTGATCCGCTTACGGAATGCTGGATGGTTAATGATGCCTTATTGTCAAACAGCGATTCCGTAGTCCTAGTGGTGTATCTGGTCCTTAGACTTGAGACACCAAGGATGTCCTGTATGAGTGCTCCACTCTTTGATACCAGACTTATAGGTTTGGCTGTCCCAGATCTAGTACAGTTGGTCATTGGGAGTGGTAGTCGACCTTACGAGGGCTATTGAATGTCGATAGAGGATCATCCACTCTCGGCGTCATGAGAGGAATATCCCATGTGTTCTTGCTCAGACAAATCCCTGGCCAGGGTCATTCGGGTTGAGAGAGAAAGAGTTCTCCGGGAGAATCCGATTAGAGCGAGACTCGAGTAGAAACCGTGTGGGTCTGACAACACTATGCTCGATATACGATCTCTGGGATATTAGATGGATGAGGGATTATAGGTACACGGTAACTGAGGACAAACAGGTCCAATGGATTGGATTCCCCTGTATCGTCTGGGGACTACGGCGTAGTGGCCTAGTACTTCCGTAGTCGATGAGTCAAGTGAATTATTACAGAGATAATAATTCACTGAGTTAGAAGGAGTTCTGATGGGTATGACTCACGGCCAGCTCGATATTGGGCCTAGAGGGTCACACACATATGGTAGGCATTGCGATGAGTAGAGGTTCGGATATGAGATATCCGACGGAGCCCTTGTCTTATTGGATGCAGATCCAATACCCACTAGGGGAGGACCCATTAGGGTTTGACAGGGGACCTCTATAAATAGGAGGGATTCAGAGCCTCATAGGCTAGAGCCTTTGCTTGCCTTTCCTATTCTCCTCTTCCTCTCCACCTCAGAGCAGGCTTGGAGTCTTGAGGAGCGTCGTCACAACCCTGCTGTGTGGATCACCACTAGAGAGGAGGACGCTTGACCTCCTTCACCCTCTCCTAAGGATCTGCAAGGAAACAAGGATATACGATCTCCTTAGGTAACACAACATACTCTATATGCAGTTTTAAGTTTCGCGGATTTTGTGCACCAATCTTCGCACGACGACGAACATCTCTTTGGGAATCGGGGATTTTGTTTTCTTGTTCTTCCGCTGCGCATGTGATGTCGCCCCCAATGATTTGCCAACACCATGATCATCTAGTGTGATTGCTTATACACCTACTAGATATGTATATATATTTATATGCGATTTAGATATACATTAAATATGTATGTGTAACATGTCATATTAGGAGACCAAATCATAGAAACCCCTCTCTCGATAATATTAAGGCAATAAATGTGAAGCGATTAGATTGACCCACGTGGCCTTCCTTTGTTATAGGTAGGGACCGATTCCCGGTGTAGGTTGAGTTGGTCGAGTCCCTCGAGGCTCACCTATATCACGATTCGCTATCTTGCCAATGACATTGAGATGTCACCGGTGACCTGAGGACATGGTATGCTTGGTCGAGTGCCTCGAGGGTATATCATCAAATCAGACTCATCTTATAACGATGGTGTTGACTTAACCGAACTTCATGGTTGGTTGAGTCCCTCGAGACTATGGTGATTTAGAGGCCGATCAGGACGGGAATCACAAGGAGTTGTGATCGGCAAGAGTTGCATAACTTTTGGGCTTAGCATGATTGGTCGAGTCCCTCGAGGTTATACTAAGACACTGATTGGATCCTGATCCCCATTAGAAGTCTGTAGGAGACTTTCGTTTCAAGTGCTGAGGGTGTTACGTGACTTGCCAGTTAAATAGTGGGAGCATATTAAGATAGAAGTCCATATCTTAATTATTTATTTTTTACAAAATATACATGTTATTTATTTCTGCTGTATCTTTATTTTCAAAAAATATCACTTTCAAATCCCTTACATGGCATGCTTGATGTCAACTGCCTCACTAGTCCAAATTATACGGATTGGCTCCGTAGCTTGAGAATTGTTCTCACAGTGGAGAAAATAGCGTACGTCATTGATACAGTGATACCTATGCCCGAGGAAGGGGTAAGCGAGGATGAGCTCGCTCGCTACATGAAGTACATTGATGACTCTACTCTTGCTTAGTATTACATGTTGGGCTCTATGACTCCTTAGTTTCAGAGACAACATGAAGAGATGATGCCAGTTCCATTCTCCTACATGTCCACAAACTATTTGAGGAATAGGGAAGGACTCAATGATATGAGATATCCAAGAGCCTCTTTCATGCTAGGATGACTGAGGGGACAATGGTTCAGAACTATATTTCTAAAGATGATTGAGTGGATAGAGAAACTCATAGGTGTAGGAATGGTCCTAGAAAATAACTTGTGTGTGGACATTGTGCTTCAGTCCCTACCAGATTCCTTTTTACAGTTCATAATGAATTTTAATATAAACAAGCTTGAGGTGACTCTCCTTGAGCTCCTCAATATGTTGATGGAGGCAGAGAGCACTATCAAGAAAGAGAAGATATTTCTCTACACTGGTGAGACCAAAAAGAAAAGGAAAGCAGAAAAGTCCTTTAAGATGGGCAAGGGCAAAGGCAAACAAGGTAAAGCAAAGGTTGCTAAGAAAAAGCCAGTAAAGGACAAAAGCTAGTACTTCCACTATGAAAAAAATGGACACTGGATGAGGAACTAATGTTAGAACCCTTGCAGATTCTAAACTTGGGGTTGATCTCTTTAGGGGATCGACCTCCTTGGAACTCTATAGGGGTTCCTCCCTCCAAGTTGCTGCTCAAAGGCTGCAGAAAAGATTCATCTATTGCTTATCAAAAGAGGATGAATATATGACTATTTATAGGGTTTCTAAACCCTAACGCCTAATAGGACTTCTACTCAAGACTCCTACTCAATTAAGACTCCTACTCAAGACTCCTAATACGACTCCTACTCAAGACTCCTATTCCTTTATAACTCCTAATTCTTCTTTAAAAAATAACCTCCAAACCCTTGTCGGCCTCTTCACCTCTTTAATAGGGGTTAGCTTAGGTAGATTTTATATAAATGCCCCTCTCAATTAGAACTGTCCTAGTTAGAGTCCTAACAAACCCGCCCTCTTCAAATCAACCTTGTCCTCAAGGCTAACGATTAATGAATTCTGGGAATTTGATCTTCAAGTCATCATAGTTCTCCCAAGTGGCACCTTCTGCTAGTAAGTTCACCCACTATATTAGCACTTCAATAGTAGGTCGTCATCGTCGAGTCATGATCCATCGATCAATAATGGCACTCGACTGGGTCGGGAGTTCTCCTTGGATAGTTATATTTGGTGGATGGCTTTGGGCTATCTCCAAGCACCTGTTCAACACTTCCATCTGGCCATCGGTTTGTGGTTGATACGCCATACTCCTTTTCAATTTAGTGCCCTACATCTGGAATAACTCTGTCGAAAATCCGCTCGTGAAGATGCAAGTAGAATTTGACACAAGCACAATGTGTACCTTATAGCACAATTCTTTTGAGTCCCAACTATAATGAGTCATGGGGTTTGGTGCTTCCTCCAATTTTTTATGATCTTACTAGTCTCTGAATCTTCCTTTCATTCCATCTTAATATCCTCAAGGAAGTTACTGGTCGGAAGTGAAACGACCTAAAATTCAGCTTGCTCGGGTAGTCGTGAAAGTACATCTATAACAATATTCTCTTTCCCCTTTTTGTAAGTTATTTTATAATCAAATCTAAGAAGTTTTATTACCCATTTTTGCTGCTCAGGGGATGATATCTTTTGCTCCAAAAAGTATTTGAGGCTTCTATGGTCGGTTTTAATTTGAAATCGTCGACCGATCAAGTAGGGTCTCTACCTCGTTGTTATGTGCACAATGGCAAGCATCTCCTTATCATATGTTGACATATTTTGATGGGAGGGAGACAATGCCTTACTAGTATATGCGAGTGGTCGACCATCTTGCATGAGAATAGCTCCAATTCCGACTCCAGATGCGTCAACCTCAATAATGAAGGGTCGGTTGAAATCTAGTAGTGCTAGCACCGGTGTCGTCATCATGGCTACCATAAGTTTGTCGAAGGCAGCAGAGGCTCTATCTGACCATTAGAAGACATCTTTTTTCAGTAAGGAAGTAAGTGGTGCACTGATCTTTTCATAGTTTTCTTTGAACTTGCGGTAGTAGCCTTTTAAACCCAGAAAGCAATGTAGCAATTTTATGTTCCTTGGGGTCGGCCAGTTTTACATTGCTCCAATTTTGAAGGGGTCCACTACCACACCTTCCTCTGATATGATATGCCCAAGATATTCCACCTTCTGTTGAAGAAAGCAAAAATTCATAGTGGTTGTTGTGTGTTCAAAAGGTGGTTTTCGGTATGTCTTATTCGCACACCCGTATTTGATGATACCCGGATCAAAGGTCCAGCTTTGTGAAGATTTGTGCTCCCTTTCATCTAGCAATTTATGTACTATTGGAATAGGGTATTTGTCCTTGACGGTTATACCATGGAGAGCTCAATAATCAACACACAATTGCCATGTTTCATCCTTCTTTCGTATGAGGAGCATCGGTAAAGAGTAGGGGGTGCAACTTGCACGAATGACTCCTGTTTCGAACATCTCTTTTACAATCCTTTCTATTTCATCCTTCTGGAGATGTGGATACTGACATGACTAAGTATTTGCCGGAGATTTGCCTGGATGAATCGTTATACAATGATTATGCCGATGGGTAAGAGGTAGGTTGTGCGGTTCGTCAAATATATCTAAAAATTCAGCAAACAAAGAAAGTAGATTTGGATCTTCAAATTCTATTGACTCTCCCTTAGTTTGCTGCTCAAGTTATACCAAAAATCCACTGCATGCTTTATGCAAAACCTTCTCTATTTGTTGTGTGCAAATCGTCGTTACGTCGCCCCCATGTATCCCGTGCAGTATCACATATTTCTCCTTACTGTAAAATTTCATAATTAGTTTCATAAAATTCCAAGAAACATCACCTAATGTCGTCAACCATTTAATTCTGAACATAGCCTCATGATCATCAAGAGGGAGGAGGAAGAAATATGCAATTATCTCTTGGTCCTACAGCAACAATTTTACCTGTGGGCACCTACGATCATACTTCAAAATCCATCCGTCAGCGACCTTAACGTCAAATCTGTTGTAATTCTTGATAGGTAAGGCCATTCGGACAGCAGCCTTACTGTTTAGGAAGTTATTAGTGCTGCCTGTGTTGATGAGAATAGTGATCGGTTGTTGTTTGAGAAGGCCTCTAATTTTCATAGTTTGCGGATTTGAGTAGCCAGCTAGTGCATGTACCGTAACTTCGGTTGGTTAAGGCTCTTCTTCTACATCTTCTTTTTCATGTTTAAGACTCTATTCTAGATGTTTAATGACCTCTTCTTCTACTGGTTCAATCATAAGAAGTCTCCCTTTACTACAGCGATGCTCACGGCTACATGGCTCGTAGTAATGCCAACATAACCCCTTTGCAGAGACTCGGTTGATAGTAGGGGGGGCTGAGGGCTTCGATATTGCTAGTTAGGGAGTAACCCTAGTCCTCCGGGCTTCATGGTTCAATCGCTCCTCTTGAAATCGTGCAAAAGAGATGGCTGCCATAAGTGTGTACGGTTGTCACGCTTTAACTTCTCCCCAGATCTCTGGGTTCAAGCCCTCAATAAAGGTCCCTAATAGCTATTTTTGTGACCAATCATGAATTTGATTAGATAACCTTTCAAGCCTGGTTTGGTACTCTTGAACGATGGAGGTTTGTCGGATATTTGCTAGTTTTCCGTCAATGTTCTTATAATCGGTTGGTCCAAAGCGGATCAGCAGTCCTTCTTTGAATTGTCACTATTAGAGGACTCCATGAGTGTGTTCAAACCAGTTAAACCATTGTATGACATCCCCTTCAAGATGTATAGCTGCAATTTTCATCATAGATGCATCAGCGGTTTTGTGGTACCAAAAGTATCGCTCCGTGCACGAGATCCATCCAATCGATTCTCCTTCTTCCCATCTAGGGAAGTCCACCCTCATGCGTGGATAATTGGGGTTGGTCATAGAGCCTCCCCTCTCTTGGAAGTCATCTCTTCAGGCTTGGTGCGATTGGTTTGAGCTCTCTCCTTGATGTGATTTCAAACTTAGAATAATTGAAGACCACTCGAGCATAAGCTCAAGTGATGGTAAACTTAAACTCGGACTTAGAACCACTCGAACCACCTTCCAAAGAATAGAAAGAATTTCGGACTTGGAATAATTGAAGACCACTCGAGCATAAGCTCAAGTGATGGTGAACTTGAACTCCTCATGAAATTTTTAAAACATGAATCAAAAATTAAAAATGAACTTAAAAAGAAGAAGAAGGCAACTTTGGACAAATTCAGCTCATCCGAAGACAAGAAGAAAATGAACAAAGGCAAGGTGGCAAACTATTGCTTAACGGCATTCGACAATGCGGTAAACAACTCAAACGAAACTCCTTTAATTTATTTCAAAATTACATAATTCTTTTCATGAGTTGTTCTTAAATTAGTTTAGAAAAATTATATTTTTTTGAATTACATGTTTAATGAAAATGCAAAAGTAAAATTGGATCATTCTTACCTTTCTAGTGATTTTAAAAGTAATCATGAAAATTACATATTTTATGATAAACAAACAAAATGATTTTGATTAAAAATACCTTATGAAATCATGTTTGATGTTTTAATAATGCAATAGAATGTTAGATATAAATCTAATGCTTGTACACCTAACAAGATGAATCATATTGTTTCTCGATTTTGATGGAAGATGCTCTATGATTAATAAAATCATGTTTGATTTGAAGTAATGATTTGATATCATGCTTAATAAGTTTATGTTTCGAATTTATGCATGATTATTCTTGAAATTTATGGATTATTGATTTTTACGATAATGAACGTGGCTTTTTCGATTTTAAACTATGATGTATGTTTTCATACGAAAAAAAAAAAAAATTTGATCATGCTTATATGAAATCAATCACTTAAATTGAAACACACAAAAAGGAAAATATATCTTAATGAAAATATAATGATGACTTGAAAGCATGCATAACGAGTTTATATTTTGAACTTATGTATGATAATTTTTGTAATCTTTTGAAAGTTCTATTTTGGTGTTAATGAATAATGCATGGATTTGAAAGAAAAGAACATACATGTATGAAATCAATCAATAAGTTGAAACAAAAGGAGGAAAGCATTTTTTGAAAATATTTTTTTCTCTATCTTATCGATTTTTCACTAAGAGATCAATAAAATTATTTATGCCATTTTGAATCTCTTGAAAGAAATGTTAAGATTTTGATGATTTTGACGATCTGAATTTGAATAAGTTTTATCAAAATCATGATCTTGGTTTATTGGAATTACTTGAGATTTTTTTTTAATCAAAATCTCTTCTTTGTACTCATACGATTTTTCTTGGTATTTTACTAAAGAGGAGATTTTTCTATGTGAATCATAAGATTTCTTTTACTAAAGAGAATATTTTTTCAAAATTCATGACTTCAAATTTCATTTGAATAGCTTTTTTAAAATTCATGAATTAAAATTTCATTTGAATATCTTTTATTATTTAATCGCCTAAGATTTCTCTTTGAATATTTAAGAGGAGATTTGTCAAAATGAATCATGTCTTTTGGTATTCACATGATCTCATCCTTCATGATATGATTTTTTAGCTTTGTATAATTCTTTGTATTTTTGAAGTATATCTCATCACCTAATTCTTCTTGATATTCTTCATGTGATGATATTAATGCATAAAATACGCATGATATTATTTTGATACTCTAAAATGATTTAAATTTACTAGCTTATGAGTATCATGTATGATATGATGATTGATTTATATTTAGTATCATGCATAGAGTAAGGATGATATGTAAAGTTTTAAAATTGTGCATGTTGTAAATTGAAACTATAATGTTGCACAAGCATATTGAAATAATGATTGAAACATTGATGTAATTATGAATGATGATTTGACATTATACATGTTGAATCTCATATTTTGATGATGAAACTAATTGATTATGTTTAGATGTTTAACTGCATTTTGAGTGATGCAGGTCTACTCGATCAGGATTAGACAATTGATGCAGGAGGAATTGATGTTGCGCCGGAGGAGATCACGTCAGGATATTGGACGGCAGAAGGCTTCGGACGTTGGGCATCGGGCCAAGGAGAGCGGAATTGCGCCAAGGATATTGGGGTTACGGAGGTCAACCGCCGATTGGGCAACAAGTCGCAAGAGAGGACGATGCGCTGAAGAATCGGACGAAGCGCTAACCAATGACGTGCCAGGCAACAGAATGTCAATTCGCGTTGTAATAATTGTCTAGATCGGAGTAGAGTTTTGGCTTGTGTGTGTAGGATTAACTACGATAACGATAAAAACATAAAGTGAAACAAAGTGCTGGAGTCAAGCGCGAAGGATTCGTTGGGAGTTCGAGAGTCTGACGGAAGTCCAAAGGTTCGTCAGGAATGTTGCCGGAACTAGCCGAGAATGAGTAGGGAGCTTGCCGAAGGGTTTTCGGAAGTTCGCCGGAAGGTACATTGGAAGTTTGCAGAGCTCGCTGAGAAAGATCGTAGCTTGCCAAAGAAGCTCGTCGGAACTCGCCAAGATCAAATCGTGAAGTCTAGGAGCTTGCCGAGAGTCCGTAGAATGGTTTTCGAGAGTTTATCGGAAGACCGTCGGAAGTTCGTCGAAAGCTCGCCGAAAGAAGTCTTGACTTGCGGACTTTGTAATAGCTTAGGAAATGTCTTTAAATTCATAGTTAGCACGTTAATTAGGGTTAGGATTAGGTGTTAATCCTATAACCCAAGTAGGGGCCAATTGGGCCTGAGTTCGAACTGGTTTGGGCCAAGTTTGGAGCCCAACCAGTGAGCTGAAATAGTGTAGGCGGTGGCACCGCCCAGAACCCGAGAACTGAGTGGTGGCACCGCTGGACTGAGCAGTGGCACCACCCAGCACTCGAGAGGTCCGACGGTGGCACCGCCGGACTAAGCGGTGGCATCGCCAGTAAACGATCAATATGATATTGACAGGCTGTGGCACCGCCACTATCAGGCGGTGGCACCACCAGCCTCGGAAACCCAAGAGAATTCAAAATTTGGAGCCCAAATTTAAATCCTCTTGAGGCCTATAAATACCCCTCAATTCTCAACAGAGAATACAACCTTTGGGAAGTTAGAAATTGAGAAAAGCTTTAGCAAAAGTCTTGTTTTCAATAGCTTAAGTGTTCACCTCCCTCTTTCTCTTTGAAAATTTTGTAAGAGTGTGAACCACTTGTAAAAAGGTTGTAAGAGGGGTATTTGTCCTTCCCCTTCAAAGTGATTTGCTAGTAGAAGTTGGGAGCCTTATTAAAGAAGGCTTCGCAAGTGGATGTAGGTCATTTTGACCGAACCACTTTAAATTGATGTGTTCCTTGAATATGTGAGTATTTACTTTTCTAAAACTGTTATTTACATTACAGCAAGCTTTCAGTTTTCATCTTCTCACTTTACTCGAGCTAGTTTCTCCAAGTCATTGACGAATTAAAATCTTTACGCATTTACGAAATCATTTTCAAATTTACAAGTTTTAATCCTCTGCAATAATTCACCCCCCCCCCCCTCTTAGTGCCGCTCTGATCCTAGCAATTGGTATCAGAGCCTAGTATTTCTCATTTCGGATTTACACCCGAAAGAAATGGCTCTTCATGGCTTTCAAGAGGGCTTATCGGTTATTCATCCATCGTTGTTTAACGGATTGGACTACACTTATTGGAAAACTCGAATGAGAGTTTTCTTGATTTCTATGAATTTGGATTTATGGAATATTATTGAAAACGGTTTTCAACTTCCCTCTAAACCGATGAACGAATGGTTGGATTTGGAGAAGAAGTATTTTTCTTTAAACGCAAAGGCTATGAATGCCTTATTTTGCGCTTTAGACAAAAATGAGTTCAATCGGATTTCTACATGCGAAATGGCTTTTGATATTTGGCGAACACTTGAAATCACGCACGAGGGAACTAATAGAGTCAAAGACTCGAAAGTTAATATTTTATTGCATGATTTTGAGCTTTTTAAAATGCAACCAAGTGAGACTATAGGCAATATGTACACCCGTTTCATGGATGTCATCAATAATCTAAGAGTTCTTGGTAAATCTTTTTCAAATTTTGATCTCGTAAGCAAGATCTTAAGATCCCTTCCAAAAAGGTGAGATCCTAAAATAACTGCAATACAAGAAACAAAAGATTTAAATATTTTTCCACTTGAAGAACTAATTGGTTCGTTGATGACATATGAAATGGTGCATAATGCACATGATGAACAAAATCACCTTCCAAAGAATATGAAGGATTTGGAACTCCGGACAAATGAATACCACTTGAGCGATGACTCAAGTGATGAGGACAATGATGAACTTGAACTTCGAACACTAAATCTTAATAAGTTTATTAAACAAAAATCTAAATTAAATAATGAACTTGAACGGAGGAAGAGGCCAAAGAAGAGGAAGGCAACCAAGGATGAATCAAAAACTTCCAAAGGTGAAACGGCGAATTGGGCTTTGACGAACTTCGACTATGCACGTGTGGTAAAAATTCATGCCATATTTCAATTTGTATTTGACAATACCAATCATATTTTAAGCATTTAGGAAATGGTATCATTCAAAAGTTCTTACATTAAAAGTTATAAAAATTTAAAGATATCGCTTCCATCAACTTCTCCCTTTTTATTTTTCATCAAAACTTCGCATGAAGAAGGAAAGTAAGGATGAAAATCCATTGAAAACCAACTTTGTGAAATGATTTGAATCAAGTCAAAAATGATAAAAGAGTTTCATTAAATCATGTTTCAATTTTCACAACGATCAAGATATTCATGTGAAATCAAATCCTCACTCTTGCAAGTGTTCATCTCATACTAAAAAATTCATAAAAATTCTTCATTCATTAAGAAAGAATTCATGTGAAAGAATCATTATATGAAGGATAAAAAAAATTTCAATAAAAGAAATTCCATGAATGATCACATCAAATCGATTTCTCATTAAAAAATCACAAGAGATAAACCCGTGAGAAATGCATTTGTCAATTAATTCCATGCATCAAAAATCATTAAGTGATGGAGCAAGGATATAAAATAAACTTGATATGGCATAAACTCATGAAAGCTTCATTCAAGGAATACATTAAGTGAAAGAAAGTCTGAAAAAGATATATATTAAATTCATGCATTCGGACAAATTAACATTCCTAACTCCGCAAATGATCATAATATATCAAGTCATAGATACCAACAATTAAATGTATTAAGGAATTTATCCATTCAAAAGATATATCAAGTCTAATTCTTAGAGTGATATATTCATTAAAGGAAGCTCAGAATTTAACCATCAAGGTAGTTAGCGCAGAATTTTGCTATCAAAGTAAGTAGCATTTTAGGCATCAAAGCACAGCAATGCGATCATCAAAGTAAGTAGCATTTTAAGTTTACAACATTAAGGTAAACAACATATGATTATAACATAACAAAGAGGAATTGTGTCCACTTCTCATCAAATACATACACAGCTTATTCAGGTGGTGGAAAGTTTAAATGTCTAAACAAAGTATTAAACTGTTGATGAATTTACTGCAACTCAATTAAGATTTGATCTTAGCATTGTTCAAGTCGATCTTGTCGTTGTTCAAAACGATCCATCTGAGTCCCTATGTCGTCGATAGATGAGGGAGATGCTTGCTTTATTAGAGGTGATTCCTCAAAGGGACCAGTTGGAGGAGATTGATTACCCCTAAAAATTAGTGTTTCAGGTTCTAGTTCAGGTTGGAGGAGATCAGTCCTTCTAGGCAGTCTAGTCCTATACCATTTCTAAATGTACATCTCAACTATCGAAGTAGGTTTTTATTTATGATACTAAATCTATCTAGTTTTATAATTTCTTCAACGGGTGGAATGGTAATATCATAGGCAGTAAGTAGTCTTGTGATTAAGCCACCATAGGGAAGCATCATGTCCCTTTTTGATAGTTCAATCATGTTTTGTTGGATTAGGTAACCAAAGCAATTGTTATGTCCCTTCATAATATAATACATGGTACCTAATTCCATTTGGTTTACTTCATCATGATGATATTGTTTTGGGAGAATGATACTTATCAGGATGTGATGAAGTATTTTAGTGCTTAAAGTTAGTAAGTGTTCATAGCTTTTTGGAAGAATGGTTAAGTTAGGATTACCAAAAATTATTCCTAAGACATCAACGTAAGTAGTCCCAACCGATTCTTCATCCCATTGACCTCTAAAATAATACCCTCTTTCTTTTACCGGAATTCCTATGATGTTGCAAATTGATCTATCCGTAATTGGTATATAATATCCTAATAGATAGGTATATACCCTTTCTTCATCATCTGCATGTAAATTATTGTAGAATAGCCTAACAAGTCTAGAGTAAATCGGTTCACTCATTTGAAGAATTGGAAGAATGTCTAGATTTGCAAGCCACTGAATAGATTCCAAATCACTTAATTCGTCAAAATCAACTTATTTTCCCTTATGAACATATCTAGACTCTATGGATGAAAATTTTAGGGCATGTTGATTAGAATCGAAAAGTATGGAGCCATAATTTTTATCTAATCTCCTGTTCCCTTTGTCCCTATAGAATCTTCTAGAACCCATTAAGACTACAATAATGAAGGCAAATAAGGGGCAAGAACAAGTAATACAAAGGAGAATCAATTTGGTATAGAGATTACCTTAGTAGTTCTCCTTTCTAGTGATCTTTAAAAGAATGTCAGAGATTGATCCTTGATCTAGTGGGAAGTGGGGATTTTTGGGTTGCTAGAGGGAGAGCAATGGGTTTGGAGCTGTTTGGAGGAGTGCAAAATGAGTTGGGGTCAGTTCTACCACCAACCCTAACTTGGGGTTTATAAGGGGCAGGTTGTGGGCAGTGGCACCGCTAGCTGGGCGATGCTACTGCCTGCCACCCATGACAACTAGCGGTGCTACCGCCTGCCACCCGTGACAACTGGCGGTGCTACCGCCAGCTGGGCGGTGCCATCACCTATAGGCAGTGAGCACTGCTCACATAGTTGTGGGGGAAGGGGGGTGACGTCAACCTTATCATGCAGTGAGCACTGCTTGCATGTAACCACACAACCTTATCATAAAATATTTTTATTGTTATGAACCACACAACCTTATCATGTAAAATTTGCATAATAAGAAACGAAAATTCATATTGAAGACTCTACGTTCATGATTCATCATATAAAATGCACACCATACTCAAACGTTGTATTGAACTCGTATTGTAAAATGCCTACCATAAGTTCATGATTCATCATTTGTATGCAAACTTCGTAAAAACTCGTATGGAAATATGCATATGGCTCATTGCGCACACTATAAGATCATGATTTAGGTGACTGATCAAGAAAGTCTGAAAACGAAAATTTAACAAACTCATGATCTTGTTAGATAGAATTCGATTTGAAAAAAAATTTGGGAGGGAATGTATCCTAGAAATTTAGAACTCCGGAAGAAGTTGGAAGAAGTTAGAAAGAGAACTTGTGCATAAGAATTTTTAGGTTTGAGAGATCAAGATCAAGTGTTTATCACATAATATTTCAAATAATTATTGCATCATGATCTTATAAGTATCATTTTGTAACTAATAATTTTAATTCTTATGATCCCCTCTTTATGATTTTGGCTAGAGAGTTTTATAGGTTATTTTGGATCTTTGGTCATAAGCCTTAAGCATCCAAAATCAAAGTATCATCTCCTGCTCCTAGCTTGTGATGGTACATTTTTCTACAAAAAGAGATGATTTTTAGGTACCCATTTGACCTTGGTTGCTTCAAAAATCGATCTACATAGTTTATCATGTTACATTGAGTCATTTGAGATTCTTTTAGGAACCCAAATTAATTTATGTGGACTACATTTCTTGAATGGACAATGATAAGCTACATGCCCAAATTTGCAACAAAAGTTGTATTTGTTTCATGATGAAACATGCAAAGTAGGGCCTTTAACAAAGGTGGTTGGATTTTGGTGGGAGCTACTCACAAATCCAATTCCGCCTTTTCTATGATTTTGACCCTTGTTGGCAAGGATCATGTTCAAGGACTTGCTACCAACCTCAAATTTTCTTAAGGTTTCTTTTAGTAGCAAGTTTTCTTTTTGAAGTATTTCTAGTTCATCACATTTTGTACATAGAGCTAAATTATCATTATGCTCAACTTTTAATCTATCGAAATCACTAACAAAAGAAACATGCTCCTTTTTTAATAATTTATATTTTCTACTAATTAATTTGCATTCATCAAATAGATTATTAAAAGCATTTAATAGTTCATCAAAGGATAAATTTGCGTCAAATGAACTTGTTACCTCATCTCCAATGGTCAGTAGTGCATAGTGAGCAACTTGCTCAGTAATGGTAGGCTCCTCTTCTTCGGATGCACTTGAGTCGTCCCATGTAGCTTTGAGAGTCTTCTTCTTTGGTTGCCTCCTCTTTGCTTAGGGACATTCACTCTTGAAGTGTCCCGGCTTCTTGTATTCATAACATATCACTTGTTCTTTCTTAGGTTCAAATTTATTTTTAGTATCAATTTTAAATTTATTTATTTTTATGAATCTTTTGAACTTCTTTGTTAAGAGTGCCAAGTCATCATCAAATTCCTCATCACTTGAGTTTTCTTTTAAGTGGTCTTCTTGTGTTCTCAGTGCTATGTCCTTCCTGTTCTTTGGAAGGGTATCCTCAAGCTCTTCATGAGCTTTACATGTCATTTCATAGGTCATTAATGACCCAATTAGTTCTTCAAGAGGAAAATTATTTAGATCTTTGGCCTCTTGAATGGCCGTTATTTTAGGATCTCAACTTTTTGGAAGGGATCTTAAAATCTTATTAACGAGTTCAAAATCCAAGAAACCTTTACCAAGTCCTTTTAGACCATTGACGATATCCATAAATCGAGTGTACATGTCTCCAATGTGTTAGGATCAAGAGCACTAAGAGGGGGGGGGGTGAATTAGTGCAGCGGAAATCTTTCAACGATAAAACACGTTCGAACGATAAAAACGATTTCGGTGTGAAAGGTGATTCTAAGATTACTTTAACTTAAGATCAAGCGAGATGACGTTAAAATCAATCTATGAAGGCAGTTTGCAGTTATGATGAAAACCAGAATATAAGCGCAAACTGAAATACGACGTTCGTACGAAGAAGCTGATTTACGTCTAAATGTTGATTCGTAAATCACTTGATTAGGTGAGATGCAGTTTAAGCAAAGAGATAAAGGCAGTTTGTAATTATGATTAAAATCAAAACGTAAACGCAAACTGAAATATGATGATCGTACGAAAAAATAGATTTACGTCTAAACGCTGATTCAGAAAGTGCAAAGCTTGAAACCCGATCGTATATGCGCAGAAAGCAATAAGCTTTAGAGGAGGTTTGCAGTAAAGATAATATGCTCAAAGTAACTACAAACCGAGATTTAGAGTGGTTCGGTCAATCTTGACCTACTCCACTTTTGGCTTCCTCCACCGATGAGGTCACCGACGTCAACTAGAGGCCTTCCTTCAATAGGCGAAGGCCAACCACCCTTTTACAGTTTCACTCCTTTTGACGGGCTTAGGAGACAACCCTTACAGAATTTTCTCTCCTCTCTTTACAACTCCGAACTAGGAAGAACAGAGGGAGAAGAACTTTTGGCCTTTACAACAATTTTGAGCTCTAAGAATCATAGAAAAAGATCAAGATTTCGGTGTAAGTTCATGCTCTTTCAGTGCTGAATGGGTGGGGTATTTATAGGCCCCCAACCCAGTTCAAATTTGGAGCTCAAAACTGTCAATTCCCGGAATTCCGGGATCAGGCGGTTGCACCTCCTGACTGGAGCGGTTGCTCCGCTTGGCAGAGCTCGAAGACTGAGCCTCTGGGCGGTGCTACCTCCTGTCAGGGGCGGTTGCACCTCCTGACAAAGCTCGAATACCGAGCTCAGGCGGTTGCACCTCCTGACTGAGGTGGTTGCACCGCCTGGCAGAGCTCGAAGACCGAGCTCAAGCGGTGCCACCTCCTGTCAAGGGAGGTTGCACCGCCCAGTCTCGCTCGGAGACTGAGCCCCAAGCGGTGCCACTGCCTGGCTGGAGTGGTTGCACCTCCCAATCTCACTCAGAGACTGAGCCCAGGCGGTGCAACCTCCTGCCTTGTCGGTTCAACCGCCTGGCAGAAATCAAGGTCCGAATGGGTTGATCCATTCGGCCCAATTTAGGTTTTTCAGTGGCCCAATTGCCCCAAGATTAAGTTAATGGGATCGCCTCCCATTTCCAACTTAATCATTGTGCTAACTATGATTTTTCCTAAGACATTTACTACAACTTGCTCCGGTGCGTCAATCGCTTCTTTTGGCGAGCTTCCGGCGAACTTCCGTCGATCATCCGATGATCCCTCGGTGATGCTCCTGCGGACTTCCGGCAAACTCCTGGACTTGCGACGATTCACTTGGCGAGTTCCGACGAGCTTCTTTGGCAAGCTTATGGACTTCTCGAATTTGTTCCCGCAGAACCTCCGACGACTGTCCGAACTTCCGTCGAACTCTCGAACTCCCAACATGATCATTGTCTTGACTCTGGCGCAACTCCTGCTGCATGTCTTACTTTCATCGTAGTTAATCCTGCACACTTATCTCAACATATAGATTAGATAACAAATGACAATTGACTTCATCATCAAAATCCGAGATTCAACAATCTCCCCCTTTTTGATGATGACAATCAATTGATAATGGAGTTAACCTTAACTCCCCCTATCTATATGCCATACTTGAGATAAGTCATTCTTGAATTCAAAACCTAAGAATTCAAGAGACATATTGATAAGTTAAAATCATTTGAACTTATCAATACTCCCATCATGATTTCCATCATGATGTATCTCTCTAAAGATGATGTCAAGGCTCGACATTCATTTTCAAATATAACAAGTTTGAATGATGGTAATAGTAGCAATTCATCATTGTAAGATATCAACATGTAAAGCTGCGAAGTAAGATTTTGATATCATTACATGATGTACACATTTCAAATATTTTAGCAAGTATTGCATTTCATCACATGGTGAGATATCAACTCGTAGAATTTCGATGCAAGTTTTTTGTTTGATATCTTGACACGATACAAACAAGGCATAATGCAAATTAATCATAGCATCTGTTCATATATCTCTTGGTGATGCAAGCATGGCATAATCATAGCATTAGTGTTTATAGCATCAATTCATATATTTCTCCCCCTTTGTCATCAACAAAAAGCATGGTAGTTGTGATACCAGGGGAACAATATAAGCAAATTATCAAGCATATAAAGGAAGGCATGATACGTAAATTGCTTTGAATACTTCTTCCCTTTTTTTTGTTATAATCTTTTTGCATGAAGGAGGAAAGCCATTTGTGATACCAGCTATTTGTGAGTTTACTTTGAGTCAAGATATGTGTGTGAAACAGCTTTTTGCAAGTAAAAGTACTATCATCCATATTTCAAGATGGAATTCATAAGCAGGAATCATTTCATCAAATTCATTTCCGAAAAAATATTTTTCATAAGAGTGTATGAGAAAATCTGATTTTTAGCATTCCAATTGTTAAGCGAATCCGAAAATGAAATGAACTCTTTCATGCATTCGGACAAGACTATGCTACAGATTTTCAAATATAATCATGAAGACAAAACATTTTTGTATTCAACACATAATTTTCAACATGTTATTTAGGCATGTAATGGCAATCAAGTGATTTGATCATTCAATAAAGTTCGAAAAATAATTTTAACTAGTTTATGTATTCGGACACATCAACATTCCTAATTCTCTTCTTATGAAATCAAATTGCTCTTCACTTAGAGGTTTTGTAAAAATATCAGCTAGTTGATGTTTGGTATCAATGAACTCTATGATTACGTCATGATTATTAACATGATCTCGTATAAAGTGATGTCTAATATCAATATGTTTTGTTCTTGAGTGTTGTATAGGATTCTTTGTTAAGCATATTGCACTTGTGTTATCACATTTAATGGGAATATTTTTAAGATGAACTTTATAATCTTCTAAGGTGTTTTTCATCCATACAACTTGTGCATAGCATGCACTTGCTGCAATATATTCAGCTTCGGTTGTTGATAGTGCAACCGAGTTTTGTTTCTTAGATGACCAGGAAACAAGGGCATGTCCTAAAAATTGACATGTTCCTGATGTGCTTTTTCTATCAAGTCTACAGCCAGCAAAGTCCGCATCAGCATAACCAATTAACTCAAGATTCTCTGATTTTGGGTACCATAATCCCAGATTTGTGGTACCATTAAGATATCTAAGTATTCTTTTAACTGCTTTGAGATGAGATATCTTAGGGTTTGATTGAAATCTAGCACAAAGTCCTACACTGAACATGATGTTTGGTCTAGTTGTAGTGAGGTAAAGTAAACTTCCTATCATATCCCTATAAGTTTTTTGATCGAAGCTTTCTCCACTTTCATCAATTTCTAACTTAGTGGAGGTGCTCATAGGAGTGTTAATAGCCTTTGAGTTATTCATATTAAACTTTTTTAGTAAATTCATAGCATATTTTGTTTGACTAATAAAGATACCATTGCTTAGTTGTTTGATTTGTAAGCCTAAGAAGAATGTTAATTCTCCCATTAAACTCATTTCGAATTCAAGACTCATAGTTTTAGCAAACGATTCACAAAGAGATTCATTCGTGGAACCAAAGATAATATCATCAACATAAATCTGAACAATGAGAAAATTATTTTCAAAATTCTTGATGAATAATGTAGTATCAACCTTGCCTTTTGTGAAATTATTTTCAATAAGAAAAGAACTAAGTCTCTCATACCAAGCCCTCGGGGCTTGTTTTAAACCATAGAGAGCTTTAGTTAATCTAAACACATGATTAGGGAGGCTTTTATTTTCAAATCCAGGAGGTTGTTCAACATAGACTTCTTCGGAAATAAAGCCATTAAGAAAAGCGCTTTTAACATCTATTTGAAACAACTTAAAATTATTACTACTAGCGTAGGCAAGGAGCATCCTTATGGCTTCCAATCGAGCCACAGGAGCGAAGGTTTCTTCATAATCGATACCTTCTTCTTGGTTGAAACCTTTGGCCACTAATCTAGCCTTGTTTCTAACCACGATACCATTTTCATCTTGCTTATTTCTAAAGACCCATTTAGTACCAATAACTAAATGGTCATTTGGCCTAGGAACAAGCTTCCACACCTCATTTCTCTCAAATTGATTCAATTCATCTTGCATTGCGATAATCCATGAATCATCTTTCATGGCTTTGTCAACACATTTGGGTTCAATTTGGGAGAGAAAAGCGGCGTTCGCACAAAAATTTTTAAGAGAAGATCGTGTTTGAACCCCCTTTGATGTGTCTCCTAAGATTAGCTCCTTAGGATGAGCATCTACATACTTCCAATCCTTGGGTAAGGATGTTTCGGAAGTGGATGCATCCAAGTTGCTAGTTGGAGACGGGGTTTCATTTAAATTCAAGGAATAAAAATTAACATCATCATCAAAATCATTTTTCCTGATTTCAGAAATCTCATTGAAAACAACATGAATGGATTCTTCAATAATTAAGGTTCTTTTATTGAAGATACGAAAAGCTTTAGAAACCGAAGAATAATCAAGAAAGATTCCTTCATCGGATTTAACATCAAATTTTCCTAAGTTATCCTTTTCATTCAAGATAAAACACTTACACCCAAAGACTTTAAAATATGAAACATTGGGTTTTTTGTTGTTCCATAACTCGTAAGGAGTTTTGGGGAGTAAGGGTCTTACTAGAACTCTATTCAAAATATAGCATGCGGTGTTTACGGCTTCGGCCCAAAAATATTTGGGTAGGCTATGTTTATTCAACATGGTTCTTGCCATTTCTTGTAAATTTTGATTTTTTCTTTCTACTACTCCATTTTGTTGAGGATTTCTTGGAGTACAGAAATTATGGTTGTATCCATTGAGTTCACAAAATTCTTGGAAATCATGGTTTTGAAATTCTCCATCGTGATCACTTCTAATTGACGAAATCATAGACCCCTTCTCATTTTGAACAAGTTTACAAAACTTGGTAAAATATCTAAAGCATTCATTTTTCTGTTTTAAGAAGTAAGTTCATGTATATCTGCTATAGTCATCCACAATGACGAAGGCGTATTTGCTACCTCCTAGACTTGATGTAGAGATTGGTCCGAACAAGTCCATATGGATCAATTGTAAGGGCCTAGAGGTGCTTATTTGATTCTTAGATTTGAAACTACCCTTAATTTGTTTACCTAATTGGCAAGCATCACATACATTATCTTTGATGAACTTGATATGAGGAATTCCTCTTATAAGTTCTTTAGATGATATTTGAGTGATTAGTTTCATGCTAGCATGACCTAATCTTCTATGCCATAGCCAAGCATCCTCATTTAAAACCGAAAAACACATTTCATTACACAAATCATTGATGTCAATAGTGTATATGTTATTTTGTTTTAATGCAATCATAGACATGTTTTTGTGTGGTTTTTCAATGATGCAAGAATTAGATTCGAATCTGACAATGTATCCTTTATCACATAATTGACTAATGCTCAAGAGGTTATGTTTTAAACTATTAACTAACAAAACATCTTCAATAAAGAAGTTGGATTTGTTACCTATGGTTCCTTTGCCAATGATTTTACCCTTGTTGTTGTCTCCGAAGGTGACATAGCCTTCGTCTATGCTAGTGAGCTTAGAGAATTGAGATGGATCTCCGGTCATATGCCTTGAGCATCCACTATCAAGGTACCATCTCTTGCTCCTAACTTGCGATGGTATAGGTTTCTACAAGAAAGGATGATTTTTAGGAACCCATTTGCTTTTGGGTGCCTCAAAAAAAGATCTATATTGTTTATCATGTTGCATAGAATTTGTCATGATTCCTTTAGGAACCCAAATTAATTTATTCGGACTAATTTTCTTGAATGGACAATAATACGTTTTGTGTCCAAGTTTGCAACAAAAGTTGCATTTGCTTTGGTGTCGAACATGTAAGATGGGGCCTTTTATGAAGGTGGTTGGATTTTGGTGATGACTTCTCACAAATCCAATTCCACTTCTTTTGGGAACGTGACCCTTGTTTGCAAGGATCATGTTCAATGACTTGCTACTAACCTCGAATTTCTTCAAGGTGTTCTTAAGTAGCAGGTTTTCCTTTTAGAGAGTTTCTAGATCATGGCATTTTATGCATGAGCCTAAACTATCATGATATTCAGCTTTTAACTTATCAAAATTACAAGTAAGACTATCATGCTCCTTTTTTAGCAATTTGTATTTTCTACTAATAATCTTGCATTCATCAAATAAGTCATGGAAGGCATTTAATAATTCATCAAATGATAAATCTGCATCTATTAAATTCATTACCTCCTCTCCGATGGCCATTAAGGTGTAGTGAGCAACTTGCTCGGTGGTGGACTCCTCTTCTTCGGACGCGCTCGAGTCATCCCACGTTGCTTTGAGCGCCTACTTCTTTGATGTTCTCTTTTTGGCTTGGGGACAATCACTCTTGTAGTGTCCCGGCTTTTTGCACTCATAGTAAATAACTTGGTCCTTCTTGGGTTCAAGTTTATTTTTTACGTCATTCTTAAACTTGTTTCTTTTAATGAATTTTTTAAATTTTCTTGTTAGAAGTGCCAAGTCATCGTCACAGTCCTCATCACTTGAGTTTTCTCTCAAGTGGTCTTCTAAAGTTCTAAGTGTCATATCCTTCCTGTTCTTTGGGAGGATGTCTTCTTGCTCTTCATGAGCTTTGCAAGTCATCTCGTAGGTCATTAATGACCCGATTTGTTCTTCAAGAGGGAAGTTGTTTAGATCTTTCGCCTCTTGAATAGCAGTGACTTTAGGATCCCAACTCTTAGGAAGGGATCTTAGAATCTTATTTACGAGCTCAAAATCCGAAAAACTTTTTCCGAGTCCTTTTAGACCGTTGACGACATCCGTGAAATGAATAAACATGTCGCCAATGGTCTCACTCGGTTTCATCCGGAAAAGTTCGAAAGAATGTAACAGAAGATTGATTTTTGACTCTTTCACTCTACTTGTGCCTTCGTGAGTCACTTCGAGTGTGTGCCAAATATCAAATGCAGTTTCACAAGTCGAAACACGGTTAAACTCGTTTTTATCAAGTGCACAAAATAAGGCATTCATAGCCTTTGCATTAAGAGCGAAAGCCTTCTTCTCCAATTCATTCCAATCGATCATTGGAAGAGAAGACTTCGAAAATCCGTTTTCGACAAGATTCCAAAGTTCAAAATCCATAGAAATAAGAAAGATCCTCATTCGGGTCTTCCAATAGGTGTAGTCCGTCCCATTGAACATGGGTGGACGTGTAATAGAATGGCCCTCTTGGTTTCCGGCGTATGCCATCTCTCTTGGATTTTAATCCGTTAGAGAGTTAACCCCGCTTTTATACCAATTGTTAGGATCAAGAGCACTAAGAGGGGGGGGTGAATTAGTGCAGCGAAAAACCTTCTGCGATTAAAATCGAAAACTGCGTTCGTTCGATAGAAGTGATTTTGGTAAGAAAGCCGATTCGTAAATCACTTCAACTTTTGACTAGGAGAGATGTAGCAAAGATATGAACGCAGTTTGCAGTTATGACGGAAATCAGAATATAAGCGCATACTGAAATACGATGTTCGTACGATAAAAGCGATTTCGGTATAAAAGCTTATTCATAAACCACTTTAACTTGAGATAAGGCGAGATGCAGTTAAAGCAAAGATATAAAGGCGGTTTGCAGTTATAATGGAAATCAGAATGTAAGCGCAAATTGAAATACGACGTTCGTACGATAAAATTGATTTGCGTCTTAAACCCCGATTCGGAAAGCACTGAACTTTAAAACACGTTCGTAAAAACATAGAAGGCAGTAAGCTATTGAGGAGGTTTGCAGTAAAGATAAGATGCTCAAAGTAAATGCAAACCGAGATTTAGAGTGGTTCGGTCAATCTTGACCTACTCCACTTTTGGCTTCCTCCACCGACGAGGTCACCGACGTCAACTAGAGGCCTTCCTTCAATAGGCGAAGGCCAACCACCCTTTTACAGTTTCACTCCTTTTGACGGGCTTAGGAGACAACCCTTACAGAATTTTCTCTCCTCTCTTTACAACTCAGAACTTGGAAGAAAAGAGGGAGAAGAACTTTTGGCCTTTACAACAATTTTGAGCTCTAAGAATCACAGAAAAAGATCAAGATTTTGGTGTAAGTTCATTCTCTTTTAGTGCTGAATGGGTGGGGTATTTATAGGCCCCAACCCAGTTCAAATTTGGAGCTCAAAACAGTCAATTCCCGGAATTCCGGGATCAGGCGGTTGCACCTCCTGACTGAGGCGGTTGCACTGCCTGGTAGAGCTCGAAGACTGAGCCTCTGGGCGGTGCTACCTCCTGTCAGGGGCGGTTGCACCTCCGATCAGAGCTCGAAGACCGAGCTCAAGCGGTTGCACCTCTTGACTGAGGCGGTTGCACCGCTTGGCAGAGCTCGAAGACCGAGCTCAGGCGGTGCCACCTCCTGTCAAGGGAGGTTGCACTGCCCAGTCTCGCTCGGAAACTGAGCCCAGGCAGTGCCACCGCCTGGCTGGAGCGGTTGCACCTCCCAGTCTCGCTCGGAGACTGAGCCCAGGCGGTGCAACCTCCTGCCTTGGGCGGTTCAACTGCCTGGCAGAAATCAGGGTCCGAATGGGTTGATCCATTCGGCCCAATTTGGGTTTTTCAGGGGCCCAATTGCCCCAAGATTAAGTTAATGGGATCACCTCCCATTTCCAACTTAATCATTGTGCTAACTACGATATTCCCTAAGACATTTACTGCAACTTGCTCCGGTGCGTCAATCGCTTCTTCCGGCGAGCTTTCGGCGAACTTCCATCGATCATCCGATGAACCCTCGGTGATGCTCCTGCAGACTTCCAGCAAACTCCTGGACTTGCGACGATTCACTTGACGAGTTCCGACGAGCTTCTTTGGCAAGCTTATGGACTTCTCGGATTTGTTCCCGCAGAACCTCCGACGACTGTCCGAACTTCCGTCGAACTCTCGAACTCCCAACGTGATCATTGTCTTGACTCCGGCGCAACTCCTGCTGCATGTCTTACTTTCATCGTAGTTAATCCTGCACACTTATCTCAACATATAGATTAGATAACAAATGACAATTGACTTCATCATTAAAATCCGAGATTCAACACAAGGCATATAAGACATTCGGATCACACAAGCTTTTGCAATTCATATAAGTCATGCTATCAAAATGGTACAAGTCATCACTTTTCTCCCCCTTTATCATCAACAAAAAGGAGATGAGACTTGAAGCATACAATTTGTGATCATAAAATCATTAGAGAAAGAATTCAGCATTAAGATTAATCTTATAAAATTCATCATTCAAATTTGCTAAAAATATTTATCCAGAATTCATCTTTAAAAAAAAAAATCAGCATTCATTCAAAAAAAAAATCCTTTCTTCCCCCTTTTGTTTTTCAGAGGTGTTTGACTCAAGATATGTTAAGATAATGAGTTGTACTTTAATATGTCACTTTGAATCGAAGGAGAATGATGAAGTCAAATCGATAGAAGAACGGAAAAGGATGAGATATTTTTCTGAAAATACATTCAAACAAGCTTATTTTCAGGGACAATTTAACATGCCTAGTTCCCTTCTAATGAATTCAAATTAGTCTTCATTTAAGGCTTTTGTAAAAATATCTGCCAATTGATGCTTTGTATCAATATGAAATGATGAATTGGATTTTTGGTAAGACATATGGCACTAGTATTATCACATTTTATGGGAACGTTTTTGAAGTGAATTCTATAGTCTTCTAATGTATTTTTCATCTAAACAACTTGTGCACAGCATGCACTTGCAGCAATGTATTCGACTTCCGCCGTAGATAGTGCAACTGAATTTTGTTTCTTGGAAGTCCAAGAAACAAGTGCATGTCCTAAAACTTGGCATGTTCCGGATGTACTTTTTCTATCTATCCTACATCTGCCAGAATCGGCATTTGCATAAGCTATTAAATCGAATTTTTCAGATTTTGGATACCACAATCCTAAATTTGGAGTTCCTTTAAGATACCTAAATATTCTTTTAACACTCTTAAGATGAGATAATTTAGGATTAGATTGAAACCTAGAGCAAAGTCCTACACTAAACATAATATTCGGTCTAATCGCGGTGAGGTAGAGTAGACTACCTATCATTCCCCTATATGTTTTTTGATCAAAATTTTCACTATTTTCATCCGTATCTAACTTAGTCGAAGTACTCATAGGGGTGTTTATTGCTTTTGAATTATCCATGTTAAATCATTTTAACAATTCTAATGTATATTTAGATTGGTTAAGAAATATACCATCACTAAGTTGTTTGATTTGTAATCCTAAGAAGAAAGTTAATTCACCCATTAAACTCATTTCAAATTCATGACTCATACATTTGGCAAATGATTCACATAGTGATTCATCCGAAGAGCCAAAAATAATATCGTCAACATAAATTTGCACAATAAGAAAATTATTTTCAAAATGTTTGATAAACAATATAGTATCAACCTTACCTTTGGTAAAATTATTTAAAATAAGAAAGGAACTAAGCCTTTCATACCAAGCTCTAGGAGCTTGTTTCAAGCCATCGAGAGCCTTAGTCAATTTGAATACATGATTAGGAAGAAGAGAATTTTCAAATCCGAGAGGTTGTTCGACATATACTTCTTCGGAAATAAAATCATTCAAGAAGGCACTTTTGACATCCATTTGAAACAGTTTAAAATTATTACTACTAGCATAGGCAAGGAGCATCCTAATGGCATCTAATCTTGCCACAGGAGCGAAGGTTTCTTCGTAGTCGATACCTTCTTCTTGGTTGAAACCTTTGGCCACTAATCTAGCCTTGTTTCTAACCACTATACCATTTTCATCTTGCTTGTTTCTAAAGACCCATTTAGTACTAATGACTAAATGGTCACTAGGTCTAGGAACAAGCTTTCATACCTTATTCCTCTCAAATTGATTTAAATCCTCTTGCATTGCAATAACCCAAAAATCATCTTTTAAGGCCTCGTCAATGCATTTAGGTTCGATTTGAGAAAGGAAGGCGGTGTTAGCACAAAAATTTTTGAAAGAAGAATGAGTTTGAACCCCTTTTGATGTATCTCCTATAATTAGCTCCTGTGGATGAGCATCTATATACTTCCATTCCTTGGGTAAGGAAATTTCGGAAGAAGGTGCATCCAAGTTGCTATTTTGAGGAGGGGGTTCATTTATATTCAAATTATCAAAACCAAGATCATCATCAAAATCATTTTTCTTTAAATCAGAAATTTCATTAAAAACTACATGAATAGACTCTTCTATTACTAAGGTTCTTTTGTTAAAAACCCGAAAAGCCTTAGAAACGGAAGAGTAACCAAGAAAGATGCCTTCATCGGATTTTGCATCAAATTTTCCTAAGGCATCCCTTTCATTCAAAATAAAACATTTACAACCGAAAACTTTAAAATAGGAAACATTTGGTTTTTTGTTATTCCATAATTCATAGGTAGTTTTTGATAGGGACGATCTTATTATAACCCTATTCATGATGTAGCAAGCCGTATTCACGGCTTCGGCCCAAAAGTACTTGGGTAGACTATGTTCATTTAACATTGTTCTTGCCATTTCTTGTAGGTTTCTATTTTTTTTTTCAACTACTCCATTTTGTTGAGGATTTCTCGGAGTGGAGAAGTTGTGATTGTATCCATTTACTTCACAAAAATTTTGAAAGTCACGGTTTTGAAATTCGCCACCGTGATCACTCCGAATTGATGAAATCATAAAGTCTTTTTCGTTTTGAGTGAGTTTATAAAATTTAGATAAACACTTAAAACAATCACTTTTGTGAGCTAAGAAATAGGTCCAAGTATATCTAGTATAGTCATCCACAATTACAAACGCATATTTGCTTCCTACTAGACTTGTCGTGTCAATTGGTCCAAATAAGTCCAAATGAATCAATTGTAATGGTCTAGTGGTGCTAATTTGAATTTTTGGTTTGAAACTAGTTTTTATTTGTTTACCTAGTTGACATGCATCGCATACTTTGTCCTTAATAAACTTTATATTTGTAATTCCTCGTACTAATTCTCTAAATGAGATCTTAGATATTAATTTCATGCTTACATAGCCTAGTCTCCTATGCCAAAGCCAAGCATCAACATTTAAAGCGGAGAAGCACATTTCATTACTTAGTTCATCAAGGTTGATGGTGTAGACATTATTTTGTTTTAATTCAATCATAGTTATGTTATGGTTTGGTTTTTCAATAATACACACATTTGATTCAAATCTAACGATATAACCTTTATCGCATAATTGACTAATGTTATGGTTTGGTGAATTAGTGCAGCGGAAATCTTACAGCGATTAAAAACGAAAGCTGCGTTCGTTCAATAAAAACTATTATGATGCAAAAGCTAATTCTCAGTTTGTATCTAAGTGCAGTTTGCGTTTAAGCGCAGATTGCGTCTAAGCGCAGTTTGCGTCTAAACACAGTTTGCGTCTAAGCGCAGTTTGCGTCTAAGCATAGTTTACGTCTAAATGCAGATTTACGTCTAAACGCAGTTTTACGTCTAAACGCAGATTTACGTCTAAACGCAGTTTTACGTCTAAACGCAGATTTACGTCTAAACTCAGATTTACGTCTAAACGCAGTTTTACGTCTAAACGCAGATTTACGTCTAAACGCAGTTTTACGTCTAAACGCAGATTTACGTCTAAACTCAGTTTACGTCTAAAACGTCTTTACACAGTTTGAGCAGTTTTACGTCTAAACGCAATTTTACTTCTAGACGCAGTTTCAAAGGGATCTGAACTTTAGAAACTCGTTCGTAAAAGCGTAGAAGACAGTTTTGCAGAATCAAGGCGTAAACGTAAACTGCGATGTAAATATCGTACGAAAACGCTGGTTTACGTCTGAAAGCAGATTCGGACAGATCAGCACTTGAAAACTTGTTCGTGAAGGCGTAGAAGACAGTTTTGCAGAATCAAAACGTAAACGTAAACTGTAATGTATGAAAACACTGATTTACGTCTGAATGCATATTCGGAAAGAATAGCACTTAGAACTTGTTTGTAAAAGCGTAGAATGCAGTAGTTATGAAGGAGGTTTGCAGTAATGATAAAGTGCTCAAAATAAACGCAAACCAGAGATTTAGAGTGGTTCGGTCAGTCTTGACCTACTCCACTTTTGGCTTCCTCCACCGACGAGGTCACCGACGTCAACTAGAGGCCTTCCTTCAATAGGCGAAGGCCAACTGCCCTTTTACAGTTTCTCTCCTTTTGGCAGGCTCAGGAGACAACCTTTACAGACCTTTCTCTCCTCACTTTACAACTCAAAACTTGAAGAACAGAAGGAGGAGACTTAAAGGCTTTACAACACTTTTGAGCTCTTAGAATCACAGAAAAGATCAAGATTTTGGTGTAGGTCTGTATCTTTTCAGTGCTGAATGGGTGGGGTATTTATAGGCCCCAACCCAGTTCAAATTTGGAGCTCAAAACGATCAAATCCCGGAATTCCGGGATCAGGCGGTTGCACCTCTTGACTGGAGAGGTTGCACCGCCTGGCAGAGCTCGAAGACCGAGCTCAGGCGGTGCCACCTCTCTGTCAGGGAGGTTGCACCGCCCAGTCTTGCTCGAAGACTAAGCCCCAGGCGGTGCCACCTCCTGGCTGGGGCGGTTGCACCTCCCAGTCTCGCTGGGAGACATAGCCTGGGCAGTGCTACCTCCTGGCTGGGGCGGTGCCACCTCTTTCACTATTTCAGCTCACTTGGTTTGGCTCCAAACTTGGCCCAAACCAGTCCGAACTTGGGCCTAATTGGCCCCTACTTGGGTTATAGGATTAACACCTAATCCTAACCCTAATTAATGTGCTAACTATGATTTTAAAGACATTTTCTAAGCTATTACAAAGTCCGCAAGTCAAGACTTCTTCTGGCGAGCTTCCGGCAAACTTCCGGCGGTCTTCCGATGAACTCTCGGAAACCATTCTGCGGACTCCCGGCAAGCTCCTAGACTTCATGATTTGTTCTTAGCGAGTTCCAACGAGCTTCTTCGGCAAGCTCCGATCTTTCTCGGCGAGCTCCGCGAACTCCCAACGAACCTTCGGACTTCCGTCGAACTCTCGAACTCGCAACAAATCCATCGCGCTTGACTCCGACACTTTGTTTCGCTTTATGTCTTCATCGTTATCATAGTTGATCCTGCACAATTAAAACAAAACTTCGATCGAGACAATTAATCCTAAGCAATTAACCAAGTTGTCCGGCATGTCATTGGTCCCTCGACGCTTCGTCTGATTCTTCGGCGCATCGTCCTCTCCTGCGGCCTATTGCCCAATCGGCCAGTTGACTCCGCAACTCCGATATCCTTGGCACAATAACCGCTCTTCTTGGCCCGATGCCCGAGTCCACTGCCCGAAGCCTTCTGTCGATACGTCGACCGATCTACCGGCCCGACGTCCAATCTTCTGACATGTTCCTCCGGCACAACATGATTTTCCTGCTTTAATTGTCTCATCCTGATCAAAGCATCCTGCGTCACTCAAAACGCAGATTAAATCATAAACATATATCAAGTAGTTTCATTATCAAAATACGAGATTCAACAATCTCCCCCTTTTTGATGATGACAACTACTTGATGACGGAGTTAAACTTAACTCCCGGAGTTTAAACAAACTCCCCCTATCAATATACCTTATTGATAGAAACTCTTAGATTCAAAAATCTAAGCAACATGTCATCATAATCGGAGTTAACCTTAACTCCCAGAGTTTAAACAAACTCCCCCTATCAATATGCCATATTGATAGAACCTTGAATTCAAACTGAATTCAAGTCATTGCAATATTCATCATGAATACTTGCAACACGTCAACATGAACATATGCATAAACTTATGCATCACATGTCATGTCATCAACATACTTTCATCAACATACTTCTCCCCCTTTGTCATCAACAAAAAGGAGAAGTATCACAATCAAGTGTTTGTGATATTGGTTCAACTCATTGCATGAAAAACATATTATCAAGTTTTATCATCATGCAATTTTGCTAGAAAATATAGCAAGTTTTGAATCATGCTTAGAATATTCAAGATATCAAGTTTTAGATATGCAAGTTTTATAGCATACAAGATAGCACTTTTATAACATGCAAGCTAGCAATGTTGCAACATTTTAGAGCTTGCAAGCTAGCAATTTAGAGATGTTCAAGAAGGCAACTCTTGCTTCTTGAAATATGCAAGTTGTAAGCTAGTAAATTTTTACGATATGCAAGTTTTGCTTCTTGAGATAGGCAAGATAGCACTTTTGCAATTTTTGTTTGGCAAGCTTGTGATGTTCAAGATAACAAGCTCTTTCTTCTCTTTTGAGAAGTGTCATTTTTGCTTTCGTTGCAAAGTGCAAGCTAGCAAAATGCCAAACTAGCAAGAGATAATGTTTTACATGAGGCAAGCAAACAATTTGGCAAGTGTTACATTTGCATCTTCTCTTTAGATGTGCAAGAAAATAAACAAGTTTTTGCATTTTCTTGACATTTCAAGCTAGCAATTATCGGTGCTGTTCAAGATAGTAATTTTTGCCTTTTTCTTGAATTGTGCTAGCAATCTATCTCCCCCTTAGTCATTGTCAAAAAGAAGGGAAAACCCTTTCTGTCAATTTCTAAATCATGACAAAGGTGAGTAATCATTCTTATTTCAAAATTCCATAATTGAGATAAACCTTGAATTCAAATCAAGGCAATTTTAATCAAGGTTCATATCATATGCAATACATTACGTAGAAAGCATAAGTATTACATGCATCCTTTTAGCAACAAATCGTAGCATTTTATCACAACATATAAGCACAAAAGCCTAGCAAGTTTCTTAGGTTCAATCATGGCAATTCAACACTTGCTTCATGTGCAAGATTGCACTTGCTTTTCTTTGCATGTTCTAACTAGCAAAAGCTTTCTCCCCTTTGTTTTTGTCGAAAAGAAGGGAGTAATCAATGGCCAAAAATTTTAATTATTATACAGGCCATATTACAAAATCTTGTCATGATATCAAGAAAGTTCAAAAAGGACATGATCCATTCAACAAATCCTTTTAACAGGGCAAAGGAATTATATAACCAAGAATCATGATTAAAATATTTCAATATCATAGATCAAGTCATGATTCGTGATTCATCATAAAGCAAATTAATTTTCAGTCATCACATAAGGCATTTAAAGAATTTTTGAAACATAGAAGAATGATTAATTTAAGCATGTAATGTTTCAATCAAAATCAAGTCATGAATACCAATACTTTCATATTGTGAGTATCAATTCATGAATACCAAAAGATATTATTTGTGATTTCAATTTTGCAAGATCATGATTATGATTTAGACATAACTTATTCAAATCAAATCGTCAACTTGAAACTCATAATCAAGTCATTAAAATTAATTTCGAAATTCACAAAATATCATGAAATTAAAAGACAAGTTGCATTTCATTTGAAGAACTCCTTTTTGATAAATGTAGGGAGCATAATGAACGATCTTGATTTATAAAGAGCTTCATGTTATAATTATCAAGATCATGATTTTAATAATTATTCTCTTTAGCAAAAAATCACAAAAGCACTTTATTTTTGCATAAGAAATCTCATTGTATTATGATTTATAAATTCTTTTTCTGCATATGAATCATAGGAGATATGTATGTGAAACAAATCTTTGCAAGCAAAGACACTATCATTCATATTTCAAGATGGAATTTATAAGTAGGAATTATTTCATCAAATCCATTTTAGAAAAATATTTTTCAAAAGTGTATGAGAAAATCCGATTGTTAGGATACCAATTGTTAAGTGAATCCGAAAATGAAATTAGTACTTTCATGCATTCGGATAAGATTTTGCTATAGATTTTCAAGTTCAATTATGAAGATAAAACATGCTCATGATCATAAAAATTTATGTATCCAAAACATATAATTTCCAACATGTTATAGTGTAAAATCATCATGGCAATTAAGTGTTTTGAACATTGAATCAAGAATGTTCGAAAAATAATCTTAACACGTTCATGCATTCGAGCACATTTTTGCCATAGTTTTTCAAATATACACATGAGAATAACACATGCTTATCATCGGCTTAAAATCTCATTCATAAAATCAAAATATTTAATTTCATCATTATGCATTTCTTCAAACTTTAATCAAAATCGAGAAATAACAATGGAAATCAACGTAATGCACATTATTACTTCTTAACCATGATTTCATATTTTCAATCAAGATCATTTTATTTGTTTATCATAAAATATGCAATATTATCATTTTCGAAATTACTTAGTATGATCATAATAATTTTTTTAACATGTAATTTTTAAGAAAATTAATTCTAAACCAAAAGAGAAAAATACATCATGAAAGCATCAAGTAATTTCAAAATAAATTAGGGGGATTTTGATTACCTCATCATTGTAAGCTGTTAAGGCGTAGTTTGCTGCCTTGCTTTTGTTGACTTTCTCTTCTTCGAAGGAGCTCGATTCATCCCAATTTTTGTTCTTCTTCTTGCGTTTAAAGCAAGTAGTTTGATTCTTTTTGCTTTTTAATTTTCGTTTCATTTGTAGTTTAAGTTCACCATCACTTGAGCTTATGCTCGAGTGGTCTTCAAATGTTCTATGTCCCAAATCCTTCCTGTTCTTTGGAAGGTTGTTTTGTTTATCATTGTCCTCATCACTTGAGTCATCGCTCAAGTGGCATTTATTTGTCCAGAGTTCCAAATCCTTCCTGTTCTTTGGAAGGTAATTGTGTTCAACATGTTCATCATGTGCATTGTGCACCATTTCATATGTGATCAATGAACCAATTAGTTCTTCAAGTGGAAATTGATTCATGTTTTTCGATTCTTGAATAGCAGTTACTTTTGAATCCCAAGTTTTAGAAAGTGAGCGCAAAACTTTGTTAACGAGTTCAAAATCCGAAAAGCTTTTACCAAGTGATTTTAAACCATTGACGACATCCGTAAAACGGGTGTACATGTCAACAACGGTTTCGCTTGGTTTCATATGAAAAAGCTCGAAATCATGCAGTAAAATATTAACTTTCGAGTCTTTGACTCTACTAGTTCCCTCGTGCGTGATTTCAAGAGTGCGCCAAATATCGAAAGCCGTTTCGCACAAAGAAACCCGATTGAACTCATTTTTGTCCAAAGCGCAAAATAAGGCATTCATAGCCTTTGCGTTTAAAGAAAAATACTTCTTCTCCAAATCCGACCATTCGTTCGTCGGTTTAGAGGGAAGTTGAAAACCGTTTTCAACGATATTCCATAAATCCAGATTTAGAGAAATCAAGAAAACTCTCATTCGAGTTTTCCAATAAGTGTAGTCCAATCCGTTAAAGAACGGTGGACGAAAGACTGAAAAGCCCTCTTGAAGAGTCATTTCTCTCGGGTGTAAATCCGAAATGAGAAATACCCCGCTCTGATACCAATTGTTAGGATCGAGAGCACTAAGAGGGGGGGGGTGACTTAGTGCAGCGGAAATCTTACAGCGATTAAAAACGAAAGCTGCGTTCGTTCAATAAAAACTATTATGATGCAAAAGCTAATTCTCAGTTTGTATCTAAGTGCAGTTTGCGTTTAAGCGCAGATTGCGTCTAAGCGCAGTTTGCGTCTAAACACAGTTTGCGTCTAAGCGCAGTTTGCGTCTAAGCATAGTTTACGTCTAAATGCAGATTTACATCTAAACGCAGTTTTACGTCTAAACGCAGATTTACGTCTAAACGCAGTTTTACGTCTAAACGCAGATTTACGTCTAAACTCATATTTACGTCTAAACGCAGTTTTACGTCTAAACGCAGATTTACGTCTAAACGCAGTTTTACGTCTAAACGCAGATTTACGTCTAAACTCAGTTTACGTCTAAAACGTCTTTACACAGTTTGAGCAGTTTTACGTCTAAACGCAATTTTACTTCTAGACGCAGTTTCAAAGGGATCTGAACTTTAGAAACTCGTTCGTAAAAGCACAGAAGACAGTTTTGCAGAATCAAGGCGTAAACGTAAACTGCGATGTAAATATCGTACGAAAACGCTGGTTTACGTCTGAAAGCAGATTCGGACAGATCAGCACTTGAAAACTTGTTCGTGAAGGCGTAGAAGACAGTTTTGCAGACTCAAAACGTAAACGTAAACTGTAATGTATGAAAACACCGATTTACGTCTGAATGTAGATTCGGAAAGAACAGCACTTAGAACTTGTTCGTAAAAGCGCAGAATGCAGTAGTTATGAAGGAGGTTTGCAGTAATGATAAAGTGCTCAAAATAAACGCAAACCAGAGATTTAGAGTGGTTCGGTCAGTCTTGACCTACTCCACTTTTGGCTTCCTCCACCGACGAGGTCACCGACGTCAACTAGAGGCCTTCCTTCAATAGGCGAAGGCCAACTGCCCTTCTACAGTTTCTCTCCTTTTGGCAGGCTCAGGAGACAACCTTTACAGACCTTTCTCTCCTCACTTTATAACTCACAACTTGAAGAACAGAAGGAGGAGACTTAAAGGCTTTACAACACTTTTGAGCTCTTAGAATCACAGAAAAGATCAAGATTTCGGTGTAGGTCTGTATCTTTTCAGTGCTGAATGGGTGGGGTATTTATAGGCCCCAACCCAGTTCAAATTTGGAGCTCAAAACGATCAAATCCCGGAATTCCGGGATCAGGCGGGTGTACCTCTTGACTAGAGAGGTTGCACCGCCTGGCAGAGCTCGAAGACCGAGCTCAAGCGGTGCCACCTCTCTGTCAGGGAGGTTGCACCGCCCAGTCTTGCTCGAAGACTGAGCCCCAGGCGATGCCACCTCCTGGCTGGGGCGGTTGCACCTCCCAGTCTCGTTGGGAGACATAGCCTGGGCGGTGCTACCTCCTGGCTGGGGCGGTGCCACCTCTTTCACTATTTCAGCTCGCTTGGTTTGGCTCCAAACTTGGCCCAAACCAGTCCGAACTTGGGCCTAATTGGCCCCTACTTGGGTTATAGGATTAACACCTAATCCTAACCCTAATTAATGTGCTAACTATGATTTTAAAGACATTTTCTAAGCTCTTACAAAGTCCGCAAGTCAAGACTTCTTCTGGCGAGCTTCCGGCAAACTTCCGGCGGTCTTCCAATGAACTCTCGGAAACCATTCTGCGGACTCCCGGCAAGCTCCTAGACTTCATGATTTGTTCTTAGCGAGTTCCAACGAGCTTCTTCGGCAAGCTCCGATCTTTCTCGGCGAGCTCCGCGAACTCCCAACGAACCTTCGGACTTCCGTCGAACTCTCGAACTCGCAACAAATCCATCGCGCTTGACTCCGACACTTTGTTTCGCTTTATGTCTTCATCGTTATCATAGTTGATCCTGCACAATTAAAACAAAACTTCGATCGAGACAATTAATCCTAAGCAATTAACCAAGTTGTCCGGCATGTCATTGGTCCCTCGACGCTTCGTCTGATTCTTCGGCGCATCGTCCTCTCCTGCGGCCTATTGCCCAATCGGCCAGTTGACTCCGCAACTCCGATATCCTTGGCACAATAACCGCTCTTCTTGGCCCGATGCCCGAGTCCACTGCCCGAAGCCTTCTGTCGATACGTCGACCGATCTACCGGCCCGACGTCCAATCTTCTGACATGTTCCTCCGGCACAACATGATTTTCCTGCTTTAATTGTCTCATCCTGATCAAAGCATCCTGCGTCACTCAAAACGCAGATTAAATCATAAACATATATCAAGTAGTTTCATTTTCAAAATACGAGATTCAACAACTAACACTCAAGAGATTATATTTCAATCCATCAACTAGTAAGACATCATCAATATAAAAATTTAATTTGTTACCTATGGTTCCCTTGCCAATGATTTTGCCTTGGTTGTTGTCTCCGAAGGTGTCGTACCCTTCTTCTTTGCTAGTGAGCATAGAGAAATGAGATGGATCTCCAGTCATATGTCTTGAGCATCCACTATTGAGATACCATCTCTTGCTCCTAGCTTGTGATGGTGTATGTTTCTACAAGAAGGGATTATTTTTAGGTACCCATTTCCTTTTGGGTGCCTTAAAAACTGATATGACTTGTTCATCATATTGCATAGAATTGATCATAGTTCCTTTAGGAACCCAAATTAGTTTGTTCAGACTAATTTTCTTGAATGGACATTTATAAGTTTTATGTCCATATTTGCAACAAAAGTTGCAATTGCTTTGGTGCCGAACATGTAAGACAGGGCCTTTAATGAAAGTGGTTGGATTTTGGTGAGAACTTCTCACAAATCCGATTCCACTTCTTTTAGGAACGTGACCCTTATTTGTTAAGATCATATTCAAAGACTTGCTACCAACCTCGAATTTCTTCAAGGTGTCCTTAAGCAGCTAGTTCTCCTTTTGGAGAGTTTCTAGATCATGACATTTTATACATGGAGCTAAACTATCATAATATTCAGTCTTTAATTTATCGAAATTACAAGTGAGACTATCATGCTCCTTTTTTAGCAATTTATATTTTCTACTAATTGTCTTACATTCATCAAATAACTTATGGAAGGCATTTAATAATTCATGATATGGTAAATCTGCATCAATTAAATTCGTTACCTCTTCTCCGATGGCCATTAGGGCATAATGAGCGACTTGCTCGGTGTTGGACTCCTCTTCTTCGGATGCGCTTGAATCATCCCACGTTGCCTTGAGCGCCTTCTTCTTTGATGTTCTCTTTTTGGCTTGGGGACAATCGTTCTTGTAGTGTCCCGGTTTTTTGCACTCATAGCAAATAACTTGGTCCTTCTTGTGTTCAAATTTATTTTTTATATTATTTTTAAATTTGTTCTTTCTTAAAAAAATTTTAAATTTTTGAGTCAAAAGTGCAATGTCATTATCACTGTCCTCATCACTTGATGTTCCTTTCAAGTGATCTTCTTATGATGTGAGTGCCATATCCTTCCTGTTCTTTGGAAGGGGGTTCTCGAGCTCGTCATGAGCTTGACATGTCATTTCGTAGGTCATTAGAGACACAATAAGTTCTTCAAGAGGGAATGTTTTAAGGTCTTTGGCCTCTTGAATGGCCGTAACTTTTGGATCCCAACTTTTAGGGAGGGATCTTAAGAATTTAGTTACTAGTTCAAAGTTAGTAAAATCTTTACCAAGAGCTTTGAGTCCATTGATGACATCCGTGAAACGGGTGTACATGTCTCCGATGGACTCACTTGGTTTCATTCGGAAAAGTTCGTAAGAGTGCACAAGGATGTTGATTTTGGACTCTTTCACTCGGCTAGTGCCTTCATGAGTGACCTCAAGAGTTCTCTAAATATCAAAAGCCGAATCACAAATTGAAACACGATTAAATTCATTTTTGTCTAGTGCACAAAACAAGGCATTCATAGCCTTTGCGTTTAAAGCAAAAACCTTCTTCTCTGATTCATTCCATTCGCTCATCAGAAGAGAAGATTTTTGAAATCCGTTTTTGACAATAGTCCAAAGCTCGAAATCCATGGAAATGAGGAAGATCCTCATACGAGTCTTCCAATAAGTATAATCTGACCCATTAAATATGGGTGGACGTGTGATAGAATGACCCTCATGTATGCCGGAGTAAGCCATCTCTCTTGGGTATCAAACCAAATATGAGAGTGATCCTGGCTCTGATATCAATTGTTAGGATCGGAGCGGCACTAAGAGGGGGGGTGAATTAGTGCAGTGGATTAAAACGTTGGTTTCGACAAATCTTTCATACGATAAAAATCAAACTTGAAAAGCTTAACTTGAACGCGTGTTCGTAAAGGTGTGCAGCAAAGGTAATAAGGAAATAAAGCTCGTAAGAAGGTTTACAGTAATGTAAATAGCAATAAGAAAATGCAAACCAGAGATCACACCAATTTTAAAGTGGTTTGGTCAAATGACCTACATCCACTTACGAGGCCCTCTTCGATGAGGCTCCCACCTTCCACTAGCAAATCTCTTGAAGGGGAAGGACAAATACCCCTCTTACAACCTTTTACAAGCAGTTCACACTCTTACAAATTTTCAGCAAGAAAGAAGGAGGTGAACACTCTAGCAAATTGAAAACAAGACTTGCGAAGACTTTTCTAAGACATTTTTCTCAATCTATTGCTTCTCAAAAAGTTGTAATCTCAGCTGAGAATTGAGGGGTATTTATAGATCTCAAGAGGATTCAAATTTGGGCTCCAAAATTTGAATTATCTTTGGTTCCCAATGCTGGCGATGCCACCGCCTGTCAGTGTTTGACACTGACAGTGTACTAGCGGTGCCACCGCCCAGCCAAGTGGTGCCACCGCCTGGCACTCAGGTGTTGGGCGGTGCCACCGCCAGACCCTTCGGTTCACTAGTTGGGCTTTAAGTTCAGCCCAAACCAAGTCTAATTTTAGGCCCAATTGGCCCCTAACCAGGATATAGGATTATCTTTTAATCGTAATCCTAATTACATGTGAACTACGTAACTAAAAACATCCCAAGCAAGTTTTTAACCGCGAACGTCGAGTCTTGTTCCGGCGAGCTTTCCGATGAACTTCCGACGGACTTCCGATATGCCCTCGGATTCTTCCGACAGACTCCCAGCAGGCTCCCGATCTTATGACGACTTCAACGAGTAGCCGAGCCTTCTCGGTGATCTCCACGAACTTCCGACGATCTCTTCGGCGAACTTCCGAAAATTTCGACAAGTTCCTGATTTCTTCTCGGTTGGTTCCGACAGCATCTCCGACGATTCTTCGGACTCTTAAACGTCCATCGAACTTGACTCCGGTATTCTTGCTTTATATTTTTTGGTTATCGTAGTTAATCCTGCACACTTAACTCAATAATATGGATTAGATCAATTAACCCATCAATTGATTTTATCATCAAAATCCAAGATTCAACAACCACTACCTGGACTATTCTAGCTCGCTGGTTGGGCTCCAAACTTAGCCCAAACCAGTCCAAACTCGGGCCCCATTGGCCCCTAACCGGGTTATAGGATTAACCCATAATCCTAACCCAAATAAGATGCAAACTATGAAATTAAGACATAGCTCTAAGCAAATTTTTAACCAATAACGTCGAGCTTCCTTCCGGTGAGCTTTCCGGCGAACTTCCAACAGACTTCCGATACACCCTTGGATTTCTTCCGGCAGACTCCCAGCAGGCACTTGGTCTTATGGCGAGTTCAACGAGTCTTTGGTAAGTATCTAAACCTTCTCGGTGATCTCTGTGAACCTCTAACGATCTTTTTAGTGGAATCTCGAAAACTTCGGCAAGTACCCGATTCTTTCTCGGTTGGTTCCGGCAGCACTTCCGACGATTCTTCAGACTTTCGGTGGACTCTCGAACACCCATCGAACTTGACTCTGGTAAACTTGCTTTATGTCTTCAAGCTGTTGTAGTTAATCCTACACACTTAACTCAATAATATGGATTAGATCAATTAATCCATCAATTGACTTCATTATCAAAATCTGAGATTCAATAATCTCCCCTTTTTTTATGATGATAATCAATTGATGACGGAGTTAATCATAACTCTCCCTATCTATATGACATATTATGCGAAGATAAAAACACTTGAATTCAATCTCTTTGAATTCAAGCCTAAACCGATAAGTTCTATCCGTTGAACTTATCGTTATTCTTAATAAGCATGAGCAAATACGAAACTTCGTATTTCTCATAATTTCAAGGTATGAAAATTATTTTCAAGCCGAATGATAAAAGATAATTATCATTTTGATAAGAAATAATAATAATTTGAAATTTCAACATGGATCTCATGATATAAATGCAAGGTATGATTTCATCTGATCATGAGATGATTGCTTATCATATATATAAAAAATGATAAACATGATACGACAACCAATCTAAAAACTTCCATATGCGATATGCTCAAAAAGATTTGCGATGCTTTTAAGGAATATAATATATATAAGATAGTTTTCATTGCATTATACAACATATAAGCTATTGCAATATGATACATATAAGTCATGCTAATTTCATATTTGCACAGATCATCAATCTTTTGTACATTCTTCTCCCCCTTTGTCATCAATAAAAAAAAGATGAGTTTTCAAGCATAAAACTTGTGATCATTGAAGCCATTCATAAAATCATCTCATAAGAAAAAAATCTTGAAAAGGAGATGTCAAAATTGACAAAGCTTCAACTTAGCATTAAGATCGATCATTCAAGGAAGACATCAAATCATCCAAAATAACATGAAGGTGCCATCAAAATGTTGACAAAATTTTGAAAAGAAACATCCAACATCATATACTAGGATACTGTCAAGCTCACGTCATTCAAAATCGAAAAGAAAGAAGTCAAATCCATGAAAACCAAAAAGAGGATGAAAAATTTTGAGAAAATATATACAATCAAGCTCATTCACAAGGACAGTTCAACATGCCTAATTCCCTTCTAATAAAGTCAAATTGATCTTCATTTAAGGCTTTTGTGAAAATGTCCGCTAATTGATGCTTTGTATCAATAAATTCTAGAATGGCATTGTTGTTATTGACATGATCTCGTATAAAGTGATACTTAATGTCAATATGCTTAGTTCTAAAGTGTTGAATTAGATTTTTAGTTAGGCAAATAATACTTGTATTATCACATTTTATGAGAATGTTCTTTAAGTAAATTTCATAGTCTTCCAACGTATTTTTCACCCAAAAAACTTGTGCATAGCATGCACTTGCAGCTATGTATTCAACTTTCGCCATAAATAGTGCAACCGAATTTTGTTTCTTGGAAGTCAAGAAACAAGTGCGTGTCCTAAAAATTGACATGTTCTGAATGTGCTTTTTTTATCTATCTTACATCCGCCAAAATCGGCATCTGCATAAGCTATTAAATCAAAATTATCGGATTTTGGATACCATAATTCTAAATTAGGAATTCCTTTAAGATATCTAAGGATTCTTTTAACACTTTTAAAATGAGACAATTTAGGATTAACTTGAAACCTAGCACAAAGTCCTACACTAAACATGATATCCGGTCTAGTTGCGGTGAGGTAAAGTAAACTATCAATCATTCTCCTATATGTTTTTTTATCAAAGCTTTCACCATTTTCATCCATGTCTAACTTAGTGGAAGTACTCATAGGAGTGTTTATAGCTTTTAAACCATCCATGTTAAATCATTTTAACAATTCTAATGTATATTTAGATTGATTAAGAAATATACCATTACTAAGTTGTTTAATTTACAATCATAAAAAGAAGGTTAATTCTCCCATTAGGCTCATTTCAAATTTATGACTCATACATTTGGCAAATGATTTACATAGTGATTTATCTGAAGAATAAAAAATAATATCGTCAACATAAATTTGAATAATAAAAAAATTATTTTTAAAATATTTGATAAACAATATAGTATCAACCTTCCTTTTGTAAAATTATTTAAAATAAGAAAGGAACTAAGTCTTTCATACCAAGCTCTAGGAGCTTATTTTAAGTCATAGAGAGCCTTAGTCAATTTAAATACATGATTAGGAAGAAGAGAATTTTCAAATCCGGGAGGTTGTTCAATATACACTTCTTCGGAAATAAAACCATTCAAGAAAGCACTTTTGATATCCATTTGAAATAGTTTAAAATCATTACTACTAGCATAGGCAAGGAGCATCCTAATGGCTTCTAATCTTGCCACAAGAGCGAAGGTCTCTTCGTAGTCGATACCTTCTTCTTGATTGAAACCTTTGGCCACTAGTCTAACCTTATTTCTAACCACAATACTACATTCATCTTGCTTGTTTCTAAAGATCCATTTAGTACCGATGACTAAATGGTCACTAGGTCTAGGAACAAGATTCCATACCTCATTCCTCTCAAATTGGTTCAATTCCTCTTGCATTGCAATAACCCATGAATTATCTTTCAAGGCTTCATCAATGCATTTAGGTTCAATTTGAAAAAGGAAGGCGGCATTAGCATGAAAATTCTTGAAGGAAGAATGAGTTTGAACCCCTTTTGATGTATCTCCTATAATTAGCTCCTTTGGATGAGCATCTACATACTTTCATTCCTTGGGTAAGGAAATTTCAGAAGAAGATGCATCCAAGTTGCTATTTTGAGGAGGGGGTTCATTTAAATTCAAATTATCAAAACCAAGATCATCATCAAAATCATTTTTCTTTAACTTAGAAATTTCATTAAAAACTACATAAATAGACTCTTCTATAACTAAGGTTCTTTTGTTAAAACATGAAAAGCCTTAGAAACGGAAGAGTAACCAAGAAAGATGCCTTCATCGGATTTAGCATCAAATTTTTCTAAGGCATCCTTTTCATTCAAAATAAAGCATTCGCAACCAAAAACTTTAAAATAAGAAACATTTAGTTTTTTGTTATTCTATAATTCATAGGGAGTTTTTGATAGAGATGGTCTTATTAGAACCCTATTCATGACATAGCAAGCCATATTAACGGCTTCGACCCAAAAATACTTAGGTAGACTATGTTCATTTAATATGGTTCTTGCCATTTCTTGTAAATTTTTATTTTTTCTTTCAACTACCCCATTTTGTTGAGGATTTCTTGGAGTGGAGAAGTTGTGATTATATCCATTGGATTCACAAAAACTTTGGAAGTCACAGTTTTGAAATTCGCCACCGTGATCACTCTGAATTGATGAAATCATGAAGCCTTTTTCGTTTTGAGTAAGTTTACAAAATTTAGAGAAACATTTGAAACAATCACTTTTGTAAGCTAAGAAATAGGTCCAAGTATATCTACTATAGTTATCTACAATTACGAAGGCATATTTGCTTCCTCCTAGACTCATTGTGTCAATTGGTCCAAATAAGTCCAAATAGATCAATTGCAATGGTCTAGTAGTGCTAATTTAATATTTTGGTTTGAAACTAGTTTTTATTTGTTTTCCTAGTTGACAAGCATCACACACTTTGTCCTTAACAAACTTTATATTGGGAATCCCTCATACTAACTCTCTAGATGAAATCTTAAATATTAGTTTCATACTTGCATGGCCTAATCTCCTATGCCAAAGCCAAGCATCATCATTTAAAGCAGAAAAGCACATTTCATTATTTAGTTCATTAAGGTTATGTTGTGGACATTATTTTGTTTTAAGGCAATCATTAATATGTTATTGTTTGATTTTTCAATAATGCACACATTAGATTCAAATCTAACGATGTAACATTTATCGCATAATTGACTAATGTTTAAGAGATTATGTTTTAATCCATCAACTAGCAACACATCATCAATTGAAAAACTTGATTTGTTACCTATAGTTCCCTTGCCAATAATTTTACCTTTGTTATTGTCTTCAAAGGTGACATACCCTTCTTCTTTGCTAGTGAGCATAGAGAAATGAGATGGATCTCCGGTCATATGCCTTGAGCATCCACTATCAAGATACCATCTCTTGCTCCTAGCTTGTGAGTTTGTCTATAAAAGAGGATGGTTTTTAGGTACCCATTTGATTTTGGGTACCTCAAAAATTGATCTACTAATTTTTTCATTCATCATTGAATTATTTATAGTTCCTTTAGGAACTCATATCAACTTATGTGGACTAATTTTCTTAAATGGACATTTGTAAACAACATATCCAGATTTACAACAAAAGTTGCATTTCAAATGAGGTGAAACATGTAATGTGGGTCCTTTAATGAAGGTGGTAGGATTTTGGTGAGATCCTCTCACAAAACCAATTCCACTTCTATTTGCGACATGACCCTTTGTTTGCAAGGATCATGTCCAAGCCTTTGCTACCGACCTTAAACTTGTTTAAGATCTCTTTAAGTAGCAAATTCTCATTTTTTATTGCTTCTAAGTGTTCACACTTAGAGCATGTAGGAGTTTGAAGAATATCAAGCTTATTTTGTAGTAAGGTATGCTCTTTCTTTAATAGATTAAACTTCTTACTAATAGTTCTACACCCATCAAATAATTCATGAAAAGCGATAGAAAGTTCATCGAAAGATAAATCTTCATTAATTAAATCACATATCTCTCCTCCTAAAGCCATTAGCGCGAAGTTTGCCTCCTCTTTGTTGCTAGCTTCTTCATTCTCGGAATCACTTGAGTCGTCCCAAGTTGCTTTTAAAGCTTTCTTCTTCTTCGGTTGCTTTTTCTTGGCTTGGAGGCATTCATTTTTGAAGTGCCCCGGCTTCTTGCATTCGTAGCATTCGTAGCATATCATAGTTAATCCTACACACTTAACTCAATAATATGGATTAGATCAATTAACCCCTCAATACGTCGATCGATCCAGCGGCCCGACGTCCAATCTTCTGACATGTTCCTCCGGCACAACATGATTTTCCTGCTTTAATTGTCTCATCCTGATCGAAGCATCCTACGTCACTCAAAAATACAGATTAAATCATAAACACATATCAAGTGGTTTCATCATCAAAATATGAGATTCAATAATCTCTCCCTTTTTGATGATGACAACCACTTGATAACGGAGTTAACCTTAACTCCCGGAGTTTAAACAAACTCCCCCTATCAATATGTCATATTGATAGAACTTAAATTCAAACTGAATTCAAGTCATTGCAATTATTCATCATGAATATTTGCAATACATCATCATACATAACATGATTATACTTCTCCCCCTTTGTCATCAATAAAAAAGAGAAGTTCCACTATCATTTATTTGGAAATACAAGTTCAACGCATTGCATGAAAAACATAATATTCATTTATATTATCATGCAAGTTTGCTATCATCATAGATATACATGGTAGTACAATAGCAAGTTTACAATATACAGGCTAGCAAAAATTTTTCAATATACACACAAGCTAGCAATTTTGAGATGTTCAAGAAAGCAACTCTTGCTTCTTGAAATATAAGTTTTGCTAGATATGCAAGTTAACTTTTTGCTTCTTGAGATAGGCAAGATAGCACTCCTTGGTGATGTTCAAGATAGCAATTTCTTCTCTTTTGAGAAGTACAATTTTTATTTTTTTCTTGAATTATGCGAGCTAGTAAATTAGCTTTCTAACATGTTTTGCTCCCCCTTTGTCATTGTCAAAAACAAGGGAAGACCCTTTACGTTAATTTCTAAATTATGACAAAGGTAAATAGCATAGATGAAAATTTATGTCTTGAATGTCAAAACAATAATTTTATCATGAATATTTCATCATTGCGTGCATCATTATCATACATTAAAGTATTGCATGCATAATACCAAATCATCATATATATTTTTAAAATATATAAACTCATCATTATATGCATGATTCCAAATCATCATTCATATTATTTCAATCATTGTTTCAATCATCACTATAACTCATCAGGCACAAAATGTAAAATCATCTAACATGATACAAACATTTATTTTCAAAATATTTATCACTATTTTCATGTATCATAATAAAGTATTCATGATACCAAATATTAAATCAATATTTTTTAAGTATTTATCACTTCATAATTGTTGGTACTAAATATTTATCATTTAAAACATTCATGATACACATCATATGCAATACATCACATACATCATCATAATAAAAAACATATGTCTCATTCCAAATCATAAATATTTCAAATCATCATGGTATTAATCTATCAAATTACATCCTACAATGCATGATCATAACTTTCTCATTTTATCATTGTAAACAAGAAAGAATAAGGGAAGAACAAAATAGAGTAAAATATTTTAATTATTTCAAGGCATACAAGTCATAAATCCAACAACATCATGTCATGAAAAGATAAGACCTCTTGAATTACAAAAGACATGATTCATTTTATCAAATCTTTTCTTTTTATAAATAACAAAAATTATAGGTGTACAAAGAAGAGATCGTGATTGAAAAAAATCTCAAGTAGTAAATCCAAGAAATCAAGATCATGATTTGAATACAAACTCATTCAAATTCAAATCGTCAAATTCATCAAAATCTCAACATTACTTTCAAGAGATTCAAAATGGTATATATAGATTTATTATAATAATCATCAAGATCAATAAGATAGAGAAAATTAATTTTTAAAAAAAATATTTTCCTTTTTTTGGTTGTTTCAATTCATATGATTTTATTTCATTTATGTCAAATAAAAACATGTATCATGTTTAAAACCGAAAGTGTAAGATTTATTATGACAAAGATCAATAAGGCACTTTTATTATGGTAAAAATTAATAATCCATAAATCGTAAGATTCATCATGCATAATTTCAAATTATAAAACCATTAAACATGATTTCAAATCAATAAGCTCAAGTTTTTTGTATGAGAACATACATCATACTTAAAACCGAAAATGTAACATTGCATTATGATAAAAATCGATAATCCATATATTACTTAAAAATCACTATGCATAATTTCGAAATTTATTAAGCATGATCATTATGCATGACATTAAAATATGGTTTCAAAATGTTTAATATTTTCATTACATAATTTCATCATTATGCATCATCATATTTTTCAAATTCGAATATGCACAATTTCAAAACCATACATTTCATTTTTCATGCATGATATAAATAAATCAATCATCATTATGAGCATATCATACATGATATTCAAGTATTCATGATACATCATTTTAGTAACATAATCATAGCTTTTCAATTTATGGTATCTAAATGTCAAAGTTCGTTACATCCTATCATGCATGATCATTAACTTCTCATTTGTATTTTATGCATAATTTCATTTCATCATATTAGGAACATCAAGAAGAATTAATTGGATGATGAGATAAATATTTCATGAATACACGGAATTGTATAAAAATCATATCATGAGTGTTTCATACATTCATATCATCACATTAAGAATATCAAAATGAATTTTAGTGATGAGATGCATAAATAGTGAACATAAATTTTGAATATCAAGAGACATATTATGATTCTTTTTAAATAACTCAAATAGTGAAAAGAAAGAATCATAATAGACAATCTTGATTTATAAAATAAATTTTCAAGTTATAATTTTCAGAAATCAAGATAAAAATCATGGTTAGATGAAACTCATTCAAATCATCAAAATCATCAAAATCACTTTTAAGATGATCAAATAGATTCATTAAAGTCAATAAGATAGAGAAAAAGAATTTTTAAGAAAAATATTTTTCTCTTTTTAGTTGTTTCAATTTATGTGATTGATTTTATATTAGCATGCTCAAATATTTGTTCTTATGTTAAAACCATGCATCAACTGATCGAAAAATAAATTTCGTCATGAAAACCATCAAGATTCTAATCATTATTTCAATCTACACATCATGAGAACAATAAATTTGCACTATAGACAATCTCATGTTTTATCATTCAAGCTAACATATATTTTAGCAATGAGCAAGCTAACAATTTCCTTTTTCTTTTATAACAGTGATTCAATCATATCATGCGATAAACATATCATTTTTTAACCGAAAAAGCCACTTTTATTATCGTGAAAATTGATAATCCATAAATCACAAAAATTAATATGCATCATTTCGAAAGAAAACTCATTAAGCATGATCATTATTACTTCAAATCAAACATGATTTCATTTATTTTTAAAATATTCATCATGATAGGAAATACAAGGCAAAGAAATCATTAAACATAAAGGATATTCATCAATCATGGTTTCATTGAGCATAAGGTATTTTTAACCAAAATCATTTTGTTATTTGTTGTAGTCATGCATTTTTCTATTTAGGTGAATCTATCTTTTCATGCTTAGTTTTCTATACAAAAGCCATGCATCATTATTAAGCATGATATTAAACTTCTTAATATTTTCATTAAGACATCAAGCATGGTTTCAATCAAAATCAAAAATCATCAAGATACACATTTTTTTCTTCTTAGGAAAAACATACATATGATCATTAGATTTAAATCTAATATTTTATTCCATTAACATAAAACATGCAATTTTTAAGAAAAATGATTATTCAAAAAAATAAAATGCATCATGGAAAACATCAAGTAATTTCAAAATAAATTAAGGGGGTTTCGATTACCTCATCATTGAATGCCGTTGAGGCGTAGTTTGCCACCTCGCCGTTCTTGATTTTCTCCTCAGAGGAGCTTGATTCATCCCAATTTTTGTTCTTCTTCTTGCGTTCAAAGCAAGTAGTTTCGTTCTTTTTATTTTTTAATTTTTGTTTCATTTGTAGTTTAAGTTCACCACCACTTGAGTTTATGCTCGAGTGGTCTTCATGTGTTCTATGTCTCAAATCCTTCCTGTCCTTTGGAAAGTTATTCTCGAGTTCCCTTTTTGTCATATTGTTCATTTCGTAGGTCATTAAAGACCCAATTAGTTCTTCGAGTGGAAATGTTTTAAGATCCTTGGCCTCTTGAATGGTTGTAACTTTTGGATCCCAACTCTTTGGAAGAGATCTTAAAATTTTAGTTACTAGTTCAAAGTTAGAAAAATCTTTACCAAGAGCTTTGAGTCCATTGATGACATCCGTAAAACAAGTGTACATGTCTCCGATGGACTCACTTGGTTTCATCTGGAAAAGTTCGTAAAAATGCATAAGAATGTTGATTTTGGTCTCTTTCACTCAGCTAGTGCCTTCATGAGTGATCTCAAGAGTTCTCCAAATATCAAAAGCCGAATTATAAATCGAAAATGATTAAATTTATTTTTGTCAAGTGCACAATATAAGGCATTCATAGCCTTTGCATTTAGAGAAAACATCTTCTTCTCCAAATCATTCCAATGGTTCATTGGAAGAGAAGATATTTCAAATCCATTTTCGACTATGTCCTATAAATTTAAATTAAAAGAAAGTAAAAAAACTCTTATTCAAGTTTTCTAATAAGTGTAATCCGTCCCATTGAAAAAGGGAGGATGAATGAGATAGTGCCCCTCTTGAAGGCCGTAAAGAGTCATTTCTCTTGGGTGTTAAACCAACTGAGAAATAACGAGGCTCTGATACCAATTGTTAGGATCGGAGCGGCACTAAGAGGGGGGGGGGGTTAAAACTTGTAAGTTTGAAAACGATTTCATAAATACGTAGAGATTTTGATTCGACAATGAATGACTTGGTGAAAGTAGCTCAAGTAAAGTGAGAAGATAAAAACCAAAAGCTTGCTGCTATGTAAATAACGGTTTAAGAAAGGTATGTTAGGATCTGAGCGGCACTAAGAGGGGGGGGGGTGAATTAGTGCAGCGGTAAAGTACGATAAACTTTTGATGATTTAAACACTTTCGGAAACTTCGTACGATAAAAGCAACGTTTCGTTTGAAACCATTTCGATTACATTTTAACTTGAAGAGATACGTAAGGAGACAAAGAAGTAGAGCAATAAAGTGCAAATGGTTTGCAGTAATATAAATGACAATAAGTAAATGCAAACCAGAGATCACGTCGATTTTAAAGTGGTTCGGTCAAATGACCTACATCCACTTGCGAGGCCCCTCTTCGATGAGGCTCCCACCTTCCACTAGCAAATCTCTTGAAGGGGAAGGGTAAATACCCCTCTTACAACTTTTTACAAGCGGTTCACTCTCTTACAGATTTTCAGCAAGAAAGAAGGAGGTGAACACTAGCAAATTGAAAACAAGACTAGCTAAGACTTTTCTAAGACCTTTCTCTCAATCAATTGCTTCTCAAAAAGTTATAATCTCAGCTGAGATTTGAGGGGTATTTATAAGCCTCAAGAGGATTCAAATTTGGGCTCCAAAATTTGAATTCTCTTTGGTTCCCGATGCTGGCGGTGCCACCGCCCAACTCTCGGGTGCTGGGCGGTGCAACCGCCTAGTCTGGCGGTGCCACCGCCAAACCCTTCGGTTCACTGGTTGGGCTTCAAATTTAGCCCAAACCAAGTCTAATTTTGGGCCCAGTTGGCCCCTAACCAGAATATAGGATTATTTCTTAATCCTAATCCTAATTACAAGTGAACTACATAACTAAAAACATCCTAAGCAAGTTTTCAACCGTGAACGTCGAGTCTTGTTCCGGCGAGCTTTTCGACGAACTTCTTCCGACGGACTCCCAGCAAGCTCCCGATCTTGTGATGATTTTAACGTGTAGCCAAGCATTCTCGGTGATCTCCGTGAACCTCCGACGATCTCTTCGGCGAACTTCCAAAAATTTCGACAGGTTCCCGATTTCTTCTCGATTGGTTCTGGCAGCATCTCCGACGATTCTTCGGACTCTTAAACGTCTATCGAACTTGACTCCGGTATTCTTGCTTTGTGTTATCATAGTTAATCCTGCACACTTAACTCAATAATATGGATTAGATCAATTAACCCATCAATTGATTTTATCATCAAAATCCAAGATTCAACAATCTCCCCCTTTTTTATGATGACAATCAATTGATGACGGAGTTAAACATAACTCCCCCTATCTATATGCCATATTATGAGAAGATAAAAACACTTGAATTCCATCCCATTGAATTCAAGCATAAACCGATAAGTTCTAACCGTAGAACTTATCGTTATTCTCATTAAGCATAAGTAAATACGAAACTTCGATGAAAATCATTTTCAAGTCGAATGATAAGGGACGATTTTTACTACGATAGGAGATAAAGATTTTCAACATGAATTTCATGATATAGATGTAAGGCATGCTTTCAATATGATCAATCAGTCTTGTGATATTCTCAAGGATTTTGCATGGTATTTTGCAAGGCATATAAGACATTCATATCACATAAGCTTTTGCAATTCATATAAGTCATGCTATCAAAATGGTACAAGTCATCACTTTTCTCCCCCTTTGTCATCAACAAAAAGGGAATGAGACTTGAAGCACATAATTTGTGATTATAACATCAGGAATTCAGCATTGATCATACAAAAATTTTATCATTTAAAATTAAGTATGCTAAAATATTTACGCAGAGTTCATCTTAAAGGAAAATTCAGCATTCATCCATTTTATCAAATCTCTTCTTTCTATAAATAACAAAAATTGTAGATGTACAAGGAAGAGATTGTGATAAAAAAAAAATTTCAAGTAGTAACTCTAATAAGTCAAGATCATAATTCGAATACAAATCCATTCAAATTCGTCAACTTGAAACTCATAATCAAGCCATCAAAATCAATTTCGAGATTCATAAAATATCATAAAATCATTAATCTTGATAAGATCGGAGCGGTGTTTGACTCAAGATAGGATAAGATAATTTAACATGTCATTTAGAATCGAAAGAGAAGGATCAGATTCATTGAGGAACGGAGAGAGGATGAAAAACTTTACGGAAAATCCATTCAAACAAGTTTATTCTTAGAGACAATTTAACATACCTAATTCCCTTCTAATGAATCCAAATTGGTCTTCATTCAAAGCTTTTGTAAGTATATCTGCTAATTGATGCTTTGTGTCAATGAATTCTAGAACAACATCATTGTTAAGGACATGATCGCGTATGAAATGATGCCTAACGTCAATGTGCTTAGTTCTAGAGTGCTGAATTAGATTTTTAGTAAGACATATGGCACTAGTATTATCACATTTTATGGGAATGTTTTTAAAGTGAATTCCATAGTCTTCTAATGTATTTTTCATCCAAACAACTTGTGCACAGCATGCACTTGCAGCAATGTATTCGGCTTCCGCCGTAGATAGTGCAACTGAATTTTGTTTCTTGGAAGTCCAAGAAACAAGTGCATGTCCTAAAATTTGGCATGTTTCGGATATACTTTTTCTATCTATCCTGCATCCGCCAAAATCGGCATCTGCATAAGCTATTAAATCGAATTTTTCAGATTTTGGATACCACAATCCTAAATTTGGAGTTCCTTTAAGATACCTAAATATTCCTTTAACACTCTTAAGATGAGATAATTTAGGATTAGATTGAAACCTAGCGCAAAGTCCTACACTAAACATAATATCCGGTCTAGTCGCAGTGAGGTAGAGTAGACTACCTATCATTCCCCTATATGTTTTTTGATATAAATTTTCACTATTTTCATCCATATCTAACTTAGTCGTAGTACTCATAGGGGTGTTTATTGCATTTGAATTATCCATGTTAAATCGTTTTAACAATTCTAATGTATATTTAGATTGGTTAAGAAATATACCATGACTAAGTTATTTGATTTGTAATCCTAAAAAGAAAGTTAATTCACCCATTAAACTCATTTCAAATTCATGACTCATACATTTGGCAAATGATTCACATAGTGATTCATCCGAAGAGCCAAAAATAATATCGTCAACATATATTTGCACAATAAGAAAATTATTGTCAAAATGTTTGATAAACAATGTAGTATCAACCTTGCCTTTGGTAAAATTATTTAAAATAAGAAAGGAACTAAGTCTTTCATACCAAGCTCTAGGAGCTTGTTTCAAGCCATAGAGAGCCTTAGTCAATTTGAATACATGATTAGGAAGAAAAGAATTTTCAAATCCGGGAGGTTGTTCGACATATACTTCTTCAGAAATAAAACCATTCAAGAAAGCACTTTTGACATCCATTTGAAATAGTTTAAAATTATTACTACTAGCATAGGCAAGGAGCATCCTTATGGCTTCTAATCGAGTCATGAGAGCGAACGTTTCTTCGTAATCGATACCTTCTTCTTGGTTGAAACCTTTGGCCACTAATCTAGCCTTGTTTCTAACCACGATACCATTTTCGTCTTGCTTGTTTCTAAAGACCCATTTAGTACCAATGACTAAATGGTCACAAGGTCTAGGAACAAGCTTCCATACCTTATTTCTCTCAAATTGATTCAATTCCTCTTGCATTGCAATAACCCAAAAATCATCTTTTATGGCCTCGTCAATGCATTTAGGTTCGATTTGAGAAAAGAAGGCGGCGTTAGCACAAAAATTCTTGAAAGAGGAACGAGTTTGAACCCCTTTTGATGTATCTCCTATAATTAGCTCCTTTGGATGAGCATCTATATACTTCCATTCCTTGGGTAAGGAAATTTCGGAAGAAGGTGCATCCAAGTTGCTATTTTGAGGAGGGGGTTCATTTAAATTCAAATTATCAAAACCAAGATCATCATCAAAATCATTTTTCTTTAAATTAAAAATTTCATTAAAAACTACATGAATAGACTCTTCTATTACTAAGGTTCTTTTGTTAAAAACCCGAAAAGTCTTAGAAACGGAAGAGTAACCAAGAAAGATGCCTTCATCGGATTTAGCATCAAATTTTCCTAAGGCATCACTTTCATTCAAAATAAAGCATTTACAATCGAAAACTTTAAAATAGGAAATATTTAGTTTTTTGTTATTCCATAATTCATAGGGAGTTTTTGATAGGGATGGTCTTATTAGGACCCTATTCATGATGTAGCAAGCCGTATTTACGGCTTCGGCCCAAAAATATTTGGGTAGACTATGTTCATTTAACATTGTTCTTGTCATTTCTTGTCGGTTTCTATTTTTTCTTTCAACTACTCCATTTTGTTGGGGATTCCTCGGAGTCGAGAAGTTGTGATTGTATCTATTAACTTCACAAAAATTTTGAAAGTCACGGTTTTGAAATTCGCCACCGTGATCACTCCGAATTGATGAAATCATGAAACCTTTTTCGTTTTGAGTGAGTTTACAAAATTTAGAGAAACACTTGAAACAATCACTTTTGTGAGCTAAGAAATAGGTCCAAGTGTATCTAGTATAGTCATCCACAATTACAAACGCATATTTGCTTCCTCCTAGACTTGTCGTGTCAATTGGTCCAAATAAGTCCAAATGAATCAATTGTAATGGTCTAGTGGTGCTAATTTGAGTTTTTGGTTTGAAACTAGTTTTTATTTGTTTACCTAGTTGACATGCATCGTATACTTTGTCCTTAATAAACTTTATATTTGGAATTCCTCGCACTAATTCTCTAGATGAGATCTTAGATATTAGTTTCATGCTTGCATGGCCTAGTCTCCTATGCCAAAGCCAAGCATCATCATTTAAAGCGGAGAAGCACATTTCATTACTTAGTTCATCAAGGTTGATGGTGTAAACATTATTTTGTTTTAATGCAATCATAGTTATGTTATGGTTTGGTTTTTCAATAATACACACATTTGATTCAAATATAACGATATAACCTTTATCGCATAATTGACTAACACTCAAGAGATTATGTTTAAATCCATCAACTAGTAAGACATCATCAATAGAAAATTTTAATTTGTTACCTATGGTTCCCTTGCCAATGATTTTGCCTTGGTTGTTGTCTCCGAAGGTGACGTACCCTTCTTCTTTGCTAGTGAGCATAGAGAAATGAGATGGATCTCCAGTCATATGTCTTGAGCATGCACTATCTAGATACCATCTCTTGCTCCTAGCTTGTGATGGTGTATGTTTCTACAAGAAAGGATTGTTTTTACACACCCATTTTCTTTTGAGTGCCTTAAAAACTGATTTAACTTGTTCATCATATTGCATAGAATTGATCATGGTTCCTTTAGGAACACAAATTAGTTTGTTCGGACTAATTTTCTTGAATCGACATTTATAAGTTTTATGTCCATATTTGCAACAAAAGTTGCAATTGCTTTGGTGTTGAACATGTAAGATAGGGCCTTTAATGAAGGTGGTTGGATTTTGGTGAGGACTTCTCACAAATCCGATTCCACTTCTTTTAGTAACGTGACCCTTATTTGTAAGAATCATGTTTAAAGACTTGCTACCAACCTTGAATTTCTTCAAGGTGTCTTTAAGTAGCAAGTTCTCCTTTTGGATAGTTTCTAGATCATGGCATTTTATACATGGAGCTAAACTATCATGATATTCAGTCTTTAATTTATCGACATTACAAGTGAGACTATCATGCTCCTTTTTTAGCAATTTGTATTTTCTACTAATTGTCTTACATTCATCAAATAACTCATGAAAGGCATAATAATTCATGATAAGGTAAATCTGCATCAATTAAATCCGTTACCTCTTCTCCGATGGCCATTAGGGCATAATGAGCAACTTGCTCGGTGTTGGACTCCTCTTCTTTGGACGCGCTTGAATCATCTCACGTTGCCTTGAGCACCTTCTTCTTTGATGTTCTCTTTTTGGCTTGAGGACAATCGTTCTTGTAGTGTCCCCGTTTTTTGCACTCATAACAAATCACTTGGTCCTTCTTGTGTTCGAATTTATTTTTTGTATTATTTTTAAATTTATTCTTTCTTAAATATTTTTTAAATTTTTGAGTCAAAAGTGCAATGTCATTGTCACTGTCCTCATCACTTGATGTTCCTTTCAAGTGATCTTCTTGTGATGTGAGTGCCATATCCTTCCTGTTCTTTGGAAGGGGGTTCTCGAGCTCGTCATGAGCTTGACATGTCATTTCGTAGGTCATTAGAGACCCAATAAGTTCTTCAAGAGGGAATGTTTTAAGGTCTTTAGCCTCTTGAATTGCCGTAACTTTTGGATCCCAACTTTTAGGGAGGGGTCTTAAGATTTTAGTTACTAGTTCAAAGTTAGTAAAATCTTTACTAAGAGCTTTGAGTCCATTGATGACATCCGTGAACCGGGTGTACATGTCTCCGATAGACTCACTTGGTTTCATTCGGAAAAGTTCGTAAGAGTGCACAAGGATGTTGATTTTGGACTCTTTCACTCGGCTAGTGCCTTCATGAGTGACCTCAAGAGTTCTCTAAATATCAAAAGCCGAATCATAAATTGAAACACGATTAAATTCATTTTTGTCTAGTGCACAAAACAAGGCATTCATAGCCTTTGCGTTTAAAGCAAAAACCTTCTTCTCCGATTCATTCCATTCGCTCATCAAAATAGAAGATTTTTGAAATCCGTTTTCAACAATAGTCCAAAGCTCGAAATCCATGGAAATGAGGAAGATCCTCATACGAGTCTTCCAATAAGTATAATCTGACCCATTAAACAAAGGTGGACGTGTGATAGAATGACCCTCATGTATGCCGGAGTAAGCCATCTCTCTTGGGTATCAAACCAAATATGAGAGTGAGCCTAGCTCTGATACCAATTGTTAGGATCTGAGCGGCACTAAGAGGGGGGGGGGGTGAATTAGTGTAGCGGTAAAGTACGATAAACTTTTGACGATTTAAACACTTTCGGAAACTTCGTACGATAAAAGCAACGTTTCATTTGAAACCATTTCGATTGCATTTTAACTTGAAGAGATACGTAAGGAGACAAAGAAGTAGAGCATTAAAGTGTAAATGGTTTGCAGTAATATAAATGACAATAAGTAAATGCAAACCAGAGATCACGTCGATTTTAAAGTGGTTCGGTCAAATGACCTACATCCACTTGCGAGGCCCCTCTTCGATGAGGCTCCCACCATCCACTAGCAAATCTCTTGAAGGGGAAGGGTAAATACCCCTCTTACAACTTTTTACAAGCGGTTCACTCTCTTACAGATTTTCAGCAAGAAAGAAGGAGGTGAACACTAGCAAATTGAAAACAAGACTAGCTAAGACTTTTCTAAGACCTTTCTCTCAATCAATTGCTTCTCAAAAAGCTATAATCTCAGTTGAGATTTGAGGGGTATTTATAGGCCTCAAGAGGATTCAAATTTGGGCTCCAAAATTTGAATTCTCTTTGGTTCCCGATGCTGGCGGTGCCACCGCCTGTCAGTGTCTGACACTGACAGTGGACTAGCGGTGCCACCGCCCAGCCAAGCGGTGCCACCGCCCTGCTCTCGGGTGCTGGGCGGTGCCACCGCCAGACCCTTCGGTTCACTAGTTGGGCTTCAAATTTAGCCCAAACCAAGTCTAATTTTGGGCCCAATTGGCCCCTAACCAGAATATAGGATTATCTCTTAATCCTAATCCTAATTACAAGTGAACTACATAACTAAAAACATCCTAAGCAAGTTTTCAACCGCGAACGTCGAGTCTTGTTCCGGCGAGCTTTCCGACGAACTTCTTCCGACGGACTCGTAGCAAGCTCCTGATCTTGTGATGACTTTAACGAGTAGTCGAGCCTTCTCGGTGATCTCCGTGAACCTCCGATGATCTCTTCGGCGAACTTTCGAAAATTCCGACAGGTTCCCGATTTCTTCTCGGTTGGTTCCGGCAACATCTCCGACGATTCTTCGGACTTTTAAACGTCCATCGAACTTGACTCCGGTATTCTTGCTTTGTATTTTATGGTTATCGTAGTTAATCCTACACACTTAACTCAATAATATGGATTAGATCAATTAACCCATCAATTGATTTTATCATCAAAATCCGAGATTCAACACGGTAAACACTTACACATTCAAGGAACACACTAATTTAAAATAGTTCGGTAAAAATGACCTACATCCACTTGTTAAGTCTTCTTCGATAAGGCTCCCAACTTGCACTAGCAAATCACTTTAAAGGGGAAGGACAAATACCCCTCTTACAACCTTTTACAAGTGGTTCACACTCTTACAGATTTTCAAAGAGAAAGAGGGAGGTGAACACTTAAGCTATTAAAAATAAGACTTGTTAAAATCTTTGCTATGGCTTTATCTCAATCTCTATCTTCTCAAAGGTTGTCTTCTCTGCTGAGAATTGAGGGGTATTTATAGGCCTACAGAGGATTCAAATTTGGGCTCCAAATTTGAATTGCTTTTGGGTTTCTCGGTGCTAGTGGTGCCACCGCCTGTCAATGTCTGACACTGACGGTGTACTAGCGGTGCCACCACCAGACCTCTCAGGTTCTGGGTGGTGTCACCGCCTAGTCCGATAGTGTACTAACGGTGCCACTACTGGACCTCTTGGGTGCTGGGCGGTGCCACCACCTAGACTTTTCAGATCACTAGTTGGGCTCCAAACTTGGCTCAAACTAGTCCAAACTCGGGCCCAATTGGCCCCTAGCCGGGTTATAGGATTAATTATTAATCTTGACCCAAATTATATGCAAACAACGAAATTAAGACATAGCCCTAAGCAAATTTTTAACCGGCAACGTCGAGTTTCCTTCCGACGAGTTTTTCGGTGAACTTCCGGCGGACTTCCGATACACCCTCAGATTTCTTCCGGCGGACTCCTAGCATGCTCTCGGTCTTGTGGTGAGTTCAACGAGTCTTTGGCAAGTATCCGAACCTTCTCGGTGATCTCTGCGAACCTCCCACGATCTTTTTGGCGGACTTCCAAAAACTTCGGCAAGTCCCCGATTCTTTCTCGGTTGGTTCCGATAGCACTTTTGACGATTCTTCGGACTTTCGGCGGACTCTCGAACACCCATCGAACTTGACTTCGGTAAACTTGCTTTATGTCTTAAAGCTATCGTAGTTAATCCTATACTTGTAAAACAAAACTTCGATCGAGACAATTAATCATAAGCAATTAATTAAGTTGTCCGGCATGTCATTGGTCCCTCGACGCTTCGTCCGATTCTTCGGCACATCGTCCTCTCTTGCGGCATATTGCCCAATCGGCCAGTTGACTCCACAACTCTGATATCCTTGGCACAATCTCCACTCTTCTTGGCCCGATGCCCGAATCCACGGCCCGAAGCCTTTTGACAATGTGTCGACCGATCCACCGGGCCGACGTCCAATCTTCTGACATGTTCCTTCGGCACAACATGATTTTCCTGCTTTAATTGTCTCATCCTTATCGAAGCATCCTACATCACTCAAAAACATAGATTAAATCATAAACACATATCAAGTGGTTTCATCATCAAAATATGAGATTCAACATATGATACTCTTATCATAATTCTACATGGACTCTTATACCCTCTCATCCCACACAAAATATCATTGGATGTAAGTGGGTCTTTCGAATTAACAAGAACCCAGATGGATCAGTTGTCAGATATAAAGCACCTCTAGTGGCCAAAGGATTTCATCAACGTCCTAGTGTTGACTTCATAGAGACATTTAGTCCCGTTGTTAAACCCACAACAATCCGACTTATTTTAAGTTTGGCCATCTCAAAAGGTTAGCATTTATGCCAACTCGATGTTAACAATATCTTTTTACAAGGGACTCTAACTGACAATGTCTTTATGTAGCAACCTCTTGGCTTCATCCACCCTCAATATCCAAGGCATGTTTGTAAACAACAAAAAGCTATTTATGGATTTCGTCAAGCTCCACGAGCTTTTCATACTAAACTTGACTCATTTTTTATATCAATTCTAATTCTGATACATTGTTATTCCTCTGACAACAAAATGGAGCCACAATATACCTTTTGGTGTATGTGGATGATATTATTGTCATGGGCAATGACCCCTTAGAGACTCAGACTTTCCTAAAGCAATTGGCCAATCAATTCTCTCTAAAAGATCTAGGAACCTTGAGTTACTTTCTGGAAGTAGAAGCAACATTTACATCTTCAAGTCTCTTCCAATCACAAAAAAAGTATATTCAAGAGCTATTATCCAAGACAAACATGCAGGATGCAAAAGCGATTACAACTCCCCTCTCTACTAGTGAATCATAAGTTATATGATGGAAGCTCTTCTATGGATTCTACTCAATACCGACAAGTCATTGGCTCCTTACAATACTTGGCTCTCACCCGTCCAAACATCTCATTTGCAGTCAATAAATTATCATAATTCATGCATCGACCATCTACTACGCATTGGTCTATGATCAAACGAATTCTGCGATATCTTAAAAGCACACTCAATTATGGTCTTTTTTTCTGCAACAATGCTCCACTCCATCTCCATGCCTTTGCTGATGCTGACTAGGTAGGAAACTTTGATGATCGAACATCCACATCATGGTATATTATTTTTCTTGGAGCTACTCCTATTAGTTGGAGTTCTAAAAAATAAAAGACAGTCACATGATCTACAACTGAAGCTAAATATCATGACATCGCTGCCGCCACTACTGAACTCAATTGGATCACAAATCTGCTCAAGGAACTCAACGTCCACTCCGCCATCACTCCTACAATATATTGTGATAATATTGGAGTTACCTACCTATGTGCCAATCGAGTGTTCCGCTCCCGTGTGAAACATGTTGCTATTGACTTTCACTTCGTGCGAGATCAAATTGTCTGATATCAACTACGTGTTTCTCATATGCATACAACTGATCAGCTAGTATACTCACTCACAAAGCCTCTCGCTCGGAAACTATTTTCATTATATCGGTCCAAGATCGACATCCTTGATAGAAGCTCAATCTTGCGGGACCATGATAGCAGATAAGATTTTCTTAACTGCATAAGGAAATCTCTAATTAGTAAAGAAAAATCCTTTCTGCTAACATGTACAAATAACCATCCAGTTCACTATCTCAAACAGTAATTATATTCTATATTTTATCACCTAATACCAATAATGCTTAGAACAAAGTTCAGGAGTTATCCGTATCAGCAATCTGCCAAACACAATGCAAGAAACTATATCTGTCATCATAGATGATGATGATGAAAAAACTGAAAGCGGCAAATACCAAAATAGAGATAGTATGAACATTATATCCCAACGAAAATCGAAGATCAAGTTGTTATACAGGTAGAAACTTATTTTACAGTAAATTATAAAATTTTTATGTATCCCGAGAGCAATCATATGCTAGAAGAATGAATGATCTTAACGATCTACATTCAAAACTAAATACCCAAATATTACAAGAGAGGGAAAGAGAGCTCAAAATATAATTGGTTGGTATCTTCGGAATACATTTTTCTTTCCTCTGGTCTTCATTAAACAAATTATGAAGGATCAAACATGATAGTTCCAGACAATTGAGCTCCGAAAAAAGAAATCACCGGACATATTAAAAAAATAAAATCTTGATCAGTTATAAATTCTTTGCATCAGTAAGGAAGCACATGTGAATTAAGGGGCCAAGCTTCTCGTAATACGTGCTCCTTTAACGATACCTTTAGGTAAGATTCGTGATTGCACCATGATGAATCTTGCCCCACTAAGTCTCTTTTCTAAATTAAGATACAAGGAGTTGGCTAATGCTTTTCACGTTCTTAGGATGATGACCTTAATTTTTTTAATAATTAATCAATTCAAATGACATCGATAAGACGAAAGACACTGTAATTGTCTTTTATGTATCACTTCTTTAATCAGGTTGTCGATCACTTGCTTTATAGCCGCAAAGAGTAAAGAGTCTTTAGATGAGACAGTAGCGGTTTCATAACAAAGATGTGCTCTCTTATGTTATTATTATACCGCAAGTTGAGTGATGCTCATAGTGCATCACGGGACGCAGCGAAGGGGCCCGCTCCCACCTGCAACACTAATCATTTCTGGCACCCAACACCGGAATATACATGAAAATTGCTGCAGGAAGATTTCGTTTTGAGTCATGGATCGACGAGCATGAAACCAGAGACTAGATGGAGGCACCAACCGAAGGAGATAACAATATTTATAATCATCACTTACACTTGAGCGTCATTAGTAGACCACGGTTGATCGACAGGAAAGTGAAAAAGGAAATTTCACCAATACTGGAAAGTCTTTACAGAACAGTGACGGAAGAGAGAAATTAGATGTGAAAGATGTTATAAATTGTTTAAATTAAAAAGAAAAAAAATTTCTTTTCAAAAGATTTATTTGAAAAGATGTTTTCTTTTATAGTTATTTTTTAAGTTATTTTTCAAACGTTGTATCTTTTGAGAAAATATCTATAAATAGATATTTGAGGATAAATTATTTAAGACATCTTTTTCATATTCTTCTTCTTTACTCTCCAAGTGATTGAATTAGATATTCTCTAATTTCTCTTTGAAGATTCTTTATTGTTTGCTCAATACAGATCTTCCAAATGGTTGTCATATCAACTAAAACTATTTGCATCAAACTAATAGTAATCTTATTGAGAAGATGGTGCAAATATCGTTTTTAGGAAAGTATTTATGCACATTTCAAGCCTAAATATCTTTCCTAAAGTATTCTTGATCTTGTGTTTGTTATTTGTTTCCATAGTGTTTTTATCCTCTTCTTTGTCGTATTTTCCCAACAATCTAAAAATAATATTTGTGAGTTTATATAAATTCATTATGGAGGCCACAAATATAATCAAATTATTGAATCAAGATTTTGTTCGTTTGGATCATTTTGATGGAATGAATTTTACCCGTTAGCAAGATAAGATGAAATTCATGTTGATTGCTTTGAAAATCTTTTATGTGCTTGATCCAAATCTTCAACCAATTCCTGATCCAACCGATGATGACACTAATGAAGTCAAGGCTGAACAAAAGAAAAGAATCGAAGATGAAGTCATGTGTAGAGGACACATTCTCGATGCTCTTTCGGATCGGCTTTATAATCTTTATACGATGGAACAATCTACAAAATCAATTTGGAATGTCTTGGAATTCAAGTATCATGCCGAGGAGGAAGGTACAAAGAAATTTTTGATTTCTAAATATTTTGATTATAAGTTTATGGATGACAAGCCAATCTTGGTACAAGTGCATGAGTTGCAGGTCATTGTTAATTAATTGAAGGCTGAAAAAATCGAACTTCCTGAACCTTTTCAAGTAGGGGCTATAATAGCCAAGTTGCCTTCATCTTGGAAAGGGTATAAGAAGAAGATTTTGCAGGACTCCAAGGATATCACTTTGGAGCAAATTCAAAAATATCTTCAAATCGAGGAGGAATCGACGATGAGAAAAAAGAGTGAGAACTCTTTCGGTAATATAAAAGCAAATATTGTGATTCAGCCTAAGAATTCCAACAAAGGCAAACAAAACAAGAAAAATCATTTTTGCCCCAAAAGGGATCAAAGAAAATTTAAGAAGCCAAAGAATGGATGATGTTTTGTTTATGGAAAACCTGGTCATCTTGCTAGGGATTGCAGATTTTAAAAAGGGCCAGAAACCGGAAGTCAACTCTATTGAGGGAGATGATAATATAATCGCTATGGTGAGCAAAGTGAATATCATATTTGGTAAGGTTTCTGGTTGGTGGTACGATACTTGTGCTACCGTCCATGTTTGCTATGATAAGGCACTCTTCAAGACTTACAAAGAAGTCATAGAAGGGCAAGAGATTCAAATGGGAAATGAAGTTCATTCTAAGGAGATTGGCAAGGGAAATGTGGAACTCACTTTCACTTCGGGTAAGAAAGTCATTCTTACTAATGTTCTTCATGTACCGAATATGAGTAGAAATTTAGTAAGTGGGAATCTCTTTGGCAAACCTATAATTAAATCTGTATTTGAATCCGGGAAGTTAATTCTATCCCGTAATGAAACTTTTGTTGGAAAAGGCTATTCCGCTGAGGGAATGGTCAAATTATCTATTGTTGACAATGATTCTAAATTTAATAAAGATGTTGCTTCTATTTATATTGTTGATTCTAATTCATTATGGCATGATAGATTAGGACATATTGGAACTAGCACCATTAAAATAATGGTTAAGTGTGGCTTAATAAATTATCATTTTGATGATCTTAATAAATGTAAAATTTGTGTTAAATCAAAGATGATGAAGAAACCATTCAAAAGTATTAAAAGATATACTAATTTGTTAGACTTAATATATTCTGATATATGTGAATTAAATGGCATATTAACAAGAGGAGGTAATAGATGATATGTAATTTAAATGGCATATTCAAAAGTAAGATGATATGTGTAGATTCACATATGTGTACTTATTGAAACATAAAAATGATGCTTTTAATGCTTTTAAGGCATATAAAGCAGAAGTTAAAAATCAATTGGGGAAGAAAATTAAATCTTTAAGAAGTAATAGAGGAGGAGAATACTTTCCTAATGAATTTAACTTGTTTTGTGAACAATATGGCATAATTCATGAATGTTCAGCACCTAGAACACCTGATCAAAATGGATTAGCAGAAAGAAAAAATAGAACTTATCTAGAGATGATTAATACTATGTTGTTGCATGCTAAATTATCTTATAATTTGTGGGGAGAAACTTTATTAGCTGCATGTCATATCTTAAATAGAATTCCCTCTAAAAAGAATAAAATCTCTCTATATGAGTTATAGAAAGGAAGACAATCTAATATTGGCTATTTTAAAGTGTGGGGGTGTCTTGCATATTGTAAAAATTATGATCCTTAAAGGACAAAGTTAGGACCTAGAGGAATCAAATGTACATTTATAGGCTATGCATCAAATAACAAAGCATATAGACTTCTTAATTTGAAGTCTAATATCATAATAGAATCTCGAGATATGGAGTTCTTTGAACATTTAATGACTTTAAGTAATAATGTTCATCCTCCAACTAGTGAAGAGTCACTAGTGGAGACATCTCAAAAGGTTGGTGAGCAACCTAATATTCTTTTGATTGGACATCAATTAAGTTCATAAGAGGTTGGAGAGCAATCTCATAAATTAAGGAGAAGCACTCGTGTACGAAAAGCAAAAATAATTCCTCTTGTTTTACAAGTGGAAGATGATTCATTCACCAAACCTCTTATAAGAGAAGTTGTAAGATCAACATCAAAATGGATGAGGCTAAAACTCCTTAAATAAAAGATCCACTAATGATAGCAACCCTACTCAACATTATGAAATGAGTAATGAAGAGTTTAAAGGGTAAGAATAAGTCATTGACATGTGGAGTGGTTTAGCACTTTAAAATATTTTACAAGTCCTATCTAAAGATATTAAAGTGCTGGTAATCACCGAATGAAGGTTGAGTTAATTATACTCTTAATGAAGTTCAGTCAAGTTAGGACAAGTATCTCAAAGAGTGATAAAGATACTATAAGAACTTCACCTATATGAACTTAGAAGTGGTGCCGTTTCGATTGAGAGTTGGAATTTTCTCTCATAAAAGTTCATAAACTTGGATGAGCCCAAGGCAATATTAGGGCTGAGCGAGATTTTATGAGGAATACAAGGATATTGTATTTATGTGTGTGGTATCACCGGTGTTGTCATTAGGAATAACAAATTCAAAGCTTTTATGCTATTTGGGATTTCGACTTCACTTTGTGATGCTTACACTAATGTAATATTCAAATCGAAAGATATATTACTTTATTCATAAATATTATTTAATCACTTGGAGAAAATTTTAAATTTGAATAAGTGGGAGATTGTTATAAATTGTTTAAATTTAAAAGAAAAAAATTTCTTTTCAAAAGATTTATTTGAAAAGGTATTTTTTTTATAGTTATTTTTTATAGTTATTTTTTAAAGGTTGTGTCTTTTGAGAAAATATCTATAAATAGATATTTGAGGATAAATTATTTAAGACATCTTTTCCATATTCTTCTTCTTTACTCTCGAAGTGATTGAATTAGATATTCTCTAATTCCTTTTTGAAGATTTTTTATTGTTTGCTTAATACAGATCTTCCAAAGGCTTGTCATATCCACTAAAACTATTCGCATCAAACTCGTAACAATCTTATTGAGAATATGATGTAAATATCGTTTTTAGAAAAATATTTATATATGTTTTAAGTCTAAATATCTTTTCTAAAGTATTCTTAATTTTATATTTATTATTTATTTTTATAATATTTTTATCTTCTTCTTTGTCGTATTTTCCCAACAAAAGACACCCGGGTTGGTTTTGTGACTACGGGTTGGTTTTGTGAGGCACCATTAGAAAGAGTTCACGTCTGCTTGGACTAGTGCCGTATTCTTTTATCCCCTTGCCACCCGCAGTCCACAGAAAAACCTCGCTATAGAAAAGGAGAGCCTCGTCCCATTCGATTCCCCCTAAATTATTTGATCCCTCTCTCTCTCTCTCTCTCTCTCTCTCTCGCGGACTTGATGTTGCCTTGCATTCTGGTCCATTTTTGTTATGGCCTAAAGTTATATGCTCGGCCGCTTCTCTGTCACGCCTGCCTCCTTGTTAACCTTGCTACACACCCCTTTGTTTACCGACGAGGGAGGATGGTGATGAAGAAGCCCCGCATCGTGATTGTTGGGGCGGGGATGGCGGGCCTCACCGCCGCCCACCGCCTTCACGCCGCCGCCTCCGGTGACCTCTTCGACCTGTGCGTCGTGGAGGCCGGCCACCGCCTCGGCGGCCGCATCCTCACCTCCGTGTTCGCTGGTGACCGCGTCGAGATGGGTGCCACCTGGATCCACGGCATCGGAGGTAGTCCAATCCACGCCATCGCCCACGACATCGCTGCCCTTGCCGGTGACCGTGAACCCTGGGAGCGCATGGACGGCTTCCCCTCGGATCCCCTCACCGTCGCGGAGGGTGGAGCCCTCGTTGACCCCTACGTCGTCGTCGATCCCGTCACCTCCCTCTACCGCCAACTTATGGACTCCGCGAGGGAGGGCGACGCCACCGTGGACCCAAAGAGACCCGGTGTCGGGCCGTTCCTACGCCACGGCCTCCAAGAGTACCGCTCCTCTCGCGGCGGGAGCAGCGGCTGCGGCGAGTGGAGCCTGGAGGAGCTTGAGGAGTGCGTGTTCGCGATGCACGAGTTCATGGAACGGACATGCACCTCGGCCGACGACCTCAATGAACTCGACTTGGCCGCAGAGAGCGAGTACAGAGACTATCCCGGGGACCAGATCACCATAGCCAAAGGGTACTCGCAGATCGTCGAACACCTCGCGTCGGCCCTTCCCCCGGGCATGATCCGCCTCGGTCGGCGTCTCCGGCGCATCGAGTGGTGCTCGGACGGCGATGGGGATGGCCAGCCGGTGAGACTGCACTTCGAGGGGGAGCACTCGGCCATGGCGGCGGACCATGTGATCGTCACGGTCTCGCTGGGGGTGCTCAAGGCCGGACTAGGGAAGGGAGGCGGGGATACGAGCGGCGTGAAGTTCTCACCGCCGCTCCCCGCGTTCAAGCAGGAGGCCATTGAGCGGCTGGGGTTCGGCGTGGTGGATAAGCTATTCATGGAGATCGAGGGCGACGATGGGGGTGGAGGATTCCCATTCCTCCAGATAGCGTTCGCCAACGAGGAAAGGGAGGGGAGAAGGCGCGTGGCGGGGATACCGCGGTGGATGAGGAGGACGGCGTCCATCTGCCCTATCTACCGCGGCTCGCGTGTGCTGCTGGCGTGGTTCGCGGGGAGGGAGGCCCTGGATCTGGAGGCGCTGCTGGACGAGGAGATCATCCGTGGGGTCCACGCCACGCTCGATGCCTTCCTTCCGGCGGATGTCACGTGCGGCGGCGGCGACAAGGTCGATCGGCGATGCAACGAGAGAGGAGCGGCATCGTCGCCCCCGAGGATCGCGAGGGTGAAGCGAAGCGGGTGGGGAAGGGACCCCTTGTTCCTGGGATCCTACAGCTACGTGGCTGTGGGATCGAGCGGGGCCGATCTGGATCTGATGGCAGAGCCGCTGCCACGTCTGTGCGGGGACCCGAAAGAGAAGGAGGACAGGGGCGCTAGTCCTCCTCCTCCCTCTCCCCCTCCCCCTCTACAGATACTGTTCGCCGGGGAGGCGACGCACCGGACGCACTACTCTACGACGCATGGGGCGTATCTAAGTGGGGCCAGGGAGGCTAATAGGCTGCTCCAACACTATTGCTACACATCAGCAGCCTAGCATAGCCCCAGCTCGCTGTGTTTCGTCATTTTTATTAGTGTGTTTGCGAGGGATGGGTTACAATAACAAAGCTACTTTCTCCATCGACTCGACTCAACTCTCTTTTTCATATCCTTCGCCATCAAAGGATGTTGCGCTTATCGATCTCTCCTACTACATCATTCTCTTAAGTTGGATGGATCTGACCTTGCGCTGGAAACTCTAGCATTTTCATTATCTTAACGATTTACAATGTTGTCATCGCAAATTTAAGGTGTGCGAGTTGTTTACACAAAAAGAGTGACTCCCTCGAATCGAGATATATATATATATATATATATATATATATATATATATATATGTGTGTGTGTGTGTGTGTGTGTGTGTGTCACATCTATCAGCATTGTAAGCTACGTTTCCATGTCAACTAATCGAATCGAGTGACCAATACGAATGATACAATCTCACTGCAATGGAATGTGGCAGAAGACCGGGGGGCTCTTTTCTTTGAGGCATCCATAGGCGGACAGCTAATGGGGGACCACCGAATCAAATGGCTCTATCTAAGTCCGGGGTGGGTGTGAATAGTACGATAGGATCCGGCTTGCTCAGCCGGCTAACCCGTCTTTCTAGATTGAGTCTTCCAAGCTGGATTCCAATCCAATACAACCATCAATCTCAGTTCCCAAAAGACATGGCTTGTTGCTAACACCAACGTGGCGCATCTATTTCAAAATCAGGTTACGGCTTGGAGGTTCTACACCGAAACAACGAATGGGCGTCTCTGTTTTGTTTTTCTTGTTTCGTTTGATCATTTCAACATGACTAGACCTTTCATTACTATAGTCTCTAATATTGTGTTGGCAAGTTTACCACATAAGACGGAGATCTGAAAAGACGAATGAAACCAGACTTAACCTCTTTTCGACCCACTGGAGAGATTTCTCTCTGCATCTCTCGACAAGAACTTAGATGATGAGCACTTAGATTTGATCCAATCAATTCTCATAATCTCAACCCATCACATAGATGGTTTTTAGATTAATTAAAAATTAACATTCAAACGTAATATGTAGTTCCAAAGTTTTGTTTTTGATTATTCAGAGTAGATAATATATATGCAAATTATTTACACACACAGAGAAAGTGTGGGATAGTATTAGTAAAACCGTTTTGTGAGGCCATGGTTTCGGTGAAAGCGGATAGTAATTCCTTTGACTGATTCTTTTGTAAAGAAAACACTAGATCCTACTTTAACCATGAGCAAGTTGTTTTTGAAAATATTTAGAGGACGAAAAATTGAAAGATATCTTCCGAAAGAAATCAATTCGAGAAAATGCATTCCGAAATTTTCATATATATATATATATATATATATATATATATATATATATATATATATATATATATATATATATATATATACACTGTTTTTCCGATCGCTGACTTGATTGGGCTCTCAATCGACACACCAAACGTGGGGTATTAGATATCATCCATGAGTTAATTATATAGAGATTCTTGCAACCCATCCAAATAGTTATTATTGACTTACAAATCTTCAATGTGATTGCAGTGACTCTAAACAAAATCATTGATCGATTAAAATAATTACACATAATGATTTGACCTTTGCAAGTCATCACAGATATTATTCTTTGAAAGGATTTTTTTTTTTTTAATGCAGAGAGGCATGTTTCGTCGATCCCTTCATCTTAAAATTTTTACTCATTTTCTCTCTTTTTATTTATTTATTTATTATAAATATTTTAACCAAAGTGTCTATGGAGATATGATTATGGACACCCCTTCGTTTCTTGGAAAATCACCCACTATGAGTTTTTAAGACTCTCGAGTTTTTAAGACTCTCGAGTTCTTAATTCTCTCTCACTTGATCATTGTTGTACTAATTTATCCTTTTTGTATTCTTAATATAAATATAATAATTTAACCATCATAGGTGATCTTATCATGTTATTTTTTTTACATAATCACCCTAAATGGCAGTCTTGAAACTACAGTGGATGCTCAACTACCTTGCTAAAGCGCGTTGCAGTTAAGTTCATTTTGATTAAAGAGATCCAAAGTGACCAAAAAAAAAAAAAAACGTCCGTCCTCACAAACACGTTTAATTGAAGTGGTAAGTAACAAAACTGTGTGATGATCCCGTCGGTCTGTTCTGCCAGCTCCGTTTGCAGCAAAATCAAGTGAGAACTGACCCACTGAAGGCTGCGATTGTACACCTTCCTACACGTACATCCTAAAAGATCTGGATACTACAAAATCAATTGAGCAGTAAAGCTAGCGTTGCATGCAATAAACAGGACGTCGTCACCTTTCTTGGTTTCAACCCCACGCAATCACACAAGCCGAAACAAAAGCAGGGATCTGCCGGCCCCACAGGCCTCGGTGTTTTGGACCTTTCCTGTAGGGAACTGACACTAAGGTGACCGAACGTGACGTCGCAGCGGAAGCTTTGTTTTTATGAGGATGATCGTGAGGCCCTGCCCGTTCTCCGTTTAAGTATCTTTATCATCCGTATTAATCTTTAGGTAAGGTGATGTGCATGTGAGAAAACTAATTATTATTATTATTATTATTATTATTATTATTATTATTATTATTATACGATCAAGTCGGAAGGTTTGGTTTGGGGAGCACAAACCTGGAGTTGCGCATGCTTCGGTCGCAGTGGCTCTAGGTTGCGTGGGGCCGCAGCATGCATGATATTGTCGGAAGCATGGACCCACCATCGACAGCCATTACATCAATCTTGGAATGCCCACCTTTCATAGCAAATAGTGCCAAACCAATTATTAAAAGACAAGCTTGTTAACAAATGGGTAAAATTACAAAATAGAAGTCCACTTCCCCGTCGTCTATATTACTAATTGCATATGGGTACAACCGCGTGGAAACAGTCCAAGATTGCACAGATATCATCAAACCACGTCAATGTAATCGGCCCCCATCAATGAATTTTTTATGAAACTTGGTGGTAGAATTAAGGAGCGTAGAGCAGAGCTCTGGCCCTCAATCACCCCTGAAAAGTTTCAGGGTTCACGTGGCCTCACACGCATCTCCAACTGACAGACGTCCCCATTCGTGTCTTGGTAAAAAAAAACAAAAAACCCCAAGAAAGAGGCAGAACCACGTAAAACATGATGCGTAAAACGTCCAAATTCATAGAGATATCAGTTTTGAACCTTTTTGTTCAATTATTGCATCGAATGGAACCCCTGTCTTCGCAATAATCACTATAAAAATTGACTCGTTCATACTAAAAGATTTGGTCGAGTTATACAAAATAACAAGAAGCAAAATCCTACAGGATTAGAATTTCACTGTCACGTCATAGGCAGTCGACGAATTAACCACCACTTGCCTGTACCAAGCAAGTCTTAGCGTCTTGAAGTCAACTCAGGGAAGTGACCGAACCAATCCTAACAGATATGCGCCTTAGCACATTGAGTAGTTCAAAAGGATACTTGCTGCATGTCGGGACGGCCATATTAATCCCCCCTAGGCATCATATTGTGCCATTAAGGTGCTGGACATATTGCACAAACATAAAGACTGCGTACGTGAACTTAAGATAAGCTAAGAATTGTTATCGATACACGAATCACGGTCAGAAGTTTGTCGCCAATAGCAGTATTTCTTCCACCTCTATCTTTTGGACACAAGAAATTAAAAAATAATTGTTTATGACCTTAAAGCAATTACGTTGTACAATGTTCGTATAAATATTGCAGGTCGGATTCATTGTGCTATGAGTAAAATAATCCTGTCAAGGATCTAAACGAAAGGCGTTGTGCTCATATAAGAAATTTGTAAATGCCGAACTGGTACTAATATATGAAAAGAAGTAAACACACCCATGACCACTTAAAATAAGAACAACCAGTCTTTCATCTAAATTCTAAGGATAGAGTTAGTTGGCAACTACGTACAATAACTCTCTGCTCAGTTTACAAAAAATCGGCAACTGAATATTGATTTATTGATGATCTCCTGCCCAACTGTTAAGAGTCAAAATGAAAGTATGAACCCTTTCTATTGCTGAAATAACTAAAAATTCTATTGGAATTATTGCTGAAATAACTAAAAATTTTATTGTTGCAAATTCTGACTCATCACTTTCTCGCGAGGTTGGGATCCATATTCCTTCCTTTCCCTATATATATATATATATATATATATATATATATATATATATATATATATATATATATATATATATATATATATATATATGACATTTGTGGATAACAAGAACAGAATTAGTAGTTGAGGAAAATCCTCTCTATTACCATGTATAAATAGCTATCAAGTTCACTATCTCAAACATACTCAGTAATTATATTTTATATTTTATCATGGTATCAGAGCTATAGCCATTTTCTTCTCGGCTGAAGCATCTCTATCCGCCAACGCCACCCACACCGAGCTGACGTTCCGACTCAACAAAGGGCAGTTCATCATTGTAGTTCATCGTCACCGCAACTGTCGCAACAAGGAAACTCGCTGCTCACGATGTCGGACTTCGTGGGCATCGTACGTGTCATCTTTCTTTCGGACCAAGGACTCAACAACCTCCTCCGGGCTATAAAGAACGATCGGAGAAGTAGTCGCTTTACCACTTGTTGAAGACCTACGCCCTCCCCTTCGCCGTCTCATGCCGTGGGTTCTCGGTGTACCGCCTTGGCAACAAAGGCGTTGGCCACGCTGTCTTCTTCCACCGCAGCGACGCTTCCACCGAGGGTTCCCTTGCTCCACCACCACCACTACTTCCCGAATAGGGCAACTCATCGATTCCTCTTCTTGCGCCACCATAGCTTCCTCTTCGTCCCCTTCTTCCTCACTACTCCGAGTGCTCTCTACCTCAGCAACTAACCTCGCATCCCAGTAGTAGGGATCGAGATAGGCGATGGACGTGTGTGGGGTGATGTCCACGGAGCCGTTCTTCTCCTTGACTCTATAGTTGGCCATCGGACATGTTGGGAAGAAACCTGTTAATGCGGAATAATCTTTTTCCTCTTTGTTTATCAAAATGGGTTCCTCATCAAAATACCAACTTGATATCCAAATGAAAATATCAACTAGCACAGCATAAACAATAGAGCAAAAATCAATCACACAGTGAGACCAAATCTTTTAACGTGGAAAACCCAATGTGGGAAAAACCACGGGACCGTAGTCCACCTCAAACTTCAACTATCAATAATAATGATAACAGGTTTACAGTAGGTCTTCTCTAGAATAACTAGAGGATCAGAATAACATCAAGATCATAGATCTTGGCTCAAGAATAACATATCTTCATCACATAGGTGGATCTCCTCCAAAGAGAATTCTAGGTCTCACAAAGTGGATATTACAGGAAAGTACCTTAGAGAGGGTAAACTGCAGATCAACACCATTAGAATTGTAGAGTTTGCTACAAGGATTCTCCACATAAAATTTGGGCCGAAACCGATAACGTTTGGCCACCGATCGTCAAGCAGAAAAACTCAGAAACCTTACTTTCTCTCTCTATTTCTCTCTCCTCTTTTCTCACAAAGTGGATTCTCCGCACTGTCACGGACAAACTTTGAAACAGGGTGTTTGATGTAATGCTTATGTATGTCCATGTCTGTTGGCATGTTCATGCCTTGTACAGTGTGTAGAGGGGCAGCCGAAGGCTTATAAGTCCCATTTTAGTTGGGTTGGTGGCCTCTTTAGGCTTGTAAATAAAGGTTGTGTCATGTAGACACGTGCGAGAGCTTTTCGGTCTGTAATGGACCATTTTACCCTTTGTTGTGCCACTGTTCAGAGCTTGTAAAGTCTGTTTGTAATTTGCATTGTCTATGAAGTGTTTTTCGGACATGTTTGCTTGTGGATCCCGTTTGAGGCGTTCTCTCTAACCCGTTCTCTCTTTTGGTGGTCCTAAGGGACAATGGGAGGCTTCGGGGAGGCTGACCTTTGCGGACGGACACGCAAGGGTGCCGCACGCCTTAGGCAAAACCAGCTAAGGTCGTGACATTTGGTATCAGAGCGGGACAAGCACTCATAGAAACACTTGACATGCAAACGTGGGGGACCTAGCGGGGCTGCGTTGAGGGCAGTCAGCACACGCGCGACCGTTTGAGGGAAAACGGGCATGGAGATGTAGGGAAAGGAGTCGCTCAGAGGAGCGGGCATCCGAGATTGGCATTCAGAGGAATGGCCAACCCTTCGCGCAAGAGGCACCACGAGAACAGGCAAGCTTGGAAGAATCTGGAGCGCACAAAGGTTGGGATGGCTGAGTTTGAGCTACGGCTCAACGTTGACAACTATACTTGATGGTGCTCTAGGCAAGCGAGGCGCTTGGCAAGAATGAGACCATCCAAGGTGGAATGAGTTGCTCAACGACCAAAAGAGTTATGCAAAGCTCACAGAGGTGAGGGGAATTGCTAACTCGATGAATTTGGTACTCATGCATGGGCTTGTATGCGAACGACGGAATGTTCGTGGCCATCCCAAGGCGGCCGAGACTCGGCGCCATGGAGCATTGAAACTTTCTCTTCGGCATGTGAAGGATACGTCCGTAGGAGGCTGAATTGTGCAACGAGTTCAGCATGTTGCTAGGCCTTGAGGGGTGCAGTGGGGGCTGTATTGATGGGGAGTCGCAATCTAGCAAGTGCGTTTGCAGGAGGCAGAACAATGCATAGTTGGTTCAGCAGATCGGAGTAGTCCAAGGGGATGGTGGTCTCCGAAACGAAGAGAGATGTTGCTCAAATGGGACAGTTATCCAGGAGGGATAAGTCCCGGCTCTCCAGAGGGAGAATCATGTGAGACGGACTTCACATGTTGAGGAGGAGTACCTCAATAAACAACAACTCCACGAAGCTCGATGGACTGAGCAAGCGGCGAGGAGTCGTCGCATGATCTCGCTTGAGAGAATGCATTGGTGGATGCATTGCGAGATCAAGTGGGGGAGCAACACAAATGAAGGCACACTTGGAGTCGATATGAAATCGGACTCAAGGGAGGGCTGACCCGTGGAATGGTGGGCACGAGGGCCACCATCGACTCAATGCGAAAACGGGGAGCAGAGCAACTTGGGTGTAACTTGGCGAAGTACCCAAGCCGCATGAAGGGAGCCAGCAGAGAAGTTGGAACGTGGAGCAGAGGCACAGTGCTTTCCTTAGGCAGGGGTCAAGGACATGAACACTTGCAGAGGCAAGAGTAGGATCATGTTGTTCCATGGGTCCTTCATTCTGACGGAGCAGACTCATCTTGCATGGTGCCAAAGACGAAGGGAGCTTCGGGGCACATGCACCTTATCTCGGAGAAGCATTTGAGGGAGGAACTAAGGCGACTCAATTTGCGAAGGCGAAGTTGGGTTCAGAAGGCCTTAGCACGGGGCAAGAGGACGCAGAGGCGGGTACTCTTGAAGAATATGCCACAGTGTTGCCATTCGAGTTGCTATGAAGGAAGCGGTGCGCAGCGGAGATTGTGCTGGTAGGGGCAGAGGCCCAGGATCCAGACAATGGTGCACCAATTGCAGCGAAGTCGGGGGACTTCGGGAGCTACTAGGCGACGGACTGTCCTAGAGCGGTGCTTCATCTAGGTGTGACCCAAGAGTGGGTGGATGAAGGTCGATTGCCAAAGGAGCGAACAAACTCGAAGGTGGAAGAGACCTGGCGATGTATTGGCAGAGGCCACACATGGAGGGTTCACAATTCGAGTTTATTCCACAAGGATCAGAATGCAATGGAGATGTCACCAGGAGGCGACATGGTGCAGCGGATCGTGGTGGAACAGTTCGTGGCAATGCGATACACACGACAGTGTCCCGTGAGGGATGTGATCATATGGAGGTATGATCGGGAGCTACTGGGAGCTCCGCTTTGGTGAACAACACAACGGCAAGAAGGGCTATGGATTCAAGGAGTGAAGGCCATGGTATCGCAGAGGCGGGTCTTCCGGGCGTGCACCGAATTTTGCATCGGATGAAAACCTTGGTCATCAGCATATGGGGGCTGTGTTCCACCAAGGGAAAAGTTCGAATGCAAGTACCAGTGAGTCCCATGGGAGGGACTTGATCATGCAGAGGTATGATCGAAGCAGCTGGAGAGTTGGACTGCTCCAGAGCTCATATTCGCTTAAGGGAGCCCGGCAAGTCAGAGGACAAGGCCGAGTAAGCGAACGTTGCTACCAAGGAAGCTATGGAGAACAGAATCGGTGCAAACCCTACAATGCGATGGCAGAGGCCATGCATGGGAGTGCAGTCTGTCTTTCCATCGACCAGAAGGAGCTGCTTGGAGAACACAGAGGTGTTGAAGCAGGGGGTCGAAAGGGGCGAGGAAGCGACGACGAGTCCAGAGGGACTTAGCTACCCAAAATCAAGCATCAGTTAGAATGGAGGTGGACTCAGAGGAGTGCCACGGAGACATGTCTACTGATCGTGAAGAAAAGGGATGCAGATGCGAGGCGACGGATAGTAGGGCCATGGGCTTTGCAGCGCCATGGTACCGCAGAGGCGGGACTTCCGTGCAAGTCATTGATCCCTTGCTCTCATGGAGGGAGAGCGCTTGGTCGTGAAAGGGGCCGAGGAGGTGGAGCATGTAGAGGCAATCTCCAAGTACCGAGACAAGGCTGAAGGGCAGAGGCCGAGGAACTTCGTAAGACCGGTGTCAGTGTGCTTCTCATCAAGACAGCCGTAAGTGAAGGACTTCGGGTCATGCAAGAGTGCACGACCAAGGAACGAAGCAGGCAGTACGCGGTGCTGTACCTTTGCTACTCAGTGGAGTAGGCGGCAGGGTTGATGGAGAAGACGGTACAATCCCAGAGGCGACCTCATCTATCAGAGAATTACTCCAAGTTGGGGTGAAAACTTCCCGCATTCCAGAAGTTCGATGGCATTGAGAAGGTGAATCACAGTAGCTAACTCAATGCAAGGAGTGCAAACACTTCAAGTGCTTCAGAAGTGTGAGCAAAGAGCAGGCGAAGACCAGTAACCAGCTCGATGCATGAAGTACAACCTCGAGGAGGCGGGCGAAGTCAAGTAACCTTTGCCTTCTCAACTCTTAAGAGAATGGGCGAAACCGAGTACCCCAATTCTCTTATCTATCCAGTAGAGGAGCTCTGCACAAGTTCAAAGACCCTTCGAAGATAATGGAAGACAATAGTTGTCAAATCCTCACCAACGGTGATCAGTGCTACTGAGAGTAGATTGTCCGCTTCATTTCCCAACGAAATGCCAATCGAAAGCGGAAGTGATGCGAACCTACTTGGATGTGACAACTAACTGAAAGAAGAGTCAATGAGCAGATTTTGTGGAGGAAGGACCCAAAACTTCAGAAGTTTGCGAGACGATGCTCGTTAAAGCTCCAACAAGCATCCACCCAGTTCAAGCAGCATGTGGAATTTCTGAGAGACTGGCGCAGTAAGGATGGTCTTTTCCTTCATCTGGGAGATCCGCAGGAATCAACGAGGATCAACACAACTCCGCCAACCCCACACCAGAGTCAGAGTCATTGGCGAGTTGAAGCAGCATGGCGGATCAAAGGTTCGACTACTCAAAAACAGCAGCGGAGAGCAGCTGGGAACCAGGAGGAGCATTGCAGCTGGAGCAGAAGATTGAAGACTCAGCAAAGGCGAAGAGTTGCAGTGTTCACAAAGGCTTCGACGAGGACGTCGAAGGGATAAGTGGGGGAGAATGTCACGGACAAACTTTGAAACAGGGTGTTTGATGTAATGCTTATGTATGTCCGTGTCTGTTGGCATGTTCATGCCTTGTACAGTGTGTAGAGGGGCAGCCGAAGGCTTATAAGTCCCATTTTAGTTGGGTTGGTGGCCTCTTTAGGCTTGTAAATAAAGGTTGTGTCATGTAGACACGTGCGAGAGCTTTTCGGTCTGTAATGGACCATTTTACCCTTTGTTGTGCCACTGTTCAGAGCTTGTAAAGTCTGTTTGTAATTTGCATTGTCTATGAAGTGTTTTTCGGACATGTTTGCTTGTGGATCCCGTTTGAGGCGTTCTCTCTAACCCGTTCTCTCTTTTGGTGGTCCTAAGGGACAATGGGAGGCTTCGGGGAGGCTGACCTTTGCGGACGGACACGCAAGGGTGCCGCACGCCTTAGGCAAAACCAGCTAAGGTCGTGACAGCACGCTGCACGCTCTTACTCTAATCTCACCCTAATTTCGTTCTCTCTAATCTCCAATTAGTTGATTTGGGCTTATGGCTCAAATTGTCCAAGCCCACATATGGACTGGACCCAACAATTCTCCCCCTCCAGCTCATATGGTGGGCTGTATCAAGCCCGCTCTTCGCCTACATGCTTCAAGCTTCTCCTTAGGCAAAGACTTTGTCAACATATCTGAACCATTATCATTGGTATGCACCTTTTCCAACTGTAATTCTTTCATCTCAAGCACATCACGAATCCAGTGATATCTCACATCAATATGCTTGGATCTAGAATGGTATGTTGAATTCTTGGAGAGGTGAATGGCGCTCTGATTGTCACAGTAAACAGTATATACTTCCTGTTTCAAGCCCAATTCCTGTAGAAACTTTTTCATCCATAAAGCTTCCTTGCAGGCTTCAGTAACTGCTATGTATTCTGCTTCTGTGGTTGATAGAGCAACACACTTCTATAACTTAGACTGCCAAGAGACTGCTCCTCCTGCAAATGTCATCAAGAATCCCGAAGTGGACTTCCTGGAATCAGTATCACCTGCCATGTCTGCATCTGTGTAACCTTCTAACACAGGTTCATCACCACCAAAACATAAACACAACTTGGAAGTACCTCTTAGATATCTTAATATCCATTTCACTGCTGCCCAATGTTCCTTTCCAGGATTTGAGAGAAATCGGCTAACAACTCCAACTGCATGAGCTATATCTGGCCTAGTACAAACCATAGCATACATCAAACTGCCTATTGCAGATGAGTAAGGCACTCTGGATATTTCTTCTTTTTCTTTCTCACTTGTAGGACATTGTTTTGAACTCAGCTTGAAATGACCTGCAAGTGGAGAACAAACTACTTTGGCTTTACTCATGTTGAATCTTTCAAGAACCTTTTCAATGTAAGTCTCCTGAGATAGCCAAATCTTCCTTTTCTTCCTATCACGAAGAATCTTCATGCCAAGTATTTGTCTCACCGATCCTAAGTCTTTCATGGCAAAAGACTTACTTAGCTCTCTTTTAAACTTTTCAATTTTTCCAACATCATGGCCAACGATCAACATATCATCAACATATAGCAGTAAAATAATAAAATCATCATCTGAAAATTTCTTCATAAACACACAATGATCAGATGTGGTTCTATCATACCCTTGGCTCATCATAAAGGAATCAAACTTCTTGTACCACTGTCTAGGTGCCTGTTTTAGTCCATATAAGCTTTTCCTAAGCTTACATACCAGATTTTCTTTTCCCTTGACTTTGAAACCTTCTGGTTGCTCCATGTAAATTTCTTCTTCTAAGTCACCATGAAGAAATGCTGTTTTCACATCAAGTTGTTCAACTTCTAAATTCAAGCGGGCAGCCAAACCAAGAACAACTCGGATAGAGGACATTTTTACAACCGGAGAAAATATTTCTTCAAAGTCAATACCTTTCTTCTGACTGAATCCTTTCACAACTAGTCGTGCCTTGTATCTCTGTTGTGAGCTATTGCTTTCAGTCTTCAATTTGTAAACCCACTTATTCTTGAGAGCTTTCTTCTCTTTAGGCAATCTTACCAAGTCATAGGTATGGTTCTTAAGCAAGGATCTCATCTCTTCTTGCATGGCATTAACCCACTCATTCTTATTCTCATGTAGAATAGCTTCTTGGTAAGTTTATGGCTCTCCCCCGTCAGTAAGCATAACATACTCATGTGGAGGATATCTGGTAGAGGGTTGTCGCTCTCTAGTGGATCTTCTCAATGGAATCTCAACTGGTGGTGGAGGTGTCTATTCAGTTGGTTCAGCATCATCAACTGTAGGTGTATCATCACTAGTATTCTCACCACAATCTTCTTGTTCATCTCCCCCATGATCATCATGAACTACAGGTGAAGGAACTGGACCCAAACTCCAAGGAATATAAACAGAGGTTTCTGGCTTCTCAACATTACCACCATCATCAAACAATTGGTCTTCAAGAAACACAACATCTCTGCTTCTAATAATCTTCTTGTTCACTGTATCCCATAATCTATACCCAAACTCTTCATGACCATATCCCAAGAAGATACATACTTTTGCCTTATTATCAAGCTTGGACCTCTCATCTTTGGGAATATGCACAAATGCTTTACACCCAAAGACTCTCAAATGATTATAAGATATATCTTTTCCTCTCCATACTCTCTCTGGAACATCACCTTGCAGAGGAACTGATGGAGAAAGATTTATCAGGTCAACTGTAGTTCTCATAGCCTCCCCCCAAAATGACTTTGGTAACTTGGCATGGGAAAGCATACACCTAATCCTTTCTTCAATGGTTGTGTTCATCCTTTCTGCCATACCGTTCTGCTGAGGAGTTTTAGGAACTGTTTTCTCAAGCCTGATACCATGAAACCTGCAATAATTCTCAAAAGGACCCCTGTACTCGCCACCATTATCTGATCGAACACACTTGAGTTTTCTGCCGGTTTCTCTTTCAACACTGACATGAAACTCCTTGAAAGCATCTAGTACCTGGTCTTTAGATTTCAAAGCAAAAGCTCAAACTTTTCTAGAATGGTCATCAATAAAAGTAACAAAATAAAGAGCACCTCCAAGAGTTCTAGTTTGCATAGTACAAACATCAGTATGAACTAAATCAATAACATCAGATCTTCTAGATGATGGATATGTCTGAAATGCAACTCTATGTGTTTTTCCAACTAAGTAATGATCACAAGATTTAAGAGATGTACCTTGCAACTCTGGTAAGAACTGCTTTCTAGCAAGAGTTTGAAGTCCCTTCTTGCTGATATGTCCAAGCCTCTTATGCCAAAGATCTATACTTTCACTTTTTCGAATTGCATTAATCTCTCCTTTGTGTAGCTTAGCTTCCATGACATAAAAAGAGTTAATCTTCTTTCCTTTTGCCACAATTAGAGAACCTTTAGTGAGTTTCCATTTACTTTCACCAAAATAATGTGCAAAGCCCTTATCATCAAGTCTACATGTAGATATCAAGTTAAGACGACCTATTCAAGTTAAGACGACCTGTAGATATCAAGTTAAAAATTGCGATTTGAAAATAACGGCTATTCAAGAATAAAAAAATTTGAATACTTTTTTGATCGAAAAACTTATCGGGTCTCTAATGACCTATGAAATGACGTGCAATGCACGTGAAGAACTTGAGAACCACATTCCAAAGAACAAAAAGGATTTTGAACTAAGAACAATCGAAGACCACTCGAGCATAAGCTCAAGTGATGGTGAACTTGAACTCATCACTATGAAATTTAAAAAGTTCATGAAACAAAAATTAAAGAACAAAAAGAACGCAACTACTTACTATGAACGCAAGAAAAGGGAAGCACTTTGGTATGAATCGAGCTCCTCCGAAGAAAAGGAGAAAATCAACAAAGGCGAGGTGACAAACTATGCCTTAACGACTTTCTACAACAAGGTAAACAACTCAAACGAAACTCCTTTAATTTATTTCAAAATTATATAATGCTTTTCATGAGTTGTTCTTAAATTAGTTTAGAATAATTATTTTTCTTAAAAATTACATGTTTAATAAATAAAAATACAAAAAATTAGGAATCATGCTTATCTTATTAGTAATTTTGAAAATGATAATGAAAATTACATGTTTTATGTTAAAGGAATAAAATGTTAGATTTAAATCTAATGATAATCATGTTGAATCTCGAATTTTGATGATGAAGTTAATTGTCATTTGTTATCTAATCCATATGTTGAGATAAGTGTACAGGATTAACTATGATGGAAGAAAGACATGCAGCAGGAGTTGCGCCGGAGTCAAGACCATGATCATGTTGGGGGTTCGAGAGTTCGACGGAAGTCCGAACGATCGTCGAAGGTTCTACGGGAACAAATCTGAGAAGTCCAGGAGCTTGCCAAAGAAGCTCATCGAAACTCGCCAAGTGGATCGTCGCAAGTCCACGAGTTGGTCGGAAGTCCGCCGGAGCATCGCTGAAGTTTCGTCGGATGTTCGCCGGAAGTTCGCAGGAAGAAGCGATTGACGCACCAGAGCAAGTTGCAGTAAATGTTGAATCTCGGATTTTGATGATGAAGTCAATTGTCATTTGTTGTCTAATCTATGTGTTGAGATAAGTGTGTAGGATTAGCTACGATGAAAGTTAGACATGCAGCAAGAGTTACACCGGAGTCAAGACAATGATCACGTTGGGAGTTCGAGAGTTCGACGAATGTTCGGACAATCGTCGGAGGTTCTGTGGGAACAAATCCGAGAAGTCCATAAGCTTGCCAAAGAAGCTTGTCGGAACTCGCCAAGTGGATCGTCGCAAGTCCAGGAGTTTGCCGGAAGTCCGCAGGAGCATCACCGAGGGTTCATCGGATGATCGACGGAAGTTCGCCGGAAACTCGTCGGAAGAAGCGATTGACGCACCGGAGCAAGCTGCAGAAATTGTCTTAGGATTTATCGTAGTTAGCACTATGATTAAGTTGAAAATGGGAGGTGATCCCATTAGCTTAATCTTGGGGCAATTGGGCCCCTGAAAAACCCAAATTGGGCCGAATAGATCAACCCATTCGGACCCTGATTGCTGTGGGAGGTGCAACCGCCCAAGCCAAGAGGTAGCACCGCCTGGGCTAAGTCTCCCAGGGAGACTGGGCGGTGCAACCGCCCCAGCCAAGAGGTAGCACCGCCTGGGCTTAGTCTCCGAGCGAGACTAGGCGGTGCAACCTCCCCTGACAGGAGGTAGCACCGCCTGAGCTTGGTCTTCGAGCTCTAGCAGGCGGTGCAACCGCCCGAGTCAGGAGGTGCAACCGCCTAAGCTTGGTCTTCGAGCTCTGACAGAGAGGTGCAACCGCCCCTGACAGAGGTGGCACCGCCTAGAGGCTCAGTCTTCGAGCTCTGCCAGGCGGTGCACCGCCCCAATCAGGAGGTGCAACCGCCTGAGCTCGGTCTTCGAGCTCTGGCAAAGAGGTGCAACCGCCCCTGACAGAGGTGGCACCGCCCAGAGGCTCAGTCTTCGAGCTCTGCCAGGCGGTGCAACCGCCCTAGTCAGGAGGTGCAACCGCCTGATCCCGGAATTTCGAGAATTGACAGTTTTGAGCTCCAAATTTGAACTGGGTTGGGGCCTATAAATACCCCACCCATTCAGCACTGAAAGAGCACAACTTACACTCGAAATCTTGATCTTTTTCTGTGATTCTTAGAGCTCAAAATTGTTGTAAAGGCCAAAAGTTCTCCTCCCTCTGTTCTTCAAAGTCTTGAGTTGTAAAGAGAGGAGAGAAAATTTCTGTAAGGGTTGTCTCCTAAGCCCGTTAAAAGGAGTGAAACTGTAAAAGGGTGGTTGGCCTTCGCCTATTGAAGGAAGGCCTCTAGTTGACGTCGGTGACCTCGTCGGTGGAGGAAACCAAAAGTGGAGTAGGTCAAGATTGACCGAACCACTCTAAATCTCGGTTTGCATTTACTTTGAGCATTTTATCTTTACTGCAAACCTCCTAAATAGCTATTGCCTTCTGCGCTTTTACGAACGAGTTACTAAGTTCAGAGCTTTCCGAATATGCGTTTAGACGTAAATCGGCTTTTTCGTACGATCATTACATTTCAGTTTACGTTTACGTTTTGATTTCAATCATAACTGCAATCTGCCTTCTGCACATTTATAAAACGTATCTCAAAGTTTAGTATCTTCAAAATCGACATTTACACGTAAACCGATTTTATCGTACGAACGTCGCATTTCAGTTTGCGCTTGCATTCTGATTTTCATCATAAACTGCAAACTGCCTTCGTAGATTTACTTTAACGTCATCTCGCTTAATCTTGAGTTAAAGTAATCTTAGAATCGGCTTTTACATCGAAATCGTTTTTATCGAATGAACGCAGCTTTCGATTTTAATAGTTGAAAGATTTCCGCTGCACTAATTCACCCCCTCCCCCCCTCTTAGTGCTCTTGATCCTAACAATTGGTATCAGAGCGGGGTTAACTCTCAAACGGATTAAAACCCAAGAGAGATGGCTTACGCCGGAAACCAAGAGGGCCATTCTATTACACGTCCACCCATGTTCAATGGGACGGAGTACACCTATTGGAAGACCCGAATGAGGATCTTTCTTATTTCTATGGATTTTGAACTTTGGAATCTTGTCGAAAACGGTTTTTCGAAGTCTTCTCTTCCAATGATCGATTGGAATGATTTGGAGAAGAAGGCTTTCGCTCTTAATGCAAAGGCTATGAATGCCTTATTTTGTGCACTTGATAAAAATGAGTTTAATCGTGTTTCGATTTGTGAAACCGCATTTGATATTTGGCACACACTCGAAGTGACTCATGAAGGCACAAGTAGAGTGAAAGAGTCAAAAATTAATCTTTTGTTACACACTTTCGAACTTTTCTGGATGAAACCGAGTGAGACTATTGGCGACATGTTTACCCGTTTCACGGATGTCGTCAACGGTCTAAAAGGACTCGGAAAAAGTTTTTTAGATTTTGAGCTCGTAAATAAGATTCTAAGATCCCTTCCTAAGAGTTGGGATCCTAAAGTCACTGCTATTCAAGAGGCGAAAGATCTAAACAACTTCCCTCTTGAAGAACTAATTGGGTCATTAATGACCTACGAGATGACTTGCAAAGCTCATGAAGAGCAAAAAGACATCCTTCCAAAGAACAGGAAGGATATGACACTTAGAACTTTGGAAGACCACTTGAAAGAAAACTCAAGTAATGAGGACTGTGATGATGACTTGACACTTCTAACAAGAAAATTTAAAAAATTCATTAAAAGAAACAAGTTTAAGAATGACACAAAAAATAAACTTGAACCCAAGGACCAAGTTATTTGCTATGAGTGCAAAAAGCCAGGACACTACAAGAGTGATTGTCCCCAAGTCAAAAAGAGAACAACAAAGAAGAAGGCGCTCAAAGCAACATGGGATGATTCGAGCGCGTCCGAAGAAGAGGAGTCCAACACCAAGCAAGTTGCTCATTACGCCTTAATGGCCATCGGAGAAGACGTAACGAATTTAATAGATGCAGATTTATCTTTCAATGAATTATTAAATGCCTTCAATGACTTATTTGATGAATGCAAAATTATTGGTAGAAAATATAAATTGCTAAAAAAGGAGCATGATAGTCTTATTTGTAATTTCGATAAGTTAAAAGCTGAATATCATGATAGTTTAGGCTCATGCATAAAATGCCATGATCTAGAAACTTTCCAAAAGGAAAACTTGCTACTTAAGGACACCTTAAAGAAATTTGAGGTTGGTAGCAAGTCACTGAACATGATCCTTGCAAACAAGGGTCACGTTCCCAAAAGAAGTGGAATTGGATTTGTGAGAAGTCCTCACCAAAATCCAACCACCTTCATAAAAGGCCCCATCTTACATGTTCGACACCAAAGCAAATGCAACTTTTGTTACAAACTTGGATACAAAACGCATTATTGTCCATTCAAGAAAATTAATCCGAATAAATTAATTTGGGTTCCTAAAGGAACCATGATAAACTCTATACAACATGATAAACAATGTAGATCTATCTTCGAGGCACCCAAAAGCAAATGGGTACCTAAAAATCATCCTTTCCTGTAAAAACATAAAAAATTATAAGCTGGAGCAAGAAATAATATTCTGCTCCTTGGATTCGCGACCCAAGACCCAAAAAGAACTTGCAATGCTCTCTAGCCTAAATAACGAATGAAGATTAAAAATTTAAAATCACAAAAGCGATTTAGATACAATCCTATTTGATTTTTCAGAATTAGAAACGCATGATTCACATATCCTCTGGATTTTCGAAGTCATCAATTTCATTCGTTTATAACTTTCGAATCCAACTCTATAACATGAACTGACTAAGTTTGTCATGAACTTGCAAGGCTTATCAACTTGAACAAACTATCACAAACATTTGTACGACATTGAGAGTATGCACGTCAAAAGATCTATCTTGATCATGCAAAAGTTCTTATCTTAAAATGAAAACTCTTACGTAATTACGTAAGTAAAGTTGATTGCTCTGAATGAAAATTCTTCTCAAGACAAAAACTCTCAAATCATATCACACTGCGATCAGAACAAGTGCTCACCGCCTGTAGGCGGTGGCACCACCCCAGTTGGAGGTAGCACCTCCGGTTGTCACGTGTTGCAAGCGGTTACACCGCCCCAGCCAGAGGTGCAACCGCCCGCAACTCTGCCCTTTTTAACCCAAGCTAGGGCCGATGGTGAAACCGACCCCAACTCACTCCCTTCCCTTCTTTACTCTTCCAAAGCTCCTCAATCCCCATTTCTCCCCTCATAGCATCCCAATTACCTCTCATTTTGGAGCAAAACATCAACAATCCTTCCCTCTCTTGAAGATCTCACTAAGGTATTCTCTAAGAAGCCCTTAAATTCTGTTTTCTTTCATTTACTCTTGCTCATCACTACTCTTCTAAAACAGCAGTAGTTATGGGATCTAGAAGATCCTCAAGGGACAAAGGAAAGAGGAGATTAGTGGAAGATTTTGATCTCACTCTTTTCGATTCAAAATACCATGCTGAAAAATTTTCCTCTTTCGAACTTAGGAGTGTCAATAAGGGAAAATATGTAGATTTAAATGAGCTAAGAGACTTAGAGACAATCCAATGGTTTGCAAACTTAGATCTACTCCCTATCTTACAAATTAATGAACTCATCTATCCAAGACTTGTTAGATTGTTTTACAACAACATACAAGTAGATGAAGAAGAAAGAATGTCTACCTATCTCTTAGGACAACACATCTCCATTACGGATAAATTTATTTGCAACATGATAGGCATTCCCATAAAAAGTAGAGGACTTTACTTTAGAGGATCATGGGATGATGAAGCAGTTGGAACAACATATGTTGAAGCTTTAGGAACAATCTTTGCCAATCCCAACTTAGCATTTGTTCCTAAAAGTTGTGAACATCTACTGCCTCTAAACACTAAGGTACTTCATTATATCCTAACTAGCATTATTCTCCCTAAACAATACCATCATGATGAAGTAAGCCAATTATAATTAGGAACTATGTATTTGATCATGAAAGGACATGACATCTGTCTTGGTTATCTTATCCAACAAAACATGTTAGAACTATCTAAGAAAGACATGATGCTCCCATATGATGGCTTAATCACTAGAATAATGAAAGCCTACGATATTCTAATACCGCCAGAAGAAGAAGTAATAAAGGTAGATAGGTTCAGCATAATAAATAAAAATCTACTTCACCGATTAAGATGTTTTTATAGAAATGGTAACTGGGTTAGAATGCCTAGAAGAACCGATCCCCCTCAACCTGAATCAGAACCGGAAACACCAGTCTTTAGGGGTACCCAATCTCCTCCGATCTGTCCCTTTGAGGAAACACATCCATTTGAGCAAACTCATACATCATCTGTCGAAGATATTGGGATTCGGATGGACCGATTCGAACAAAGATAAGAACGGCTTGAACATCGACAAGATCAAATCCTATCTGAGCTGCAGCAAATTCATCGACAATTTGACTCTTTATTTAGGCACTTTAATTTTCCACCTCATGAATGAGCTTGTATGAACATAATCATCTGTTGTTGTTAACTCCTTATATTACTCACCATGATGGGCTTTGCCTTGATCCTTGATATGGATACCTGATATATTTTTCTTGTGAGCATATGCAGAGTTACAAACATCTTTCATTGTTTATCTCGGATTTTACATTGAAACTAAATATTTTAAAAATCTTGTGCCTTGATTTTCATGATAAATATAATTTGAGAAAGTGATACACCAATGCAATTGATAAGTCATGACATTGCCATGATATTGATACTAAACTAGCTAATATTTTACAAAACCTCTAAGTGAAGAACAATTTAATTTCATAAGAAGAGAATTAGGAATGTTGATGTGTCCGAATACATAAACTAGTTAAAATTATCTTTCGGACTTTATTGAATGATCAAATCACTTGATTGCCATTACATGCATAAATAACATGTTAGAAATTATGTGTTGAATACAAAAATATTTTGTCTTCATTTAAAAATCTGTCTTGTCCGAATGCATGAAAGAGTTTATTTCATTTTCGGATTCGCTTAATAATTGGAATGCAAAGAATCAGATTTTCTCGTACACTCTTATGAAAAATATTTTTCTGAAATGGATTTGATGAAATGATTCCATCTTGAAATATGGATGATAGTATTTCTATTTATAAAAAGTTGTTTCACATATCTTGACTCAAAGCAAACTCACAAATAGCATGAATCAAAGCAATCAACATATCATGTTTTCCTTTATGTGCTTGAACAATTAATTTCCTATCTTTTACTATTGGAAATAACATGAATCAAGTAAAGGCATGAAACAATCATCGCACTTATGCTCAAAATTTACTTGTATTGTTCTCCTGGTATCACAACTATCATGCTTTTTATTGATGACAAAGGGGGAGAAATATATGAATTGATGCTATAAACACTGATGCTATGCAATGCTTGCATCACCAAGAGATATATGAATAGATGCTATGATTTGCATTATGCCTTGTATCGTGTCAAGATATTAAACAAAAACTTGCATCGTAATTTTACGAGTTGATATCTTACCGTGTGATGAAATGAAATGTGTACATCATGTAATGATATCAAAATCTTACTTCGCAGTTTTACATGTTGATATCTTACAATATGATAAATTGCTACTATTACCATCATTCAAACTTGTAATGTAAAATTTGAAAATGAATGTCAAGCCTTGACATCATCTTCAGAGAGATACATCATGATAGGAATCATGATGAGAATATTGATAAGTTCAAATGATTTTAACTTATCAATATGTCTCTTGAATTCTTAAGGTTTTGAATTCAAGAATGACTTATCTCAAGTATGACATATAGATAGGGGGAGTTAAGGTTAACTCCATTATCAATTGATTGTCATCATAAAAAAGGGGGAGATTGTTGAATCTCAGATTTTGATGATGAAGTCAATTGTCATTTGTTGTCTAATCTATGTGTTGAGATAAGTGTGCAGGATTAGCTACGATGAAAGTTAGACATGCAGCAGGAGTTGCACCGGAGTCAAGACAATGATCACGTTGGGAGTTCGAGAGTTCGACGGAAGTTCGGACAATCGTCGGAGGTTCTACGGGAACAAATCCGAGAAGTCCATAAGCTTGCCAAAGAAGCTCGTCGGAACTTGCCAAGCGGATCGTCGCAAGTCCAGGAGTTTGCCGGAAGTCCGCAGGAGCATCACCGAGGGTTCATCGGATGATCGACGGAAGTTCGCCGGAAACTTGTCGGAAGAAGCGATTGACGCACCGTAGCAAGCTACAGAAATTGTCTTAGGATTTATCGTAGTTAGCACTATGATTAAGTTGAAAATGGGAGGTGATCCCATTAGGTTAATCTTGGGGCAATTGGGCCCCTGAAAAACCCAAATTGGGCCGAATAGATCAACCCATTCGGACCCTGATTGCTGTGGGAGGTGCAACCGCCCAAGCCAAGAGGTAGCACCGCCTGGGCTAAGTCTCCCAGGGAGACTAGGCGGTGCAACCGCCCCAGCCAGGAGGTAGCACCGCTTGGGCTCAGTCTCCGAGCGAGACTGGGTGGTGCAACCTCCCCTGACAGGAGGTAGCATCGCCTGAGCTCGGTCTTCGAGCTCTGGCAGGCGGTGCAACCGCCCCAGTCAGGAGGTGCAACCGCCTGATCCCGGAATTCCGGGAATTGACAGTTTTGTGCTCCAAATTTGAACTGGGTTGGGGCCTATAAATACCCCACCCATTCAACACTGAAAGAGCACAACTTACACTCGAAATCTTGATCTTTTTCTGTGATTCTTAGAGCTCAAAATTATTGTAAAGGCCAAAAGTTCTCCTCCCTCTGTTCTTCAAAGTCTTGAGTTGTAAAGAGAGGAGAGAAAATTTCTGTAAGGGTTGTCTCCTAAGCCCGTCAAAAGGAGTGAAACTTTAAAAGGGTGGTTGGCCTTTGCCTATTGAAGGAAGGCCTCTAGTTGACGTCGGTGACCTCGTCGGTGGAGGAAGCCAAAAGTGGAGTAGGTCAAGATTGACCGAACCACTCTAAATCTCGGTTTGCATTTACTTTGAGCATTTTATCTTTACTGCAAACCTCCTAAATAGCTACTGCCTTCTGCGCTTTTACGAACAAGTTTCTAAGTTCAGAGCTTTCCGAATATGCATTTAGACGTAAATCGACTTTTTCGTACGATCATTACATTTCAGTTTACGTTTACGTTTTGATTTCAATCATAACTGCAAACTGCCTTCTGCGCATTTATAAAACGTAGCTCAAAGTTCAGTATCTTCAAAATCGGTATTTAGACGTAAACCGGTTTTATCGTACGAACGTCGCATTTCAGTTTGCGCTTGCATTCTGATTTTCATCAGAAACTGCAAACTGCCTTCGTAGATTTACTTTAACGTCATCTCGCTTAATCTTGAGTTAAAGTAATCTTAGAATCGGCTTTTACATCGAAATCATTTTTATCGAATGAACGCAGCTTTCGATTTTAATAGTTGAAAGATTTCCGCTGCACTAATTCACCCCCCCCCCCTCTTAGTGCTCTTGATCCTAACAGTAAATGTCTTAAAAAATATCGAAGTTAGCATGTAGATTAAGCTAGGAATGGGAGGTGATCCCATTAACTTAATCTGGGGGCAATTGGACCCTTGATAGACCCTAATTGGGCCGAATGGATCAGCCCATTCAGACCTAGATTTCCTAGCCGACGGTGGCACCGCCTAGGTCAACGGTGGCACCGCCCATGAGCTCAGTCTCCCAGGAAAGCTGGGCGGTGCAACCTCCCAGGTCAGGTGGTAGCACCGCCTGGGCTCAGTCTCTGAGCGAGACTAGGCAGTGGAACTGCCCTAGTCAGGCGATGGCATCGCTAGAGCTCGGTCTCCGAGCTTTGTTAGGCGATTGTTGTAACACCCCTCATTTCTGAATGTTCGTATAAATTTTTGGTGATAATGTAAGCATCTATTTTAATTGACAAAAGAAATAGAGTATGAATCAGAGGTAACTTATTTTTAAGATTTGGGAGATCTGTTCAAAAAAAAAAAAAAAAAAAGAAAGAATCTGAGGACCTATATGTAAACCCTAAGGACCTAATCGTGAATATGATAAAAACAAGGACTAAACTGCAAAATGCACCAAATGACAAATTCCACCGCTTAAGCCTCTCTGCCTTCGTTGTTAAGGAAGCAGAGGAGGCAGTTCGTGGGTGATCAGAGAAAGAAAGAAAGAAAGAAGAAGAAGAAGAAGAAGAAGAAGAAGAAGAAGAAGAAGAAGAGGAAGAAGAGAAAGAAAATTGGGGCTTTTAGGGTTCTTGCTTTAATCTTGTCATTTCGGATCAAAATTTCCAAAGGCAAGTGTTCTAACCCCATCCTACAGAAGTATTAGACTCTGTTTTTATGTTGATTCAAAATAAATTGGAAGATTTCTATTTAGAAACTGATATGTCTCTCTTTGGACATAAAACCATGGATTCTGAAAGTTTTTCGGTAAACTGACCCCTAAGCACTGTTTCGGCTATAAGTTTTAATATAGAATGAGGATTCAGGCAGGAACTATTTTTGTTTGAAATTAGACTCGTATGTATTTATTTTGACACCGATTTTATAGATTTTGGACACCGAATACTTACCCAAAAATTTGTTTCAAAAGAGCCTATAGACGCTGTAAAACAGAGTTCAAGATTTCTGACCTTTCGATACTAAAACGCCTATAACTCCCTGTTGAAAATTCTGATTTGTACCAAACTGATTTTATTTGAAACTAGACTTGAAATTCTCTCTTTTGACATATAGTTTGAAAATTTTGGAGTTCAATTGCTCGCCCTATCGTCTGTTGAATCCGACCCTATAAATTCTGCAAAACAGTAATTGTGATTTTGACCTTGTGTTACCAAATCAGAGGTAACTCTGTGTTGGGAGCCCTGTTTCATATGAAATCTGTTCCATCCGAATATAGAATGATATATGGTTTGACCATAGCCTTCTTGTGGGTATTGGAGCATAATTGTTATTCTGAAATATTTGTTTGATGTGCCACTGGAATTCTGTCCGAAATTGAGCTTTGGTCGATTTCGCGTATTCTGTTCCATTTCCTTTGGATACTTGAATTCGCCTAATCTTCTTATTGGAATTGAGCTTATTATGATTGCTTGGAATCCCTGTACACTCTTGCTTTCATTTCTTTCCTAAAATGAATACTTTTGTGAGAGATTTGTTCCTTGCATCACATTGCTTTTGAAAAGGCACATGTACGTTTGGTTGTTCCGCGTGTGCTTCCGTTATATGCTACTTATTGTTGAAACTGCCTTCTTGTACTCTGGTGTGTGGGATTGTCTGGACCTTTGCCAGAAATGGTAAAGGGTATGCGCTGATTTGCCCGCTTTGTGGGGTCCCGCTTTGTGGGATATTCTGGTATGCGCTTATTTGCCCGCTTTGTGGGGTCCCGCTTTGTGGGATATTGCTTAGAGCCTGCGATGCTCTGCCGGCCCCCTTTGACTTCACCTAGACGTGGGTGGATGGAGCTCCCAGACGTGGGAGACTTTTGTCAGGTGGTCATTCAGAAATGGATGAATCACATTCTGACTGAGATCCCACTACACCCTCTATATGTTTGATATGACATCCAGAGTTTTGGTGAGTTATTTCTGTTCGTGCTCTGGATAAGTATGATATGATTGCAACGTCAAGGACAACGTTTGAGCTTCTGTACTACATATGAGTTTGATATGCTCTGAGATGCTTCATTCACTGTTGATTTTGCTTCGTAATGTTCCATATGTCGTTGATGTGTTTTGGAACATTTTATATGCTATTGATAAGCTCCGATATGTTTCCTTTGTTTCTGATATGCTCCAATTACTCTATGCCCCATCTGTCAGGAACCAAATATGTATGATTAAAAAGGACAATTATGATTCTGCTCCTAATGATATTATGTATACGAAATCGTATATTCTGCTTTGTGTTTGAAACTGCATCTCTTTGGAAATTGTACTATTTTGATATAGATATGTTAGTCACTTGCTGAGCTCTTTATGCTCACTCCATTTGTTGATAAATTTTTCAGGATAGCGTATCGCTTGCTTAAATGTTAAGAATGGGCTGAGGCAGTGGAAAGTTTAGAAGACGTTGGGCAGAACTTTTGTTAGCATATATGTAGTTGTGTATAAGCTACCTTGCATCTAATGAAATGTGACTATGAATCCAAACCTGTGGATTTTGTGTAAGTTAAAGGATCCCTCATGTAAAGGGTTTTGGAATGTTAAATTAAATTCGTGTAATGATATGAACTTATGGTAAATCGATGATTGTGTTGACTGCATAGATTTCCCCACTTGTGGATTTATATTGTGATTTTTATTTTGATGAGTTGAGTTCAGATGGTATAAATTATCGAGTGATGTGTGCTATGTTTATGAATTGTACAGGGTTATGAATTGATAGATTATAGAAGTGAAATTTTTGATCTGAATGTTTTCTTAGTGACCTCAAATGTGTGTTTGGATCCTGGGTTAGTTGTGACGAAAAGTTTTAAATATCATGGATATTTTTAGGGGCGTGACAGAGGTGGTATCAGAGCATAGTTTGAGGATCACTGAAATATTTGATATGTTGACGTGCAAAATATATTGAGGTCTAGTGAACTATAGTGATTGGTGGAAATTTTCTTTGATGTATTTTAGGAATCTGGGATGATGAGGACATTTGGTCCTCCTATTTCATTTGTTTTTGATTAATTATGGGGAATGAAAGGATTGATCGGGGATATTGAATCAGAGTGACGCAGCAGAAGCGTGGTGGACCTAATTTCATTGGTGGTAGAAAAATGAATGATGCAAACGGAGAAGATATATGATGTACAAAATTGTTCTGATACTCGAAAGATTTCTTTTGCCACCTTATATTGTAAGTAGAGGATGATCATTGATGGCAACAATGAAAAGAATTTTTGAAGATCAATGGCAAGAATGACAAGAACAAGTTTACCAATAAAAATATGATTGGAAATGAATCAGTAAGTAATAACAGGAGGGTCAAGACATTTGGATTTGAAAAAGGAAGTCACCACAAAAGACTCAATCACGTGTGAATTGTAAGTTAAATTATGAAACAAGTTTGTGATTTCAAATGACTGGAGTCTATTTTGTTTGTGGAAAGTTGGATCATAAAATAAAAGACTGCCCCTTGAACAAGAAGAAAGAGTCACTGCCTCATAAATCATCAGCCCATGTCAGAGTGTATGCTATCACTGAATATGATTCTGAAACTTCTGAATTAGTGGTCAAAGGTATTATGCATGTTTATGAAAGAAGGCAAATATTTGTTTGACCATGGGTCCCATCTATGATTTGATTCGGGATATTTTGCCTATCACTTGGGTATTCAACCTAGACCACTACATTATGTGCTATATGTAAATACGATCATTGGAGATTCTTTGATAATGAACTTGAATCTGGTCCTCTTGTCTGATTTTTATTGGAGAACTTGAACTTTTGCTGATTTAGTTCTCCTAGAGATTTGGAGTTTTGATATTATACTTGGTATGGATTGGCTATCTTCTTATCATACCAGTATGGATTGGTATATAACAAATGATCACTTTTTGCATATTTGATCAGCCGATCTTTTATTTTGAGAGTATTGGACATTATTTATCTCCTTGCCTAATATATCCCAGGATGACTTGTTTGGATTACCTCCAAATGTGATCTTGCTTTTGATTTGGTCCTTGGGACAATCCCAATATCTAAGCCTCTCTACAGAAAGGTATCATTTGAGTAAGTGGAATTGGAAAAGCAACTACAAGGATTATTAAATGAGGATTTTATTTGGCTTAATATTTCATCATGGGGTGCTCCGGTGTTAGTTAAAAAGATGTATGGAACATTGAGGCTTTGTAATGATTATAGACAATTGAATCAGGTGACCATCAAAAATGAGTATTTCCTGAAGTAACGACTTGCTTGATTAACTGCAGGGTGCGCATGTATTTTTAGAAATTGATTGAAGGTCGGGTTACCGTCTATTGAGGAAAGAAGGGCCACAATTTCAAGTTTCAAAGGATGGCCTATTGAGATTTGGGGAGAGAGTATGTGTACCAAATGAACTAGATATCAAGAATCAAATCCTAAATGAAAGTCATACTTCAAAGTACGCCCTACACCCTGGGAGCACTAAGATGTATAGAGATCTTCAAAGTTATTATTGGTGGGAAGGCATGAAGAAGGAAATTGCAATGTATGTTTCAAAATGTTTGACGTGTCAGCAAATCAAAGTAGAACACCAAAGACCTGGAGGGTTGCTGCAACCTTTAGTTATACCTGAATGGAAATGGGAATGTATTACTATGGATTTTGTTTCAGGACTACCCAGAACCTCGAGGAAGCATGATGCTATTTGGGTTATCATTGATAGGTTAACAAAATCTGCACATTTCCTTCCGATTAATATGACTTATTCGCTTGATAGACTTGCAGATTTATATGTTAATGAAATAGTAAGACTTCATGGTATTCCAAAGGAGATCATCTCTGATAGAGACTCCAGATTTCTCTCTAGATTCTGGAGAAGATTACAGGAATCTATGGGCACTAAAGTTAAGTTTAGTACTGCATATCATCCTCAGACTGATGGTCAGTCAGAAAGAACAATTCAAACACTTGAGGATTTGCTTAGAGCCTATGTTATGGATTGGAAAGGTGAATGGGATAAGGATATTTCACTTGTTGAGTTCACGTATAACAATAGTTATCATTCAAGTATTCAGATGGCTCCTTATGAAGCTTTATATGGGCGAAAGTGCATAACACCTATATGTTGGGAGGAAGTTGGGGACAGAAAGTTATTAGCAACGGACAAGGTACAAGAAACTACCGAGAAAATTCAAGTTATAAGGAAAAGGTTAAAAGCTGCTCAGAGTCGTCAAAAGAGTTATGCCGATAATAGGAGACGAGATATTGAGTTTGAAATCGGAGATTTTGTATTCTTAAAAGTCTCCCCTTCCAAAGGCATTATAAGGTTTGGAAAGAAAGGAAAGTTAAGCCCAAGATTTATTGGACCTTTTGAGGTTCTTGAGAGGGTTGGTTCTGTCGCTTACAGGATTGCCTTACCACTAGCATTGAGCCATGTCCATGATATATTTCATGTCTCGATGATTAGAAAGTATATGTATGACCCTTCTCACATCATTAAGTATGAGCTGGTGGAGTTCGATAAAGATTTATCCTATGTGGAAGAGCCTATTCAGATTATTGATAAGAAAGAAAAAGTCCTAAGGAATCGGGTCATCCCACTGGTTCAAGTAAATTGGAGACATCATTCTGGAGAAGAGATAACTTGGGAGCTAGAAGAGGAAATGAAAAAGGTGTATCCTCGTCTTTTCATCGAATAGAGGTACGATAAATTTAGAGGACTAAATTTTTCTTTTAAGGGGGGGAGAGTGTAACACCCCTCATTTCCGAATGTTCGTATAAATTTTTGGTGATAATGTAAGCATCTATTTTAATTGACAAAAGAAATAGAGTATGAATCAGAGGTAACTTATTTTTAAGATTTGGGAGATCTGTTCAAAAAAAAAAAAAAAAAAAAGAAAGAATCTGAGGACCTATATGTAAACCCTAAGGACCTAATCGTGAATATGATAAAAACAAGGACTAAACTGCAAAATGCACCAAATGACAAATTCCACCGCTTAAGCCTCTCTGCCTTCGTTGTTAAGGAAGCAGAGGAGGCAGTTCGTGGGTGATCAGGGAAAGAAAGAAAGAAAGAAGAAGAAGAAGAAGAAGAAGAAGAAGAAGAGGAAGAAGAGAAAGAAAATTGGGGCTTTTAGGGTTCTTGCTTTAATCTTGTCATTTCGGATCAAAATTTCCAAAGGCAAGTGTTCTAACCCCATCCTACAGAAGTATTAGACTCTGTTTTTATGTTGATTCAAAATAAATTGGAAGATTTCTATTTAGAAACTGATATGTCTCTCTTTGGACATAAAACCATGGATTCTGAAAGTTTTTCGGTAAACTGACCCCTAAGCACTGTTTCGGCTATAAGTTTTAATATAGAATGAGGATTCAGGCAGGAACTATTTTTGTTTGAAATTAGACTCGTATGTATTTATTTTGACACCGATTTTGTAGATTTTGGACACCGAATACTTACCCAAAAATTTGTTTCAAAAGAGCCTATAGACGCTGTAAAACAGAGTTCAAGATTTCTGACCTTTCGATACTAAAACGCCTATAACTCCCTGTTGAAAATTCTGATTTGTACCAAACTGATTTTATTTGAAACTAGACTTGAAATTCTCTCTTTTGACATATAGTTTGAAAATTTTGGAGTTCAATTGCTCACCCTATCATCTGTTGAATCCGACCCTATAAATTCTGCAAAACAGTAATTGTGATTTTGACCTTGTGTTACCAAATCAGAGGTAACTCTGTGTTGGGAGCCCTGTTTCATATGAAATCTGTTCCATCCGAATATAGATTGATATATGGTTCGACCATAGCCTTCTTGTGGGTATTGGAGCATAATTGTTATTCTGAAATATTTGTTTGATGTGCCACTGGAATTCTGTCCGAAATTGAGCTTTGGTCGATTTCGCGTATTCTGTTCCATTTCCTTTGGATACTTGAATTCGCCTAATCTTCTTATTGGAATTGAGCTGATTATGATTGCTTGGAATCCCTGTACACTTTTGCTTTCATTTCTTTCCTAAAATGAATACTTTTGTGAGAGATTTGTTCCTTGCATCACATTGCTTTTGAAAAGGCACATGTACGTTTGGTTGTTCCGCGTGTGCTTCCGTTATATGCTACTTATTGTTGAAACTACCTTCTTGTACTCTGGTGTGTGGGATTGTCTGGACCTTTGCCAGAAATGGTAAAGGGTATGCGCTGATTTGCCCGCTTTGTGGGGTCCCACTTTGTGGGATATTCTGGTATGCGCTTATTTGCCCGCTTTGTGGGGTCCCGCTTTGTGGGATATTGCTTAGAGCCTGCGATGCTCTGCCGGCCCCCTTTGACTTCACCTAGACGTGGGTGGATGGAGCTCCCAGACGTGGGAGACTTTTGTCAGGTGGTCATTCAGAAATGGATGAATCACATTCTGACTGAGATCCCACTACACCCTCTATATGTTTGATATGACATCCAGAGTTTTGGTGAGTTATTTCTGTTCGTGCTCTGGATAAGTATGATATGATTGCAACGTCAAGGACGACGTTTGAGCTTCTGTACTACATATGAGTTTGATATGCTCTGAGATGCTTCATTCACTGTTGATTTTGCTTCGTAATGTTCCATATGTCGTTGATGTGTTTTGGAACATTTTATATGCTATTGATAAGCTCCGATATGTTTCCTTTGTTTCTGATATGCTCCAATTACTCTATGCCCCATCTGTCAGGAACCAAATATGTATGATTAAAAAGGACAATTATGATTCTGCTCCTAATGATATTATGTATACGAAATCGTATATTCTGCTTTGTGTTTGAAACTACATCTCTTTGGAAATTGTACTATTTTGATATGGATATGTTAGTCACTTGCTGAGCTCTTTATGCTCACCCCATTTGTTGATAAATTTTTTAGGATAGCGTATCGCTTGCTTAAATGTTAAGAATGGGCTGAGGCAGTGGAAAGTTTAGAAGACGTTGGGCAGAACTTTTGTTAGCATATATGTAGTTGTGTATAAGCTACCTTGCATCTAATGAAATGTGACTATGAATCCAAACCTGTGGATTTTGTGTAAGTTAAAGGATCCCTCATGTAAAGGGTTTTGGAATGTTAAATTAAATTCGTGTAATGATATGAACTTATGGTAAATCGATGATTGTGTTGACTGCATAGATTTCCCCACTTGTGGATTTATATTATGGTTTTTATTTTGATGAGTTGAGTTCAGATGGTATAAATTATCGAGTGATGTGTGCTATGTTTATGAATTGTACAGGGTTATGAATTGATAGATTATAGAAGTGAAATTTTTGATCTGAATGTTTTCTTAGTGACCTCAAATGTGTGTTTGGATCCTGGGTTAGTTGTGACGAAAAGTTTTAAATATCATGGATATTTTTAGGGGCGTGACAATTGTACCGCCCATTCTGACGGTAGTATCGCCAGGACTCTGGAAATCCAGGAGATGATATTTTTGAGATCCAAATTCAAACCAATTTGGAGCCTATATATTCCCCACCCTTTCCTGCATGAAAGGGCACTGAAAATCCAATCTTACTCTTTGATTTTTAGAGCTCAAAAGTGTTGTATAAGCTAAAAGTTCTCCTCCCTCTTTTCTTCTATGTTTTGATCTTTCAAGAGAGGAGACAAATTCTGTAAGGGTTGTCTCCTAAGCCCATCAAAAGGAGTGAAACTGTAAAAGGGTGGTTGACCTTCGCCTATTGAAGGAAGGCCTCTAGTGGACGTCGGTGACCTTATCGGAGGAGGATGCCAAAAGTGGATGTAGGTCAAGATTGACCAAACCACTCTAAATCTCGGTTTGTGTTTACTTTCTATTCTCTATCTTAACTGCAAACTACCTCCATAGCTTTACTTTAACTGTACTTCGCCTAATCTAAGTTACAGCAACTTTCGAATCAGCTTTCATACCGAAATCGCTTTTATCGTACGAACGTCATATTTCAGTTTGCAATTACATTCTGTTCTCTATCTTAACTGCAAATTGTCTCTATATCTTTACTTTAATTGCATCTCGCTTAATCACAAGTTAAAGTGATTTCCGAATCGGCTTTCTTACCGAAATCATTTTTATCGTACGAACATCATTTTAAATTGTTGAAAGTTTTTCGCTGCACTAATTCATCCCCCCCCCTCTTAGTGCTCTTGATCGTAACAATTGATATCAGAGTAGGGTTAACTCTCAAACGGATTAAAACCCAAGAGAGATGGCATACGCCAGAAACCAAGAGGGCCACTCTATTACACATCCACCCATGTTCAATGGGACGGACTACACATATTAGAAGACCCGAATGAGAATCTTCCTTATTTCAATGGATTTTGAACTTTGGAATCTTGTCGAAAATGGATTTTTGAAGTCTTCTCTTCCAATGATCGATTGGAATGAATTGGAGAAGAAGACTTTCGCTCTTACTGCAAAGGCTATGAATGCCTTATTTTGTGTGCTTGATAAAAATGAGTTCAATCGTGTTTCGGTTTGTGAAACTGCATTTGATATTTGGCATACACTCGAAGTGACTCACGAAGGCACAAGTAGAATGAAAGAGTCAAAAATCAATCTTTTGATACATTCTTTTGAACTTTTCCGAATGAAACCGAGCGAGACTATTGGCGACATGTACACCCATTTCACGGATGTCGTCAATAGTTTAAAAGGACTCGATAAAATTTTTTTGGATTTTGAGCTCGTAAATAAGATTCTAAGATCCCTTCCTAAGAGTTGGGACCCTAAAGTCACTGCTGTTCAAGAGGCTAAAGATTTAAACAACTTCCCTCTTGGAGAACTAATCGGGTCATTAATGACCTATGAAATGACTTGCAAGGCTCATGAAGAGCAAGAAGATATCCTTCCAAAGAATAGGAAGGATATGACACTTAGAACTTTAGATGACCACTTGAGAGAAAACTCAAGTGATGAGGACTGTGACGATGACTTGACACTTCTAACAAGGAAATTCAAAAAATTCATTAAGAGAAACAAGTTTAAAAATGACACAAAAAATAAATTTGAACCCAAAAAGGACCAAGTTATTTCCTACGAGTGCAAAAAGCCAGGACACTACAAAAGTGATTGTCCCCAAGCTAAGAAGAGAACATCGAAGAAGAAGGTGCTTAAAGCAATATGGGATGACTCGAGCGTGTCCGTAGAAGAGGAGTCCAACACTGAGCAAGTTGCTCATTATGCCCTAATGGCCATCGGAGAGGAGGTAACAAATTTAATCATTTGATGAATTATTAAATGCCTTCCATGACTTATTTGATGAATGCAAAATAATTAGTAGAAAATATAAATTGCTGAAAATAAGCATGATAGTCTTGTTAGTAATTTTGATAAATTAAAAACTGAATATCATGATAGTTTAGCTCAATGTGAAAAATGCCATGATTTAGAAACTCTCCAAAAGGAGAACTTGCTACTTAAGGACGCCTTGAAGAAATTCGACGTTGGTAGCAAGCCTTTGAACATGATCCTTACAAATAAGGGTCACGTTCCCAAAAGAAGTGGAATCGGATTTGTGAGAAGTCCTCACCAAAATCCAACCACCTTCATAAAAGGCCCTATCTTACATGTTCAGCACCAAAGCAAATGCAACTTTTGTTGCAATAATGGACATAAAACGTATCATTGTCCATTCAAGAAAATTAGTCCGAACAAACTGATTTGGGTTCCTAAAGGAATTATGATAAACTCTATGCAACATGATAAACAATATAGATCAGTTTTTGAGGCACCCAAAAATAAATGGGTACCTAAAAATTATCCTTTCTTGTAGAGACATACACCATCACAAGCGAGGAGCAAGAGATGGTATCTTGATAGTGGATGCTCAAGGCATATGACCGGAGATCCATCTTAATTCTCTAAGCTCACTAGTATAGATGAAGGCTATGTCACCTTCGGAGACAACAACAAGGGTAAAATCATTGGCAAAGGAACCATAGGTAACAAATCCAACTTCTTTATTAAAGATGTTTTGCTAGTTGATGGTTTAAAACATAACCTCTTGAGCATTAGTCAATTATGTGATAAAGGATATATCATCAAATTTGAATCTAATGCTTGCATAATTGAAAAACCACACAAAAACACATCTATGATTGCATTAAAACAAAATAACATATACACCATTGACAACAATGATATTTGCAATGAAATGTGTTTCTCGGTTTTGAATGAAGATGCTTGGCTTTGGCATAGGAGATTAGGTCATGTTAGCATGAAACTAATCACTCAAATATCATCCAAAGAACTTGTACGAGGAATTCCTCATATCAAGTTCATTAAAGATAGTGTGTGTGATGCTTGTCAATTAGGAAAATAAATTAAGGATAGTTTCAAATCTAAGAATTAAATAAGCACCTCTAGACCCTTATAATTAATCCATATGAACTTGTTCGGACCAATCTCTACATCAAGCCTAGGAGGTAGCAAATATGCCTTCATCATTATAGATGACTATAGTAGATACACATGGACTTATTTCTTGAAACACAAAAATGAATTCTTTAGATATTTCACCAAGTTTTGTAAACTTGTTCAAAATGAAAAGGGTTTCATGATTTCATCAATCTGAAGTGATCACGGTGGTGAATTTCAAAACCGTGATTTCCAAGAATTTTGTGAATATAATGGATACAACCACAACTTCTCTACTCTAAGAAATCCTCAACAAAATGGAGTAGTAGAAAGAAAGAATAAAAATTTACAAGAAATGACAAGAACCATGTTGAATGAACATAGCCTACCCAAATATTTTTGGGCCGAAGTCGTAAATACTATATGCTATATTTTGAATAGAGTTCTAGTAAGACCCTTACTCACCAAAACTCCCTATGAGTTATGGAACAATAAAATACCCAATGTTTCATATTTTAAAGTTTTTGGGTGTAAATGTTTTATCTTGAATGAAAAAGATACCTTAGGAAAATTGGATGCTAAATCCGATGAAGGAATTTTTTTTGGTTATTCTTCAGTTTCTAAAACTTTTCATATCTTCAATAAAAGAACTTTAATTATAGAAGAATCCATTCATGTTGTTTTCAATGAGATTTCTGAAATCAAGAAAAATGATTTTGATGATGATGTTAATTTCGATTCTTTGAATTTAAATGAAACCCCTTCTCCAACTAGCAACTTGGATGCATCCACTTCCGAAACATCCTTACCCAAGGATTGGAAGTATGTCGATGCTCATCCTAAGGAGCTAATCCTAGGAGACACATCTAAGGGGGTTCAAACACGTTCTTCTCTTAAAAATTTTTATGCCAACGTCGCTTTTCTCTCCCAAATTGAACCTAAATGTATTGACGAAGCCATGAAAGATGATTCATGGATTATCGCAATGCAAGATGAGTTAAATAAATTTGAGAGAAATGAGGTATGAAAGCTTGTTCCTAGGCCAAATGACCATTTAGTTATTGGTACTAAATGGGTCTTTAGAAACAAGCAAGATGAATATGGTATCATGGCTAGAAACAAGGCTAGATTAGTGGCCAAAGGTTTCAACCAAGAAAAAGGTATCAATTACGAAGAAACCTTTGCTCCTATGGCTAGATTAGAAGCCATAAGGATGCTCCTTGCTTATGCTAGTAATAATAATTTTTAAGTTGTTTCAAATGGATGTTAAAAGCGCTTTTCTTAATGGCTTTATTTCTGAAGAAGTTTATGTTGAACAACCTCCCGGATTTAAAAATAATAGCCTCCCTAATCATGTATTTAAATTAACTAAAGCTCTTTATGATTTAAAATAAGCCCCAAGGGCTTGGTATGATAGACTTAGTACTTTTCTTATTGAAAATAATTTCACAAAAGGCAAAGTCGATACTACATTGTTTATCAAGAATTTTGAAAATAATTTTCTCATTGTTCAGATTTATGTTGATGATATTATCTTCAGTTCTATGAATGAATCTCTTTGTGAATCTTTTACTAAAACTATGAGTCTCGAATTTGAAATGAGTTTGATGGGAGAATTAACCTTTTTCTTAGGCTTATAAATTAAACAACTAAGCAATGACATCTTTATTAGTCAAACTAAATATGCTTTAGATCTGCTGAAAAGATTTAATATAGATAGCTCAAAAGCTATTAACACTCCTATGAGCACCTCTACTAAGTTAGAAGTTGATAAAGGTGGAGAAAGCTTCGATCAAAAAACTTATAGGGGTATGATAGGAAGTTTACTTTACCTCACTGCAATTAGACCAGATATCATGTTCAGTGTTGGACTTTGTGCTAGGTTTCAATCGAACCCTAAGATATCTCATCTCAAAGTGGTTAAATGAATACTTATATATCTTAAAGGTACCACAAATCTAGGATTATGGTATCCAAAATCCAAGAATTTTGAGTTAATTGCTTATGCTGATGCAAATTTTGTTGGGTGTAGACTAGATAGAAAAAGAACATCAGGAACATGTCAATTTTTGGGACATTCCCTTGTTTCCTGTTCATCTAAGAAATAAAACTCGGTTGCACTATCAACAACCTAAGCTGAGTATATTGTAGCTAGTGCATGCTGTGCACAAGTTGTGTGGATGAAAAACACCTTAGAAGATTATAAAGTCCATCTTAAAAACATTTCCATTAAATATGATAACACAAGTGCAATATGTTTAACAAAGAATCCCATTCAACACTCAAGAACAAAACATATTGATATTAGACATCACTTTATACGAGATCATGTCACTAATCATGATGTAATCATAGAGTTCATTGATACTAAGCATCAACTAGCTGATATTTTTACAAAACTTCTGAGTGAAGAATAATTTGATTTCATTAGAAGAGAATTAGGAATGTTAATATGTCCGAATGCATAAACTTGTTAAGATTATTTTTTAGACTTTTTTTGATTTAATGATCAAATCACTTAATTGCCATGATGATTTTACATAATTACATGCCTTAATTACATGTTGGAAATTATGTGTTTTGAATACAAAAATTTTCATGATAATAAGCATGTTTTATCTTCATGATTGAATTTGAAAATCTATAGCAAAACCTCATCTGAATGAATAAAAGTGTTAAATTTCATTTTCGGATCTTCTTGATCCTAACAATCGGATTTTCTCGATATATTATTCTCTTCTGGACTTAATAAACATATGTCATATCAAGTTTTAGATTCACATCATTGATTTTTTACATATAGAATCAACTAGCAAATGCATCTCTCATAGACTTATCATGTGAAAAATATCTTTCGAGAAATGGATTTAATGATTCCTTCTTATATTTTTTGAAAAATAGTTTACGTGCAAGGATTTGATTCACACACATATCTTGATTCTTGTAAAAATGAAGTGTGCTTTAATATCTTATCAATTTTAACTTCATTCGAGTAAGCTCACAATGACTTTCCTCCTTCATGCAAAAAGATAATAACAAATAAAGAGGAAGAAGCAATGAAAATCATCTCCATGTCATGTTTTCCTTGAGATGTTTGTATAATTGGTATTCTATCATTCATTATTGAAAAATGATATAAACCTAGTTAAAATTTACCTATATCATTCTCCTTTTTGTTGATGAGAAAGGGGGAGAAATATATGAATTGATACTATGAGTGCCATATTTGAATAAGAAATATATGAATTGATGCTATGAGTGCCATATTTGAATTTGAATTATGTTAGTACATCAAAAGCTTGTATCGAAATATATGATAAATTGGTGATAGAATTGCTATGATTGCCATATTTGCACTATGGCATATTTGCACTATGTTATTGCCATATCTGCACTATGTTAAGATATATAGAGCATACATCGCAATTCTACAAATTGATATCTTGTCATTTGATGAAATGCTATAAATGCTAAACACTTGAAACGTTTGTATTATGTTAAGATATCAAGAACTTACATCGCAGTTTTACATATTGATATCTTACCATATGATGAATTGCTACGATTGTTATCTTTCACATTTGAAATGTAAAACCTGAAAATGGATGTCAAGCCTTGATATCATTTTTAGATAAATACATCATGATAGGAATCATGATGGGAGTATTAATAAGGTTAAACAATCTTATTGTCTCTTGAATTCAGAGGCTTTAAATTCAAGAATGACTTATCTCAAGTATGACATATAGATAGGGAGAGTTAAAGTTAACTCCGTTATCAATTGATTGTCATCATCAAAAAGGGGAAGATTGTTGAATCTTGGATTTTGATGATGAAATCAATTGTCATTTGTTATCTAATCCATATGTTAAGATAAGTGTGCAGGATTAATTACGATAGAAGAAAGACATGCAGTAGGAGTTGCGCTGGAGTCAAGATCATGATCACGTTGGGGGTTCGAGAGTTCGACGGAAGTCCGGACGGTCGTCGGAGGTTCTGCGGGAACAAATCCGAGAAGTTCAGGAGCTTACCAAAGAAGCTCATCGGAACTCGCCAAGTGGATCGTCGTAAGTCTAGGAGTTGGCCGGAAGTTCGCTAGAGCATCGTTGAAGGTTCGTCGGATGTTCGCCGGAAGCTCGCCGGAAGAAGCGATTGACGCACCGGAGCAAGTTGCAGTAAATGTTTTAAGAAATATCATAGTTAGCATGTAGATTAAGCTAGGAATGGGAGGTGATCCCATTAACTTAATCTAGGGGCAATTAGGCCCTTGATAGACCCAAATTGGGCCGAATGGATCAGCCCATTCGGACCCAGATTTCCTAGCTGGCGGTGGTACCGCTTGGGTCGGTGTGGCACCACCTAGGTGCTCAGTCTCCCAGGAAATCTGGGTGGTGCAACCGCCCCAGTCAAGCGATGGCACCACTTGGGCTCAGTCTCCGAGCAAGACTGGGTGGTGCAACCGCCCTAGTCAGGCAGTGGCACCGCCAGAGTTCGGTCTTCGAGCTCTGTCAAGCGGTTGTACCGCCCCAGTCAGGAGGTAGTACCGCTAAGATCCCGGAAATCTGGGAAAAGATATTTTTGAGCTCCAAATTCAAACCAGTTTGGGGCCTATGTATACCCCACCCTTTCATGCATGAAAGGGCATCAAAAATCCAATCTTACTTTGTGATTTTTAGAGCTCAAAAGTGTTGTAAAGGCTAGAAGTTCTCCTCCCTGTTTTCTTCCAAGTTGATCTTTCAAGAGAGGAGATAAATTCTGTAAGGGTTGTCTCCTAAGCCTGTCAAAAGGAGTGAAACTGTAAAAGGGTGGTTGGCCTTCGCCTATTGAAGGAAGGCCTCTAGTGGACGTCGGTGACCTCATCGGAGGAGGAAACCAAAAGTGGATGTAGGTCAAGATTGACCGAACCACTCTAAATATCAGTTTGCATTTATTTTCTGTTCTCTATCTTAACTGCAAACTACCTCCATAACTTTACTTTAACTGCACTTTGCCTAATCTAAGTTAAAGCAACTTCCGAATCGGCTTCCATACCGAAATCTCTTTTATCGTACGAACGTCATATTTCGGTTTGCAATTACATTCTGTTCTCTATCTTAACTACAAACTGTCTCTATATATTTACTTTAACTGCATCTCGCTTGATTACAAGTTAAAATGATTTCTGAATCGGCTTTCTTACCGAAATCGTTTTTATCGTACGGACATCGTTTTAAATCGTCGAAAGTTTTTAGCTGCATTAATTCACCCCCCCTTAGTGCTCTTGATCCTAACAAATCATATGCATGTTTTTCAAGAAGAAATAATGTGTATCATGTTGATTTCCATATTGTTTCTCGATTTTGATTGAAGATGCTTCATGTTTAATGAAATCATATTTAATAATTTAATAATACATAATGATGTAATGGAAATGTTAAAAAGTCTTGGTATCATACTTGACAATTTTATAATTATGCATGGCGATTTGAAGTAATAATGATTTTTGGGTTTATTGAGCTTGATGATTTCTATGATTTCTATATTATTTTTTTATTATAAATAATGAAGCATGGCCTTTGTATGAAAGACTTGAATATGAAATCAATCACAAAATTTGGAACTAAAAGAACTTGAGCTATTTTTAATATATCTATGGTGCTTTCATTAAATGATCCGAAAAGTGATTTTGATGATCATTTTAGATTTGACAATTTGTTTTTATATTTAACCAAACACTTAATTTATTTATGTTTATGACATGAGATGTATTTTATATGAATCATTTTGTTCTCATATGATTTTATCATCTAAAGAAGAAAATTATCATAATGAATCTATGAATCTCTTGGAGTATGTAAAAGATTTTGATGATTTTACATGATGATTTTGGATTTCTTTTTATATAATTCGTTTTGATAATAAGATGATATATCCAATTGAATCATTTTTCAAAATTTATAACTTGGGATTTTTTTATGCATGAATCAAGATCTCCCATGTTTCTTTTATTCATTTATAAAAAGAAGAGATTTGATGAAATAAATCATGTCTTGTGACATTCATGATTTGATATTATTATCTTTCATGACATGATGTGTAAATTCCTTTGTATTTATGGTTGTAAACCTCATGTTATAAGTAGAGTATTGATATAAAAATTATATTCTTTGTTAGGATCAAGAGCGGCACTAAGAGGGAGGGTGAATTAGTGCAGTAGTAAAATCACGTCTTCCAAAACATTTCGTTTCGATAAAACTAGTTTCGTAAAGATAGCTTGAAAGTGCTAGTCATAGGTGCCCAACAAGTCAATCACGTGAGTGATGGCACGTGTGACTTGATACAGAATCGTTTTGCTTATTATATTTTAGCATTTATCACTTTATATTAACTATTGTATATATGCATGTATATATTGTGATGTCCTTGGATCTATGCAATGGGAATCGGATCGTGATGAGATCACGATAATGAGACTGATTCACCTTTAAACACATATCCTAAATAATCCCGGTCATAGGTTACTTGAGAGGGACATCGTGATAACCGGACAGACTGGTGTGCTATATACCTGTCCATATGATGGATACAGCTAGTCTCATTGCTACTCGTGTGGGGGCACTAGGGATACAGTATAGGTGCTCATTGGAGAATGAGTTCATTGATTGATCCTCTTACGGAATGCTGGATGGTTGATGATGCCTTATTGTCAGACAACGATTCTGTAGTCCTAGTGGTGTCTCTGGTCCTTAGACTTAAGACACCAAGGATATCCTGTATGAGTGCTCCACTCTTTGATACCAAACTTGTAGGTTTGGATGTCCCATATCTACTACAGTTAGTCATTGGGAGTGGCAATCGACCTTACGAGGGCTATTGAGTATCGATAGAGGATCATCCACTCTCGGCATCATGAGAGGAATATCCCATGTATTCTTGCTCAGACAAATCCCTTGCCAGGGTCATTCGGATTAAGAGAGAAAGGGTTCTCCAGAAGAATCCAATTAGAGCGAGACTCGAGAAGAAACCATATGGGTCTAACAGCACCATGCCCGATATACGATCTTTGGGATATTAGATGGATGAGGGACTATAGGTATACGGTAACTAAAGACAGACAGGTCCAATGGATTAGATTCTCCTGTATCGTCTAAGGACTACGACGTAGTGGCATAGTACGTCCGAAGTCGATGAGTCGAGTGAATTATTATAGAGATAATAATTCACTAACTTAGAAGGAGTTCTGATAGGTATGACTCATGGTCAGCTCGATATTGGGCCTAGAGGGTCACACACATATGGTAGGCATTGCGATGAATAGAGGTTTGAATATGAGATATCCGCCGGAGCCCTTGTCTCATTGGATATCCAATAAGCCCTTGAATTATTGGATCCTATGGATGAGATCCAATAAGAGCCCATAAGAGTTTATTGGATCCTATGGGCTTCTATCTTAATATACTCTCACTATTTTACTAGCGAGTCATGCGACACCCTCAGCACATGAAACAGAAGTCTCCGGCAGACTTCTGGTGGGGATCAGGATCCAATCAGTGTCTTAGTATAACCTAGAGGGACTCGACTAATCACATTAAGCCCAAAAGATAGGCAACTCTTGCCGATCACAACTCCTTGTGATTCCCATCCTATTCGGCCTCCGAATCACCATGGTCTCGAGGGGCTCGACTAACCATGATGCTCGATTAAGTCAATACCATCGTTACTAGATGAGTCTGATTCGATGATATACCCTCGAGGGACTCGACTAAGCATACCATGTCTTCAGGAACACTAGTGGCATCTCTATGTCGTAAGCAAGATAGCGAATTATGATATAGGTGAGCCTCGAGGGACTCGACTAACTCAACCTACACCGGGAATCGATTCCTACCTATAACGATGGAAGGCCACGTGGGTCAATCTAATTGTCTCACGTTTACCGACTTAATATTATCGAGAGAGATGTTTCTATGATTTGGTCTCCTAATATGACATGTCACACATATACATATTTAATATATATCTACATCGCATGTAAATATATATACATATCTAGTATGTGTATAAGCAATCATACCAGATGATCATGGATCATAACCTAATGTGATCAGGCCCGAGCCAATAGGCCTAATCACTCACATCAAGATCTATGTGTGCAACGGTGCATCTCCATGCCCCATGATCATCCACCTCGTCCTCGTCAGTTCCGTCAACATCTCGATGCATCTTCATGCATCGCGATCGTCCATCTCGTGGGTCCTGCTATCACATCCATGCTCCCACTACGTCTTCTCATGTGATTACAACTTAATCATAAGCACGCTAGCCTGACAATAAACGAGAAATATAATGGAGGCTCGCGGACCCCAATAATAATAATCACAAGTCCACACATCACACGGTCCATGATCATCCGTCCACACATCAAACATCACATGTATAAATCATTATCATGTAGGACTACTAGATAATAAAAAATAATAATAATCAACTAAACCTTTTAATTAATTAATATTTTCTGAAATCAAGGACATGTAGGGAATTTATAAATTCCTAAGAGTATTTTTATATTTTGGACAAAAGATAGAAACTAGAATTTCTCAAATCTTTTTGCCTAAAACCCTAAGCCCCTCTCCCTCATCCCTGCTGCTGCTACCACCGCCACCCTGCCAGCGGCGGTATGTGCAACAGGGTCGGGGCACTGCCCCTGCAAGTGGGCGCCCCCGTGGGTAGCGCTGCCCCCGCGGGCGGGCACCCCTATGGGCGTCACCCCCTCCGCGGGCGGTTCTACCTGGCCGAGCGGCCGCCCTTGTGGGGTTTTGCCTGCAAGAGTAGCGGCCACAGGCGCCACTACCCTGTGGCGTGTCACCTCACGAAAGCAGCGGCCGTAGGCGCCACTACCCCGCAGCGCCTCTGCCCGCAGGTCCAACACCCACAAGCGCCACCCTTACGCGCCACCGCTGTAGGCAACCTGCCTGCACGAAGATGGCAACAAGCAGGCAGCCATCTTCGAGCGCAGCAAGGGCAGCAACAATTGCTGCCCTTCTTCATCTATTGCATCAATAATTTAACGTCAAAATTCTTCCTAAACACAACACACGCAGTTCAAAACCAATCATTCACTCATAGGGCTAGGAATGGTCTGATAAGACCCTAAAGTCTTATCGTAGGCTCTGATACCAAATGATAAGACCCTAAAGTCTTATCGTAGGCTCTGATACCAAATGATAAGACCTTTAGGGTCTTATCGTGGAAGAAATGGGAGAAATGAGGATGATAGTGATCGCTTCGAGGGGATCGGCCTCCTTGATCACTTCGAGGGGATCGGCCCTCCTTGATCGCTTCGAGGGGATCGGCCCTCCTTGATCGGTTCGAGGGGATCGGCCCTCCTTGATCACTTCGAGGGGATCAGCCTCCTAGGGTTTGTCCAAAGACATAATAGTATTTTTCATAAATTACTAAAAAGAAGCAGTTACATCCCTATTTATAGAGTTCCACCTAGAGTCCATAAGGAGCAACACAACCCTTTAGGGTCTTATCATTTGGTATCAGAGCCTACGATAAGACCTTTAGGGTCTTATCATTTGGTATCAGAGCGACGATCCTTGGCATTCTCGCTGCAACGAAGCTATCAAAAAAAAAAAAAAAGAGAAACGAAAGAAAGAAAGAAAGAAAGAAAGAGAGAAGAAGAAGCAGCAACCGCACCACGCACCCCTACTTCCCCTGCTTCCGGCCAGCCCACCCGCCGTCTATCGCTGCTCTCCGGCCACCAACCGGCTCTGCCCCACTTCCGGCCAGAGTCTACCGCCCGCCTCCCCTTGCGTCGCAGCGCAGCCGCTCGACCTCTCTGTTAGGATCGAGAGTACTAAGAGGGGGGGGGGGTGAATTAGTGCAGCGGAAATCTTACAGCGATTAAAAATGAAAGCTGCGTTCGTTCGATAAAGAAAAATTATTATGATGCAAAAGCCGATTCACAGTTTGTATCTAAGTGCAGTTTGCGCAGTTTGCAGTTTTGCGTCTAAATGCAGTTTGCGTCTAAATGCAGATTGCATCTAAGCGCAGTTTGCGTTTAAACACAGTTTGCGTCTAAACACTATTTACGTCTAAGCGCAGTTTGCATCTAAACACAGTTTGCGTCTAAGCGCAGTTTACGTCTAAACGCAGTTTGCGTCTAAACGCAGTTAGCGTCTAAGCGCAGTTAGCGTCTAAGCGCAGTTTACGTCTAAACGCAGTTTGCGTCTAAACACAGTTTACGTCCAAACACAGTTTACGTCTAAACGCAGTTTGCGTCTAAACGCAGTTGGCGTCTAAGCGCAGATGACAGTTTGCAGTTATAAATGGAATCAAGACGTAAACGTAAACTGCACAGAAACTCGTTCGTGAAAGTGCAGACGACAGTTTGCAGTTATAAATAGAATCAAGACGTAAACGTAAACTGCACAGAAACTCGTTCGTAAAAGCGCAGAAGACAGTTTGCAGTTATAAATAGAATCAAGACGTAAACGTAAACTGCACAGAAACTCGTTCGTAAAAGCGCAGAAGACAGTTCGCAGTTATAAACAGATTCAAGACGTAAATGTAAGCTGCAATGTAAAGATCGTACGAAAACACCTTTTTACGTCTGAATGCAGATTCGGAAAGATTAGAACTTAGAAACTTGTTCGTAAAAGCGCAGAGAGCAGTAGCTATGTAGGAGGTTTGCAGTAATGATAAAATGCTCAAAATAAACACAAACCAGAGATTTAGAGTGGTTCGGTCAGTCTTGACCTACTCCACTTTTGGCTTCCTCCACCGGCGAGGTCACCGACGTCAACTAGAGGCCTTCCTTCAATAGGTGAAGGCCAACTACCCTCTTACAGATTCACTCCTTTTGACGGGCTTAGGAGACAACCCTTACAGAAGTTTTCTCTCCTCTCTTTACAACTCAAACTTGAAGAATAGAAAGAGGAGAACTAGCAGTTTTGAGCTCTAAGAAACACAGAAAGATAGCAAGATTTCGAGTGTGTTCTCTACTCTCAGTGCTGAATGGGTGGGGTATTTATAGGCCCCAACCCAGTTCAAATTTGGAGCTCAAAACGATCAAATCCCAGAATTTCGGGATCAGGCGGTTGCACCTCCTGACTGGAGAGGTTGCACCGCCTGGCAGAGCTCGAAGACTGAGCCCAGGCGGTGCCACCTCTTGACTGAGGCGGTTGCACCTCTCTGCTAGAGCTCGAAGACCGAGCTCAGGCGGTGCCACCTCTCTGTCAGGGAGGTTGCACCGCCCAGTCTAGCTCGAAGACTAAGCTCAGGCGGTGCCACCTCCTGGCTGGGGAGGTTGCACCGCCCAGTCTCGCTGGGAGGCTTAGCCCAGGCGGTGCCACCTCCTGGCTGGGGCGGTGCCACCTCTTTCACTATTTCAGCTCACTTGGTTTGGCTCCAAACTTGGCCCAAACTAGTCCGAACTTGGGCCTAATTGGCCCCTACTTGGGTTATAGGATTAACACCTAATACTAACCCTAATTAATGTGCTAACTATGATTTTAAAGACATTTTCTAAGCTATTATAAAGTTTGCAAGTCAAGACTTCTTCTGGCGAGCTTCTGGCAAACTTCCGGCGGTCTTCCGATGAACTCTCGGAAACCATTCTGCGGACTCCCGGCAAGCTCCTAGACTTCACGATTTGTTCTTAGCGAGTTCCAACGAGCTTCTTCGGCAAGCTCCGATCTTTCTCGGCGAGCTCCGCGAACTCCCAACGAACCTTCCGGCGAGCTTCCGAAAAACCCTTCGGCAAGCTCCCAACTCATTCTCGGCTAGTTCCGGTAGCATTCCCGACGAACCTTCGGACTTCCGTCGAACTCTCGAACTCGCAACAAATCCTTTGCGCTTGACTCCGACACTTTGTTTCGCTTTATGTCTTCATCGTTATCATAGTTAATCCTGCACAATTAAAACAAAACTTCGATCGAGACAATTAATCCTAAGCAATTAACCAAGTTGTCCGGCATGTCATTGGTCCCTCGACGCTTCGTCTGATTCTTCGGCGCATCGTCCTCTCCAGCGGCCTATTGCCCAATCGGCCAGTTGACTCCGCAACTCCGATATCCTTGGCACAATAACCGCTCTTCTTGGCCCGATGCCCGAGTCCACTGCCCGAAGCCTTCTGTCGATACGTCGACCGATCTACCGGCCCGACGTCCAATCTTCTGACATGTTCCTCCGGCACAACATGATGTTCCTGCTTTAATTGTCTCATCCTAATCGAAGCACCCTGCATCACTCAAAACGCAGATTAAATCATAAACATATATCAAGTAGTTTCATCATCAAAATACGAGATTCAACAATCTCCCCCTTTTTGATGATGACAACCACTTGATGACGGAGTTAAACCTAACTCCCGGAGTTTAAACAAACTCCCCCTATCAATATGCCATATTGATAGAAACTCTTAGATTCAAAAATCTAAGCAACATGTCATCATAAACGGAGTTAACCTTAACTCCCAGAGTTTAAACAAACTCCCCCTATCAATATGCCATATTGATAGAACCTTGAATTCAAACTGAATTCAAGTCATTGCAATATTCATCATGAATACTTGCAACACGTTATCATGATCTTATGCATAAACTTATGCATGTCATGTCATCAAATACTTCTCCCCCTTTGTCATCAACAAAAAGGAGAAGTACCACAATCAAGTGTTTGTGATATTGGTTCAACTTATTGCATGAAAAACATATTATCAAGTTTTATCATCATGCAATTTTGCTAGAAAATATAGCAAGTTTTGAATCATGCTTAGAATATTCAAGCTATCAAGTTTTAGATATGCAAGTTTTATAGCATACAAGATAGCACTTGGTATGAAAATTAGAGATGTTCAAGATAGCAAGTTCTACATCATGCAAGCTAGCAAATTAGAGATGTTCAAGAAGGCAACTCTTGCTTCTTGAAATATGAAAATTTTGTCCACTTTGCTAGATGCGCAAGTTAGCATGTTTTGCTTCTTGAGATAGGCAAGATAGCACCTTTGCTTCTTTTGAGATAGCAACTTTTCGCTTCTCTTTAGACTACAACCTAGCAATTTTTTTACGATATACAAGTTAGCAAAAACTTCGAAAGCAAATGCAAGATAACTTTCTTGTGTAGGCTCATGATTATTGCTTCCTATTGTAATGTGCAGGTTGCAAGTCTTGCTTCTTGAGATATTCAAGATGGTGATGTTCAAGAAGACAACTTTTGCTTCTTGAAATAAGCAAGTTAGCAATCTTTGCTACTTAAGATAGGCAAGCTAGCAATCAAGTTTTTGCATCTTCTTGACTTGTGCAAGCTAGCTATCTCCCCCTTTGTCATTGTCAAAAAGAAAGGAAGAATACAGTTTTGTAGTTCTTTTTCCTTTTACAACGATTTCAAAATCATGACAAAGGATGAATAATCAAGTTATGAATGTCAAGATAATTTTTCATCATGAATATTTTATCATTGCATTATCATAAGTTGAAGTATTACATGCATAATATTATATCATCATTCATAATTACATTAATGTTTCAATATAGCAATTTCTTCTCAAAATGTGTAACTTAGCACTCATCATGATTTACATCATTTGCAATACATCACATCATAATTAGAAAGCACAAGTATTGCATGCATAATTGTAAATCATAAATGTTTCATATCATGATGGTATCAATTTTGTCAAATTATATCCTACCATGCATGATCAATAACTCCTCATTTGTATTTCATGCATTATTTCATTTCATCTCATAAGGAATATCAAGAAAAGTTATTGGATGAGGAGATAAATATTTTATGAATACACGGAATTGTATAAAAATCATATCATAAGTGTTTCGTGTATTCATATTATCACATGAAGCATATTATCATTTTTGAGATTCATAACATGAATAACGTTATTACTATTTCATCAAAATCAATTTCGAGATTCACACAATATTATGAAATCATTAATCTCGATAAGATGGGAAAAGCATTTTCTTTTTAAGTGATTCTTTTAACACATCATAAAAAAAACTCATTCATAATTCAAGTGATTTATAAGATATCATAAATGAATTTATTACTTGTATTTTATCAAAATCGAGAACTCTAGAGATAGAAAATGATTGACGCATTTAACATGATTAATGCATGATTCATATTTAAAGTGTATCTTATGTCGTAAATACGAATCAAGCATTTGTCAAATCTGAAATCATCCTCAAAATTATATTCAATAAATTCATGTATGACAAGCATAGATTTATTGAAAAATCAATAAGATAGAGGATTACATTTCAAGTGTTCATCAATTGTAGCATTTCATCATATGGTAAGATATCAATGCGTAAAACTGTGAAGCAAGATTTTGTTTGATATCTTGATACAGGGCATATAGCAATGATAGCAATCATATATTTCTTGGTGATGCAAGCATGGGATAATCATAGCATAGTGTTTATAGCATCAATTCATATATTTCTCCCCTTTTTTTTTAAGTGTTTCATCTTAAGTGATCGATTTCATGTTAGCATGCCTTTTCATTTATGTCAAATGAAAACATGCATCAACGTTTAGGATCGTGAAATGGATTTCATCATAAAACCATCAATCACAAAAATCATCATGTATAACTTTAAAATCTCAAATCTTTATTCTTATGTCAAAATCATACATCATATTTAACAAACAAAGACAATGAAAAATATCAAGCCTTCCAGACAAAAGCCATGTATCGTCATTGAAAAGCAATATGAAAATCATCAAAATATACATTCTTGCTTCTCAAGCACATAAATAAGATTTAATCTCACTAGTTGTACAATCATTAGATTTCTATCTTGCATTAACATAAGACATGCAATTTTCATTATCATTTTCAAAATTACAAGCATGATCATATTTTTGCATTTTCATTATTAAATTAAAAATGTAATTTTCAAGAAAATTTAAAGAAAAAGAAAAATGCATCATTTAAAACATCATGTAATTTCGAAGTAAATTAAAGGCATTTTGATTACCTCAGCGTCGAAAGGCGTAAAGGCGTAGTTTTCCACCTTGCCTTTGTTGATTTTCTCCTCGTCTTTAGAGGAGCTCGATTCATCCCAATTTTTGTTCTTCTTCTTGCGTTCAAAGCAAGTAGTTCCGTTCTTTTTACTTTTTAATTTTTGTTTCATTTGTAGTTTAAGTTCACCATCACTTGAGCTTATGCTCGAGTGGTCTTCAAATGTTCTATGTCCCAAATCCTTCCTGTTCTTTGGAAGGTGGTTCTCAAGTTCTTCACGTGCATTGCACGTCATTTCATATGTGATCAATGAACCAATTAGTTCTTCAAGTGGAAATTGGTTCAAGTTTTTCGATTCTTGAATAGCAGTTACTTTTGAATCCCAAGTTTTAGAAAGTGAGCGCAAAACTTTGTTAACGAGTTCAAAATCCGAAAAGCTTTTACCAAGTGATTTTAAACCATTGACGACATCCGTAAAACGGGTGTACATGTCAACAACGGTTTCGCTTGGTTTCATATGAAAAAGCTCGAAATCATGCAGTAAAATATTAACTTTCGAGTCTTTGACTCTACTAGTTCCCTCGTGCGTGATTTCAAGAGTGCGCCAAATATCGAAAGCCGTTTCGCACAAAGAAACCCGATTGAACTCATTTTTGTCCAAAGCGCAAAATAAGGCATTCATAGCCTTTGCGTTTAAAGAAAAATACTTCTTCTCTAAATCCGACCATTCGTTCATCGGTTTAGAGGGAAGTTGAAAACCGTTTTCAACGATATTCCATGAATCCAGATTTAGAGAAATCAAGAAAACTCTCATTCGAGTTTTCCAATAAGTGTAGTCCTTCCAGCCGCTGCTTTCCCGTGCGACGACCGTCGCTCGCCTCCCAACCGCTACTCCCGCTCGCTTCCCAACCGCTGCTTCCATTTGCTCTGCATCCGTGGTGACCGAAACAGGGCAGTTACCACCGTCGGAGTCGCGGGTCCCCTTGCTGCCGCAGTCGCGGATCCCCTTGCTGCTGCGAACGCTGGTTTCCACCACTATCGCCACTGCTGCCCAGCCAGCGATGACGCCGCTCGCCGCCCAGCCTGGCAGCCTCCGGTTGCCGCAGCCCTCGTTGCAACGGTTGCAGAAACATAGCTTCCTCTGTTGCTGCAGCCTGCCACGACCCTCGCTGCCTCCTTCTCCACCGCTGTCCCTACGCTCCGGCCAGCAACAACTACTACTGCCAGCCATCGTAGCCTTCACCTCAACCCCCTCGATCTGCACCGTTACTGCAGCCCCCTTGCTCTGCATCGTTGCTGCAGCCGCCGGTTGCCACCACTGCAGCCTCAACCCCGGCCGCTTCAACTCCATCACCGCAGCCTCAACACGGCTGCTCGGCGATTGCTTCCTTGGGTCACAACAGCCGCAACCGTCACCTTTCAGCCTTGGCGCTCTCATCTCACGCAGTGACACAAACATAGGGCGGCCACTCTTCCTCCAACGCAGCGACCGCAGCACTGCCCTTGGCGTCCACCTCCTCGGCAACTTTGCATCGATAGTGTTGATGCCCTTGATCGACACCAAAAACAGAAGTTGAGGTTACAGATTTGCAGTCTTACGCAATGGCCATTGATAACTCGGTGAAAGCTCAAATGGAAGCATTGGAAATCAGAATTGAGAACCGACTGCAAGAAACACTTAATGATTTCAAAAAGAGCCTACTGGAGAGCCGTAGCAAATTTCAACAAAATGGAGGCTCAAGTTCTACGTTGCACAGATCTGAAAATACAAGAAAAGGGCCCCAAGATTATGACACAAATTACTCACACATGAAGATGGAATTTTCGAGATGGAAAGATGGAGATCCGACCAATTGGATCTTTAAGACAGAAAATTTTTTCCATTTTCACAGAACCCCAGAAGAATCCAAGGTAGAAGTGGCCTCAATCCAGCTCGAGGGAGATGCACTCTAGTGGTACGATTGGTATGAAACTTTCCACGGAGTTCCTTCGTGAGAGCAGTTCAAAAGAGGGCTTCTTGTTCGCTTTGGCCCATCCGAATATGAGAATGTTGATTGCCGGCTCGCCAAAATTCGTCAGACTTCTACAGTGTTAGAATATCATAGTAGGTTTGAAAGATTGTCAAATCAAGCTAGAGATTGGTCGGACCGACAACTTCTGGATACATTTATTGAAGGGCTTATTCCAGAGATACGGTGTGAAGTTAAGGCTCGTCAACCCCGCACTATGATAGCTGCGATCTCATTTGCAAATATACATGAGAAAAAAATTAGCAAGGAAAGATCAGCAAGGGGTTTGTATTATGATAAAAAATGGAGTATGGAGCATCGATGTAAACAAGGGCAACTTCTGATGATTGAACCAATTGGAGAGGAACCGAAAGCTAAGAATGTGGACTCCAATCATGAAGGTATAAATTCTAATGAAGAGGTTGTACCTACCATATATACAATGCATGCATTGTTGAATCTCGTATTTTGATGATGAAAACTACTTAATATATGTTTATGATTTAATCTGCGTTTTGAGTGACGCAGGATGCTTTGATCAGGATGAGACAATTAAAGCAGGAACATCATGTTGTGCCGGAGGAACATGTCAGAAGATTGGACGTCGGGCCGGTGGATCGGTCGACGTATCGACAGAAGGCTTCGGGTCGTGGACTCGGGCATCGGGCCAAGAAGAGCGGGTATTGTGCCAAGGATATCAGAGTTGCGGAGTCAACTGGCCGATTGGGCAATAGGCTGCCGGAAAGGACGATGCGCCGTAGAATCGGACGAAGCGTCGAGGGACCAATGACATGCCGGACAACTTGGTTAATTGCTTAGGATTAATTGTCTCGATCGAAGTTTTTGTTTTGAGTGTGCAGGATTAACTACGATGGAAGAAAGACATGTAGTAGGAGTTGCGCCGGAGTCAAGACAATGATCACGTTGGGAGTTCGAGAGTTCTACGGAAGTTCAGACGGTCGTCAGAGGTTCTACGGGAACAAATCCAAGAAGTCCAAGAGCTTGCCAAAAAAGCTCGTCGGAACTCGCCAAGTGGATCATCGCAAGTCCAGGAGTTTGCCGGAAGTCCGCAGGAGCATCACCGAGGGTTCATCGGATGATTGACGGAAGTTCGCCGGAAGCTCACCGGAAGAAGTGATTGACGTACCGGAGCAAGTTGCAGTAAATGTCTTAGGAAATAATCATAGTTAGCACAATGATTAAGTTAGAAATGGGAGGTGATCCCATTAACTTAATCTTGGGGCAATCGGGCCCTTGAAAGACCCAAATTAGGCCGAATGGATCAACCCATTCGGACCTGAAGTAGTGCTTGGAGGTAGCACCGCCAGGGTAGGAGGTAGCACCGCCCAGGAGGCAGTCTCCAAGCGAGACTGGGCGGTGCAACCGCCCCAGTCAGGAGGTTGCATCGCCTGAGCTCAGTCTTCGAGCTCTGGCAGGAGGTGCAACAGCCCCTGACAGGTGGTGGCACCGCTTGAGCTCAATCTTCGAGCTCTGCCAGGCGGTGCAACCGCCCCAGTCAGGAGGTGCAACCGCCTGAGCTCGGTCTTCGAGCTCTGGCAGAGAGGTGCAACCGCCCCTGACAGAGGTGGCACCGCCCAAAGGCTCAGTCTTCGAACTCTGCCAAGCGGTGCAACCGCCCCAGTCAGGAGGTGCAACCGCCTGATCCCGGAAATCCGGGAATTGATAGTTTTGAGCTCCAAATTTGAACTGGGTTGGGGCCTATAAATACCCCACCCATTCAGCACTGAAAAAGCAAGAACTAACACTCGAAATCTTGATCTTTTTATGTGATTCTTAGAGCTCAAAATTGTTGTAAAGGCCAAAAGTTCTCCTCCCTCTGTTCTTCAAAGTTTCGAGTTGTAAAGAGCGGAGAGAAAATTTCTGTAAGGGTTGTCTCCTAAGCTCGTCAAAAGGAGTGAAACTGTAAAAGGGTGGTTGGCCTTCGCCTATTGAAGGAAGGCCTCTAGTTGACGTCGGTGACCTCGTCGGTGGAGGAAGCCAAAAGTGGAGTAGGTCACGATTGACCGAACCACTCTAAATCTCAGTTTGTATTTACTTTGAGCATTTTATCTTTACTGCAAACCTCCTCAATAGCTTACTGCCTTCTGCGTTTTTACGAACGAGTTTCTAAGTTCAGAGCTTTCCGAATCTGCGTTTAGACGTAAATCGACTTTTTCGTACGATCATCATATTTCAGGTTATGTTTACGTTTTGATTTCAATCATAACTGCAAACTGCCTTCTGCGCATTTATAAAACGTATCTCAAAGTTCAGTATCTTCAGAATCGGCATTTAGACGTAAACCGGTTTTATCGTACGAACATCGCATTTTAGTTTGCGCTTGCATTCTGATTTCCATCATAAACTGCAAACTGCCTTCATAGATTTACTTTAACATCATCTCGCTTAATCTCAAGTTAAAGTAATCTTAGAATCGGCTTTTACATCGAAATCGTTTTTATCGAATGAACGCAGCTTTCGATTTTAATAGTTGAAAGATTTCCGCTGCACTAATACACCCCCCCCCCCCTCTTAGTGCTCTTGATCCTAACAATTGGTATCAGAGCCCTGTATTTCTCATTTCGGACTTACACCCGAGAGAAATGGCTCTTCATGGCTTTCAAGAGGGCTTATCAGTTTTTCGTCCACCGTTGTTTAACGGATTGGACTACACTTATTAGAAAACTCGAATGAGAGTTTTCTTGATTTCTATGAATTTGGATTTATGGAATATTGTTGAAAACAATTTTCAACTTCCCTCTAAACCGATGAACGAATGGTCGGATTTGGAGAAGAAGTATTTTTCTTTAAACGCAAAGGCTATGAATGCCTTATTTTGCGCTTTGGACAAAAATGAGTTTAATCGGATTTCTATGTGCGAAACGGCTTTTGACATTTGGCGAACACTTGAAATCACGCACGAGGGAACTAGTAGAGTCAAAGACTCGAAAGTTAACATTTTATTGCATGATTTTGAGCTTTTTCGTATGCAACCAAGCGAGACTATAGGCGACATGTATACCCGTTTTACGGATGTCGTCAATAGTTTAAGAGCTCTTGGAAAATATTTTTCGGATTTTGAACTCGTAAACAAGATTTTACGTTCTCTTTCTAAAAAGTGGGATTCAAAAGTAACTGCAATACAAGAAGCTAAAAACCTAAACAACTTACCACTTGAAGAACTAATTGGTTCGTTGATGACATATGAAATGGTGCACAATGCACATGATGAATATGATGAACAAAATCACCTTCCAAAGAACAGGAAGGATTTGGAACTATGGACAAATGAATACCACTTGAGCGATGACTCAAGTGATGAGGACAATGATGAAATTGAACTTCGAACACTAAATCTTAATAAGTTTATTAAACAAAAATCTAAAATAAACAATAAACTTGAACGAAGGAAGAGCCCAAAGAAGAAGAACATAAAGTGGGATGAATCGAGCTCCTCCGAAGACGAAGAGAAAATCAAGAAAGGTGAGGTGGCAAACTACGCCTTAACGACATTCAACGATGAGGTAATCAAAACTCCCTTAATTTATTTCGAAATTACATGACGCTCTTCATAATGCATTTTCTTTTTTAGTATAGAATTAATTTTCTTGAAAATTACAGGTTTAAAAAAAAATGATGAAAATGCAAAATTTATGATCATACTAGTAGTTTTGAAAATAATCATGAAAAATACATATTTTATGATAAACAAACAAAATAATTTTGATTGAAAATATAAAATCATGCTTGATGATATAATGATGTTTTGATACCATGATTTTATTCTATGCATGAGATTTTAAAAATCGTGTTTATTGGTTTTATAATTATGGATGATGAATCTTGCGATTTTCGATTTTCACGGTAATGAAAGTGCCTTATTGATCTTTGTAGTAATAAAACTTGCACTTTCGATTTTAAAACATGCTACATGTTTGGCATAGATGAAATAAAATCATATGAACTAAAACAACTAGAAAGAGAAAAGTATTTTTCTTGAAAATTTATTTTTCTCTACCGTATTGACTTTTTCACTAAGAGATCAATAAAATTATCTATGCCATTTTGAATCTCTTGAAAGTAATGTTGAGATTTTGATGATGTGTTCTTATTGAAATTTATTGAAATGAATCGTGATTTCTTGGAAATATAACTTGAGAATTCTTTTTATAAATCAAAATAACTTACTATGATTCTTTCTTTTTGATATTTGAAGTTATCTAAAAAGAATCATAATATGTCTCTTAATACTCATAATTTGTTTACATGATTCGTAAATCTCATTACCAATTCTTCTTGATATTCCTTATGTGATGATATGAATACATGAAATATTCATTAATTTATTTTGATGTATACAAATGAAAAGTTATAATCATGCATGGTAGGATATAATTTGACAAAATGTATACCATCATGATATGAAGCATTTATGATTTGCAATGATGCATGCAATACTTGAGCTTTTTAATTATGATGTGATGTATTGCATATGATGTAAATCATGATTTAAAATTCTATGAGTTTTTACTAAAATGATGTATTATAAATGTTGATTTAATGTCATGAATACTCTAAATGATGAATGTTTGGTATCATGATCAAAATGTTGATAAATAGTTAAAAATTTAAGTATCATGTATAATATGCTCATAATATTGATTGATTTATTCAGTATCATGCATGAATGAAATATAAGGTTTTTTGAAATTGTGCATGTTCGAATTTGAAAATATAATGATGCACAAATAAGATTGAAACCTACCTTTGTCATGATTTAGAAATTAATGTAAAGGTCTTCCCTTCTTTTTGCCAATGACATAGGGGGAGAAAGAGTTGCTAATGTGCATATCTCAAAGAAAAATTTGCTAGCTTGCAACTTGCATATTTCAAGATGCAAGAGTTGCTTTCTTGAATATCTCTAATTTGCTAGCTAACATGATGTATAGCTTGCTATCTTGAACATCACAAGCTTGCCTATCTTGAGAAAGAGTTGCTAACGTGCTATCTTGAATTGATGTAAAGGGTCATCTCAAAGAGATAGCTAGCTTGCACAAGTCAAGAAGAAGCAAAAGTTGTCTTCTTGAACATCACTATCTTGCCTATCTCAACATGCTAAACATGCTAAACTTGCACTTTGCATTGAAAGCAAAATTGCGAGCTCAAACATTGCAAAGGAAGCAAAATTTGCTAGCTTGCAACTTGCATAATCCAGGAAGCAAGAGTTGCTTTCTTGAACATCTTAAAATTGCTAGCTTGCGTGTCTTAAAATGTTAAAAAATTTTGCTAGCTTGTATATTGTAAACTTGCTATCATACTACCATGATGATGAGCATGCCTTATCTTCATGATTATATTTGAAAAACTATGGCAAAAATATGTCCGAATGATTAAACGTGTTAAAATTATTTTTCGAACTTTTTTGATTGAATGATCAAATCACTTGATTGCCATAATGATTTTACACAATTACTTGCCATGATTACATGTTGGAAATTATGTGCTTGAATACAAAAATTTTCATGATAATAAGCATGTTTTACCTTCATGATTGTTATTGAATATCTCTAGTAAAACCCTGTCCGAATGTATGAAAGTGTCAAATTTCATTTTCGGATTTTCTTGATCCTAACAATTAGATTTTCTTGATACATTATCCTCTTCCGAACTTAACAAGCATATGTCATATCAAGTTTAATTCACATCATTGATTTTTGACATATGGAATCATCAAATGCACTTATCATGTGAAAAATATTTTTCGAGAAACATATTTGATGATTCCCTCTTATAAAAGGAAGATATTTTTACATACAAGGATTTGACTCACTTACATATCTTAATCCTTGCAAAAATGAAGTGTGCTTTAATATCTTATCGATTTGAACTTCACATATGGCTTTCCTCCTTCATGTAAAAAGATAACAAATAAAAAGGAAGAAGCAATAAAAGCTATCTTCATGTCATGTTTTCCTCGAGATGTTTGCATAATTGGTATCCTATCACTCACTGTTGGAAAATGACATGAACCAACTTATGGCATCGCACTTATATTTAAAATTTGCTTATATCGTTCTCCTTGTTGTTGATGACAAAGGGGGAGAAATATATAAATTGATACTATGAGTGCCATATTTGAAGAATATGAATAGATGTCATGAATGTCATATTATGATGAGATATCAAAAGCAACATTCATATGAATAGGTGCTATGAATGTCATATCATGTTAAGATATCAAGAACTTGAATCACAATTTTACATATTGATATCTTACCATTTGATAATAGCAAACTTGCATGATGGTAACAATAGATATTATGTTTTTCATGCAATGAGTTAAACTTACATCACAAACATTTGATTGTGGTACTTCTCCTTTTTGTTGATGACAAAGGGGGAGAAGTATGTTGATGACATGACATGTTATGCATAAGTTTATGATGACATGTTGCTTGGATTTTTTAATCCAAGAGTTTCTATCAATATGGCATATTGATAGGGGAAGTTTGTTTAAACTTCGGGAGTTAAGGTTAACTCCGTCATCAAGTAGTTGTCATCATCAAAAAGGGGGAGATTGTTGAATCTCGTATTTTGATGATGAAAACTACTTAATATATGTTTATGATTTAATCTGCATTTTGAGTGACGCAGGATGCTTTGATCAGGATGAGACAATTAAAGCAGGAACATCATGTTGTGCTGGAGGAACATGTCAGAAGATTGGACGTCGGGCCGGTGGATCGGTCGACGTATCGACAGAAGGATTTGGGTCATGGACTCGGGTATCGGGCCAAAAAGAGCGGGTATTGTGCCAAGGATATCGGAGTTGCGGAGTCAACTGGCCGATTGGGTAATAGGCTGCAGGAAAGGACGATGCGTCGAAAAATCGGACGAAGCGTCGAGGGACCAATGACATGCTGGACAACTTGGTTAATTGCTTAGGATTAATTGTCTTGATCAAAGTTTTTGTTTTGAGTGTGCAGGATTAACTACGATGGAAGAAAGACATGCAGCAGGAGTTGCGCCGGAGTCAAGACAATGATCACGTTGGGAGTTCGAGAGTTCTACGGAAGTTCAGACAGTCGTCGGAGGTTCTACGGGAACAAATCCGAGAAGTCAAGGAGTTTGCCAAAGAAGCTCGTCGGAACTCGCCAAGTGGATCGTCGCAAGTCCAGGAGTTTGCCGGAAGTCCGCAGGAGCATCATCGAGGGTTCATCGGATGATCGACGGAAGTTCGCCGGAAGCTCGCCGGAAGAAGCGATTGACGTACCGGAGCAAGTTGCAGTAAATGTCTTAGGAAATAATCGTAGTTAGCACAATGATTAAGTTAGAAATGGGAGGTGATCCCATTAATTTAATCTTGGGGCAATCGGGCCCCTGAAAGACCCAAATTAGGCCGAATGGATCAACCCATTCGGACCTGAAATAGTGCTAGGAGGTAGCATCGCCAGGGTAGGAGGTAGCACCGCCTAGGAGGCAGTCTCCAAGCGAGACTGGGCGGTGCAACCGCCCTAGTCAGGTGGTTGCACCGCCTAAGCTCAGTCTTCGAGCTCTGGCAGGAGGTGCAACCGCCCTTGACAGGAGGTGGCACCGCTTGAGCTCAGTCTTCGAGCTCTGCCAGGCGGTGCAACCGCCCCTGTCAGGAGGTGCAACCGCCTGAGCTCGGTCTTCGAGCTCTGGCAGAGAGGTGCAACTGCCCCTGACAGAGGTGGCACCGCCCAGAGGCTCAGTCTTCGAGCTCTGCCAGGCTATGCAACCGCCCCAGTCAGGAGGTGCAACCGCCTGATCTCCGAAATCCGGGAATTGACAGTTTTGAGCTCCAAATTTGAACTGGGTTTGGGCCTATAAATACCCCACCCATTCAGCACTGAAAAAGCAAGAACTAACACTCGAAATCTTGATCTTTTTCTGTGATTCTTAGAGCTCAAAATTGTTGTAAAGGCCAAAAGTTCTCCTCCCTCTGTTCTTCAAAGTTTTGAGTTGTAAAGAGAGGAGAGAAAATTTCTGTAAGGGTTGTCTCCTAAGCCCATCAAAAGGAGTGAAACTGTAAAAGGGTGGTTAGCCTTCGCCTATTGAAGGAAGGCCTCTAGTTGATGTCGGTGACCTCGTCGGTGGAGGAAGCCAAAAGTGGAGTAGGTCAAGATTGACCGAACCACTCTAAATCTCGGTTTGCATTTACTTTGAGCATTTTATCTTTACTACAAACCTCCTCAATAGCTTACTGCCTTCTGCGCTTTTTCGAACGAGTTTCTAAGTTCAGAGCTTTCCGAATCTGCGTTTAGACGTAAATCGACTTTTTCGTACGATCATCATATTTCAGTTTACGTTTACGTTTTGATTTCAATCATAACTGCAAACTGCCTTCTGCGCATTTATAAAACGTATCTCAAAGTTCAGTATCTTCAGAATTGGCATTTAGACGTAAACCGGTTTTCTCGTACGAACATCGCATTTCAGTTTGCGCTTGCATTCTGATTTCCATCATAAACTGCAAACTGCCTTCATAGATTTACTTTAACGTCATCTCGCTTAATCTTAAGTTAAAGTAATCTTAGAATCGACTTTTACATTGAAATCATTTTTATCGAACGAACACAGCTTTCGATTTTAATAATTGAAAGATTTCCGCTGCACTAATTCACCCCCCCCCCCCCTCTTAGTGCTCTTGATCCTAACATGCATTAGCCGGCTACTCTAACCCACAAACTATGGAAGTTGGCGAAACTCTGGAACATCAGCCTGTTATAGTTTTGATTTATACTGGTAGCACTAACAATTCTATGGACAGTGAGACTATTGACCGATTGGCCCATCACATTGAAGACTATAATAGATTCGAAGTAAATATCATTGATGGATGTATTTTCACTTGTGATAGCAAAGGTTCAAAGATAAAATTGATTATACAGGGCCAAAAGTTTCATGCAACGATTACTACACTGAAAGATCGACCTGTTGCTTACACTCTCAAAAAGTGGAGACCATACTTACTTGATCAATGGGTTGTGATGCGTTGCAGATAGCCTATGATTGAAGTGCTGAAAGAGAATCTCCCTGAGATTGATGCTACTCAGCCTTGAGGACAAGGCTGATTTGAAGAGGGAGGAACTGTTACGACCCTTTTTCTGATCTTTTGAATAATGTTTATTGAGTCTGTTTAGTCCAGTTGTTTATTGAGTCGGTTTAGTTCAGTTAGAGTCAAGTTGAGGTTTATTTAATATTTATTTATTATTAGAGTTCAAGTCCTGATGGACTCTGGGCAGAACTCTATAAATAGGGATGTAACTGCTTCTTTTCGGTAATCTATGAAAAATACTATTCTGTCTTTGGACAAACCCTAGGAGGTCGATCCCCTCGAAGTGATCAAGGAGGGCCGATCCCCTCGAAGCGATCAAGGAGGCCGATCCCCTCGAAGCGATCATTATCATCCCCATTTCTCCCCTTTCTTCCACGATAAGACTTTAGGGTCTTATCAATTGGTATCAGAGCGACGATAAGACCTTTAGGGTCTTATCATTTGATATTAGAGCCTACGATAAGACCTTTAGGATCTTATCATTTGGTATCAGAGCCTACGATAAGACTTTAGGGTCTTATCATGGTCCTAGAGGATAACTTATGTGTGGACATTGTGCTTCAGTCCATACCAGATTCCTTTTCACAGTTTATAATGAAATTTAATATGAACAAGCTTGAGGTGACTCTCCCAGAGCTCCTCAATATGTTGAGGGAGGCAGAGAGTCCTATTAAGAAAGAGAAGTCAGTTCTCTACACTAGTGAGACCAGAAAGAAAAGGAAAGCAGAAAAGTCCCTTAAGAAGGGCAAGGGCAAGGGCATACCTGGTAAAGCAAAGGTTGCTAAGAAAGACCCAAGAAAGAATAAAGGTCAGCGCTTCCATTGTGGCAAAGATGGGTACTGGAAGAGGAAATACAAAGAGTACCTTGTAGAGAGAGCGAAACAAAAGCTTGGAGAAGCTTTAGGTACATTCCTGATTAGTCTCCGTTTGTCAGACTCTTATGATAACACATGGGTATTGGATACCGGTAGTGCTTATCATATATACAATTCGTTACAGGTTCTAGCAAAGCCTAGGAGACTAGAGAGAGGTGAGATGGACCTCAAGATGGGTAATGGAGCAAAAGTTACTGTAATAGTTATTGGCGAGGTCGCCCTACATTTGCCAGGTGGAGCTTTTATTGCATTAGATGCATGTTATTTTGTTCATTCTATTATAAAAAATATTATCTCCATTTCATGTTTGACAATTAGTGGATATAAATTAGTTTTTGAGACAATGGTTATTCGATATTATTAGATGATGAGATCATCACGAAAGGAACATTGCATAATGGTTTATTTATGCTAGACACTACTCCACATATCATGAATGTAAGTATATCTAAGAGGAAACGAGATGAGGTGAATAGTGCATACTTGTGGTATTGTAGGCTAGGTCACATCTATGAGGGAAGGATTTAAAAGTTGCTAAATGATGGATATTTAGATCTATTCGTCTATGAGTCATATGCAACTTGCGAGCCTTGCCTTCATGGAAAACTAACCAACTCTCCATTTAGTGGAACTAGAGAGAGCCACCAAGCTGTTGGAACTCATACATAGTGATGTATGTGGACCCATGTTAACTCATGCCATTGGTGGTTACTCCTACTTCATTACCTTCACTGATGACTTCTCAAGGTATGGATATGTGTACTTAATGAAGTATAAGTTTGAGGCCTTTAAGAAATTCAGAGAGGATAAAAATGAAGTGGAGAATCATACTGGAAAGAGTATCAAGACTCTTCGATCAGATTGAGGAGGTGAGTACTTAAGTACAGAGTTTACTCAGTTCCTTAAGGACCATGGGATATTATCCCAATGGACACCTCTTTATAGACCTCAGCTCAATGGTGTCTCTGAAAGGAGAAATTGTATGCTATTAGACATGGTACGGTCCATGATGAGTTTAGCTGACCTACCCATCTCATTCAAGGGATATGTGTTAGGACTCTAGCTAGGAGAGTCCTAATTGAGAAGGGCATTCATGTAAAACCTACCTAAGCTGACCCCTATTAAAGAGGTGAAGTGGCCGGCTAGGGTTAGGAGGTTATTTCTTAGAGAAGAATAAGGAGTTGTAAAGGAATAGGAGTCTTGAGTAGGAGTCCTATTAGGAGTTGGTTAGAAGTAGGAGTCTTGAGTAGGAGTCCTATTAGGAGTTTGTTAGAAGTAGGAGTCTTAAGTAAGAGTCCTAATAGGAGTTAGGGTTTAGAAGCCCTATAAATAGTCATATAATCCACTTCTTTTCATAAGCAATAGATAAATCTTTTCTGTAGCCTTTGAGCAGCAACTTGGAGGGAGGAACCCCTATAGAGTTCCAAGGAGGCTGATCCCCTAAAGAGATCAACCCCAAGTTTAGAATCTGCAAGGGTTCTAACACCTGGTATCAGAGCAGCGTTCTTGGCGTCTCGCTGCCCTTCCACAGCCATCCATCAACCCTCCACAACCGTCCAAAGCAATTCCCATAATTGCTTAAAAGATCATTGCCGAATTCCGCCATCATCTCCACCACCACGGATCATCCTTTGATCTCCCCGTGAATTGCAACAGGTTCTGATTTTCTACCTTACTGCTGCTGCAATTAAGTTATCTTTATTTGAAAATCCCAAAAAAATTATTCCTATATTGCTGCATAAACTTTTCGTCTTAAAGTTTTCATCTCTACGACGAAAGATACATTGCAGAATTCCAACCGTATAGCACTATCTGTTTGATCTTGCTACTATGTTTTTTCTAACCAAATCTCCACGAAATTTTATGACATCTTTGACACTTCCTAACAGTAGATTTCCCTTTGGTTTTGTCAAAAATTCTCAATATAAACCATTGATATTTTACATCTAATTTGCTATACTTGAAAATCTGCACCGTAAAATTTCAGCCGCATAGCACTGATTGTTTGATCTTGATACTACGTTGTTTCTATCCAAATCTCTACAAAATTTTTATGATAGCTTTGACACTTCCTAATAGTGGATTTCCCTTTGGTTTCATCAAAAAATTCTCAATATAAACTTCTGATCTTTTACGTCCAATCTGCTATACTTAAAAATCTATGCTGTAGAAAATTTCAGCCGCATATTGTTACCTTAACCCATCTATTTGCAATCTTTTTTGAATGAAATTTCTTATACACTTTATATATCATCTTGGCTTCCATCTAAGATTGATCTATTGAGGAATTCATCTCTAAAACCAATTTTTGTGTTGCTATAAATTTTCATCGTAAACTGTTGAAATTTTTCGACGAGAATTCTGCTATCGCAACTTGCACCAATTTTCTTGCTGTTATATTGCCGAAATTCTCTTGATTAAATTAGACATTCTTGCTGTCATATAAATTGTGATTTTGCTATCGATTCCCTCCTCAATTCTCTCAAGTTTTTGGTAGAAATTACATCGAGAAACCATTGTTTCTTCAACGATAATTCTACTCTTACAATACAACACATACTTGCTGCAACTTCCACTTATTTCTATCAAACCTTTGCTGCCATCTACCACAGATCCAAAACTTTCATCCACAGCCCAAAAACTCCACTAAACCACACCCTCAAACTGCACCCAAAACAGCCACAAAACAAGCCTAAATCGTAGCCTACATCCACCGATCCACCAACCCTTTCGACCATCACTTCTCTCAACCTATACATGCCTTTAACCTAACAACAAAAGAGAGATTTTAACATCATAGATTTGGAGGCATATACTATGGTATCTAAGGAGGCAATCAATGCTAAATTCGAAGCCTTGGAGGCACGAATGGAGGATAAGATTCGGATGCTCTTTACCGAACTCAGATTGGGCCGACCACTAAGCCCGAAGAAATCATATCCACGAGAGATCTTTGCCCAATCACACCAAGCCCGAAGATATGAGTTCCAAGAGAGGGGAAGCTCTATGACCAACCCCAACTATCCATGTATGAGAGTGGACTTCCCTAGATGGGAAGAAGGAGACCCAATTGGTTGGATCTTGCGCGCGGAGCGATATTTTCGGTACCATAAAACCGCGGATGCATCTATGGTGAAAATTGCAGCTATACATCTTGAAGGGGATGCTATACAATGGTTTGACTGGTTTGAACATACTTATGGAGTCCTTTCATGGCAACAATTCAAAGAAGGACTGCTGATCCGCTTCAGACCAACCGATTACGAGAATATTGACGGACAACTAGCAAAGATCCGACAAACCTCCACCATTCAGGAGTACCAAACCAGGTTTGAAAGGTTATCTAATCAAACTCTTGATTGGTCTCAAAAACAGCTATTAAGGACCTTCATTGAGGGCTTGAAGCCAGAGATCCGAGGAGAAGTTAAAGCGCGACAACCGTATACGCTTATGGCAGCCATCTCTTTCGCACGACATCAAGAGGAGCAATTGAACCATGAAGCTCGGAGGATTAGGGTCGCTCCTCAACCAGTAATATTGAAGCCCTTAGCCCCCCTTACTGTCGACCAAGTCCCTACACCAAAGAGGTTAACAAGAGAAGAGCTTCGGGAGCGATATGCGAAGGGGTTATGTTGGCATTGTGACGAGCCATGGAGCCGTGAGCATCGCTGTAGTAGAGGACTTCTTATGATTGAACCGATAGAAGAAGAAGTCATTGAACATTCAGAAGAGAGCCTTGAACATGAAGAAAAAGATGCAAAAGAAGAGCCACAACTGACCGAAGTTACGGTACATACACTAGCTGGCTACTCAAACCCGCAAACGATGAAAGTTGGAGGCCTTCTCAAACAACAACCGATCACTGGTCTCATCGACACGGGCAACACTAATAACTTCCTAAACAGTAAGGTTGTTATCCATATGAACTTACCTATTGAGAATTGCAGCAGGTTTGTCGTTAAGGTCGCCAACGGACGGATTTTGAAGTGTGATCATAGGTGCCCGCAGGAGAAACTATTGCTGCAGGACCAAGAGATAATTGCAGATTTCTTCCTTCTCTCTCTTGATGATCATGAGGTCATGCTCAGAATTAAATGGTTGACAACATTAGGTGATTTTTCTCAGAATTTTATGAAACTAATTATGAAATTTTACAGTAAGGAGAAATAGGTGATACTATACGGGAAACGTTGGGGCGACGTAACGATGATTTGCACACAACAAATGAATAAGGTTTTGTATAAAGCATGCAGCGGCTTTTTGGTACAACTTGAGCAGCAAACTAAGGGAGAGCCAACAAAATTTGAAGATCCAAATCTACTTCCTTTGCTTGCTGAAATTTCAGATATATTTGACGAACCGGGCAACCTACCTCTTACCCGTCGGCATGATCATTGTATAACGATTCTTCCAGGCAAATCTCCAGCAAATGCTCAGCCATATCAATATCCACATCTCTAGAAGGATGAAATAGAAAGGATTGTAAAAGAGATGCTCAAAACAGGAGTTATTCGACCATGTTGCAGCCCCTACTCTTCACCGGTGCTCCTCATACGAAAGAAGGATGGAATATGGCGATTATGTGTTGATTACCGAGCTCTCAATGGCATAACCATCAAGGATAAATACCCTATTCCAGTAGTAGATGAGTTGCTAAGGGAGCACAAATCTTTACAAAGCTGGACCTTCGATCCGGGTATCATCAAATACGAGTATGCGAAGAAGACATACCGAAAACCACCTTTTGAACACACAACAACCACTATGAATTTTTGCTTTCTTCATAAGAAGGTGGAATATCTTGGGCATATCATATCAGAGGAAGGTGTGGCAGTAGACCCCTTCAAAATTGGAGCAATGCAAAACTGGCTGACCCCATGGAACATAAAATTGCTACATGGCTTTCTGGGTTTAACAGGCTACTACTGCAAGTTCATGAAAAACTATGGAGAGATCAGTGCACCACTTACTTTCTTACTGAAAAAAGATATTTTCCAATGGTCGGATGGAGCCTCCGCTGCCTTCGACAAACTTAACGCAGCCATGACGACGACGCCGGTAATAACACTACCAGATTTCAACCGACCCTTCATTATTGAGGCCGACGCATCTGGAGTCGGAATTGGAGCCATTCTCATGCATGATGGTCGACCACTCATATACACTAGCAAGGCATTATCTCCCTCCCATCAAAATAAGTCAACATATGATAAGGAGATGCTCGCCATTGTGCGCGCAGCAACGAGGTGGAGACCCTACTTGATTGGCCGACGATTTCAAATTAAAACTGACCATAAAAGCCTCAAGTACTTTTTGGAGCGAAAAATATCATCCCCTGAGCAGCAAAAATGGGTAACAAAACTTCTTAGATTTGATTATGAAATAACTTACAAAAAGGGGAAAGAGAATGTTCTTGCAGATGCGCTTTCGCAACTACCCGAGCAAGCTGAAGTTTCGGCCGTTTCACTTCCGACCAGCGACTTCCTTGAAGATATTAAGATTGAATGGCTGGAAGATTCAGAGACTAGTAAGATTATAAAAAAATTGGAGGAAGCACCAAGCTTCGTGGCTCATTACAATTGGGACTCAAAAGAATTACACTATAAGGGACGCATTGTGCTTATGATAAATTCTACTTGCATCTTCACGAGCAGATTTTGGATAAAGTTATTCCATATGAAGGGTACTAAATTGAAAAGGAGTACGACATATCACCTACAAATCAACGGCCAGACAAAAGTGGTAAATAGGTGCTTGGAGACAGCCCAAAGCCATCCACCAAATATGACTATCCAAGGAGAACTCCAGACCCAGCCAAGTGTCATTATTGATCGACGGATCGTGACTCGACGATGACGACCCACTACTAAAGTGCTAATACAGTGGGTGAACCTACCAACAGAAGATGCCACTTGGGAGAACTATGATGACTTGAAGATCAAATTCCCAAAATTCATGAATCGTCAGCCTCGAGGACAAGGCTGATTTGAAGAGGGCGGGTTTGTTAGGACTCTAGCTAGGAGAGTCCTAATTGAGAAGGGCATTCATGTAAAACCTACCTAAGCCGACCCCTATTAAAGAGGTGAAGTGGCCGGCTAGGGTTAGGAGGTTATTTCTTAGAGAAGAATAAGGAGTTGTAAAGGAATAGGAGTCTTGAGTAGGAGTCCTATTAGGAGTTGGTTAGAAGTAGGAGTCTTGAGTAGGAGTCCTATTAGGAGTTTGTTAGAAGTAGGAGTCTTAATTAAGAGTCCTAATAGGAGTTAGGGTTTAGAAGCCCTATAAATAGTCATGTAATCCACTTCTTTTCATAAGCAATAGATGAATCTTTTCTACAGCCTTTGAGCAGCAACTTGGAGGGAGGAACCCCTATAGAGTTCCAAGGAGGCCGATCCCCTAAAGAGATCAACCCCAAGTTTAGAATCTGCAAGGGTTCTAACAATATGCCCTAGAGACTATAGCTTACCTTCTGAATAGAGTTCCAACTAAGTCGGTAGTGTCTACACCATATGAGATATGGAAAGGGAAGAAGCTGTTAGGATCAAGAGTACTAGGAGGGGGGGGGGGGGGGGGGGGTGAATTAGTGCAGCGGAAAACTTTCGTCGGTTAAAATACTTTCGTAGGAAAACCGTTTCGGAAAGAACTTTAACTTGAGAGCAAATGGAAGTATAGATGATGTAAAGCAATAGAGGCAGTTTGCAGTTAAGATAAAGAGCATAATGTAAATGTAAACCAAGATTTAGAGTGGTTCAGTCAATCTTGATCTACATCCACCTTTGGCTTCCTCCTCCGACGAGGTCACCGACGTCCACTAAAGGCCTTCCTTCAATAGGCGAAGGCCAATCACCTTTTACACCCCTCTTCATCTTTTACCGGGTTTAGGAGATAACCCTTACAAGCACTCACTCTCCTCTCTAAATAGGATTCTAAGTTTAAAGCTAGAGGAGGGATTACACTTATGATCGTAGTAGCATTTTCCCTCTTTTAATCTCTCTGTGCTTGTGTGCTTTAACCAGGGATGAGAGGGGTATTTATAGGCTTCAAGTTGATTAAAACTTGGAACCTAAAAATATCTCATCCCGGGTTCCCCGGGCACGGGCGATACCACCGCCTGCGTTGGGCGGTACCACGGCCCAGTGTCAATCTGGTTGACACTGCCCTAGATTGTACCACCACCTGGGGGGTAGTGCTAGGCGGTACCACCGCCTGGCACCCTGCCAGGGGTGGTACAACTACCCAGACTAGCGGTACCACCGCCTGACACAGTCTCGAAGACTATGCCACGACGGTGAGACTACTTGGGGCACTATTTGGGCTTCTTATTGGGCGTAACACAGTGATTACATGGGCCTAGCTGGCCCGTAATTGGGTTGGCCTAATCCAAGCCCAATTACATGCTAACTACGATTCCTAAGACATATTCTAAGCTAAACTAAGTCCGTAAGTCTATTCTTCCGGCGAGCTTCCGGCGATCTTTCGGCGAGCTTCCGGCGAACTTCCGACGATCTCTCGGCAATGTTCCGACGGACTCCCGGCAAGCTCCTAGACTTCACGATAATCTTCTTGATGAGTTTTGATTAGCTTCTCTAGCAAGCTCCGAGGCTTCTCGGTTGGTTCCTCCAGAACATCCGACGAACATCCGGACTTCCAACGAACTCTCGAACTCCCAATGTGATCACGTCCTGGACTCCGGGACTTCATTTTGCTTCATGCCTTACTATCATAGTTAATCCTGCACATGTAAAACAAATTTCAAACTAGACAATTAATACTAAGCATTAATCAAGTTGTCCGGCATGTCATTGGTCTCTCGATGCTTCGTCCGATTCTTCGGCGCATTGTCCTCTCCTACGGCCTATTGCCCAATCGGCCAGTTGACTCCTCCTATCAATATGCTTTATTGATAGAAACTCTTGGATTCAAAAATCTAAGCAAACATGTCATGATCAAATCATGCATGACATCAACATACTTCTCCCCCTTTGTCATCAACAAAAAGGAGAAGTTCCAACTATTCATGTGATTGGAATAAGTTCAATACATTGCATCATAAATCTTCAGTTTTATAATCATGCAAGCTAGCAAGAATTTAGAATTGTGTAAGTTTGCAAATTTGCTTTTCTTTGCAATGTGCAAGATAGCAATTTTGTTTTTTTTTGAGATAGCAACTCTTTGCTTCTCAAGATAGACAAGTTAGTGATGTTCAAGATAGCAAGCTCTTTCTTCTCTTTTGAGAAGTGCCATTATTTTTGCTTCCTTTGCAAAAATGCAAGCTAACAAAATGTTACATTGTTTTACAACATGGAAGCTAACAATTTGAGATGTGCAAGAACCAAGTTTTTTCTTCTCTTTTGAGAAGTACAATTTTTTACTTTTTCTTGAATTGTGCGAGCTAGCATCTTTTGTCTCCCCCTTTGTCATTGTAAAAAAAAAAAGGAAAGACCTTTTATATCAATTTCCAGATTATGACAAAGGTAAGTATCAATCTTATTTGTGCATAATTATATTTTTAAATTAAAATATGCATAATTTCAAAACCTTACATTTCATTTTTCATGCATGATACCGAAAAATCAATCATCATTATGAGCATATCATACATGATATTAAAATTTTTAAGTATTTATCAATATTTTGATCATGATACCAAATATTTATCATTTAGAGCATTCATGATACATTATATGCAATACATCACATACATCATTATAAAAAGCATAAGTATTGCATGCATTCATATTATCACGTGAAGAATATCAAGAAAAACTTGGTGATGAGATATTACTTCATGAATACAATGAATTTTACATAATAAAATTCAAATAATAAACCTTAAAAGATGTCAAATAGCATATCATGGTTTATTAGAATTAGTCTTCTTTTTAGTGAATAGCAAAAAGAATAGTAGGAGAGCAAGATCTCAATTCATGCATATCAAATCTTCAATCATCAAAATCATGATTTATCTAGAAGATTCTCCTCTTTAAATATTCAAAGAGAGATTTTAGGAGATCAAATAATAAAAGATATTTAAATAAAATTTGAAGTCATGAATTTTGAAAAAGATATTCTCTTTAGTAAATCGTAAAAGGAAATGTAGGAGAAAAATATTTCAATTCATGCATATAAAATTCTCAATTCATTATGAATCATAAAAAAATTGTGGTTCCGAAAAATAATGATTCATTTAGGAAAATTTTCTCTTTAGTAGACGACAAGAAGAAATATAGCAATGATACCAATCATGATTAAGATGAAATATAGCAATGTGATAAGACCCTAAAGTCTTATCGTAGGCTCTGATACCAAATAATAAGACCCTAAAGTCTTATCGTAGGCTCTGATACCAAATGATAAGATCCTAAAGGTCTTATCGTAGGCTCTGATACCAAATGATAAGACCCTAAAGTCTTATCGTGGAAGAAAGGGGAGAAATGGGGAAGATAATGATCGCTTCGAGGGGATCGGCCTTCTTGATCACTTCAAGGGGATCGGCCCTCCTTGATTGCTTCAAGGGGATCGGCCCTCCTTGATCGCTTCGAGGGGATCGGCCTCCTAGGGTTGTCAAAAGACAGAATAGTATTTTTCATAGATTATTGAAAAGAAGCAGTTACATCCCTATTTATAGAGTTCCATCCAGAGTCCATCAGGACTTGAACTCTAATAATAAATAAATATTAAATAAACCTCTACTTGACTCTAACTGAACCAAACTGATTCAATAAACAACTGGACTAAATAGACTCAATAAACATTATTCAAAAGCTCAGAAAAAGGTTCCTAACAGTTCCTCCCTCTTCAAATCAGTCTTGTCCTCAAGGCTGAGCAGCATCAATCTCGGGGAGCTTCTCTTTCAGCACTTTAGCCATAGACTATCTACAACGCATCACAACTTGTTGATCAAGTAAGTATGGTCTCCACTTTTTGAGAGTGTAAGTAACAGGTCGATCTTTCAGTGTAGTAATCGTTGCATGAAACTTCTAGCCCCGTATAATCAATTTTATCTTTGAACCTTTGCTATCACAAGTGAAAATCCGTCCATCAATGATCTTTACTTCGAATCTATCATAGTCTTCAATGTGGTGGGCCAATCGGTGAACAATCTCACTGTCCATAGAATTGTTAGTGCTACTAGTATCAATCAAAACTATAATAGGCTGATGCTCTAGAGTTCCGGCAACTTCCATAGTTTGTGGGTTAGAGTAGTCGGCTAATATATGCATTGTATGTATGGTAGGTTCAACGTCTTCATTAGAATTTATACCTTCATGATCGGAGTTCAACTCTTCTGCTTTTGGTTCCTCTCCAATTGGCTCAATCAACATATGCTGCCCTTGTTTACATTGGTGCTCCATACTCCACTTTTCATCATAGTATAAACCCTTTGCTGAATTTTTCTTGAGTTCTTCTTGGGTTAGTCCTCGGATGTCAAGGCTTTGGTTGGGAATAGATATGGTGGGTGGCATATTGATCATCTGGTGGTTGTCACTTCTATTTCCATGATTTTCCCTGTTGATTTTTTTCTCATGTAGATGTGCGAATGAGATCGCAGCTATCATAGTGCGAGGTGGACGAGCCTTAACTTCACACCGGATCTCTGGAATAAGACCTTCAATAAATGTATCCAGAAGTTGTTGTTCCGACCAATCTCTAGCTTGATTTGATAATCTTTCAAACCTACTCTGATATTCCAACACTGTAGAAGTCTGACAAATTTTTGAGAGCTATCCATCCACCTTTATGTATGAGTAGATTGTGTCACAATCTTGGGGCCCTTTTCTAGTATTTCCAGATCTATGCAATGTAGAACTTGAGCTCCCACCTTGTTGAAATTTACTAAAGCTCCCCAGTAAGTCCTTTTTGAAATCATTAAGTACTTCTTGTAACCGATTCTCAATTCTAATTTCTAATGCTTCCATTTGTGCTTTCACTGAGTTGTCGGTGGCCATTTCGTAAGACTGCAAATCTGTAATCTCAACTCCTATTTTTGGTGTTGTCAAGGGCATTAATCAATACCCTACTTGGTGCTGTTGTTGTGATGCAATCGATGGTAGCACTATTGGAATGAAGGGTTGCTGCGAGGATATGGGGATGTAGCTGTGTTCACTGCGTGGGAGGCAACAATGCTTGCTGTGGTCGCTGCGTGGATGGATCGCTACTGCTGAGGGCTGGGAGGCAGCGATGGTAGTGCGGCTAGGGGCAGCGTCGCCAAGGGCCTATCACTGCGGTGGTTGCGACGGTGCGGATGGAAGGCAGCGTTGCTCTATCTCTACCGCACTATAGAAGGAGGCGCTGGTGATGCCGAGGAATCACGTGCGGTTGAGGATGTGACGGTGCCATTGTAGCAGCCGAGGTTAAGAAGATGAGTTGGTACGTGCGTCGCCGAGGTTGAAGCGGCCGCACAAGAGCTTGCTGCGTGTGATGTTGGAGGGCAGCTGCGGTGGCGTTGCCGAAGTTGAGGATGCAGTGGAAAATAGGAATCGACGGTGGCAGGCTGGGCGGCAAGCGGCGTCGTCGCTGGCTGGGCAGTAGCGGCGACGGTGGTGGCAACCGACGTTCGCAGCAACAAGAGGACCGATGACTGCTTTACAGCAGCAAGAGGATTGCTCTGTTTCGGTCACCAAGGGGCAGAGCAAGGGGGAGTGGCAGCGGTCATTCTCGCCCGAGCCAAGGGGGAGCGGCGGTTGGGAGGCGAGCGACGATCGCCTCACGGTGGCTGGTAGCGGGGGTGGGTTGGTTGGAAGGTGACGATGCTCGAGGCACGGCTACGATCGATGAGGGGCTGCGGCAATAGAGGAAGCTTTATTTCTACAACCGCTGCAACGAGGGGCTGCGGAAACCGACGGCTGCGGCTGCGACCCAGGGGGGGGGCTTGGTTAGGGTTGCCTTGCAGCGGTTGTGATCGAGCGATCGGGAAGCAGTGGCAGCGGTGGAGAAAAAGGCAGCGAGCATCGTCGCTGGCTAGGAAGTTGCTATGCTGGAGATGGAAAACAGGGTGCTCTGTTTCTATCGCACCACAGCCGGAGCCATTGGCGATACTGGCAACAACGGTGCGGCGGTGAAGAAGAAGGCATCTGTTGAATCTCGGATTTTGATGATGAAGTCAATTGTCATTTGTTGTCTAATCTATGTGTTGTGATAAGTGTGCAGGATTAACTACGATGAAAGTTAGACATGCAGCAGGAGTTGCGCCGGAGTAGACAATGATCACGTTGGGAGTTCGAGAGTTCGACGGAAGTTCGGACAGTCGTCGGAGGTTCTGCGGGAACAAATCCGAGAAGTCCATAAGCTTGCCAAAGAAACTCGTCGGAACTCGCCAAGTGGATCGTTGCAAGTCCAGGAGTTTGCCGGAAGTCCGCAGGAGCATCACCGAGGGTTCATCGGATGATCGACGGAAGTTCACCGGAAACTCGCCGGAAGAAGCGATTGACACACCGGAGCAAGCTGCAGAAATTGTCTTAGGATTTATCGTAGTTAGCATAATGATTAAGTTGGAAATGGGAGGTGATCCCATTAGCTTAATCTTGGGGCAATTAGGCCCCTGAAAAACCCAAATTGGGCCGAATGGATCTACCCATTCGGACCCTGATTGCTGTGGGAGGTGCAACCACCCAAACCAGGAGGTAGCACCGCCTGGGCTAAGTCTCCTAGGGAGACTGGGCGGTGCAACCGCCCCAGCCAGGAGGTGGCACCGCCTGGGCTTAGTCTCCGAGCGAGACTGGGCAGTGCAACCTCCCTTGACAAGAGGCAGCACCGCCTGAGCTCGGTCTTCGAGCTCTGGCAAGCGGTGCAACCGCCCTAGTCAGGAGGTGCAACCGCCTGAGCTCGGTCTTCGAGCTCTGGCAGAGAGGTGCAACCGCCCCTGACAGAGGTGGCACCGCCTAGAGGCTCAGTCTTCGAGCTCTGTCAGGCGGTGCAACCGCCCCAGTCAGGAGGTGCAACCGCCTGATCCCGGAATTCTGGGAATTGACAGTTTTGAGCTCCAAATTTGAACTGGGTTGGGGCCTATAAATACCCCACCCATTCAGCACTGAAAGAGCATAACTCACAGTCGAAATCTTGATCTTTTTCTGTGATTCTTAGAGCTTAAAATTATTGTAAAGGCCAAAAGTTCTCCTCCCTCTGTTCTTCAAAGTTTTGAGTTGTAAAGAGAGGAGAGAAAATTTCTGTAAGGGTTTCTCCTAAGCCCGTCAAAAGGAGTGAAATTGTAAAAGGGTGGTTGGCCTTCGCCTATTGAAGGAAGGCCTCTAGTTGATGTCGATGACCTCGTCGGTGGAGGAAGCCAAAAGTGGAGTAGGTCAGTGCTGAAAGGGTGGGGTATTTATAGGCCCCAACCCAGTTTGAATTTGGAGCTCAAAACTGTCAATTTTCGAAATTTCGGGATCTGGCGGTTGCACCGCCTAACTGAGGCGGTTGCACTGTCTGGTAGAGCTCGAAGACTGAGCCTCTGGACGGTGCCACCTCCTATCAGGGGCGGATGCACCTCCTGCCAGAGCTCAAAGACCAAGCTCAGGCGGTGCCACCGCCTGACTAAGGCGGTTGCACCTCCTGCCAGAGCTCGAAGACCGAGCTCAGGCAGTGCCACCTCCTATCAAGGGCGGTTGCACCGCCCAATCTCGCTCGGAGACTAAGCCCAGGTGGTGCCACCGCCTGGCTTGGGCGGTTCAACCGCCTAGCAGAAATCAGGGTCCGAATGGGTTGATCCATTCAGCCCAATTTGGGTTTTTCAAGGGCCCAATTGCCCCAAGATTAAGTTAATGGGATCACTTCCCATTTCTAACTTAATCATTATGCTAACTACGATATTTCCTAAGACATTTACTGCAACTTGCTCCGGTGCGTTAATCGCTTCTTCCGGCGAGCTTTCGGCGAACTTCCGTCGATCATCCGATGAACCCTCGGTGATGCTCCTATGGACTTCCGGCAAACTCCTGGACTTTCGACGATCCACTTGGCGAGTTCCGACGAGCTTCTTTGGCAAGCTCATGGACTTCTCGGATTTGTTCCCGTAGAACCTCCGACGACTGTCCGAACTTCCGTCGAACTCTCGAACTCCCAACGTGATCATTGTCTTGATTCCGGTGCAACTCCTGCTGCATGTCTTTCTTCCATCGTAGTTAATCCTGCACACTTAAAACAAAACTTCGATCGAGACAATTAATCCTAAGCAATTAACCAAGTTGTCCGGCATGTCATTGGTCCCTCGACGCTTCGTCCGATTCTTCGGCGCATCATCCTCTCCTACAGCCTATTGCCCAATCGGCTAGTTGACTCCGCAACTCCGATTTCCTTGGCACAATACCCGCTCTTCTTGGCCCGATGCCCGAGTCCATGGCCCGAAGCCTTCTGTCGATACGTCGACCGAGCCACCGGCCCGTCGTCCAATCTTCTGACATGTTCCTCTTGCACAACATGATTTTCCTGCTTTAATTGTCTCATCCTGATCAAAGCATCCTACGTCACTCAAAACGTAGATTAAATCATAAACATATATCAAGTAGTTTCATCATCAAAATACGAGATTCAACACCGATAAGTTCTTTAAGTGGAAAAATATTTAAATCTTTTGTTTCTTGCAAAGCTGTTACTTTTGAATCCCACTTCTTGGAAAGAGAATGCAAAATCTTGTTCACAAGTTCAAAGTTCGAAAAACCTTTACCAAGTGCTTTTAAACTATTGACGACATCCGTAAAACAGGTGTACATGTCTCTAATAGTCTCTCTTGGTTCTATATAAAACATCTCAAAATCATGCATCAAAAAATTTACTTTAGAATTTTTTACACTACTTATGTCTTCGTGTGTGATTTCAAGAGTGCACCAAATATCGAAAACCGTTTTGCACAAAGAAACCCAATTAAATTCGTTTTTGTCTAAGGGACAAAATAAGGCATTCATAGCCTTTGCAGTTAGAGAAAACGTGTTCTTCTCCGAATCATTCCAATGGTTCATTGGAAGAGAAGACATTTCAAATCTGTTTTCGACTATGTGCCATAAATTCAAATCCAAAGAAAGTAAGAAAACTCTCATTCGAGTTTTCTAATAAGTGTAGTCCATCCCATTGAAAAAGGGAGGACGAATGAGTGAGTATCCCTCTTGAAAGTCGAAATGAGCCATTTCTCTTGGGTGTTAAACCAATTGAGAAATAACGAGGCTCTGATACCAATTGTTAGGATCAAGAACACTAGGGGGGGGTGAATTAGTGCAGCGGAAAACTTTCATCGGTTAAAAAGGCTTTCGTACAAAAATCATTTCGGAAAGAACTTTAACTTGAGAGCAAATGGAAGTATAGATGATGTAAAGCAACGGAGGCAGTTTGTAGTTAAGATAAAGAGTAGAATGTAAATGTAAACCGAGATTTAGAGTGGTTCGGTCAATCTTGACCTACATCCACTTTTGGCTTCCTCCGACGACGAGGTCACCGGCGTCCACTAGAGGCCTTTCTTCAATAGGCAAAGGCCAATCACATTTTACACCCCTCTTCTCCTTTTTCCGAGTTTAGGAGATAACCCTTACATCACTCACTCTCCTCTCTAAATAGGATTCTAAGTTTAAAGCTAGAGGAGGGATTACACTTATGATCGTAGCAGCATTTTCCTTCTTTTAATCTCTCTGTGCTTGTGTGCTTTAACCAGGGATGACATTTAAACTTGGAGCCTAAAAAACATCTCATCTTGGGTTCCCTGGGCATGGGCGGTACCACCGCCTGCATTGTGTCACGGACTTAGCTGGTTTTGCCTAAGTCGTGCGGCACCCTTGCGTGTCCGTCCGCAAAGGTCAACCTCCCCGAAGCCTCCCATTGTCCCTTAGGACCAACAAAAGAGAGAACGGGTTAGAGAGAACACCTCATTCGGGATCCACAAGCAAACATTTTCGAAAATACTTCATAGACAATGCAAATTACAAACAGACTTTATAAGCTCTGAATAGTTGCACAACAAAGGGTAAAATGATCCATTATAGACCGAGAATCTCTCACACGTGTCCACAGGATACAACCTTTATTTACAAGCCTAAAGCAGCTACTAACCTAACTAAAATGGGACTATTAAACCTTCGGCCGTCCCTCTACATGCTATACAAAGCATGAACATATCAAAAGACACGAACATACATAAGCATTACATCAAACATCCTGTTTAGAAGTTTGTCCGTGACATTCTCCCCCACTTATTCCTTCGACGTCCTCGTCAAAGCCTTTGTGAACACTACAACTCCTCGCCTTTGTTGAGTCTTAAATCTTCTGCTCCAGCTACAATGTGCCTCTTGGTTCCCAACTGCTCTCCGCTTCTGTTTTTGAGTAGTCGAACCTTTGATCCGCCATGCTGCTTCAACTCGCCAATGACTTTGACTCTAGTGTGGGGTTGGCTGAGTTGTGTTGATCCCTATTGGTTCCTACAGATCCTCTAGATGAAGGAAAAGACCATCCTTACTGCGCTAGTCTCTCAAATGCCTCATACTGCTTGAACTGGGTGAATGCTTGTTGGAGCTTTAACGAGCATCGTCTCGCAAACTTCTGAAGTTTTGGGTCCTTCCTCCATAAAATTTGCCCATTGACTCTTTTTTCACTTAGTTGTCAAATCCAAGTAGGTTCGCATCACTTCCACTTTCGATTGGTATTTCGTTGGGAAATGAAGCGGACAATCTACTCTTAGTAACACTGATCACCGTTGGTAAGGATTTGACCACTATTGTCTTCCATTATCTTCGAAGGGTCTTTGAACATATGCAGAGCTTCTCTGCTAGATAGATAAGAGAATTGGGGTACTCGGTTTCGCCCATTCTCTTAAGAGTTGAGAAGACAAAGGTTACTTGACTTCGCCCGCCTCCTTGAGGTTGTACTCCATGCATCGAGCTGGTTACTGGCCTTCGCCTCCTCTTTGCTCACACTTCTGAAGCACTTGAAGTGTTTGCACTCCTTGCGTTGAGTTAGCTACTGTGATTCACCTTCTCAATGCCATCGAACTTCTGGAATGCAGGAAGTTTTCACCCTAACTTGGAGTAATTCTCTAATAGATGTGGTCGCCTATGGGATTGTACCGTCTTCTCCATCAACCCTGCCGCCTACTCCCCTGAGTAGCGAAGGTACAGCACCACATACTGCCTGCTTCATTCCTTGGTCGTGCACTCTTGCATGACCTGAAGTCCTTCACTTTCGGCTATCTTGATGAGAAACTCATTGACACTGGTCTTATGAAGTTCCTTGGCCTCTGCCCTTCAGCCTTGTCTCGGTACTAAGAGTTTGCCTCTGTATGCTCCACCTCCTCGACCCCTTTCACGACCAAGCGCTCTCCCTCCATGAGAGCAAGGGATCAATGACTTTCACGGAAGTCCCACCTCTGCAATACCATGGCGCTGCCATGCCCATGGCCCTACTATCCGTCGCCTCGCATCTGCATCCCTTTTCTTCACGATCAGTAGATATGTCTTCGTGGCACTCCTCTAAGTCTAGCTCAATTCTAATTGATGCTTGGTTTTAGGTAGCTAAGTCCCTATGGACTCGTCGTCGCTTCCTCGCCCCTTTCGACCCCCTGTTTCAACACTTATGTGTTCTCCAAGCAGTCCGTTTGGTCGATGGAAAGACAGACTGCAACTTGTTGGGAAATCATGAGGGCGACATCACATGCGCAGCGGAAGAACAAGAAAACAAAATCCCCGATTCCCAAAGAGATGTTTGTCGTCGTGCGAAGATTGGTACGCAAAAATCCACGAAACATGAAACTGCGTATAGAGTAGATTGTGTTACCTAGGGAGATCATATATCCTTGTTTCCTTGTAGATCCTTAGGAGAGGGTGAAGGAGGTCAAGCGTTATCCTCTCTAGCGGTGATCCACACAGCAGGGTTGCGACGACGCTCCTCAAGACTCCAGGCCTGCTCTGAGGTGGAGAGGAAGAGGAGAATAGGAAAGGCAAGCAAAGGCTCTAGCCTATGAGGCTCTAAATCCCTCCTATTTATAGAGGTCCCCTGTCAAACCCTAATGGGTCCTCCCCTAGTGGGTATTGGATCTGCATCCAATAAGACAAGGGCTCCGTCGGATATCTCATATCCGAACCTCTACTCATCGCAATACCTACCATATGTGTGTGACCCTCTAGGCCCAATATCGAGCTGGCCGTGAGTCATACCCGTCAGAACTCCTTCTAACTCAGTGAATTATTATCTCTGTAATAATTCACTTGACTCATCGACTACGGACGTACTAGGCCACTACGCCGTAGTCCCCAGACGATACAGGGGAATCTAATCCATGTACTAGGACCTGTCTGTCCTCAGTTACCGTGTACCTATAGTCCCTCATCCATCTAATATCCCAGAGATCGTATATCGAGCATGGTGCTGTCAGACCCATACGGTTTCTACTCGAGTCTCGCTCTAATCGGATTCTCCCAGAGAACTCTTTCTCTCTCAACCCGAATGACACTGGCCAGAGATTTGTCTGAGCAAGAACACATGGGATATTCCTCTCATGATGTCGAGAGTGGATGATCCTCTATCGATACTCAATAGCCCTCGTAAGGTCGACTACTACTCCCAATGACCAGCTGTACTAGATCTGGGACAGCCAAACCTATAAGTCTGGTATCAAAGAGTGGAGCACTCATACAGGACATCCTTGGTGTCTCAAGTCTAAGGACCAGATACACCACTAGGACTACGGAATCGCTGTTTGACAACAAGGCATCATCAACCATCCAGCATTCCATAAGCGGATCAATTAGTGAACTCATTCTCCAATGAGCACCTGTACTGTATCCCTAGTGTCCCTACACGAGCAGCTATGAGACCAGCTGCATCCATCATATGGATGGGTATACAGCACACCAGTCTATCCGGTTATCACGATGTCCCTCTCGAGTAACCTATGACTGCGATTATTTAGGATATGTGTTTAAAGGTGAATCGATCTCATTATCGTGATCTCATCACGATCCGATTCCCATTGCACAAATCCAAGGACATCACAATATATATATGCACATATGCAATAGTTATAAAGTGATATACGCCAAAATATAATAAGCAAAAAGATTCTGTATCAAGTCACACCTGCCATCACTCACGTGATTGGCTTGCTGGGCACCTATGACTAGCAATCTCCCACTTGACCTAAAGCCAATCACCTATGTGTCTGATACCCATCAGACCCCTGTGATGCTCAAAGACAATCTGAGATAACGGCTTTGTCAGTGGATCTGTAATGTTATCTTCGGATGGAACTCTTTCCACCGCTATATCTCCTCGGGTTACGATCTCTCTGATAAGTTGGAACCTCCTCAGAACACTTCTGATGAGACCCGGGTTCCCTTATTTGAGTAATCGCCCTGTTGTTGTCGCAATATAAGGAGATCGGCTCCTCGCTACCCAGCACGACCCCCAAATCTATGATGAACTTATTCACCCAGACTCCCTCCTTTGCTGCATCTGATGCAGCAATATACTCCGCCTCTGTGGTCGAGTCAGCAGTAGTATCTTGCTTGGAACTCTTCCAACATACTGCTCCTCCATTCAAGGTGTACATATACCTTGAATTCGACTTGCTATCATCAACATCGGACTGAAAACTTGAGTCTGTGTAGCCTTCAACCTTAAGGCTATTACCTCCATAGTAAAAGATCCTTAGTCCTTCTTAAGTACTTAAGGATACACTTTACTGCTTTCCAGTGCTCCAAGCCTGGATCCACCTGATACCTGCTCGTGACACTCAGAGCATGCGCTATATCAGGCCTAGTACATAGCATGGCATACATGATAGACCCTATTGTTGAGGCATAAGGTATCATATTCATGTTCGCCCTTTCTTCTGGAGTCTTTAGGGACATACTCGTAGAAAGCGATATCCCATGTCTCATCGGTATGAGACCTCTCTTGGAATTTTCCATGCCAAACCTTTTGACAATGGTTTCTATGTACCTGGACTGGGACAAGCCAAGCATCCTCTTGGATCTATCTCTATAGATTCTAATCCCCAAGATATAGGATGCTTCCCCTAAGTCCTTCATGGAGAAGTGTCTAGATAACCAAGCCTTTACTGTGGATAGCATTCCTACGTCATTCCCAATGATGAGGATGCCATCCACATATAACACCAAAAAGGTGATAGCGCTCCCACTTACCTTCCTGTACACACAAGGCTTATCTTCGTTCATAACGAAGTCATAAGATCTGATTGCCTCATCAAATCTTATGGTCCAACTTCGGGAAGCTTGCTTTAGTCCATAAATGGATCTAAGCAACCTACACACCTTATCTGGGTAGTTCTTGGACATGAATCCCTTAGGTTGCATCATATACACCTCCTCCTCGAGGTTCCCATTGAGGAATGCGGTTTTCACATCCATCTGCCAAATCTCATAATCATAGTGTGCTGCAATAGCCAATAGAATTCTGATGGATTTTAACATTGCTACGGGTGAGAAGGTTTCGTCGTAATCAACACCTTGCCTTTGACGATACCCCTTAGCCACTAGCCTTGCTTTATAAGTCTCTACCTTTCCATCTACTCCGATCTTTTTCTTAAAGATCCACTTGCAACCGATGGGTACAATACCTTTGGGTGCATCAACTAGGTTCCAAACCTTATTGGAGTACATAGAATCCATCTCAGAATTCATGGCTTCTTGCCACTTCCCGGAGTCTATACTCATAATAGCCTCCTCGTAGGTCTGAGGATCAATATCCTCAACATCCTCTCCTCTAATATGTCCCACATATCTCTCAGGAGGATGTGATATCAGACCTGCGTAAAGTTGAAACTTGTGTATTAGGTACCTGAACAGACTTGGGCTGTAGAGTGGTGCTTGAGCTTGGTTCTCTCAACCTTGCCTTTGGTAAAATTATTTAAAATAAGAAAGGAACTAAGCCTTTCATACCAAGCTCTAGGAGCTTATTTCAAGCCATAGAGAGCCTTAGTCAATTTGAATACATGATTAGGAAGAAGAGAATTTTCAAATCCGAGAGGTTGTTCGACATATACTTCTTCGGAAATAAAACCATTCAAGAAAGCACTTTTGACATCCATTTGAAATAGTTTAAAATTATTACTACTAGCATAGGCAAGGAGCATCCTTATGGCTTCTAATCAAGCCACGGGAGCGAAGGTTTCTTCGTAATCGATACCTTCTTCTTGGTTGAAACCTTTGGCCACTAATCTAGCCTTGTTTCTAACCACGATACCATTTTCGTCTTGCTTGTTTCTAAAAGACCCATTTAGTACCAATGACTAAATGGTCACTAGGTCTAGGAACAAGCTTCCATACCTTATTCCTCTCAAATTGATTCAATTCCTCTTGCATTGCAATAACCCAAAAATCATCTTTTATGGCGTCGTCAATGCATTTATGTTCGATTTGAGAAAGGAAGGCGACGTTAGCACAAAATTCTTGAAAGAGGAACGAGTTTGAACCCCTTTTGATGTATCTCCTATAATTAGCTCCTTTGGATGAGCATCTATATACTCCATTCCTTGCGTAAGGAAATTTCGAAAGAAGGTGCATCCAAGTTGCTATTTTGAGGAGGGGGTTCATTTAAATTCAAATTATCAAAACCAAGATCATCATCAAAATTATTTTTCTTTAAATTAAAAATTTCATTAAAAACTACATGAATAGACTCTTCTATTACTAAGGTTCTTTTGTTAAAAACCCGAAAAGCCTTAGAAACGGAAGAGTAACCAAGAAAGATGCCTTCATCGGATTTCGCATCAAATTTTCCTAAGGCATCCCTTTCATTCAAAATAAAGCATTTACAACCGAAAACTTTAAAATAGAAAATATTTGTTTTTTTTGTTATTCCATAATTCATAGGGAGTTTTTGATAGGGATGGTCTTATTAGGACCCTATTCATGAAGTAACAAGTCGTATTTACGACTTCGGCCCAAAAATACTTGGTTAGACTATGTTCATTTAACATCGTTCTTGCCATTTCTTGTAAGTTTCTATTTTTTCTTTCAACTACTCCATTTTGTTGGAGATTCCTCGGAGTGGAGAAGTTGTGATTGTATCCATTAACTTCACAAAAAATTTGAAAGTCACGGTTTTGAAATTCGCCACCGTGATCACTCCGAATTGATGAAATCAGGAAACCTTTTTTATTTTGAGTGAGTTTACAAAATTTAGAGAAACACTTGAAGCAATCACTTTTGTGAGCTAAGAAATAGGTCCAAGTGTTTCTAGTATAGTCATCCATAATTACAAACGCATATTTACTTCCTCCTAGACTTGTCATGTCAATTGGTCCAAATAAGTCCAAATGAATCAATTGTAATGGTCTAGTGGTGCTAATTTGAGTTTTTGGTTTGAAACTAGTTTTTATTTGTTTACCTAGTTGACATGCATCGCATACTTTGTCCTTAATAAACTTTATATTTGGAATTTCTCGCACTAATTCACTAGATGAGATCTTAGATATTAGTTTCATGCTTTGCATGGCCTAGTCTCCTATGCCAAAGCCAAGCATCATCATTTAAAGCGGAGAAGCACATTTCATTACTTAGTTCATCAAGGTTGATGGTGTAGACATTATTTTGTTTTAATGCAATCATAGTTATGTTATGGTTTGGTTTTTCAATAATACACACATTTTATTCAAATCAAACGATATAACATTTATCGTATAATTGACTAACACTCAAGAGATTATGTTTCAATCCATCAACTAGTAAGACATCTTCAATAGAAAATTTTAATTTGTTACCTATGGTTCCCTTGCCAATGATTTTGCCTTGGTTGTTGTCTCCGAAGGTGACGTACCCTTCTTCTTTGCTAGTGAGCATAGAGAAATGAGATGGATCTCCAGTCATATATCTTGAGCATCCACTATCTAGATACCATCTCTTGCTCCTAGCTTGTGATGGTGTATGTTTCTACAAGAAGGGATTATTTTTAGGTACCCATTTTCTTTTGGGTGCCATAAAAACTGATTTAACTTGTTCATCATATTGCATAGAATTGATCATGGTTCCTTTAGGAACCCAAATTAGTTTGTTCGGACTAATTTTCTTGAATGAACATTTATAAGTTTTATGTCCATATTTACAACAAAAGTTGTAATTGCTTTGGTGCCGAACATATATGATGGGACCTTTAATGAAGGTGGTTGGATTTTGGTGAGGACTTCTCACAAATCCGATTCCACTTCTTTTAGGAACGTGACCCTTATTTGTAAGGATCATGTTCAAAGATTTGCTACCAACCTCGAATTTCTTCAAGGTGTCCTTAAGTAGCAAGTTCTCCTTTTGGAGAGATTCTAGATCATGGCATTTTATACATGGAGCTAAACTATCATGATATTCTGTTTTTAATTTATCGATATCACAAGTGAGACTATCATGCTCCTTTTTTAGCAATTTGTATTTTCTACTAATTGTTTTACATTCATCAAATAACTCATGGAAAGCATTTAATAATTCATGATAAGGTCAATCTGCATCAATCAAATTTGTTACCTCTTCTGCGATGGCCATTAGAGCGTAATGAGCAACTTGCTCGGTGTTGGACTCCTCTTCTTCGGACGCGCTTGAATCATCCCACGTTGCCTTGAGCGCCTTCTTCTTTGATGTTCTCTTTTTGGCTTGAGGACAATCGTTCTTATAGTGTCCCGGTTTTTTGCACTCATAGCAAATCACTTGGTCCTTCTTGTGTTCGAATTTATTTTTTGTATTATTTTTAAATTTGTTCTTTCTTAAATATTTTTTAAATTTTTGAGTCAAAAGTGCAATGTCATTGTCACTGTCCTCATCACTTGATGTTCCTTTCAAGTGGTCTTCTTGTGATGTGAGTGTCATATCCTTCCTGTTCTTTGGAAGGGGGTTCTCGAGCTCGTCATGAGCTTGACATGTCATTTCGTAGGTCATTAGAGACCCAATAAGTTCTTCAAGAGGGAATGTTTTAAGGTCTTTAGCCTCTTGAATTGCCGTAACTTTTGGATCCCAACTTTTAGGGAGGGATCTTAAGATTTTAGTTACTAGTTCAAAGTTAGTAAAATCTTTACCAAGAGCTTTGAGTCCATTGATGACATCCGTGAACCAGGTGTACATGTCTCCGATGGACTCACTTGGTTTCATTCGGAAATGTTCGTAAGAGTGCACAAGGATGTTGATTTTAGACTCTTTCACTCGGCTAGTGCCTTCATGAGTGACCTCAAGAGTTCTCCAAATATCAAAAGCCGAATCACAAATTGAAACACGATTAAATTCATTTTTGTCTAGTGCACAAAACAAGGCATTCATAGCCTTTGCGTTTAAAGCAAAAACCTTCTTCTCCGATTCATTCCATTCGCTCATCGGAAGAGAAGATTTTTGAAATCTATTTTCAACAATAGTCCAAAGCTCGAAATCCATAGAAATGAGGAAGATCCTCATACGAGTCTTCCAATAAGTATAATCCGACCCATTAAACAAGGGTGGACGTGTGATAGAATGACCCTCATGTATGCCAGAGTAAGCCATCTCTCTTGGGTATCAAACCAAATTTGAGAGTGAGCCTAGCTCTGATACCAATTGTTAGGATCGGAGCGGCACTAAGAGGGGGGGTGAATTAGTGCAGCGGTAAAGTGCGATAAACTTTTGACGATTTAAACACTTTCGGAAACTTCATATGATAAAAGCAACATTTTCATTTGAAACCGTTTCGATTGCGTTTTAACTTGAAGGGATAAGTAAGACAGAGACAAAGAAGTAGAGTATTAAAGTGCAAATGGTTTTGCAGTAATATAAATGACAATAAGTAAATGCAAACCAGAGATCTCACCGATTTTACAGTGGTTCGGTCAAATGACCTACATCCACTTGCGAGGCCCCTCTTCGATGAGGCTCCCACCTTCCACTAGCAAATCTCTTGAAGGGGAAGGGTAAATACCCCTCTTACAACTTTTTACAAGCGGTTCACTCTCTTACAGATTTTCAGCAAGAAAGAAGGAGGTGAACACTAGCAAATTGAAAACAAGACTAGCAAAGACTTTTCTAAGACCTTTCTCTCAATCAATTGCTTCTCAAAAGGTTGTAATCTCAGCTGAGATTTGAGGGGTATTTATAGGCCTCAAGAGGATTCAAATTTGGGCTCCAAAATTTGAATCTTCTTTGGTTCCCGATGTTGGCGGTGCCACCGCCTGTCAATGGCGGTGCCACCGCCTGTTAGTTTCTGACACTAACAGTGGACTGGCGGTGCCACCGCCCAGCCCAAGCGGTGCCACCGCCTGGCTCTCGGGTGCTGGGCGGTGCAACCACCCAGTCTGGTGGTGCCACCGCCAGACCCTTCGGTTCACTGGTTGGGCTTCAAATTTAGCCCAAACCAAGACTAATTTTGGGCCTAGTTGGCCCCTAACCAGGATATAGGATTATCTCTTAATCCTAATCCTAATTACAAGTGAACTACATAACAAAAATCATCCTAATCAAGTTTTCAACCGCGAACGTCGAGTCTTGTTCCGACGAGCATTCCGACGAACTTCTTCCGACGGACTCCCAACAAGCTCCCGATCTTGTGATGACTTTAAAGAGTAGCCGAGCCTTCTTAGTGATCTCCATGAACCTCCGACGATCTCTTCGGTGAACTTCCGAAAATTCCGACAGGTTCCCGATTTCTTCTCGGTTGGTTCCGGCAGCATCTCCGATGATTCTTCGGACTCTTAAACGTCCATCGAACTTGACTCCGGTATTCTTGCTTTGTGTTTTCTGGTTATCGTAGTTAATCCTGCACATTTAACTCAATAATATAGATTAGATCAATTAACCCATCAATTGATTTTGTCATCAAAATCCGAGATTCAACAAGTTAAACCCAAGGTTCATTGAACTGTTGAGATCCTTGAAAGAATTGGCTCTGTCATTTATAAGATTGCCTTGCCACCATCGATGTGTCATATCCATGATATATTTCATGTGTCAATGCTCAGAAAGTATATACCTGATCCCTCTCATGTCATTAAGTATGAGCCGCTTATGATTGAGAAAGACTTGTTTTATAAGGAAGAGCCCATTCAGATTATTGATAAAAAGAAGAAGATCTCAAGTAATTGAATCATTACTTTGGTTAAAGTAATTTGGAAGCATAATCCTACAAATGAAACGACCTGGGAGCTAGAGGAAGAAATGAAGAAAGCTTATCCTCATCTTTTCGCCGAACGAGATATGTCAAATTTAGAGGTCTAAATTTTCTTTTAAGGAGGGGAGAGTGTAATATCCCTCATTTTTAAAAATTTATAAGGACTTATTTATAAATATGAGGATTTTTTTTATAATTCTTTAGCACTAAATATTTTTTTATATATATTGAAAGTATTGTGAGGGACCAAAATATGAATCTCATTAATTGGAGGTGATTTGTGAAAGATTCACACTAAGAAAAAATAAATAAAATAAAATAAATTGGAGGACATGTGTCATTAGCAAGGATGAGTCACTTACATTTATTCTAAAGATGACACCTAAACCTCCATGCATGCTTGCCACCTCACTATTTTAGCATGAGCTAAACCTAAGTTGTTGAATCTCGGATTTTGATGATATAATCAATTGGTGGGTTAATTGATCTAATCCATATTATTGAGTTAAGTGTGCAGGATTAACTACGATAACCAGAAAACATAAAGCAAGGATACCGAAGTCGAGCTCGATGGACGTTTAAGAGACCGAAGAATCATCTTTTAAGGCTTCGTCAATGCATTTAGGTTCAATTTGAGAAAGGAAAGCGACGTTAGCACAGAAATTTTTGAAAGAAGAACGAGTTTGAACCCCTTTTGATATATCTCCTATAATTTTCTCTTTTGGATGAGCATCTACATACTTTCATTCTTTTGGTAAAGAAATTTCGGAAGAAGATGCATTCAAATGACTATTTTGAGGAGAGGGTTCATTTAAATTCAAATTATCAAAACCAAGATCATCATCAAAATCATTTTTCTTTAAATCGGAAATTTCATTAAAAACTACATGAATAGACTCTTCTATTACTAAGGTTCTTTTATTAAAAATCCGAAAAGCCTTAGAAACGGAAGAGTAGCCAAGAAAGATGCCTTCATCGGATTTAGCATCAAATTTACCTAAGGCATCCTTTTCATTTAAAATAAAGCATTTACAACTGAAAACTTTAAAATAAGAAATATTTGGTTTTTTGTTATTCCATAATTCATAGGGAGTTTTTGATAGAGATGGTCTTATTAGAACCCTATTCATGATGTAGCAAGCCGTATTTACGGCTTCAGCCCAAAAATATTTGGGTAAACTATGTTCATTTAACATAGTTCTTGCCATTTCTTGTAGGTTTCTATTTTTTCTTTCAACTACACCATTTTGTTGAGGATTTCTTGGAGTTGAGAAGTTGTGATTGTATCCATTAACTTCGCAAAAATTTTGAAAGTCATGGTTTTGAAATTCACCACCGTGATCACTCCGAATTGATGAAATCATGAAGCCTTTTTCGTTTTGAGTGAGTTTACAAAATTTAGAGAAACACTTGAAGCAATCACTTTTGTGAGCTAAGAAATAGGTCCAAGTGTATCTAGAGTAGTCATCCACAATCACAAAAGCATATTTGCTTCCACCTAGACTTGTTGTATCAATTGGTCCAAATAAGTCCAAATGGATCAATTGTAATGGTCTAGTGGTGCTAATTTGATTTTTTGGTTTGAAGCTTGTTTTTATTTGTTTGCCTAGTTGACATGCATCGCATACTTTGTCCTTAATAAACTTTATATTTTGAATTCCTCGTACTAATTCTTGAGATGAGATCTTAGATATTGTTTTCATGCTTGCATGGCCTAATCTCCTATGCCAAAGCCAAGCATCATCATTTACGGCGGAGAAACACATTTCATTACTTCGTTCATCAAGATTAATGGTATAGACATTATTTTTTTTTAAAGCAATCATAGTCATGTTATGATTTGGTTTTTCAATAATGCACATATTTGATTCAAATCTAACGATATAACCTTTATCGCATAGTTGACTAATACTCAAGAGATTATGTTTCAATCCATCAACTAGTAAGACATCATCAATGGAAAAATTAAATTTGTTACCAATAGTTCCCTTGCCAATGATTTTGCCTTTGTTGTTGTCTCCGAAGGTAACGTACCCTTCTTCTTTGCTAGTGAGCATAGAGAAATGAGATGGATCTCCAATCATATGTCTTGAGCATCCACTATCGAGATACCATCTCTTGCTCCTAGCTTATGGGTTTGTCTACAAAAGAGGATGATTTTTAGGTACCCATTTGATTTTGGGTGCCTCAAAAATTGACCCACTAACTTTGTTATTTATTATTGAATTCTTTATAGTTCCTTTAGGAACCCATATTAATTTTTGTGAACTAATTTTCCTAAATGGGCATTTGTAGGCAATATGTCCGGATTTGCAACAAAAGTTGCATTTCATATAAGAGGAAACATGTAATGTAGGTCCTTTTATGAAAGTGGTAGGATTTTGATGTAATCCTTTTACAAATCCAATTCCATTTCTATTTGCGATGTGACCCTTGTGTGCAAGGATCATATCTAATCCTTTGCTACCAACCTTAAACTTGTTTAAGGTTTCCTTAAGAAGCAAATTTTCATTTTTTATTGCTTCTAAGTGCTCACACTTAGAGCATGGAGGAGTTTGAAGATTCTCAAACTTATCTTGTAGCAAAGCATGCTCTTTCTTTAAGATACTTAACTTCTTGCTAACAGTTCTACATTCATCAAATAATTCATGAAAAGCGATAGATAGTTCTTCAAAAGATAAATCTTCATTAAATAAATCACATACCTCTTCTCCTAACGCCATTAGCGCGTAATGAGCAACTTGCTCGGTGTTGGACTCCTCTTCTTCGGATGCGCTTGAATCATCCCACGTTGCCTTGAACGCCTTCTTCTTTGATGTTCTCTTTTTGGCTTGAGGACAATCGTTCTTGTAGTGTCCCGGCTTTTTGCATTCATAGCAAATCACTTGGTCCTTCTTTTGTTCAAATTTATTTTTTGTATTATTTTTAAATTTATTCTTTCTTAAATATTTTTTAAATTTTTGAGTCAAAAGTGCAATGTCATTGTCACTATCCTCATCACTTGATGTTCCTTTCAAGTGGTCTTCTTATGATTTGAGTGCCATATCCTTCCTGTTCTTTGGAAGGGGGTTCTCGAGCTCGTCATGAGCTTGACATGTCATTTCGTAGGTCATTAGAGACCCAATGAGTTCTTCAAGAGGGAATGCTTTAAGGTCTTTGGCCTCTTGAATGGCCGTAACTTTTGGATCCCAACTTTTAGGAAGGGATCTTAAGATTTTAGTTACTAGTTCAAAGTTAGTACAATCTTTACCAAGAGCTTCGAGTCCATTGATGACATCCGTAAACCGGGTGTACATGTCTCCGATGGACTCACTTGGTTTCATTCGGAAAAGTTCGTAAGAGTGCACAAGGATGTTGATTTTGGACTCTTTCACTCGGCTAGTGCCTTCATGAGTGACCTCAAGAGTTCTCCAAATATCAAAAGCCGAATCACACATTGAAACACGATTAAATTCGTTTTTGTCTAGTGCACAAAACAAGGCATTCATAGCCTTTGCATTTAAAGCAAAAACCTTCTTCTCCGATTCATCCCATTCGCTCATCGGAAGAGAAGATTTTTGAAATCCATTCTCAACAATAGACCAAAGCTCAAAGTCCATAGAAATGAGGAAGATCCTCATGCGAGTCTTCCAATATGTGTAATCCGACCCATTAAACAAAGGTGGTCATGCAATAGAATGGCCCTCTTGCATGCCGGAGTAAGCCATCTCTCTTGGGTATTAAACCAAATATGAGAGATAACCTTGCTCTGATACCATTTGTTAGGATCGGAGCGGCACTAAGAGGGGGGGGGGGTGAATTAGTGCAGCGGATTAAAACTTCGATTTTAACAAGATCTTTCGTACGATAAGAACGGAACTTGAAAAGTTTAACTTGAAGGCGTATTCTTAAAGTTGCGCAGCAAGGGTAATAAGGAACTAAAGCAGTAAGAAGATTTGCAGTAATATAAATGACAATAATAAAATGCAAACCAGAGATTACGCCGATTTTTAGAGTGGTTCGGTCAAATGACCTACTCCACTTGCGATGCCCCTCTTCGATGAGGCTCCCACCTTCCACTAGCAAATCTCTTGAAATGGAAGGGTAAACACTCCTCTTACAACCTTTTACAAGTAGTTCAACCTCTTACAAATTTTCAATAAGAAAGAAGGAGGAGAACTCTCTAGCAAATTGAAAACAAGACTTGCTAAGACTTTCTAAGACTTTCTAAGACTTTTCTCTCAATCAAAATGCTTCTCAAAAGTTGTAACCTCAGTATCGATTACGAAGAAACCTTCGCTCCCGTGGCTTGATTAGAAGCCATAAGGATGCTCCTTGCCTATGCTAGTAGTAATAATTTTAAACTATTTCAAATGGATGTTAAAAGTGCTTTCTTGAATGGTTTTATTTCCGAAGAAGTATATGTCGAACAACCTCCCGGATTTGAAAATTCTCTTCTTCCTAATCATGTATTCAAATTGACTAAGGCCCTCTATGGTTTGAAACAAGCTCCTAGAGCTTGGTATGAAAGGCTTAGTTCCTTTCTTATTTTAAATAATTTTACTAAAGGCAAGGTTGATACTACATTGTTTATTAAACATTTTGAAAATAATTTTCTTATTGTGCAAATTTATGTTGACGATATTATTTTTGGCTCTTCGGATGAATCACTATGTGAATCATTTGCCAAATGTATGAGTCTTGAATTTGAAATGAGTTTAATGGGTGAATTAACTTTCTTTTTGGGATTACAAATCAAACAACTTAGTGATGGTATATTTCTTAACCAATCTAAATATACATTAGAATTGTTAAAACAATTTAACATGGATAATTCAAAAGCAATAAACACCCCTATGAGTACTGCGACTAAGTTAGATATGGATGAAAATGGTAAAAATTTCGATCAAAAAACATATAGGGGAATGATAGGTAGTCTACTCTACCTCACCGCGACTAGACCGAATATTATGTTTAGTGTAGGACTTTGCGCTAGGTTTCAATCTAATCCTAAATTATCTCATCTTAAGAGTGTTAAAAGAATATTTAGGTATCTTAAAGGAACTCCAAATTTAGGATTGTGGTATCCAAAATCTGAAAAATTCGATCTAATAGCTTATGCAGATGCCGATTTTGGCGGATACAGGATAGATAGAAAAAGTACATCCGGAACATGCCAATTTTTAGGACATGCACTTGTTTCTTGGACTTCCAAGAAACAAAATTCAGTTGCACTATCTACGGCGGAAGCCGAATACATTGCTGCAAGTGCATGTTGTGCACAAGTAATTTGGATGAAAAATACATTAGAAGACTATGGAATTCACTTTGAAAATATTCCCATAAAATGCGATAATACTAGTGCCATATGCCTCACTAAAAATCCAATTCAGCACTCTAGAACTAAGCACATCAACGTTAGGCATCATTTCATACGCGATCATGTCCTTAACAATGATGTTGTTCTAGAATTCATTGACACAAAGCATCAATTAGCAGATATATTTACAAAAGCTTTGAATGAAGACCAATTTGAATTCATCCGAAGGGAATTAGGCATGCTAAATTGTCCCTAAAATGAACTTCACAAAAAGGACTCGTTCTTTTCCCTTCGTTTATGAATTTGAATTCTTCCTTCTTCTTCAATTCAAAATGATCCATTAAAGTATAACTTATGATCTTGAGGGAAGAAGCTAAACAAAAGGAAGGAAGAAAATTTTTTTTTTCTTTTTTCCTCCGCGTGATGCCAGCGGTGGCACCGCCAGATCCGGCGGTGACACCGACCGAGTAACCCTTTTAACCCGAGGGGTTAGGGCCAGCGGTGACACCGCCCCCAACTCGAAAAAAAAAACACTCTCAAAACCCTCTCCCACTCCCTCTAACCCTCATTCTAACTCTTAGAAGCATTGGAGAAGGATTCTTGGTGGTCCACGCTTTCCATCTCTCATAAGGTAACATTTGAAATATCTCTTTTTGGTATTCCATTCCCTCTTTTATTTCCTCTTCTCCTTGCTTATTTTCCACAATTTCATCATCATCTTGTCTAGATTATGGCTCCTAAGAGATCAAAAGGAAAAAGGATTGAAGGAGATTCATTTGACCATGATCTTTTTAGATCAAAAGAGGTAGCCCTTAGCTTTCCAAAATTTAAAACACGATGTGTCCATAAGGGAAAATACGTTGATTTGGATGAACTAGAGGACTTAGAACCCATTAGGTGGTTTGCACACCTAGAAGCTCTACCTCTACTACAAATAGATGAACCAATCTATCCGCGATTAGTTAGATTGTTCTATGCCAACCTATATGAGGATAACGATAGCCTAAGCACTTACCTTCTAGGAACACCCATTAGAATATTTGACAGCACCATTTGTGAGCTAATTGGCCTAACTGAAAAAGATAGGGGATGCTATTTTAAAGGTAAATGTGACGTCAAAACAATAGGAGCAACCTATGCCGAAGCCGTGAAAACAATTTTTGCAAATCCAAACCTTGACTTCCTACCCAAGAGCTGTGAACACTTACTGCCTTTCAACTCTAAGATTCTTCATCACATTATCACAAGCATCATATTCCCCAAACAATTTCATCTTGACGAAATAAGTCAAATAGAGATAGGAACCATGTATTGGATTATGACCGGTCAGCATAATTGTTTTGGGTACTTAATTCGCCAACACATGCAAGATATTATGACTAAAGATACTATATTACCATATGGGAGGTTAATCACTAGAATTCTTCATGCCTATGACATTTGCATTCCACCCGATGAAGAATCTATTCAAAATGATCGATATAACATAATAAATAAAAACCTACTGAAAAAACTTAGGTGCACTTTTAGCAATGGCATATGGGTTAGGCAGCCTAGAAGGACGGATCCAATTCCTCCACCAATAGAACAACCCGAAACACCAATTCTTATGGGAAATGAATCTCCTCCTCCTAGTCCCTTTGGCCCAGCACCTTCAGCTCCTGTTTCCTCCTCTGAAGATATCATTATGGCGGAGCTATCTCAGATCAAATCACAGCAAGAACAAATTCAGAATCAACAAGTTGAAATTTTGAAGACCCTACGACAGATGAATGAAAAAATAGATATCATGTATCAGCACTGTGGATTACCTCCTAAGGATTAAATTGATGTATCTTTTTATTCTGTTCTGTTTGCTTTTAACAACAAGTTCAAGTTTGTCATCGATTGAACGATAATTGATCTTTCCTTTTAGATAACTACTGTTTTAATCTGCATAAATGATGATGTCTTTTGGATAAACTATTTCTGGCAAATTTGAATGATGAACTTTATTAAATGCTAAACCTTTTTCTATGATCATCAATTAGCTGGCTTGTCTCTTTTTGTTGATGACAAAGGGGGAGAAGTGATGACTAAGTGATGACTTACACCATAACGATAGCATGACTTATATGAATTACAAAAACTTGTGTGATATGAATGTCTTATATGCCTTGCAAATCCTTGAAAATATCACAAGATTGATATCATGAAATTTATATTGAAGATCTTTATCTTCTGTCGTGGCAAAATTCGTCCCGTATCATTTAACTTATGATTTTCATCGAAGTTTCGTACTTACTATTGTTTAATGAGGATAACGATAAGTTCTACGATTAGAACTTATCGGGTTATGCTTGAATCCAATGGGATGGAATTCAAGTGTTTTTTATCTTCTCAGAATATGGCATATAGATAGGGGGAGTTATGTTTAACTCCGTCATCAATTGATTGTCATCATCAAAGAGGGGGAGATTGTTGAATCCCGGATTTTGATGATATAATCAATTGGTGGGTTAATTGATCTAATCCATATTATTGAGTTAAGTGTGCAGGATTAACTACGATAACCAGAAAACATAAAGCAAGGAAACCGGAGTCGAGCTCGATGGACGTTTCAGAGACCGAAGAATCATCGGAGATGCTGCCGGAACCAACCGAGAAGAAATCGGGAACGTGTCGGAAGTTCGCCGAAGAAATCGTCGGAGGCTCGCGGAGATCACCGAGAAGGATCGGCTACTCGTTAAAGTCATCACAAAGATTGGGAGCTTGCAGGGAGTCCGTTGGAAGAAGTTCGTCGGAAAGCTCGCCGGAACAAGACTCGACGTTCGCGGTTGAAAACTTGCTTAGGATGTTTTTTTTGTGTTATGTAGTTCACTTGTAATTAGGATTAGGATTAAAAGATAATCCTATATCCTGGTTAGGGGCCAATTGGGCCCAAAGTCAGATTTGGTTTGGGCTAAAATTAAGCCAAACCAATGAATCGGAGAGTGGGCGGTGAAACCGCCCAGCACCCGAGAGCTGGGCGGTGACACCTCCTTGGCTAGGCGGTTGCACCGTCCAGCACCCGAGCACTGGGCGGTGGCACCGCTTGGCTGGGCGGTGGCACCTCCAGCACCGGGAACCCTAAGAGAATTCAAATTTTGAAGCCCAAAATTTGAATCCTCTTGAGGCTTATAAATACCCCTCAAATCTCAGCTGAGGTTACAACTTTTGAGAAGCATTTTGATTGAGAGAAAAGTCTTAGAAAGTCTTAGAAAGTCTTAGCAAGTCTTGTTGTCAATTTGCTAGAGAGTTCTCCTCCTTCTTTCTTATTGAAAATTTGTAAGAGGTTGAACTGCTTGTAAAAGGTTGTAAGAGGGGTGTTTACCCTTCCATTTCAAGAGATTTGCTAGTGGAAGGTGGGAGCCTCATCGAAGAGGGGCATCGCAAGTGGAGTAGGTCATTTGACCGAACCACTCTAAAAATCGGCGTAATCTCTGGTTTGCATTTTATTATTGTCATTTACATTACTGCAAATCTTCTTACTGCTTTAGTTCCTTATTACCCTTGCTGCGCAACTTTAAGAATACGCCTTCAAGTTAAACTTTTCAAGTTCCGTTCTTATCGTACGAAAGATCTTGTTAAAATCGAAGTTTTAATCCGCTGCACTAATTCACCCCCCCCTCTTAGTGCCGCTCCGATCCTAACATAAGTAATTTAAGGTACAATTGAGGGAAACTTTGTAGCCAACGTAACTTGAGAAGAGGAGAAGGAATTGAAGGAGAAGAGAAAGAGAAAGAATTGAAGAGGAAGTTTTATCTTGGCTTAAGGCTTTGCATCAAATCCCCCACATTTAGAAATCAAAACATTTTAAGGCAAGTGTTCTAACCCATCCAAGAGATAAATTTTGATCCTTGTTTTCACTTTGATTTTGAGAAAATTGGAAGATTGTGGCTGCATGTAAGATATCTATGCCGCCTATACATCAAATGTTGAATCTGGAATTTTTTTCAGATTTTGACCTTTCAGTATTCGTGTGGCTATAACTTTTTGCACCAAATTCGGATTGAGGAAAAACCTCTTTTATACGAAAGGAGACTTATAGAAATTTCATTGATATAAAAAATTAAAAGATTTGGAGTAAATGTACCAATCCAAACATATGAATGAATAGACCTCATGTATTCGGTAAAATAGATACTACAGCTTCTAACCTTCTGTTACTAAATTTCTTATAACTCTCTAGTAAAAATTCTGAATTATGCAAAACATTGTTCTATGGAAACTAGATTCTCATATCTTTCTTTTGACATCTAATTTGGAAATTTTGAGATATGTTTGCCTTCTAAAATATCTATTTAATTATATTCTATCAATTCTGCAAAATAGAGATGATCAATTCTGACCTTCTGTTACTAAATTACTCATAACACTCTAGTAAAAATTCTGAATTATGCAACGCTTAGTTCTTTGGAAACTAGATTCAAGTACTTGAGGATTAGCTTAGAGCCAATGTTATGGATTGGAGAGGTGAATGGGATAAAGATATTTCTCTTATTTAGTTTACTTACAATAATAGTTACCATTCGAGCATTTCGATAGCTCCTTATGAAGCATTGTATGGGCGAAAGTGCAAAACGCCTATATGTTGGGAGGAAGTTGGTGACAGAAAATTATTAGCACCAGATAAAGTACAAGAGAGTACTGAAAAGATTCAAGTTATCATAAAAAGGCTAAAGGCTACTTAGAGTTGGCAAATGAGCTATGCTGATCATAGAAGACGAGATATCGAGTTCCAAGTAGGGGATTATGTCTTCCTAAAGGTCTCCCCTTCCAAAGGCGTTGTAAGATTTGGAAAGAAAGGAAAGTTAAACCAAAGTTTCATTGGACCTTTTGAGAGCCTTGAAAGAATTGGCTCTGTCACTTACAAGATTGCCTTGCCACCATCGATGTGTCATATTCATGATATATTTCATGTGTCAATGCTCAGAAAGTATATGCCTGATCCCTCTCAAGTTATTGAGTATGAGCCGCTTGTGAATGAGAAAGACTTATTTTACAAGGAAGAGCCCATTCGGATTATTGATAAAAAGGAGAAGATCTCAAGTAATAGAATCATTACTTTGGTTAAAGTAATTTGGAAGCATCATCCTATAAATGAAACGACCTGGGAGCTAGAGGAAGAAATGAAGAAAGCTTATCCTTATCTTTTCGCCGAAAGAGGTATGACAAATTTAGAGGACTAAATTTTCTTTTAAGGAGGGGAGAGTGTAACATCCCTCATTTTTAAAAATTTATAAGGACTTATTTATATATATAAGGATTTTTTTTATAATTCTTTAGCACTAAATATTATATATATATATATATATTGAAAGTATTGTGAGGGACCAAAATGTGAATCTCATTAATTGGAGATGATTTGTGAAAGATTCACACTAAGAAAAAAATAAATAAAATAAAATAAAATGGAGGACATGTGTCATTAGCAAGGATGAGTCACTTACATTTATTCTAAAGATGACACCTAAACCTCCATGCATGCTTGCCACCTCACTTTTAGTATGAGCTAAACCTAAGTAATTTAATGCACAATTGAGGGAAACTTTGCAGCCAACGTAACTTGAGAAGACGAGAAGGAATTAAAGGCGAAGAGAAAGAGAAAGAATTAAAGAAAAAGTTTTATCTTAGCTTAAGGCTTTGCATAAAATCCCCCACATTTGGAAATCAAAATATTTTAAGGCAAGTGTTCTAACCCATCCAAGAGATAAATTTTGATCCTTATTTTCACCTTGATTTTTAGAAAATTGGAAGATTGTGGCTGCATGTAAGATATCTATGCCACCTATACATCAAATGTTGAATCTGGAATTTTTTTTTGATTTTGACCTTTCAATATTCGTGTGGCTATAACTTTTTGCACCAAATTCAGATTGAGGAAAAACCTTATTTATACGAAAGGAGACTTATAGAACTTTCATTAATATAAAAAATTAAAAGATTTGGAGTAAATGTGCCTATCCAAACATATGAATGAAAGTACTTCTTGTATTAAGTAAAATAGATACTACAGCTTCTGACCTTCTGTTACTAAATTTCTCATAACTCTCGAGTAAAAATTTTAAATTATGCAAAACATGGTTCTTTGGAAACTAGATTCACATATCTTTCTTTTGACAAATAATTTGGAAATTTTTAGGTATGTTTGCCTTTTGAAACATCTATTTAATTTGATTTTATCAATTCTATAAAACAGAGATGATCAATTCTGACCTTCTGTTACTAAATTGCTCAAAACTCTCTAGTGAAAATTCTGAATTATGCAAAGCTTAGTTCTTTGAAAACTATATTTGCATATCTTTCTTTTGAGACTTAATTTGGAAATTTTGAAGTATATTTTCCTTCTGAAACATCTATTTAAATTGATTCTATCAATTCTACAAAACAGAGTTGATCTATTCTAACCTTTTGTTCCTAATTTGCTCATAACTCTCTAGTGAAAATTCTGAATTATGCAAAATTAGTTCTTTGGAAACTTGATTCGCATATCTTTCTTTTGACTCCTAACTTGGAAATTTTAAAGTATGTTTGACTTCTGAAACATCTATTGAAATTGATTCTATCGATTCTGTAAAACAGAGATGATCAATTCTGACCTTCCTTTACTCTATTTGTTGTAACTTCCTGTTTTTAGTTCATCTGAAAATAGATTGATATATGAAACATATAGGTTTATGAATTATGAAGTGGAGTTAGATTTATGAAACGAACAGGTTTATGAATTGTGAAGATTGATTTGAATGGTTCTTAGTATCCTCAAATTATTAGATTGGATTCTAGATTGAATTGATGATGAATTATAATATAATTGATTTTACAGAGGGTCACACCTCCTGAATGCGATAATTTGGAGGGCGTGACAGAGTTGGTATCAGAGCGTGATTTGAGGATTTCTAAGAATTTTGATATGCTAGATGTGTAATAAATTTTGAGGTTTAGTGATTTATATTTAGAAACTGATCAAAAGAATGTAAAATTTGAATGGAGTGGTGATTGTGAGCAAAGTTTTCAAGAATTAAAAAGAATATTGACTAGTGCCCCTATTCTCACTATTCCGAGTGGTAATGAAGGATTTGTAGTTTATACTAATGCTTTAAGAAAGGGCTTGGAGGTATTTTGATGCAAGAAGGGAAAATAATTGCTTATACTTAAAGGCAGCTAAAGAATTATGAATTGAATTATCCGACTCATGATTTGGAATTGGCAGCAATCATCTTTGCTCTAAAGAATTGGAGACATTACTTGTATGGGCGGACATTTGATATCTTTACTGATCACAAGAGTTTAAAGTACATTTTTACACAGAAGGAGTTAAATATGAGGCAGCGAAGATGGATAGAACTTCTAATGGATTATGATTGTACCATCCATTATCACCCTGGTAAAGCAAATGTTGTAGCTGATGCACTTAGTAGAAAATCTATAAGTTTTATGGCTAGTATGGTTGTGAAACAATGGAAGTTATTAGAAAGAAATTATGATTCGAATGTAATGAGGAAAGGGCAAGACTCAATAATGTTGATGGCCTCTATCCAAGTGCAAACTGATCTCATTCAACAAATTAAAGAAGGACAACTATGAGATCTATATTTAATATACTTGAGGAATGAAGTTGAAAAGGGATTGAAGTTGAATTTTTAAATTTCAGATGATGGCCTATTGAGATTTGGGGATAGAATATATGTTCCAAATGATCCAAATATCAAAAACCAGATCAAAATGAAGGTCATAATTCAAAGTACACCATGCATCCTAGTAGCACGAAAATGTATAGGGATCTCCAAAGTCATTATTGGTGGAAAGGCATGAAGAAGGAGATTATAATATATGTTTCAAGGTGTTTGACAGCAAATCAAAGCAGAACACTAGAGACCTGGAGGTTTGTTACAATCCTTAGATATTCCTGAATGGAAATGGGAATACATTACTATGGACTTTGTTTCAGGACTACCCAGAACCTCTAGAAAGCATGATATTATTTGGGTCATTGTTGATAGGTTAACCAACTCTGCACATTTCTTACCAATCAATATGACTTATTCTCTTGATAGGCTTGCAGATTTGTATGTTATTGAAATAGTAAGACTTCATGGTGTCCCGAAAGATATCGTCTCGGATAGAGACTCCAGATTTCTTTCTAGATTGTGGAGGAGATTACAAGATTCTATGGGCACCAAAGTAAAGTTTAGCATTGCCTATCACCCTCAAACTAATGGTCAATCTGAAAGAACAATTCAAGTACTTGAGGATTTGCTTAGAGCCTATGTTATGGATTGGAGAGGTGAATGGGATAAAGATATTTCTCTTATTGAGTTCACTTACAATAATAGTTACCATTCGAACATTCAGATGGCTCCTTATGAAGCATTGTATGGGCGAATGTGCAGAACGCCTATATGTTAGGAGGAAGTTAGTGATAGAAAGTTATTAGCACCAGATAAAGTATATGAGACTATTGAAAAGATTCAGGTTATCATAAAAAGGCTAAAGGCTGCTCAGAGTCAGCAAAAGTGCTATTTTGATCACAGAAGACGAGATATCGAGTTCCAAGTAGGGGATTTTGTATTCGTTCAGGTCTCCCCTTCCAAAGGCATTGTCAGATTTGGAAGGAAAGGAAAGTTAAACCCAAGGTTTATTGGACCTTTTGAGATCTTTAAAAGAATTGGCTCTGTCGCTTACAAGATTACCTTACCACCATCGATGTGTCATATCCATGATATATTTCATGTGTCAATGCTCAAAAACTATATACTTGATCCCTCTCATGTCATTGAGTATAAGCCGATTGTGATTGAAAAATACTTGTTTTACAAAGAAGAGCCCATTCAGATTATTGATAAAAAGGAGAAGATCTTAAGAAATAGAATCATTACTTTGGTTAAAGTAATTTAGAAGCATCATCCTACAAATGAATCAACCTGGGAGCTAGAGGAAGAAATGAAGAAAGCTTATCCTCATCTTTTTGCTGAAAGAAGTATGACAGATTTAGAGGACTAAATTTTCTTTTAAGAAGGGAAGCGTGTAACATCCCTCATTTTTAAAAATTTAGAAGGACTTATTTATAAATATGAGAATTTTTTTTATAATTCTTTAGCACTAAATATTTTATATATATATTGAAATTATTGTGAGGGACGAAAATATGAATCTTATTAATTGGAGGTGATTTGTGAAAAATTCACACTAAGAAAAAAATAAATAAAATAAAATAAAATGGAGGACATGTGTCATTAGCAAGGATGAGCCACTTACATTTATTATAAAGATGACACCTAAACCTCCATGCATGCTTGCCACCTCACTATTTTTGCATGAGTCAAACCTAAGTAATTTAAGGCACAATTGAGGGAAACTTTGCAGCCAACGTAACTTGAGAAGAGGAGAAGGAATTGAAGGAGAAGAGAAAGAGAAAGAATTGAAGAAGAAGTTTTATATTGGCTTAAGGCTTTGCATCAAATCCCCTACATTTAGAAATCAAAACATTTTAAGGCAAGTGTTCAAACCAGCCTAGAGATATATTTTGATCCTTGTTTTCACCTTGATTTTGAGAAAAATGGAAGATTGTGGCTTCATGTATGATATTTATGCCGCCTATACATCAAATGTTGAATCTGGAATTTTTTTCAAATTTTGACCTTCAGTATTTCTGTGGCCATAACTTTTTGCTCCAAATTCGGATTGAGGAAAAATATCTTTTATATGAAAGGAGACTTATAGAGCATTCATTGATATAAAAAAATTTAATGATTTGGAGTAAATGTACCTTTCCAAACATATGAATGAAAAGACCTCTTGTATTCAGTAAAATAGATACTATAGCTTCTGACCTTCTTACTAAATTACTCATAACTCTCTAGTAAAAATTCTGAATTATGCAAAACATAGTTCTTTGGAAACTAGATTCATATCTTTCCTTTGACACCTAATTTACAAATTTTGAGGCATGTTTGCCTTCTGAAACATCTGTTTAATTTGATTCTATCAATTCTATAAAACAGACATGATCAATTCTGACCTTCTGTTACTAAATTGCTCATAACTCTCTAATGAAAATTCTGAATTATGCAAAGCTTAGTTCTTTGGAAACTAGATTCGCATATCTTTCTTTTAACACTAATTTAGAAATTTTAAAGTATGTTTTCCTTCTCAAACATCTATTTAAATTGATTCTATCAATTCTATAAAACAGAGATAATCAATTCTATCCTTCTGTTACTAAATTGCTCATAACTCTCTAGTGAAAATTCTGAATTATACAAACTTAGTTCTTTAGAAACTAGATTCGCATATCTTTCTTTTGACACCTAACTTGGAAATTTTGAAATATGGTTGACTTCTAAAATATCTATTTAAATTGATTATATCAATTCTACAAAATAGAGATGATCAATTCTGACCTTCCTTTACTCTATTTGTTGTAACTTCTTGTTTTTACTTCATCTGAAAAATAGATTAATATAGCTTTCTAATAATATCTATTTTTAGTGAATTGGATCATGCTTGGTCACTCAAACAATTCAAGAAATGTACCATTCAAATTCTGCTAGAATTGAAAACTTTGTTGGGTTTTGACTCTTCAAGTTTTATCCTATTGGAAATTTGATTTATGCTAAATTCTTCTTCAATTGGGCTTTATATTAGTACTTTAAAATTCTTGTATTGTTCATCCTGAAATTATTGTATGTCTGAAATTTATTATGTAATGCTTTGTTTGCATTTCCTTGTTTGATAAAGGCACATGCATATCTCCTTTGTTCCACAAGTGCTTCCGATATATGCCAACGTTATTATTCATACTATCCTTTTGTACTCTGGTGTCTTGTGGGATATTGTGAACCTTTACTAGAAATGGTAAAAGGAGTTATGCATAGAGCCTGCGATGCTCTGTCGGCTCCCATTGACTTCACTAAGACGTGGGTGGATGGAGCTCCCAAACGTGGGAGATTTATGCTTGGTGGTCATCCAGAAATGGATGAATCACATTATGTATGTGGTCCCACAATGCCCTCTATGTTTTTGATATGATATCCAAAGCTTTGCTTATGAGTTTATATTTATGCTTTGGATAAAAATGAAATGCATGCTACATCAAAAATGACATACAAGCTTGTGTTTATTATTCGGTTCACTTATTATACTTTAAAGTGTTTCGTATGTTATTATTATGCTCCCAAACACTCTTACGCCTTTGATATGCACCCAAATGCTTCATGTGTCATTTGATACATGCCTAAATGCTTCTTTTGCTAATGAAATGCTCCAATTTCCTTTCTCCTATTGTTATGTCTAACACCTATTTTCGAATGAGGTAACCCTGTAACCCTTTGTGATATTTTTTATATCAAATGAGATGATTCTAAATGAACACTTGTATTTCTGCTTTTGTTATCTTGATACTAAGCCTGCTTAAACTTCTCCTATCACCATGGATACGTTAGTCGCTTGCTGAACTCTTTATGCTCACCCCGTTGCTATATAAATTTTTCAGGGTAGTTTGTCACGCATTGAAAAGCTAGAATTGGTTTGAAGTAGTGAAAGGCTAGAAGATTTTTGGGCTAATCTTTGTTGGTTGATAGGTTTTTATTGTATAGTATACTTTACCTCTGATGTAATGTTAAGGATATATTGATACTTATGTATTGTAAAAGTTTAAAGGACCGCTCATGTATATATTTCCTACGATTATGGATTTGTGTTGTGGTTGATGTTTAGTTGAGTTGCCTTTGGAATTTTATGAATCTCTGAGTGAAGTTGAGTAAGATTTATGAAACGTACAGGTTTTTGAATTGTGAAGATTGATTTGAATGGTTCTTAGTATCCTCAAATTGTTAGATTGGATCCTGGATTGAATTGACGATGAATTATAATATTATTGATTTTAGACTAGGTCACACCTCCTGAATGCGATAATTCAGGGGGCGTGACAGCTGCAACCATCATATGGACGGGTATATAGCACACCAGTCTGTCCGGTTATCTCGATGTCCCTCTCGAGCAACCTATGCTGGGATTATTTAGGATCTATGTTTAAAGGCGAATCGGTCTCATTATCATGATCTCATCACGATCTGATTCTCATTGCACAGATCCAAGGACATCATAATATATACATGCATATATGCAATAGTCAATATAAAGTGATAAATGCCAAAATATAATAAGCAAAATAACTGCGTGTCAAGTCACACATGACATCACTCACGTGATTGGCTTGCTGGGCACCTATGACTAGTAAACAAGTCCTTGACTTACATGCTATTATAACATCCTTGTCAGAGACCAATGAACCTATCACAATTACTTAAGCTCAAAAATCTCCATACTAGCGTAAAGCTATGTGTGAAGAATATGATGCTCTTATCCATAATTCTACATGGATTCTTGTACCCTCTCATCTCACACAAAATATCATCGGGTGTAAGTGGGTCTTTCGAATTAAGCAGAACACAGATGGATCCATTGCCAGATATAAAGCATGTTTAGTGGCCAAAGGATTTCATCAATGTCCTAGGGTTGACTTTACAAAGACATTTAGTCACATTGTTAAATCCACAATAATCCGACTTATTTTGAGTTTGACCATCTCAAAAGGTTGGCATTTACAATAACTCGATGTTAACAATACCTTTTACAAGGGACTCTAACTAATAATGTCTTCATGCAGCAACCTCCTGGCTTCATCCACCCTCAGTATCCAAGGCATGTTTGTAAACTACAAAAAGCTATTTATGGACTTCATCAAGCTCCACGAGCTTGGTATACTAAACTTGGCTCATTTTTGACATCAATTAGTTTCGTCAATTCTAAGTCTGATACATCGTTATTCCTCCGACAATAAAATGGAGCCACAATATATCTTTTGATGTATGTGGATGATATTATTCTCACAGGCAATGACCCCTTAGAAACTCAAACTTTCCTAAAGCAATTGGTCGATTGATTCACCCTAAAAGTTCTAGAAACCTTGAGTTACTTTCTGGGAGTAGAAGCAACATTTACATCTTTAGGTTGTTGAATCTCATATTTTGATGATGAAATCAATTGATGGGTTAATTGATCTAATCCATATTATTGAGTTAAGTGTGTAGGATTAACTATGATAGCCTAAAAACATAAAGCAAGGAAATCAGAGTCACATTCGATGGGTGTTTGAGAGTCCGAAAATTCGTCGGAGATGCTGCTAGAGCCAACCGAAAAGAAATCTGGGACATGTCAAAGTTTTCGGAAGTCCGCCGAAGAGATCGTCGGAGGTTTGCGGAGATCACCGAGAAGGCTCAACTACTCACTGAACTCGTCACAAGATCGAGAGCCTGTTGGGAGTCCGTCGGAAGAAATCCGAATGTGCATCGGAAGTCCACCGGAAGATCGTCGGAATGCTCGTTGGAATGAGACTCGACGTTTGCTGTTTTAAAACTTGCTTAGGACTATGTTTTCAATTGCGTAGTTTGCATATAATTAGGGTTAGGATTAAGGGATAATCCTATATCCCGGTTAGGGACCAATTGGGCCCAAATGTGACTTGGTTTGGGCCGGACTTGAAGCCCGACCTGTGACTCGTAAGGTCGGGCGGTGGCACCGCCCAGCACCCCAGAGTTCGGGCGGTGGCACCACCCAACACTTGAGAGTTCTGGTGGTGGCACCACTAGAACTCTGTCAATGTTGAAATTGACAGGCGGTAGCACCGCCACCAACAGGCGATGGCACTGCTAATCATCGGTCAATATGACATTGACAAGCGGTGGCACCGCCAGTCTCAGAAACCCAAGAGAATTCAAAATTTGGAGCCCGAATTTGAATCCTCATGGGGCCTATAAAGACCCCTCAATTCTCAGCAGAGAATACAACTTTTGTGAAGCATTAGATTGAGAAAAAAGCCTTAGCAAAGTCTTTAGCAAGCCTTGTTTTCAATTGCTTGAGTGTTCACCTCTTTCTTTCTCGTTGAAAATTTGTAAGAGTGTGAACTACTTGTAAAAGGTTGTAAGAGGGATATTTGTCCTTCCCCTTCAAAGTGATTTGCTAGTGGAAGTTGAGAGCTTAATCGATGAAGGCTTCGCAAGTGGATGTAGGTCATTTTGACCGAACCACTTTAAATTGGAGTATCTCTTGAATGTGTGAGTATTTACATCTCTTGAAAGTGAGGGTCATTCTATTACACGTCCACCTATATTTAATGAGTCAGATTACATGTATTGGAAGACTCGTATGAGGATCTTCCTCGTTTCCATGGATTTTGAGCTTTGGACTATTGTCGAAAATGGATTTCAAAAATCTTCTCTTCCGATGAGCGAATGGAATGAATCGGAGAAGAAGGTTTTTGCTTTAAACGTAAAGGCTATGAATGTCTTGTTTTGTGCACTAGACAAAAATAAATTTAATCGTGTTTCAATTTGTGATTCAGCTTTTGATATTTGGAGAACTCTTGATATCACTCATGAAGGCACTAGCCAAGTGAAAGAGTCCAAAATCAACATTTTTGTGCACTCTTATGAACTTTTCCGAATGAAACCAAGTGAGTCCATCGGAGACATGTACACCCATTTCACGGATGTCATCAATGGACTCATAGCTCTTGGTAAAGATTTTTCTAACTTTGAATTAGTAACTAAAATCTTAAGATCCCTCCCAAAAAGTTGGGATCCAAAAGTTACGACTATTCAAGAGGCCAAGGACCTTAAAACATTTCCTCTTGAAGAACTTATTGGGTCTCTAATAACCTACGAAATAACATGTCATGCTCATGAAGAGCTCGAGAACCCCCTTCCAAAGAACAGGAAGGATATGGCGCTTGTATCACAAGAAGACCACTTGAAAGGAACATCAAGTGATGAGGACAGTGATGACGACATTGCACTTTTAACTCAAAAATTTTTAAAATTTATAAGAAAGAACAAATTTAAAAATAACACCAAAAATAAACTTGAACATAAAAAGGACCAAGTAATATGCTACAAATGCAAGAAGCCGGGGCACTTCAAAAATGAATGCCCCCAAGCCAAGAAGAAGCAACCGAAGAAGAAGAAAGCTTTAAAAGCAACTTGGGATAATTCAAGTGCTTCAAAAAGCGAAGAAGCTAGCAACAAAGAGGAGGCAAACTTTATGCTAATGGCTTTAGGAGAAGAGGTATGTGATTTAATTAATGAAGATTTATCTTTTGATGAACTCTCTATCACTTTTCATGAATTATTTGATGAGTGTAGAACTATTAGTAAGAAATTTAATCTTCTAAAGAAAGAATATATCTTACTACAAAATAAGCTTGATAGTCTTCAAACTCCTCCATGCTCTAAATGCGAACACTTAGAAGCAATCAAAAGTGAAAATTTGCTACTTAAAGAAATCTTAAACTAGTTTAAGGTCGGTAGCAAGGGATTGGACATGATCCTTGCAAACAAGGGTCATGTTGCAAATAGAAGTGAAATTGGTTTTGTGAGAGGATCTCACCAAAATCCTACCACTTTCATTAAAGGACCCACATTACACATTTCACCTTATTTGAAATGCAACTTTTGTTATAAATCCAAACATGTTTCTTACAAATGTCTATTTAGGAAGATTAGTCCACATAAGTTGATATGGGTTCCTAAAGGAACTATAAATACTTCAATGATGAATAACAAAATTGGTAGATCAATTTTTGAGGCACCCAAAATCAAATGGGTACCTAAAAACCATCCTCTTTTGTAGACAAACCCACAAGCTAGGAGTAAGAGATGGTATCTTGATAGTGGATGCTCAAGACACATGACTAAAGATCCATCTCATTTCTCTATGCTCACTAGCAAAGAAGAAGGGTATGTCACCTTCGGAGACAACAACAAAGGCAAAATCATTGGCAAGGGAACCATAGGTAACAATTCATGTTTTTCAATTGATGATGTATTACTAGTTGATGGATTAAAACATAATCTCTTAAGCATTAGTCAATTATGTAATAAAGGTTATATCATTAGATTTAAATCTAATGCGTGCATCATTGAAAAACCAAACAATAACTTGTCAATGATTGCTTTAAAACAAAATAATATCTACACCATCAACCTTAATGAACTAAGTAATGAAATGTGCTTCTCCACTTTGAATGATGATGCTTGGCTTTGGCATAGGAGATTATGCCATGCAAGTATGAAACTAATATTTAAGATCTCATCTAGAGAGTTAGTGCGAGGGATTCCCAATATGAAGTTTGTTAAGGACAAAATATGTGATGCATGTCAACTAGCAACTTGGATGCATCTTCTTCTGAAATTTCCTTACCCAAGGAATGGAAGTATGTAGATGCTCATCCAAAGGAGCTAATTATAGGAGATATATCAAAAGGGGTTCAAACTCATTCTTCCCTCAAGAATTTTTGTGCTAACGCCACCTTCCTTTCTCAAATCGAACCTAAATGCATTGACGAGGCCTTGAAAGATGATTCTTGGGTCATTACAATGCAAGAGGAATTGAACCAATTTGAGAGGAATGAGGTATGGAAGCTTGTTCCTAGACCTAGTGACCATTTAGTCATTAGTACTAAATGGGTCTTTAGAAACAAGCAAGACGAATACGGTATCATGGTTAGAAACAAGGCTAGATTATTGGCCAAAGGTTTCAACCAAGAAGAAGGTATCGACTACGAAAAAACCTTCGCTCCTGTAGCAAGATTAGAAGCCATTAGGATGCTCCTTGCCTATGCTAGTAGTAATAATTTTAAACTATTTCAAATGGACGTCAAAAATGCCTTCTTGAATGGTTTTATTTCCGAAGAAGTATATTTCGAACAACCTTCCAGATTTGAAAATTCTCTTCTTCCTAATCATGTATTCAAATTTACTAAGGCTCTCTATGGCTTGAAACAAGCTCCTAGAGCTTGGTATGAAAGGCTTAGTTCCTTTCTTATTTTAAATAATTTTACGAAAGACAAGGTTGATACTACATTATTTATCAAACACTTTGAAAATAATTTTCTTATTGTGCAAATTTATGTTGACGATATTATTTTTTGTTCTTCGGATGAATCACTATGTGAATCATTTGCCAAGTGTATGAGTCATGAATTTGAAATAAGTCTAATGGGTGAATTAACCTTCTTTTTGGATTACAAATTAAACAACTTAATGATGGTATATTTCTTAATCAATCTAAATATACATTAGAATTGTTAAAACGATTTAACATGGATGGTTTAAAAGCGATAAACACTCCTATGAGTACTTCGACGAAGTTAAATATGGATGAAAATGGTGAGAATTTCGATAAAAAACATGTAGGGGAATGATAGGTAGTCTACTTTTTCTCACTATGACTAGACCGGATATCATGTTTAGTATAGGACTTTGTGCTAGGTTTCAATTTAATCCTAAATTATCTCATCTTAAGAGTGTTAAAAGAATATTTAGATATCTTAAAGGAACTCCCAATTTTGGATTGTGGTATCAAAAATCTGATAAATTCGATTTAATAGCTTATGCAGATGCCGATTTTGGCGGATGTAGGATAGATAGAAAAAGTACATCCGGAACATGTCAATTTTTAGGACATGCACTTGTTTCTTGGACTTCCAAGAAACAAAACTCAGTTGCACTATCTACGAGGGAAGCCGAATACATTGCTACAAGTGCATGCTGTGCCCAAGTTGTTTGGATGAAGAATACATTAGAAGACTATGGAATTCACTTGAAAAACATTCCCATAAAATGTGATAATACAAGTGTCATATGTCTTACTAAAAATCCAATTCAACACTCTAGAACTAAGCATATCGACATTAGGCATCATTTTATTCGTGATCATGTCCTTAACAATAATGTCGTTCTAGAGTTTATTGACACAAAACATCAATTAGCAGTCATCTTTACAAAAGCATTAAACGAAGACCAATTTGAATTCATTAGAAGGGAACTAGGCATGTTAAATTGTCCCCGAGAATAAGTTTGTTTGAATGTATTTTCCGAAAAGTTTTTTTTCATACTCTTTCCGTTCTTTCGTGGATTTGATTTCCTCCTTCTCTTTTGATTCCAAATGGCATATTAAAGTATAACCAAGATCCTATATTATCTTGAGCCAAACACCGTTGAAAAACAAAAAGGGGAGGAAAGAAAAATTTTTTTTTCTCTTCCGTGGCATGCTAGCGGTGGCACCACCAAAACCGACGATAGCACCGCTTGAGCGCTTAGGCGCCAGGCGGTGGCACCGCCTGAGATCCCCTTTATAAAAAGAGGGGTTAGGGCCGATGGTGGAACCGCCCCCAACCCATGAGAAACTAGTTCAAGCTCTCCCATAACTCCTCCAAAACTTCTCCAACCCTTATTCTAACCTTTAGAAGCCTAGAAGAAGGATTCTTATTGGCTCAAGCTCTCCATCTTTCAAGAAATTCTCCATAAGGTAAAATCTGAAATCTTTCCTTCCTCTTCTCATTATTTTGCCCACTCTTCATAGTTTCATATACTTGATCCATCATCTTGTCTAGATAATAACTCCCAAGAGATCAACAAGAACAAAAGGGAAAAGGGTTGAAGGAGATTCATATGACCAAAATCTTTTTAGATCCGAAGAAGTAGCACTTGGGTTTCCAAATTTCGAAACAAGAACTATACATAAGGATAAACATGTTGATCTAAATGAACTAGGAAACCTAGAACCCATTAGGTAGTTTGCACATTTAGATGCCTTACCTCTCCTACAAATCAATGAACCAATTTACCCTAGGTTATTTAGGCTATTTTATGCAAACTTATGTATGGACAACAAAAGCCTAAGTACTTACCTTTTAGGAACACATATTAGAATCTTTGATAGTACCATTTGTGAACTAATTGGAATTACTGAAAAGGATAGGGGATGTTACTTTAGAAATAAATAGGATGTCAATGTAATCAGAGCAACTTACTCCGAAGCCTTAGAAACTGTCTTTGAAAATCCGAACCCAGGTATGATACCCAAAAGTTACAAGCACCTACTACCTTTTAACTCTAAAATTCTTCATCACATCATGACTAGCATACTACTTCTCAAGCAATTTCATCTTGATGAAATGAGTCAAATAAAGCTAAGCACCATGTACTAGATTATAACCGGACAACATAATTGCTTTGGATACTTAATCCGGCAACACATGCAGGATATAATAGCTAAAGATACTATGTTACCATATGGAGGGTTAATTACTCGATTAATACTTGCCCACGATATTTGTGTCTCGCCTGATGAAGAAATAATTCAAGTAGATCGATTTAACACCATTAATAGAAATCTACTAAAAAGACTTAGGTGCACATTTAGCAATAGTATATGGGTTAGGCATCCTAGAAGGACCGATCCAATTCCCCCACCAGTAGAACACCTCAAAACATCAATTTTTAGGGGAAATGAATCTCCTCCTCCTAGTCCCTTTGGTGCAGCATCTTCAGCTCTTGCTTCATCTTCTGAAGAACTCATTATGGTAGAATTGCATCACAACAAGACCAACTCAAATTCAAATTCATCGAATGGAAATTTTGAAGGAATTGTGACAAATGAATCAAAAAATAGATGTCATGTATAAGAACTATGGATTTCCTCCTAAAGATTAATCGATATGCCTTCTTATTCTATTACCTTGACATATGATCCTTGTATGACTACTCTTAATGCCAAGTTAAAGTTTTGTCATCTTCTTTCTTTTATATGAAAGCCATGCCTCTTAATAAGATGAATTTTGAATGAATGCTGATTGTTTTTTTTTAATTTTGGATGAATGCTGATTTTTTTCTAGATGAATTCTGGATAAATGATGATTTTTTATGAGATGAATTTTGGATGGATGCTGAATTTTGTATGATCGATCTTAAGGTTGGATTTCTTTTCTAATGATTTTTATGCTTCAATTCTCATTTCCTTTTTGTTGATGACAAAGGAGGAGAAGAATGAGCAAAAGATGACTTGTGATGACTTGACTTATAAATGCTTGTGTAATGCAAAATGTGTTATATGCATCACAAAATCCCTTGAGAATATCGCAAGTTCTTAGATTGATTGATCATATGAAATTCATATTGAAAATTCTTATATCTTGTTGAAGTGATAATTATCTTTTATCATTCGACTTGAAAATGATTTTTATAACTTGAAATGATGAGAAATACGAAGTTTCGTATTTACTCATGCTTAAAGAGAATAACGATAAGATCAACGGATAGAACTTATCAGTTTAGGCTTGAATTCAAGAGATTGAATTCAAGTGTTTTTATCTTCTCATAATATAGCACATAGATAGGGGGAGTTATGTTTAACTCCGTCATCGATTGATTGTCATCATAAAAAAGGGAGAGATTGTTGAATCTCGGATTTTGATGATGAAATTAATTGATGGGTTAATTGATCTAATCTATATTATTAAGTTAAGTGTGCAGGATTAACTATGATAGCCTGAAAACATAAAGCAAGAAAATCATAGTCAAGTTCGATGGGTGTTTGAGAGTCCGAAGATTCATCGGAGATGCTGCCGGAGCCAACCGAGAAGAAATCGGGGACGTGTCGAAGTTTTCGAAAGTCCACCGAAGAGATCATTGGAGGTTCGCAAAGATCATCGAGAAGGCTCGACTACTCATTGAACTCGCCACAAGATCAAGAGCTAGTTGGGAGTCCATCGGAAGAAATCCGAAGGTGCATCGGAAGTCCGCTGGAAGATCGCCGGAACGAGACTCGACGTTTGCCATTTTAAAACTTGCTTAGGACTATGTTTTCAGTTGCGTAGTTTGCATGTAATTAGGGTTAGGATTAAGGGATAATCCTATATCCTAGTCAGGAGCCAACTGGGCCCGAATGTGACTTGGCTTGGGCCGGACTTGAAGCCCAACCAGTGATCCGTAAGGTCGGGCGGTGGCACCACCCAGAACCCGAGAGTTTCGATGGTGGCACCGCCAGAACTCTATCATTGTTGAAATTGACAAGCAGTAGCACCGCCACCAACAGGCGGTGGCACCGCTAGTCACCGGTCAATATGACATTGATAGGCGGTGGCACCACTAGTCTCGGAAACCTAAGAGAATTCAAAATTTGGAGCTTAAATTTGAATCCTCTTGGGGCCTATAAATACCCCTCAATTCTCAGTAGAGAATACAACTTTTGTGAAGCATTAGATTGAGAAAAAAGCCTTAGCAAAGTCTTTAGCAAGCTTTGTTTTCAACTTGTAAAAGGTTGTAAGAGGGGTATTTGTCCTCCCCTTCAAAGTGATTTGCTAGTGGAAATTGGGAGCCTCATCGATGAAGGCTTCGCAAGTTGATGTAGGTCATTTTGACCGAACCACTTTAAATTGGAGTGTCTCTTAAATGTGTGAGTATTTACATTTCTGAACCATTATTTTCTTCTCGATTTGCTCGAGCTGTTGAATCTCGGATTTTGATGATGAAGTCAATTGTCATTTGTTATCTAATCTATATGTTGAGATAAGTGTGCAGGATTAACTACGATGAAAGTAAGATATGCAGCAGGAGTTGCGCTGGAGTCAAGACAATGATCACATTGGGAGTTCGAGAGTTCGACGGAAGTTCAGACAGTCGTCGGAGGTTCTACGGGAACAAATCCGAGAAGTTCATAAGCTTGCCAAAGAAGCTCGTCGGAACTTGCCAAGTGGATCGTCGCAAGTCCAGGAGTTTGCCGGAAGTCCGCAGGAGCATCACCGAGGGTTCATCGGATGATCCACGGAAGTTCACCGGAAGCTCGCCGGAAGAAGCGATTGACGCACCAGAGCAAGTTGCAGTAAATATCTTAAGAAATGTCATAGTTAGCATAATGATTAAGTTGGAAATGGGAGGTGATCCCATTAACTTAATCTTGGGGCAATTGGGCCCCTAGAAAACCCAAATTGGGCCGAATGGATCAACCCATTCGGACTCTGATTTCTGCCAAGCGGTTGAACCGCCCAAGCCAAGAGGTGGCACTGCCTAGGCTCAGTCTCCGAGCGAGACTAGGCGGTGCAACCTCCCCTGACAGGAGGTGGCACATCCTGAGCTCGGTCTTCGAGCTCTAGTAGGAGGTGCAACCGCCTTAGTCATGCGGTGGCACCGCTTGAGCTCGGTCTTCAAGCTCTGGCAGGAGGTGCAACTGCCCTTGACAGGAGGTAGCACCGCCCAGAAGCTCAGTCTTCGAGCTCTGCCAGGCGGTGCAACCGCCTCAGTCAGGAGGTGCAACCGCCAGATCTCGGAATTCTGGGAATTGATAGTTTTGAGCTCCAAATTTGAACTGGGTTGGGGCATATAAATACCCCACCCTTTCAGCACTGAAAGCACACTCAAATGCACCGAAATCCTGATCTTGTTCTATGATTTTTAGAGCTTAAAATTGTTGTAAAGGCCAAAAGTTCTTCTCCCTCTTTTCTTCCAAGTTCTGATCTTTAAAGAGAGGAGAGAAAATTCTGTCAGGGTTGTCTCCTAAGCCCATCAAAAGGAGTGAAACTGTAAAAGGGTGGTTGGCCTTCGCCTATTGAAGGAAGGCCTCTAGTTGGCGTCGGTGACCTCGTCGGTAGAGGAAGCCAAAAGTGGAGTAGGTCAAGATTGACCGAACCACTCTAAATCTCGGTTTGCATTTACTTTGAGCATCTTATCTTTACTGTAAACCTCCTCAATAGCTTACTACCTTCTGTGCTTTTACGAATGTGTTTCAAAGTTCAGTGCTTTCCGAATCGGTGTTTAGACGCAAATCAGTTTTATCATACGAACGTCGTATTTCAGTTTGTGCTTATATTCTGATTTTCATCATAACTGCAAACTGCCTTCATAGATTTACTTTAACGTCATCTCGCTTGATCTTAAGTTAAAGTAATCTTAGAATCGGCTTTCACACCGAAATTGCTTTCATCCTTCGAACCTTTTTTTAATTGTAGAAAGATTTCCGCTGCACTAATTCACACACCCCCCCCCCCCCCCCCCCCCCCCCTCTTAGTGCTCTTGATCCTAACAATTGGTATCAGAGCAGGGTTAACTCTCAAACGGATTAAAACCCAAGAGAGATGGCATACGCCGGAAACTAAGAGGGTCATTCTATTACACGTCCACCCATGTTCAATGGGACGGACTACACCTATTGGAAGACCCGAATGAGAATCTTTCTTATTTCTATGGATTTTGAACTTTGGAATCTTGTCGAAAATGGATTTTCGAAGTCTTCTCTTCCAATGATCGATTGGAACGAATTGGAGAAGAAGGCTTTGGCTCTTAATGCAAAGGCTATAAATGCCTTATTTTGTGCGCTTGATAAAAACGAGTTCAACCGTGTTTCGGTATGTGAAACCGCATTTGATATTTGGCACACACTCGAAGTGACTCACGAAGGCACAAGTAGAGTGAAAGAGTCAAAAATCAATCTTTTGTTACATTCTTTCGAACTTTTCCGGATGAAACCGAGTGAGACTATTGGCGACATGTTTACCCGTTTCACGGATGTCGTCAACGGTCTAAAAGGACTCGGAAAAAGTTTTTCGGATTTTGAGCTCGTAAATAAGATTCTAAGATCCCTTCCTAAGAGTTGGGATCCTAAAGTCATTGCTATTCAAGAGGCGAAAGATCTAAACAACTTCCCTCTTGAATAACTAATCGGGTCATTAATGACCTATGAGATGACTTGCAAAGCTCATGAAGAGCAAGAAGACATCCTTCCAAAGAACAGGAAGGATATGGCACTTAGAACTTCAGAAGACCACTTGAGAGAAAACTTAAATGATGAGGACTGTGATGATGACTTGGCACTTCTAACAAGAAAATTTAAAAAATTCATTAAAAGAAACAAGTTTAAGAATGATGCAAAAAATAAACTTGAACCCAAGAAGGACCAAGTTATTTGCTATGAACGCAAAAAGCCGGGACACTATAAGAATGATTGTCCCCAAGTCAAAAAGAGAACATCAAAGAAGAAGGCACTCAAAGCAACGTGGGATGACTCGAGCGCGTCCGAAGAAGAGGAGTCCAACACCGAGCAAGTTGCTCATTACGCCTTAATGGCCATCGGAGAGGAGGTAACGAATTTAATAGATGCAGATTTATCATTTGATGAATTATTAAATGCCTTCCATGACTTATTTGATGAATGCAAGATTATTAGTAGAAAATACAAATTGCTAAAAAAGGAGCATGATAGTCTTACTTATAATTTCGATAAGTTAAAAGCTGAATATCATGATAGTTAAGGTTCATGCATAAAATGCCATGATCTAGAAACTCTCCAAAAGGAAAACTTGCTACTTAAGGACACCTTGAAGAAATTCGAGGTTGGTAGCAAGTCCTTGAACATGATCCTTACAAACAAGAGTCACATTCCCAAAAGAAGTGGAATCGGATTTGTGAGAAGTCCTCACCAAAATCCAACCACTTTCATAAAAGGCCCTATCTTACATGTTCGACACCAAAGCAAATGTAACTTTTGTTGCAAACTTGGACACAAAACGCATTATTTTCCATTCAAGAAAATTAGTCTGAACAAATTAATTTGGGTTCCTAAAAGAACCATAATAAATTCTATGTAACATGATAAACAATGTAGATCTATTTTTGAGGCACCCAAAAGCAAATGGGTACCTAAAGATCATCCTTTCTTGTAGAAACCTATACAATCGCAAGCTAGGAGCAAGAGATGGTACCTTGATAGTGGATGCTCAAGGCATATGACCGGAGATCCATCTCAATTCTTTAAGCTCACTAGCATAGACAAAGGCTATGTCACCTTCGGAGACAACAACAAGGGTAAAATCATTGGCAAAGGAACCATAGGTAACAAATCCAACTTCTTTATTGAAGATGTTTTGTTAGTTGATGGTTTAAAACATAACCTCTTGAGCATTAGTCAATTATGTGATAAAGGATATATTGTCAGATTCGAATCTAATGCTTGCATCATTGAAAAACCACACAAAAACATGTCTATGATTGCATTAAAACAAAATAACGTATACACTATTGACATCAATGATTTATGTAATGAAATGTGTTTTTCGGTTTTGAACGAGGATGCTTGGCTATGGTATAGAAGATTAGGTCATGCTAGCATAAAACTAATCACTCAAATATCATCTAAAGAACTTGTAAGAGGAATTCCTCATATCAAGTTCATCAAAGATAATGTATGTGATGCTTGCCAATTAGGTAAACAAATTAAGGGTAGTTTCAAATCTAAGAATCAAATAAGCACCTCTAGGCCCTTACAATTGATCCATATGGACTTGTTCGGACCAATCTCTACATCAAGCCTAGGAGGTAGCAAATACGCCTTCGTAATTGTGGAAGACTATAGCAGATACACATGGACTTACTTCTTAAAACAGAAAAATGAATGCTTTAGATATTTTACCAAGTTTTGTAAACTTGTTCAAAATGAGAAGGGTTCTATGATTTCGTCAATTAGAAGTGATCACGATGGTGAATTTCAAAACTATGATTTCCAAGAATTTTGTGAACTCAATGGATACAACCATAATTTCTCCACTCCAAGAAATCCTCAACAAAATGGAGTAGTAGAAAGAAAAAATCGAAATTTACAAGAAATGGCAAGAACCATGTTGAATGAACATAGCCTACCCAAATATTTTTGGGTCGAAGCCGTAAACACTGCATGCTATATTTTGAATAGAGTTCTAGTAAGACCCTTACTCACCAAAACTCCCTATGAGTTATAGAACAACAAAAAACCCAATGTTTCATATTTTAAAATCTTTGGGTGTAAGTGTTTTATCTTGAATGAAAAAGATAACTTAGGAAAATTTGATGCTAAATCCGATGAAGGAATCTTTCTTGGTTATTCCTCGGGTTCTAAAGCTTTTCGTATCTTCAATAAAAGAACTATAATTATTGAAGAATCCATTCATGTTATTTTCAATGAGATTTCCGAAATCAGGAAAAACGATTTTGATGATGATGTTAATTTTGATTCCTTGAATTTAAATGAAACCCCGTCTCCAACTAGCAACTTGGATGCATCCACTTCCGAAACATCCTTACCCAAGGATTGGAAATATGTAGATGCTCATCCTAAGGAACTAATCTTAGGAGTTACATCAAAGGGGGTTCAAAGACGTTCTTCTCTTAAAAATTTTGGTGCCAATGCGGCTTTTCTCCCCCAAATTGAACCCAAATGTGTTGACGAAGCCATGAAAGATGATTCATGGATTATCGCAATGCAAGATGAATTAAATCAATTTGAAAGAAATGAGGTGTGGAAGCTTGTTCCTAGGCCAAATGACCATTTAGTTATTGGTACTAAATGGGTCTTTAGAAACAAGTAAGATGAATATGGTATCATGGTTAGAAACAAGGCTAGATTAGTGGCCAAAGGTTTCAACCAAGAAGAAGGTATCGATTACGAAGAAACCTTCGCTCCTGTGGCTCGATTAGAAGCCATAAGGATGCTCCTTGCCTATGCAAGTAGTAATAATTTTAAGTTGTTTCAAATTGATTTTAAAAGCGCTTTTCTTAATGGCTTTATTTTCAAAGAAGTATATGTTGAACAACCTCCTGGATTTGAAAATAATAGCCTCCCTAATCATTTGTTTAAATTAACTAAAGCTCTCTATGGTTTAAAACAAGCTCCGAGGGCTTGGTATGAGAGACTTAGTTCTTTTCTTATCGAAAATAATTTCACAAAAGGCAAGGTTGATACTACATTGTTTATCAAGAATTTTGAAAATAATTTTCTCATTGTTCAGATTTATGTTGATGATATTATCTTTGGTTCTACAAATGAATCTCTTTGTGAAACTTTTGCTAAAACTATGAGTCTTGAATTCGAAATGAGTTTAATGGGAGAATTAACATTCTTCTTAGGCTTACAAATCAAACAACTAAGCAATGGCATCTTTATTAGTCAAACTAAATATGTTATGAATTTGCTAAAAAAGTTAAATATGAATAACCCAAAAGCTATTAACACTCCTATGAGCACCTCCACTGAGTTAGAAATTGATGAAAGTGGAGAAAGCTTCGATAAAAAAAATTATAGGGGTATGATAGGAAGTTTACTTTACCTCACTGCAACTAGACCAGATATCATGTTCAGTGTAGGACTTTGTGCTAGATTTCAATCAAACCCTACGATATCTCATCTCAAAGCAGTTAAAAGAATACTTAGATATCTTAATGGTACCACAAATCTAGGATTATGGTACCCAAAATCAGAGAATCTTGAATTAATTGCTTATGCTGATGCGGACTTTACTGACTGTAGACTAGATAGAAAAAGCACATCAGGAACATGTCAATTTTTAGGACATGCCCTTGTTTCTTGGTCATCTAAGAAACAAAACTCGATTGCACTATCAACAACTGAAGCTGAATATATTACAGCAAGTGCATGCTGTGCACAAGTTGTATGATGAAAAACACCTTAGAAGATTATAAAGTTCATCTTAAAAATATTCCCATTAAATGTAATAACACAAGTGCAATATGCTTAACAAAGAATCCTATACAACAATCAAGAACAAAACATATTGATATTAGACATCACTTTATACGAGATCATGTTACTAATCATGATGTAATCATAGAGTTCATTGATACTAAACATCAATTAGCTGATATTTTTACAAAACCTCTAAGTGAAGAACAATTTGATTTCATAAGAAGAGAATTAGGAATGTTGATGTGTCCGAATACATAAACTAGTTAAAATTATTTTTGGACTTAATTGAATGATCAAATCACTTGATTGTCATTACATGCCTAAATAACATGTTGGAAATTATGTGTTGAATACAAAAATTTCCATAACAATAAGCATGTTTTGTCTTCATGATTGTATTTGAAAATCTGTAGCATAGTCTTGTCCGAATGCATGAAAGTGTTCATTTCATTTTTGGATTCGCTTAACAATTGGTATCCTAAAAATCGGATTTCTCATACACTTATATGAAAAATATTTTTCTGAAATGGATTTGATGAAATGATTCCTACTTATGAATTCTATCTTGAAATATGGATGATAATGTTTTTACTTGCAAAGATTTGCTTCACATACATATCTTGATACCTGAAGCATGATTTAATCTCTCCTCGGTTTTAACTTCACTCAAAGTAAACTCACAAATAGCTGGTATCACAAATGGCTTTCCTCCTTCATGCAAAAAAGATTATAACAAATAAAAATGAAGAAGTATTCAAAGCAATCTACATATCATGTTTTCCTTTATATGCTTGCACAATTGATTTCTTATCACTTACTATTGGAAAATAACATGAACCTAGTAAAGGCATGAACAATTATCACACTTATGCTCAAAATTTGCTTATATTGTTCTCCTGGTATCACAATTACCATACTTTTTGTTGATGACAAAGGGGGAGAAATATATGAGTATCAATGCCATGCTTGCATCACCAAGAGATATATGAATAGATGTTATGATTGCTATAATTTGCATTATGCCTTGTTTATATCGTGTCAAAATATCAAACAAAAAACTTGCATCATAATTTTACGTATTGATATCTTACCATGTGATGAAATGCAATAATTACTAAAACATTTGAAATGTGTGCATCATGTAATGATATCAAAATCTTACTTCGCAGTTTGACATGTTGATATCTTACAATATGATGAATTGCTACTATTACCATCATTCAAACTTGTAATGTAAAATTTGAAAATGAATGTCAAGCCTTGACATCATCTTCAGAGAGATATATCATGATGGGAATCATGATGGGAGTATTGATAAGTTTAAATGATTTTAACTTATCAATATGTCTCTTGAATTCAAAGGTTTTGAATTCAAGAATGACTTATCTCAAGTATGGCATATAGATAGGGGGAGTTAAGGTTAACTCCATTATCAATTGATTGTCATCATCAAAAAGGGGGAGATTGTTGAATCTCGGATTTTGATGATGAAGTCAATTGTCATTTGTTATCTAATCTATATGTTGAGATAAGTGTGCAGGATTAACTACGATGAAAGTAAGATATACAGCAGGAGTTACGCCGGAGTCAAGACAATGATCACGTTGGGAGTTCGAGAGTTCGACGGAAGTTCGGACAATCGTCGGAGGTTCTACGGGAACAAATTCGAGAAGTCCATAAACTTGCCAAAGAAGCTCGTCGGAACTCGCCAAGTGGATCGTCGTAAGTCTAGGAGTTTGCCGGAAGTCCGCAGGAGCATCACCGAGGGTTCATCGGATGATCGACAGAAGTTCGCCGGAAGCTCGCCGGAAGAAGCGATTGACGCACCGGAGCAAGTTGCAGTAAATGTCTTAGGAAATATCGTAGTTAGCACAATGATTAAGTTGGAAATGGGAGGTGATCCCATTAACTTAATCTTGGGGCAATTGGGCCCTTGGAAAACCCAAATTGGGCCAAATGGATCAACCCATTCGGACCCTGATTTCTGCTAGGCGGTTGAACCGCCCAAGCCAGGAGGTGGCATCACTTGGGCTAAGTCTCCGAGTGAGACTAGGTGGTGCAACCGCCCCAGCCAAGAGGTGGCACCGCCTGGGCTCAGTCTCCGAGAGAGACTAGGCGATGCAACCTCCCCTGACAGGAGGTGGCACCGCTTGATCTCGGTCTTCGAGCTCTGGCAGGAGATGCAACCGCCTCAGTCAGGCGGTGGCATCGCCTGAGCTCGGTCTTCGATCTCTGGTAGGAGGTGTAACCACCCCTGACAGGAGGTAGCACCGCCCAGAGGCTCAGTCTTCGAGCTCTGCCAGGCGGTGCAACCGCCACAGTCTGGAGGTGCAACCGCCAGATCCCGGAATTCCGGGAATTGACAGTTTTGAGCTCCAAATTTGAACTGGGTTGGGGCCAATAAATACCCCACCCTTTCAGCACTGAAAGCACACTCAAATACACCAAAATCCTAATCTTGTTCTATGATTTTTAGAGCTCAAAATTATTGTAAAGGCCAAAAGTACTTCTCCCTCTTTTCTTTCAAGTTCTGATCTTTAAAGAGAGGAGAGAAAATTCTGTAAGGGTTGTCTAATAAGCCTGTCAAAAGGAGTGAAACTGTAAAAGGGTGGTTGGCCTTCGCCTATTGAAGGAAGGCCTCTAGTTGACGTCGGTGACCACGTCGGTGGAGGAAGCCAAAAGTGGAGTAGGTCAAGATTGACCGAACCACTCTAAATCTCGGTTTGCATTTACTTTGAGCATCTTATCTTTATTGCAAACCTCCTCAATAGCTTACTGCCTTCTATTCTTTTACGAACATGTTTTAAAGTTCAGTGCTTTCCGAATCGGCGTTTAGACGCAAATCAGTTTTATCGTACGAACTTCGTATTTCAGTTTGTGCTTATATTCTGATTTTCATCATAACTGCAAACTGCCTTCTTAGATTTACTTTAACGTCATCTCGCTTGATCTTAAGTTAAAGTAATCTTAGAATCGACTTTCACACCGAAATCGCTTTCATCCTTCGAGCCTTTTTTTAATCGTAGAAAGATTTCCGCTGCACTAATTCACCCCCCCCTCTTAGTGCTCTTGATCCTAACACGAGCTACTTTCTCTAGGACATTCATTGTCAATTTAAATCTCTACTTATTTATGAAATCATTTTTAGTTTTAATCTGTTGCATTAATTCACACCCCCCCCCCCCCCCCCCCCCTCCTAGTGCCACTCCGATCCTAACACGAGCTACTTTCTCCGGGACATTCATTGTCAATTTAAATCTCTACTTATTTACGAAATAATTTTTAGTTTTAATCTGTTGCATTAATTCACCCCCCCCCCCCCCCCCCCTCCTAGTGCCACTCCGATCCTAACACAGGTCTCTTCCTATCACAAAGAAAGTATATCTATTATCTAAGACAAACATGCCAAAAGTGGTTACAACTCCCCTCTCTACTAGTGAATCACTCAAGTTATGTGATGGAAGCCCTTCTACCGATTTTACTCAATATCGACAAGTCCTTGGCTCCTTATAATACTTGGCTCTAACCCGTCCAAACATCTCATTTACAGTCAATAAATTATCATAATTTATGCATCGACCATCTACTACGCATTGGTCTACGGTCAAACAAATTCTATGATATCTTAAAAGGGACACTCAATCATGGCCTTTTTCTTCGCAACAATGCTCCACTCCATCTCCATGCCTTTGTTGATGCTGACTGGGTAGGAAACTTTGATGATCGAACATCTACGTTAGGGTATATTGTTTTCTTTGGAGCTACTCCCATCAGTTGGAGTTCTAAAAAATAAAAGATAGTCGCACGGTCTACAACTGAAGTTAAATACCGTGTCATCGCCACTACCGCTGCTGAACTCAATTGGATCACAAATCTGCTCAAGGAACTCAACGTCAACTCCACCATTACTCCTACAATATATTGTGATAATGTTGGAGCTACCTACTTATGTGTCAATCCAGTGTTCCACTCTCGTATGAAACACATTGCTATCGACTTCCACTTCGTGCGAGATCAAGTTGTCAGACATCAACTACGTATTTCTCACGTGCATACAGCTGATCAGCTAGCAGACTCACTCACAAAGTCTCTCGCCCACAAACTATTTTTATTACATCGGTCCAAGATCAACATCCTTGATGGAAGCTCAATCTTGCGGGGGCATAATAGCAGATAAAATTTTATCAACTACATAAGGAAATCTCTGAGCAGTTGAGAAAAATCCTCTCCGCTAACATGTATAAATAATCATCAAGTTTACTATCTCAAACATACTCATCAATAATTATATTTTATATTTTATTTGTGTCAGAATAGAAACATATAGAATTTTGGTTTACTTAATTCTCTAGAATATTGCTTCTCTAGAATATTGCACTGTGGCGGCAAATATCAACGCGTAAAGACCTCAGGGAAACACACTAGCAGTAAAATTCAAAAGTAACGATTTAAATGAGAAAACTCATTGGGGATCGAGAAGTCAGACAAGCAATTCTTTCACTGACGTCTTAACATCGAGCAACTAGTCTGTGAAAACATGAGTAAGATGTGACCATAGGAAATGGTGAGGTGACCGAGAAAATGCCTAAGGTTTAGTGCCGATCAGAACAAGAGTTGTGCACTGGTCCAGATTCTGAAGTATGTAGAACCTGCAGTTAAAAAGCAGATGCACCAACAAAAAAAAGTCAGTTAAATTCCTTGATAAGATCAATATTTTTACTACTCTACCAACCCACAGAGAGGTCTCAACTTATCTGAAGATGGCCAGGAGACCAACATAACGAAGAGTTGATTGCGGTTGAGAAGTTCATCTTCAATCAGATGAAATGGTTTTATCGAGAATATGCAGGAAGCTGATGTTATCTATCACATTCAACGATATGTATTAATCAAGGGAGAAGAAGGAAATCATACGTGGACACTACCGGATCTCGATTTTAGAAACTTCCCAAGTTAATGAATACCGTAGACTCACTCCTAACCAAATCGAATCAGCTTTTCTAGAGTCATATCAAGGGATGGATGAACACCATAGATAAAAACCTGATAAGACAAACAAGAAAAATCTTGATTCCACATGTGTCTCTCATAGAATCAGACCCAAAACCACGATCGAACAAGTAACTTGTTTAAAATCAAGTCACTTCCTCAACACAAGCGATCAATTTTCAGCCACCATGAATTAGAAAATATCCACACTAGAGATAATTAAACCAACCAAGAGATCGACAGAAACAAAAGGGAATTTACAAATCGAGGATAAATGATTTGCAAGAATATTAGGATCGTTCCAGCAGATTCCAACAAGCATTCAGAGATCGGAAACACGTAGTCCAACTAGAGAGCAAAAGGATTAAAAGAGACTAAAGTCAAGAAGAAATACCGAAGACTATTCTTACCTCCTCTTATTCGGTGGTGGAGAATGATTGATCATCGCTATGATTTTCGTTGTCTCTCTTGATGGTTTGTAGTCTCGTTTGAAATACGCACGACAGTTTTACTCATTTATAAGATGGCAGAGTGCCTCGTGTGCCGCCTCATCGGGCGACTTATCTCATACCGAGAAAATGTGCTAGACATCTAGAAATGCATTGCCCCCTTCTGTTGACTACTATCACGAAGGATGTGTGTCATGTGTTTTGATTCATAATCGGAGTCGTAATTGGGAATGTTTGAGCCCCAGAAAGGGGTCTCCTTTTACGCACGCTTGTCAAACAAGGCGAGGATCCATTCTGGTGCTTCATTACATTGGAATTAGGATTGTCCACTAGTTATGAAACACATGGAACGAATGATGTCCTTTTTAAATAAGAGGATAGAACTCAGGGTAACGATCTCAAATCAGCACTCCCTTTGATGTGCAATCATTTTTCAAATAGTACGATCGCTAAAGCAAAGCACACAAAGTAATTTTATTGTGACGTTAAATGTAATGAGGATGGATAAGTGGCGTCTTGTCCGTTTGAGAGAATACTTCCTGATTTTATATCTATCACTCTAAAATAAATAATCTTAGAATTATTCCTTTAAACTTAAATTTAAATTTTTATCATCATAAAGTATTAAAAATTACCTACCTTATGCCATTGTTATTAATTTTCATTGGATAACTATCATTTGACTATTATTTAGAATGCTAAATAATTTTAAATTTTTTTTTGGACAAATCATTATGTGTGTAAGAATTTTAGGGGTATCTTAGGTTTTTAAACATTCATTATTTTTGACTTAGTACTCTTTCGATCCTTTATGATATGAGATTATGCTTTGAGAGTCAATTTATGACTTGTATGAAAATGCATTCCCTGATATTCTTCACAGATAAGTAATTCTAAACTAAAATCTTTCATGTAATATAAATCATTGCAACCGATTCATTGAGTATATGGATTGGATCTAGGAAAGAGCTCAACTCCACCAATTCCTTGGTATGCGAATGATAGTCTAATGGGCTCATAGGGGACAAGATGAAGTCTGAAGATACCGGCTTTTTGTCTCAGAGTCCAGTTAGGCCCATAGAAGGTTCGCCGGTTTATTATTGCTGCATGTTTTAGTTTCAGCCTTTGGCTCTTCCCCGGCGAGATGTTGTTTCAGGTAATCAAGCTGGGAGGAGGAACAACCGAGAGGGTACCCGTTACTTTAACTATGTCAGTATCCTAATTTGACAATGTCAAGCTAGACTTGCCAATTCGATCGATACACATTTTGCTTCCCATATCAATTCCGAGCTGCAACTCACATGGACAATGCCGACGACTTGCTAATACAAAACCCAGTAAGGCATCAGCAGCGGCGCTTTGGCCGTATTCGATGTGCGGACACACTCGGAAGACGTGTTCACCGGGGCTTGGGCTTAGGTTTGGGTCCTCTCTAGATCGCATGATAGTTAATCCACCTATTCCATCATTGTGATGTCATCCTTGACAAGGATTGTCCGAATTGGAGGGAGGAACATACATAAAGTGGGAGAGGGTCCCAACTCTCGTCGCTGACGTATTCATGATGTTTCACCTTCAATTCGTGGCGGTGGTGCACCCACTGTAACAGGTGGGCGACAATTACCGAGAGATTTTGAGTACTGTTGGAATTTTGAATAGCTCAATTATGTTGCTCTTGCAGCTGACAATGAAAGGTTGTTCATCGGATCGGTCGTATTAATTAATACGATTAAAGATGAGGGTAGTAGCTGCTGATGCCGCGACCGGACAAGCATCCTGTGTTTCTGTGTTTATCGTTTTGATGAGACAATCTTAATCTATTACATCAAATAAGGAGTTGGGAGTTTAGAAGTGCTACCCGTGGCGGTGCTACCACACGGATGTTGCTTCGCCGTGAAAATTATGAAAAAATTGTCATGTCCTTCCCATTTGTTGGATTTTTGTTCTACTATCACAAAAGTATATCTATTTATCCCGTCCATCTCTGTCACCAATTGACCACTAAACCAACTGGCGACACGTCCCACGCGGTTCGCCACCACAATTCCCGTTACCCGTGGCGGTTCGCCACCCCCTTATTATTCTCCTACTACCACTTCAGCGGTGCGTCTCATTGGGCGTGTCACACGGAGAGAGAGAGAGAGAGAGAGAGAGAGACGTCGTTGGCAATGGAGGCGTCGAGGCAACCCAACTCCAACCCTCCCCGACTCGCCAATGGTAATGGCACCGCCAACGGCGGCGCCGCCACAGCCAACGGGGCGCGACCCACCTTCCCGCCAACCAAGGCCCAGCAGTACCGCCTCCCCTACCGTCCCCAGCCGCCGCCGCCCCGCCGCCGCCGCCGCCGGGGATGCTGCTGCATCTGCTGCCTCTGGCTCACCCTCTTTCTCATAGCCCTCGTCTTCCTCGCTGCCATCGCCGCCGGCGTCCTCTACGTCCTTTACCGCCCCCAGCACCCCACCTTCTCCGTCTCCTCGCTCCGTCTTGCCGCCCTCAACCTCTCCTCCGCCGACCTCCTCACCTCCCGCCTCGATCTCTCTGTCACCGCCCGCAACCCCAACAGGAAGCTCGTCTTCGTCTACGACGACGTCGCTATCTCCGCCTCCTCCGGCGGGGTCACGATAGGCGAGGGGACGATCCCGGGCTTCGCACAGGGCACTGACAATACCACGGTGCTCAAAACCACCGTGTCGAGCTCAGGGCGGAGCCTGGACCCGACGGAGGCGTCGGATCTGAGAAAGAGGAAACGGTACCCCTTGGAGATCGAGCTCGACACCAGGGCCGGGGTCAAGATCGGAGGGTTCAAGTCGAAGCGCCTCGGCATCCGCGCTTCGTGCGACGGGATTGAGGCGGTGGTCGCCAAGGGCAACGCCACCGCCACAACCACCGGGTCGGCCAAATGCAAGGTGAAACTTCGAATCAAGATCTGGAACTGGACGATCTAGAAACAATTACTGGCTATCCAGGTTAAAAGCAAGGAAAATAAATTAGATTAGAAGGAAGGTATCTATATTGATTTTTTGCCCCCCTTCTCTCTCTAGTGGAGTACAGTATTTTTTTCCCCCTTTGTAAACCTCCCTCTATTTGATTTGTCAGTTCCGATGGCCTTCTTGGATCTTAATATTTGTGTTCTTTGGTATTTGGGGATTGGAATTCTTCGATGATCTATGTTGACAATTTGCCTTGATTCTTCGCCTTCCTCGAATCGTCGTTATCACTTTCGAATGGACACTATCAAAAGTAAACAAGGGTGGTGGAGGGAATATAACAAGTGGAGGGCATGCTTTCATGGTGATGTGAAGTGTCGCTAACACCACTTGCATTGGCACATGATAGAAAGGGGCTCCACGGTATGGTGGTGGTGGTGGTGGTGGTGGTGGTGGTGGTGTTGTTGTATGTGGATAAGTGTTGTGTCACGATGGATCCATGTCAGTAACAACGCCACCGATGGGTACTGCAGAGGGAACGTGCGGTGCACCGCCGTGGTGTGGACTGAGTGTGGTGGGCTGGCTTTAGATTTTTTTTTTTTTTTTCCAATTTAACCGCGTGGGTGGGCGGTCGAGTACTGATGACGATGTGTTTTTGTGCTGCATCGGGCGCAAGAATTCACAATCTATGTAGCGTATGTAATATACCGAATCCTAAAGAAGCTTCGGTGCGAACGAGTTCATAAGATTAACCTCACGGGATTGGTAGTAGAAAGTACGCATGCTTAGTAATTGCGTTTATCAGATAACGACCATCATATAGACACGTTTAATATCCTCGACCGTGCTTGACACTTTGGTTTGGTTGTTTATTATGGATGGCGATTAAAAATCCCAACCGCCTAGCCCTTGTAGTCGGTTCTTCCTCTGGGAATGGGAATAGCCGGGAGTAGGACGCGTTGCAGAGATCAGATACGCACCTGAGAGCGCACGTGAGGGCACGAGGCCGATGGACTTGGGGTGGATGACCATTGCTTTGGATGCGAAGGAATTCCCAACATGTGGGTTTGGAAGACCTCCCCCATGTGCGGGTTTTCCTCATTTCTAATCTTCCGCGTCAAACAGCTACGCCTATCGGGCATCATTATCTTCACTTTTTAAGCCAGCCAACAATGGGGAAAAGATCTAATTGAGAATATTCTAATACCGTCCACTCAATAATAGTAGATAGTCACCTCAAAGTTGATGTAATATTTTGGAACTGACGAGGTGCACGCATGTGGTACGAGCTCGAGATGATGTGATAGGCTCGATGATAATATGCGATGGTGCCTCCGTCGCCCGAGGTCGTGCAAGACGGTGTCACACGACACAGAGCCATGTGGGTCGATCTACACGTGCGAAGTGCACGAGCTGGTCGCCCGGAGCATCGACGACCATCAACGACCTACGTATGATCAATGCTCGATGATAGATATAAATAATGATCCCCTGGTCAGTGATAGGGAGGACCAAAAACACCCTTAAACTCACCTCGATCTAACTTGAGCTTTAGAGGGGTCGAGTTAGGGATCCCCCTCCCGACATTGACCTTTCGTGTAGGAAAGTAACATTGAAGCCAGAGCTCAAATCTCACATCGGGTTAGTCTAGGAGGCATCAACCCCAACTCGACCTTATCCTTCCATCACCACCTTAGACATCCACGTGGATGCCCTCACACGATCGGAACCGAACCGAGCCGTATCGGCTCCTGGGACACAGCATGAAGACACCAATATTTTTGGCACTAGGAGGGCCCAATATCATAAGAGTATCCACCAATGAGTAATCCCAGCGAGCACCCTAGCGAGGAGGTGCCCGCCACCAACTCCATCTTTGAACTCGTGGCGCAGTTGCCCACTCTCCCGCACATGAATGGGAGCGCCTTAGCTCAGACCCTGGGTTGCTATTGGCACTTGTTCAATGACCTCGGGCTCTCGTCCCTTAGGGTTGAAGTAGGGTAGCTAGTCGTCCTTGCCGAGGCGTTCCTCAACCTCGCCCACCAGGTGCAGGGTATTGGTGGGTATAATGCAGACCATCACACCCCTTATACCCCAGCTAGCTCAATAGGTGGCTCCTCCCTTGTAGCAGTCACCTGTGATCTAGCTTGCACTCACCCCTACACCTCATGATGCCACCCTGGTCGACCAGCCCCCCTTGGCTTCGAATGTTCACCCATCGATTGAGGAGTAGCTTGAAGACCCGAGGCCAACCGCATAGTACGATGCCCCCATGCCCAGATACACTACCTCGACCTTCCCGGAGCTTGACACTCTATAGTCCAACTCGACGGATGACTCATTCTGGGCCTAGTTGTAGTTGGCAAATCGGTGCCTGGATGAGGTTCAAAGAGAATTCCACAAGTCTAAGGAAGAACTCGGGAAAAGCACCTCGATAGGACCCCCCTTTATCGAAGAAATCCAGGACAAACCTATCTCCCTCAACTTCTGCCTCCCCATGTTGGAGGCCTATAATGGTGGCTCCAACCTAGTGGAGCACATCGTCGCCTTCTGGGCCCAGATGGTCTTATGTAGTGTTTGTTATAGGTGCCCTACAAGCCAATCACATGAATGATGACATCTGTGACACGTTGTGACGATCTCTTTGCTTATTATTACTAGCATTTTATCACATATTATCTGGATGTATATTATGATGTCCTTATATCTATGCAATAAGAATCAAATGAGATCACGATAATGAGATCGATTCACCTTTAAACACATATTCGAAATCATCCCGGTCATATGTTACTCGAGAAGGACATTGAGATAATCGGATAGACCGATGCGTTGTATACTCATCCATATGATGGAGGCGGTTGGTTGTAGGAAAATCTAGGGGTGACGTTACTAGTCATAGGTGCCCTCCAAGCCAATCACGTGAGTGATGACACGTGTGACTTGACACACAATATTTTTACTTATTATATTTTAATATTTTATTATTTTATATTAATTATTGCATAAACACATATATATTGTGATGTCCTTAGATCTGTGCAATGGGAATCGGATCGTGATGAGATTATGATAATAAGATCGATTCACCTTTAAACATAGACCCTAAATAATCCTGGTCATATGTTACTCGAAAGGGATATCGAGATAACTGGACATATTAGTATACTGTATACTAGTCCATATGATGGAGGTAGTTGGTCTCATAGTTGCTCGTGTGGGGACACTAAAGATACAGTGCAGGTGCTCATTGGAGAATGAGTTCACTAATTGATCCACTCATAGAATATTGGATAGTTGATGATGCCTTATTCTCATACAACGATTTCATAGTCCTAGTAATGTATCTGGTCCTTAGACTTGAGACACTAAGGATGTCTTGTATGAGTACTCCACTCTTTGATACCAGACTTATAGGTTTGGAAGTTCCAAATATAGTACAACCGATTATTGGGAGTGGCAGCTAACCTTATGAGTACTATTGAGTGTCGATAGAGGATCATTTTCTCTCAGTATCATGAGAGGAATATGCTAATCATAGGTGCCGAGTAAGCCAATCACGTGAGTGATGGCACGTGTGACTTGATACAGAATCTTTTTGCTTATTATATTTTGACATTTATCACTTTATATTGACTATTACATATATGCACGATAATTAGACCGATTCACCTTTAAACGCATATCCTAAATAATCCCGATCATAGGTTACTTGAGGGGGGTATCGAGATAACCGGATAGACTGGTGTTCTGTATACCCATCCATATGATGGATGCAGCTGGTCTCATAACTGCTTATATGGGGACACTAGGAATACAGTACAGGTGCTCATTGGAGAATGAGTTCACTAATTGATCTGCTTATGAAATGCTAGATGGTTGATGATACCTTATTGTCAGATAGTGATTTTGTAGTCTTAGTGGTGTATCTGGTCCTTAGACTTGAGACACCAAGGATGTCCTGTATGAGTGCTCTATTCTTTGATACCAGACTTATATGTTTGGATGTCCTATATCTAGTACAGCTAGTCATTGGGAGTGGCAGTCGACCTTACGAGGGCTATTGAGTGTCGATAGAGGATCATCCGCTCTCGGTGTCATGAGAGGAATATCTCGGTGTTTTTTTTGCTTAGACAAATCCCTGGCTAGGGTCATTCGGATTGAGAGAGAAAGAGTTCTTCGGGAGAATCCGATTAGAGTGAGACTCGAGTAGAAATCGTATGGGTCTGACAGCACCATACCCGATATAAGGTCTATGGGATATTAGATGGATGAGGGACTACAGGTATACGATAACTGAAGATAGACAGGTCCAATGGATTGGATTCCCCTATATCATATGGGGATTGCGACGTAGTGGCCTAGTACGTCCGTAGTCGATGAGTCGAGTGAATTATTGTGGAGATAATAATTTACTAAGCTAGAAGGAGTTCTAACAAGTATGACTCACGACCAACTCGATGTTAGGCCTAGAGGGTCACACATATATGGTAGGCATTGCGATGAGTAGAGGTTCATATATGAGATATCTGCCGGAGCCCATATCTTATTGGATATCTAATAAGCCCCTGAATTATTGGATCCCATGAACGAGATCCAATAAAAGCCTATAAGAGATTATTGGATAAAGATCCACTAATCTAAGAGGCTTGGGTAATTGGATGTAGATCCAATACCCAATAGGGGAGGATCCATTAGGGTTTGACAAGGGACCTCTATAAATAAGAGGGATTCAGTGGTTCATAGGCTAGAGCCTTTGCTTGCCTCTCTTATTCTCCTCCCCCTCTCCACCTCAGAGCAGGCCTGGAGTTTTGAGGAGTGTCATCACAGCCCTACTGTGTGGATCACCGCTAGAGAGTAGGACGCTTGACCTCCTTCACCCTCTCCTAGAGATCTGCAAGGAAATAGGGATATACGATCTCCTTAGGTAATACAATATATTCTATACACAGTTTGTTTCGCAGATTTTTGCACACCAATCTTTGCACGACGATGAATATCTTTTTAGGAAATTGGGGATTTTATTTTCTTGTTCTTCCACTATGCATGTGATGTCACCCCCAAGATTTTTCAACAGTGGTATCATAGCCAGGTTGTTCGTTCGATAGATTAGTTTTGAAATGTGTGTGTTGTGTTTTAGAGAAGCTTTTGGCATCAAAATCGTCGACGTAAAAGCGAGAAAGGGCAGCAACAGTTGGTGCCCTTGCTGCACTCAATCTGCGTACGTGCAACCGTAGGCAAGCAACACAGCATCGGTGCATGTGCAAGCGCTGCGCTTGTAGCACAACGCCGGCACACGCACAGGCGCTGCGCTTGTAGCAGTCGACCGACGGCCTGCATGCAGTAGGCTTGCAGCCAACGACCTGCATGTAGCAAGCTTGCGGCCGACGGGGCTGGCAGCCTACGAGTGCCCCACCCGTGTGCGCTCCCTGTGGCCACAAATAGATGGGTACGACGAAAATTTGCAGCAACACAAAATCGTTTTTAGAGATAAATTTCTCAATAGATCAATCTTATATGGAAGCTAAGATAATCTATAAAGTGTATAAGAAATTTCATTCAAAAAAGATTACAAATAGATGGGTTAAAGCAACAATATGCGGCTGAAATTTTCTACAGCATAGATTTTCAAGTGTAGCAGATTGGACATAAAAGATCAGTAGTTTATATTGAGAATTTTTCGATGAAACCAAAGGGAAATCCATTGTTAGGAAGTGTCAAAGATGTCATAAAAATTTCGTAGAAATTTGGATAGAAAAAGCACAGTAGCAAGATCAAACAGATGGTGCTATGTGGTTGGAATTCTGCAATGTATCTTTCGTCGTAGAGATGAAAACTTTGTGATGAAAAGTTTATGCAGCAATATAGGAACAATTTTTTTGGAATTTTTGAATAAGGATAACTAGATTGCAGCAGCAGTAAGGTAGGAAACTAGAACTTGTTGCAATTCACGGAGAGATCAAAGGATGATCCGTGGTGGTGGAGATGATGACAGAATTTGGCGACGATCTTTTAAGCAATTGTGGGAATTGCTTTAGGTGGCTGTTGAGGGTTGATGGATGGCTGTGGAAGGGCAACGAGATGCCAAGAATACTGCTCTGATACCAGGTGTTAGAACCCTTACAGATTCTAAACTTGGGGTTGATCTCTTTAGGGGATCGGCCTCCTTGGAACTCTATAGGGGTTCCTCCCTCCAAGTTGCTGCTCAAAGGCTGCAGAAAAGATTCATCTATTGCTTATGAAAAGAGGTGGAATATATGACTATTTATAGGGCTTCTAAACCCTAACTCCTAATAGGACTCTTACTTAAGACTCCTACTTCTAACCAACTCCTAATAGGACTCCTACTCAAGACTCCTACTTCTAACTAACTCATAATAGGACTCCTACTAAAGACTCCTATTCCTTTACAACTCCTTATTCTTCTCTAAGAAATAACCTCCTAACCCTAGCCGGCCACTTCACCTCTTTAATAGGGGTTGGTTTAGGTAGGTTTTGCATGAATGTCCCTCTCAATTAGGACTCTCCTAGCTAGAGTCCTAACAGATGACTCCTTGCCGCTTACTCGGTCCATTGAGCTTCGTGGAGTTGTTGTTTGTTGAGGTACTCCTCCTCAACATGTGCGGTCTGTCCCACATGATTCTCCCTCTAGAGAGCCGGGACTTATCCCTCCTGGATAATTGTTCCGTTGGAGCAACATCTCTTTTCGTTTCGGAGACCACCGTCGCTTTGGACTACTCCGATTTGCTTAACAAACTGTGCATTGTTCTGCCTCCTACAAACTCACTTGCTAGATTGTGACTCCACATCAATACAGCCCCCGCTACACCACTCAAGGCCTAGCAACATGCTGAACTTGATGCATACTTCAGCCTCCTACAAACGTATCCCTCATATACTGAAGAGAAAGTTTCAATGCTCCATGGCGCTGAGTTTCGGTCGCCTTGGGATGGCCGCAAACATTCCATTGTCCGCATACAAGCCCATACATGAGTACCAAATTCTTCGAGTTAGCAATTCCCCTCACCTCTGTGAGCTTTACATAACTCTTTCGGTCGTTGAACAACTCATTCCACCTTGTATGGTCTCATCCTGTACCAAGCGCCTCGCTTGCCTTGAGTACCATCAAGTATAGTTGTCAACGTTGAGCCGTAGCTCAAACTCAGTCATCCCAACCTTTGTGCACTCCGCATTCTTCCAAGCTTGCCTGTTCTCGTGGTGCCTCTTGCACGAAGGGTTGGTCATTCCTCTGAATGCCAATCTCAAATGCTCGCTCCTTTGAGCGACTCCTTTTTCCTACATCTCCATGCCCGTTTTCCCCCAAACGGTCGCACATGTGCTGACTGCCCTCAACACAGCCCCGCTAGGTCCCCCACGTTTGCATGCTAAGTGTTTCTATGAGTGCTTGTCCCGCTTTGATACCATCTATCATAGACTTAGCTGGTTTCGCCTAAGTCGTACGGCACCCTTGCGTGTCCGTCCGCAAAGGTCAGCCTCCCCGAAGCCTCCCACAGTCTCTTAGGACACACAAAAGAGAGAACATGTTTGAGAAAACGCCTCATTCGGGATCCACAAGCAAACATTTCCGAAAACACTTCATAGATAATGCAAATTATAAACATACTTTATAAGCTCTGAACAGTTGCACAACAAAGGGCCAAAATGGTCCATTGCAGACCAAAAATCTCTCATAAGTGTCCACATGACACAACATTTATTTATAAGCCTAAAACGGCCACCAACCCAACTAAAATGGGACTATTAAGCCTTCGGCCATCCCTCTACATGCTGTACAAAGCATGAACATACCAAAAGACATGGACATACATAAGCATTACATCAAACATCTTGTTTCGAAGTTTGTCCGTGACACTCTACTACCGCAGCCGCCGATTGTAACCGTCGCCGCCGTTGCTCCTGGCCAATGACCAACCCCTCGTTCTACAGCAGCCACCCTCTAGCAGCGCATGCAGCACCTGCAGGTTGCCATCACTGTAGCCTCAACCCCGCTGCTCGGAGATCACCCCTTGGGTCGTAGCAGCTACAACCACATTAACGCAGTCACCTTCCAGCACCGGCGCTCTCACCCCATGCAACGACAAATACAGGGCAGCAACTCTTCCTCCAACGCAGTGACCGAAGCACTATCCTCGGCGTCCACCTCCTTGGCAACTTCACATCGACAGTGCTGATGCCCTTGACCGACATAAAAAATAGGAGTTGAAATTACAAATTTGTAGTCATACGTAATGGCTGTCGATAACTCAGTGAAAGCATAAATGGAAGCATTGGAAACTAGAATTGAGAATCGACTAATGAAAGCGTTGGAAACCATAATTGAGAATCGGCTACAAGTAACCCTTCATGATTTCAAAAGGAGCTTGTTGGAGCACTTTAGCAGGTTTCAACAAGATGGGAGCTCAAGTTTTACATTCCATAGATATGAAAATTCAGGAAAAGGGCCCCAAGACTATGACACAAACAACTCACACATGAAGGTGGAATTTCCGAGATGGGAAGATGGGGATCCGACTAGTTGGATCTCTATGGCAGAAAAATATTTTTGTTTTTACAGAATCCTAAAAGAATCCAAGGTAGAAGTAGCCTCAATCTAGCTCGATGGAGATGCAATCCAGTTGTACGATTGGTATGAAACTTTCCACGGAGTTCCTTTATAGGAGCAGTTCAAAAGAGGACTTCTTGTTCGCTTCGGCCCATCAGAATATGAGAATGTTGATGGATAGCTCGTCAAAATTCGTTAGACTTCTACAATATTGGAATATCAGAGTAGGTTTGAAAGATTGACAAATCAAACTCGAGATTGGTCATAACGATAACTTTTGCATACATTTATTAAAGGGCTTAATCCAGAGATTCGGTGTGAAGTTAAGGCTCGTCAACCACACACCATGATAGCTGCGATTTCATTTGCACCCCTACATGAGGAAAAAATCAACATGGAATACTATCAAAACAGAGGTGTCAATAAACAGGTGAGCAGCAAACAGCCCACCATATCTACTCCTAGTCAAAATCCTATCACTCGCAGACTAACCCGAGAAGAACTCAAAGAAAGATCAGTGAAGGGTTTGTGCTATGATGAAAAGTGGAGTATGGAGCACCGATGTAAACAAGAGCAACTTCTGATGATTGAGCCAATTGGAGAGGAACCGGAAGTCGAAGAGTTGGACTTCGATCATGAAGGTGTGAAAACTGATGAAGATATTGAACCTACCATATAGACAATGCATGCATTAACCGGCTACTCTAACTCGTAAACTATGAAAGTTGGCGGAACTTTGAAACATTAGCATGTTATAGTTTTGATTAATACTGGTAACACTAACAATTTTATGGGTAGTGAGACTGTTGACCGATTAGCCCACCACATTGAAGGTTGTGACAGATTTGAAGAAAAAATCGTTGATGGACGGATTTTAGTTTATGATAGTAAATGTTCAAAGATAAAATTGATTATATAAGGCCAAGAGTTTCTTATAATGATTACTACACTGAAAGATCGACCTGTTGCTTACACTATCAAAAAGTGGAGACCATATTTACTTGATCAACAGGTTGTGATGCGCTGCAGATAGCCTATGACTGAAGTGTTGAAAGAGAAGCTCTCCGAGTTTGATGCTGCTCAGCCTTAAGGACAAGGCTGATTTGAAGAAGGAGGAATTGTTAGGACCCCTTTTCTGAGCTTTTGGGCGATTGGCCAGAGCTCTCTCCTTGATGTAATTTCTTTAGGCTTGTTGGTCGGCCCAAACTGAGTTCGGTAAAGAGAGTCTGAATCTTATCCTCTATTTGCGCCTTGAAGGCTTCAAATTTAGCATTGATTGCCTCCTCAGATGCCATAGTATATACCTCAAAATCTGTAATGTTAATATCTCTCTTTTGTTATTGGGTTAAAGGCATGTATAGGTGAGAGAAGTGGTCATCGAAAGGGTTGGTGGATTGGTGGATGTAGGCTACGGTTTAGGCTTATTTTGTGACTGTTTTGGGTGTAGCTTGAGGGTGTCGTTTAGTGGAGTTTTAGAGCTGTGATAGTAGTGGATGAAGGTTAGGGAAAAAAGTTTTAGATATATGATAGAGGGCAGCAAAGGTTTGATAGAAATCAGTGGAAGTTGTTGCATATATGTGTTGTCTTGTAAGAGCAGAATTATCGTCGAAGAAATAACGATTTCTCGATAAAATTTCTAGCAAAAACTGAGAGATTTGAGGAGGGAATTTGACAGCAAAATCTTGGTTTATATAATAGCAAAGGTGACCAATTTAATCAAGGAAATTTTGGTAGTATAACAGCAAGGAAATTGGTGCAAGTTGCGATAGCAGAATTCTCGTCGAAAAATTTTAACGATTTTACGATGAAAATTTATAGCAACATAAGAATGTTTTTAGAGATGAATTCCTTAATAGATCAATCTTAGATGGAAGCCAAGATGATCTATGAAGTGTATAAGAAATTTCATTAAAAAAAGATTGTAAATAGATTGGTTAAGGCAACAATATACGATTGAAATTTTCTATAGCAATCCTTCGTTCAAAAAGATGATAACTTTTGTGACGAAAGGAATTCACAGTACGGGATAGGTAAGAAGACTTCTTCTTGGTATTTTGAATGGAAAATTGCAACAACAAAATATATTAGTGATAGGAGAATACCAAATCTCTGATGCAATTGGAGGTGATGATAGTAGAATGATTTGATCTATAGCAGAAGATGACAATGGAGATGGCAACGTCAAGAGCAATTGTGGAAATTACTTAAGTAGTGGTGGGCGGCAGGGATGGTAGCAAAAGCAGCAAGATCGCTGCTTTGGTACCAGATGTTAGAACCCTTGCAGATTTTAAGCTTGGGGTTGATCTCTTTAGGGGATCGACCTCCTTGGTACTCTATAGGGGTTCCTTCCTCCAAATTGCTGCTCAAAAGCTACAGAAAAGATTCATCTATTGCTTAAAAAAAGAGGATGAATACATGACTATTTATAGGGCTTCTAATCCCTAACTCCTAATGGGCTTCTAACCAACTCCTAATAAGACTCCTACTCAAGACTTCTATTCATTTACAACTCCTAATGCTTCTCTAAGAAATAACCTCCTAACCCTAGCCCTAGGGGCTGCTTCCTAAGTGAGTTATCCCTTTTGCCCTCAACCCTAACCAACCAGCCCAGTAAAAGGGGCGACGACTAGGAAGCCCAAAGACCCAAATATAAACTATAGCCACTCTTCTTTATACGATAGAGATGACTAGGTGGGGTTTATTACAATCTCATAGGGTTTTATTACCTACTTCTTAGTTGAGTAGGACCCAACCTTACTAGGGTCCTATCAATTGGATTCCACTATATTATTTGGGGACTATGGCGTAGTGGCCTAGTACGCTCGCAATCGATAATTTGAGTGAATTATTATGGAGATAATAATTCACTTAGCCAGAAGGAGTTCCGACAGGATTGACTTATGGTCAACTCAATATTGGGTTTAGAGGGTCACATACATATGGTGGTATTACGATGAGTAGAGATTCGGATATGAGATATCTGTCAAAGCCCCTATCTTATTGGATATCCAATAAGCTCCTGAATTATTGGATCCTATGTATGAGATCCAATAAGAGCAAATGAGAGATTATTGGATAGAAATCCACTAATCTATGAGACTTGGGTAGTTGGATGAAGATCTGATACCCAATAGGGTAGGATCCATTAGGGTTAAGTTGACAAGGGACCTCTCTAAATAGGAGAGAATCAGTGGTTCATAGGCAAGAGCTTTTTGCTTGCCTCTCCTATTCTCTTCCCTCTCTCCACCTCAGATCAGGCCTGGAGTTTTGAGGAGCATCGTCGTAGCCCTACTGTGTGGATCACCACTAGAGAGGAGGATACTTGACCTCCTTCACCCTCTCCTAGAGATCTATAGGGATTCAAAGATATATAATCTCCCTAGGTAATACAATCTTTTATATACGTAGTTTTAAGTTTCACGGTTTTTGCGCACCAATCATCACACGACAATGAACATATCTTTGGGAAATTGGGGATTTTCTTTTTAATGTTCTTCCGCTGCGTATGTGATGTCACCCCCCTAGATTTCCCAATAGATTTCCCTACAATGGTATCTGAGCTAGGTTGTTCATATGAAAGATTAGTCTTGAACTATGTGTGTTATATTTTAGAAAGGTTTTAAATGTCAAAATTGCTGACACAAAAGGTGAGAGGGGGCAACAACTATTGCTTGCAGCCTTGGCCGATGCCTAGCCACCTGCATGTAGGTGGCCGACGGATAGCCGTCGACTGCTTGTGGCCAATAGTATATGGGCCGTAGGTAGGCACCCGTGGGGGTAGTGCCGCCTATGGGCAAAATCGCCCATAGGGTCAGTGTTGGGAAATCTGCTGGTCGGTATCTCATGCGTTGCGAAAAACAAAAACAAGACCAAATTTTCTAAAGTTAAGTACTAGATCATTGATCGACGATTGGTGCATGAGAAAATCGAGACTTTTCCGCTGTTTCTATCGCTGCGTGGGGTGAGAGCAATGCTCACTGTGATAACACCACACACCAATGTGATAACACCAACAGATCATTGATTGACGATTGGTGCGTGGGAAAATCGAGAATTTTTTGCTGTTTCTATCGCTGCGTGGGGTGAGAGCAGTGCTCACTGTGATAACACCACACACCAAGCGGCTGCTGCTGCAGGCTACTTGCCTACATGCAGATGGTAGTGCTGTCATCTGCGATGGTAGTGAGGGCAGCAATAGTTGCTGCCCTTTTTCGCTTTTGCATCAATGATTTTGACGTCAAAAAGCTTCTCCATAACACAACACACGCAGTTCAAAACCAATCTATCGCACGAACAACCTGGCTCTAATACCACTGTTGGGAAATCTTGGGGGCGACATCACATGCGCAGCGGAAGAACAAGAAAATAAAATCCCCGATTCCCAAAGAGATGTTTGTCGTTGTGCGAAGATTGGTCCGCAAAATATATGAAACTGAAAAACTGCATATATAGTAGATTGTGTTACCTAGGGAGAACGTATATCCCTGTTTCCTTGCAAATCTTTAGGAGAGGGTGAAGGAGGTCAAGCGTCCTCTTCTCTAGCGATGATCCATATAGCAGGGCTACGACGATGCTCCTCAAAACTCCAAGCCTGCTTTGAGGTAGAGATGGGAAGGAGAATATGAGAGGCAAGCAAAAGCTCTAACCTATGAGGCTCTGAATCTCTCCTATTTATAGAGTTCCTCTGTCAAACTCTAATGGATCCTCCCCTAATGGGTATTGGATCTGCATCCAATAACCCAAACCTTTTAGATTAGTGGATCTCTATCCAATAATCTCTCATGGGCTCTTATTGGATCTCGTCCATGGGATCCAATAATTCAGGGGCTTATTGGATATCCAATAAGACAAGGGCTCTATCGGATATCTCATATCCAAAACTCTACTCATCGCAATGCCTACCATATGTGTATGACCCTCTAGGCCCAATATCGAGCTAGTAGTGAGTCATACCTATCAGAACTCCTTCTAACTCAGTGAATTATTATCTTTGTAATAATTCACTCGACTCATCGACTACGGACGTACTAGGCCACTACGCCGTAGTCCCCAAATGATAAAGGGGAATCCAATTCATTGGACCTGTCTGTCCTTATTTACTGTGTACCTATAGTCCCTCATCCATCTAATATCCCAGAGACCGTATATCGAGCATGGTGCTGTCATACCCATACGGTTTCTACTCAAGTCTCGCTTTAATCGGATTCTCCCAGAGAACTCTTTCTCTCTCAACCCGAATAACCCTAGCTAGGGATTTGTCTGAGAAAAAATACATGGGATATTTCTCTCATGACGCCGATAGTGGATGATCCTCTATCGACACTCAATAGCCCTCGTAAGGTCGACTACCACTCCCAATGACCAGTTGTACTAGATCTGGGATAGCCAAACCTATAAGTCTGGTATCAAAGTGTGGAGCACTCATACAGGACATCCTTGGTATCTCAAGTCTATGGACCAGATACACCACTAGGACTACAGAATCATTGTCTAACAATAAGGCATCATCAACCATCCAGCATTCTGTAAGCAGATCAATCAGTGAACTCATTCTCCAATGAGCACCTGTACTATATCCCTAGTGTCCCTACACGAGCAGCTATGAGACCAACTACATCCATCATATGGATGGGTATATAGCACATTAGTATGTCCGGTTATCACGGTGTCCCTCTCGAGTAACCTATGACCTGGATTATTTAGGATTTGTGTTTAAAGGTGAATCGATCTAATTATCGTGATCTCATCACGATCCGATTCCCATTGCACAAATCCAAGGATATCACAATATATATATACATATATGTAATAGTTATAAAGTGATATATGCCAAAATATAATAAGCAAAAAGATTCTGTATCAAGTCACACGTGTCATCACTCACGTGATTGGCTTGCTGGGCACCTATGACTAGCACCAAGGATGTCCTATATGAGTGCTCCACTCTTTGATACCATACTTACGGTTTGGATGTCCTAGATCTAGCATAATCGGTCATTGGGAGTGGTAGTCAACCTTACGAGGGCTATTGAGTGTTGATAGAGGATCATTCGCTCTTGGTGTCATGAGAGAAATATCTCATGTATTCTTGCTTAAACAAATCCTTAGCCAGGGTCATTCGGATTGAGAGAGAAAGAGTTCTTCGGGAGAATTCGATTAGAGCGAGACTCGAGTGAAAACCGTATGGGTCTGATAGCACCATGCCCAGTATACGATCTTTGGGATATTATATGGATGATGGATTATAAGTACACGATAACTGAGGATAGACATATCCAATGGATTGGATTCCCCTGTATCATTTGGGGACTACTGCGTAGTGACTTAGTACGTCTGCAGTCGATGAGTTTAGTGAATTATTATGAAGATAATAATTCACCGAGCCAGAAGGAGTTTTGATAAGTATGACTTAAGGCCAACTCGATATTGGGACTAGAGGGTCATACACATATGTTAGGATCAAGAGCGACACTAAGAAGGGCGTGAATTAGTACAGTAGAAAACTTTTCTGATTTCAAAAGGCTTTGTTTCGATTAAAACCAATTCCGACGAAAATTATTCAATTCAATCCGTTTCGGAGAGAAGTTAAATTTAAAAGATTTCATAAAAGTGTAAAGAGAAGATTAAGGAGGTTTATGTTAGGATCAAGAGCGACACTAGGGGGGTGAATTAGTGCAGCGAAAAACTTCTTGTGATTTTAAAAAAATATTTCGTACGTTCGAGAGAAATCGATTCGGAAAGATAGTAACTTTAAAATGTAAGAGAGGTAAGTGTAGTGAAAGCAAGATGAGGAGAAGTACTTTACTATGAAATGATATGCAGTTAAAGAAAATTGCTCGAAATGAAATACAAACTAGATTTAGAGTGGTTTGATCAATGTGACCTACATCCACTATCGGATTCCTCCTCCGTCGAGGTCACCGGCGTCCACTATAGGCCTTCCTTCAATAGGTGAAGACCAATCACCTTTTACAGCTCTTTCTCTTTTTGTTAGGTTTAGGAGAGAACCCTTATAAGTCTCACACCTCTCTTGAATGATTTCAAAATTTAGAAAGGGAGGAGGAGAACTCTAGCACTTGTTTACAATACTTGCACACCCCAATAACTCAAGATTATAATCACACTTCGGTGCCTTTTAATGCTAAAAAGGGTGGGGTATTTATAAGCCCCAATGACTTTTAAAAATAGAGTCAAAAAGTGTCTCATCCCATATTTTTGGGGTACTGGCGATACTACAGCCATTACTAGGCGGTACTACCGCTATTACTAGGCAACACTACCACTTGACATTTGACACAGGGCGGTACTACCGCTCAATCTGGGTGGTGCCATTGCTTGACAGAGCTCGAAGACTGAGCTCTAGTGGTACCACTACTTGACAGGGGCGGTATCACCGCTAGCAGCAATAACTGATGACGGTACCACCGTCCAGACCACCTGGGGTGCTGTTTTCTAGGCGGTGCCATCGTCGGCCAGGAATTCAGCATCCTGGTTGGGCTTTGACTCCAGCCAAAGCCAGCCCAACTCCAAGCCCAGTTGGCCCCTAACAGAGTTGTTGGGATTACCTCCCACATCAACTCTAATTATCGTTCTAACTACGATTAAGGCAAGCATGGTCTGGTACGTCGATTTTTCACTTCGACGATCTTCCGGCGAACTTGTCGACGAGTCTTCCGGTGAGCTTCCGGTAAACTCCCGACCAACTCTCGATTAGTCTTCCGGCTTGCTTCAGGCGATCTTCCGACGAGCTTTTGGCGAGTCTTCCAACGTGCTTCTAGTGACGATGAACTCTTGACGAGCTCCCGGTATATCATCTGAGTCTTCGACTCTGGCCTATCATCTGCTTTACACCTTCCTGCTATCGTAGTTACTCCTATACACTTATCTCAACACATGGATTAGATCAAATAATTTACCAATTGATTTCATCATCAAAATTCGAAATTCAATAATCTCTCCCTTTTTGATGATGACAACCAATTGGTGATGGAGTTAAACTTAACTCCCCCTATCCATATGCCATGGTTGAGAAAAGATACTCTTGAATTCAATGCCTTTGAATTCAAGCATCAAATTGATAATTTAGACTTATTATCATCATGCACACCATGATTTACCAAATCTAAAGATAATACTACATATTCGTCGATAGAAATGATGTTAAGACATGACATCCATTTTTGAGTCAAAATCACAGAAATTTTCAGCATCAAAGTAAGCATGATATTGACTGAAATCAAGGTAAGCATGATATTGACAGAAATTTTCAGCATCAAGGTAAGCGTGATATCATACTCATAATTTGAAGAGAAAACATGGAAATCAAAGCACATAATTGTAATCATCAAAGTAAGTAGCATTTTAAGTTTACAACATCAAGGTAAACAATATAGGATTACAACATCAAAGCCAGCAGAATAAAAGAAGAGGACATCCATTTCTGCCCCTTTATTATCAGCAAAAAGTAATTAATTATTCAGGTGGTGGCCAATCAAAATGTCTAAATAGGGTATTAAGTTGTTGATGAATCTGCTGTAGCTCAGTCAAAATTTGATCTTGGTGTTGTTCAAATCAATCTTGATGTTATTCAAATTGATCAATCCAAGTCCCTATGTCGTCTATAGATGAGGGAGGTGCTTGCTCTACTGTAGGTGATTTCTCAAAGGGACTAGTTGGAGGAGGTAGATTACCCCTAAAAATTGGTGTTTCATGTTCTGGTTCATGTTGGAGGGGATCAGTCCTTCTAGGCAGTCTAGTCCATATATAATTTCTAAATGTACATCTCATCCGTCAAAGTAGATTTCTATTTAAGATACTAAATCTGTCTAGTTTTATAACTTCTTCTTCGGGTGGAATGATAATATCATAGACATGTAGTAGTCTTGTGACTAAGCCACCATATGGAAGTATCATATCCTTTTTTGATAATTCAATCATGTTTTGTTGGATTAGGTAATCAAAACAATTGTTATATCCCTTCATGATTCAATATATGGAACCTAATTCCATTTGGCTTACTTCATCATGATGATATTGCTTTGGGAGAATGATACTTATTAAGATGTGATGAAGTATTTTGGTGCTCAAAGGTAGTAAATGTTCGCAGCTTTTGAAAGAATTGTTAAGTTAGGATTGTCAAAAATTATTCCTAAGGCTTTAACATAAGTAGTCCCAATTGTTTCATCATCCCATTGTCCTCTAAAATAACACCCTCTTTCTTTTATCGGAATTCCTATGATTTTACAAATGGTTCTATCCGTAATGGGTATATGATGTCCTAATAGATAGGTAGATACCCTTTCATCTTCATCTACATGTAAATTGTTATAAAATATCCAACAAGTCTAGGGTAGATAGGTTCACTCATTCGAAGGATTGGGAGAATGTCTAGATTAGCAAACTATTGAATAGGTTCTAAATTACTTAATCCCTCTAAATCAACATATTTAACCTTATGAATATGTCTAGACTCTATTGAAGAAAATTTTAGGGTATGTTGATTAGAATTGAAAAGTAGGGAGTCATAATTTTCATCCAATCTGCTCTTCCCTTTGTCCCTAGAGGATCTTCTAGAAGCCATGAGTCTAAAGACATAAATGATACCAAGAACTACACATAAGAGCAAGATCTATTAATAAATTGAGAGAAGAGGTTTAAGAATTACCCTTGTAGTAATCTTCTTGAAAGGTTGAGATTGATCATTGAATTTGAAGAAGAGGAGGGTTTCCTTGAGTTTCTAGAGGAGGATCAAGAAGAATGAGGGGTGGAGAGGTGTTTAGAGGTGTTAGGAGGAATGTAGGAGGGCTTGGGTTCGGTTCTACCATGTGCCCTAAGTGCCTTTTTATAGGGCAGAGGTTGCGGGTGGTGGCACCGCTAGTTGGGCGGTGATACCGCCTACCACTCGAAACAGCTAGTGGTGCCACTGCCTACGGGCAGTGAGCACTGCTCACATTGGTGTGTGGTGTTATCACAAGTGATTTCAATTTTGCGAGATTTTTATTGTTGTGAAATCAAATTGATATTGATCAATTTGGTTTCATCATCGCTTGGTGTTATCACAAGTGATTCCACCTTGTCATGATCTCTAACCTTTAGCTCTGATACCAAATTGATATTGTAGAATCTCATATTTTGATGATAAAACCAATTGATAATTGTGTTTATGTTTTAATATGTGTTTTGAGTGACGCAGGATTCTTCGATCAAGATGAGACAATTAAAGCAGGAAAAATCATGTTGGGCCAGAGGAACATGTCAAAAGATTGGACATCGGGTCGGTGGATCGGTCGACGTATTGACAGAAGCCTTTGGGCCATGGACTCGGGCATCGGGCCAAGAAGAGCGGGTATTGCGCCAAGGAAATCGGAGTTGCGGAGTCAACTGGCCGATTGGGCAATAGGCCGCAGGAGAGGACGATGCACCGAAGAATCAGATGAAGCGTCGAGGGACTAATGACATGCCGGACAACTTGATTAATGCTTAGTATTAATTGTCTAGATCGAAGTTTGTTTTATATGTGCTAGATTAACTACGATGGAAGTAAGACATGCAGCAGGAGTTACGCCGGAGTCAAGACCATGATCACGTTGGGGGTTCGAGAGTTCGACGGAAGTCCGGACGGTCGTCGAAGATTCTGCGAGAACAAATCCAAGAAGTCCAAGAGCTTGCTAAAGAAGTTCGTCGGAACTTGCCAAGTGGATCGTCGCAAGTCCAGGAGTTGGCTAGAAGTCAACCGGAGCATCGTCGAGGGTTCATCAGATGTTCGCCGGAAGTTCGCCGGAAGCTCGCCGAAAGAAGCGATTGACACACGGAGCAAGTTACAGTAAATGTCTTAAGAAATATCATAGTTAGCATGTAGATTAAGCTAGGAATGGGAGGTGATCCCATTAACTTAATCTGGGGACAATTGGGCCTGTGAAAAACCCAAATTAGGCCGAATGGATCAGCCCATTCGGACCCAGATTTCTGGGTCAACGGTGGCACCGCATGGGTCGACGATGGCACCGCCAAGGAGCTCAGTCTCCCAGGAAAGCTAGGCGGTGCAACCACCCAGGTCAGGTAGTGGCACCGCCTAGGCTCAGTCTCCGAGCGAGACTGGGCGGTGGTATCGCCAAAGCTCGATCTCCGAGCTCTATCAGGCGGTCTGTTAGAACCCTTCCAGATTCTAAACTTGGGGTTGATCTCTTTAGGGGATCGGCCTCTTTGGAACTCTATAGGGGTTCCTCCCTCCAAGTTGCTGCTCAAAGGCTGCAGAGAAGATTCATCTATTGCTTATGAAAAGAGGTGGAATACATGACTATTTATAGGGCTTCTAAACCCTAACTCATAATAGGACTCTTACTTAAGACTCCTACTTCTAAACAACTCCTAATAGGACTCTTACTCAAGACTCATACTTCTAACCAACTCCTAAAAGGACTTCTACTCAAGACTCCTATTCCTTTACAACTCCTTATTCTTCTCTAAGAAATAACCTCCTAACCCTAGCCAGCCTCTTCACCTATTTAATAGGGGTCAGCTTAGGTAGGTTTTACATGAATGTCCCTCTCAATTAGGACTCTCCTAGCTAGAGTCCTAACGGACCCGCCCTCTTCAAATCAGCCTTGTCCTCGAGGTTGACGATTCATGAATTTTGGGAATTTGATCTTCAAGTCATCATAGTTCTCCCAAGTGGCATCTTCTGTTAGTAGGTTTGCCCACTGTATTAGCAATTCAGTAGTGGATCGTCGTCGTCGAGTCACAATCCGTCGATCAATAATAGCACTTGGCTGAGTCTGAAGTTCTCCTTGGGTAGTCATATTTGGTGGGTGGCTTTGGGCTGTCTCCAAGCACCTATTTACAACTTCCGTCTAGCCGTCGGTTTATGGGTGATATGCCATACTCCTTTTCAATTTAGTACCCTGCATATGGAATAACTTTATCTAAAATCTGCTTGTGAAGATGCAAGTAGAATTTATCATAAGCACAATGCATCCATTATAGTGTAATTCTTTTGAGTCCCAATTGTAATGAGCCATGGGGCTTGGTGCTTCCTCCAATTTTTTTATAATCTTACTAGTCTCTGAATCTTCCTACCATTCCATCTTAATATCCTCAAGGAAGTCACTGGTCGGAAGTGAAACGACCGAAACTTCAACTTACTCGGGTAGCTGTGAAAGCACATCTACAAGAACATTATCTTTCTCCTTTTTGTAAGTTATTTCATAATCAAACCCAAGAAGTTTTGTTACCCATTTTTACTGCTCAGGGGATGATATCTTTCGCTCCAAAAAGTACTTGAGGGTTTTATGGTCGGTTTTAATTTGAAATCGTCGACCAATCAAGTAGGGTCCCCACCTCGTTGCTGCGCGCACAATGGCGAGCATCTCCTTATCATATGTTGACTTATTTTGATGGGAGGGAGATAATGCCTTGCTAGTGTATGTGAGTGGTCGACCATCTTGCATGAGAATGGCTCCAATTCTGACTCTAGATGCGTCGGCCTCAATAATGAAGGGTCGGTTGAAATCTGGTAGTGTTAGCACTAGCGTCGTCGTCATGACTGTCTTAAGTTTATCGAAGGCAGCGGAGGCTCTGTCCGACCATTGGAAGACATCTTTTTTTAGTAAGGAAGTAATTGGTACACTGATCTCTCCATAGTTTTTCACGAACTTGCAGTAGTAGCTTGTTAAACCCAGAAAGCCATGTAGCAATTTTATGTTCCTCGGGGTCAGCAAGTTTTGCATTGCTCCAATTTTGAAGGGGTCTACTGCCACACCTTCCTCTGATATGATATGCCCAAGATATTCCATATTTTTTTGAAGAAAGCAAAAATTTATAGTGGTTGTTGTGTGTTCAAAAGGTGGTTTTCGGTATGTCTTCTTCGCATACTCGTATTTGATGATACTCGGATCGAAGGTCCAGCTTTGTAAAGATTTGTGCTCCCTTTGATATAGCAATTCATCTACTATTGGAATAAGGTATTTGTCCTTAATGGTTATACCATTGAGAGCTCGGTAATCAACACATATTCGCCTTGTTCCGTCCTTCTTGCGTACAAGTAGCACCAGTGAAGAGTAGATGTTGCAACTTGGCCGAATAACTCCTGTTTCGAGCATCTCTTTTACAATCCTTTCTATTTCATCCTTCTGGAGATGTGGATACTGATATGGCTGAACATTTGCTGAAGATTTGCCTTGAAGGATAGTTATACAATGATTATGCCGACGGGTAAGAGGTAGGTTGCGCGGTTTGTCAAATATATTTGAAAATTCAGCAAGCAAAGGAAGTAAATTTGGATCTTCAAATTCTGTTGGCTCTCCCTTAGTTTGCTGCTCAAGTTGTACCAAAAAACCGCTACATGCTTTATGCAAAACCTTCTTCATTTGTTGTGTGCAAATCGTTGTTATGTCGCCCCCACGTTTCCCGTGCAATGTCACCTGTTTCTCCTTACTGTAAAATTTCATAATTAGTTTCATAAAATTCTAGGAAATATCACCTAATGTCGTCAACCATTTAATCTTGAGCATGGCCTCATGATTGTTAAGAGGGAAAAGGAAGAAATATGCAATTATCTCTTGGTCTTGCAGCAATAGTTTCTCTTGCGGGCGCCCACGATCACAATTCAAAATCCGTCCGTCGGTGACCTTAACATCAAACCTGCAGCGATTCTCGATATGTAATGCTATCCGAATAGCAAGCTTACTATTTAGGAAGTTAGTAGTACTGCTCGTGTCGATGAGAACAGTGATCGGTTGTTGTTTGAGAAGGCCTCCAACTTTCATCGTTTGCGGGTTTGAGTAGCCGGCTAGTGCGTGTACTGTAACGTCAGTCGGTTGTGGCTCTTTTTTCGCATCTTCTTTATGTTCAAGGTTCTCTTCTGAATGTTCAATGACCTCTTCTTCTATTGGTTCAATCATAAGAAGTCTCCCTTTCATCGTTTGCGGGTTTGAGTAGCCAGCTAGTGTGTGTACTGTAACGTCGGTCGGTTGTGGCTCTTCTTCCACATCTTCTTCGTTACCTTTAAGGCTCTCTTTTGAATGCTCAATGACCTCTTCTTCTATTGGTTCAATCAAAAGAAGTCTCCCTTTTCTACAGTAATGCTTGTAACTCCACGGCTCGTCGCAATGCCAACATAACCGCTTCGCAGATTGCTCTCGAAGCTCTTCTCTTGTTAACCTCTTTGGTGTAGGGACTTGGTCGATAGTAGGGGGAGCTGAGGGTTTCAATATTACTGGTTGAGGAGCGACCCTAGTCCTTTGAGCTTCATGGTTCAATTGCTCATCTTGATGTCATGCGAAAGAGATGGCTGCCATAAGCGTATATGGTTGTCGCGCTTTAACTTCTCCTCGGATCTCCGGCTTCAAACCCTCAATGAAGGTCCTCAATAGCTGTTTTTGAGACCAATCACAAGTTTGATTAGATAACCTTTCAAACCTGGTTTGGTACTCCTGAATGGTAGAGGTTTGTCGGATCTTTGCTAGTTGTCCGTCAATATTCTCGTAATCGGTTGGTTTGAAGCAGATCATCTGTCCTTCTTTGAATTGTCACCATGCAAGGACTCCATAAGTATGTTCAAACCAGTCAAACCACTGTATAGCATCCCCTTCAAGATGTATAGCTGTAATTTTCACCATAGATGCATTCGCGGTTTTATGGTACCGAAAATATCGCTCCACGCGCGAGATCCAACCAATTGTGTCTCCTTCTTCCCATCTTGGGAAGTCCACTCTCATGCATGGATAGTTGGGGTTGGTCATAGAGCTTCCCCTCTCTTGGAAGTCATATCTTTGGGCTTGGTGCGATTGGGCAAAGCTCTCTCCTTGATGTGATTTCTTCGGGCTTAGTGGTCAGCCCAATCTAAGTTCGGTAAAGAGTGTCCGAATCTTATCCTCCATTCGCGCCTCGAAGGCTTCGAATTTAGCATTGATTACCTCCTCAGATGCCATAGTATATGCCGCCAAATCTGTGATGTTAAGATCTCTCTTTTGTTGTCGGGTTAAAGGGATGTATTGGTTGAGAGAGGTGATGGTCGAAAGGGTTGGTAGATTGGTGGATGTAGGCTACGGTTTAGGCTTGTTTTGTGGCTATTTTGGGTGCAGTTTGAGAGTATGGTTTGGTGGAGTTTTAGGGCTGTAGATGAAAGTTTTGGATCTGTGGTAGATGGTAGCAAAGGTTTGATAGAAATAAGTAGAAGTTGCAGCAAGTATGTGCTATCTTGTAAGAGTAGAATTATCGTCGAAGAAACAACGGTTTCTCGACGTAATTTCCACCAAAAACTTAAGAGAATTGAGGAAGGAATTGATAGAAAAATCACAGTTTATATGACAGCAAGGATATCTAATTTAATCAAGAAAATTTCGGCAGTATAACAGCAAGGAAATTGGTGCAAGTTGCGATTGCAGAATTCTCATCGAGAAATTTCAACGGGTTACGACGAAAATTTGCAGCAACACAAAATCGTTTTTAGAGATGAATTTCTTAATAGATCAATCTTAAATGGAGGACAAGATGATCTATGAAGTGTATAAGAAATTTCATTCAAAAAAGATTGCAAATAGATGGGTTAAGGCAACAATATGCGGCTGAAATTTTCTGCAGCACAGATTTTTAAGTATAGCAGATTGGACGTAAACGATCAATAGTTTATATTGAGAATTTTTCGATGAAACCAAAGGGAAATCCACTTTTAGGAAGTGTCAAAGATGTCATAAAAATTTTGTAGAAATTTGGATAAAAAAAGAATAGTAGCAAGATCAAACAGATGGTGCTATGCGGCTGGAATTCTGCAATATATCTTTCGTCGTAGAGATGAAAACTTTGTGACGAAAAGTTTATGCAGCAATATAGGAACAATTTTTTTTTTTTTAGATATTTGAATAAGGATAACTAAATTGCAGCAGCAGTAAGGTAGGAAACCAGAACCTGTTGCAATTCACGGGGAGATCAAAGGATGATCCGCGGTGGTGGAGATGATAGCGGAATTCGGTGACGATCTTTTAAGCAATTGTGGGAATTGCTTTGGACAGTTGTGGAGGGTTGATGGATGGCTATGGAAGGGCAGCGAGATGCCAAGAATGCTGCTCTGATACCAGGTGTTAGAACCCTTCCAGATTCTAAACTTGGGGTTGATCTCTTTAGGGGATCGGCCTCGTTGGAACTCTATAGGGGTTCCTCCCTCCAAGTTACTGCTCAAAGGCTGCAGAGAAGATTCATCTATTGCTTATGAAAAGAGGTGGAATACATGACTATTTATAGGGCTTCTAAACCCTAACTCCTAATAGGACTCTTACTTAAGACTTCTACTTCTAAACAACTCCTAATAGGACTCTTACTCAAGACTCCTACTTCTAACCAACTCCTAATAGGACTCCTACTCAAGACTCCTATTCCTTTACCCTTATTCTTCTCTAAGAAATAACCACCTAACCCTAGCCGACCTCTTCACCTATTTAATAGGGATCGGCTTAGGTAGGTTTTACATGAATGTCCCTCTCAATTAGGACTCTCCTAGCTAGAGTCCTAACACGGTCGTACTGCCTAGTCTGGCGATAGTACCGCTAGGACCCCGGAAATCTAGGAGATACCATTTTTTAGCTCCAAATTTAAACCAGTTTGGGGCTTATATAAACCCCATCCTTTCCTGCATGAAAGGGAACCAAAAATCCAATCTTACTACTTAATATATGTTTATGATTTAATCTGCGTTTGGAGTGACGCAGGATGCTTTGATCAGGATGAGACAATTAAAGCAGGAACATCATGTTGTGCCGGAGGAACATGTCAGAAGATTGGACGTCGGGCCAGTGGATCGGTCGATGTATCGACAGAAGGCTTCTGGTCGTGAACTCGGGCATCGGGCCAAGAAGAGCGGGTATTGTGCCAAGGATATCGGAGTTGCGGAGTCAACTGGACGATTGGGCAATAGGCTGCAGGAAAGGATGATGCGCCGAAGAATCGGACGAAGCGTCGAGGGACCAATGACATGCCGGACAACTTGGTTAATTGCTTAGGATTAATTGTCTCGATCGAAGTTTTTGTTTTGAGTGTGCAGGATTAACTACGATGGAAGAAAGACATGCAGCAGGAGTTGCGCCAGAGTCAAGACAATGATCACGTTGGGAGTTCGAGAGTTCTACGGAAGTTCAGACGGTCGTCGGAGGTTCTGTGGGAACAAATCCGAGAAGTCTAGGAGCTTGCCAAAGAAGCTCGTCGGAACTCACCAAGTGGATCGTCGCAAGTCCAGGAAGCTCGCCGGAAGAAGCGATTGACGTACCGGAGCAAGTTGCAGTAAATGTCTTAGGAAATAATCGTAGTTAGCACAATGATTAAGTTAGAAATGGGAGGTGATCCCATTAACTTAATCTTGGGGCAATCGGGCCCCTGAAAGACCCAAATTAGGCCGAATGGATCAACCCATTCGGACCTGAAATAGTGCTAGGAGGTAGCACCGCCAGGGTAGGAGGTAGCACCGCCCAAGAGGCAGTCTCCGAGCGAGACTGGGCGATGCAACCGCCCTAGCCAGGAGGTGCAACCGCTTGGGCTCAGTCTCCAAGCGAGACTGGGCGGTGCCACCGCCTGGCTCTCTGATTCACTGGTTTGGCTTAATTTTAGCCCAAACCAAATCTGACTTTGGGCCCAGTTGGCCCCTAACTAGGATATAGGATTATCTCTTAATCCTAATCCTAATTACAAGTGAACTATCTAACAAAACACATCCTAAGCAAGTTTTCAACCGCGAACGTCGAGTCTTGTTCCAGCGAGCTTTCCGACGAACTTCTTCCGACAGACTCCCATCAAGCTCCCGAACTTGTGATGACTTTAATGAGTAGCCGAGCCTTCTTTGTGATCTCCGTGAACCTCCGACAATCTCTTCGGCGAACTTCCGAAAATTCCGACAGGTTCCCGATTTCTTCTCGGTTGGTTCCGGCAGCATCTCCGACGATTCTTCGGACTCTTAAACGTCCATCGAACTTTACTCCGGTATCCTTGCTTTATGTTTTCTGGTTATCGTAGTTAATCCTGCACACTTAACTCAATCATATGGATTAGATCAATTAACCCACCAATTGATTATATCATCCAAATCCGAGATTCAACAATCTCCCCCTTTTTGATGATGACAATCAATTGATGACGGAGTTAAACATAACTCCCCCTATCTATATACCATATTATGAGAAGATAAAAACACTTGAATTCCATCCCATTGGATTCAAGCATAACCCGATAAGTTCTAACCGTAGAGCTTATCGTAATCCTCATTAAACAGTAGTAAGTACGAAACTTCGATGAAAATCATAAGTTAAATGATAAGGGATGAATTTTACTACGATTGAAGATAAAAATTTTCAATATAAATTTCATGATATAGATGTAAGGCATGCTTTCAATATGATCAATCAATCTTGTGATATTTTCAAGGATTTTGCAAGGCATATAAGACATTCATATCACACAAGTTTTTGTAATTCATATAAGTCATGCTATCGATATGGTGTAAGTCATCACTTAGTCATCACTTCTCCCCCTTTGTCATCAACAAAAAGAGACAAGCTAGCTAATTGAAGATCATAGAATTCGCTGAAAATGATCATTGAATAATTAAAAAAGTTTAGCATTTAATAGTAAACAAAATTAATCATTCAAATTTGCCAGAAATAGTTTATCCAAAAGAAATCATCATTTATGCAGATCAAAACAGTAGTTATCTAAAAGGAAGGATCAGCTATCGTTCAAACGATGACAAACTTTGAACTTGTTGTTAAAAGTAAGCAGAATAGAATAAAAAGATACATCAATTTAATCCTTAGGAGGTAATCCACAGTGCTGATACATGATATCTATTTTTTCATTCATTTGTCGTAGTGTCTTCAAAATTTTAACTTGTTGATTTTGAATTTGTTCTTGCTGTGATTTGAGTTGATCTTGCTGGAATTTGATCTGAGACAGTTCCGCCATAATGAGATCTTCAGAGGAGGAAACAGGAGCTGAAGGTGCTGCGCCAAAGGGACTAGGAGGAGGAGATTCATTTCCCATAAGAATTGGTGTTTCGGGGTGTTCTATTGGTGGAGGAATTGGATCAGTCCTTCTAGGCTGCCTAACCCATATGCCATTGCTAAATGTACACCTAAGTTTTTTCAGTAGGTTTTTATTTATTATGTTATATCGATCATTTTGAATAGATTCTTCATCGAGTGGGATGCAAATGTCATAGGCATGAAGAATTCTAGTGATTAACCTCCCATATGGCAACATAGTATCTTTAGCCATAATATCCTACATGTGTTGCCGAATTGAGTACCCAAAACAATTATGCTGACCGGTCATAATCCAATACATGGTACTTATCTCTATTTAACTTATTTCGTCAAGATGAAATTGTCTGGGGAATATGATGCTTGTGATAATGTGATGAAGAATTTTAGAGTTGAAAGGAAGTAAGTGTTCACAGCTCTTGGGTAGGAAGCCAAGGTTTGGATTTGCAAAAATTATTTCTGCGGCTTCGGTATAGGTTGCACCTATTGTGTTGACGTCTCATTTACCTTTAAAATAGCATCCCCTATCTTTTTCAGTTATGCCAATTAGCTCACAAATAGTGCTGTCAAATATTCTAATGGGTGTTCCTAGAAGGTAAGTGCTTAGGCTATCGTTGTCCTCATATAGGTTGGCATAGAACAATCTAACTAACCGCGGATAGATTGGTTCATCTAATTGTAGTAGAGGTAGAGCTTCTAGGTGTGCAAACCACCTAATGGGTTCTAAGTCCTCTAGTTCATCCATATCAACGTATTTTCCCTTATGGATATATCATGTTTCAAATTTTGGAAAGCTAAGGGCTACCTCTTTTGATCTAAACAGATCATGGTCATATGAATCTCCTTCAATCCTTTTTCCTTTTGATCTTTTAGGAGCCATTATATAGACAAGATGATGATGAAATTGTGAAAAATAAGCAAGGGAAAGAGAAAAGAAAAGAGGGATTTCAAGTGTTACCTTATGGAGATTATGTTGAGAGATGGAAAGCTTGGACCACCAAGAATCCTTCTCCAATGCTTCTAAGAGTTAGAATGAGGGTTAGAGGGAATGGGAGAGGGTTTTGAGAGCTTTTTCTTCGGGTTGGGGGCAGTGTCACCGCCGGCCCTAACCCCTCGGGTTAATAAGGGTCGCTCGATCGGTGCCACCGCCAAACCGAGCGGTGTCACCGCCTGGCGCCCGAGCGCTCAAGCAATGCTACCGTCGGATCTGGCAGCGCCACCGCTGGCATCCCGTGGAGGAAAGAAAAAAAAATTTTCTTCCTCCCTTTTGTTTAGCTTCTTCCCTCAAGATAATAAGTTATACTTTAATGGATCATTTTGAATTGAAGAAGAAGGAAGAAATCAAATTCACAAAAGAAAGGAACAGGACGAGTCATTTTTCGTGAAGCTCATTTTAGGGACAATTTAACATGCCTGAATACCTTCTAATAAATTCAAATTGGTCTTCGTTCAAAGCTTTTGTAAATATATCTGCTAATTGATGCTTTGTGTCAATGAATTCTAGAACAACATCATTGTTAAGGACATGATCGCGTATGAAATGATGCCTAACGTCGATGTGCTTAGTTCTAGAGTGTTGAATTGGATTTTTAGTAAGACATATGGCACTAGTATTATCACATTTTATGGGAATGTTTTTAAAGTGAATTCTATAGTCTTCTAATGTATTTTTCATCCAAATAACTTGTGCACAACATGCACTTGCAGCAATGTATTCGGCTTCCGTCGTAGATAGTGCAACTGAATTTTGTTTCTTGGAAGTCCAAGAAACAAGTGCATGTCCTAAAAATTGGCATGTTCTGGATGTACTTTTTCTATCTATCCTGCATCCGCCAAAATCGGCATCTGCATAAGCTATTAGATCGAATTTTTCAGATTTTAGATACCACAATCCTAAATTTGGAGTTCCTTTAAGATACCTAAATATTCTTTTAACACTCTTAAGATGAGATAATTTAGGATTAGATTGAAACCTAGCGCAAAGTCCTACACTAAACATAATATATGGTCTAGTCGCGGTGAGGTAGAGTAGACTACCTATCATTCCCCTATATGTTTTTTGATCGAAATTTTCACTGTTTTCATCCATATCTAACTTAGTCGCAGTACTCATAGGGGTGTTTATTGCTTTTGAATTATCCATGTTAAATCGTTTTAACAATTCTAATGTATATTTGGATTGGTTAAAAAATATACCATCACTAAGTTGTTTGATTTGTAATCCTTAAAAGAAAGTTAATTCACCCATTAAACTCATTTCAAATTCATGACTCATACATTTGGCAAATGATTCACATAGTGATTCATCCAAAGAGACAAAAATAATATCGTCAACATAAATTTGCACAATAAGAAAATTATTTTCAAAATGTTTAATAAACAATGTAGTATCGACCTTGCCTTTGGTAAAATTATTTAAAATAAGAAAGGAACTAAGCCTTTCATACCAAGCTCTAGGGGCTTGTTTCAAGCCATAGAGAGCTTTAGTCAATTTGAATACATGATTAGGAAGAAGAGAATTTTCAAATCCGGGAGGTTGTTCGACATATACTTCTTCGGAAATAAAACCATTCAAGAAAGCACTTTTGACATCCATTTGAAATAGTTTAAAATTATTACTACTAGCATAGGCAAGGAGCATCCTTATGGCTTCTAATCGAGCCACGGGAGCGAAGATTTCTTCGTAATCGATACATTCTTCTTGGTTGAAACCTTTGGCCACTAATCTAGCCTTATTTCTAACCACGATACCATTTTTGTCTTGCTTGTTTCTAAAGACCCACTTAGTACCTATGACTAAGTGGTCACTTGGTCTAGGAATAAGCTTCCATACCTCATTCCTCTCAAATTGGTTCAATTCTTCTTGCATTGCAATGACCCAAAAATCATCTTTTAAGGCTTCGTCAATGCATTTAGGTTCAATTTGAGAAAGGAAAGCGGCGTTAGCACAAAAGTTCTTGAAAGAAGAACGAGTTTGAACCCCTTTTGTTGTATCTCCTATAATTAGCTCCTTTGGATGAGCATCTACATACTTCCATTCTTTGGGTAAAGAAATTTCGGAAGAAGATGCATTCAAATGGCTATTTTGAGGAGGGGGTTCATTTAAATTCAAATTATCAAAACCAAGATCATCATCAAAATCATTTTTCTTTAAATCGAAAATTTCATTAAAAACTACATGAATAGACTCTTCTATTACTAAGGACCTTTTGTTAAAGATACGAAAGACTTTAGAAACGGAGGAGTAACCAAGAAAAATGCCTTCATCGGATTTAGCATCAAATTTACCTAGGGCATCCTTTTCATTTAAAATGAAGCATTTACAACCAAAAACTTTAAAATAAGAAATATTTGGTTTTTTGTTATTCCATAATTCATAGGGAGTTTTTGATAGAGATGGTCTTATTAAGACCCTATTCATGATGTAACAAGCCGTATTTACGGCTTTGGCCCAAAAATATTTGGGTAAACTATGTTCATTTAACATAGTTCTTGCCATTTCTTGTAGGTTTCTATTTTTCCTTTCAACTACTCCATTTTGTTGAGGATTTCTTGGAGTTGAGAAGTTGTGATTGTACCCATTAACTTCGCAAAAATTTTGAAAGTCACGGTTTTGAAATTAACCACTGTGATCACTCCGAATTGATGAAATCATGAAGCCTTTTTCATTTTGAGTGAGTTTACAAAATTTAGAGAAACACTTGAAGCAATCACTTTTGTGAGCTAAGAAATAGGTCCAAGTGTATCTAGAGTAGTCATCCACAATCACAAAAGCATATTTGCTTCCACCTAGACTTGTTGTATCAATTGGTCCAAAAAAGTCCAAATGGATCAATTGTAACGGTCTAGTGGTGCTAATTTGATTTTTTGGTTTGAAGCTTATTTTTATTTGTTTGCCTAGTTGACATGCATCGCATACCTTATCCTTAATAAACTTCATATTCGGAATCCCTCGTACTAATTCTTGAGATGAGATTTTAGATATTGTTTTAATGCTTGCATGGCCTAATCTCCTATGCCAAAGCCAAGCATCATTATTTACAGCGGAGAAACACATTTCATTACTTAGTTCATCAAGATTGATGGTATAGACATTATTTTGTTTTAAAGCAATCATAGTCAAGTTATGATTTGGTTTTTCAATAATACAAATATTTGATTCAAATCTAACGATATAACCTTTATCGCATAATTGACTAATGCTTAACAGATTATGTTTCAATCCATCAACCAGTAACACATCATCAATAGAAAAACTTGATTTGTTACCTATGGTTCCCTTGCCAATGATTTTGCCTTTGTTGTTGTCTCCGAAGGTGACATAGCCTTCGTCCATGCTAGTGAGCTTGGAGAATTGGGATGGATCTCCGGTCATATGCCTTGAGCATCCACTATCAAGATACCATCTCTTACTCCTAGCATGTGATGGTGTATGTTTTTACAAGAAGGAATTATTTTTAGGTACCCATTTACTTTTGGGTGCCTCAAAAACTAATCTAACTTGTTTATCATGTTGCATAGATTGATCATGGTTCCTTTAGGAACCCAAATCAATTTGTTCGGACTAATTTTCATGAATGGACATTGGTAAGTTATATGTCCATATTTGCAACAAAAGTTGCAATTGCTTTGGTGTTGAACATGTAAGATAGGACCTTTAATGAAGGTGGTTGGATTTTGGTGAGTACTTCTCACAAATCCGATTCCACTCCTTTTAGGAACATGACCCTTATTTGTAAGGATCATGTTTAAGGACTTGCTACTGACCTCGAATTTCTTCAAGGTGTCCTTAAGTACCAAGTTCTCATTTTGGAGAGTTTCTAGATCATTGCATTTAGCACATGGAGCTAGATGTTGAATCTCGTATTTTGATGATGAAACCACTTGATATGTGTTTATAATTTAAACTGCATTTTGAGTGATGCAGGTCTACTCGATCAGGATTAGACAATTAACGCAGGAGGAATTGACGTTGCGCCGGAGGAGATCACATCAAGATATTGGACGGTAGAAGGCTTCGGACGTCGGGCATCGGGCCAAGGAGAGCGAAATTGCGCCAAGGATATCGGGGTTGCAGAGGTCAACCGCCAATTGGGCAACAAGCCGCAAGAGAGGACGATGCACCGAAGAATCGGACGAAGCGCCAACCAATGAAGTGCCGAGCAATAGAATGTCAATTCACGTTGTAATAATTGTCTAGATCGGAGTAGAGTTTTAGCTTGTGTGTGCAGGATTAACTACGATAACGACGAAGACATAAAGCAAAACAAAGTATCGGAGTCAAGCATGAAGGATTCATTGCGAGTTCGAGTGTTCGACGAAAGTCCGAAGGTTCGTCGGGAATGCTGCCGGAACTAGCCGAGAATGAGTAGGGAGCTTGCCGAAGGGTTTTTCGGAAGCTGGCCGGAAGGTTCGTTGGAAGTTCGCAGAGCTCGCCGAGAAAGATTGGAGCTTGCCGAAGAAGCTCGTTGGAACTTGTCAAGATCAAATCATGAAGTCTAGGAGCTTGCCGGGAGTCCGTAGAATGGTTTCCGAGAGTTTATCGAAAAACCGTCGGAAGTTTGCCGGAAGCTTGCCGAAAGAAGTCTTGACTTATGGACTTTGTAATAGCTTAGAAAATGTCTTTAAATTCATAGTTACATGTTAATTAGGGTTAGGATTAGGTGTTAATCTTATAACCCAAGTAGGGGCCAATTGGGCCCGAGTTCGGACTAGTTTGGGCCAAGTTTGGAGCCCAACCAGTGAGCTGAATTGGCCTAGGCGGTGGCACCGCCTAGGCTGGGCGGTGGCACCGCCCAGCACCCGAGAGCCGGGCGGTGACACCTCCTGGGCTGGGCGGTTGCACCGCTTGGCTCTGCCCGAGCGCTGGCGGTGCCACCGCCCGAGCGCTGGGCAGTGGCACCGCTTGGCTGGGCGGTGGCACCGCCAGCATCGGGAACCAACGAAGATTCAAATTTTGGAGCCCAAATTTGAATCCTCTTGAGGCCTATCCCTCAAATCTCAGTTGAGAGAACAACCTTTTGAGAAGCTAGAAGTTGAGAAAAGCCTTAGGAAAAGTCTTGTTTTCAATAGCTTGATTGTTCACCTCCTTTCTTTTCATTGAAATCTTTGTAAAAGGGGTGAACCACTTGTAAGAGGTTGTAAGAGGGGTGTAAGAAGGAGGTTGATCTTCGCCTAGTAAAGGAAGATCGTTAGTGGATGCCGGTGGCCTCGACGGAAGAGGAATCGGAGGAGTGGATGTAGGTCACGATTGACCGAACCACTATAAACTACCGTCTTCCCTGGTTTGCATTTACTTCCTGCTATTACCTTACTGCTAACCATCTTCACTTTGATGCTCTACTTCTTTGTCTCCTTATTACGTATGCCTTCAAGTTAGAACGCAATCGAAACGGTTTCAAACGAAACGTTGCTTTTATCGTACGAAGTTTTCGAAAGTGTTTAAATCGTCAAAAGTTTATCGTACTTTACCGCTGCACTAATTCACCCCCCCCTCTTAGTGTCGCTCCGATCCTAACAATTGGTATCAGAGCTCGGTATTTCTCATTTCGGATTTACACCCGAGAGAAATGGCTCTTCATGGCTTTCAAGAGGGCTTATCGGTTGTTCGTCCACCGTTGTTTAACGGGACGGACTACACTTATTGGAAAACTCGAATGAGAGTTTTCTTACTTTCGTTGGATTTGAATTTATGGCACATAGTCGAAAATGGATTTGAAATGTCTTTTCTTCCAATGAACCATTGGAATGATTTGGAGAAGAAGATGTTTTCTCTAAATGCAAAGGCTATGAATGCCTTATATTGTGCACTTGACAAAAATGAATTTAATCGCATTTCGATGTGTGACTCGGCTTTTGATATTTGGAGAACTCTAGAGGTCACTCATGAAGGCACTAGCCGAGTGAAAGAGTCCAAAATCAATATTCTTGTGCATTCTTACGAACTTTTCCGGACGAAACCAAGTGAATCCATCGGAGACATGTACACCCGTTTCACGGATGTCATCAATGGACTCAAAGCTCTTGGTAAAAGTTTTTCAAATTTTGAACTAGTCACTAAAATCTTAAGATCCCTTCCAAAAAGTTGGGATTCTAAAATAACCGCAATACAAGAAACAAAAGATTTAAATATTTTTCCACTTGAAGAACTAATCGGTTCGTTGATGACATATGAAATGGTGCACAATACACATGATGAACATGATGAACAAAATCACCTTCCAAAGAACAGGAAGGATTTGGAACTCCGGACAAATGAATACCACTTGAGCGATGACTCAAGTGATGAGGACAATGATGAACTTGAACTTCGAACACAAAATCTTAATAAGTTTATTAAACAAAAATCTAAAATAGACAATGAACTTGAACGATGGAAGAGGCCAAAAAGGAAGAAGGCAACCAAGGATGAATCAAGAACTTCCAAAGGTGAAACGACGAATTGGGCTTTGACGGGCTTCGACTACAAGGTAAGTAACTCAACTCTCTTCAATTATTTTGAAATTACTTGAAGTTTTTCATGAGTGCTTAATTTAAATAGTAGGAATAGGAAATAAAAAATTGTTTTTATTTTTAGCATCTTTGAAAAATTAAAAATTTAATCATGAAGAGTATATTGCTAAGGTTTCATATACGTTATGTTTTGAAATGTTGAATGATGTATGCAACATTAGGGATTATAACTATATGATATGTGAGAATGCTTAGGATTAATCTATGTATGTGTGTCTTAATGATTTCTCTTGAACATACTTTTTGAAATCATACTTGATAATGAATATCAAGATATTAAAAGGATGTTATCATGGAATCATGCTTGATAATTTATTTTATGAAATTTACCCTTCTAGCTTGAATGTTGACATTTTTTTTTTTAAAAAAGGGAAAAGGCAAAGGCATGCTCATAAGAAGCAAATCACATGAATAGAAATTTATAGAAATGAAAAGTAATCCTCTATCTTATTGATTTTTCAATAAATCTATGCTTGTCATATATGAATTTATTGAATGTAATTTTGAGGATGATTTTAGATTTGACAAATGCTTGATTCGTATTTACGACATAAGATACATTTTAAATATGAATCATGCTTCAATCATGTTAAATGCTTCAATCATTTTCTATCTCTAGAGTTCTTGATTTTGATGAAATACAAGTGATAAATTCATTTATGAGATCTTGTAAATCACTTGAATTATGAATGAGTTTTTTTTATGATGTGTTAAAAGAATCACTTAAAAAGAAAATGCTTTTCCCATCTTATCGAGATTAATGATTTCATGATATTGTGTGAATCTCGAAATTAATTTTGATGAAATAGTAATAACATTATTCATGTTATGAATCTCTAAAATGATAATTTGATTATGATTTTTTTTAATTAACTTGAATGAAATTTTGTTTTAATCGAATCATGAACTTTCCCTTGACTTCTTGACTTAAGAAGAAACATGATGATCATTTGATATTTGATACTTGAAATTTCTTGTGAAATGTGATCTTATTGAGATTTCTTATGCATGAAACAAATTGTTCTCCTTGCTATTTATTACCAAATGAATCATGATATCATTGATATTATATCTCCTATGATTCATGTGTAGAGAAAGAATTTATAAATCATAATACAATGAGATTTCTTATGCAAAAATAAAGTGTTTTTGTGATTCTTTGCTAAAGACAATAATTATTAAAATCATGATCTTGATAATTATAACATGAAGTTCTTTATAAATCAAGATCGTTCATTATGCTCCCTCCATTTATCAAAAAGGAATTCTTCAAATGAAGTGTAACTTGTCTTTTGATTTCTAAGAATTTAATGAAGTGTCATATTGATATCTTGATACTTGGAATATTTTAAAATGTGATCTTGATAAAAATGTTTCAAGTTGCTCTTTGTGCTATATCTTTTCAAATGAATCATGAGCCTTGATATCATATATTTCATAATATAGAAATAACAAGATTTCTTTGCCTTGTATGCCTTGTGTGATGATTGTACATCAATTTGCTTTATTATGAATAATATGAATCTTGATCATGAACTTGTTAAGAAGAATTTTAATGAACCATGAATCATATCTTTGGTATTCACAAATTGATCCTTATTGATATCTTTCATGAATTCTTTGCATATTTGGCTTGTTGAATGGTTGAAATTTTTAGCCATTGAGTTCTCCCTTCTTTTCGGTAATGACAAAGGGGGAGAAATATATGAATTGATACTATGAGTGCCATATTTGAATGATAAATATATGAATTAATGCTATAAGTGCCATATTTGAATTTGAATTATGTTAAGATATCAAAAGAAGCTTGCATCGAAATATATGGTAAATTGATAATCGAAATGCTATGATTGCCATATGCCATGTTAAGATATCAAAAACTTGCATTGTAATTTTACTTGCTGATATCTTGTCATGTGATGAAATGCTATGATTTGTTGCTAAAATGATGCATGCAATACTTATGCTTTTTATGTGATGTATTACATATGATGTGAATCATGATTTAGAAATTATGGAATTCAAGGTTTATCTCAATTATGGAATTTTTAAATAAGAATGATTACTCACCTTTGTCATGATTTAGAAATTGACATAAAGGGTCTTCCCTTCCTTTTGACAATGACTAAGGGGGAGATAGCTAGCTTGCACAATTCAAGAAGAAAGCAAAAATTACACTTCTCAAAAGAGAAGAAATTGCTATCTTGAACATCACCGAGAATTGCTAGCTTGAAACATCAAGAAAATACAAAAAATGTGCTATCGTGCCTATCTCAAGAAAAGCAAATATGCCAACTTGCATATATTTGAATTTGCTAGCTTATAAAACTTGCATATTTCAAGAAGCAAGAGTTGCTTTCTTGAACATCTCTAAATTGCAAGCTTGCAAGTTCTAAAATGTTGTATAATTGCTAGATTGCATGATGATAAAAATTTAATATTATGTTTTTCATGCAATGAGTTGAACCCATATAACAAACACTTGATTGTGGTACTTCTCCTTTTTGTTGATGACAAAGGGGGAGAAGTATGTTGATGACATGACATGTGATGCATAAGTTTATGCATATGTTCATGATGATGTGTTGCAAGTATTCATGATGAATATTGCAATGACTTGAATTCAGTTTGAATTCAAGGTTCTATCAATATGGCATATTGATAGGGGGAGTTTGTTCAAACTCCGGGAGTTAAGGTTAACTCTATCATCAAGTGGTTGTCATCATCAAAAAGGGGGAGATTGTTGAATCTCGTATTTTGATGATGAAACCACTTGATATGTGTTTATAATTTAAACTGCATTTTGAGTGATGCAGGTCTACTCGATCAGGATTAGACAATTAACGCAGGAGGAATTGACATTGCGCCGGAGGAGATCACATCAAGATATTGGACGACAGAAGGCTTCGGACGTCGGGCATCGGGCCAAGGAGAGCGAAATTGCGCCAAGGATATCGAGGTTGCGGAGGTCAACCGCCGATTGGGCAACAAGCCGCAAGAGAGGACGATGCACCGAAGAATCGGACGAAGCGCCAACCAATGACGTGCCGGGCAACAGAATGTCAATTCGCGTTGTAATAATTGTCTCAATCGGAGTAGAGTTTTAGCTTGTGTGTGCAGGATTAACTACGATAACGATGAAGACATAAAGCAAAACAAAGTATCGGAGTCAAGAATGAAGGATTCATTGCGAGTTCGAGAGTTCGACGGAAGTCCGAAGGTTCGTCGGGAATGCTGCCGGAACTAGCCGAGAATGAGTAGGGAGCTTGCCGAAGGGTTTTTCGGAAGCTGGCCGGAAGGTTCGTTGGAAGTTCGCAGAGCTCGCCGAGAAAGATCGGAGCTTGCCGAAGAAGCTCGTTGGAACTCGTCAAGATCAAATCGTGAAGTCTAGGAGCTTGCCGGGAGTCCGCAGAATGGTTTCCGAGAGTTTATCGGAAAACCGTCGGAAGTTCGCCGGAAGCTCGCCGAAAGAAGTCTTGACTTATGGACTTTGTAATAGCTTAGAAAATGTCTTTAAATTCGTAGTTAGCATGTTAATTAGGGTTAGGATTAGGTGTTAATCTTATAACCCAAGTAGGGGCCAATTGGGCCCGAGTTCGGACTGGTTTGGGCCAAGTTTGGAGCCCAACCAGTGAGCTGAATTGGCCTAGGCGGTGGCACCGCCTAGCACCCGAGCGTTGGGCGGTGGCACCGCCAACATCGGGAACCAACGAAGATTCAAATTTTGGAGCCCAAATTTGAATCCTCTTAAGGCCTATAAATACCCCTCAAATCTCAGTTGAGAGAACAACCTTTTGAGAAGCTAGAAGTTGAGAAAAGCCTTAGGAAAAGTCTTGTTTTCAATAGCTTGAGTGTTCACCTCCTTTCTTTTCATTGAAATCTTTGTAAAAGGGGTGAACCACTTGTAAGAGGTTGTAAGAGGGGTGTAAGAAGGAGGTTGATCTTCGCCTAGTAAAGGAAGATCGTTAGTGGATGCCGGTGGCCTCGACGGAAGAGGAATCGGAGGAGTGGATGTAGGTCACGATTGACCGAACCACTATAAACTACCGTCTTCCCTGGTTTGCATTTACTTCCTGCTATTACCTTACTGCTAACCATCTTCACTTTGATGCTCTACTTCTTTGTCTCCTTATTACGTATGCCTTCAAGTTAAAACGCAATCAAAACGGTTTCAAACGAAACGTTGCTTTTATCGTACGAAGTTTTCGAAAGTGTTTAAATCGTCAAAAGTTTATCATACTTTATCGCTGCACTAATTCACCCCTCCCTCTTAGTGCCGCTCCGATCCTAACACTAGACTATCATGATATTCAGTTTTTAATTTATCAAAATCACAAGTAAGACTATCATGCTCCTTTTTTAGCAATTTGTATTTTCTACTAATTGTCTTACATTCATCAAATAACTCATGGAAGGCATTTAATAATTCATGATATGGTAAATCTGCATTAATTAAATCTGTTACCTCTTCTTCGAAGGCCATTAGGGCGTAGTGAGCAACTTGCTCGGTGTTGGACTCCTCTTCTTCGGACGTGCTTGAATCATCCCATGTTGCCTTGAGCGCCTTCTTCTTTGATGCTTTCTTTTTGGTTGGTGGACAATCGTTCTTGTAGTGTCCCGGTTTCTTGCACTCATAGCAAATTACTTGGTCCTTCTTGTGTTCGAATTTATTTTTTATATTATTTTTAAATTTGTTCTTTCTTAAATATTTTTTAAATTTTTGAGTCAAAAGTGCAATGTCATTGTCACTGTCCTCATCACTTAATGTTCCTTTCAAGTGGTCTTCTTGTGATGTGAGTGCCATATCCTTCCTGTTCTTTGGAAGGGGGTTCTCGAGCTCGTCATGAGCTTGACATGTCATTTCGTAGGTCATTAAAGACCCAATGAGTTCTTCTAGAGGGAATGTTTTAAGGTCTTTGGCCTCTTGAATGGCCGTAACTTTTGGATCCCAACTTTTTGGGAGAGATCTTAAGATTTTAGTTACTAGTTCAAAGTTAGTAAAACCTTTACCAAGAGCTTTGAGTCCATTGATGACATCCGTGAATCGGGTGTACATGTCTCCGATGGACTCACTTGGTTTCATTCGAAAAAGTTCGCAAGAGTGCACAAGGATGTTGATTTTGGACTCTTTCTCTTGGCTAGTGCCTTCATGAGTGACTTCAAGAGTTCTCCAAATATCAAAAGCCGAATCACAAATTGAAACGCGATTAAATTCATTTTTATCTAGTGCACAAAACAAGGCATTCATAGCCTTTGCATTTAAAGTAAAAACCTTTTTTTCCGATTCATTTCATTCGCTCATCGGAAGAGAAGATTTTTGAAATCCATTCTCGACAGTAGACCAAAGCTCAAAGTCCATAGAAATGAGGAAGATCCTCATGCGAGTCTTCCAATATATGTAATCCGACCCATTAAACAAGGGTGGTCGTGCAATAGAATGGCCCTCTTGCATGCCGGAGTAAGCCATCTCTCTTGGGTATTAAACCAAATATGAGAGTGAGCCTTGCTCTGATACTAATTATTAGGATCGGAGCGACACTAAGAGGGGGGGGTGAATTAGTGCAGCGGTGAAGTGCGATAAACTTTTCACGATTTAAACACTTTTCGGAAACTTCGTACGATAAAAGCAATGTTTTCGTTTAAAACCGTTTCGATTATGTTTTAACTTAAAGAGATAAGTAAGACGGAGACAAAGCAGTATAGCATTAAAGTGCAAATGGTTTGTAGTAATATAAATGACAATAAGTAAATGCAAACCAGAGATTACGCCGATTTTACAGTGGTTCGATCAAATGATCTACATCCACTTGCGAGGCCCCTCTTCGATGAGGCTCCCACCTTCCACTAGCAAATCTCTTGAAAGGGAAGGGTAAATACCCCTCTTACAACTTTTACAAGCGGTTCACTCTCTTATAGATTTTCAGCAAGAAAGAAGGAGGTGAACACTAGCAAATTGAAAACAAGAAAGACAAAGACTCTTCGAAGACTTTTCTCTCAATCACTTGCTACTCAAAAAGTTATGTTCTCAGCTGAGACTTGAGGAGTATTTATAGGCCTCAAGAGGATTCAAATTTGGGCTCCAAAAAGTTGAATTCTCTTATGTTCCCGATGCTGGCGATGCCACCGCCCAGCCAAGCGGTGCCACCGCCCAGCGCTCGGGTGCTGGATGGTGCAACCGCCCAGCCCAGGAGGTGTCACCGCCCAGCCAGGCGGTGCCACCGCCTGGCTCTCCGATTCACTGGTTTGGCTTAATTTTAGCCCAAACCAAATCTGACTTTGGGCCCAGTTGGCCCATAACCAGGATATAGGATTATCTCTTAATCCTAATCCTAATTATAAGTGAACTATATAACAAAACACATCCTAAGCAAGTTTTCAACTGCGAACGTCGAGTCTTGTTCCGGCGAGCTTTCCGACGAACTTCTTCCGACGGACTCCCATCAAGCTCCCGAACTTGTGATGACTTTAACGAGTAGCCGAGCCTTCTCGGTGATCTCCGTGAACCTCCGACAATCTCTTCGGCGAACTTCCGAAAATTCCGACAGGTTCCCGATTTCTTCTCGGTTGGTTCCGGCAGCATCTCCGACGATTCTTCGGACTCTTAAACGTCCATCGAACTTGACTCCGGTATCCTTGCTTTATGTTTTCTGGTTATCGTAGTTAATCCTGCACACTTAACTCAATAATATGGATTAGATCAATTAACCCATCAATTGATTATATCATCAAAATCCGAGATTCAACAATAAATACCCCACCCATTCAGCACTGAAAGAGCACAACAAACACCGAAATCTTGATCTTTTTCTGTGATTCTTAGAGCTCAAAATTGTTGTAAAGGCCAAAAGTTCTCCTCCCTCTTTTCTTCAATGTTTTGAGTTGTAAAGAGAGGAGAGAAAATTTCTGTAAGGGTTGTCTCCTAAGCCCGTCAAAAGGAGTGAAACTGTAAAAGGGTGGTTGGCCTTCGCCTATTGAAGGAAGGCCTCTAGTTGACGTCGGTGACCTCGTCGGTGGAGGAAGCCAAATGTGGAGTAGGTCAAGATTGACCGAACCACTATAAATCTCGGTTTGCATTTACTTTGAGCATTTTATCTTTACTGCAAACCTCCTTAATAGCTTACTGCCTTTTGCGCTTTTACGAACGAGTTTCTAAGTTCAGAGCTTTCCGAATCTGCATTTAGACGTAAATCGGCTTTTTCGTACGATCATCATATTTCAGTTTACGTTTACGTTTTGATTTCAATCATAACTGCAAACTGCCTTCTGCGCATTTATAAAACGTCTCTCAAAGTTCAGTATCTTCAGAATCGGCATTTAGACGTAAACCGGTTTTATCGTACGAACGTCGCATTTCAGTTTGCGCTTGCATTATGATTTCCATCATAAACTGCAAACTGCCTTCATAGATTTACTTTAACGTCATCTCGCTCAATCTTAAGTTAAAGTAATCTTAGAATCGGCTTTTACATTGAAATCGTTTTTTATCGATCGAACGCAGCTTACGAAGTTTTAATAGGTCAAAGATTTCCACTGCACTAATTCACCCCCCCCCTCTTAGTGCTCTTGATCCTAACAATTGGTATCAGAGCCCGATTTTTCTCATTTCGGATTTACACCCGAGAGAAATGGCTCTTCATAGCTTTCAAGAGGGCTTTTTGATTTTTCGTCCACCGTTATTTAACGGATTGGACTACACTTATTGGAAAACTCGAATGAGAGTCTTCTTGATTTCTATGAATTTGGATTTATGGAATATCGTTGAAAACGACTTTCAACTTCCCTCTAAACCGATGAACGAATGGTCGGATTTGGAGAAGAAGTATTTTTCTTTAAACGCAAAGGCTATGAATGCCTTATTTTGCGCTTTGGACAAAATTGAGTTCAATCGGGTTTCTTTGTGCGAAACGACTTTCGATATTTGGCGCACTCTTGAAATCACACACAAAGGCACAAGTAGTGTAAAAGATTCTAAAGTAAATTTTTTGATGCACGATTTTGAACTTTTTCATATGAAACCAAGCGAAACCGTTGTTGACATGTACACCCGTTTTACGGATGTCGTCAATGGTTTAAAATCACTTGGTAAAAGCTTTTCGGATTTTGAACTCGTTAACAAAGTTTTGCGCTTACTTTCTAAAACTTGGGATTCAAAAGTAATTGCTATTCAAGAATCGAAAAACTTGAACCAATTTCAACTTGAAGAACTAATTGGTTCATTGATCACATATGAAATGACGTGCAATGCACGTGAAGAACTTGAGAACCACCTTCCAAAGAATAGGAAGGATTTGGGACATAGAATATTTGAAGACCACTCGAGCATAAACTCAAGTGATGGTGAACTTAAACTACAAATGAAACAAAAATTAAAAAGTAAAAAGAACAGAACTACTTGCTTTGAACGCAAGAAGAAGAACAAAAATTGGGATGAATCGAGCTCATATGAAGACGAGGAGAAAATCAACAAAGGTGAGGTGGCAAACTACGCCTTTACGCCTTTCGATGCCGAGGTAATCAAAATGCCTTTAATTTACTTTGAAATTACATGATGCTTTTCATGATGCATTTTTTTTTTCTTTAAAATTTTCTTGAAAATTACATTTTTAATAATTTAATAATGAAAATGCAAAAATATGATCATGCTTGTAATTTTGAAAATGATAATGAAAATTGCATAATGCAAGATAGAAATCTAATGATTGTACACCTAGTGAGATTAATCTTATTTATGTGCTTGAGAAGCAAGAATGTATATTTTGATGATTTTCATATTGCTCTTCAATGACGATACATGGCTTTTGTCTGGAAGGCTTGATATTTTTCATTGTCTTTGTTTGTTAAATATGATGTATGGTTTTGACATAAGAATAAAGATTTGAGCATGCTATTATAAAGTCAATCATATAAATTAAAACTAAAGAAGTTTTAGGCATTTATAAGAATCATTCAAAATTATGTTCAATGAAACCTTGCTTAATGTGGCAATGAAAATATTAAAGTTTTTGATACCATGATTTGATGATTTTATGAGATTTTAAAGTTATACATGATGATTTTTGTGATTGATGGTTTTATGATGAAATTCATTTCACGATCCTAAACGTTGATGCATGTTTTCATTTGACATAAATGAAAAGGCATGCTAACATGAAATCGATCACTTAAAATGAAACACTTAAAAAATGCTTTTCCCATCTGATCTAGATTAATGATTTCATGATATTTTGTGAATCTCAAAATTGATTTTGATGACTTGATTATGAGTTTTAAGTTAACGATTTGATTTGAATGAGTTTTATCTAAATCATAATCTTGATCTTGCAAAATTGATACTCACAATATGAAAGTACTGGTATTCATGACTTGAATTTGATTGAAACATTGCATGCTTAAAATTAATCATTCTCCTATGTTTAAAAAATTCTTTAAATGCCTTATGTGATGATTAATTTGTTTTATGATGAATCACGAATCATGACTTGATCTATGATATTGATATATTTTAATCATGATCCTTGGCTATATAATTCTTTTGCTCTATTAAAAAGATTTGTCGAATGAATCATGTCTTTTAGAAGTCTTATCTTTCATGACATGATGTCATTGGATTTATGGCTTGTATGCCTTGAAATATTTGAAATATTTATGATTTGGAATGATGCATATGCTTTTTATTATGATAATGTATGATGTGTATCATGAATGCTTTAAATGATAAATGTTTGGAATCATAATTAAAATGAAGTGATAAATACTTAAAAAATATTGATTTAATGTTCGGTATCATGAATACTCCATTATCATACATGAAAATAGTGATAAATATTTTGAAATAAATGATTGTATCATATTAGATGGTTTTATATATTGTGCACGATAAGCTATAAGTGATGATTGAAACAATGATTAAAATAATGTGAATGATGATTTAGAATCATGCACATAATAATAAGTTTATATGTTTTGAAAATGTGCATGTTTTAATTTGAAAATATAATGATGCACAAATGAGATTGATACTAACCTTTGTCATAATTTAGAAATTAATGTAGAGGGTTTTCCCTTCTTTTTGCCAATGACAAAGGGGGAGAAAGAGTTGCTAATGTGCATATCTCAAAGAAAAATTTGCTAGCTTGCAACTTGCATATTTCAAGATGCAAGAGTTGCTTTCTTGAATATCTCTAATTTGCTAGCTAACATGATGTATAGCTTGCTATCTTGAACATCACAAGCTTGCCTATCTTGAGAAAGAGTTGCTAACGTGCTATCTTGAATTGATGTAAAGGGTCATCTCAAAGAGATAGCTAGCTTGCACAAGTCAAGAAGAAGCAAAAGTTGTCTTCTTGAACATCACTATCTTGCCTATCTCAACATGCTAAACATGCTAAACTTGCACTTTGCATTGAAAGCAAAATTGCGAGCTCAAACATTACAAAAGAAGCAAAATTTGCTAGCTTGCAACTTGCATAATCCAGGAAGCAAGAGTTGTTTTCTTGAACATCTTAAAATTGCTAGCTTACGTGTCTTAAAATGATAAAAAAATTTTGCTAGCTTGTATATTGTAAACTTGCTATCATACTACCATAATGATCAGCATGCCTTATCTTCATGATTATATTTGAAAAACTATGGCAAAAATATGTCCGAATGATTAAACGTGTAAAAATTATTTTTCGAACTTTTTTGATTGAATGATCAAATCACTTGATTGCCATAATGATTTTACACAATTACTTGCCATGATTACATGTTGGAAATTATATGCTTGAATACAAAAATTTCCATGATAATAAGCATGTTTTACCTTCATGATTGTAATTAAATATCTCTAGTAAAACCCTGTCCGAATGTATGAAAGTGTCAAATTTCATTTTCGGATTTTCTTGATCCTAACAATTGGATTTTCTTGATACATTATCCTCTTTCGAACTTAACAAGCATATGTCATATCAAGTTTAATTCACATCATTAATTTTTGACATGGAATCATCAAATGCACTTATCATGTGAAAAATATTTTTCGAGAAACATATTTGATGATTCCCTCTGATAAAAGGAAGATATTTTTACATACAAGGATTTGACTCACTTACATATCTTAATCCTTGCAAAAATGAAGTGTGCTTTAATATCTTATCGATTTGAACTTCACATATGGCTTTCCTCCTTCATGTAAAAAGATAACAAATAAAAAGGAAGAAGCAATAAAAGCTATCTACATGTCATGTTTTCCTCGAGATGTTTGCATAATTGGTATCCTATCACTCATTGTTGAAAAATGACATGAACCAACTTATGGCATCACACTTATATTTAAAATTTGCTTATATCGTTCTCCTTGTTGTTGATGACAAAGGGGGAAAAATATATAAATTGATACTATGAGTGCCATATTTGAAGAATATGAATAGATGTCATGAATGCCATATTATGATGAGATATCAAAAGCAGCATTCATATGAATAGGTGCTATGAATGTCATATCATGTTAAGATATCAAGAACTTGAATCGTAATTTTACATATTAATATCTTACCATTTGATGATAGCAAACTTGCATGATGGTAACAATAGATATTATGTTTTTCATGCAATGAGTTAAACTTACATCACAAACACTTGATTGTGGTACTTCTCCTTTTTGTTGATGACAAAGGGGGAGAAGTATGTTGATGACATGACATGTTATGCATAAGTTTATGATGACATGTTGCTTGGATTTTTGAATCCAAGAGTTTCTATCAATATGGCATATTGATAGGGGGAGTTTGTTTAAACTCTGGGAGTTAAGGTTAACTCTGTTTATGATGACATGTTGCTTAGATTTTTGAATCTAAGAGTTTCTATCAATATGGCATATTGATAGGGGGAGTTTGTTTAAACTTCGGGAGTTAAGGTTAACTCCGTCATCAAGTAGTTGTCATCATCAAAAAGGGGGAGAATGTTGAATCTCGTATTTTGATGATGAAACTACTTAATATATATTTATGATTTAATCTGCGTTTTGAGTGACGCAGGATGCTTTGATCAGGATGAGACAATTAAAGCAGGAACATCATGTTGTGCCGGAGGAACATGTCAGAAGATTGGACGTCGGGCCGGTGGATCGGTCGATGTATCGATAGAAGGCTTTGGGTCGTGGACTCGGGCATCGGGCCAAGAAGAGCGGGTATTGTGCCAAGGATATCGAAGTTGCGGAGTCAACTGGCCGATTGGGCAATAGGCTGCAGGAAAGGATGATGCGTCGAAGAATCGGACGAAGCGTCGAGGGACCAATGACATGCCGGACAACTTGGTTAATTGCTTAGGATTAATTGTCTCGATCGAAGTTTTTGTTTTGAGTGTGCAGGATTAACTACGATGGAAGAAAGACATGCAGCAGGAGTTGTGCCGGAGTCAAGACAATGATCACGTTGGGAGTTCGAGAGTTCTACGGAAGTTCGGACGGTCATCGGAGGTTCTGCGGGAACAAATCCGAGAAGTCCAGGAACTTGCCAAAGAAGCTCGTCGAAACTCGCCAAGTAGATCGTCGCAAGTCCAGGAGTTTGCCGGAAGTCCGCAGGAGCATCACCGAGGGTTCATCGGATGATCGACAGAAGTTCGCCGGAAGCTCGCTGGAAGAAGCGATTGACGTACCGGAGCAAGTTGCAGTAAATGTCTTAGGAAATAATCGTAGTTAGCACAATAATTAAGTTAGAAATGGGAGGTGATCCCATTAACTTAATCTTGGGGCAATCGGGCCCTTGAAAGACCCAAATTAGGCCGAATGGATCAACCCATTTGGACCTGAAATAGTGCTACGTGTTAGGATCGGAGCGGCACTAAGAGGGGGGGGGGTGAATTAGTGCAGCGGATTAAAACTTCGATTTTAATCAAAATCTTTCGTACGTTAAGAACGAAACTTGAGAAATTTAACTTGAAGGCGTATTCTTAAAGTTGCGCAGCAAGAGTAATACAAACTAAAGCAGTAAGAAGATTTGCAGTAATGTAAATGACAATAATAAAAAGCAAACCAGAGATTACGCCGATTTTTAGAGTGGTTCGGTCAAATGACCTACTCCACTTGCGAGGCCCCTCTTCGATGAGGCTCCCACCTTCCACTAGCAAGTCTCTTGAAATGGAAGGGTAAACACCCCTCTTACAACCTTTTACAAGCAGCTCAACCTCTTACAAATTTTCAATACGAAAGAAGGAGGAGAACTCTCTAGCAAATTGAAAACAAGACTTGCTAAGACTTTCTAAGACTTTTTTCTCAATCAAAATGCTTCTCAAAAGTTGTAACCTCAGCTGAGATTAGAGGGGTATTTATAGGCCTCAAGAGGATTCAAATTTTGGGTTTCAAAATTTGAAATCTCTTAGGGTTCCCGGTGCTGGAGGTTCCACCGCCCAGCCAGGCGGTGCCACCGCCCAGCACTCGGGTGCTGGACGGTGCAACCGCCCAGCCAAGGAGGTGTCACCGCCCAGCTCTCGGGTGCTGGGCGGTTTCACCGCCCAGCCAGGCGGTGCCACCGCCTGGCTCTCCGATTCATTGGTTTGGCTTAATTTTAGCCCAAACCAAATCTGACTTTAGGCCCAGTTGGCCCCTAACTAGGATATAGGATTATCTCTTAATCCTAATCCTAATTACAAGTGAACTACATAACACAAAAACATCCTAAGCAAATTTTCAACCGCGAACGTCGAGTCTTGTTCCGGCGAGCTTTCCGACGAACTTCTTCCGACGGACTCCCTGCAAGCTCCCAATCTTTGTGATGACTTTAACGAGTAGCCGAGCCTTCTCGGTGATCTCCACGAGCCTCCGACGATTTCTTCGGCGAACTTCCGACACGTTCCCGATTTCTTCTCGGATGGTTCCGGCAGCATCTCCGATGATTCTTCGGTCTCTTAAACATCCATCGAGCTCGACTCCGGTATCCTTGCTTTATGTTTGCTGGTTATCGTAGTTAATCCTGCACACTTAACTCAATAATATGGATTAGATCAATTAACCCACCAATTGATTATATCATCAAAATCCGAGATTCAACACTACGAGGTAGCACCGCCAGGGTAGGAGGTAGCACCGCCCAGGAGGCAGTCTCCGAGCGAGACTGGGCGGTGCAACCGCCCCAGCCAGGAGGTGCAACCACCTGGGCTCAGTCTCCAAGCGAGACTGGGCGGTGCAACCTCTCCTGATAGGAGGTAGCACCGCCTGAGCTCGGTCTTCGAGCTCTGCCAGGCGGTGCAACCGCCCCAGTCAGGAGGTGCAACCGCCTGAGCTCGGTCTTCGAGCTCTAGCAGAGAGGTGCAACCGCCCCTGACAGAGGTGGCACCGCCTAGAGGCTCAGTCTTCGAGCTCTGCCAGGCGGTGCAACCGCCCCAATCAGGAGGTGCAACCGCCTGATCCCGGAATTCCGGGAATTGACAGTTTTAAGCTCCAAATTTGAACTGGGTTGGGGCCTATAAATACCCCACCCATTCAGCACCGAAAGAGCACAACAAACACCGAAATCTTGATCTTTTTCTGTGATTCTTAGAGCTCAAAATTATTGTAAAGGCCAAAAGTTCTCCTCCCTCTTTTCTTCAAAGTTTTGAGTTGTAAAGAGAGGAGAGAAAATTTCTTTAAGGGTTGTCTCCTAAGCCCGTCAAAAGGAGTGAAACTGTAAAAGGGTGGTTGGCTTTCGCCTATTGAAGGAAGGCCTCTAGTTGATGTCGGTGACCTCGTCGGTGGAGGAAGCCAAAAGTGGAGTAGGTCAAGATTGACCGAACCACTCTAAATCTCGGTTTGCATTTACTTTGAGCATTTTATCTTTACTGCAGACATCCTCAATAGCTTACTGCCTTTTGCACTTTTACGAACGAGTTTCTAAGTTCAGAGCTTTCCGAATCTGCGTTTAGACGTAAATTAGCTTTTTCGTACGATCATCATATTTCAGTTTACATTTATGTTTTGATTTCAATCATAACTGCAAACTGCCTTCTGCGCATTTATAAAACGTATCTCAAAGTTCAGTATCTTCAGAATCGACATTTAGACGTAAACCGGTTTTATCGTACGAACGTCGCATTTCGGTTTGCGCTTTAATTCTGATTTCCATCATAAACTGTAAACTACCTTCATAGATTTACTTTAACGTCATCTCGCTCAATCTTAAGTTAAAGTAATCTTAGAATCAGCTTTTACATTGAAATCATTTTTTATCGATCGAACGCAGCTTACGAAGTTTTAATAGTTGAAAGATTTCCGCTGCACTAATTCACCCCCCCCTCTTAGTGCTCTTGATCCTAACAACTCTGTGATGTTTAGAGCTCAATCCCATCCTCCTGAGAGATATGTGGGACAGATTAGTGGAGAGGATATTGAGGATATTGATCCTCAGACCTACAAGGAGGCTATTTGTTAGAACCCTTGCAGATTTCTAAACTTGGGGTTGATCTCTTTAGGGGATCGGCCTCCTTGGAACTCTATAGGGGTTCCTCCCTCCAAGTTGCTGCTCAAAGGCTGCAGAAAAGATTCATCTATTGCTTGAGAAAAGAGGAGGAATACATGGCTATTTATAGGGCTTCTAAACCCTAACTCCTAATAGGACTCCTACTTAAGACTCTTACTTCTAACCAACTCCTAATAGGACTCCTACTCAAGACTCCTATTCCCTTACAACTCCTAATTCTTCTCTATGAAAAAACCTCCTACATGAATGTCCCTCTCAATTAGGACTCTCCTAACTAGATTCCTAACAGAATGTCCCTCTCAATTAGGACTCTCCTAGCTAGAGTCCTAACAGAATGTCCCTCTCAATTAGGACTCTCCTAGCTAAAGTTCTAACAGTTTTACATGAATGTCCCTCTCAATTAGGACTCTCATAGCTAGAGTCCTAACAAACCCGCCCTCTTCAAATCAGCCTTGTCCTCGAGGCTGACAATTCATGAATTTTGGGAATTTGATCTTCAAGTCATCATAGTTCTCCAAAGTGGCATCTTCTGTTAGTAGGTTTGCCCACTGTATTAGCAATTCAGTAGTGGATCGTCGTCGTCAAGTCATAATCCGTCAATCAATAATGGCACTTGGCTGAGTCTGAAGTCCTCCTTGGGTAGTCATATTTGGTGGGTGGCTTTGGGCTTTCTCCAAGCACCTATTTACAACTTCTGTCTGGCCGTCGGTTTGTGAGTGATATGTCATACTCCTTTTCAATTTAGTACTCTTATAGTGTAATTCTTTTGAGTCCCAATTGTAATGAGCTACGGAGCTTGGTGCTTCCTCCAATTATTTTATAATCTTACTAGTCTCTGAATCTTCCTGCCATTCCATCTTAATATCCTCAAGGAAGTTGCTGGTCGGAAGTGAAATGGCCAAAACTTCAACTTGCTCGGGTAGCTGCGAAAGCGCATCTGCAAGAACATTCTCTTTCCCCTTTTTGTAAGTTATTTCATAATCAAATCCAAGAAGTTTTGTTACCCAGTTTTGCTGCTCAGGGGATGATATCTTTCGCTCCAAAAAGTACTTGAGGCTTTTATGGTCGGTTTTAATTTGAAATCGTCGACCAATCAAGTAGGGTCTCCACCTCGTTGCTGCGCGGACAATGGCGAGCTTCTCCTTATCATATGTTGACTTATTTTGATGGGAGGGAGATAATGCCTTGCTAGTGTATGCGAGTGGTAGACCATCTTGCATGAGAATTGCTCCAATTCCAACTCCAGATGCGTCGGCCTCAATAATGAAGGGTCGGTTGAAATCTGGTAGTGTTAGCACCGGCGTCGTCGTCATGGCTGCCTTAAGTTTGTCGAAGGCAACGGAGGCTCTGTCCGACCATTGGAAGACATCTTTTTTCAGAAAGGAAGTAAGTGGTGCACTGATCTCTCCATAGTTTTTCACGAACTTGCAGTAGCAGCCTGTTAAACCCAAAAAGCCATGTAGCAATTTTATGTTCCTTGTGGTCAGCCAATTTTGCATTGCTCCAATTTTGAAGGGGTCTACTGCCACACCTTCCTCTGATATGATATGCCCAAGATATTCCACCTTCTTTTGAAGAAAGCAAAAATTCATAGTGGTTATTGTGTGTTCAAAAGGTGGTTTTCGGTATGTCTTCTTCGCATACTCGTATTTGATGATACCCGGATCGAAGGTCCAGCTTTGTGAAGATTTGTGCTCCCTTTCATCTTGCAACTCATCTACTACTGGAATAGGATATTTATCCTTGATGGTTATGCCATTGAGAGTTCGGTAATCAACACATAATCGCCATATTCCATCCTTCTTTCGTATGAGGAGCACCGGTGAAGAGTAGGGGCTACAACATGGCTGAATAACTCCTGTTTTGAGCATCTCTTTTACAATCCTTTCTATTTCATCCTTCTGGAGATGTGGATACTGATATGGCTGAGCATTTGCTGGAGATTGGCTTGGAAGAATCGTTATACAATGATCATGCCGACGGGTAAGAGGTAGGTTGCGTAGTTCGTCAAATATATCTGAAAATTCAGCAAGCAAAGGAAGTAGATTTGGATCTTCCAATTTTGTTGGCTCTCCCTTAGTTTGCTGCTCAAGTTGTACAAAAAAGCCACTGCATGCTTTATGCAAAACCTTATTCATCGTTACGTCGCCCCCACATTTCCCGTGCAGTATCACTTGTTTCTCCTTACATTTAATTCTGAGCATGGCCTCATGATCATCAAGAGGGAGAAGGAAGAAATTTGCAATTATCTCTTGGTCCTGCAGCAATAGTTTCTCCTGCGGGCACCTACGATCACACTTTAAAATCCGTCTGTCGGTGACCTTAACATCAAACCTGCAACGATTCTCGATAGGTAATGCCATTCGGATAGCAACCTTACTGTTTAGGATATTATTAGTGCTGCCCGTGTCGATGAAAACAATGATCAGTTGTTGTTTGAGAAGGCCTCCAACTTTCATCATTTGCGGGTTTGAGTAGCCGGCTAGTGCATGTACCGTAACTTCGATCGGTTGTGGCTCTTCTTCTGCATCTTCTTCTTTATGTTCAATACTCTCTTCTAGATGTTCAATGATCTCTTCTTCTACTGGTTCAATGATAAAAAGTCTCCCTTTACTACAGCGATGCTCATGGCTCCACGGCTCGTCGCAATGCCAACATAACCCCTTCGCAGATCGCTTCTGAAGCTCTTCTCTTGTCAACCTTTTTGGTGCAGGGACGCGGTCAACAGTAGGGGGGGCTAAGGGCTTCAATATTACTGGTTGAGGAGTGACCCTAGTCCTTCGAGCTTCATGGTTCAAATGCTCCTCTTGATGTCGTGCGAAAGAGATGGCTGCCATAAGTGTGTACGGTTGTCGCGCTTTAACTTCTCCTCGGATCTCCGGCTTCAAGCCCTCAATAAAGGTCCTCAATAGCTATTTTTGAGACCAATCATGAGTTTGATTAGATAACCTTTCAAACCTGGTTTGGTACTCCTGAATGGTGGAAGTTTGTCGGATCTTTGCTAGTTGTCCATCAATATTCTCGTAATCGGTTGGTCTGAAGCGGATCAGTAGTCCTTCTTTGAATTGTTGCCATGAAAGGACTCCATAAGTATGCTCAAACCAGTCAAACCACTGTATAGCATCCCCTTCAAGATGTATAGCTGTAATTTTCACCATAGATGCATCCGCGGTTTTGTGGTACTGAAAATATCGCTCCGCGCGCGAGATCCAACCAATCGGGTCTCCTTCTTCCCATCTAGGGAAGTCCACTCTCATGCATGGATAGTTGGGTTCAGTAATAGAGCCTCCCCTCTCTTGGAAGTCATATCTTCGGGCTTGGTGTGATTGGGCAAAGCTCTCTCCTTGATGTGATTTCTTCGGGCTTAGTGGTCGGCCCAATCTGAGTTCGGTAAAGAGCATCCGAATCTTATCCTCTATTTGTGCTTCCAAGGCTTTGAATTTAGCATTGATTGTCTCCTTAGATACCATAGTATATGTCTTCAAATCTGTGATGTTAAGATATCTCTTTTGTTGTCAGGTTAAAGGCATGTATAGGTTGAGAGAAGTGATGGTCGAAAGGGTTGGTGGATTGGTGGATGTAGGCTACGATTTAGGCTTGTTTTGTGGCTGTTTTGGGTGCAGTTTGAGGGTGTGGTTTGGTGGAGTTTTAGGGCTATGGATGAAAGTTTTGGATCTGTGGTAGATGGCAGCAAAGGTTTGAGAGAAATCAGTGGAAGTTGCAGCAAGTATGTGCTGTCTTGTAAGAGCAGAATTGTCGTCGAAAAAACAACGGTTTCTCGACGTAATTTCCACCAAAAACTTGAGAGAATTGAGGAGGGAATTGATAGCAAAATCACAGTTTATATGACAGCAAGGATGACTAATTTAATCAAGAAAATTTCGGCAGTATAACAGCAAGGAAATTGGTGCAAGCAGAATTTTCGTCGAAAAATTTCAGCAGTTTACGATAAAAATTTATAGCAACACAAAAATCGGTTTTAGAGATGAATTCCTCAATAGATCAATCTTATATAGAAGCCAAGATGATCTATAAAGTGTATAAGAAATTTCATTCAAAAAAGATTGCAAATAGATGGGTTAAGGCAACAATATGCGGCTGAAATTTTCTGCAGCATAGATTTTTAAGTATAGCAGATTGGACGTAAAAGATCAGAAGTTTATATTGAGAATTTTTTGATGAAACTAAAGGAAAATCCACTATTAGGAAGTGTCAAAGCTATCATAAAAATTTCGTAGAGATTTGGATAGAAACAACGTAGTATCAAGATCAAACAATCAGTGTTATGCGGCTGAAATTTTACGGTGCAGATTTTCAAGTATAGCAGATTAGATGTAAAATATCAATGGTTTATATTGAGAATTTTTTGACAAAACCAAAGGGAAATCTGCTGTTAGGAAGTGTCAAAGATGTCATAAATTTTCGTGGAGATTTGGATAGAAAAAACATAGTAGCAAGATCAAACAGACAGTGCTATACGGTTGGAATTCTGCAATGTATCTTTCGTCGTAGAGATGAAAACTTTATGATGAAAAGTTTATGCAGCAATATAGGAATAATTTTTTTGGGATTTTCAAATAAAGATAACTAAATTGCAGCAGCAGTAAGGTAGAAAACCAGAACCTGTTTCAATTCACGGGGAGATCAAAGGATGATCCGTGGTGGTGGAGATGATGGCGGAATTCGGCGATGATCTTTTAAGCAATTGTGGGAATTGCTTTGGGCGGTTGTGGAGGGCTGATGGATGGCAGTGGAAGGGCAGCGAGATGCCAAGAACGCTGCTCTGATACCAGGTGTTAGAACCCTTGCAGATTTCTAAACTTGGGGTTGATCTCTTTAGGGGATCGGCCTCCTTGGAACTCTATAGGGGTTCCTCCCTCCAAGTTGCTGCTCAAAGGCTGCAGAAAAGATTCATCTATTGCTTGAGAAAAGAGGAGGAATACATGGCTATTTATAGGGCTTCTAAACCCTAACTCCTAATAGGACTCCTACTTAAGACTCTTACTTCTAACCAACTCCTAATAGGACTCCTACTCAAAACTCCTATTCCCTTACAACTCCTAATTCTTCTCTAAGAAAAAACCTCCTACATGAATGTCCCTCTCAATTAGGACTCTCCTAACTAGAGTCCTAACAGAATGTCCCTCTCAATTAGGACTCTCCTAGCTTGAGTTCTAACAGAATGTCCCTCTCAATTAGGACTCTCCTAGCTAAAGTCCTAACAGTTTTACATGAATGTCCCTCTCAATTAGGACTCTCCTAGCTAGAGTCCTAACACTATTATGAGTATAGACTCCGGGAAGTGACAAGAAGCCATGAATTCTGAGATGGATTATAGGTACTCCAACAAGTTTTGAAACCTAGTTGATGTGCCCGAAGGTATTGTACCCATCGGTTGCAAGTGGATCTTTAAGAGAAAGATCGGAGTAGATGGAGAGGTAGAGACCTATAAAGCAAGGCTAGTGGCTAAGGGGTATCATCAAAGGCAAGGTGTTGACTACGATGAAACCTTCTCACCCGTAGCAATGCTTAATTCCATCAGAATTCTATTGGCTATTGTAGCACACTATGATTATGAGATCTGGGAGATGGATGTGAAAACTGCATACGTCAATGGGAACCTCGAGGAGGAGGTGTATATGATGCAACCAGAGGGATTCGTATCCAAGAACCGCCCAGATAAGGTGTGTAGGTTGCTTAGATCCATTTATGGACTAAAGCAAGCTTTCCGAAGTTGGAACATAAGATTTGATGAGGCAATCAGATCTTATGACTTCGTTAAGAACAAAGATGAGCCTTGTGTGTACAGGAAGGTAAGTGGGAGCGCTATCACCTTTTTGGTGTTATATGTGGATGACATCCTGATCATTGGGAATGACGTAGGAATGCTATCCACAGTAAAGGCTTGGTTATCTAGACACTTCTCCATGAAGGACTTAGGGGAAGCATCCTATATCTTGGGGATTAGAATCTATAGAGATAGATCCAAGAGGATGCTTGGCTTGTCCTAGTCTAGGTACATAGAAACCATTGTCAAAAAGTTTGTCATGGAAAATTCCAAGAGAGGTCTCATTCCGATGAGACATGGGATATTGCTTTCTACGAGTATGTCCCCAAAGACTCTAGAAGAAAGGGCGAACATGGATATGATACCTTATGCCTCAGCAATAGGGTCTATCATGTATGCCATGCTATGTACTAGGCCTGATATAGCGCATGCTCTGCGTGTCACGAGCAGGTATCAGGTGGATCCAGGCTTGGAGCACTGGAAAGCAGTAAAGTATATCCTCAAGTACTTGAGAAGGACTAAGGATCTTTTACTAGTATATGGAGGTAATAGCCTTAAGGTTGAAGGCTACACGGACTCAAGTTTTCAATCTGATGTCGATGATAGCAAGTCGAATTCAGGGTATGTGTACACCTTAAATGGAGGAGCAGTGTGCTGGAAGAGTTCCAAGCAAGATACTACTGCTGACTCGACCATAGAGGCGGAGTACATTGCTGTATCAGATGTAGCAAAGGTGGGAGTCTGGGTGAAGAAGTTCATCACAGATTTGGGAGTTGTGCCAGGTAGCAAGGAGCCAATCTCCTTATATTGTGACAACAACGGGGCGATTGCTTAAGCGTAGGAACCTAGGTCTCATTAGAAATCTAAGCATGTTCTGAGGAGGTTCCAACTTATCAGAAAGATCGTAACCCGAGGCGATGTAGTAGTGGAAAGAGTTCCATCCGAAGATAACATTGCAGATCCACTAATAAAGCTGTTATCTCATATTGTCTTTGAGCGTCACAGGGGTCTAATGGGGATCAAACACATAGGTGATTGGCTTTAGGTCAAGTGGGAGATTGTTAGTCATAGGTGCCTAGCAAGCCAAACATGTGAGTGATGGCACGTGTGACTTGATACAGAATCTTTTTACTTATTATATTTTGCAATATATCACTTTATAACTATTACATATATGCATATATATATTGTGATGTCCTTGGATTTGTGCAATGGGAATCGAATCATGATGAGATAATGATAATGAGATCGATTCACCTTTAAACATAGATCCTAAATAATCTCGGTCACAGGTTACTCGAGAGGGACATCGTGATAACCGGACAGACTAGTGTGCTGTATACCCGTCCATATAATGGATGCAGTTGGTCTCATAGTTGCTCGTGTAGGGACACTAGGGATATAGTACAGGTGCTCATTGGAGAATGAGTTCACTGATTGATCCGCTTACGGAATGTTGGATGGTTGATGATGCCTTATTGTCAGATAACGATTCCACAGTCCTAGTGGTGTATCTGGTCCTTAGACTTGAGACACCAAGGATGTCCTATATGAGTGCTCCACTCTTTGATACTAGACTTATAGGTTTGGCTGTCCCAGATCTTGTATAGCTGATCATTGGGAGTGGTTGTCGACCTTATGAGGGCTATTGAGTGTCGATAGAGGGTCATCCACTCTCGGCGTCATGAGAGGAATATCCCATGTGTTCTTACTCAAACAAATCCCTGGCTAGGGTCATTCGGGTTGAGAGAGAAAGAGTTCTCTGGGAGAATCCGATTAGAGCGAGACTCGAGTAGAAACCGTATGGGTCTAGCAGCACCATGCTCGATATATGGTCTCTGGGATATTAGATGGATGAGAGACTAAAGGTACACGATAACTAAGGATAGATAGGTCCAATGGATAGGATTCTCCTATATCGTCTGGGGACTACGACGTAGTGGCCTAGTACGTCCGTAATCGATGAGTCGAGTGAATTATTACCGAGATAATAATTCATTGAGTTAGAAGGAGTTCTGATAGGTATGACTCACGGCCAGCTCGATATTGGGCCTAGAGAGTCACACACATATGGTAGACATTGCGATGAGTAGAGGTTAGGATATGAGATATCCGACGGAGCCCTTATCTTATTGGATATCCAATAAGCCCCTGAATTATTGGATCCCAAGGATGAGATCCAATAAGAGCCCATGAGAGATTATTGGATAGAGATCCACTAATCTAAAAGGCTTGGGTTATTGGATGCAGATCCAATACCCACTAGGGGAGGATCCATTAGGGTTTGACAGGGGACCTCTATAAATAGGAGGGATTCAGAGCCTCATAGGCTAGAGCATTTGCTTGCCTCTCCTATTCTCCTTCCCCTCTCCACCTCAGAGCAGGCTTGGAGTTTTGAGGAGCGTCGTCGCAGCCCTGCTGTGTGGATCACCGCTAGAGAGGAGGACACTTGACCTCCTTCACCCTCTCCTAAAGATCTGTAAGGAAATAGGGATATACGATCTCCCTATGTAACACAATCTACTCTATATGTAGTTTTTCAGTTTCACGGATTTTGCGCACCAATCTTCGCACGAGGACGAACATCTCTTTGGGAATCGGGGATTTTATTTTATTGTTCTTCTACTGCGCATATGATGTCGCCCCGAATATTTCCCAATACTTGGTGACTCAAGTCTAAGGACCAGATATATCATTGGGACTACGAAATCGCTATTTGACAATAAGGCATCATCAACCATCCAATATTCTGTAAGCGGATCAATTAGTGAACTTATTCTCTAATGAGCACTTGTACTGTATCCCTAGTGTCTCCACATGAGCAGCTATGAGACCAACTGCATCCATCATATGGATGGGTATACAACACACTAGTCTATCCGGTTATCTTGATGTCTCTCTCGAGTAACCTATGATCGAGATTATTTAGGATATATGTTTAAAGGTGAATCGGTCTCATTATCATGATCTTATCACAATTTGATTCCCATTGCACAGATCAAAGGACATCACTATATATATGTGTATATGCAACAATCAATATAAAGTGATAAAATGCCAAAATATAATAAGTAAAAAGGTTGTGTGTCAAGTCACACGTGCTATCACTTACGTGGTTGGCTTGTAGGGCACCTATGACTAGCATCTTCTATAAAAGAAAGTTAAACTATTGAAACTCCTCACATCATGCAATGAAGTAGGTGTTGGTTAATTGAGAATAGCTTCTACCTTACTTTGATCCATCATTATTCCATTTTGTGAAATAACATACTCCAAAAACACTACATAAGAGTAAAAAAATTATATTTCTTCATATTTGCATAAAGTTTTTGTTGTCTCAAAATAAATAAGATTTCTTTAAGATAATTCATATGCTTCTTTTCACTTTTATTGTACACCAATATATTATCAAAGTAAACCATAACAAAAATCCCAATGCATGGGTTAAGTATGTGATTCATATATCTCATGAAAATACTAAGAGCATTAGATAGCCCAAATGGCATAACCAACCATTCATATAAGCCTTCTTTAGTTTTAAATGTTATTTTTCACTCATTTCCAAGCCTCATTCTTATTTGGTGATAGTTCTTCAAATCAATTTTAGAGAAAATAGAAGTATCACATAATTGATCAAGTAAATCATCTAACTTTGGAATAAGAAAATGATAGTCAATAGTGATTTTGTTGATAGTGCAACCATTCACACAGTCTCCAAGAATCATCCTTCTTAGGCACCAACAAGGTTGGAACCACACAAGGACTCATGCTCTCCCGAATCAACCCATTTTCCATCAACTTGTCTACTTGCCTTTGAAGTTCTCCATGCTCCTTGGGACTCATTCTGTAGGCTGTCTTGTTAGGTAGAATTGCCCCCGGAATAAGATCAATATGATGTTGGATGTCTCTCAAAGGTGTAAGGCCATGTGGAATCTCTTCCAGTATAATATCTTAAAACTCCTCCAGGATTGGTTCTATAATTGCAGGTGTCTCCATATGTTGTTCATTCGCCTCTACTATTACTAGAACCAAGACATGACCACCCCTTTCTAATTCACCCTGCATTCACCATAGGATATAATAGCACTAACTTTTTTCTTTGGTGCACTGATTTCAGAAGGTTGCAATAGAGCTAAAATAATCTTCTTTTCATTCACCTTAAAAGAATAAGTATGTTTGTAGCCATCATACAATACCCTCCTATCATAATGCCAATGTCTACCCAATAGTAAATGAATGACAAGCATTTATAGGAGCAACATCACACCATACTTCATCTTTATAATACTTACCAAAAGAAAATGAAACTAAACATCTTTTAGTTATCTTGATGTCATTTCTTTTTTGCAACCAACATAATTACTAAGGATGTGGATGAGAGATTGTGTCCAACTTTAGCTTCTGCACCATCTCCAAAGATACTATATTCTCAAAGCTGCCACTATCGATAATCACTAAGCACACATTGCCATGAGAAGTGCATTTAGTGTAAAGCATATTCTTCTTATCCAACTTTCATCCTCGGCTACATAGGACACTTGTAAGCTACATTGGAATACAATAGACAAACCATGATTAGCATAAGTAACCTCTTCCTCATCATTATCATATTTTGGTTTGTCGTCAGCTTTATCTTCTCTTACATCACTATGATTTTCGACCAAAATAATAATCCTCTTATTTGAACAATCTAAAGCAATATGCCCAAAACCATGAAATTTATAGCATTTTCGACCACTTGGGGTAGAAGAATTGTATTTGTTTGTTGTTAGTAGATTCTTCACCATTGTTTTAGAACTTTGATATCACCTTGCTCTCAGTAGTAAGCTTGAAATTTTCTTTTTTCATATAGGCTTCTTTTGACCCGTACAAAAAACTCTTTTCAAACTTCTATTACTTCTCAACTTCTAAAGCCAACTTGCTCACATCATTTAAAGACCAATATGGCTACAGTTGAACCACTTTAGCAATCTCATATTTCAGACCTCCTAAGTATCTTGTAATGGTTTACTCTTCTAGTTCTACAAGCTCTCCTTTTAATATGAGATTATCAAATTTTGCTATGTACTCCCCACACTAAGATCTTTTTACCTGAAATAATGGATTTTAAGAAAGATCTCTTACCTATAGTTGTTAGGTAAATATTTCCTCTTCAGTGCCCTTTTCATTTTTTCTTATGTCACAATCTTACTCTTCCCCTCATGTTCTCTTTGCTTATTCAGATTTTCCCACCAAAAAGATGCATTTTATTTGAGTTTGAGTGCCACAAGTTTTATCTTCTTTTGTTCCAGTGATTTATGAAAATTAAAATTTCTTTCCACTATATTAAGTTAATCGATAAAGTCATCAACATTGATTTTACCTTCAAACTCCAGAATATTTAATCTTGGGTTATATTTATTCTACCACTTGTCTTGGACTCCATGCCTTGCCCGAAATCTTCTCGACTCCCTTGGGTGAGGAGATGCATCATCTTCAGAAATAAACTCTTAGATATCATTTTCATGCTGGTTGTTTTTACTTCGAAGTTCTTCAATGATTTTATTTTTTTTCTTATAGACCATGTAGCAATCTTCGTAGCTATAACCTCAATGACTCAATATCATCTTCTGTTATGACCCTTTTTCTGAGTTTTTGAATAATGTTTATTGAGTCGGTTTGGTTCAGTTAGAGTCAAGTAGAGGTTTCTTTAATATTTATTTATTATTAGAGTTCAAGTCCCGAAGGACTCTGGGTGGAACTCTATAAATAGGGATGTAACTGCTTCTTTTCAGTTATCTATGAAAAATATTATTCTATCTTTTGAAAACCCTAGGAGGCCGATCCCCTCGAAGCGATCAAGGAGGGTCGATCCCCTCGAAGCGATAAGGAGGTCGATCCCCTAGAAGTGATCATCCCTTTCTCTTCTTCTTTTTTACGATAAGACTTTAGGGTCTTATCATTTGGTATTAGAGCATCCCCATTTCTTCCCTTTCTTCTACGATAAGACTTTAGGGTCTTATCATTTGGTATCAGAGCAGCGATCCTCGGCGTTCTCGCTGTAGTTCGTCATCTCAAAAAAAAAAAAAAAAATTTGTGAGGGCGAAGCCGGCAGCCACGCACGCTGTTCCTTCTCAACCAAGAAGGAACATTTGCTTCCCAGCACCGAGCACCCCTGCTTTCCTTCTCCTCCACCGCCGGCGCTACTTCCTGGTCGGCGACCACCGTCGCCGCTGCTCCCCGGCCAGCGCCCACCGCTGCCGCTGTGCCCTGGCTAGCAACCTTCTCACCTCGCCTCCTCGCTGCCTGCATCTCGCTCGAGCGAGAAGGGCTGCGGCCGCCGTTTCCCAGCCAGCAGACCACCCATTGCCGCTTCTATCGTCGGCGACGCTACCCTAGCCGCACCGCCATCGCTGCCTTCCATTGGTTGCAGCTTTGACCGTGCGATCTGTCGGCATCGCTGTTTCTATGGTGCGATAGAAACAGAGCAGCCGCCGATCCCTCTGCTACCACAGGCGCCGGTTGCCTCTATCGCCGCCATTGTTTCTCGGCCACTTCAACGCCACCCCTCTCCTTCGTTGCCGAGCCACCACCACAGCCAGCCACCGTGCGACGACCGCCGCATGCCTCCTAGCAGCCAATCCTCCTTGCTCTACATCCGTAGTTCCAAAAACAGGGCAACTCACCGGTTGCCCTTATTCCCAACCGTGACATCGCTGACTCCACCTTCTCCACCGCTGCCGCTGCTTCTCGGCCGCACGATCACAGCCGCAGCCGCTGGTTGTTGTAGCCCTCATTGCAATGGTTGCAGAAATAGAGCTTCCTCTGTTGCTGTAGCCCCCGTCGATCCTGGTCGCGACCCTCGCTGCCTCCTTCTCCACCGCCAACGCTGTGCTCCGACTAGCGACCACCACTCCTGCCAGCCACCGTAGCCTTCTCCTCAACTGTTCGTGATCCTTCTAGCCAACTCCTTCGGTGGTGCAACAAAAACAGAGTACGCAGCAACCACCACGCAGTAACAAAAACAGTGGCACCCTTTGTAACCGCAGCCGCCGATTGTAACCACCATCGTCACTCCCGGCCAACGACCAACCCCTCATTCTACAGCAGCCGCCCTCCAATAGTGAACGTAGCAACCACAGCAAGTACGCTACCTTGCCTCAACCCTAGCAACGCACGCAACACCGATTCCTCTTCTCAACCTCGACTGCATCAACGTCGCCTCCCCCTTGCTTAGCATTTTCTACCACAATCACAAGTTGCCATCACCACAGGTTGCCATCACCGCAGCCTCAACCCCATTGCTCGGCAATCGCCCCTTGGGTTGCAGCAGCTGCAGCCACATCAATGTAGTCGCCTTCCAACCCCGACGCTCTCACCTCACGCATCGATAGAAACAGGGCAGCTATTCTTCCTCCAATGCAGCGACCGTAGCACTCCCCTTGGCGTCCACCTCCTCGGCAACTTTGCATTGATAGTGTTGATGCCTTTGACCGACATCAAAAACAAGAGTTGAGATTACAGATTTGCAGTCTTATGCAATGGCCACTAATAACTCGGTGAAAGCACAAATGGAAGCATTGGAAATCAGAATTGAGAACCGACTGCAAGAAACAATTAATGATTTCAAAAAGAGCCTACTGGAGAGCCTCAGCAAATTTCAACAAAATGGGGGCTCAAGTTCTACGTTGCACAGATCTAAAAATACAGGAAAAGAGCCCCAAGATTATGACACAAATTACTCACACATGAAGATGGAATTTCTGAGATGGAAAGATGAAGATCCGACCAATTGGATCTCTAAGGCAGAAAATTTTTTCCATTTTCACAGAACCCTAGAAGAATCCAAGGTAGAATTGGCCTCAATCCAGCTCAAGGGAAATGCACTCCAGTGCTACAATTGGTATGAAACTTTCCACGAAGTTCCTTTATGGGAGCAGTTCAAAAGAGGGCTTCTTGTTCGCTTTGGCCCATCCGAATATAAGAATGTTGATTGCTAGCTTACCAAAATTCGTCAGACTTCTACAGTGTTAGAATATTAGAGTAGGTTGGAAAGATTGTCAAATCAAGCTAGAGATTGGTCAGACCAACAACTTCTGGATACATTTATTGAAGGGCTAAATCCGGAGATCCGGGTGAAGTTAAGGCTCATCAACCCCGCACTATGATAGCTGCGATCTCATTTGCACATCTACATGAGAAAAAAATTAGCAAGAAAAGATCAGCAAGGGGTTTGCACTATGATGAAAAGTGGAGTATAGAGCACCAATGTAAACAAGGGCAATATCTAATGATTCAGCCAATTGGAGAGGAACCGAAAGCAGAAGAGTTAGACTCCGATTATGAAGGTGTGAAAACTAATGAAGATATTAAAGCCATCACACATACAGTGCATGCATTGGCTGGCTATGATAACCCACAAACTATGAAAATAAGAGGAACTTTGAAGCATCAACCTGTCACTATTTTGATTTATACGTACAGCACTAACAATTTTATGGACAGTGAGACTGTTAATCGATTGGCCGTTGATGGATGAATTTTCACTTGTGACAGTGAAGGTTCAAAGATAAAATTGATTATACAGGTGTCACGACCCGAGTCTGATGAGCCAACTGGCCAATAACTCCATTTTGGTCCTTCAACCGTGGACCAAAATGCTTAAGCGAGAGTTAACGTAGTACACTCATCAGGCCCTTATAAGCTAATCATACACATTGCCCACTTCCGATGTGGGACTAATGGGATGTTACAATATCCCCAACTCAATTAGCTTGACGTCCTCGTCAAGGCCCGACATAACCCAGATCGAACCCTAACATAGTGCATGTGAGGTTTAACTCAGTGGTGGCTCCACGCCGTGATGAGTTCTCGACTCCATCCACGGGTAGCCCTTTCCTACTCGAGCCCTCTCACCCCAAATGCTAGGTCGGCTCTGATACGAAAAGTCACGACCCGAGTCTGATGAGCCAACTGGCCAATAACTCCATTTTGGTCCTTCAACCGCGGACCAAAATGCTTAAGCGGGAGTTAACGTAGTACACTCATCAGGCCCTTATAAGCTAATCATACACATTGCCCACTTCCAATGTGGGACTAATGGGATGTTACAACAGGGCCAGAAGTTTCTTGCAACGATTACTACACTGAAAGATCGACCTGTTGCTTACACTATCAAAAAGTGGAGACCATACTTACTTGATCAACAGGTTGTGATGCATTGCAGATAGTCTATGGCTAAAGTGCTGAAAGAGAAGCTCCCCGAGATTGATGCTGCTCAGCCTTGAGGACAAGGCTGATTTGAAGAGGGAGAAACTGTTAGGACCCTTTTTCCGAGCTTTTGAATAATGTCTATTGAGTCTGTTTAGTCTAGTTGTTTATTGAGTCGGTTTTGTTCAATTAGAGTCAAGTAGAGGTTTATTTAATATTTATTTATTATTAGAGTTCAAGTCCTGATGGACTCTGGGTGGAACTCTATAAATAGGGATGTAACTGTTTCTTTTCAGTAATCTATGAAAATTACTATTTTATCTTTTGACAAACCTTAGGAGGTCGATCCCCTCGAAGAGATCAAGGAGGGCCGATCCCCTTGAAGCGATCAAGGAGGCCGATCCCCTCGAAGTGATCATCCCTTTTCTCTTCTTCTTTTTTAAGATAAGAATTTAGGGTCTTATCAATTGGTATTTGAGCGACAATAAGACTTTAAGGTCTTATCAATTGGTATCAGAGCGACGATAAGACTTTAGGGTCTTATCATTTGGTATCAGAGTTGATCGCTTCGATCTCTTCTTCTTTTTTACGATAAGATTTTAGGGTCTTATCATTTGGTATCATAGCATCCCCATTTCTTCCCTTTCTTCTACGATAAGACTTTAGGGTCTTATCATTTGGTATCAGAGCGACGATAATACCTTAGAGTCTTACCATTTGGTATCAGAGCAACGATCCTTGGCGCAGCCCACCGTAGTCTTGCTTCCCTTCTTCCCCACCACCACTACAAGGCAACTCTTTCTTCACCGTTGTCGCTGTTTCCCCGGCCAGCGACCATCGACCACCACTCGACCTCCTCGCTGCCCCATCTTGTTAAAAAAAAAAAAAAAAAAAAAGAAGAAACACGAGAGGAAGAAGAAGCCGCAGCCACCCCTGCGTCCCCTGCTTCTGGCCAGCCCACCCGTCGCTGCTACTCTCCAGCCAGCACCCACCATCGCCCTGCTTCCCGGTAGGTGACCACTGCCGCAGCTGTTCCCCAGCTAGGAGACGACGCTGCCAGCGTCCATCCCCGCCCTACTGCCGCCGCTCGCCTCCCCTTGGGTCGCAGCCGCAGCCGCTCGACCTCCCCTCGTCAGCGATCGTTGGTGACGCTGCTTCCAGCCGCGCCACCACTGCTGCCTCCTTCTTGACCATCGCACCATCGTTGCCAGCATCGCCAGCGGCTCCGGCTATGGTGCGATAGAAACAGAGCACCCTGTTTCCCATCTCCAGCATCGTAACTTCCCGGCCAGCAACGACATTCGCTGCCTTTTTCTCCACCGCCGCCGCTACTTCCCGATCGCTCGATCACCGCCACTCGCCTCCCAGCCGCAACCCTCGCCATGCCACCCCCCCCCCCCCCCCCCCCCCCCCGGGTCGCAGCTACAGCCACCGGTTGCCGCAACCCTCGTTGCAATGGTTGCAGAAACAAAGCTTCCTCTATTGCTGCAGCCCCTGTCGATCTCGGCCATGACACTCGCTGCCTCCTCCACCGCCAACGCTGCGCTCCAGCCAGCGATCACCACTACTGCCAGCCACCTCAACCTTCTCCTCAACCTCTCGTGATCGTTTCGGCCAACTCCTTCGGTGGTGCGACAAAAACAGAGTATGCAGCAACCACCACGCAGTAACAAAAATAGTGGCACCCTCTGCTGCCCTAGCTGCCGATTGTAACCACCGTCGTCGCTCCCAGCCAATGACCAACCTCTCATTCTACAGCAGTCGCCCTCCAACAGCGAACGCAGCAAGTACGCTACCTTGCCTTAACCCCAGCAGCGCACGCAACACCGATTCCTCATCTCAACCTCGGTCGCATCAACGCCGCCTCCCCCTTGCTTAGCATATTCTGCCACAACCACAGGTTGCCATCACCACAGGTTGCCATCACCACAGCCTCAACACATTGCTCGGCGATACCCCTTGGGTCGTAGCAGTTGCAGTCACATCAAAGCAGTGCGTGAGAAAATCGAGAAACCACATGTATCATGTTAGAACTGTTACTTGGGAAGATCATTTATCCCCAAAATATTCAGATATAATGATGTGGATGAATGAGCACTCGCGTACTACTTTCTTGTAGTGATCCACATGGTGGACGTAATGACAACACTCCTTAGATCACTGTGGGATCTCCGTCTCCACCTACACTGCAAGGTTACCAAAGCCAAGGAGGAGGAGAGGAGGCTGAGGAGAATAGAAGGGGCAACCACCAGTAGCTCTAGTTGATAAATCATGAAGTTCCTCCTATTTATAGAGGTGTGTTAGGACTCTAGCTAGGAGAGTCCTAATTGAGAGGGACATTCATGTAAAACCTACCTAAGCTGACCCCTATTAAAGAGGTGAAGGGGCTGGCTAGGTTTAGGAGGTTGTTTCTTAGAGAAGAATAAGGAGTTGTAAAAGAATAGGAGTCTTGAGTAGGAGTCATATTAGGATTTGGTTAGAAGTATGAGTCTTGAGTAGGAGTCCTATTAGGAGTTAGGGTTTAGAAGCCCTATAAATAGTCATGTAGTCCTCCTCTTTTCATAAGCATTAGATGAATCTTTTCTGCAGCCTTTGAGCAGCAACTTGGAAGGAGGAACCCCTATAGAGTTCCAAGGTGGCCGATCCCCTAAAGAGATCAACCCTAAGTTTAGAATCTGCAAGGGTTCTAACAAGGTGCAAGTAGCTTAACCCTTAATGGATCCTATCCTCATTAGATCTCTATCCAATACTATCAAGTTGGATCTCATCCACTTATCCAATTGGATCTTATCTAATTGGATATTATCCAATTATCCAATTGGATCTTATCTATAGGATGCAAACTAGGGCTGCGCAGATATCTGATACCCGCACTTGTACTCATCGCAATATCCACCAAATGTCTATGACCCTCTAGGCTCGATACCGAGCTAGCCATGAGTTGATCCTGTCAGAACTCCTTTTGATATAGTGAATTATTATCTCTATAATAATTCACTTGACTCATTGACTATGATTGTACTAGGCCACTACGCTATAGTCCCCAGACGGTATAGGAAAATCTAATCCATCGGACCTATCTATCTATAGTTACCATGTGTCTATTGTCCCTCATCTATCTAATATCCTAGAGACTATATATTGGGCTTGGTAATGTGAGGCCCATACATAATCTTGTTTGAGTTTCGCTCTAATTGGATTCTCCCGGAGAACTCTTCTCTCAATTTGAACGACCCTAGTTAGGGATTTTGTTTGAGCGAGCACAAAAGGGATATTTCTCTAATGATATTGATAGTGGATGATCCACTATTGACACACAATTGCCTTCTTAAGAGTGGCTACCATTTTTGAGGAACGATTGTATCAAATCTAAAACTTTCAAACATGTAAGTCTAGCGTCAAAGAATGGAGTACTAAAAAAAGACATCTTTGGCGTCTTAAGTCTAAGGACCAAACACACAACTGGGACTACATAATAGCTATACGATGTCAGGTATCATTAACCATCTAGCATTTCGTAAGCGTATCAATCAGTGAACTCATTCTCCAATAAGCACTTGTACTATACCTCTAATATCCCCACACGAGCAACTATGAGACAAACCGCTTCTATCATATGGATGACTATACAGTGCACTAGTCTATCCAGTTATCTCGATGTCCTTCTCGAGTAACCTATGACTAGGATGATTTAGGATATGTGTTTAACGGTGAATCGGTCTCATTATTGTAATCTCCTCACGATCTAATTCACATTGCACAGATCGAAGGACATCACAATATGTTGAATCTCGGATTTTGATGATGAAGTAAATTGTCATTAGTTTGTCTAATCTGTGTGTTGAGATAAGTGTGCAGGATTAACTACGATGAAAGTAAGACATGCAGCAGGAGTTGCGCCGGAGTCATGACAATGATCACGTTGGGAGTTCGAGAGCTCGACGGAAGTTCGGACAGTCGTCGGAGGTTCTGCGGGAACAAATCCGAGAAGTCCAGAAGCTTGCCAAAGGAGCTCGTCGGAACTTGCCAAGTGGATCGTCACAAGTCCAGGAGTTTGCCGGAAGTTCGCAGGAGGATCACCGAGGGTTCGTCGGATGATCGACGGAAGTTCGCCGGAAACTCGCCGGAAGAAGCGATTGACGCACCGGAGCAAGCTGCAGAATATGTCTTAGGAAATAATCTTAGTTAGCACATTGATTAAGTTAGAAATGGGAGGTGATCCCATTAGCATAATCTTGGGGCAATTGGGCCCCTGAAAGAATCAAATTGGGCCGAATGGATTAACCCATTCGGACCCTGATTGCTGTGGGAGGTGCAACCGCCCAAGCCAGGAGGTAGCACCGCCCAGGCTATGTCTCCCAGCGAGACTGGGCAGTGCAACCACCCCAGCCAAGAGGTGGCACCGCCCCGGGCTCAGTCTCCGAGCGAGACTGGGCGGTGCAACCTCTTCTGTCAAGAGGTAGCACCGCCAGAGCTCAAGTTTCGAGCTCTGCCAGGCGGTGCAACCTCCCCAGTCAGGCAGTGCAACTGCCTGAGCTCGGTCTTCGAACTCTGGCAGAGAGGTGTAACCGCCCCTAACAGAGGTGGCACCGCCCAGAGGCTCAGTCTTCAAGCTCTGCCAGGCGGTGCAACCGCCCTAGTCAGGAGGTGCAACCGCCTGATCCCGGAATTTCGGGAATTGACAGATTTCAGCTCCAAATTTGAACTGGGTTGGGGCCTATAAATACCCCACCCATTCAGCACTGAAAGAACAGAACACACACTCGAAATCTTGCTGTCTTTCTGTGGTTCTTAGAGCTCAAAACTACTAGTTCTCCTCTTTCTGTTCTTCAAAGTTTGAGTTGTAAAGAGAGGAGAGAAAACTTCTGTAAGGGTTGTCTCCTAAGCCCGTCAAAAGGAGTGAATCTGTAAGAAGGTGGTTGGCCTTCGCCTATTGAAGGAAGGCCTCTAGTTGACGTCGGTGACCTCATCGGTGGAGGAAGCCAAAAGTGGAGTAGGTCAAGATTGACCGAACCACTCTAAATCTCGGTTTGCATTTCCTTTAAGAATTTTACCTTCACTGCAAACTTCTCAATAGTTACTGCCCTCTGCGATTTTACAAATAAGTTTCAATGTTTAGACGTAAATCTGCGTTTAGACGTAAATCTTCGTTTAGACGTAAATCTGCTTTTTCGTATGATCATCATATTGCAGATTGCATTTACGTTTTGAGGTTTACCAATACTGCACACTGCCTTTATACTCCTGCTTAAACTACGTCTTATCTAATCAAGTGATTTACGAATCAGCATTTAGACGTAAATCAGTTTCTTCGTACGAACTTCAGATTTCAGTTTGCGCCGATATTCTAGTTTTCATCATAGCTGCAAACTGCCTGCTTAGTTTGACATTAATATTGATTAGTATCAACTTTCATACAGAAGTTGTTTTTATCGGTCGAACGCAGCTTTCGATTTTAATCGCTGAAAGTTTTCCGCTGCACTAATTCACCCCCCCCCTCTTAGTGCTCTCGATCCTAACAATTGGTATCAGAGCCCGGTTAACTCTCAAACGGATTAAAACCCAAGAGAGATGGCTTACGCCGGAAACCAAGAGGGCCATTCTATTACACATCCACCCATGTTTAATGGGACGGACTACACCTATTGGAAGACCCGAATGAGGATTTTTCTTATTTCTATGGACGTTGAACTTTGGAATCTTGTCGAGAATGGTTTTTCAAAATCTTCTCTTCCAATGATCGATTGGAATGATTTGGAGAAGAAGGCTTTCGCTCTTAATGCAAAGGCTATGAATGCCTTATTTTGCGCACTTGATAAAAACGAGTTTAATCGTGTTTTGATTTGTGAAACTGCATTTGATATTTGGCACACACTCGAAGTGACTCATGAAGGCACAAGTAGAGTGAAAGAGTCAAAAATCAATCTTTTGTTACACTCTTTCGAACTTTTCCGAATGAAACCGAGTGAGACTATTGGCGACATGTTTACCCGTTTCACGGATGTCGTCAACGGTCTAAAAGGACTCGGAAAAAGTTTTTCGGATTTTGAGCTCGTAAATAAGATTCTAAGATCCCTTCCTAAGAGTTGGGATCCTAAAGTCACTACTATTCAAGAGGCAAAAGATCTAAACAACTTCCCTCTTGAAGAAATAATTGGGTCATTAATGACCTATGAGATGACTTGCAAAGCTCATGAAGAGCAAGAAGACATCCTTCCAAAGAACAGGAAGGATATGGCACTTAGAACTTTGGAAGACCACTTGAAAGAAAACTCAAGTGATGAGGACTGTGACGATGACTTGGCACTTCTAACAAGAAAATTTAAAAAATTCATTAAAAGAAACAAGTTTAAGAATGACACTAAAAAATAACTTGAACCAAAGAAGGACCAAGTTATTTGCTATGAGTGCAAAAAGCCGGGACACTACAAGAGTGATTATCCCCAAGCCAAAAAGAGAACAACAAAGAAGAAGGCGCTCAAAGCAACATGGGATGATTCGAGTGCGTCCGAAGAAGAGGAGTCCAACACCGAGCAAGTTGCTCATTACGCCTTAATGGCCATCAAAGAGGAGGTAACAAATTTATTAGATACAGATTTGTCTTTCAATGAATTATTAAATGCCTTCCATGACTTATTTGATGAATGCAAGATTATCAATAGAAAATATAAATTGCTAAAAAAGGAGCATGATAGTCTTACTTGTGATTTTGATAAGTTAAAAACTGAATATCATGATAGTTTAAATTCATGTATCAAATGCCATGATCTAAAAACTCTCCAAAAAGAAAACCTGCTACTTAAGGACACCTTGAAGAAATTCGAGGTTGGTAGCAAGTCATTGAACATGATCCTTGCAAACAAGGGTCACATTCCAAAAAGGAGTGGAATTGGATTTGTGAGAAGTCCTCACCTGAATCCAACCACCTTTATAAAAGGCCCTATCTTACATGTTCAACACCAAGCCAAATGCAACTTTTGTTGCAAATTTGGACATAAGACGCATTATTGTCTATTCAAGAAAATTAGTCCAAACAAATTGATTTGGGTTCCTAAAGGAACCATGATAAACTCTATGCAACATGATAAACAATGTAGATCTATCTTTGAGGCACCCAAAAGCAAATGGGTACCTAAAAATCATCCTTTCTTGTAGAAACCCACACCCTCGCAAGCTAGGAGCAAGAGATGGTACCTTGATAGTGAATGCTCAAGGCATATGACCGGAGATCCATCTCAATTCTCTAAGCTCACTAGCATAGATGAAGGCTATGTCACCTTCGGAGACAACAACAATGGTAAAATCATTGGCAAAGGAACCATAGGTAACAAATCCAACTTCTTTATTGAAGATGTTTTGTTAGTTGATGGTTTAAAACATAACCTCTTGAGCATTAGTCAATTATGTGATAAAGGATACACTGTCAAATTCGAATCTAATGCTTGCATCATTGAAAAACCACATAAAAACATGTCCATGATTGCATTAAAACAAAATAACATATACACTATTGACATAAATGATTTGTGTAATGAAATGTGTTTTTCGGTTTTGAATGAGGATGCTTGGCTATGGCATCGAAGATTAGGTCATGCTAGCATGAAACTAATCACTCAAATATCATCTAAAGAACTTGTAAGAGGAATTCCTCATATCAAGTTCATCAAAGATAATGTATGTGATGCTTGCCAATTAGGTAAACAAATTAAGGGTAGTTTCAAGACTAAGAATCAAATAAGCACCTCTAGGCCCTTACAATTGATCCATATGGACTTGTTCGGACCAATCTCTACATCGAGTCTAGGAGGTAGCAAATATGCCTTTGTCATTGTTGATGATTATAGCAGATATACATGGACCTACTTCTTAAAACAGAAAAATGAATGCTTTAGATATTTTACCAAGTTTTGTAAACTTGTTCAAAATGAGAAGGGTTCTATGATTTCGTCAATTAGAAGTGATCATGGTGGAGAATTTCAAAACAATGATTTCCAAGAATTCTGTGAACTCAATGGATACAACCATAATTTCTCTACTCCATGAAATCCTCAACAAAATGGGGTAGTAGAAAGAAAAAATCGAAATTTACAAGAAATGGCAAGAACCATGTTGAATGAACATAGCCTACCCAAATATTTTTGGGCCGAAGCCGTAAACACTGCATGCTATATTTTGAATAGAGTTCTAGTAAGACCCCTACTCACCAAAACTCCTTATGAGTTATGGAATAACAAAAAACCCAATGTTTCATATTTTAAAGTCTTTGGGTGTAAGTGTTTTATCTTGTTAGGAAAATTTGATGCTAAATCCGATGAAGGAATCTTTCTTGGTTATTCTTCGTTTTCTAAAGCTTTTCGTATCTTCAATAAAAGAACTTTAATTATTGAAGAATCCATTCATGTTATTTTCAATGAGATTTCCGAAATTAGGAAAAATGATCTTGATGATGATGCTAATTTTGATTCCTTGAATTTAAATGAAACCCCGTCTCCAACTGGCAACTTGGATGCAACCACTTCCCAGATTTCCTTACCCAAGGATTGGAAGTATGTAGATGCTCATCCTAAGGAGCTAATCTTAGCGGACATATCAAAGGGGGTTCAAACACGATCTTCTTTTAAAAATTTTTGTGCCAACGCCGCCTTTCTCTCCCAAATTGAACCCAAATGTGTTGATGAAGCCATGAAAGATGATTCATGGATTATCGCAATGCAAGATGAATTGAATCAATTTGAGAGAAATGAGGTGTGGACGCTTGTTCCTAGGCCAAATGACCATTTAGTTATTGATACTAAATGGGTCTTTAGAAACAAGCAAGATGAAAATGGTATCGTGGTTAGAAACAAGGCTAGATTAGTGGCCAAAGGTTTCAACCAAGAAGAAGGTATCGATTATGAAGAAACCTTCGCTCCTATGGCTCGATTAGAAGCCATAAGGATGCTCCTTGCCTACGCTAGTAGTAATAATTTTAAGTTGTTTCAAATGGATGTTAAAAGCGCTTTTCTTAATGGCTTTATTTCCGAAGAAGTCTATGTTGAACAACCTCCTGGATTTGAAAATAATAGTCTCCCTAATCATGTGTTTAGATTAACTAAAGCTCTCTATGGTTTAAAACAAGCTCCAAGGGCTTGGTATGAGAGACTTAGTTCTTTTCTCATTGAAAATAATTTCATAAAAGGCAATGTTGATACTACATTATTCATCAAGAATTTTAAAAATAATTTTCTCATTGTTCAAATTTATGTTGATGATATTATCTTTGGTTTTACGAATGAATCTCTGTGTGAATCTTTTGCTAAAACTATGAGTCTTGAATTCGAAATGAGTTTAATGGGAGAGTTAACATTCTTCTTAGGTTTACAAATCAAACAACTAAGCAATGGCATCTTTATTAGTCAAACTAAATATGCTATGAATTTACTAAAGAAGTTTAATATGAAGAACTCAAAAGCCATTAACACTCCTATGAGCACCTCCACTAAGTTAGAAATTGATGAAAGTGGAGAAAGCTTTGATCAAAAAACTTATAGGGGTATGATAGGAAGTTTACTTTACCTCACTGCAACAAGACCAGACATCATGTTCAGTGTAGGACTTTGTGCTAGATTTCAATCAAACCCTAAGATATCTCATCTCAAGGCAGTTAAAAGAATACTCAGATATCTTAATGGTACCACAAATCTAGGATTATGGTACCCAAAATAAGAGAATCTTGAGTTAATTGCTTATGCTGATGCGGACTTTGCTGGCTGTAGATTAGATAGAAAAAGCACATCAGGAACATGTCAATTCTTAGGACATGCCCTTGTTTCCTGGTCATCTAAGAAACAAAACTCGGTTGCACTATCGACAACCGAAGCTGAATATATTGCAGCAAGTGCATGCTGTGCACAAGTTGTATGGATGAAAAATACCTTAGAAGATTATAAAGTTCATCTTAAAAATATTCCAATTAAATGTGATAACACAAGTGCAATATGCTTAACAAAGAACCCTATACAACACTCAAGAACAAAACATATTGATATCAGACATCACTTTATACGAGATCATGTTACGAATCATGATGTAATCATAGAGTTCATTGATACTAAACATCAACTAGCTGATATTTTTACAAAACCTCTAAGTGAAGAACAATTTGATTTCATAAGAAGAGAATTAGGAATGTTGATGTGTCCGAATACTTAAAATTATTTTTCAGACTTTATTGAATGATCAAATCACTTGATTAGTATTACATGCCTTGGTATCACTTGATCAAATAACATGTTGGAAATTATGTGTCAAATATAAAAATGTTTTGTCTTTGAAAATCAGTAGCTTACTTATGTCCGAATGCATGGAAGAGTTCATTTCATTTTCGGATTTGCTTAACAATTTGAATGCAAAAAATCAGATTTTCCTGTACACTCTTATGTAAATTTTTTTTGGAAAAATGAGTTTCCTCCTTCATGCACAAAGAATTATAACATACAAGGAGAAGAGGTATTCAAAGCATTATACGTGTCATGCCTTCCTTTATGTGCTTGATAACCTGCTTTAATTGTTCTCCTGGAATCACATCTACCATACTTTTTGTTGATGACAAAGGGGGAGAAATATATGAATTGATATGTTTGCTAATCACTGATGTTGATATGATTGCTATCACTGATGCTGATATGTTTGCTATCACTGATGTTGATATGATTGCTATCATTGCTATGATTAGGCCATACTTGCATCACCAAGTAATATATGTTTGCTATCACTGATGTTGATATGATTGTTATCATTGCTATGATTAGGCCATACTTGCATCACCAAGTAATATATGATTGCTATCATTGCTATATGCCCTGTATCAAGATATCAAACAAAAATTTGCATCGTACGAGCTGATATCTTACCATGTGATGCAATGCTACACTTGCTAAAATATTCGAAATGTGTACATCATGTAATGATATCAAAATCTTGCTTCACAGCTTTACATGTCGATATCTTACAATATGATGAATTGCTACAATTACCATCAATCAAACTTGTTATATTTGAAAATGAATGTCAAGCCTTGACATCATCTTCAAAGAGATACATCATGATAGGAATCATGATGGGAATATGTCTCTTGAATTTATAAAGTTTTTAAATTCAAGAAGTATGGCATATAGACAGGGGGAGTTAAGGTTAACTCCATTATCAATTGATTGTCATCATCAAAAAGGGGGAGATTGTTGAATCTCGAATTTTGATGATGAAGTCAATTGTCATTTGTTTGTCTAATCTGTGTGTTGAGATAAGTGTGCAGGATTAACTATGATGAAAGTAAGACATGCAGCAGGAGTTGCGCCGGAGTCATGACAATGATCACGTTGGGAGTTCGAGAGCTCGACGGAAGTTCGGACAGTCGTCGGAGGTTCTGCGGGAACAAATCCGAGAAGTCCAGAAGCTTGCCAAAGGAGCTCGTCGGAACTTGCCAAGTGGATCATCGCAAGTCCAGGAGTTTGCCGGAAATTCGCAGGAGGATCACCGAGGGTTCGTCGGATGATTGACGGAAGTTCGCCGGAAACTCGCCGGAAGAAGCGATTGACGCACCGGAGCAAGCTGTAGAATATGTCTTAGGAAATAATCGTAGTTAGCACATTGATTAAGTTAGAAATGGGAGGTGATCCCATTAGCTTAATCTTGGGGCAATTGGGCCCCTGAAAGAATCAAATTGGGCCGAATGGATTAACCCATTCGGACCCTGATTGCTGTGGGAGGTGCAATCGCCCAAGCCAGGATGTAGCACCGCCCAGGCTATGTCTCCCAGCGAGACTGGGCGGTGCAACCGCCCCAGCCAATAGGTGGCACCGCCCCGGGCTCAGTCTCCGAGCGAGACTGGGCGGTGCAACCTCTTCTGTCAAGAGGTAGCACCGCTAGAGCTCAAGTTTCGAGCTCTGCCAGGCGGTGCAACCTCCCCAGTCAAGCGGTGCAACCGCTTGAGCTCGGTCTTCGAGCTCTGGCAGAAAGGTGCAACCACCCCTGACAGAGGTGGCACCGCCCAAAGGCTCAGTCTTCGAGCTCTACCAGGCGGTGCAACCGCCCCAGTCAGGAGGTGCAACAACTTTATCCCGGAATTCCGGAAATTGACAGATTTGAGCTCCAAATTTGAACTGGGTTGGGGCCTATAAATACCCCACCCATTCAGCACTGAAAGAACAGAACACACACTCGAAATCTTGCTGTCTTTCTGTGGTTCTTAGAGCTCAAAACTACTAGTTCTCCTCTTTCTGTTCTTCAAAGTTTGAGTTGTAAAGAGAGGAGAGAAAACTTCTGTAAGGGTTGTCTCCTAAGCCCGTCAAAAGGAGTGAATCTGTAAGAAGGTGGTTGGCCTTCGCCTATTGAAGGAAGGCCTCTAGTTGACGTCGGTGACCTCATCGGTGGAGGAAGCCAAAAGTGGAGTAGGTCAAGATTGACCGAACCACTCTAAATCTCGGTTTGCATTTCCTTTAAGAATTTTACCTTCACTGCAAACTTCTCAATAGTTACTGCCCTCTGCGATTTTACAAACAAGTTTCAATGTTTAGACGTAAATCTGCGTTTAGACGTAAATCTGCGTTTAGACGTAAATCTTCGTATAGACGTAAATCTGCTTTTTCGTATGATCATCATATTGCAGATTGCATTTACGTTTTGAGCTTTACCAATACTGCACACTGCCTTTATACTCCTGCTTAAACTGCGTCTTATCTAATCAAGTGATTTACGAATCAGCATTTAGACGTAAATCAGTTTCTTCGTACGAACTTCGAATTTCAATTGGCGCCGATATTCTGGTTTTCATCATAGCTGCAAACTGCCTGCTTAGTTTGACATTAACATTGATTAGTATCAACTTTCATATAGAAGTTGTTTTTATCGGTCGAACGTAGCTTTCGATTTTAATCGCTGAAAGTTTTCCGCTGCACTAATTCACCCCCCCCCTCTTAGTGCTCTCGATCCTAACACAATATACATCCAAATAATATGTGATAAAATTTTAGTAACAATAAGCAATAAGATCATCGCGGTATGTCACGAGTGCCATCACTCATGTGATTGGCTTGTATGGCATCTATAACTAATAGGCGGGTGCCGCGTGCGGGCGGGGCATGCCCGCCCACAAAGGGCCGTCGTCGACAGGGTGGTGGCAGCCACAACGCAGCAGGAAGGAGGGGACTAGGTTTTTTATAAAATGACATATTTGCCTCTTGAAATTTAAAAATTCTAACTTTAAATCCTTTCTATCAAAATTACTAAAATACCCCTAAAAATTTAAAAAAAATTTACATGTCCCTAATTTTAGAAAAATATTAGTTAATTAAAAAATTTAATTAAGTATTATTATTTATCTAGTAATCCTATATTATGATATGTACATGTGATGTATGATGTTGATGGATGACCTTAGACCATGTGATGTGTGTGTACATGCACAGTAGGAGCGTGGAAGTGATAGCGAGACTCACAAGGCCTAGACGGACGATTGTGACACATAGAGATATGTTGAGATGTCGACGGATCCGATGAGGATGAGATGGACGATCACAAGGTATGGAGGTGCACCGTTACACAAATAGATCTTGATGTGAGTACTGTTAGGATCGGAGAGGCACTAAGAGGGTGAATTAGTGCAGCGGATTAAAACTTCGATTTTAGAAAAATCTTTCATACGATAAGAACGGAACTTGAAAGGCTTAACTTGAAAGCGTATTCTTGAAGTTGCGCAGCAAAGGTAATAAGGAACTAAAGCATGTAAGAAGGTTTGCAGTAATGTAAATAGCAATAATGAAATGCAAACCAGAGATTACGTCGATTTTAGAGTGGTTCGGTCAAATGACCTACATCCACTTGCGAGGCCCCTCTTCGATGAGGCTCCCACCTTCCACTAGCAAATCTCTTGAAATGGAAGGGTAAATACCCCTCTTACAACCTTTTACAAGCAGTTCAACCTCTTACAAATTTTCAATAAGAAAGAATGAGGAGAACTCTCTAGCAAATTGAAAACAAGACTTGCTAAGACTTTCTAAGACTTTTCTCTCAATCAAAATGCTTCTCAAAAGTTGTAATCTCAGCTGAGATTTGAGGGGTATTTATAGGCCTCAAGAGGATTCAAATTTTGGGCTCCAAAATTTGAATTCTCTTTGGGTTCCTGATGTTGGTGGTGCCACCGCCCAGCCAAGCGGTGCCACCGCCCAGCGCTCGGGTGCTGGACGGTGCAACCGCCCAGCCCAGGAGGTGTCACTGCCTAGCTCTCGGGTGCTGGGCGGTGCCACCGCCACCGCCTGGCTCTCCGGTTCACTGGTTTGGCTTAATTTTAGCCCAAACCAAATCTGACTTTAGGCCCAGTTGGTCCCTAACCAGGATATAGGATTATCTCTTGATCCTAATCCTAATTACATGTGAACTACATAACAAAACACATCCTAAGCAAGTTTTCAACCGCGAACGTCGAGTCTTGTTCCGGCGAGCTTTCCGACGAACTTTCTTCCGACGGACTCCCATCAAGCTCCCGATCTTGTGATGACTTTAACGAGTAGCCGAGCCTTCTCGGTGATCTCCGTGAATCTCCGACGATCTCTTCGGCGAACTTCCGAAAATTCCGATAGGTTCCCGATTTCTTCTCGGTTGGTTCCGACAACATCTCCGACGATTCTTCGGACTCTTAAACGTCCATCGATCTTGACTCCGGTATTCTTGCTTTGTGTTTTCTGGTTATCGTAGTTAATCCTGTACACTTAACTCAATAATATGGATTAGATCAATTAACCCATCAATTGATTTCATTATCAAAATCTGAGATTCAACAATCTCCCCCTTTTTGATGATGACAATCAATTGATGACGGAGTTAAACATAACTCCCCTTATCTATATGCCATATTATGAGAAGATGAGAACACTTGAATTCCATCCATAGAATTCAAGCATAAACCGATAAGTTCTAACCGTAGAACTTATCGTCATTCTCATTAAGCAATAGTAAATACAAAACTTCGATGAAAATCATGATAAGAGACAATTTTTACTACGATAGAAGATAAAGATTTTCAACATGAATTTCATGATGTAAATGTAAGGCATGCCTTCAATATGATCAATCAATCTTGCGATATTTTCAAGGATTTTGCAAGGCATATAAGACATTCATATCACACAAGTTTTTGTAATTCATATAAGTCATGCTATCGTTATGGTGTAAGTCATCACTTAGTCATCACTTCTCCCCCTTTGTCATCAACAAAAAGAGACAAGCCAGCTAATTGATGATCATAGAAAAAAAGGTTTAGCATTTAATAGGAACCAAAGTTCATCATTCAAATTTGCCAGAAATAGTTTATCCAAAAGACATCATCATTTATGCAGATCAAAACAATAGTTATCTAAAAGGAAGGATCAGTTATCGTTCAATCGATGACAAACTTTGAACTTGTTAAAAGCAAATAGAACAGAATAAAAAGATACATCAATTTAATCCTTAGGAGGTAATCCACAGTGTTGATATAGGATATCTATTTTTTCATTCATTTGTCGTAGTGTCTTCAAAATTTCAACTTGTTGATTCTGAATTTGTACTTGCTGTGATTTGATCTGAGACAATTCCGCCATAATGAGATCTTCAGAGGAGGAAACAGGAGCTGAAGGTGCTGCGCCAAAGGGACTAGGAGGAGGAGATTCATTTCCCATAAGAATTGGTGTTTCGGGGCTGCCTAACCCATATGCCATTGCTAAAAGTGCACCTAAGTCTTTTCAGTAGGTTTTTATTTATTATGTTATATCGATCATTTTGAATAGATTCTTCATCGGGTGGAATGCAAATGTTATAGGCATGAAGAAATCTAGTGATTAACCTCCCATATAGCAATATAGTATCTTTAGCCATAATATCCTACATGTGTTGGCGAATTAAGTACCCAAAACAATTATGCTGACCGGTCATAATCCAATACATGGTTCCTATCTCTATTTGACTTATTTCGTCAAGATGAAATTGTTTGGGGAATATGATGCTTGTGATAATGTGATGAAGAATTTTAGAGTTAAAAGGCAGTAAGTGTTCACAGCTCTTGGGTGGGAAGTCAAGGTTTGGATTTGCAAAAATTGTTTCTACGGCTTCGGTATAGGTTGCTCCTATTGTGTTGACATCCCATTTACCTTTAAAATAGCATCCCCTATCTTTTTCAGTTATGCCAATTAGCTCACAAATAGTGCTGTCAAATATTCTAATGGGTGTTCCTAGAAGGTAAGTGCTTAGGCTATCGTTGTCCTCATATAGGTTGGCATAGAACAATCTAACTAATCGCGGATAGATTGGTTCATCTATTTGTAGTAGAGGTAGAGCTTCTAGGTGTGCAAACCACCTAATGGGTTCTAAGTCCTCTAGTTCATCCAGATCAACTTATTTTCCCTTATGGATACATCGTGTTTCAAATTTTGGAAAGCTAAGGGCTACCTCTTTTGATCTAAAAAGATCATGGTCAAATGAATCTCTTTCAATCCTTTTTCCTTTTGATCTCTTAGGAGCCATTATCTAGACAAGATGATGATGAAATTGTGAAAAATAAGCAAAGGAAAGAGGAAAGAAAAGAGGGAATGGGATACCAAAAAGAGGGATTTCAAGTGTTACCTTATGGAGATTATGTTGAGAGATGGAAAGCTTGGACCACCAAGAATCCTTCTCCAATGCTTCTAAGAGTTAGAATGAGGTTTAGGGGGAATGGGAGAGGGTTTTGAGAGCCTTTTTTTCGGGTTGGGGGCGGTGTCACCGCCGGCCCTAACCCCTCGGGTTAATAAGGGTCGCTCGGTCGGTGCCACCGCCAAACCGAGCGGTGTCACCGCCTGGCGCCCGAGCGCTAGGTGGTGCAACCGCCGGATCTGGCGGTGCCACCGCTGGCATCCCGCGGAGGAAAGAAAAAAAATTTTCTTCCTCCCTTTTGTTTAGCTTCTTCCCTCAAGATCATAAGTTATACTTTAATGGATCATTTTGAATTTAAGAAGAAAAAAGAAATCAAATCCACAAAAGAAAGGAAAAGGACGATTCATTTTTCGTGAAGCTCATTTTAGGGACAATTTAACATGCCTAATTCCCTTCTAATGAATTCAAATTGATCTTCGTTCAAAGCTTTTGTAAATATATCTGCTAATTGATGCTTTGTGTCAATGAATTCTAGAACAACATCATTGTTAAGGACATGATCGCGTATGAAATGATGCCTAACGTCGATGTGCTTAGTTCTAGAGTGCAAAATTGGATTTTTAGTAAGACATATGGCACTAGTATTATTACATTTTATGGGAATGTTTTTAAAGTGAATTCCATAGTCTTCTAATGTATTTTTCATCCAAATGACTTGTGCACAACATGCACTTGCAGCAATGTATTCGGCTTCCGCCGTAGATAATGCAACTGAATTTTGTTTCTTGGAAGTCCAAGAAACATGTGCATGTCCTAAAAATTGGCATGTTCCGGATGTACTTTTTCTATCTATCCTGCATCCGCCAAAATCGGCATCTGCATAAGCTATTAGATTGAATTTTTCAGATTTTGGATACCACAATCCTAAATTTGGAGTTCCTTTAAGATACCAAAATATTCTTTTAACACTCTTCAGATGAGATAATTTAGGATTAGATTGAAACCTAGCGCAAAGTCCTACACTAAACATAATATCTGGTCTAGTCGCGGTGAGGTAGAGTAGACTACCTATCATTCCCCTATATGTTTTTTGATCGAAAATTTCACTATTTTCATCCATATCTAACTTAGTCGCAGTACTCATAGGGGTGTTTATTGCTTTTGAATTATCCATGTTAAATCGTTTTAACAATTCTAATGTATATTTGGATTGGTTAAGAAATATACCATCACTAAGTTGTTTGATTTGTAATCCTAAAAAGAAAGTTAATTCACCCATTAAACTCATTTCAAATTCATGACTCATACATTTGGCAAATGATTCACATAGTGATTCATCCGAAGAGCCAAAAATAATATCGTCAACATAAATTTGCACAATAAGAAAATTATTTTCAAAATGTTTAATAAACAATGTAGTATCAACCTTGCCTTTGGTAAAATTATTTAAAATAAGAAAGGAACTAGGCCTTTCATTCCAAGCTCTAGGAGCTTGTTTCAAGCCATAGAGAGCTTTAGTCAATTTGAATACATGATTAGGAAGAAGAGAAATTTCAAATCCGGGAGGTTGTTCGACATATACTTCTTCAGAAATAAAACCATTCAAGAAAGCACTTTTGACATCCATTTGAAATAGTTTAAAATTATTACTACTAGCATAGGCAAGGAGCATCCTTATGGCTTCTAATCGAGCCACAGGAGCGAAGGTTTCTTCGTAATCGATACCTTCTTCTTGGTTGAAACCTTTGGCCACTAATCTAGCCTTGTTTCTAACCACGATACCATTTTCGTCTTGCTTATTTCTAAAGACCCACTTAGTACCTATGACTAAGTGGTCACTTGGTCTAGGAACAAGCTTCCATACCTCATTCCTCTCAAATTGGTTCAATTCTTCTTGCATTGCAATGACCCAAAAATCATCTTTTAAGGCTTCGTCAATGCATTTAGGTTCAATTTGAGAAAGGAAAGCGGTGTTAGCACAAAAATTCTTGAAGGAAGAACGAGTTTGAACTCCTTTTGTTGTATCTCCTATAATTAGCTCCTTTGGATGAGCATCTACATACTTCCATTCTTTGGGTAAAGAAATTTCGGAAGAAGATGCATTCAAATGGCCATTTTGAGGAGGGGGTTCGTTTAAATTCAAATTATCAAAACCAAGATCATCATCAAAATTATTTTTCTTTAAATCAGAAATTTCATTAAAAACTACATGAATGGACTCTTCTATTACTAAGGTCCTTTTGTTAAAGACACGAAAGCCCTTAGAAACGGAGGAGTAACCAAGAAAAATGCCTTCATCGGATTTAGCATCAAATTTACCTAGGGCATCCTTTTCATTTAAAATGAAGCATTTACAACCAAAAACTTTAAAATAAGAAATATTTGGTTTTTTGTTATTCCATAATTCATAGGGAGTTTTTGATAGAGATGGTCTTATTAGGACCCTATTCATGATGTAACAAGCCGTATTTACGGCTTCGGCCTAAAAATATTTGGGTAAACTATGTTCATTTAACATAGTTCTTGCCATTTCTTGTAGGTTTCTATTTTTCCTTTCAACTAATCCATTTTGTTGAGGATTTCTTGGAGTTGAGAAGTTGTGATTATACCCATTAACTTCGCAAAAATTTTGAAAGTCACGGTTTTGGAATTCACCACCGTGATCACTCCGAATTGATGAAATCATGAAGCCTTTTTCGTTTTGAGTGAGTTTACAAAATTTAGAGAAACACTTGAAGCAATCACTTTTGTGAGCTAAGAAATAGGTCCAAGTGTATCTAGAGTAGTCATCCACAATCACAAAAGCATATTTGCTTCCACCTAGACTTGTTGTATCAATTGGTCCAAATAAGTCCAAATGGATCAATTGTAATGGTCTAGTGGTGCTAATTTGATTTTTTGGTTTGAAGCTTGTTTTTATTTGTTTGCCTAGTTGACATGCATCGCATACCTTATCCTTAATAAACTTCATATTCGGAATCCCTCGTACTAATTCTTGAGATGAGATTTTAGATATTGTTTTCATGCTTGCATGACCTAATCTCCTATGCCAAAGCCAAGCATCATCATTTACGGCGGAGAAACACATTTCATTACCTAGTTCATCAAGATTGATGGTATAGACATTATTTTGTTTTAAAGCAATCATAGTCATGTTATGATTTGGTTTTTCAATAATGCACATATTTGATTCAAATCTAACGATATAACCTTTATCGCATAGTTGACTAATACTTAAGAGATTGTGTTTCAATCCATCAACTAGTAAAACATCATCAATGGAAAAACTAAATTTGTTACCAATAGTTCCCTTGCCAATGATTTTGCCTTTGTTGTTGTCTCCGAAGGTGACGTACCCTTCTTCTTTGCTAGTGAGCATAGAGAAATGAGATGGATCTCCAGTCATATGTCTTGAGCATCCACTATCGAGATACCATCTCTTGCTCCTAGCTTGTGGGTTTGTCTACATAAGAGGATGATTTTTAGGTACCCATTTGATTTTGGGTGCCTCAAAAATTGACCCACTAATTTTGTTATTTATTATTGAATCCTTTATAGTTCCTTTAGGAACCCATATTAATTTTTGTGAACTAATTTTCCTAAATGGACATTTGTAGGCAATATGTCCGGATTTGCAACAGAAGTTGCATTTCATATAAGAGGAAACATGTAATGTAGGTCCTTTTATGAAAGTGGTAGGATTTTGATGTAATCCTTTTACAAATCCAATTCCATTTCTATTTGCGATGTGATCCTTGTGTGCAAGGATCATATCTAATCCTTTGCTACAAACCTTAAACTTATTTAAGGTTTCTTTAAGAAGCAAATTTTTATTTTTTATTGCTTCTAAATGCTCACACTTAGAGCATGGAGGAGTTTGAAGATTCTCAAACTTATCTTGTAGCAAAGCATGCTCTTTCTTTAAGATACTTAACTTCTTGCTAACAATTCTACATTCATCAAATAATTCATGAAAAGTGAAAGAGAGTTCTTTAAAAGATAAATCTTCATTAAATAAATCACATACCTCTTCTCCTAAAGCCATTAGTGCGTAATGAGCAACTAGCTCGGTGTTGGACTCCTCTTCTTCGGACGCACTTGAATCATCCCACGTTGCCTTGAGCGCCTTCTTCTTTGATGTTCTCTTTTTAGCTTGAGGACAATCGTTCTTGTAGTGTCCTGGTTTTTTGCATTCATAGCAAATCACTTGGTCCTTCTTTTGTTCAAATTTATTTTTTATATTATTTTTAAATTTGTTCTTTCTTAAATATTTTTTAAATTTTTGAGTCAAAAGTGCAATGTCATTGTCACTGTCCTCATCACTTGATGTTCTTTTCAAGTGGTCTTCTTGTGATTTGAGTGCCATATCCTTCCTATTCTTTGGAAGGGGGTTCTCGAGCTCGTCATGAGCTTGACATGTCATTTCGTAGGTCATTAGAGACCCAATGAGTTCTTCAAGAGGGAATGCTTTAAGGTCTTTGGCCTCTTGAATGGCCGTAACTTTTGGATCCCAACTTTTAGGGAGGGATCTTAAGATTTTAGTTACTAGTTCAAAGTTAGTAAAATCTTTACCAAGAGCTTTGAGTCCATTGATAACATTCATAAACCGGGTGTACATGTCTCCGATGGACTCACTTGGTTTCATTCGGAAAAGTTCGTAAGAGTACAAAAGGATGTTGATTTTGGACTCTTTCACTCGGCTAGTGCCTTCATGAGTGACCTCAAGAGTTCTCCAAATATCAAAAGCCGAATCACAAATTGAAACATGATTAAATTCGTTTTTGTCTAGTGCACAAAATAAGGCATTCATAGCCTTTGCATTTAAAGCAAAAACCTTCTTCTCTGATTCATTCCATTCGCTCATCGGAAGAGAAGATTTTTGAAATCCATTCTCGATAATAGACCAAAGCTCAAAGTCCATAGAAATGAGGAAGATCCTCATGCGAGTCTTCCAATATGTGTAATCCGACCCATTAAACAAAGGTGGTCGTGCAATAGAATGACCCTCTTGCATGCCGGAGTAAGCCATCTCTCTTGAGTATTAAACCAAATATGAGAGATAACCTCGCTCTGATACCACTTGTTAGGATCGGAGCGGCACTAAGAGGGGGAGTGAATTAGTGCAGCGGATTAAAACTTCGGTTTTAGAAAAATCTTTCGTACGATAAGAACGGAACTTGAAAGGCTTAACTTGAAAGCATATTCTTGAAGTTGCGCAGCAAAGGTAATAAGGAACTAAAGCATGTAAGAAGGTTTGCAGTAATGTAAATAGCAATAATGAAATGCAAACCAGAGATTACGCCGATTTTAGAGTGGTTCGGTCAAATGACCTACATCCACTTGCGAGGCCCCTCTTCGATGAGGCTCCCACCTTCCACTAGCAAATCTCTTGAAATGGAAGGGTAAATACCCCTCTTACAACCTTTTACAAGCAATTCAACCTCTTACAAATTTTCAATAAGAAAGAATGAGGAGAACTCTCTAGCAAATTGAAAACAAGACTTGCTAAGACTTTCTAAGACTTTTCTCTCAATCAAAATGCTTCTCAAAAGTTGTAATCTCAGCTGAGATTTGAGGGGTATTTAGAGGCCTCAAGAGGATTCAAATTTTGGGCTCCAAAATTTGAATTCTCTTTGGGTTCCCGATGCTGGCGGTGCCACCGCCCAGCGCTCGGGTGCTGGACGGTGCAACCGCCCAGCCCAGGAGGTGTCACCGCCCAGCTCTCGGGTGCTGGGCGGTGCCACCGCCCAGCCAGGCAGTGCCACCGCTTGGCTCTCCGGTTCACTGGTTTGGCTTAATTTTAGCCCAAACCAAATCTGACTTTAGGCCCAATTGGCCCCTAACCAGGATATAGGATTATCTCTTAATCCTAATCCTAATTACATGTGAACTACATAACAAAACACATCCTAAGCAAGTTTTCAACCGCGAACGTCGAGTCTTGTTCCGGCGAGCTTTCCGACGAACTTTCTTCCGACGGACTCCCATCAAGCTCCCGATCTTGTGATGACTTTAACGAGTAGCCGAGCCTTCTCGGTGATCTCCGTGAACCTCCGACGATCTCTTCGGCGAACTTCCGAAAATTCCGATAGGTTCCCGATTTCTTCTCGGTTGGTTCCGGCAGCATCTCCGACGATTCTTCGGACTCTTAAACGTCCATCGATCTTGACTCAGGTATTCTTGCTTTGTGTTTTCTGGTTATCGTAGTTAATCCTGCACACTTAACTAAATAATATGGATTAGATCAATTAACCCATCAATTGATTTCATCATCAAAATCCAAGATTCAACAAGTACACCTACTAGATATGTATATATATTTGCATGCGATGTAGATATATATTAAATATGTATATGTGTGACACATTATATTAGGAGACCAAATCAAAATCCCCTCTGTCAATAATATTAAGTCGATAAACAAAAGGTAATTAGATTGCTTCACATGGCCTTCCAAATCATTATAGGTAGGGACTGATTCCCGACGTAGGTTGAGTTGGTCGAGCCCCTTGAGGCTCACCTATATCGTGATTCGCTATCTTGCCTATGATATAGAAATGTCAATGGTGACCTGAGGACAAGGTATGCTTGGTCGAGTCTCTCAAGGGTATATCATTGAATTAGACTCATCTTGAATGATGGTATTTTTTAACCGAACATCATGATTGGTCGAGTCCATCGAGACCATGGTGGTTCAGAGGTTGAATAAGACGGGAGTTATAAAAAGTTGTGATTGGCATGAGTGTCCTACCTTTACGGGCTTAGCGTGCTTAGTCGAGTCCCTCAAGATTACATTAAAACATCGATTGGAACCCGATCCCCACTAGAAGTCTGTCGGAGACTTCTATTTCACGTGCTGAGGGTATCGTGTGACTCACTAGAAAAATAGTGAGAGTCCAATAATATAGAAGTTAATATCTTGATTATTTATTTTTTTATAAAATTTGCATGTTATTTATTTCTATTGAATCTTTATTTAAAAAAAAGTCACTTTCAAATCCCTTACATGACATACTTGATGTCAACCGCTCACTAGTCTGAATTATATGGATTGGCTCTATAACCTAAGAATTATTCTTATAGAGGGGAAAATCATATACGCCCTTGATACAATGATGCCTACAACCGAGGAACGGGCAAGCGAGAATGAGATCCCTCGCTATGTAAAGTATGTAGATGACTCTGTTGAATCTCGGATTTTGATGATGAAGTCAATTGTCATTTGTTGTCTAATGTATGTGTTGAGATAAGTGTGCAGGATTAACTACGATGAAAGTAAGACATGCAGCAGGAGTTGCGCCGGAGTCATGACAATGATCACGTTGGGAGTTCGAGAGCTCGACGGAAGTTCGGACAGTCGTCGGAGGTTCTGCGGGAACAAATCCGAGAAGTCCAGAAGCTTGCCAAAGGAGCTCGTCGGAACTTGCCAAGTGGATCGTCGCAGTCCAGGAGTTTGCCGGAAGTCCACAGGAGCATCATCGAGGGTTCATCGGATGATCGACGGAAGTTCGTCGGAAACTCGCCGAAAGAAGCGAGTGACGCACCGAAGCAAGCTGCAGAATATGTCTTAGGAAATAATCGTAGTTAGCACTTTGATTAAGTTAGAAATGGGAGGTGATCCCATTAGCTTAATCCTGGGGCAATTGGGCCCCTGAAGAACTCAAATTGGGTCGAATGGTTCAACCCATTCGGACCCAGGTTGCTCTGGCAGAGAGGTGCAACCGCCCCAGCCAAGAGGTGCAACCGCCCAGGGCTCAGTCTCCGAGTGAGACTGGGCGGTGCAACCTCCTCTATCAGGAGGTAGCACCGCCAGAGCTCAAGTTTCGAGCTCTGCCAAGCGGTGCAACCTCTCCAGTCAGGCGGTGCAACCGCTTGAGCTCGGTCTTCGAGCTCTGGCAGAGAGGTGCAACCGCCCCTGATAGAGGTGGCACCGCCCAGAGGCTCAGTCTTCGAGCTCTGCCAGGCGGTGCAACCTCTCCAGTTAGGAGGTGCAACCGCCTGATCCCGAAATTCCGGGATTTGATCGTTTTGAGCTCCAAATTTGAATTGGGTTGGGGCCTATAAATACCCCACCCATTCAGCACTGAAAAGAAACAGACCAACACCGAATTCTTGATCTTTTCTGTGATTCTAAGAGCTCAAATTTGTGTAAAGTTCAAAAGTTCTCCTCTTTCTGTTCTTCAAGTCTTGAGTTGTAAAGAGAGGAGAGAAAGGTTCTGTAAGAGTTGTCTCTTGAGCCCGTCAAAAGGAGTGAAACTGTAAAAGGGCAGTTGGCCTTCGCCTATTGAAGGAAGGCCTCTAGTTGACGTCGATGACCTCGTCAGTGGAGGAAGCCAAAAGTGGAGTAGGTCAAGACTGACCGAACCACTCTAAATCTCTGGTTTGCTTTTATTTTGAGCACTTTATCATTACTGCAAACCTCCTACATAGCTACTGCTCTCTGCGCTTTTACGAACAAGTTTCTAAGTTCTGATCTTTCTGAATCTGCATTCAGACGTAAATCGGTGTTTTCATACGATCTTTACATTGCAGTTTACATTTACGTTTTGATTCTACTTATAACTGCAAACTGTCTTCTGCGCTTTTACGAACGAGTTTCCTTGCAGTTTACGTTTACGTTTTGATTTATAACTGCAAACTGTCTTCTGCGCTTTTACGAACGAGTTTCTTTGCAGTTTACGTTTACATTTTGTTTCCATTTATAACTGCAAACTGCGCTTAGACGCAATCTGAGCTTAGACGTAAACTGCGCTTAGATGCAAACTGTGTTTAGACGCAAACTGCGCTTAGACGCAATCTGCGCTTAGACGCAAACTGCGCTTAGACGCAAACTGCGCTTAGACGCAATCTGAGCTTAGACGCAATCTGCATTTAGACGCAAACTGCGTTTAGACGCAAACTGTGTTTAGACGTAAACTGCACTTAATCATAAGTAATCTTTGAATCAACTTTTGCATCAAAATAGTTTGTATCGAACGAACGCAGCTTTCGTTTTTAATCGCTGAAAGATTTCCGCTGCACTAATTCACCCCCCCCCCCCCCCCCTCTTAGTGCTCTCGATCCTAACAAATGGTATCAGAGCCCGGTTAACTCTCAAACGGATTGAAACCCAAGAGAGATGGCTTACGCCGGAAACCAAGAGGGCCATTCCATTACACGTCCACCCATGTTTAATGGGACGGACTACACCTATTGGAAGACTCGAATGAGGATCTTTCTTATTTCTATGGACGTTGAAATCTGGAATCTTGTCGAGAATGGTTTTTTAAAGTCTTCTCTTCCAATGATCGATTGGAACGATTCGGAGAAGAAGGCTTTCGCTCTTAATGCAAAGGCTATGTATGCCTTATTTTGCGCACTTGATAAAAACGAGTTTAATCGTGTTTCGATTTATGAAACTGCATTTGATATTTGGCACACACTCGAAGTGACTCATGAAGGCACAAGTAGAGTGAAAGAGTCAAAAATCAATCTTTTGTTATACTCTTTCGAACTTTTTTGGATGAAACCGAGTGAGACTATTGGCGACATGTTTACCCGTTTCACGGATGTTGTCAACGGTCTAAAAGGACTCGGAAAAAGTTTTTCGGATTTTGAGCTCGTAAATAAGATTCTAAGATCCCTTCCTAAGAGTTGGGATCCTAAAGTCACTGCTATTCAAGAGGCAAAAGATCTAAACAACTTCCCTCTTGAAGAACTAATTGGGTCATTAATGACCTACGAGATGATGACTTGCAAAGCTCATGAAGAGCAAGAAGACATCCTTCCAAAGAACAGGAAGGATATGGCACTTAGAACTTTGGAAGATCACTTGAAAGAAAACTCAAGTGATGAGGACTGTGATGATGACTTGGCACTTCTAACAAGAAAATTTAAAAAATTCATTAAAAGAAACAAGTTTAAGAATGACACAAAAACTAAACTTGAACCCAAGAAAGACCAAGTTATTTGCTATGAGTGCAAAAAGCCGGGACACTACAAGAGTGATTGTCCCCAAGCCAAAAAGAGAACAACAAAAAAGAAGTCGCTCAAAGCAACATGGGATGATTCGAGCGCGTTTGAAGAAGAGGAGTCCAACACCGAGCAAGTTGCTCATTACGCCTTAATGGCCATCGGAGAGGAGGTAACGAATTTATTAGATGCTGATTTATCTTTCGATGAATTATTAAATGCCTTCCATGACTTATTTGATGAATGCAAGATTATCAATAGAAAATACAAATTGCTGAAAAAGGAGCATGATAGTCTTACTTGTGATTTTGATAAGTTAAAAACTGAATATCATGATAGTTTAAATTCATGTATCAAATGCCATGATCTAAAAACTCTCCAAAAAGAAAACCTGCTACTTAAGGACACCTTGAAGAAATTCGAGGTTGGTAGCAAGTCATTGAACATGATCCTTGCAAACAAGGGTCACGTTCCAAAAAGAAGTGGAATTGGATTTGTGAGAAGTCCTCACCTAAATCCAACCACCTTTATAAAAGGCCCCATCTTACATGTTCAACACCAAGCAAAATGTAACTTTTGTTGCAAAATTGGACATAAGACGCATTATTGTCCATTCAAGAAAATTAGTCCAAACAAATTGATTTGGGTTCCTAAAGGAACCATGATAAACTCTATGCAACATGATAAACAATGTAGATCTATCTTTGAGGCACCCAAAAGCAAATGGGTACCTAAAAATTATCCTTTCTTATAGAAACCCACACCATCGCAAGCTAGGAGCAAGAGATGGTACCTTGATAGTGGATGCTCAAGGCATATGACCGGAGATCCATCTCAATTCTCTAAGCTCACTAGCAAAGACGATGGCTATGTCACCTTCGGAGACAACAACAAGGGTAAAATTATTGGCAAAGGAACCATAGGTAACAAATCCAACTTCTTTATTGAAGATGTTTTGTTAGTTGATGGTTTAAAACATAACCTCTTGAGCATTAGTCAATTATGTGACAAAGGATACACTGTCAAATTCGAATCTAATGCTTGCATCATTGAAAAACCACATAAGAACATGTCTATGATTGCGTTAAAACAAAATAACATATACACTATTGACATCAGTGATTTATGTGATGAAATGTGTTTTGCGGTTATAAATGAGGATGCTTGGCTATGGCATAGAAGATTAGGTCATGCTAGCATGAAACTAATCACTCAAATATCATCTAGAGAACTTGTAAGAGGAATTCCTCATATCAAGTTCATCAAAGATAATGTATGTGATGCTTGCCAATTAGGTAAATAAATTAAGGGTAATTTCAAAGCTAAGAATCAAATAAGCACCTCTAGGCCCTTACAATTGATCCATATGGACTTATTCGGACCAATCTCTACATCGAGTCTTGGAGGTAGCAAGTACGCCTTTGTCATTGTTGATGACTATAGCAGATATACATGGACCTACTTCTTAAAACAAAAAAATGAATGCTTTAAATACTTTACTAAGTTTTGTAAACTTGTTCAAAATCAGAAGGGTTCTATGATTTCGTCAATTAGAAGTGATCATGGTGGAGAATTTCAAAACAATGACTTCCAAGAATTCTATGAACTCAATGGATACAACCATAACTTCTCTACTCCAAGAAATCCTCAACAAAATGGGGTAGTAGAAAGAAAAAATCGAAATCTACAAGAAATGGCAAGAACCATGTTGAATGAACATAGCCTACCCAAATATTTTTGGGCCGAAGCCGTAAACACTGCATGCTATATTTTGAATAGAGTTCTAGTAAGACCCTTACTCACCAAAACTCCTTATGAGTTATGGAATAACAAAAAACCCAATGTCTCATATTTTAAAGTCTTTGGGTGTAAATGTTTTATTTTAAATGAAAAGGATAACTTAGGAAAATTCGATGCTAAATCTGATGAAGGAATCTTTCTTGGTTATTCTTCGGTTTCTAAAGCTTTTCATATTTTCAATAAAAGAACTTTAATTATTGAAGAATCCATCCATGTTGTTTTCAATGAGATTTTCGAAATTAGGAAAAATGATCTTGACGATGATGTTAATTTTGATTCTTTGAATTTAAACGCAACCCCGTCTCCAACTAGCAACTTGGATGCATCCACTTCCCAGATTTCCTTACCCAAGGATTGGAAGTTTGTAGATGCTCATCCTAAGGAGCTAATCTTAGGAGACACATCAAAGGGGGTTCAAACACGATCTTCTTTTAAAAATTTTTGTGCCAACGCCGCCTTTCTCTCCCAAATTGAACCCAAATGTGTTGATGAAGCCATGAAAGACGATTCATGGATTATCGCAATGCAAGATGAATTGAATCAATTTGAGAGAAATGAGGTGTGGACGCTTGTTCCTAGGCCAAATGACCATTTAGTTATTGGTACTAAATGGGTCTTTAGAAACAAGCAAGATGAAAATGGTATCGTGGTTAGAAACAAGGCTAGATTAGTGGCCAAAGGTTTCAACCAAGAAGAAGGTATCGATTTTGAAGAAACCTTCGCTCCTGTGGCTTGATTAGAAGCCATAAGAATGCTCCTTGCCTACGCTAGTAGTAATAATTTTAAATTATTTCAAATGGATGTTAAAAGCGCTTTTCTTAATGGCTTTATTTCCGAAGAAGTCTATGTTGAACAACCTCCTGGATTTGAAAATAATAGTCTCCCTAATCATGTGTTTAGATTAACTAAAGCTCTCTATGGTTTAAAACAAGCTCCAAGGGCTTGGTATGAGAGACTTAGTTCTTTTCTTATTGAAAATAATTTCATAAAAGGCAAAGTTGATACTACATTATTCATCAAGAACTTTGAAAATAATTTTCTCATTGTTCAAATTTATGTTGATGATATTATCTTTGGTTCTACGAATGAATCTCTTTGTGAATCCTTTGCTAAAACTATGAGTCTTGAATTCGAAATGAGTCTAATGGGAGAGTTAACATTCTTCTTAGGTCTACAAATCAAACAACTAAGCAATGGCATCTTTATTAGTCAAACTAAATATGCTATGAGTTTACTAAAGAAGTTTAATATGAATAACTCAAAAGCTATTAACACTCCTATGAGCACCTCCACTAAGTTAGAAATTGATGAAAGTGGAGAAAGCTTCGATCAAAAAACCTATAGGGGTATGATAGGAAGTTTACTTTACCTCACTGCAACTAGACCAGACATAATGTTCAGTGTAGGACTTTGTGCTAGATTTCAATCAAACCCTAAGATATCTCATCTCAAAGCAGTTAAAAGAATACTCAGATATCTTAATGGTACCACAAATCTAAGATTATGGTACCCAAAATCAGAGAAGCTTGAGTTAATTGCTTATGCTGATGCGGACTTCGCTGGCTGTAGATTAGATAGAAAAAGCACATCAGGAACATGTCAATTCTTAGGACATGCCCTTGTTTCCTGGTCATCTAAGAAACAAAACTCGGTTGCACTATCAACAACCGAAGCTGAATATATTGCAGCAAGTGCATGCTGTGCACAAGTTGTTTGGATGAAAAATACCTTAGAAGATTATAAAGTTCATCTTAAAAACATTCCCATTAAATGTGATAACACAAGTGCAATATGCCTAACAAAAAACCCTATACAACACTCAAGAACAAAGCATATTGATATCAGACATCACTTTATACGAGATCATGTTACGAATCATGATGTAATCATAGAATTCATTGATACGAAACATCAACTAGCTGATATCTTTACAAAACCTCTAAGTGAAGAACAATTTGATTTCATAAGAAGAGAATTAGGAATGTTGATGTGTCCGAATACTTCAACTAGTTAAAATTATTTTTCGGACGTTATTGATTACTATTACATGCCTTGGTATCACTTGATCAAATAACATGTTGGAAATTATGTGGCAAATGTTTTTGAAAATCAGTAGCTTACTCATATTCGAATGCATGTAAGAAGTTCATCTTATTTTCGGTTTAAATGCTAAAAATAGGATTTTCCTGTACACTCTTATGAAAACTCTTTGAAAAATGAGTTTCCTCCTTCAAGCAATGAACTATAACATAACAAGGAGAAGAGATATTCAAAGCATTATATGTGTCATGCCTTCCTTTATGTGCTTGATAACCTGCTGGAATCACATCTACCATGCTTTTTGATAATGCTACCATGCTTTTTGTTGATGACAAAGGGGGAGAAAAATATGAATTGATATGGTTGCTATTACTGATGTTATGATTTGGCCATACCTGCTATCACTGATAATGATATGGTTGCTATTACTGATGTTGATATGGTTGCTATCACTGATGATATGATTAGGCCATACTTGCATCACCAAGAAATATATGATTGCCATATGCCCTGTATCAAGATATCAAACAAAAATTTGCATCGTACGAACTGATATCTTACCATGTGATGCAATGCTACACTTGCTAAAATATTCGAAATGTGTACATCATGTAATGATATCAAAATCTTGCTTCACAGCTTTACATGTCGATATCTTACAATATGATGAATTGCTACAATAACCATCATTCAAACTTGTTATATTTGAAAATGTATGTCAAGCCTTGACATCATCTTCAAAGAGATACATTATGATAGGAATCATGATGGGAATATGTCTCTTGAATTTATAAAGTTTTTAAATTCAAGAAGTATGACATATAGACAGGGGGAGTTAAGGTTAACTCCATTATCAATTGATTGTCATCATCAAAAAGGGGGAGATTGTTGAATCTCGGATTTTGATGATGAAGTCAATTGTCATTTGTTGTCTAATGTATGTGTTGAGATAAGTGTGCAGGATTAACTACGATGAAAGTAAGACATGCAACAGGAGTTGCGCCGGAGTCATGACAATGATCACGTTGGGAGTTCGAGAGCTCGACGGAAGTTCGAACAGTCGTCGGAGGTTCTACGGGAACAAATCCGAGAAGTCCAGAAGCTTGCCAAAGGAGCTCGTCGGAACTTGCCAAGTGGATCGTTGCAGTCCAGGAGTTTGCCGGAAGTCCGCAGGAGCATCACCGAGGGTTCATCGGATGATCGACGGAAGTTCGCCGGAAACTCGCCGGAAGAAGCGAGTGACGCACCGAAGCAAGCTGCAGAATATGTCTTAGGAAATAATCGTAGTTAGCACTTTGATTAAGTTAGAAATGGGAGGTGATCCCATTAGCTTAATCCTAGGGCAATTGGGCCCCAGAAGAACTCAAATTGGGTCGAATGGTTCAACCCATTCGGACCCAGGTTGCTCTGGCAGAGAGGTGCAACCGCCCCAGCTAAGAGGTACAACTGCCCAGGGCTCAATCTCCGAGCGAGACTGGGCGGTGCAACCTCCTTTGTCAGGAGGTAGCACCGCCAGAGCTCAAGTTTCGAGCTCTACCAAGCGGTGCAACCTCTCCAGTCAGGCGGTGCAACCGCCTGAGCTCGGTCTTCGAGCTCTAGCAGAGAGGTGCAACCGCCCCTGACAGAGGTGGCACCGCCTAGAGGCTCAGTCTTCGAGCTCTGCCAGGCGGTGCAACCTCTCCAGTCAGGAGGTGAAACCGCCTGATCCCGGAATTCCGGGATTTGATCGTTTTGAGCTCCAAATTTGAACCGGGTTGGGGCCTATAAATACCCCACCCATTTAGAACTGAAAAAAAACAGACCAACATCGAATTCTTGATCTTTTTTGTGATTCTAAGAGCTCAAATTTGTGTAAAGTTCAAAGGTTCTCCTCTTTCTGTTCTTCAAGTCTTGAGTTGTAAAGAGAGGAGAGAAAGGTTCTGTAAGGGTTGTCTCCTAAGCCCGTCAAAAGGAGTGAAACTGTAAAAGGGCAGTTGGCCTTCGCCTATTGAAGGAAGGCCTCTAGTTGACGTCGGTGACCTCGTCGGTGGAGGAAGCCAAAAGTGGAGTAGGTCAAGACTGATCGAACCACTCTAAATCTCTGGTTTGCTTTTATTTTGAGCACTTTATCATTACTGCAAACCTCCTATATAGCTACTGCTCTCTGCGCTTTTACGAACAAGTTTCTAAGTTCTGATCTTTCCGAATCTGCATTCAGACGTAAATTGGTGTTTTCATACGATCTTTACATTGCAGTTTACATTTACGTTTTGATTCTACTTATAACTGCAAACTGTCTTCTGCGCTTTTACGAACGAGTTTCCTTGTAGTTTACGTTTACGTTTTGATTTATAACTGCAAACTGTCTTCTGCGCTTTTACGAACGAGTTTCTTTGCAGTTTACGTTTACATTTTGATTCCATTTATAACTGCAAACTGCGCTTAGACGCAATCTGAGCTTAGACGTAAACTGCGCTTAGACGCAAACTGTGTTTAGACGCAAACTGCGCTTAGACGCAATCTGCGCTTAGACGCAAACTGCGCTTAGACGCAATCTGAGCTTAGACGCAATCTGCATTTAGACGCAAACTGCGTTTAGACGCAAACTGTGTTTAGACGTAAACTGCACTTAATCATAAGTAATCTTAGAATCGGCTTTTGCATCAAAATAGTTTTTATCGAACGAACGCAGCTTTCATTTTTAATCGCTGAAAGATTTCCGCTGCACTAATTCACCCCCCCCACCCCCCCCCTCTTAGTGCTCTCGATCCTAACAGACTCCACTCTTGCTCAGTATTACATGTTGGGTTCCATGACTCCTAAGTTACAGAAGCAATATAAAAAAGATGGACACCCGATCCAATCTCCTACATGACCATAAACTGTTTGAGGAATAGGGAAGGACTCAGTGATATGAGATATCCAAGAGTCTCTTCCTCACTAGGATGATTGAGGGGATACTGGTTCAGAACCATGTCATAAAGATGATTGAGTTGATAGAGAAACTCATAGGTCTAGGAATGGTCCTAGAGGATAACCTATGTGTGGATCTTGTGCTTCAGTTCCTACCAGATTCCTTTTCAGAGTTCATAATGAATTTTTATATAAACAAGCTTAAGGTTACTCTCCCTGAGCTCCTTAATATGTTGAGGGAGGCAAAGAGCACTATCAAAAAAGAGAAGCTAGTTCTCTATACTAGTGAGACTAGAAAGAAAAGGAAGATAGAAAAGTCTCTTAAGAAGGACAAGGGCAAGGCAGATCGAGTAAAGCAAAGGTTGCAAAGAAAGACTTGATAAAAGACAAAGGCCAGTGCTTCCACTACGCCAAGATGGTTACTGGAAGAGGAACTATAAAGAGTACCTTATAGAGAGGGTGAATAGAAGCTTGGAGAAGGTTTAGGTACATTTATAATTAGTCTCCATTTATCAAACTCTTATGATAACAGATGAGTATTGGATACTGGTAATACATATCATATTTACAATTTGTTATAAGTTCTAGCAAGACCTAGAAGATTGGCGAGAGGCAAGATGGACCTCAAGGTGGGCAATACAGCAAAAGTTGCTACAGTAACTGTTGGCGAGGTCACCCTACATCTGCTTGGTAGAGCTATTATTGCATTAGATGCATGCTATTTTGTTTCATCTATTATCAAAAATATTATTTTCATTTCATATTTGACAGTTAGTAGATATAAATTAGTTTTTAGGAACAATGATTGTTCAATATTATTAGATAATGAGATCATCACGAGAGGAACATTAAATAATGGTTTATTTATCCTAGGCACTGCTCCACTATTAGGACTCTAGCTAGGAGAGTCTTAATTGCAAGGGGCATTCATATAAAGCCTACCTAGCCGACCCCTATTAAAGAGGTGAAGAGGCCAGTTAAGGTTAGGAGGTTGTTTCTTAGAGAAGCATTATGAGTTGTAAAGAAATATGAATCTTGAGTAGTTGGAGTCTTGAGTAGGAGTCCTATTAGGAGTTGGGGTTTAGAAGCCCTATAACAAGCCATGTATTTATCCTATTTTTTTAAGCAATAAATTAATCTTTCTACAGTCTTTGAGTAGTAACTTGGAGGAAGAAACCCCTATAAAGTTCCAAGGAGACTGATACCCTAAAGAGATCAATCCCAACCTTAGAATCTGTAAGGGTTCTATCACTTGGTATCAGAGCAGCATTCTTGGTGTCTCGATGCCCTTCCACAGCCATCCATCGGCCCTCCACAGTCATCCAAAGCAATTCCCAAAATTCCTTAAAAGATCGTCGTCGAATTCTATTGTCATCTCCAACACCGCGGATCATCCTTTGATCTCCCCATGAATTGCAATAGGTTTTGGTTTTCTACCTAACTACTACTATAATTTAATTATCCTTACTCAAAAATCTAGCCATTCATCAGCCCTCCATAGTTGCTCAAAGCAATTCCCATAATTGCTTAAAAGATCGTCGCCGAATTCCGCCGTCATCTCCACCATCGCGAATCATCCTTTGATCACCCCGTTAATTGCAATATCTTTTGGTTTCCTATCTTACTACTGCTGCAATTTAGTTATCTTTATTCAAAAATCTAAAAAAAATTATTCCTATAATGCTGCATAAACTTTTCATCACAAAGTTTTTATCTCTACGATGAAAGATACACTACAGAATTCCAACCGCATAGCGTAGTTTGTTTAATCTTGCTATTGCATTTTTTCTATCCAAATCTCTATGAAATTTTTATGACAGCTTTGACACTTCCTGACAGCAGATTTTCCTTAAGTTTCATTAAAAAATTCTAAATATAAACCACTGATCTTTTATGTCCAAACTGCTATACTTAAAAATCTGCACTACATAATTCTAACCGCATAGCATAGTTTGTTTGATCTTGCTACTGCATATTTTCTGTGTAAATCTCTACAAAATTTTTAAAACAGCCTTGACACTTCCTAGGAGTAGATTTCTCTTTGATTTTATTAAAAAATTCTCAATATAAATCACTGATATTTTATATCCATACTGCTACACTTTAGACGTAAAAATCTACTACGGTACTGATAAGACCCTAAAGTCTTATCGTGGAAGAAAGGGGAGAAATGGGGATGATAATGATCACTTCGAGGGGATCGACCTCCTTGATCGCTTTGAGGGGATCGGCCCTCCTTGATCCCTTCGAGGGGATCGACCCTCCTTGATCACTTCGAGAGGATCGGCCTCCTAGGGTTGTCCAAAGACAGAATAATATTTTTCATAGATTACTGAAAAGAAGTAGTTACATCCGTATTTATAGAGTTCCACCCAAAGTCCATCAGGACTTGAACTCTAATAATAAATAAATATTAAATAAACCTCTACTTGACTCTGATACCAAATGATAAGACCCTAAAGTCTTATCGTAGCTCTGATACCAAATGATAAGACCATAAAGTCTTATCGTAGGCTCTGATACCAAATGATAAATAAAGTCTTATCGTGGAAGAAAGGTGAGAAATGGGGATGATAATGATCACTTCGAGGGGATCGGCCTCCTTGATCGCTTTAAGGGGATCGGCCCTCCTTGATCGCTTCGAGGGGATCGACCCTCCTTGATCACTTCGAGGGGATCGGCCTCCTAGGGTTGTCCAAAGACAGAATAATATTTTTCATAGATTACTGAAAAGAAGCAGTTACATCCTTATTTATAGAGTTCCACCCAAAGTCCATCAGGACTTGAACTCTAATAATAAATAAATATTAAATAAACCTCTACTTGACTCTAATTGAACCAAATCGACTCAATAAACAACTGGACTAAACAGACTCAATAAACATTATTCAAAAGCTCAGAAAAAGGGTCCTAAAAGTTCCTTCCTCTTCAAATCAGCCTTGTCCTCAAGGCTAAGCAGCATCAATCTCTAGGAGCTTCTCTTTCAGCACTTTAGCCATAGACTATCTGTAACGCATCACAACCCGTTGATCAAGTAAGTATGATCTCCACTTTTTAATAGTGTAAGCAACAAGTCAGTCTTTCAATGTAGCAATCGTTGCATGAAACTTCTGGCCCTGTATAATCAATTTTATCTTTGAACCTTTGCTATCACAAGTGAAAATTCGTCCATCAACGATCTTTACTTCGAATCTGTCATAGTCTTCAATGTGGTAGGCCAATCGGTCAACAGTCTCACTGTCCATAAAATTGTTAGTGCTACCAGTATTAATCAAAACTATAACAGGCTGATGTTGGGAAATCATGGGGGCGACATCACATGCGCAGCGGAAGAACAAGAAAACAAAATCCCCGATTCCCAAAAAGATGTTCGTCGTCGTGCGAAGATTGGTGCGCAAAAATCCGCGAAACATGAAACTGCATATAGAGTAGATTGTGTTACCTAGGGAGATCGTATATCCCTGTTTCCTTGCAGATCCTTAGGAGAGGGTAAAGGAGGTCAAGCGTCCTCCTCTCTAGCGGTGATCCACACAGTAGGGTTGCGACGACGCTCCTCAAGACTCCAGGCCTGCTCTGAGGTGGAGAGGAAGAGGAGAATAGGAAAGGCAAGCAAAGGCTCTAGCCTATGAGGCTCTGAATCCCTCCTATTTATAGAGGTCCCCTGTCAAACCCTAATGGGTCCTCCCTAGTGGGTATTGGATCTGCATCCAATAAGACAAGGGCTCCGTCGGATATCTCATATCCGAACCTCTACTCATCGCAATCCCTACCATATGTGTGTGACCCTCTAGGCCCAATATCGACCTGGCCGTGAGTCATACCTGTCAGAACTCCTTCTAACTTAGTGAATTATTATCTCTGTAATAATTCACTCGACTCATCGACTACGGACGTACTAGGCCACTACGCCGTAGTCCCCAGACGATACAGGGGAATCCAATCCATTGGACCTGTCTGTCCTCAGTTACCGTGTACCTATAATCCCTCATCCATCTAATATCCCAAAGACCGTATATCGAGCATGGTGTTGTCAGACCCATACGGTTTCTACTCGAGTCTCGCTCTAATCGGATTCTCCCGGAGAACTCTTTCTCTCTCAACCCGAATGACCCTGGCCAGGGATTTGTCTGAGCAAGAACACATAGGATATTCCTCTCATGACGCCGAGAGTGGATGATCCTTCATCGACACTCAATAGCCCTCGTAAGGTCGACTACCACTCCCAATGATCAGTTGTACTAGATCTGGGACAGCCAAACCTATAAGTCTGGTATCAAAGAGTGGAGCACTCATACAGGACATCCTTGGTGTCTCAAGTCTAAGGACCAGATACACCACTAGGACTATGGAATCGCTGTCCGACAATAAGGCATCATCAACCATCCAGCATTCCGTAAGCGGATCAATCAGTGAACTCATTCTCCAATGAGCACTTGTACTGTATCCCTAGTGTCCCTACACGAGCAGCTATGAGACCAGCTGCATCCATCATATGGACAGGTATACAGCACACCAGTCTATCCGGTTATCACGATGTCCCTTTCGAGTAACCTATGACCGGGATTATTTAGGATATGTGTTTAAAGGTGAATCAATCTCATTATCGTGATCTCATCACGATCCGATTCCCATTGCACAAATCCAAGGACATCACAATATATGTATGCATTTATGCAATAGTTATAAAGTGATATACGCCAAAATATAATAAGCAAAAAGATTCTGTATCAAGTCACACGTGCCATCACTCACGTGATTGGCTTGTTGGGCACCTATGACTAGCAGTTGATGTTCCAGAGTTTCGCCAACTTCCATAGTTTACGGGTTAGAGTAGTCAGCTAATGCATGCATTATATATATGGTAGGTCCAACATCTTCATTAGAATTTATACCTTCATGATCGGAGTCCACATTCTTAGCTTTCGGTTCCTCTCCAATTGATTCAATCATCAGAAGTTGCCCTTGTTTACATCGGTGCTCCATACTCCATTTTTCATCATAATACAAACCCCTTGCTGATCTTTCCTTGCTAATTTTTTTCTCATGTAGATTTGCAAATGAGATCGCAGCTATCATTGTACGGGGTTGATGAGCCTTAACTTCACACCGGATCTCTGGAATAAGCCTTTCAATAAATGTATCCAGAAGTTATCGGTTAGACCAATCTCTAGCTTGATTTGATAATCTTTCAAACCTACTCTGATATTCTAACACTGTAGAAGTTTGATGAATTTTGGCGAGCTGGCATTCAACATTCTCATATTCGGATAGGCCAAAGCGAACAAGAAGCCCTCTTTTGAACTGCTCCCATGAAGGAACTCCATGAAAAGTTTCATACCAATCGTACCACTAGAGTGCATCTCCCTCGAGTTGGATTGAGGCCACTTCTACCTTGGATTCTTCTGAGGTTCTGTGAAAATGGAAAACATTTTCTACCATAGAGATCCAATTGGTCGGATCTCCATCTTTCCATCTCGGAAATTCCATCTTCATGTGTGAGTAATTTGTGTCATAATCTTGGGGCCCTTTTCCTGTATTTTCAGATCTGTGCAACGTAGAACTTGAGCTCCCACATTGTTGAAATTTACTAAGGCTCCCCAGTAAGTCCTTTTTGAAATCAGTAAGTACTTTTTGTAACCGGTTCTCAATTCTAATTTCCAATGCTTCCATTTGTGCTTTCACTGAGTTATCGGAGGCCATTGCGTAAGACTGCAAATCTGTAATCTCAACTCCTGTTTTTGGTGTCGGACAAGGGCATCAACACTGTAGATGCGAAGTTACCGAGGAGGTGGACGCAAAGGGCAGTGCTGCAGTCACTGCGTTGGAGGAAGAGTAGCTGCCCTGTTTCTATTGCTGCGTGAGGTTAGAGCGCCGGGGTTGGAAGGCGACTACGTTCATGTGGTTGAAGTTGCTGCGACCCAAGGGGCGATCGCCGAGCAATGGGGTTGAGGCAAGGCAGCGTACATGCTGCGGTTGCTGCGTTCGCTGTTGGAGGGCGGCTGCTGCAGAACGAGGGGTTGGTCGTTGGCCGGGAGCGACGACGGTGGTTACAATCGGCGGCTACGGCAGTAGAGGGTGCCACTATTTTTTTTGTTGCTGCGTGGTGGTTGCTGCATACTCTGTTTTTGTCGCACCACCGAAGGAGTTGGCTGGAAGGATCACGAGAGGTTGAGGAGAAGGCTGCCGTGGCTGGCAACAGCGGTGGTCGCTGGCCGGAGAGCAGCGTTGGCGGTGGAGATAAAGGCAGCGAGCATCGTCACTGTTGGGAACAAGGGCAACCGGTGAGTTGCCCCGTTTCTGGCACTACGGACGCAGAGCAAGGAGGATCGGCTGCTGGGAAGCATGCGGCGGTCATCGCACGGTGGCCCGCAGCGGTGATGAGTCGGCTGGGCGGCGACGACGCTGGAGGGGAAGAGGAGTGCTAGAGGCGGCGCGGCTGGTGGAGGCGCGGCTGCGATCGACGAGGGGCTGCGGCAATAGAGGAACTCTGTTTCTGCAACTGTTGCAACGAGGGGCTGCGACCCAAGGGGGGGGCACGGCTAGGGTTGCGGCTGGGAGGCGGGCGGCGGTGATCGATTGGCCGAGAAGCAACGGCGGCGGTGGAGAAGGAGTTGCCCTGCAACGGCGGTAGAGAAGAGGAGCAGGGCTGCGGCGGAATGGGACGCTAGCAGCGTCGTCTCCTGGCAGCGGTGGTGACTCGGGTGGGAGGCGGCGATGGACTCTGGCCGGAAGTGGGGCAGAGTCGGTTGCTGGCCGGAGAGCAACGACAGGCGACGGGTGGGCTGGCCGGAAGCAGGGGAAGCAGGGGTGAGTGGCTGTGGGTGCGTGGCTTCTTCTTTCTTTCTTTCTTTCTTTTTTTTTTTTTTTCATAGCTTCGTTGCAGCGAGAACGCCAAGGATCGCTGCTCTGATACCAAATTATAAGATCCTAAAGTCTTATCGTAGGCTCTGATACCAAATGATAAGACCCTAAAGTCTTATCGTAGCTCTGATACCAAATGATAAGACCTTAAAGTCTTATCGTAGGCTCTGATACCAAATGATAAGACCCTAAAGTCTTATCGTGGAAGAAAGGGGAGAAATGGGGATGATAATGATCACTTCAAAGGGATCGGCCTCCTTGATCGCTTTGAGGGGATCGGCCCTCCTTGATCGCTTCGAGGGGATCGACCCTCCTTGATCACTTCGAGGGGATCGGCCTCCTAGGGTTGTCCAAAGACAGAATAATATTTTTCATAGATTACTGAAAAGAAGCAGTTACATCCCTATTTATAGAGTTCCACCCAAAGTCCATCAGGACTTGAACTCTAATAATAAATAAATATTAAATAAACCTCTACTTGACTCTAATTGAACCAAATCGACTCAATAAACAACTGGACTAAACAGACTCAATAAACATTATTCAAAAGCTCAGATAAAGGGTCCTAACAGGTACCTTTCCATGATCCTCAATTCTTCCGAACATTCCACTACCCATGCTATTAACTCATCAATAGAAAAAAGACAGGGACATCTCTGATCTATAGGCATATGCTATGGCTTCTCAAGATCCAATTGATGCTAAATTTGAAGAATGGGATTCTCGGATTAAATCACGACTTGAATTACGCTTGAATGACAAATTGTGCGCTTTCTGTGCAGAATTCAGAATTGGACAACCACCGAGTCCAACCAAATCTCAGTGAGGATAGAATTCAGAGAGACCTCTAGAGAAGGAGGGATTGCCCTTGGACATACTTCAACCATGCATGAGGGTGGACTTCCCACGATGGGAAGGAGACTCGACGGGGTGGATTTCGTGCGTCAAACATTACTTTCGCTACTATCGAACGTCGGATGATGCTATGGTGGAAATTGCTACCATCTACCTTGAAGGAGATGCTATTCAATGGTATAATTGGCTAAAATACAATCATAGGGCTCTGACATGGAATCAATTTAAGAACGCACTACAGAATCGTTTCGGACTTATGGAGTATGAAAATATCGATGGCCAACTCGCAAAGATTCGACAAACCTCTACGATTCAAGAGTACCAAACCAGGTTTGAGAAGCTATCCTACCTTGCTCATGATTGGACTGATCGTTAATTGTTAGGAACATTCATCGAAGGACTAAAGCCAGAGATAAAAGGGGAGGTTACGGTGCGACAGCCCCATGCCATGTCAGCTGCGATTTCTTTTGCCCGAATACAAGAAGAATGGCTCAACCAAGATGCTCGGAGGATTAGAACCTCTCCTAGGCCCATGGCATATAAACCTCCTACTCCCAGCCATCCTTCATGGCCAAAAAATTTGACAAGAGAAGAACTACGTGACCGATCAGCAAAGGGTCTTTGTTGGCATTGCGACAAACCGTGGAACTGCGATCATCGCTACAAAAAGCGCCACCTCCTACTGATTGAACCTCTTGAAGACATGGAGTAGGAGATCCAGGAGCATGAGGAAGACATAATTACAGTGCTTTCTCCTTTTTCCGGTTTTAGGAGATAACTCTTACAAGGCTCACTCTTCTTTCTTGGATGGTTACAAGGCTAAGAGATAAAGGAGGAGAACTCTTTCTAACTTTTACAACACTTTTGAGACTCAAGAATTCAAGATAAGCTAATACTTTCATACCCTTTCATGCAGAAAAGGGTGGGATTTTTATAGACCCCAATGGCTTCAAAACTGAAACCAAAAAGTGTCACATTCCCGGATTCCGAGGTACTAGCAATACCACCGCCGTTATTGAGCTGTACTACCACCGCTGATCTGACACTGGGTGGCACCATCGCTTGATAGGGGCGGTACCATCGTTGGTAGCTTACACTGCCGATGGTACGACTGCCCAAAAAACCTGGTGCATTGCTTTCCAGGTGGTGCCACCACCGGCAATGTATTCAGGGGTTAAACTAGTTGCTCAATTCAGCACAATTCAACCTTATTAAGGGCCCAGTTGGCCCCTAATTAAGTTAGTGGGATTATCTCACAATCCTAACTTAATTTATACTCTAACTACGATAACTAAAACATAATTACAGTGCTTCTTGTTCCGGTGCATCAATTGCTCTTCCGGAGAGCTTTCGGCATACTTCCGGCGAACATCCGACGAACTCTCGGCAATGTTCCAATGGACTTTCGGTAAGCTCCTAGACTTTATGATGATCTTCTTGGTGAGTTTCGATAAGCTTTTTTGGCAAGCTCTTGGACTTCTTGGTTGGTTCCGGTAGAACTTCCGACAAACATCCAGACTCCCGATAAACTCTCAAACTCCCAATGATATCTCAATCTTGACTCCAACACAACACCTGCTTTATGTCTTACTGCTATCGTAGTTAATCCTGTACACTTTTTTCAATATATAGATTAGATCAAACAAATTACAATTGACTTCATCATCAAAATCCAAGATTTAACAAAGCATGCAATAGCTTTTTGATACATCTTTAGCTGCAAACTAAGGGAGAGCCAACCGAATTTGAAGATCCAAACTTACTTCCTTTACTTGCTGAATTTTCAGATATATTTGATAAACCATGCAACCTACCTCCTACTCGTCGGCATGATCATTGTATACTGATTCTTTTGGGAAAACCTTCAACAAATACTCGACCATATTAGTATCCACATCTTCAAATGGATGAAATAGAAAGGATTGTATAAGAGATGCTTGAAACATGAGTTATTCGGCCAAGTTGCAGCCCCTACTCTATACTGGTACTCCTCGTACGAAAGAAGGACGGAACATGATGAATGTGCATTGATTACCGAGCTCTCAACAACATAATCGTTAGTGACAAATACCCTATTCTAGTAGCACATGAATTGATTGATGAATTAAAGGGAGCATGAGTCTGCACAAAGCTGGACATTCGATCCGGGTATCATCTAATATGAGTTTGTGAAGAAGACATACCGAGAACCACCTTTTGAACACACAATGGCCACTATAAATTTTTGGTAATACCCTTTGATCTCACCAATGCTCCCTCCACCTTCTAGAGCCTTATGAATGATATTTTTTGGAATTATCTTCGTAAGTTTGTGCTGGTTTTCTTTGATGATATCCTTATTTACTGTATCATCCCCCATTTTTTAAAATTTTATAGATGCTTGTTTGTAAATATGAGGATTAGCGTGACTTATATAGACAAAGCTATTTGTAGAAACTTTACATATAATCAATTTACTTTTACTTACAAAAAAAAAAAGAGGATTAGCTAATAATTCTTTTGTATTAAATAATTTTATATTAGAAGTTTATGGCTTCGGACCTAAATGTGAATATTAGAAATTTGATCACATAGGTTTCTTTCATGTATGCTTATCATCTTGCAAGCCATGTATTAGCTAAACCTAATGCAATTAGAGAAAAAACTAAAGGAAAGCTTAACTAAAGGAGGAAAACTTAAGAACTACAGCTAGCGTGGGTTTGAGAGGAGAAGAAGAAGAAGAAGAAGAAGTGTTGCTTGAGGTTTTGCATCAATTTCTCTATATTTGGGAATCAAACTTTTCTAAAGCAAGTGTTCTAACCCCATCCCACTATAATCCTAATCTTTGTTTTCATTTTAATTCTATATAATTTGAAAGATTTCAGCTTAGCACCAGACATATCTAAGCCATGAATCTATAATTTTTTGGTAATCTGACCTCTATGCATTTTTTCAGACCTAACTTTTAGTATTAAACTCTGATTTATGCAAAACCTAATCCATTTAAAAGCAGACTCAAATATCTTTACTTTGATACCTAGATTGAATGATTTGGAGTTTAATTGTCTTCTTAGACTTCTGTTTCAATTAACCCTACATATTCTGCAAAATAGGGACTGTAATTTCTAACCTTTTGTTACTAAACTTCTTATAACTTTCTGCTGTGAACTCAGATTCATGCAAAGCATAATTTATTGGAAACTAGACTCAAAAATCTTTCTGGTCTCATCATATTTGAAATTTTTGGAATATAAATGTAAACTGAAACATCTATTTTCTTTGACTTTATGGATTCAATAAAACAGAGCTGATGTTTTCAGACCTTTCGTTACGAAATTATTTGTAACATCCTGTTGTAAACTCCAATTCATGCAAATCTTAATTTACCTAAAACTAGACTAACACATCTTTTGAATGAACCATTTTATACAAATTAGAGTATAATTGGTTATCAAAATAATTTATATAATTTTCCTCTAAAATTCTACTAGAATCAAGCTTTGGTCGATTTTGCCTATTCTTTTTTTCTTCCCTTCAAAAGTTGATTTCAGCCAAGATCCTTACTTTTTTGAGCTTTTACATTATTGCTTTAAATTCCTGTATATTCTTATCCTTTAATTATTTATATACCTGCATCTATCATGTAAAGTTCATGTTTGTATCGTAATATTTCGTATAAGCACATACATTCCGTTGTTCCACATGTGTTTCCGATATGTGCCAACTTTATTGTTCACAATGCCTCTTTTCTACTTTAGTATTTGTGGGATCATTTGGACCTTTTCCACAAATGGTAAAGGGATTATCTGGACCTTTGCCAAAAATGGTAAAGGGTATATGCTTAGAGCCCGCGATGCTCTGCCGACCGCCTCTAGCTTCATCAAAACGTGGATGGACGACGCTCCCAAACATGGGAGATTATATTTGGGATCCCACTTCACCTTCTATCTGTTTGATATGATATCCAGAGCTTTGGTTATACTCTTCTATGTGTGCTTTGGATAATAATGAAAAGTATGCAATGTCAAATGCGACATTGAGCTTCTATTTTGTATTTGTTCTTTGATATATTCTGAAATATTTCATTTGTTATTGATACACTCCAAAATGTTTCATAAGTCCTTGATATACTTCAAAATGCTTCATATGTCATTGATATGCTCTGTAACATTTCATACTTCATTGAGATATTCCGAAATATTTCATTTGTTATTGATATGCTCCGAAACATTTTATACATCCTTGATATGCTCTGAAATGCTTCATATGCCATTGATATATTCCAAAGTAATTCATCCGCCATTAATATGTTCTAAAATATTTTATCCACCATTGACATGCTTCGAAATGTTTCATATGCCTTTAATATGCTCCGAAACATTTCATATGTCCTTGATATTCTCTAAAATGTTTCATATGTCTTTGATATACTCCGAAACATTTCATATGTCCTTAATATGCTCTGAAATGCTTCATGTTCCATTGATATGTTCTGAAATATTTCATCCATTGATATACCCCAAAATGCTCCTTATATCTTTAATATGCTTTAAAATATTTCATATGTCATAGATATGCTTCTTATGCCAATGATATGCTTCAATTAGCCCTGACTCCTTTGTTATGAACAAAACATGCTTCGAATGATACGACATTATAACTCTGCATTTGTCGAGTGGCTATCTTTGAACTCTTATATCTCTACCTTGTATTTTAAAACCTTGTGTCCTCTTTACCATGGATATGTTAGTCGCTTGTTGAGCTCTATGTGCTCACTCCATTGCTAATAATTTTTTCAAGATAGCTTGTCACTTGCTAAAATGTTTAAATTGGGCTAAGGCAGTAGAAAGCTAGAAGACCTTGGGCAAACCTTTATTGGACGATGTTTTCATTGTATAAGTATACTTGGTATCTAATGGAATGTTTATGGTAAATATGAACTTATGAGTTTTGTAAATGTTTAAAAAGTACCTCTCATGTTAGGATTTTGGGAATGTTAAGGTAAAATTGTGTAATGATATAAACATGTGGTACATGTTGGTTTTGTGATTGTAAAGATTCCTACAACTATAGATTTATGATGTGGTTATGGTTTAGTTGAGTTAGCTTTGGATTTTATGAATCATTAAGTGATATGATGTATGATTATAAACTGTACAGTTTTATGAATTGTGGATTGTAGAGGTGAATAACTTAATGTTTTCTTAGTAGCCTCAAATGTGTGATTGGATCCTGGATTGTTTATTGAATTCTAATATTATAAATTTTGAGTTAGGTTCACACCTGCTGAATGAGAATTGAATTCAGGGGGCGTGACATTTATAGCCCTTCTCTTGAAAGTCATTTTCAGCAATTATGACTTATTTTGACGATTTTGCAAGAACATGTTCTTTTTGTCAAAAAATTGAAGTGCAGCTTTCTTCAATAGAAGATGAAGTATCTGGGGCATATCATATTAGAGGAAGGTGTCGAGGTAGACCCTTCCAAAATTGAAGCAATGCAGAACTAGCCGACCCTGAGGAACATAAAATTGCTACGCAACTTTCTCGGTTTAACAGACCACTACCGTAAGTTCGTGAAAAACTATGGAAAGATCAGTGCACCCCTTACTTCCTTGTTGAAAAAAGATGCTTTCCAATGGTTAGACAAAGCCACACCGCCTTTGATGAACTTAAAGCCACAATGATGACAACGCCAATACTAGTACTACCCGACATCAGCAAGACTTTTGTTATTGAAGCTGATGCCTCTAGAGTCAGAATTGGTGCTGTACCAATGCAAGATAACCACCCCCTGCTTATACCAATAAGGCGTTATCACCTTCCCATCTCAAGATGACTATTTACGACAAGGAGATGCTCGCGATTGTGCATACGATGGCCAAGTGGAGACCGTACTTGATCGTGCACTTTCAAATCAAGGCCGACCATAATGTTGAATCTCGAATTTTGATGATGAAGTCAATTGTAAGTTGCTTGACCTAATCTATATGTTGAGAAAAGTGTGCAAGATTAACTACGATGACAGAAAGACATAAAGCAAGTGTTGTGTCGGAGTCAAGATCGAGATCTAATTGAGAGTTCGAGAGTTCGACGGAAGTCCGGACGTTCGTCGGAAGTTCTACGGGAACCTGTTGAATCTCGGATTTTGATGATAAAATCAATTGATGGGTTATTTGATCTAATCCATATTATTGAGTTAAGTGTGCAGGATTAACTACGATAACCAGAAAACACAAAGCGAGAATACCGGAGTCAAGTTCGATGGACGTTTAAGAGTCCGAAGAATCGTCGGAGATGCTGCTAGAACCAACCGAGAAGAAATCGGGAACCTGTCGAAATTTTTGGAAGTTCGCCGAAGAGATCGTCGGAGGTTCACGGAGATCACCGAGAAGGCTCGGCTACTCATTAAAGTCATCACAAGTTCGGGAGCTTGCTAGAAGCCCGTCGGCAGAAAGTTCGTCGGAAAGCTCGCCAGAACAAGACTCGACGTTCGCGGTTGAAAGCTTGCTTAGGATGTGTTTTTGTTATGTAGTTCACTTGTAATTAGGATTAGGATTAAGAGATAATCCTATATCCTGGTTAGGGGCCAACTGGGCCCAAAGTCAGAGTTGGTTTAGGCTAAAAATTAAGCTAAACCAGCGAACTAGAGAGCCAAGATTGAAGCCCAACTAGTGGCTGAAAACACTGTAGTCGGGCTGAAAACACTGTAGGCGGTGGCACCGCCCAGCACCCGAGAGCTGGGCGGTGACACCTCCTTGGCTAGGCGGTTGCACCGTCCAGCACCCGAGCGCTGAGCGGTGGCACCGCCTGGCTGGGCGGTGGCACCTCCAGCACCGGGAACCCTAAGAAAATTCAAATTTTGGAGCCCAAAATTTGAATCCTCTTGAGGCCTATAAATACCCCTCAAATCTCAGCTGAGGTTACAACTTTTGAGAAGCATTTTTGATTGAGAGAAAAGTCTTAGAAAGTCTTAGCAAGTCTTGTTTTCAATTTGCTAGAGAGTTCTCCTCCTCCTTTCTTATTGAAAATTTGTAAGAGGTTAAGCTGCTTGTAAAAGGTTGTAAGAGGGGTGTTTACCCTTCCATTTCAAGAGACTTGCTAGTGGAAGGTGGGAGCCTCAGCGAAGAGGGGCCTCGCAAGTGGAGTAGGTCATTTGACCGAACCACTCTAAAAATCGGCGTAATCTCTGGTTTGCTTTTTATTATTGTCATTTACATTACTGCAAATCTTCTTACTGCTTTAGTTCCTCATTACTCTTGCTGCGCAACTTTAAGAATACGCCTTCAAGTTAAATTTCTCAAGTTTCGTTCTTAACGTACGAAAGATTTTGATTAAAATCGAAGTTTTAATCCGCTGCACTAATTCACCCCCCCCTCTTAGTGCCGCTCCGATCCTAACAGAACCAACCGAGAAGTCCAGGAGCTTGCCATAGCCATAGAAGCTCATCGGAACTCGCCAAGAAGATCATCGTAAAGTCCAGTAGCTTGCTGGGAGTCCACCGGAACATTGTCAGGAGTTTGTCGGATGTTCACCGGAAGTAAGCCGGAAGCGCACTGGAAGAGCAATTGACGCACTAAAACAAGAAGCACTGTAAATTATATCTTAATTATCATCGTTAGAGCGTAAATTAAGTTAGGATTGGGAGGTAATCTCACTAACTTAATTATGAGCCAATTGGGCCCTTAACAGGGCTGAATTGGGCCGAATTGAGCACCCAATTCAATCCCTGAAAACATGGCCAGCGGTGGCACAGCTTGGAAAGCAGTGCTCGTGGATTCCTGGGTGATGGTAATACCCAGAATGGGTGGTGGTACATGCTAGTCATAGGTGCCCAGCAAGCCAATAACGTGAGTGATGGCACGTGTGACTTGATAAAGAATCTTTTTTCCTTATTATATTTTGGCATATATCACTTTATAACTATTGCATATATATATATATATATAGTGATGTCCTTGGATTTGTGTAATGGGAATCGGATCGTGATAAGATCACAAAAATAAGATCGATTCACCTTTAAACACATATCCTAAATAATCCTAGTCATAGGTTTCTCGAGAGGGACATCTTGATAACCGGACAGACTGGTGTGCTGTATACCTGTCCATATGATGGATGCAGCTAGTCTCACAGTTGCTCGTGTAGGGACACTATGGATACAATACAGGTGCTCATTGGAGAATGAGTTCATTGATTGATCCGCTTACATAATGCTAGATGGTTGATGATGCCTTATTGTCAGATAGTGATTCCGTAGTCCTAGTGGTATATCTGGTCCTTAGACTTGAGACACCAAGGATGTCTTGTATGAGTGCTCCACTCTTTGATATAAGACTTAAAGGTTTGGCTATCCCAGATCTAGTACAACTGGTCATTGGGAGTGATAGTCGACCTTACGAGGGCTATTGAGTGTCGATAGAGGATCATCCACTCTCGGCGTCATGAGAGGAATATCCCATGTGTTTTTGCTCAGACAAACCCCTGGCCAGGGTCATTTGGGTTGAGAGAGAAAGAATTCTCCGGGAGATTCTGATTAGAGCGAGACTCGAGTAGAAACCGTATGGGTCTGACAACACCATGCTCGATATACGGTCTCTAGGATATTAGATGGATGAGAGACTATAGATACACAGTAACTGAGGACAGACAGGTCCAATGGATTGGATTTCCCTGTATCGTCTAGGGACAACGACGTAGTGTCCTAGTACGTCCATAGTCGATGAGTCGAGTGAATTATAACAGAGATAATAATTCACTGAGTTAGAAGGAGTTCTAATAGGTATGACTCACGGCCAGCTCGATATTGGGCATAAAATGTCACACATATATGGTAGGCATTGCGATGAGTAGAGGTTCGGATATGAGATATCCGACGGAGCCCTTGTCTTATTGGATATCCAATAAGCCCCTAAATTATTGGATCCTATGGACGAGATCCAATAAGAGCCCATGAGAGATTATTAGATAGAGATCCACTAACCTAAAAGGCTTGGGTTATTGGATGCAGATCTAATACCTACTAGGGGAGGATCCATTAGGGTTTGATAGGGGACCTCTATAAATAGGAGGGATTCAGGGCCTCATAGGCTAGAGCCTTTGCTTGCCTCTCCTATTCTCCTTCCCCTCTCTACCTCAGAGCAGGCTTGGAGTTTTGAGGAGCGTCGTCATAGCCCTACTGTGTGGATCACCGCTGGAGAGGAGGATGCTTGACCTCCTTCACCCTCTCCTAAAGATCTACAAGGAAACAGGGATATACGATCTCGCTAGGTAACACAATCTACTCTATACATAGTTTTTCAGTTTCGCAGATTTTGCGCACCAATCTTTGCACGACGACGAACATCTCTTTGGGAATTGGGGATTTTGTTTTCTTGTTCTTCCGCTGCGCATGTGATGTCGCCCCCAAAGATTTTCCCAACAGTGGTAACAGAGACAGGTTGTTCGTGCGATAGATTGGTTTTGAACTGCGTGTATTGTGTTTCGGAGAAGCTTTTGACGTCAAAATCGTTGACGCAAAAGCGAAAAAGGGCAGCACCTGTTGCTGCCCTCGCTGCCGTCGTAGATGGCAGCACTGCCATCTGGGTGCAGGCAGGCAGCCTGCAGTAGCAACCGCAAGGCTGCACGCGTGCAGGCAAGCAACCACCTGCGCAGGCACTGCGCCTGTGCGCAAGTAGGGTCGCAGGCACGGCGGCCACCTACGCGGGCACTGCGCTTGCGCGCAAGGGCAGCAGTGCCTACGGCCGCTGCTCTCGCGTGGTGACGCACCGCAGGGAAGCGGTGCCTGTGGCCGCTGTTCCCGCGAGCAAAAACCCCGTAGGGGCGGTCGCTGCCTCACGGGCAAAACCGCCCGCGGAGGCGGCGGCTCCCATAGGGGCGCCCGCCCACGGAGGCGGCGGTGCCCGGGGGGGCGCCTAGTTGCAGTGGCAACGTCGCCATCGGGCGTGCCACTTGCAAGCGAGGGCAGCGACCCCGCCCTCCACCGCATAGCCTACCGCCAGTAGGATGGCGGCGGTGGCGGCAGCGACAGTAGTAGGGGAGGATGAGGGCATTATGTTTTCTTAGCAAAAGATAGTTTTGCCCCTCGAAATTTGAGAAATTTTAGTTTCTATTTTTATCTAAATTATGAAAATACCCCTATGAATTAAGAAATTCCCTATATGTCCCTGATTTCATAAAATATTAATTAGTTAAAAGTTTAGTTGATTATTATTTTATTATTATCTAGTAGTCCTACATAATGATGATTAATTATACATGTGATGTATGATGTATGGACGGATGATCATGAACCGTGTGATGTGTGTACTTTTGATTATTATTATTGGGGTCTATCAGCCTCCATTATATTTCTCGTTTATTGTCGGGCCTGTGTGCCTATGATTAAGTTGTAATCACATAAGGAGGCGCAGCGGGAGCATGGATGTGATAGCGGGACCCACGAGACGGACGATCACGATGCATGATGATGCATCGAGATGTCGACGGCACCGATGAGGACGAGATGGACTATCACAGGGCATGGAGATACACCGTTGCACACATAGATCTTGATTTGAGTGATTAGGCCTATTGGCTTGGGCCTAATCACATTAGGTTGTGGTCCATGATCATCTAGTGTGATTGCTTATACACATACTAGATATGTATATATATTTGCATGCGATGTAGATATATATTAAATATGTATATGTATGACATATCATATTAGGAGACCAAATCATAGAAACACTCTCTCGATTATATTAAGTCGGTAAATGTAAGGCAATTAGATTGACCCATGTGGCCTTCCATCGTTATAAGTAAGAACCGCTTCCCGGTGTAGGTTGAGTTGGTTGAGTCCCTCAAGACTCACCTATATCGCGATTCGCTATCTTGCTTACAACATAGAGATGTCACCGATGACCTGAGGACATTGTATGCTTGGTCAAGTCCCTCAAGGGTATATCATCAAATCAGACTCATCTTGTAACGAATGTGTTGACTTAACCGAGCATTATGGTTGGTCGAGTCCCTCGAGACCATGGTGATTCGGAGGCTGAACAGGACGGGAATCATAAGCAGTTGTGATCGGCAAGAGTTGTCAACTTTTTGGCTTAGTGTGATTGGTCGAGTCCCTCGAGGTTACACTAAAACGCTGATTGGATCCTAATCCCCACTAGAAGTTTGCCGGAGACTTCCGTTTCACGTGCTGAGGGTGTCGCATGACTCGTTAGTAAAATAGTGGGAGCATATTAAGATAGAAGTCCATATCTTGACAGTTTATTTCTTGTAAAATCTACATGTTATTCATTTCTACTGCATCTTTATTTTCAGAAAATGTCACTTTCAAATCCCTTACGTAGCATACTTGATGTCAGCCGCCTCACTGGTCCAAATTATACAGATTGGCTCTATAACTTGAGAATTGTTCTCACGGTGGAGAAAATCATGTACGTCCTTGATACAATGATGCCTACGCCCGAAGAAGGGGCAAGCAAGGATGAGATCGCTCGCTACGTGAAGTACATTGTGTTAGGATCGAGAGCACTAAGAGGGGGGGGTGAATTAGTGCAGCGGAAATCTTACAGCGATTAAAACCAAAAGCTGCGTTCGTTCAATAAAAACTATTATGATGCAAAAGCTAATTCTCAGTTTGTATCTAAGTGCAGTTTGCGTCTAAGCGCAGATTGCGTCTAAGCGCAGTTTGCGTCTAAACACAGTTTGCGTCTAAGCGCAGTTTGCGTCTAAACACAGTTTGCGTCTAAGCGCAGTTTACGTTTAAGCGCAGTTTGCGTCTAAACACAGTTTGCGTCTAAGCGCAGTTTTGCGTCTAAGCGCAGTTTACGTCTAAACGCAGATTTACGTCTAAACTCAGATTTACGTCTAAATGCAGTTTTACGTCTAAACGCAGATTTACGTCTAAACGCAGTTTTACGTCTAAACGCAGTTTTACGTCTAAACGCAGTTTTACGTCTAAACGCAGTTTGCATCTAAGCGCAGTTTACGTCTAAATGGAATCAAGACGTAAACGAAAACTGCACAGAACCTTGTTCGTAAAAACGCAGAAGACAGTTTGCAGTTGTAAATGAAATCAAGACGTAAACGTAAACTGCACAGAACCTTGTTCGTAAAAGCGCAGAAGACAGTTTGCAGTTGTAAATGAAATCAAAACGTAAACGTAAACTGCACAGAACCTTGTTCGTAAAAGCGCAGAAGACAGTTTGCAGTTGTAAATGAAATCAAGACGTAAACGTAAACTGCACAGAATTCGTTCGTAAAAGCGCAGAGAGCAGAGGCTAAGTAGGAGGTTTGCAGTAATGATAAAGTGCTCAAAATAAACGCAAACCAGAGATTTAGAGTGGTTCGGTAAGTCTTGACCTGCTCCACTTTTGGCTTCCTCCACCGATGAGGTCACCGACGTCAACTAGAAGCCTTCCTTCAATGGGCGAAGGCCAACTACCCTCTTACAGATTCACTCCTTTTGATGGGCTTAGGAGACAACCCTTACAAATGTTTTCTCTCCTCTCTTTACAACTAAAACTTGAAGAACAGAAGGAGGAGGAAAACTAGCAGTTTTGAGCTCTAAGAACCACTGAAAAGATCAAGATTTCGGCTTGAGTTCTTGATGTCTCAGTGCTGAATGGGTGGGGTATTTATAGGCCCCAACACAATTCAAATTTGGAGCTCAAAACGATCAAATCCCGGAATTCCGGGATCAGGCGGTTGCACCTCCTGACTGGAGAGGTTGCACCGCCTGGCAGAGCTCGAAGACCGAGCTCAGGCGGTGCCACCTCTCTGCCAGGGAGGTTGCACCGCTCAGTCTTGCTCGAAGACTGAGCTCAGGCGGTGCCACCTCTCTGTCAGGGAGGTTGCACCGCCCAGTCTAGCTCGAAGACTGAGCTCAGGCGGTGCCACCTCTCGGCTGGGGAGGTTGCACCGCCTAGTCTCGCTGGGAGGCTTAGCCCAGGCGGTGCCACCTCCTGGTCTGGGCGATTGCACCTCCTGGCACTATTCCAGATCACTGGTTGGGCTCCAAACTTGGCCCAAACCAGTCCGAATTCGGGCCCAATTGGCCCAAGATTAAGTTAATGGGATCACCTCCCATTTTCCAACTTAATCAACGTGCTAACTACGATTAGATCTAAGACAATTTCTGCAGCTTTGCTTCGGTGCGTCAATCGCTTCTTCCGGCGAGTTTCCGGCGAACTTCCGTCGATCATCCGATGAACCCTCGGTGATGCTCCTACGGACTTCCGGCAAACTCCTGGACTTTGCGACGATCCACTTGGCAAGTTCCGACGAGCTTCGCTTGGCAAGCTTCTGGACTTCTCGGATCTGTTCTCGCAGAACTTCCGACGACCGTCCGAACTTCCGTCGAACTCTCGAACTCCCAATGTGATCATGAACTTGACTCCGACGCAACTCCTGCTGCTTGTCTTTCTTTCATCGTAGTTAATCCTGCACACACAAAAATAAAAACTTCGATCGAGACAATTAATCCTAAGCAATTAATCAAGTTGTCCGGCATGTCATTGGTCCCTCGACGTTTCGTCCGATTCTTCGGCGCATCGTCCTTTCCTGCAGCCTATTGCCCAATCGGCCAGTTGACTCCGCAACTCCGATATCCTTGGCACAATACCCGCTCTTCTTGGCCCGATGCCCGAGTCCACGACCCGAAGCCTTCTGTCGATACGTCGACCGATCCACCGGCCCGACGTCCAATCTTCTGACATGTTCCTCCGGCACAACATGATGTTCCTGCTTTAATTGTCTCATCCTGATCGAAGCACCCTGCGTCACTCAAAACGCAGATTAGATCATAAACATATATTAAGTAGTTTCATCATCAAAATACGAGATTCAACAATCTCCCCCTTTTTGATGATGACAACTACTTGATGACGGAGTTAAACTTAACTCCCGGAGTTTAAACAAACTCCCCCTATCAATATACCTTATTGATAGAAACTCTTAGATTCAAAAATCTAAGCAACATGTCATCATAATCGGAGTTAACCTTAACTCGCAGAGTTTAAACAAACTCCCCCTATCAATATGCCATATTGATAGAACCTTGAATTCAAACTGAATTCAAGTCATTGCAATATTCATCATGAATACTTGCAACACGTCAACATGAACATATGCATAAACTTATGCATCACATGTCATGTCATCAACATACTTTCATCAACATACTTCTCCCCCTTTGTCATCAACAAAAAGGAGAAGTATCACAATCAAGTGTTTGTGATATTGGTTCAACTCATTGCATGAAAAACATATTATCAAGTTTTATCATCATGCAATTTTGCTAGAAAATATAGCAAGTTTTGAATCATGCTTAGAATATTCAAGCTATCAAGTTTTAGATATGCAAGTTTTATAGCATACAAGATAGCACTTGGTATGAAAATTAGAGATGTTCAAGATAGCAAGTTCTACATCATGCAAGCTAGCAAATTAGAGATGTTCAAGAAGGCAACTCTTGCTTCTTGAAATATGAAAATTTTGTCCACTTTGCTAGATGCGCAAGTTAGCATGTTTTGCTTCTTGAGATAGGCAAGATAGCACCTTTGCTTCTTTTGAGATAGCAACTTTTCGCTTCTCTTTAGACTACAAGCTAGCAATTTTTACGATATACAAGTTTCGCAATATACAAGCTAGCAAAAACTTCGAAAGCAAATGCAAGATAACTTTCTTGTGTAGGCTCATGATTATTGCTTCCTATTGTAATGTGCAGGTTGCAAGTCTTGCTTCTTGAGATATTCAAGATAGTGATTTTCAAGAAGACAATTTTTGCTTCTTGAAATAAGCAAGTTAGCAATCAAGTTTTTGCATCTTCTTGACTTGTGCAAGCTAGCTATCTCCCCCTTTGTCATTGTCAAAAAGAAAGGAAGAATATAGTTTTGTAGTTCTTTTTCCTTTTACAACGATTTCAAAATCATGACAAAGGATGAATAATCAAGTTATGAATGTCAAGATAATTTTTCATCATGAATATTTTATCATTGCATTATCATAAGTTGAAGTATTACATGCATAATATCATATCATCATTCATAATTACATTAATGTTTCAATATAGCAATTTCTTCTCAAAATGTGTAACTTAGCACTCATCATGATTTACATCATTTGCAATACATCACATCATAATTAGAAAGCACAAGTATTGCATGCATAATTGCAAATCATAAATGTTTCATATCATGATGATATCAATTTTGTCAAATTATATCCTACCATGCATGATCAATAACTCCTCATTTGTATTTCATGCATTATTTCATTTCATCTCATAAGGAATATCAAGAAAAGTTATTGGATGAGGAGATAAATATTTTATGAATACACAGAATTGTATAAAAATCATATCATAAGTGTTTCGTGTATTCATATTATCACATGAAGCATATTATCATTTTTGAGATTCATAACATGAATAACGTTATTACTATTTCATCAAAATCAATTTCGAGATTCACACAATATTATGAAATCATTAATCTCGATAAGATGGGAAAAACATTTTCTTTTTAAGTGATTCTTCTTAAGTGATCAATTTCATGTTAGCATGCCTTTTCATTTATGTCAAATGAAAACATGCATCAACGTTTAGGATCATGAAATGAATTTCATCATAAAACTATCAATCACAAAAATCATCATGCATAACTTTAAAATCTCAAATCTTTATTCTTATGTCAAAATCATACATCATATTTAACAAACAAAGACAATGAAAAATATCAAGCCTTTCAGACAAAAGCCATATATCGTAATTGAAAAGCAATATGAAAATCTTCAAAATATACATTCTTGCTTCTCAAGCACATAAATAAGATTTAATCTCACTAGGTGTACAATCATTAGATTTCTATCTTGCATTAACATAAGACATGCAATTTTCATTATCATTTTCAAAATTACAAGCATGATCATATTTTTGCATTTTCATTATTAAATTATTAAAAATGTAATTTTCAGGAAAATTTAAAGAAAAATGCATCATGAAAAACATCATGTAATTTCGAAGTAAATTAAAGGCATTTTGATTACCTCAGCATCGAAAGGCGTAAAGGCATAGTTTGCCACCTCACCTTTGTTGATTTTCTCCTCGTCTTCAGAGGAGCTCGATTCATCCCAATTTTTGTTCTTCTTCTTGCGTTCAAAGCAAGTAGTTCCGTTCTTTTTACTTTTTAATTTTTGTTTCATTTGTAGTTTAAGTTCACCATCACTTGAGCTTATGCTCGAGTGGTCTTCAAATGTTCTATGTCCCAAATCCTTCCTGTTCTTTGGAAGGTGGTTCTCAAGTTCTTCACGTGCATTGCACGTCATTTCATATGTGATCAATGAACCAATTAGTTCTTCAAGTGGAAATTGGTTCAAGTTTTTCGATTCTTGAATAGCAGTTATTTTTGAATCCCAAGTTTTAGAAAGTGAGCGCAAAACTTTGTTAACGAGTTCAAAATCCGAAAAGCTTTTACCAAGTGATTTTAAACCATTGATGACATCCGTAAAACGGGTGTACATGTCAACAACGGTTTCGCTTGGTTTCATATGAAAAAGCTCGAAATCATGCAGTAAAATATTAACTTTCGAGTCTTTGACTCTACTAGTTCCCTCGTGCGTGATTTCAAGAGCGCGCCAAATATCGAAAGCCGTTTCGCACAAAGAAACCCGATTGAACTCATTTTTGTCCAAAGCGCAAAATAAGGCATTCATAGCCTTTGCGTTTAAAGAAAAATACTTCTTCTCTAAATCCGACCATTCGTTCGTCGGTTTAGAGGGAAGTTGAAAACCGTTTTCAACGATATTCCATAAATCCAGATTTAGAGAAATCAAGAAAACTCTCATTCGAGTTTTCCAATAAGTATAGTCCAATCCGTTAAAGAACGGTGGACGAAAGACCGAAAAGCCCTCTTGAAGAGCCATTTCTCTCGGGTGTAAATCCGAAATGAGAAATACCCTGCTCTGATACCAATTGTTAGGATAGAGAGCACTAAGAGGGGGGGGTGAATTAGTGCAGCGGAAATCTTACAGCGATTAAAACCAAAAGCTGCGTTCGTTCAATAAAAACTATTATGATGCAAAAGCTAATTCTCAGTTTGTATCTAAGTGCAGTTTGCGTCTAAGCGCAGATTGCGTCTAAGCGCAGTTTGCGTCTAAACACAGTTTGCGTCTAAGCGCAGTTTGCGTCTAAGCGTAGTTTGCGTCTAAACACAGTTTGCGTCTAAGCGCAGTTTGCGTTTAAGCGCAGTTTGCGTCTAAACACAGTTTGCGTCTAAGCGCAGTTTTGCGTCTAAGCGCAGTTTACGTCTAAACGCAGATTTACGTCTAAACTCAGATTTATGTCTAAACGCAGTTTTACGTCTAAACGTAGATTTACGTCTAAACGCAGTTTTACGTCTAAACGCAGTTTGCATCTAAGCGCAGTTTACGTCTAAATGGAATCAAGACGTAAACGAAAACTGCACAGAACCTTGTTCGTAAAAACGCAGAAGACAGTTTGCAGTTGTAAATGAAATCAAGACGTAAACGTAAACTGCACAGAACCTTGTTCGTAAAAGCGCAGAAGACAGTTTGCAGTTGTAAATGAAATCAAAATGTAAACGTAAACTGCACAGAACCTTGTTCGTAAAAGCACAGAAGACAGTTTGCAGTTGTAAATGAAATCAAGACGTAAACGTAAACTGCACAGAATTCGTTCGTAAAAGCGCAGAGAGCAGAGGCTAAGTAGGAGGTTTGCAGTAATGATAAAGTGCTCAAAATAAACGCAAACCAGAGATTTAGAGTGGTTCGGTCAGTCTTGACCTACTCCACTTTTGGCTTCCTCCACCGATGAGGTCACCGACGTCAACTAGAAGCCTTCCTTCAATGGGCGAAGGCCAACTACCCTCTTACAGATTCACTCCTTTTGATGGGCTTAGGAGACAACCCTTACAAATGTTTTCTCTCCTCTCTTTACAACTAAAACTTGAAGAACAGAAGGAGGAGGAAAACTAGCAGTTTTGAGCTCTAAGAACCACTGAAAAGATCAAGATTTCGGCTTGAGTTCTTGATGTCTCAGTGCAGAATGGGTGGGGTATTTATAGGCCCCAACCCAATTCAAATTTGGAGCTCAAAACGATCAAATCCCGGAATTCCGGGATCAGGCGGTTGCACCTCCTGACTGGAGAGGTTGCACCGCCTGGCAGAGCTCGAAGACCGAGCTCAGGCGGTGCCACCTCTCTGCCATGGAGGTTGCACCGCTCAGTCTTGCTCGAAGACTGAGCTCAGGCGGTGCCACCTCCCTGTCAGGGAGGTTGCACCGCCCAGTCTAGCTCGAAGACTGAGCTCAGGCGGTGCCACCTCTCGGCTGGGGAGGTTGCACCGCCCAGTCTCGCTGGGAGGCTTAGCCCAGGCGGTGCCACCTCCTGGCCTGGGCGGTTGCAACTCCTGGCACTATTCCAGATCACTGGTTGGGCTCCAAACTTGGCCCAAACCAGTCCGAATTCGGGCCCAATTGGCCCAAGATTAAGTTAATGGGATCACCTCCCATTTTCCAACTTAATCAATGTGCTAACTACGATTAGATCTAAGACAATTTCTGCAGCTTTGCTTCGGTGCGTCAATCGCTTCTTCCGGCGAGTTTCCGGCGAACTTCCGTCGATCATCCGATGAACCCTCGGTGATGCTCTTGCGGACTTCCGGCAAACTCCTGGACTTTGCGACGATCCACTTGGCAAGTTCCGACGAGCTTCGCTTGGCAAGCTTCTGGACATCTCGGATCTGTTCTCGCAGAACTTCCGACGACCGTCCGAACTTCCGTCGAACTCTCGAACTCCCAATGTGATCATGAACTTGACTCCGGCGCAACTCCTGCTGCTTGTCTTTCTTTCATCGTAGTTAATCCTGCACACACAAAAATAAAAACTTTGATCGAGACAATTAATCCTAAGCAATTAATCAAGTTGTCCGGCATGTCATTGGTCCCTCGACGCTTCGTCCGATTCTTCGGCGCATCGTCCTTTCCTGCAGCCTATTGCCCAATTGGCCAGTTGACTCCGCAACTCCGATATCCTTGGCACAATACCCGCTCTTCTTGGCCCGATGCCCGAGTCCACGACCCGAAGCCTTCTGTCGATACGTCGACCGATCCACCGGCCCGACGTCCAATCTTCTGACATGTTCCTCCGGCACAACATGATGTTCCTGCTTTATTTGTCTCATCCTGATCGAAGCACCCTGCGTCACTCAAAACGCAGATTAAATCATAAACATATATTAAGTAGTTTCATCATCAAAATACGAGATTCAACACATTGATGACTCCACTCTTGCTCAGTGCTATATGTTGGGCTCTATGACTCATGAGTTACAGAGACAACATGAAAAGATGGATGCCAGATCCATTCTCCTACATATCCGTAAATTGTTTGAGGAACAGGGAAGGAATCAGCGATATGAGGTATCCAAGAGCCTCTTCCGCGCTAGGATGACTGAGGGGACACCGGTTCAGAACTATGTCCTAAAGATGATTGAGTAGATAGAGAAACTCACAGGTCTAGAAATGATCCTAGAGGATAACTTGTGTGTGGACATTTTGCTTCAGTCCCTACTAGATTCCTTTTCATAGTTCATAATGAATTTTAATATGAAAAAACTTGAGGTGACTCTCCTAGAGCTCCTTAATATGTTGAGGGAGGTAGAGAGTACTATTAAGAAAGAGAAGCCAGTTCTCTATGTTAGGATTAAGAGCACTAAGAGGGGGGGGGGGTGAATTAGTGCAGCGGAAAACTTTTGACAATTAAAACTGCGTTCGTACGATAAGAGCGATTTCGGTTGAAAAGCCGATTCATAAATCACTTTAACTTGTGATCAAGCAAGATGTAGTTAAAGCAAGTCTATGAAGGCTGTTTGCAGTTGTGATGGAAATCAAAATGTAAGCGTAAACTGAAATATGATGTTCGTACGATAAAACTGATTTACGTCTAAACACCGATTCGGAAAATACTGAACTTTGAAACATGATTGTAAATACACAGAAGGCAGTAAGCTATTAAGGAGGTTTTCAGTAAAGATAATATGCTTAAAGTAAATGCAAACCAGAGAGCGCCATAATTTTAGAGTGGTTCGGTCAATCTTGACCTACATCCACTTCTGGCTTCCTCCACCGACGAGGTCACCGACATCCACTAGAGGCCTTCCTTCAATAGGCGAAGGCCAACCACCCTTTTTATAGTTTCACTTCTTTTGACGGGCTTTGGAGACAACCCTTACAGAATTTTCTTTCCTCTCTTGACAGATCAAAACTTGGAAGAAAAGAGGAAGGAGAACTTTTAACTTATACAACACTTTTGAGCTCTAAAAATCACATAGTAAGATCAGGATTTCAGTGGTTTTTGGTTACTCTATCATTGCTGAAAGGGTGGGGTATTTATAGGCCCCAACCTAGTTTGAATTTTGAGCTCAAAACTGTCAATTCCCGGAATTTCGGGGTCTGGCGGTTGCACCGCCTGACTGGGGCAGTTGCACAGACTGGCAGAGCTCGAAGACTGAGCCTCTGGGCAGTGCCACCTCCTGTCAGGGGCAGTTGCACCTCCTGCCAGAGCTCGGAGACCGAGCTTAAGCGGTGCCACCGCCTGAATGGGGCGGTTGCACCGCCCAGCCAGAGCTCGGAGACCGAGCTCAGGCGGTTGCACCTCTGTCAGAGGCGGTTGCACCGCCCAGCTAGAGCTCGAAGACTGAGCCCTGGGCGGTGCCACTGCCGACCCAGGCGGTGCCACCTCTGGCCAAGTAATCTGGGTCCGAATGGGCTGATCCATTCGGCCCAATTTGGGTCTGTCAAGGGCCCAATTGACCCAAGATTAAGTTAATGGGATCACCTCCCATTTCTAACTTAATCATCGTGCTAACTACGAATTTCTTAAGGCATTTACTGCAACTTGTTCCGGTGTATCAATCGCTTCTTCTAGCGAGTTTCCGGCGAACTTCCGGCGAACATCCGACGAACCTTCGGCGATGCTCCGACGGACTTCCGGCAAGCTCCTGGACTTGCGATGATCCACTTGGTGAGTTCCGACGAGCTTCTTTGGCAAGCTCCTGGACTTCTCGGATTTGTTCTCGTAGAACCTCCAACGACCGTCCGGACTTCCGTCGAACTCTCGAACCCCCAACGTGATCATAGTCTTGACTCCGGCGTAACTCCTGCTGCATGTCTTACTTTCATCATAATTAATCCTACACATGTAAAACAAAACTTCGATCGAGACAATTAATCCTAAGCAATTAACCAAGTTGTCCGGCATGTCATTGGTCCCTCGACGCTTCGTCCGATTCTTCGGCGCATCGTCCTCTACTGCGGCCTATTGCCCAATCGGCCAGTTGACTCCACAACTCCGATATCCTTGGCACAATACCCTCTCTTCTTGGCCCGATGCCCGAGTCCACGACCCGAAGCCTCATGGCGATATGTCGACCGATCCATCGGCCTGACTGGAATCTTCTGACATGTTCCTTCTGCACAACATGATTTTTCCTACTTTAATTGTCTCATCCTGATTGGAGAATCCTGCGTCACTCAAAACCAGATTAAAACATAAACACATATCAAGTGGTTTCATCATCAAAATACGAGATTCAACAATCTCCCCCTTTTTGATGATGACAACTACTTGATGTTGGAGTTATCCTTAACTCCCGGAGTTTAAACAAACTCCCCCTATCAATATGCCATATTGATAGAACTTTGAATTCAAACTGAATTCAAGTCATTGCAATATTCATCATGAATACTTGCAACGCGTCATCATTAACTTGTGCATAAACTTATGCAAAACATCATACTTCTCCCCCTTTGTCATCAACAAAAAGGAGAAGTCCAACTATTCTTGTGTTTGGAATATAAGTTTAACTCATTGCATGAAAAACAGAATATCAAGTTTTATCATCATGCAGTTTTGAAGCTAGAAAATTTAGCAAATGTTACATCATACTTAGAACATTCAAGCTATCAAGTTTTAGATATGCAAGTTAGCATATTTGCTTTTCTTTGCGATAGATAAGATTGCACTTCATCATATAGTAAGATATCAACATGTAAAATTTCGAAGTAAGATTTTGATATCTTAACATGATGCACACATTTCAAGTATTTTAGCAATCATAGCATTTCATCACATGGTAAGATATCAATAAGTAGGACTACGATGCAAGTTCTTGATATCTTAACATGATGCAAACATGGCATATTGCTAATATGGCAATCATAGTTATCATTAATTCATATATTTTCGATGATACAAGCATGGCATAATCATAGCATCAATTCATACTATGGCATTTATAACATCAATTCATATATTTCTCCCCCTTTGTCATCAACAAAAAGGAGAACAACTTTTAAATACATGTGCGATGCCATAAGTAGGTTCATGTCATTTATCTATATAGAGTGATAGGATATAAATTATACAATCATCTCAAGAAAAACATGACATAAAGATTATAGAGTGAAAACTTCTTCCTTTTTATTTGTTATTATCTTTTTGCATGAAGGAGGAAAGCCAATTGTGTAGTTCAAATCGATAGGATATTAAGGCATGCTTTACAAGGTTCAAGATATTTATGTGAATCAAATCCTTGCACATAAAAATATCTTCCTTTTATAAGAAGGAATCATCAAATCTATTTCTCAAGAAGAATATTTTTCACATGATAAGTCTAAAAGATATGCATTTGCTAGATGATTCTATTTATCAAAAATCAATGATGTGAATCAAACTATAAGTGACATATGTTTATTAAGTCCGAAAGAAAATAATGTATTCATGAAATCCGATTGGAACTGAAAATTTAATTTAACATTTTCATGCAATCGGACAAGACTATAAAATCATGAAGACATGCTCATTGTTATGGAAATTTTTGTATTAATTTCTAGTATGTTATTTTAGGCATGTAATGGCAATTAAGTGATTTGATCATTCAATCAATAAAGTCCGAATATAAATTTTAACAAGTTTATGCATTCGGACACATTAACATCATGGCAATACATCAATATCATGGTAATATTTAACATCATGGTAATGTCTTATCAATTTCATGACTATGTTACTTTCTCATATCATATTTACCAAGACACGAGGTTTTTAAAGTAGACATTATAGAAACATTTAATTTTAACATGAAATCTGACAATGAGTAACGAGATTGAGCATATTCTCACCAATTAATACATCAAGTAACCATATCAGCGATTAGTAGTCATCAAGGCATTGTGATCAAGGTGAGTAATATAAAAAGTTTACAACAACGTAATTGTTACAACAAGAGGTGATTGTGTCCACATATACAAGCTTATTCAAGAGGTAGAAAATTAAAGTGCCTAAATAAAGAGTCAAATTGTCGATGAATTTGCTATAGTTCCGATAGGATTTGATCTTGTCGATGTTCAAGCCGATCTTGTCTTTGTTCAAATCGGTCCATCCGAATTCCAATGTTTTCGATAGATGTGTTTCCTCAAAGGGACAGATCGGAGGATATTTAGTGCCCCTAAAGACTGGTGTTTCGGGTTCTGGTTCTGGTTGAGGGAGATCAATTCTTCTAGGCATTCTAACCCAATTATCGTTTCTATAAACACATCTCAATCGGTGAAGTAGATTTTTGTTTATTATGCTAAACCTATCTACTTTCATCACTTCTTCGTCGGGTGGGATTGGAATATCGTAGGCTTTAAGTATTCTAGTGATTATACCACCATATGGAAGAATCATGTCTCTCTTAGATAGTTCTATCATGTTTTGTTGGATAAGGTATCCAAAACAGATATTATGTCCTTTTATGATCCAATACATGGTTCCTAATTCCAATTGACTTACTTCATCATGATGATATTGTTTAGGGAGAATGATGCTAGTTAGGATATGATGAAATACTTTAGTTTTTAGTGGTAGTAGATGTTCACAGCTTTTAGGAACTATCACTAAGTTGGGATTATCGAAAATTGTTCCTAAGGCTTCAACATATGTTGTCCCAACTATTTCATTGTCACACGATCCTCTAAAATAAAGTCCTCTATTTTTTACGGGAATGCCTATCATGTCGCAAATGAATTTATCCATAATGGAGATGTGTTGTTGTTAGAACCCTTGCAGATTCTAAACTTGGGGTTGATCTCTTTAGGGGATCGGCCTCCTTGGAACTCTATAGAGGTTCCTCCCTCCAAGTTGCTGCTCAAAGGCTGCAGAAAAGATTCATCTATTGCTTATGAAAAGAGGTAGAATACATGACTATTTATAGGGCTTCTAAACCCTAACTCCTAATATGACTCTTACTCAAGACTCCTACTTCTAACCAACTCCTAATAGGACTCCTATTCAAGACTCCTATTCCTTTACAACTCCTAATTCTTCTCTAAGAAACAACCTCCTAACCTTAGCCGGCCTCTTCACCTCTTTAATAGGGGTTGGCATAGGTAGGTTTTACATGAATGTCCCTCTCAATTAGAACTCTCCTAGCTAGAGTCCTAACAGACTTACCCTCTTCAAATCAGTCTTGTCCTCAAGGCTGACGATTCATAAACTCTGAAAATTTGATCTTCAAGTCATCATAGTTCTCCCAAGTGGCATCTTCTATTGGTAGGTTCGCCCATTTTATTAGCACTTTAGTAGTGAGTCATCATCATCGAGTCACGATCCGTTGATCAATAATGGCACTTGGTTGGGTCTGGAGTTCTCCTTGGGTAGTCTTATTTGGTGGGTGGCTTTGGGCTATCTCCAAGCACCTATTTACAACTTTTGTCTAGCCGTCGATTTGTGGGTGATATGCCATACTCCTTTTCAATTTAGTACCCTGCATATGGAATAACTTTGTCCAAAATCTGCTCGTGAAGATGCAAGTAGAATTTATTATAAGCACAATGCGCCCCTTATAGTGTAATTCTTTTGAGTCCCAATTGTAATGAGCCACGGAGCTTGGTGCTTCCTCCAATTTTTTTATAATCTTACTAGTCTCCGAATCTTTCTGTCATTCCATCTTAATATCCTCAAGGAAGTCGCTGGTTGGAAGTGAAACGATCGAAAATTCAGCTTGCTCAGGTAGCCATTTTTGCTGCTCGGGGAAAGATATCTTCTACTCCAAGAGATATTTTAGGCTTTTATGGTCGGTCTTGATTTGAAAGTATTGCCTGATCAAGTACGATCTCCACCTTGTTGCTGCGTGCACAATGGCGAGCATCTCCTTATCATATGTTAACATGTTTTAATAGGGGGAAGACAATGCCTTGCTAATGTATGTGAGTGGTCGACCATCTTGCATGAGAACGTCTCCCATTCTGTCTCCAGATGCATCAGCCCCTCAATGATGAAGGGTCGGTTGAAATCTGGTAGCGCTAGCACCGGCGTCGTCGTTATGGCTGTCTTAAGTTTGTCGAAGGCAGTGGAGGCTCTGTCCGACCATTGGAAGACATCTTTTTCCAGTAAGGAAGTAAGTGGTGCACTGATCTTTCCATAGTTTTTCACGAACTTACGGTAGTAGCCTGTTAAACCCAAAAAGCCATGTAGAAATTTTATGTTCCTCGGGGTAGGCCAGTTTTGCATTGCTTTAATTTTGAAGGGGTCCACCATCACACCTTCCTCTGATATGATATGCCCAAGATATTCCACCTTTTGTTGAAGAAAGTAAAAATTCGTAGTGGTCGTTGTGTGTTCGAAAGGCGATTTTCGGTATGACTTCTTCGTGCACTCGTATTTGATAATACCCGGATCGAAGGTCCAGTTTTGTGAAGATTTGTGCTCCCTTTGATCTAGCAATTCATCTGCTACTGGAATAGGGTATTTATCCTTGATGGTTATGCTATTGAGAGCTCGGTAATCAATGCATATTCGTCATGTTCCGTCCTTCTTGCGTAAAGTAGCACCGGTGAAGAGTAGAGGTTGCAACTTGGCCGAATAACTCCTGTTTCAAGCATCGCTTTTACAATCCTTTCTATTTCATCCTTCTGGAGATGTAGATACTAATATGACCGAGTATTTGCTAGAGGTTTGCCTGAAAGAATCATTATATAATGATCATGCCGATGGGTAAGAGGTAGGTTGTGCGGTTCATCAAATATATCTGAAAATTCAGCAAGCAAAGGAAGTAGGTTTAGATCTTCAAATTATATTGGCTCTCCCTTAGTTTGCTGCTCAAGTTGTACCAAAAAACCGTGGTATACTTTATGGAAAACTTTCTCCATTTGTTGTGTGCAAATCGTCATTACATCGCCCCCACGTTTCCCGTTCAGTATCACCTGTTTCTCCTTACTGTAAAATTTCATAATTAGTTGCATAAAATCCAAGAAATATCCCCTAATGTTGTCAACCATTTAATTATGAGCAAGGCCTCATGATCATCAAGAGGGAGAAGGAAGAAATATGCAATTATCTCTTGGTAAGGCCTCATGATCAGCAACAGTTTCACTTGCGGGCACCTATGATCATACTTCAAAATCCATCCATCGGCGACCTTAACGTCAAACCTGTTGCAATTCTCGATAGGTAAGGCCATATGGATAGTAACCTTACTATTTAGAAAGTTATTAGTACTACCCGTGTCGATGAGAACAGTGATCGGTTGTTATTTGAGAAGGCCTCCATCTTTCATCGTTTGCGGGTTTGAGTAGCCGGCTAGTGCATGTACCGTAACTTTGGTCGGTTGTGGCTCTTCTTCTGCATCTTCTTTTTCATATTTAAGGCTCTCTTCTGGATGTTCAATGACCTCTTCTTCTATTGGTTCAATCATAAAAAGTCTCCCTTTACTATAGCGATGCTCACGGCTCCACGGCTCGTCACAATGCCAACATAACCCCTTCGTATATCGCTCCCGAAGCTCTTCTCTTGTTAACCTCTTTGGTGTCGGGACTTGGTCGACAGTAGGGGGGGCTGAGGGCTTTAATATTATTGGTTGAGGAGTGACCTTAGTCCTCTAAGCTTCATGGTTCAATTGCTCCTCTTGATGTCGTGCGAAAGAGATGGTTGCCATAAGCGTATACGATTGTCGTGCTTTAACTTCTCATCGGATCTCCGGCTTCAAGCCCTCAATGAAGGTCCTCAATAGCTGTTTTTGAGACTAATCATGAGTTTGATTAGATAACCTTTCAAACCTGGTTTGGTACTGCTAAATGGTAGAGGTTTGTCGGATCTTTGCTAGTTGTCCGTCAATATTTTCGTAATCGGTTGGTCTGAAGTGGATCAGCAGGCTTTCTTTGAATTATCGCCATGAAAGGACTCCATAAGTATGTTCAAACTAGTCAAACCACTGTATAGCATCCCCTTCAAGATGTATAGCTGCAATTTTCACCATAGATGCATCAGCGGTTTTGTGGTACCAAAAATATCGCTCGCACGCGAGATCCAACCAATCGGGTCTCCTTCTTCCCATCTAGGGAAGTCCACTCTCATGCATGGATAGTTGGGGTCAATCATAGAGCTTCCCCTCTCTTGGAAGTCATATCTTCGGGCTTTGTGCGATTGGGTAAAGCTCTCTCCTTGATGTGATTTCTTCGGGCTTCGTGGTCGGCCCAATCTGAGTTCGATAAAGAGCGTCTGAATCTTATCCTCCATTTGCACCTTGAAGGCTTCGAATTTAGCATTAATTACCTCCTCAGATGCCATAGTATATGCCGCCAAATCTGTGATGTTAAGATCTCTCTTTTGTTGTCGGGTTAAAGGCATGTATTGGTTGACAGAGGTGATGGTCGAAAGGGTTGGTGGATTGGTGGATGTAGGCTACGGTTTAGGCTTGTTTTGTGGCTATTTTGGATGCAGTTTGAGGGTGTACTTTGGTGGAGTTTTAGGGCTGTGGATGAAAGTTTTGGATCTGTGGTAGATGGTAGCAAAGGTTTGATAGAAACCAGTGGAAGTTGCAGCAAGTATGTGCTGTCTTGTAAGAGTAGAATTGTCATCGAAGAAACTACGGTTTCTCGACGTAATTTCCACCAAAAACTTGAGATAATTGAGGAAGGAATTGATAGCAAAATCACAGTTTATATGACAGCAAGGATATCTAATTTAATCATGAAAATTTCGGTAGTATAATAGCAAGTAAATTGGTGCAAGTTGCGATTGTAGAATTCTTGTCGAAAAATTTCAGCGGTTTATGATGAAAATTTACAGCAACAAAAAATCGTTTTTAGAGATGAATTCCTTAATAGATCAATCTTAGATGGAAGCCAAGATGATCTATGAAGTGTATAAAAAAATTCATTCAAAAAAGATTGCAAATAGATGGGTTAAGGGAATAATACGCGGCTAAAACTTTCTGCAGCATAGATTTTTAAGTATAGCAGATTAGACATAAAAGATCAGTAGTTTATATTGAGAATTTTTTGATGAAACCAAAGGGAAATCCACTATTAGGAAGTGTTAAAGCTATCATAAAAATTTTGTAGAGATTTGGATAGAAACAATGTAGTATCAAGATCAAACAAACAGTGCTATGCGACTGAAATTTTACAGTGCAGATTTTCAAGTATAGCAGATTAGACGTAAAATATCAATGGTTTATATTGAGAATATTTTGACAAAACCAAAGGAAATCTGCTGTTAGGAAATGTCAAAGATGTCATAAAATTTCGTAGAGATTTGGATAGAAAAAACACAGTAGCAAGATCAAACAGACGGTGCTATACGGTTGGAATTCTGCAATGTATCTTTCGTCGTAGAGATGAAAACTTTATGATGAAAAGTTTATGCAGCAATATAGGAATAATTTTTTTGGGATTTTCAAATAAGGATAACTAAATTGCAGCAGCAGTAAGGTAGAAAACCAGAACCTGTTGCAATTCACGGGGAGATCAAAGGATGATCCGTGGTGGTGGAGATGACGACAGAATTTGGCGACGATCTTTTAAGCAATTGTGGGAATTGCTTTGGGCGGTTGTGGAGGGTTGATGGATGGCTGTGGAAGGGCAGCAAGATGCCAAGAATGCTGCTCTAATACCAGGTGTTAGAACCCTTGCAGATTCTAAACTTAGGGTTGATCTCCTTAGGGGATCGGCCTCCTTGGAACTCTATAGAGGTTCCTCCCTCTAAGTTGCTGCTCAAAGGCTGCAGAAAAGATTCATCTATTGTTTATGAAAAGAGGTAGAATACATGACTATTTATAGGGCTTCTAAACCCTAACTCCTAATAGGACTCTTACTCAAGACTCCTACTTCTAACCTACTCCTAATAGGACTCCTACTCAAGACTCCTATTCCTTTAGAACTCCTAATTGTTCTCTAAGAAACAACCTCCTAACCCTAGCTGGCCTCTTCACCTCTTTAATAGGGGTTGGCATAGGTAGGTTTTATATGAATGTTCCTCTCAATTAGGACTCTCCTAGCTAGAGTCCTAACAGTTGTCCTAAGAGATAGGTAGACATTCTTTCTTTTTCATCTACTTGTAGATTGTTGTAAAATAATCGAACAAGTCTTGGATATATGGGTTCACTAATTTATAAAATCGGGAGTAGATCTAGGTTTGCAAACCATTGGATTGTCTCTAAGTCTCTTAGTTCATCTAAATCTACATGTTTTCCCTTATTGACACTTCTAAATTCGAAAGAGGAAAATTTTTCAGCATGATATTTTGAATCGAAAAGGGTAAAATCAAAGTCTTCCACTAATCTCCTCTTCCCTTTGTCCCTTGAGGATCTTCTAGAGCCCATAACTACTGTTATTTAAGAGGATAGCAATGAGCAAGAGTAAATGAATCAAAAACAGAATTTAGAGGCTTATTAGAGAATACCTTAAGTGAGATCTTCAAGAGAAGGAGAGATTGTTGATCTTTTGCTTCGAAATGAGGAGTATTTGGGATGCTAAGAGGGGAGAAATGGAGGTGGAGAAGCGTTGGAAGAGTAAAGAGGGGAAGGGAGTGAGTTGGGGTCAGTTTCACCGTCGGCCCTAGCTTGGTTTAAAAGGGGGCAGGATTGCGGGCGGTTGCACCGCTGGCTGGGGCGGTGCAACCGCTTGCAATTAGTGATAGTCGGAGGTGCTACCTCCAGCTGGGGCGGTGCCACCGCCTACAGGCAGTGAGCACTCGTTTTGACTACTGTGTGATCTGATTTGAATGTTTTTGACTTGAGAAGAATTTTTATTTGGAGCAGGCAACTTTACTTACGTAAGTAATTACGTAAGAATTTTCATCTAGTGACATGTATACTCTACTTCAAATATCGTACGCATGTTTACGACAAATTATCCAAGTTGGTAAGCTTTGCAAGTCCATGATAAACTTTGCTTACAAGACATAAGTTCATGATATAGTTGGATTCAAACAAGTCAATTTGATGGTTTCGGAAATCCAGAGGATATGTGAAGGGAGAATCATGGGTTTCCAATTCTAAGGGATCAGTTAGGATTGTATCTGCATTGCTCTTGTAATTTTAATTTTCTAATCCTCTTTTTGTTATTTAGGCTAGGGAGCATCGCGTGTTCTTTTTGGATCTCGAGTTATGAATATCGAGTATACAAAGAGCAGGATATTATTTTATGCTCCCAGCTTGGGATGGTTTACGTCTTTACAAGACAAGATAATTTTTAGGTACCCATTTACTTTTGGGTTCCTCAAAAACTGATCTACATCGTTTATCATGTTGCATAGAGTTTATCATGGTTCCCTTAGGAACCCAAATTAATTTGTTCGGACTAATTTTCTTGAATGGACAATAATGTGTTTTGTGTCCATGTTTGCAACAAAAGTTGCATTTGCTTTGGTGTCGAACATGTAGGATGTGGCCTTTTATGAAGGTCGTTGGATTTTGGTGAGGATTTATCACAAATCCGATTTCACTTCTTTTGGGAACGTGACCCTTGTTTGTAAGGATTATGTTCAAAGACTTGCTACCAACCTCGAATTTCTTCAAGGTGTCCTTAAGTAGCAAGTTTTCCTTTTGGATAGTTTCTAGATCATGGCATTTTATACAAGAACCTAAACTATCATGATATTCAGTTTTTAACTTATCGAAATTACAAGTAAGACTATCTTGCTCCTTTTTTAGCAATTTATATTTTCTACTAATAATCTTACATTCATCAAATAAGTCATGGAAGGCATTTAATAACTCATCAAATGATAAATCTGCATCAATTAAATTTGTTACCTCCTCTCCGATGGCAATTAAGGCGTAATGAGCAACTTGCTCGGTGTTGGACTCCTCTTCTTCGGACGCGCTCGAGTTATCCCACGTTGCTTTGAGCGCCTTCTTCTTTGATGTTCTCTTCTTGGCTTGGGGACAATCACTTTTATAATGTCCCGGGTTTTTGCACTCGTAGCAAATAACTTGGTCCTTTTTGGGTTCAAGTTTATTTTTTGTGTCATTTTTAAACTTGTTTCTTTTAATGAATTTTTTGAATTTCCTTGTTAGAAGTGCTAAGTCATCGTCACAGTCCTCATCACTTGAGTTTTCTCTTAAGTGATCATCTAAAGTTCTAACTGTCATATCCTTTCTGTTCTTTGGAAGGATGTCTTCTTGCTCTTCATGAGCCTTGCATGTCATTCCATAGGTCATTAATAACCCGATTAGTTCTTCAAGAGGGAAGTTGTTTAAATCTTTAGCCTCTTGAATAGCAGTGACTTTAGGGTCCCAACTCTTAGGAAGGGATCTTAGAATCTTATTTCCTAGCTCAAAATCCAAAAAACTTTTGCCGAGTCCATTTAGACCATTGACGACATCCGTGAAACGGGTGTATATGTCGCAAATTGTCTCACTCGGTTTCATTCGGAAAAGTTCAAAAGAGTGTATCAAAAGGTTGATTTTTGACTCTTTCACTCTACTTGTGCCTTCGTGAGTTACTTCGAGTGTATGCCAAATATCAAACACGGTTTCACAAACCGAAACACGATTAAACACATTTTTATCAAGCGCACAAAATAAAGCATTCATAGCCTTTGCATTAAGAGAGAAAGTCTTCTTCTCCAATTCATTCCAATCGATCATTGGAAGAGAAGACTTCGAAAATCCATTTTCGATAAGATTCCAAAGTTTAAAATCCATTGAAATAAGGAAGATCTTCATTCGAGTCTTCCAATAGGTATAGTCCGTCCCATTGAACATGGGTGGACGTGTACTAGAATGGCTCTCTTGGTTTCTGGCATATGCCATCTCTCTTGGGTTTTAATCCATTTGAGAGTTAACCCCGCTCTGATACCAATTGTTAGGATCAAGAGCATTAAGAGGGGGGGGGGGGGGGGGTGAATTAGTGCAGCAGAAAACTTTCGACGATTAAAACTGCGTTCGTACGATAAGAGCGATTTCAATAGAAAAGCCAATTCGTAAATTACTTTAACTTGTGATCAAGCAAGATGTAGTTAAAGCAAGTCTATGAAGGCTGTTTGCAGTTGTGATGGAAATCAAAATGTAAGCGCAAACTGAAATATAATGTTCGTACGATAAAATTGATTTACGTCTAAACACCGATTCGGAAAATACTGAACTTTGAAACACGATCGTAAATGCGCAGAAGGCAGTAAGCTATTGAGGAGGTTTGCAGTAAAGATAATATGCTCAAAGTAAATGCAAACCAGAGAGCACCACAATTTTAGAGTGGTTTGGTCAATCTTGACCTACATCCACTTCTGGCTTCCTCCACCGACGAGGTCACCGACATCCAGTAGAGGCTTTCCTTCAATAGGCGATGGCCAACCACCCTTTTTATAATTTTACTCCTTTTGACGGGCTTAGGAGACGACCCTTAAAGAATTTTCTTTCCTCTCTTGACATATCAAAACTTGGAAGAAAAGAGGAACAAGAACTTTTAACTCATACAACACTATTGAGCTCTAAAAATCACAAAGTAAGATCAGGATTTCAATGGTTTTTGGTTACTCTATCATTGCTGAAAGGGTGGGGTATTTGTAAGCCCCAACCTAGTTTGAATTCCGAGCTCAAAACTGTCAATTCCCGGAATTTCGGGGTCTGGCGGTTGCACCGCCTGACTGGGGCGATTGCACCGCCTGGTAGAGCTTGAAGACTGAGCCTCTGGGTAGTGCCACCTCCTGTCAGGGGCGGTTGCACCTCCTGCCAGAGCTCGGAGACCGAGCTTAGGTGTTGCCACCGCCTGACTGGGGCTGTTGTGTTAGGATCAAGAGCACTAAGAGGGGGGGTGAATTAGTGCAGCGGAAAACTTTCGACGATTAAAAAAGTGTTTGTACAATAAAAACAATTTTGGTAGAAAAGCCAATTCATAAATCTCTTTAACTTGTAATCAAGCAAGATGTAGTTAAAGGAAATCTATGAAGGCAGTTTGCAGTTATGATGAAAGTTAAAATGTAAGCGCAAACTGAAATATGATGTTCGTACGATAAAACTGATTTACGTCTAAACGCCGATTCGAAAAATGCAAAGCTTGAAACACGATCGTATATGCGCAGAAGGCAGTAAGCTTTTGAGGTGGTTTGTAGTAAAGATAAGATGCTCAAAGTAAATGCAAACCGAGATTTAGAATGGTTCAGTCAATCTTGACCTACTCCACTTTTGGCTTCCTCCACCGACGAGGTCACCGACGTCAACTAGAGGCCTTCCTTCAATAGGCGAAGGCCAACCACCCTTTTACAGTTTCACTCCTTTTGACGGGCTTAGGAGACAACCCTTACAGAATTTCCTTTCCTCTCTTAACAGATTAGAACTTGGAAGAAAAGAGGAAGAAGAACTTTCAACTCATACAACACTTTTGAGCTCTAAAAATCATAAAGTAAAATAAGAATTTCGGTGGTTTCAGGGTGCCCTTTCAGTGCTGAAAGGGTGGGGTATTTATAGGCCCCAACCCAGTTTGAATTTGGAGCTCAAAATTGTCAATTCCCGGAATTCCGGGATCTGGCGGTTGCACCGCCTGACTGAGGCGGTTGCACCGCCTGGCAGAGCTCGAAGACTGAGCCTTTGGGCAGTGCCACCTCCTGTCGGGGTCGGTTGCACCTCCTGCTAGAGCTCGAAGACCGAGCTCAGGCGGTGCCACCGCCTGACTAAGGCAGTTGCACCGCTCAGCTAGAGCTCGGAGACCGAGCCCAGGCGGTGCCACCTCCTGTCAGGGGCGGTTGTACCGCCCAGTCTCGCTCGGAGACTGAGCCCAGGCGGTGCCACCGCCTGGCTTGGGCGGTTCACCCGCCTGGCAGAAATCAGGGTCCGAATGGGTTGATCCATTCGGCCCAATTTGGGTTTTTCAGGGGCCCAATTGCCCCAAGAGTAAGTTAATGGGATCACCTCCCATTTCCAACTTAATCATTGTGCTAACTACGATATTTCCTAAGACATTTACTGCAACTTGCTCCGGTGCGTCAATCGCTTCTTCCGGCGAGCTTCCGGCGAACTTCCGTCGATCATCCGATGAACCCTCGGTGATGCTCCTGCGGACTTCCGGCAAACTCCTGGACTTACGACGATCCACTTGGCGAGTTCCGACGAGCTTCTTTGGCAAGCTCATGGACTTCTCGGATTTGTTCCCGCAGAACCTCCGACGACTGTTCGAACTTCCGTCGAACTCTCGAACTCCCAATGTGATCATTGTCTTGACTCCGGCGCAACTCCTACTACATATCTTATTTTCATCATAGTTAATCCTGCACACTTATCTCAACATATAGATTAGATAACAAATGACAATTGACTTCATCATCAAAATCCGAGATTCAACAATCTCCCCCTTTTTTATGATGACAATCAATTGATAATGGAGTTAACCTTAACTCCCCCTGTCTATATGCCATACTTGAGATAAGTCATTCTTGAATACAAAACCTTTGAATTCAAGAGACATATTGATAAGTTAAGATCGTTTAACCTTATCAATACTCCTATCATGATTCCTATCATGATGTATTTCTCTGAAAATGATGTCAAGGCTTGACACCCATTTTCAGGTTTTACATTTCAAATGTGAAAGATAGCAATCATAGCAATTCATCATATGGTAAGATATCAACATGTAAGACTATAATGTAAGTTCTTGATTCCCATCATGACTCCCATCATGATTCCCATCATAATGTTTCTCTCTGAAGATGATGTCAAGGCTTGACATTCATTTTCAAATTTTACATAACAAGTTTGAATGATGGTAATAGTAGCAATTCATTATATTGTAAGATATCAATATGTAAAATTGTGAAGTAAGATTTTGATATCATTACATGATATAAACAAGGCATAATGCAAATTATAGCAATCATAGCATCAATTCATATATCTCTTGGTGATGCAAGCATGGCATTAATACTCATATATTTCTCCCCCTTTATCATCAACAAAAAGCATGGTAATTGTGATACCAGGAGAACAATATAAGCAAATTTTGAGCATAAGTGTGATAGTTGTTCATGCCTTTACTTGGTTCATGTTATTTTCCAATAGTAAGTGATAGGAAATCAATTATACAAGCATATAAAGGAAAGCATGATATGTAGATCGCTTTGAATACTTCTTCCTTTTTATTTGTTATAATCTTTTTGCAAGAAGGAGGAAGGCTATTTGTGATACCAGCTATTTGTGAGTTTACTTTGAGTGAAGTTAAAATCGATGAGAGATTAAATCATGCTTCATTTTTACAATGATCAAGATATGTATGTGAAATAAATCTTTGCAAGTAAAAACACTATCATCCATATTTCAAGATGGAATTTATAAGCAGGAATCATTTCATCAAATCCATTTCAGAAAAATATTTTTCATATAATAAGTGTATGAGAAAATCCGATTGTTAGGATATCAATTGTTAAGCGAATCCGAAAATGAAATTAACACTTTCATGCATTCGGACAAGACTATGCTATATATTTTCAAATACAATCATGAAGACAAAACATGCTTATTGTTATGGAAATTTTTATATTCAACACATAATTTCCAACATGTTATTTAGGCATGTAATGACAATCAAGTGATTTGATCATTCAATAAAGTCCGAAAAATAATTTTAACTAGTTTATGTATTCGGACACATCAACATTCCTAATTCTCTTCTTATGAAATCAAATTGTTCTTCACTTAGAGGTTTTGTAAAAATATCAGCTAGTTGATGTTTAGTATCAATGAACTCTATGATTACATCATGATTAGTAACATGATCTCGTATAAAGTGATATCTAATATCAATATGTTTTGTTCTTGAGTGTTGTATAGGATTCTTCGTTAAGCATATTGCACTTGTGTTATCACATTAAATGGGAATATTTTTAAGATGAACTTTATAATCTTCTAAGGTGTTTTTCATCCATACAACTTGTGCACAGCATGCACTTGCTGCAATATATTCAGCTTTTGTTGTTGATAGTGCAACCAAGTTTTGTTTCTTAGATGACCAGGAAACAAGGGCATGTCCTAAAAATTGACATGTTCCTGATGTGCTTTTTCTATCTAGTCTACAGCCAGCAAAGTCTGCATCAGCATAAGCAATTAACTCAAGATTCTCTGATTTTGGGTACCATAATCCTAGATTTGTGGTACCATTAAGATATCTAAGTATTCTTTTAACTGCTTTGAGATGAGATATCTTAGGGTTTGATTGAAATCTAGCACAAAGTCCTACACTGAACTTGATATCTGGTCTAGTTGCAGTGAGGTAAAGTAAACTTCCTATCATGCCCCTATAAGTTTTTTGATCGAAGCTTTCTCCACTTTCATCAATTTCTAACTTAGTGGAGGTGCTCATAGGAGGTGTTAATAGCTTTTGAGCTATTTATATTAAACTTTTTTAGCAAATTCATAGCATATTTAGTTTGACTAATAAAGATGCAATTGCTTAGTTGTTTGATTTGTAAGCCTAAGAAGAATCTTAATTCTCCCATTAAACTCATTTCAAATTCAAGACTCATAGTTTTAGCAAAAGATTCACAAAGAGATTCATTCGTAGAACCAAAGATAATATCATCAACATAAATCTGAACAATGAGAAAATTATTTTCAAAATTCTTGATGAACAATGTAGTATCAACCTTGCCTTTTGTGAAATTATTTTAAATAGGAAAAGAACTAAGTCTCTCATACCAAGCCCTCGGAGCTTGTTTTAAACCATAGAGAACTTTAGTTAATCTAAACACATGATTAGGGAGGCTATTATTTTCAAATCCAGAAGGTTGTTCAACATAGACTTCTTCGGAAATAAAGCCATTAAGAAAAGCGCTTTTAACATCCATTTGAAACAACTTAAAATTATTACTACTAGCGTAGGCAAGGAGCATCCTTATGGCTTCTAATCGAGCCATAGGAGCGAAGGTTTCTTCGTAATCGATACCTTCTTCTTGGTTGAAACCTTTGGCCACTAATCTAGCCTTGTTTCTAACCACGATACCATATTCATCTTGCTTGTTTCTAAAAACCCATTTAGTACCAATAACTAAATGGTCAATTGGCCTAGGAACAAGCTTCCACACCTCATTTCTCTCAAATTGATTTAATTCATCTTGCATTGCGATAATCCATGAATCATTTTTAATGGCTTCGTCAATACATTTGGGTTCAATTTGGGAGAGAAAAGCGGCGTTGGCACCAAAATTTTTAAGAGAAGAACGTGTTTGAACCCCCTTTGATGTGTCTCCTAAGATTAGCTCCTTAGGATGAGCATCTACATACTTCCAATCCTTGGGTAAGGATGTTTCGGAAGTGGATGCATCTAAGTTGCTAGTTGGAGACGGGGTTTCATTTAAATACAAGGAATCAAAATTAACATCATCATCAAAATCATTTTTCCTGATTTCGGAAATCTCATTAAAAACAACATGAATGGATTCTTCAATAATTAAAGTTCTTTTATTGAAGATACGAAAAGCTTTAGAAACCAAAAAATAACCAAGAAAGATTCCTTCGTCGGATTTAGCATCAAATTTTCCTAAGTTATCTTTTTCATTCAAGATAAAACACTTACACCCAAAGACTTTGAAATATGAAACATTAGGTTTTTTGTTGTTCCGTAACTCATATGGAGTTTTGGTGAGTAAGGGTCTTACTAGAACTCTATTCAAAATATAGCATGCAGTGTTTACGGCTTCGGCCTAAAAGTATTTGGGTAGGCTATGTTCATTCAACATGGTTCTTGCCATTTCTTGTAAATTTTGATTTTTCCTTTCTACTACTCCATTTTGTTGAGGATTTCTTGAGTAGAGAAATTATGGTTGTATCCATTGAGTTCACAAAATTCTTGGAAATCATGGTTTTGAAATTCACCACCGTGATCACTTCTAATTGACGAAATCATAGAACCCTTCTCATTTTGAACAAGTTTACAAAACTTGGTAAAATATCTAAAGCATTCATTTTTCTGTTTTAAGAAGTAAGTCCATGTGTATCTGCTATAGTCCTCCACAATGACAAAAGCGTATTTGCTACCTCCTAGGCTCGATATAGAAATTGGTCCGAACAAGTCCATATGGATCAATTGTAAAGGCCTAGAGGTGCTTATTTGATTCTTAGATTTGAAACTACCCTTAATTTGTTTACCTAATTGGCAAGCATCACATACATTATCTTTGATGAACTTGATATGAGGAATTCCTCTTACAAGTTCTTTAGATGATATTTGAGTGATTAGTTTCATGCTAGCATGACCTAATCTTCTATGTCATAGCCAAGCATCCTCATTCAAAACCGAAAAACATATTTCATTACACAAATCATTGATGTCAGTAGTGTATACATTATTTTATTTTAATGCAATCATAGATGTGTTTTTGTGTGGTTTTTCAATGATGCAAGCATTAGATTCGAATCTGATAATATATCCTTTATCACATAATTGACTAATGCTCAAGAGGTTATGTTTTAAACCATCAACTAACAAAACATCTTCGATAAAGAAGTTGGATTTGTTACCTATGGTTCCTTTGCCAATGATTTTACCCTTGTTGTTGTCTCCGAAGGTGACATAGCCTTCATCTATGCTAGTGAGCTTAGAGAATTGAGATGGATCTCCGATCATATGCCTTAAGCATCCACTATCAAGGTACCATCTCTTGCTCCTAGCTTGCAATGGTATAAGTTTCTACAAGAAAGGATGATCTTTAGGTACCCATTTGCTTTTGGGTGCCTAAAAAAATGATCTATATTGTTTATCATTTTGCATAAAATTTATCATGGTTCCTTTAGGAACCCAAATTAATTTGTTCGGACTAATTTTCTTGAATGGACAATAATGCGTTTTGTGTCCAAGTTTGCAACAAAAGTTGCATTTGCTTTGGTGTCGAACATGTAAGATGGGGCCTTCCATGAAGGTGGTTGGATTTTGGTGAGGACTTCTCACAAATCCGATTGCACTTCTTTTAGGAACGTGACCCTTGTTTGCAATGATCATGTTCAATGACTTGCTACCAACCTCGAATTTCTTCATGGTATCCTTAAGTAGCAAGTTTTTCTTTTGGAGAGTTTCTGGATCAAGGCATTTTATGCATGAACCTAAACTATCATGATATTCAGTTTTTAACTTATCGAAATTACAAGTAAGACTATCATGCTCCATTTTAACAATTTGTATTTTCTACTAATAATCTTGCATTCATCAAATAAGTCATGGAAGGCATCTAATAATTCATCAAATGATAAATCTGCATCTATTAAATTCGTTACCTCCTCTCCGATGGCCATTAAGGCGTAATGAGCAACTTGCTCGGTGTTGGACTCCTCTTCTTCGGACGCGCTCGAGTCATCCCACATTGCTTTGAGCGCCTTCTTCTTTGATGTTCTCTTTTTGACTTGGGGACAATCACTTTTGTAGTGTCTCGGCTTTTTGCACCCGTAGCAAATAACTTGGTCCTTCTTGGGTTCAAGTTTATTTTTTGTGTCATTCTTAAACTTGTTTCTTTTAATGAATTTTTTAAATTTTCTTGTTAGAAGTGCCAAGTCATCGTCACAGTCCTCATCACTTGAGTTTTCTCTCAAGTGGTCTTCTGAAGTTCTAAGTGCCATATCCTTCCTGTTCTTTGGAAGGATGTCTTTTTGCTCTTCATGAGCTTTGCAAGTCATCTCGTAGGTCATTAATGACCCGATTAGTTCTTCAAGAGGGAAGTTGTTTAGATCTTTCGCCTCTTGAATAGCAGTGACTTTAGGATCCCAACTCTTAGGAAGGGATCTTAGAATCTTATTTATGAGCTTAAAATCCGAAAAACTTTTTCCGAGTCCTTTTAGACCGTTGACGACATCCGTGAAACGGGTAAACATATCGCCAATAGTCTCACTCGGTTTCATCCGGAAAAGTTCGAAATAATGTAACAAAAGATTGTTTTTGACTCTTTCACTCTACTTGTGCCTTCGTGAGTCACTTCGAGTGTGTGCCAAATATCAAATGCGGTTTCACAAACCGAAACACGGTTGAACTCGTTTTTATCAAATACACAAAATAAGGCATTCATAGCCTTTGCATTAAGAGCGAAAGCCTTCTTCTCCAATTCATTCCAATCGATCATTGGAAGAGAAGACTTCGAAAATCCATTTTCGACAAGATTCCAAAGTTCAAAATCCATAGAAATAACAAATATCCTCATTCGAGTCTTCCAATAGGTGTAGTCCGTCCCATTGAACATGAATGGACGTGTAATAGAATGGCCCTCTTGGTTTCTAGCGTATGCCATCTCTCTTGGGTTTTAATCAATTTGAGAGTTAACCCCGCTCTGATACCAATTGTTAGGATCAAGAGAACTAAGAGGGGGGGTGAATTAGAGCAGCGAAAAACTTTCGACGATTAAAAAAGTGTTCGTACGATAAAAACGATTTCGGTAGAAAAGCCGATTTGTAAATCTCTTTAACTTGTAATCAAGTGAGATGTAGTTAAAGGAAATCTATGAAGGTAGTTTGCAGTTATGCTGAAAGTTAAAATGTAAGCGCAAACTGAAATATGATGTTCGTACGATAAAACTGATTTACGTCTAAACGCCCATTCGGAAAATGCAGAGCTTGAAACACGATCGTATATGCGCAGAAGGCATCAAGCTTTTGAGGAGGTTTGCAGTAAAGATAAGATACTCAAAGTAAATGCAAACTGAGATTTAGAGTGGTTCGGTCAATCTTGACCTACACCACTTTTGGCTTCCTCCACCGACGAGGTCACCGACGTCAACTAGAGGCCTTCTTTCAATAGACGAATGCCAACCACCCTTTTACAGTTTCACTCCTTTTGACGGGCTTAGGAGACAACCCTTACAGAATTTCCTTTCCTCTCTAAATAAATTAGAACTTGGAAGAAAAGAGGAAGAAGAACTTTCAATTCATACAACACTTTTAAGCTCTAAAAATCACAAAGTAAAATCAGAATTTTGGTGGTTTCAGGGTGCCCTTTCAGTGCTGAAAGGGTGGGGTATTTATAAGCCCCAACCCAGTTTGAATTTGGAGCTCAAAACTGTCAATTCCCGGAATTCTGGGATCTGGCGGTTGCACCGCCTGGCAGAGCTCGAAGACTGAGCCTCTGGGCGGTGCCACCTCTTGTCAGGGGCAGTTGCACCTCCTGCCAGAGCTCGAAGACCGAGCTCAGGCGGTGTCACCGCCTGACTGAGGTGGTTGCACCGCTTAGCCAAAGCTCGGAGACCAAGCCCAGGCGGTGCCACCTCCTGTCAGGGGCGGTTGCACCGCCCAGTCTCGCTCGGAGACTGAGCCCAGGCGGTGCCACTGCTTGACTTTGGCGGTTCAACCGCCTGGCAGAAATCAGGGTCCGAATGGGTTGATCCATTCGGCCCAATTTGGGTTTTTCACGGGCCAAATTGCCCCAAGATTAAGTTAATGGGATCACCTCCCATTTCCAACTTAATCATTGTGCTAACTACGATATTTCCTAAGACATTATTGCAACTTGCTCCGGTGCGTCAATCGCTTCTTCCGGCGAACTTCCGTCGATCATCCGATGAACCCTCGGTGATGCTCTTACGGACTTCCGACAAACTCCTTGACTTGCGACGATCCACTTGGCGAGTTCCGACGAGCTTCTTTGGCAAGCTCATGGACTTCTAGGATTTGTTCCCGTAGAACCTCCGACGACTGTCCGAACTTCCGTCGAACTCTCGAACTCCCAACGTGATCATTGTCTTAACTCCGGCGCAACTCCTGCTGCATATCTTATTTTCATCGTAGTTAATCCTGCACACTTATCTCAACATATAGATTAGATAACAAATGACAATTGACTTCATCATCAAAATCCGAGATTCAACAGGTTATACCGCCCAGCCAGAGCTCGGAGACCGAGCTCAGGCGGTTGCACCTCTGTCAGAGGCGGTTGCACTGCCTAGCCAGAGCTCGGAGACTAAGCCCTGGGCAGTGCCACCGCCGACCCAGGCGGTGCCACCTCTGGCCAAGTAATTTAGGCCCAAATGGGCTGATCCATTCGGCCCAATTTTGGTCTATCAAGGGCCCAATTGCCCCAAGATTAAGTTAATGGGATCACCTCCCATTTCTAACTTAATCATCATGCTAACTACGAATTTCTTAAGGCATTTACTGCAACTTGCTCTGGTGCATCAATCGCTTCTTCTTGCGAGCTTCCGGTGAACATCCGACGAACCTTCGGCGATGCTCCGGTGGACTTCCGGCAAGCTCCTGGACTTGCGATGATCCACTTGGCGAGTTCCGACGAGCTTCTTAGGCAAGCTCCTGGACTTCTCGGATTTGTTCTCGCAGAACCTCCGACGACCGTTCGGACTTCCGTCGAACTCTCGAACCCCCAACGTGATCATAGTCTTGACTCCGGCGCAACTCCTGCTGCATGTCTTACTTTCATCGTAGTTAATCCTGCACATGTAAAACAAAACTTCGATCCAAACAATTAATCCTAAGCAATTAACCAAGTTGTCCAGCATGTCATTGGTCCCTCGACGCTTCGTCCGATTCTTCGGCGCATCGTCCTCTCCTGTGGCCTATTGCCCAATCGGCCAGTTGACTCCGTAACTCCGATATCCTTGGCACAATACCCACTCTTCTTGGCCCGATGCCCGAGTCCACGACCTGAAGCCTTATGGCGATATGTTGATCGATCCACCGGCCCGACATCCAATCTTCTAACATATTCCTTCGGCACAACATGATTTTTCCTGCTTTAATTGCCTCATCCTGATCGGAGCATCCTACGTCACTCAAAATGTAGATTAAAACATAAACACATATCTAGTGGTTTCATCATCAAAATACGAGATTCAACACTCTACACTGGTGAGACTAGAAAGAAAAGGAAAGCAGAAAGGTCCCTTAAGAAAGGAAAGGGCAAGGGCAGACTAGGTAAAGCAAAGGTTGCTAAGAAAGACCCAGCAAAGAACAAATGCCAGTGCTTCCACTATGGCAAAGATGGGCACTGGAAGAGGAACTGTAAAGACTACCTTGCAGAAAGGGCGAAACAAAAGCTTGATGAAGCTTCAAGTACATTCATGATTAGTTTTCATCTGTTAGACTCTTATGATAACACATGGGTATTAGATACCGGTAGTGCTTATCATATATGCAATTCATTGCAGGTTCTGGCAAGGCCTAGGAGATTAGAGAGAGGCGAGAGGGACCTTAAGATGGGTAATGGAGCAAAAGTTGCTATAGTAGTTATTGGCGAGGTCGCCCTACATCTGCCTAGTGGAGCTTTTATTGTATTATATGCATGTTATTTTATTCCTTCTATTATCAAAAACATTATCTCTATTTCATGTTTGACAGTTAGTGGATATAAATTAGTTTTTGAGAACAATGGTTGTTCGATATTATTAGATGATAAGATTATCACAAAAGGAACATTGCATAATGGTTTATTTATTTTAGACACTACTCCACATATCATAAATGTAAATGTGTTCAAGAGGAAACGAGATGAGATGAATAGTGCATACTTGTGGCATTGTAGGCTAGGTCACATCCATAAAAGAAGGATTCAAAAATTACTAAATGATGGATATCTAGATCCATTCAACTATGTGTCATATGCAACTTGCGAGCCTTGCCTTCGTGAAAAACTAACCAACTCTCCATTTAGTGGAACTAGAGAGAGAGCCACTAAGTTGTTGGAACTCATACATAGTGATGTATGTAGACCCATGTTAACTCATGCCATTGGTGGTTACTCCTACTTCATTACCTTTACTGATGATTTCTCAAGGTATGGATATGTGTATTTAATGAAGTACAAGTCCGAAGCCTTTGAGAAATTCAGAGAGTATAAGAATAAGGTGGAGAACTAGACTGGAAAGAGTATCAAGACTCTTCGATCAGATCGAGGAGGTGAGTACTTAAGTACAGAGTTTACTCAGTTCCTCAAGGACTATGGGATATTATTCCAATAGACACCTCCTTATACACCTCAGCTCAATGGTGTCTCTGAAAGGAGAAATCATATGCTATTAGACATAGTACGGTCCATGATGAGTTTCGCTAACCTACCCATCTCAATCTAGGGATATGCCCTAGAAACTACAGCTTACTTTCTGAACAGAGTTCCAACTAAGTCAGTAGTGTCTAACCATATGAGATATGGAAAGGGAAGAAGCTTGATCTTAATGTTGTTAAGATTTGGGGCTACCCTGCCCACATTAAAAGACACAACCCTAATAAGTTAGAATCAAGGACAGTGCGATGCAAATTTGTGGGATACCCTAAGGAAACTTATGGGTATTATTTCTATCATCTCAAGGACCAAAAGGTCTTTGTAGCTAAGAGAGCAGTGTTCCTTGAGAAGGAACACATTATTGGCAGAGATAGTGGGAGAATGATAGAGTTGAGCGAGATTGGAGAACCAAGCTCAAGCACCACTCTACAACCCGAGTCTATTCAGGTACCTAATACACAAGTTTCAACTTTACGTAGGTCTGATAGAGTATCTCATCCTCCTAAGAGATATATAGGACATATTAGAGGAGAGGATGTTGAGGATATTGATCCTTAGACCTACGAGGAGGCTATTATGAGTATAGACTCCAGGAAGTGGCAAGAAAGCATGAATTCTGAGATGGATTCTATGTACTCCAACAAGGTTTGGAACCTAGTTGATGCGCCCGAAGGTATTGTACCCATCGGTTGCAAGTGGATCTTTAAGAAAAAGATCGGAGTAGATGGAAAGGTACAGACCTATAAAGCAAGGCTAGTGGCTAAGGGGTATCGTCAAAGGCAAGGTGTTGACTATGACGAAACCTTCTCACCCGTAGCAATGCTGAAATCCATCAGAATTCTATTGGCTATTGCAGCACACTATGATTATGAGATCTGGCAGATGGATGTGAAAATCACATTCTTCAATGGGAGCCTCGAGGAGGAGGTATATATGATGCAACCTATGGGATTCGTGTCCAAGAACTGCCCAGATAAGGTGTGTATTTTGCTTAGATCTATTTATGGACTAAAGCAAGCTTTCCAAAGTTGGAACATAAGATTTGATGAGGCAATCAGATCTTATAACTTCGTTAAGAATGAAGATGAGCCTTGTGTGTATAGGAAGGTAAGTGAGAGCGCTATCACCTTTTTGTTGTTATATGTGGATGACATCCTGATCATTGGGAATGACATAGGAATGCTATCCACAGTAAAGGCTTGGTTATCAAGATACTTCTCCATGAAGGACTTAGGGGAAGTATCCTATATCTTAGGGATTAGAATCTATAGAGATAGATCCAAGAGGATGCTTGGCTTGTCCCAGTCCAGGTACATAGAAACCATTGTCAAAAGGTTTGGCATGAAAAATTCCAAGAGAGGTCTCTTACCGATGAGACATGGGATATCGCTTTCTACGAGTATGTCCCCAAAGACTCCAGAAGAAAGGGGGAACATGGATATGATACCTTATACCTTAACAATAGGGTCTAACATGTATGTCATGCTATGTACTAGGCCTGATATAGCGCATGCTCTGAATGTCACGGGCAGGTATCAGGCGGATCCAAGCTTGGAGCACTGGAAAGCAGTAAAGTGTATTCTTAAGTACTTGAGAAGGACTAAGGTGTTAGAACTCTAGCTAGGAGAGTCCTAATTGAGAGGGACATTAATGTAAAACCTACCTAAGCTGACCCCTATTAAAGAGGTGAAGAGGCCGGCTAGGGTTAGAAGGTTGTTTCTTAGAGAAGAATTAGGAGTTGTAAAGGAATATGAGTCTTGAGTAGAAGTCCTATTAGGAGTTGGTTAAAAGTAGGAGTCTTGAATAGGAGTCCTATTAGGAGTTAGGGTTTAGTAACCCTATAAATAGCCATGTATTCCTCCTTTTTTCATAAGCAATAGATGAATCTTTTCTGTAGCCTTTGAGCAGCAACTTGGAGGGAGGAACCCCTATAGAGTTCCAAGGAGACCGATCCCCTAAAGAGATCAATCCCAAGTTTAGAATCTTCAAGGATTCTAACACCTGGTATTAGAGCAGCATTCTTGGCGTCTCGCTACCCTTCCACAGTCATCCATCAACCCTCCACAATCGCCCAAAGCAATTCCCACAATTGCTTAAAAGATTATCGCCAAATTCCGTCGTCATCTCCACCACCACGTATCATCCTTTGATCTCCCCGTGAATTGCAACAGGTTCTGGTTTTCTACCTTGCTGCTGCTGTAATTTAGTTATCCTTATTTAAAAATCCCAAAAAAATTATTCCTATATTACTGCATAAACTTTTTGTCATAAAGTTTTCATCTCTATGACGAAAGATACATTGCAGAATTCCAACCGTATAGCACCGTCTGTTTGATTTTGCTACTATGTTTTTTCTATCCAAATCTCTACAAAATTTTTATGACATCTTTGACACTTCCTAACAGCAGATTTCCCTTTGGTTTTGTCAAAAAATTCTCAATATAAACCATTGATATTTTACGTCTAATCCGTTATAATTGAAAATTTGTACTGTAAAATTTCAGCCGCATAGCACTGTTTGTTTGATCTTGATACTACGTTGTTTCTATCCAAATCTCTATGAAATTTTTATGATAGATTTGACACTTCCTAAAAGTAGATTTCCCTTTGGTTTCATCAAAAAATTCTCAATATAAACCACTGATCTTTTACGTCCAATCTGCTATACTTAAAAATCTGTGCTGCAGAAAATTTCAGTCGCATATTGTTACATTAACCCATCTATTTATAAATTTTTTGAATGAAATTTTTTATACACTTAATAGATCATCTTGGCTTTCATCTAAGATTGATCTATTAAGGAATTCATCTCTAAAAATGATTTTGTGTTGCTGTAAATTTTCGTCGTAAACCGCTGAAATTTTTCGACGAGAATTCTGCAATCACAACTTGCACCAATTTCCTTGCTATTATACTACCGAAATTTTCTTGATTAAATTAGACATCCTTGCTGTCATATAACCTATGATTTTGCTATCAATTCCCTCCTCAATTCTCTCAAGTTTTTGGTGGAAATTACATCAAGAACCCGTTGTTTATTCGACGACAATTCTACTCTTACAAGACAGCACATACTTGCTGCAACTTCCACTTATTTCTATCAAACCTTTGCTACCATCTACCATAGATCCAAAACTTTCATCCACAGCCCTAAAACTTCACTAAACCACACCCTCAAACTGCACCCGAAATAGCCACAAAACAATCCTAAACTGCAGCCTACATCTACCAATCCACTAACCCTTTCGACCATCACCTCTCTCAACCTATACAAGCCTTTAACCCGACAACAAAAGAGAGATCATAACATCACATATTTAGAGACATATACTATGGCATCTAAGGAGGCAATCAATGCTAAATTCGAAGCCTTTGAGGCACGAATGGAGGAAACGATTCGGACACTCTTTACTGAACTCAGATTAGGTCGAACACTAAGCCCGAAGAAATCACATCAAGGAGAGAGCTCTGCCCAATCACACCAAGCCCGAAGAGATGACTTCCAAAAGAGGGGAGGTTCTATGATCGATCCCAACTATCCACGCATGAGGGTGGATTTCCCTAGATGGGAAGAAGGAGACCCGATTGGTTGGATTTCGCGTGCGGAGTGATATTTTTGGTACCACAAAATCGCGGACACATCTATGGTGAAAATTGCAGCTATACATCTTGAAGGGGATGCCATACAGTGGTTTGACTGGTTTGAACACATTTATGGAGTCATTTCATGGCGACAATTCAAAGAAGGATTGATGATCCGTTTCAGACCAACCGATTACGAGAATATTGACGGATAATTAGCAAAGATCCGACAAACCTCCACCATTCAGGAGTACCAAACCAGGTTTAAAAGGTTATCTAATCAAACTCGTGATTGGTCTCAAAAACAGCTATTGAGGACCATCATTGAGGGCTTGAAGCCAGAGATCCGGGGAGAAGTTAAAGCGCGACAACCGTACACGCTTATGGCAGCCATCTCTTTCGCACGACATCAAGAGGAGCGATTGAATCATGAAGCTTGGAGGACTAGAGTTGCTCCTCAACCAAAAATACTAAAGCCCTCAGCCCCCCCTACTGTCGATCGAGTCCCTGCACCAAAGAAGTTGACAAGAGAAGAGCTTCGGGAGCAATCTGCGAAGCGGTTATGTTGGCATTGCGACGAGCCGTGGAGTTACAAGCATTGCTGTAGAAAACGGAGACTTCTTTTGATTGAACTAGTAGAAGAAGAGGTCATTGAGCATTCAAAAGAGAGCCTTAAACATAACGAAGAAGATGCGGAAGAAGAGCCACAACCGACCGACGTTACAGTACACACACTAGCTGGCTACTCAAACCCGCAAACGATGAAAGGGAGACTTCTTATGATTGAACCAATAGAAGAAGAGGTCATTGAATATTCAGAAGAGAACCTTGAACATAAAGAAGATGCAGAAGAAGAGCCACAACCGACTGACGTTACAATACACGCACTAGCCGGCTACCCAAACCCACAAACGATGAAAGTTGGAGGCCTTCTCAAACAACAACCGATCACTATTCTCACCAACACGGGCAGTACTACTAACTTCCTAAATAGTAAGCTTACTATTCAGATAGCATTACCTATCGAGAATCACTGCAGGTTTGATGTTAAGGTCACTGACGAATGGATTTTGAATTATGATCGTAGGCGCCCGCAGGAGAAACTATTGTTGTAGGATCAAGAGATAATTGTAAATTTCTTCCTTCGCCCTCTTAACAATCATGAGGCCATGCTCAAAATTAAATGGTTGATGACATTAGGTGATATTTCCTAGAATTTTATGAAACTAATTATGAAATTTTACAGTAAGGAGAAACAGGTGACATTGCACGGGAAACGTGGGGGCGACATAACAATGATTTGCAAACAACAAATGGAGAAGGTTTTGCATAAAGCATGCAGCGGCTTTTTGGTAAAACTTGAGCAGCAAACTAAGGGAGAGCCAATAGAATTTGAAGATCCAAATCTTCTTCCTTTGCTTGCTGAATTTTTAAATATATTTGACGAACTGTGCAACCTACCTCTTACCCATCGGCATGATCATTGTATAACGATTCTTCCAGGCAAATCTTCAGCAAATGCTCAGCCATATCAGTATCCACATCTCCAGAAGGATGAAATAGAAAGGATTGTAAAAGAGATGCTCGAAACAAGAGTTATTTGGCCAAGTTGCAACCTCTACTCTTCATCGGTGCTACTTGTACGCAAGAAGGACAGAACAAGGCGAATATATGTTGATTATCGAGCTCTATATGGCATAACCATCAAAGACAAATATCTTATTCCAATAGTAGATGAATTGCTAGATGAAAGGGAGCATAAATCTTAACAAAGCTGGACCTTTGATCCGGGTATCATCAAATACGAGCGTGCGGAGAAAACATACCAAAAACCACCTTTTGAACACACAACAACCACTATGAATTTTTGCTTTCTTCAACAGAAGGTGGAATATCATAATCGAATCTTCAGCTTGCTCGAGTAGCTGCGAAAGCGCATCTGCAAGAACATTCTCTTTCCCCTTTTTGTAAGTTATTTCATAATCGAATCTAAGAAGTTTTATTACCCATTTTTGCTGCTCAGGGGATGATATCTTTCGCTCCAAAAAGTACTTGAGGCTTTTATGGTCGGTTTTCATTTGAAATCGTCGATCAATCAAGTAGGGTCTCCACCTCGGTGCTGCGCGCACAATGGCGAGCATCTCCTTATCATATGTTGACTTATTTTGATGGGAGGGAGATAATGTCTTGCTAGTGTATGCGAGTCGCCGACCATCTTGCATGAGAATAGCTCCAATTCTAACTCTAGATGCGTCGGCCTCAATAATGAAGGGTCGGTTGAAATCTGGTAGTGTTAGTGCTAGTCATAGGTGCCCAATAAGCCAATCACGTGAGTGATGGCACGTGTGACTCGATACAGAATCTTTTTGCTTATTATATTTTGGCGTATATTACTTTATAACTATTGCATAAATGCATATATATATTGTGATGTCCTTGGATTTGTGCAATGGGAATCGGATCGTGATGAGATCACGATAATGAGATCGATTCACCTTTAAACACATATCCTAAATAATCCCGGTCATAGGTTACTCGAGAGGGACATCGTGATAACCGGATAGACTGGTGTGCTGTATACCTGTCCATATGATGGATGCAGCTGGTCTCATAGCTGCTCGTGTAGGGACACTAGGGATACAGTACAGGTGCTAATTGGAGAATGAGTTCACTGATTGATCCGCTTACGGAATGCTGGATGGTTGATGATGCCTTATTGTCAGACAGCGATTCCATAGTCCTAGTGGTGTATCTGGTCCTTAGACTTGAGACACCAAGGATGTCCTGTATGAGTGCTCCACTCTTTGATACCAGACTTATAGGTTTGGATGTTCCCAGATCTAGTACAGCTGGTCATTGGGAGTGGTAGTCGACCTTACGAGGGCTATTGAAAGTCAATAGGGGATCATCCACTCTCGGCGTCAAGAGAGGAATATCCTATGTGTTCTTGCTCAGACAAATCCCTGGCCAGGGTCATTCGGGTTGAGAGAGAAAGAGTTCTCCGGGAGAATCCGATTAAAGCGAGACTCGAGTAGAAACCGTATGGGTCTGACAACACCATGCTCGATATACGGTCTCTGGGATATTAGATGGATGAGGGACTATAGGTACATGGTAACTGAGGACAGACAGGTCCAATGGATTGGATTCCCCTGTATCGTTTGGGGACTACGGCGTAGTGGCCTAGTACGTCCGTAGTCGATGAGTCGAGTGAATTATTACAGAGATAATAATTCACTGAGTTAGAAGGAGTTCTGACAGGTATGACTCACGGCCAGCTCGATATTGGGCCTAGAGGGTCACACACATATGGTAGGCATTGCGATGAGTAGAGGTTCGGATATGAGATATCCGACGGAGCCCTTGTCTTATTGGATGCAGATCCAATACCCACTAGGGAAGGACCCATTAGGGTTTGACACGGGATCTCTATAAATAGGAGGGATTCACAGCCTCATAGGCTAGAGTCTTTGCTTGCCTTTCCTGGAGTTTTGAGGAGCGTCGTCGCAACCCTACTGTGTGGATCACCGCTAGAGAGGAGGACGCTTGACCTCCTTCACCCTCTCCTAAGGATCTGCAAGGAAACAGGGATATACGATCTCCTTAGGTAACACAATCTCTATACGTAGTTTCATGTTTCGCGGATTTTTGCGTACCAATCTTCGCACGACGACGAACATCTTTTTGGGAATCGGGGATTTTTGTTTTCTTGTTCTTCCGCTGCGCATTTGATAAAGCCCCCCATGATTTCCCAATAGTGGTATCAGAGCCAGGTTGTTCGTGCGAATGATTGGTTTTGAACTACGTGTGTTGTGTTTAGCGAGAAAGGGCAGCAACAGTTGCTGCCCTCGATCTGCATGCCTGCAGCCACCTGCAGCGGCAGCCGCAGCCGCAGCCAGGCAGCACAGCGCCGGCGCATGCGCAAGCGCTGTGCCTGCAGCAGCCGGCGCATGCGCAAGCGCTGTGCCTGCAGCAGCCGGCCGGCGGTCTGCTTGCAGCAGGCTTGCTGCCGGCGGGGCTGGCAACCCACGGGCAGAGGCGCCGCAGGGAAGCGGCGCTCGCCGCCGAAAGGAAGCGGCGCCTGCCGCCGCAGGGCAGCGACGCGCGACGCCTGCCGCCGCTGCTCCCGCGGGCGAAACCCCCCCCCACAGGGGCGGCCGCCCGGCGGTACAGCACCGCCTGCGGAGGCAGCGGCGCTCGAAGGGGGCGCCCACCCGGAGCGGCATCGCCGCCAGCGGGCGTGCCGCCTGCAGGCGAGGGCAGCGCCCTCGCCCCGCCGCACAGGCCGCCGCCGGCAGGGTGGCGGCGGCGGTAGCAGCGAAAAGGGGAAAGGGTATTAGGGTTTTCTGGGCAAAAGACAGTTTTGCGCCTCGGAATTTGAGAAATTCCAGTTTCTGTCTTTTGTCCAAATTACGAAAATACCCTTAGGAATTGAGAAATTCCCTACATGTCCCTGATTTCAGAAAAATATTAATTAATTAAAAGGTTTAGTTGATTATTATTTTTATTATTATCTAGTAGTCCTACATGATGATGATTATTTATACATGTGATGTATGATGTGTGGACGGATGATCATGGACCGTGTGATGTGTGTACTTGTGATTATTATTATTGAGGTCTGCGAACCTCCATTATATTTCTCGTTTATTGTCGGGCCTACGTGCCTATGATTAAGTTGTAATCACATGAGGAGGCGCAGCGGGAGCGTGGATGCGATAGCGGGACCCACGAGACGGACGATCGTGATGCATGGAGATGCATCAAGATGTCGACGAAACCGACGAGGACGAGATGGACGATCACAGGGCATGAAGATGCACCATTGCACACATAGATCTTGATGTGAGTGATTAGGCCTACTGGCTCGGGCCTAATCATATTAGGTTGTGGTCCATGATCATCTGGTGTGATTGCTTATACACATACTAGATATGTATATATATTTGTATGCGATGTAGATATATATTAAATATGTATATGTGTGACATGTCATATTAGGAGACCAAATTATTGAAACATCTCTCGATAATATTAAGTCGGTAAACGTGAGGCAATTAGATTGACCCACGTGGCCTTCCATCGTTATGAGTAGGAACCGATTCCCGGTGTAGGTTGAGTTGGTCGAGTCCCTCGAGACTCACCTATATCGCGATTCGCTATCTTGTTTACGACATAGAGATGTCACCGGTGACCTGAGGACATGGTATGCTTGGTCGAGTCCCTCGAGGGTATATCATCAAATCAGACTCATCTTGTAACGAAGGTGTTGACTTAACCGAGCATCATGGTTGGTCGAGTCCCTCGAGGCCATGGTGATTCGGAGGCCGAACAGGACGGGAATCACAAGGAGTTGTGATCGGCAAGAGTTGCCTACCTTTTAGGCTTAGTGTGATTGGTCGAGTCCCTCGAGGTTACACTAAGACGCTGATTGGATCCTGATCCCCACTAGAAGTCTGCCGGAGACTTCCGTTTCACGTGCTGAGGGTGTCGCGTGACTCGTTAGTAAAATAGTGGGAGCATATTAAGATAGAAGTCCATATCTTGATAGTTAATTTTCTTGCAAAATCTGCATGTTATTCATTTCTGCTACATCTTTATTTTCAGAAAATGTCGCTTTCAAATCCCTTACGTGGCATACTTGATGTCAACCGCCTCACTGGTCCAAATTATACGGAATGGCTCCGTAACTTGAGAATTGTTCTCACAGCGGAGAAAATCGTGTACGTCCTTGATACAGTGATGCCTACGCCCGAAGAAGGGGCAAGCGAGGATGAGATCGCTCACTACGTGAAGTACATTTATGACTCCACTCTTGCTTAGTGCTATATGTTGGGCTCTATGACTCCAGAGTTACAGAGACAACATGAAAAGATGGATGTCAGATCCATTCTCCTACATGTCCGCAAATTGTTTGAGGAACAGGGAAGGACTCAACGATATGAGATATCCAAGAGCCTTTTCCGCGCTAGGATGACTGAGGGGACACCGGTTCAGAACCTCCTAAAGATGATTGAGTGGATAGAGAAACTCACAGGTCTAGGAATGGTCCTAGAGGATAACTTGTGTGTGGACATTGTGCTTCAGTCCCTACAAGATTCCTTTTCACAGTTCATAATGAATTTTAATATGAACAAGCTTGAGGTGACTCTCCCAGAGCTCCTCAATATGTTGAGGGAGGCAGAGAGTACTATTAAGAAAGAGAAGCCAGTTCTCTACATTGGTGAGACCAGAAAGAAAAGGAAAGCAGAAAGGTCCCTTAAGAAGGGAAAGGGCAAGGGCAAACAAGATAAAGCAAAGGTTGCTAAGAAAGACCCAGTAAAGGACAAAGGCCAGTGCTTCCACTGTGGTAAAGATGGGCATTAGAAAAGAAACTGCAAAGAGTACCTTACAGAAAGGGCGAAACAAAAGCTTGATGAAGCTTCAGGTACATTCATGATCAGTCTCAATTTGTCAGACTCTTATGATAACACATGGGTATTGGATACCGGTAGTGCTTATCATATATGCAATTCGTTGCAGGTTCTGGCAAGACCTAGGAGACTAGAGAGAGGCGAGATGGACCTCAAGATGGGTAATAGAGCAAAAGTTGCTGTATTAGCTGTTGGCGAGGTCGCCCTACATCTGCCTAGTGGAGCTTTTATTGCATTAGATGCATGTTATTTTGTTCCTTCTATTATCAAAAACATTATCTCCATTTCATATTTAACAGTTAGTGGATATAAATTTGTTTTTGAGAACAATGGTTATTCGATATTATTAGATGATAAGATCATCACGAAAGGAACATTGCATAATGGTTTATTTATGTTAGACACCACTCCACATATCATGAATGTAAATGTGTCCAAAAGGAAACGAGATGAGTTGAACAGTGCATACCTGTGGCATTGTAGGCTAGGTCACATCCATGAAAGAAGGATTCAAAAGTTGCTAAATGATGGATATCTAGATCCATTCGACTATATGTCTTATGCAACTTGTGAGCCTTGCATTCGTGGAAAATTGACCAACTCTCCATTTAGTGGAACTGGAGAGAGAGCCACTGAGTTGTTGGAACTCATACATAGTGATGTATGTGGACCCATGTCAACTCATGCCATTGGAGGTTACTCCTACTTCATTACATTTACTGATGATTTCTCAAGGTATGGATATGTGTACTTAATGAAGTACAAGTCCGAGGCCTTTGAGAAATTCAGAAAGTATAAGAATGAGGTGGAGAGCCAGACTGGAAAGAGTATCAAAACTCTTCGATCAGATCGAGGATGTGAGTACTTAAGTACAGAGTTTACTCAGTTCCTCAAGGACCATGGGATATTATCCCAATGGACACCTCCTTATACACCTCAGCTCAATGGTGTCTTTGGAAGGAGGAATCGTACGCTATTAGATATGGTACGGTCCATGATGAGTTTCGCTGACCTACCCATCTCATTCTAGGGATATGCCCTAGAGACCGCAGCTTACCTTCTGAACAGAGTTCCAACTAAGTCGGTAGTGTCTACACCATATGAGATATGGAAAGGGAAGAAGCCTGATCTTAAGGTTTTTACGATTTGGGGCTGCCCTGCCCACGTTAAAAGACACAACCCCGATAAGTTAGAATCAAGGACAGAGCGATGCATATCAGTGGGATACCCCAAGGAAACTTGTGGGTATTACTTCTATCATCTCGAGGACCAAAAGGTCTTTGTAGCTAAGAGAGCAGTGTTCCTTGAGAAGGAACACATTCTTGACGGAGACAGTGGGAGAATGATAGAATTGAGCGAGGTTGGAGAACCAAGCTCAAGCACCACTCTACAGCCCGAGTCTGTTCAGGTACCTAATACACAAGTATCAACTTTACGCAGGTCTGATAGAGTATCCCATCCTCCTGAGAGATATGTGGGACATATTAGAGCAGAGGATGTAGAGGATATTGATCCTCAGACCTACGAGGAGGCTATTATGAGTATAGACTCCGGGAAGTGGCAAGAAGCCATGAATTCTGAGATGGATTCTATCTACTCCAATAAGGTTTGGAACCTAGTTGATGCGCCCGAAGGTATTGTACCCATCGGTTGCAAGTGGATCTTTAAGAAAAAGATCGGAGTAGATGGAAAGGTAGAGACCTATAAAGCAAGGCTAGTGGCTAAGGGGTATCGTCAAAGGCAAGGTGTTGACTACGACGAAACCTTCTCACCCGTAGCAATGCTAAAATCCATCAGAATTCTATTGGCTATTGCAGCACACTATGATTATGAAATCTGGCAGATGGATGTGAAAACTGCATTCCTCAACGGGAACCTCGAGGAGGAGGTGTATATGATGCAACCTGAGGGATTCGTGTCTAAGAACTGCCCAGATAAGGTGTGTAGGTTGCTTAGATCCATTTATGGACTAAAGCAAGCTTCCCGAAGTTGGAACATAAGATTTGATGAGGCAATTAGATCTTATGACTTCGTTAAAAACGAAGATGAGCCTTGTGTATACAGAAAGGTAAGTGGGAGCGCTATCACCTTTTTGGTGTTATATGTGGATGACATCCTCATCATTGGGAATGACGTAGGAATGCTATCCACAGTAAAGACTTGGTTATCTAGACACTTCTCCATGAAGGACTTAGGGGAAGCATCCTATATCTTGGGGATTAGAATCTATAGAGATAGATCCAAGAGGATGCTTGGCTTGTCCCAGTCCAGGTACATAGAAACCATTGTCAAAATGTTTGGCATTGAAAATTCTAAGAAAAGGCGAACATGGACAAGATACCTTATGCCTCAGCAATAGGATCTATCATGTATGCCATGCTATGTACTAGGCCAGATATAGCGCATGCTCTGAGTGTCACGAGCAGGTATTAGGCGGATCCAGGCTTGGAGCACTGGAAAGCAGTAAAGTGTATCCTTAAGTACTTGAGAAGGACTAAGGATCTTTTACTAGTATATGGAGGTAATAGCCTTAAGGTTGAAGGCTACACTGACTCAAATTTTCAGTCTGATGTCGATGATAGCAAGTCGAATTCAGGGTATGTGTACACCTTGAATGGAGGAGCAGTGTGCTGGAAGAGTTCCAAGCAAGATACCACTGCTGACTCGACCACAAAGGCGGAGTACATTGCTGCATTGGATGCAGCAAAGGAGGGAGTCTGGGTGAAGAAGTTCATCACAGATTTGGGAGTCGATACAGATAGCGACAAGTCGACTTCCTTATATTGCGACAACTATGGGGTGATTACTCAAATAAGGGAACCCGGGTCTCATCAGAAGTGTTATGAGGAGGTTCCAGCTTATAAGAGAGATCGTAACCCGAGGATATGTAGCAGTGGAAAGAGTTCCATCCGAAGATAACATTGCAGATCCACTAACAAAGCCGTTGTCTCAGATTGTCTTTGAGCGTCACAGGAGTCTGATGGGGATCAGACACATAGGTGATTGACTTTAGGTCAAGTGGGAGATTGTTAGTCATAGGTGCCCAGCAAGCCAATCACGTGAGTGATGGCACGTGTGACTTGATACAGAATCTTTTTGCTTATTATATTTTGGCGTATATCACTTTATAACTATTGCATAAATGCATATATATATTGTGATGTCCTTGGATTTGTGCAATGGGAATCGGATCGTGATGAGATCACGATAATGAGATCGATTCACCTTTAAACACATATCCTAAATAATCCCGGTCATAGGTTACTCGAGAGGGACATCGTGCTGTATACCCGTCCATATGATAGATGCAGCTGGTCTCATAGCTGCTCATGTAGGGACACTGGGGATACAGTACAGGTGCTCATTGGAGAATGAGTTCACTGATTGATCCGCTTACGGAATGCTGGATGGTTGATGATGCCTTATTGTCAGACAGCGATTCCATAGTCCTAGTGGTGTATCTGGTCCTTAGACTTGAGACACCAAGGATGTCCTGTATGAGTGCTCCACTCTTTGATACCAGACTTATAGGTTTGGCTGTTCCCAGATCTAGTACAGCTGGTCATTGGGAGTGGTAGTCGACCTTACGAGGGCTATTGAGTGTCAATAGAGGATCATCCACTCTCGGCGTCATGAGAGGAATATCCTATGTGTTCTTGCTCAGACAAATCCCTGGCCAAGGTCATTCGGGTTGAGAGAGAAAGAGTTCTCCGGGAGAATCCGATTAGAGCGAGACTCGAGTAGAAACCGTATGGGTCTGACAACACCATGCTCGATATACGGTCTCTAGGATATTAGATGGATGAGGGACTATAGGTACATGGTAATTGAGGACAGACAGGTCCAATGGATTGGATTCCCCTGTATCGTCTGGGGACTACGGCGTAGTGGCCTAGTACGTCCGTAGTCGATGAGTCGAGTGAATTATTACAGAGATAATAATTCACTGAGTTAGAAGGAGTTCTGACAGGTATGACTCACGGCCAGCTCGATATTGGGCCTAGAGGGTCACACACATATGGTAGGCATTGCGATGAGTAGAGGTTCGGATATGAGATATCCGACGGAGCCCTTGTCTTATTGGATGTAGATCCAATACCCACTAGGGAAGGACCCATTAGGGTTTGACACGGGATCTCTATAAATAGGAGGGATTCACAGCCTCATAGGCTAGACTCTTTGCTTGTCTTTCCTATTCTCCTCTCCCTCTCCACCTCAGAGTAGGCCTGGAGTTTTGAGGAGCGTCGTCGCAACCCTGCTGTGTGGATCACCGCTAGAGAGGAGGACGCTTGACCTCCTTCACCCTCTCCTAAGGATCTGCAAGGAAACAGGGATATACGATCTCCCTAGGTAACACAATCTCTATACGTAGTTTCATGTTTCGCGGATTTTTGCGCACCAATCTTCGCACGACGACGAACATCATTTTGGGAATAGGGATTTTTGTTTTCTTGTTCTTCCGCTGCGCATATGATGTCGCCCCCAATGATTTCCCAACAGTTAGCACTGGCGTCGTCGTCATGGCTACCTTAAGTTTGTCGAAGGTAGCGAAGGCTCTATCCAACCATTGGAAAACATCTTTTTCAAGTAAGGAAGTAAGTGGTGCACTGATCTTTCCATAGTTTTTCACGAACTTGCGGTAGTAGCCTATTAAACCTAGAAAGCCATGTAGCAATTTTATGTTTCTCGGGGTCGACCAGTTTTGTATTGCTCCAATTTTGAAGGGGTCCATTGCCACACCTTCCTCTGATATGATATGCCCAAGATATTCCACCTTCTGTTGAAGAAAGCAAAAATTCGTATTGGTTGTTGTGTGTTCAAAAGGTGGCTTTCGGTATGTCTTCTTTGCACACTCGTATTTGATGATACCCGGATCAAAAGTCCATCTTTGTGAAGATTTACACTCCCTTTCATCTAGCAATTTATCTATTATTGGAATAAGGTATTTGTCCTTGATGGTTATGCCATTGAGAGCTCGGTAATTAACACATATTCGCCATGTTCCGTCCTTCTTACATGCAAGTAGCACCGATGAAGAGTAGAGGTTGCAACTTGGTCGAATAACTCCTATTTCGAGCATCTCTTTTACAATCCTTTCTATTTCATCCTTCTGGAGATGTAGATACTGATATGGCTGAGTATTTGTTGGAGGTTTTCCTGAAAGAATCGTTATATAATGATCATGCCGACGGGTAAGAGATAGGTTGTGCGGTTCGTCAAATATATCTGAAAATTCAGCAAGCAAAGGAAGTAGGTTAAGATCTTCAAATTCTATTGGCTCTCCCTAAGTTTGTTGCTCAAGTTGTACCAAAAAGCCGCTGCATGCTTTATGCAAAACCTTCTTCATTTGTTGTGTGCAAATCATCGTTACGTCACCCCCACGTTTCCCATTCAGTATCACCTGTTTCTCCTTACTATAAAATTTCATAATTAGTTGTATAAAATTCCAAGAAATATCACCTAATATCATCAACCATTTAATTTTGAGCATGGCCTCATGATCATCAAGAGGGAGAAGAAAGAAATATGTAATTATCTCTTGGTAAGGCCTCATGATCAGCAACAGTTTCACTTGCGGGCGCCTACGATCATACTTCAAAATCCATCCATCGGTGACCTTAACGTCAAACCTGCTGCAATTCTCGATAGGTAAAGCCATCTGGACAGCAACCTTACTGTTTAGAAAGTTATTAGTACTACCTGTGTCGATGAGAACAATGATCGGTCGTTGTTTGAGAAGGCCTCCAACTTTCATCGTTTGCGGGTTTGAGTAGCCGGCTAGTGTATGTACCGTAACTTCGGTCGGTTGTGGCTCTTCTTCTGCATCTTCTTCTTCATGTTCATGGCTTTCTTCTAGATGTTCAATGACCTCTTCTTCTATTGGTTCAATCATAAGAAGTCTCCCTTTACTACAATGATACTCACGGCTCCATGGCTCGTCGCAATGCCAACATAACCCCTTCGCATATTGCTCCCGAAGCTCTTCTCTTGTTAACCTCTTTGGTGTAGGGAATCGGTCGATAGTAGGGGGGGCAAAGGTCTTCAATATTGCTGGTTGAGGAGTGACCCTAGTCCTCCAAGCTTCATGGTTCAATTGCTCCTCTTGATGTCATGCGAAAGAGATGGCTGCCATAAGCGTGTAAGGTTATCGCATTTTAACTTCTCCTCGGATCTCCGACTTCAAGCCCACAATGAAGGTCCTCAATAGCTGTTTTTGAGACCAATCACGAGTTTGATTAGATAACCTTTCAAACCTGGTTTAGTACTACTGAATGGTGGAGGTTTGTCGGATCTTTGCTAGTTCTCCGTCAATATTCACGTAATCGGTTGGTCTGAAGCGTATCAGCAGTCCTTCTTTGAATTATCACCATGAAAGGACTCCATAAGTATGTTCAAACTAGTCAAACCACTGTATAACATCCCCTTCAAGATGTATAGCTGCAATTTTCACCATAGATGCATCTACGGTTTTGTGGTACTGAAAATATCGCTCCGCGCGCGAGATCCAACCAATCGGGTCTCCTTCTTCCAATCTAGGGAAGTCCACTCTAAAGCATGGATAGTAGGAGTCGGTCATAGAGCTTCCCCTCTCTTGGAAGTCATATCTTCGGGCTTGGTGTGATTGGGCAAAGCTCTCTCCTTGATGTGATTTCTTCGGGCTTAGTGGTTGGCCCAATTAGAGTTCGGTAAAGAGCGTCCGAATCTTTTCCTCCATTCGTGCCTCGAAAGCTTCAAATTTAGCATTGATTACCTCCTCAGATGCCAGAGTATATGCCGCCAAATCTGTGATGTTAAGATCTCTCTTTTGTTGTCGGGTTAAAGGCATGTATTGGTTGAGAGAGGTGATGGTCGAAAGGGTTGGTGGATTGGTAGATATAGGCTACGGTTTAGGCTTGTTTTGTGGCTATTTTGGGTATAGTTTGAGGGTGTGTGTTAGAACTTTTGTAGATTCTAAACTTAGGATTGATCTCTTTAGGGGATCGGCCTCCTTGGAACTCTATAGGGGTTCCTCCCTCCAAGTTGCTGCTCAAAGGCTGCAGAAAAGATTTATCTATTGCTTCTCAAAAGAGGAGGAATACATGACTATTTATAGAGTTTCTAAACCCTAACTCCTAATAGGACTCCTACTCAAGACTCCGTCTTCTAACCAACTCCTAATAGGACTTCTACTCAAGACTCCTATTCCTTTACAACTCCTAATTCTTCTCTAAGAAACAACCTCCTAACCCTAGCCGGCCTCTTCACCTCTTTAATAGGGGTCGGCTTAGGTAGGTTTTACATGAATATCCCTCTCAATTAGGACTCTCCTAGCTAGAGTCCTAACAGACCCGCCCTCTTCAAATCAGCCTTGTCCTCGAGGCTGACGATTCATGAATTTTGAGAATTTGATCTTCAAGTCATCATAGTTCTCCCAATTGGCATCTTCTGTTGGTAGGTTCACCCACTGTATTAGCACTTTAGTAGCGGGTCATCATCGTCGAGTCACGATCCGTCGATCAATAATGGCACTTGTCTGGGTCTGGAGTTCTCCTTGGATAGTCATATTTGGTGGGTGGCTTTGGGCTGTCTCCAAGCACCTATTTACAACTTCTGTCTGGCCATCGATTTGTGGGTGATATGCCATACTCTTTTTCAATTTAGTACCCTACATATGGAATAACTTTGTCTAAAATCTACTCGTGAAGATGCAAGTAGAATTTATCATAAGCACAATGTGTCTCGTATAGTGTAATTCTTTTGAATCCCAATTATAATGAGCCACGGAGCTTAGTGCTTCCTCTAATTTTTTTATAATCTTACTAGTCTCTGAATCTTCCTGCCATTCCATCTTAATATCCTCAAGGAAGTCGCTGGTCGGAAGTGAAACGGCTGAAACTTCAGCTTGCTCAGGTAGCTACGAAAGCGCATCTACAAGAACATTCTCTTTCCTCTTTTGGTAAGTTATTTCATAATCAAATCCAAGAAGTTTTGTTACCCATTTTTGCTGCTCAGGGGATGATATCTTTCACTCCAAAAAGTACTTGAGGCTTTTATGGTCGGTTTTAATTTGAAATCGTCAACCAATCAAGTAGGGTCTCCCTCTCGTTGCTGCGCGCACAATGGCTTGCATATCCTTATCATATGTTGACTTATTTTGATGGGAGGGAGATAATGTCTTATTAGTGTATGCGAGTGGTCGACCATCTTGCATGAGAATGGCTCCAATTCCGACTCCAGATGCATCGGCCTCAATAATGAAGGGTCGGTTGAAATCTGGTATGTTAGCACCGGCGTCATCATCATAGCTGCCTTAAGTTTGTCGAAGGCAGCGGAGGCTCTGTGCAACCATTGGAAGACATCTTTTTCCAGTAAGGAAGTAATTAACGCATTGATCTTTCCATAGTTTTTCACGAACTTGCGGTAGTAGCCTGTTAAACCCATAAAGCCATGTAGCAATTTTATGTTTCTCGGGGTCGGCCAGTTTTACATTGCTCCAATTTTGAAGGGATCCATTGCCACACCTTCCTCTGATATGATATGCCCAAGATATTCCACCTTTTGTTGAAGAAAGCAAAAATTCGTAGTGTTTGTTTTGTGTTTAAAAGGTGGTTTTCGGTATGTCTTCTTCGCAACTCATATTTGATGATACCCGGAACAATGGTCCAGCTTTGTGAAGATTTGTGCTCCCTTTCATCGAGCAATTCATCTGCTATTGGAATAAGGTATTTGTCCTTGATGGTTATGCCATTGAGAGCTCGGTAATCAACGCATATTCGCCATGTTCCGTCCTTCTTGTATACAAATAGCACCAGTGAAGAGTAGAGGTTGCAACTTGGCCGAATAACTCCTGTTTCGAGCATCTCTTTTACAATCTTTTCTATTTCATCCTTCTGGAGATGTAGATATTGATATGGCCGAGTATTTGCTGGAGGTTTGGCTAAAAGAATCGTTATATAATGATCATGCCGACGGGTAAGAGGTAGGTTGTGCGGTTCGTCAAATATATCTGAAAATTTAACAAGCAAAGGAAGTAGGTTTAGATCTTCAAATTCTATTGGATCTCCCTTAGTTTGCTGCTCAAGTTGTACCAAAAAGCTGTTGTATGTTTTATGCAAAACCTTCTCCATTTGTTGTGTGCAAATCATCGTTACGTCGCCCCCACGTTTCCCGTTCAGTATCACCTGTTTCTCCTTACTATAAAATTTCATAATTAGTTGCATAAAATTCCAAAAAATATCACATAATATCATCAACCATTTAATTCTAAGCATGGCCTCATGATCATCAAGTGGGAGAAGGAAGAAATATATAATTATCTCTTGGTACGGCCTCATGATCAGCAACAGTTTCACTTGCGGGCGCCTACGATCATACCTCAAAATCCATCCATCGATGACCTTAACGTCAAACCTACTGCAATTCTTGATAGGTAAGGCCATCTAGATAGTAACCTTACTGTTTAGAAAGTTATTAGTACTGCTCGTGTCGATGAGAACAGTGATCGGTTGTTGTTTGAGAAGGCCTCCAACTTTCATCGTTTGCAGATTTGAGTAGCCGGCTAGTGCATGTACCGTAATTTCGGTCGGGTGTGGCTCTTCTTTTGCATCTTCTTCTTCATGTTCAATGCTCTTTTCTGGATGTTCAATGACCTCATCTTCTATTGGTTCAATCATAAGAAGTCTCCCTTTACTACAGTGATGCTCACGGCTCCACGACTCGTCACAATGCCAACATAACCCCTTCGCATATCGCTCCCAAAGCTCCTCTCTTGTTAACCTCTTTGGTGTAGGGACTTGGTCGACAATAGGGGGGGCCGAGGGCTTCAATATTACTAGTTGAGGAGCGACCCTAGTCGTCCGAGCTTCATGGTTCAATTGCTCCTCTTGATGTCATGCGAAAGAGATGGCTGTCACAAGCGTATACGGTTGTCGCGCTTTAACTTCTCCTTGGATCTCCGGCTTCAAGCCCTCAATGAAGGTCCTCAATAGCTGTTTTTGAGACCAATCATGAGTTTGATTAGATAACCTTTCAAACCTGGTTTGGTACTCCTGAATGGTGGAGGTTTATCGGATCTTTACTAATTGTCCGTCAATATTCTCGTAATCGGTTGGTTTGAAGCGGATCAACAGTCCTTCTTTGAATTTTTGCAATGAAAGGACTCTATAAGTATGTTCAAACTAGTCAAACCACTATATAGCATCACCTTTAAGATGTATAGCTGTAATTTTTACCATAGATGCATCCGCGATTTTGTGGTACCGAAAATATCGCTCCGCGCGCGAGATCCAACCAATCGGGTCCCCTTCTTCCCATCTATGGAAGTCCACTCTCATGCATGGATAGTTGGGGTCAGTCATAGAGCTTCCCCTTTCTTGGTAGTCATATCTTCGGGCTTGGTGCGATTAGGCAAAGCTCTCTCCTTGATGTGATTTCTTCGGGCTTAGTGGTTGGCCCAATTTGAGTTCGGTAAAGAGCGTCCGAATCTTAGCCTCCATTCGTGCCTCGAAGGCTTCAAATTTAGCATTGATTACCTCCTTAGATGTCATAGTATATGCCATCAAATTTGTGATGTTAAGATCTCTCTTTTGTTGTCGGGTTAAAGGCATGTATTAGTTGAGAGAGGTGATAGTCGAAAGGGTTGGTGGATTGGTGGATGTAGGCTACGATTTAGGCTTGTTTTGTGGCTATTTTGGGTGCAGTTTAAGGGTGTGGTTTAGTAGAGTTTTAGGGCTGTGGATGAAAGTTTTGGATCTGTGGTAGATGGTAGCAATGGTTTGATAGAAATCAGTGGAAGTTGCAGCAAGTATTTGCTGTCTTGTAAGAGTAGAATTATTGTCGAAGAAATAATGGTTTCTCAACGTAATTTCCACCAAAAACTTGAGAGAATTGAGAAGGGAATTGATAGCAAAATCACAGTTTATATGACAGCAAGGGTGTCTAATTTAATTAAGAAAATTTCGGCAGTATAACAGCAAGGAAATTCGTGCAAGTTGCGATTGCAGAATTCTCGTCGAAAAATTTTAGCGGTTTACGACGAAAATTTGCAGCAACACAAAATCATTTTTAGAGATGAATTCCTTAATAGATCAATCTTAGATGGAAGCCAAGATGATCTATGAAGTGTATAAGAAATTTCATTCAAAAAAGATTGCAAATAGATGGGTTAAGGCAACAATATGCGGCTAAAATTTTCTACAGCACAGATTTTTAAGTATAGCAGATTGGACGTAAAAGGTTAGTAGTTTATATTGAGAATTTTTTGATGAAACTAAAGGGAAATCTACTTTAGGAAGTGTCAAAGCTATCATAAAAATTTCGTAGAGATTTGGATAGAAACAACGTAGTATCAAGATCAAACAAATAGTACTATGTGGTTGAAATTTTACAGTGCAGATTTTCAAGTATATCAGATTAGACGTAAAATACCAATGGTTTATATTGAGAATTTTTTGACAAAACCAGGAAAATCTGCTGTTAGGAAGTGTCAAAGATGTCATAAAAATTTCATAGAGATTTGGATTGAAAAAATATAGTAGCAAGATCAAATAGACGGTGCTATACGGTTGGAATTATGCAATGTATCTTTCGTAATAGAGATGAAAAATTTATGACGAAAAGTTTATGCAGCAATATAGGAATAATTTTTTTAGGATTTTAAAATAAGGATAACTAAATTGCAGCAACAGTAAAGTAGAAAACCAGAACCTGTTCCAATTCACGGGGAGATCAAAGGATGATCCATGGTGGTGGAGATGACGGCGGAATTTGGCGACGATCTTTTAAGCAATTGTGGGAATTGATTTGGGCGGTTGTGGAGGGTTGATGGAGGGCTGTGGAAGGGCAGTGAGATGCCAAGAATGCTGCTCTGATACCAGGTGTTAGAACCCTTGCAGATTCTAAACTTGGGGTTGATCTCTTTAGGGGATCGGCCTCCTTGGAACTCTATAGGGGTTCCTGTAACATCCCATTAGTCCCACATCGGAAGTGGGCAATGTGTATGTTTAGCTTATAGGGGCCTGATGAGTGTACTACGTTAACTCCAGCTTAAGCATTTTGGTACGCGGTTGAAGGACCAAAATGGAGTTATTGGCCAGTTGGCTCATCAGACTCGGGTCGTGACATTTGGTATCAGAGCCGACCTAGCATTTGGGCAGGGTGAGAGGGCTCGAGTAGGAAAGGGCTACCGGTGGATGGAGTCAAGAACTCATCACGGCGTGGAGCCACCACTGAGTTAAACCTCACATGCACTATGCTAGGGTTTTCGATCTGGGATATGTCGGGACTTGACGAGGACTTCAAGCTAATTAAGTTGGGGATATTGTAACATCCCATTAGTCCCACATCGGAAGTGGGCAATGTGTATGATTAGCTTATAAGGGTCTGATGAGTGTATTATGTTAACTTCCGCTTAAGCATTTTGGTCTGCGGTTGAAGGACCAAAATGGAGTTATTGGCCAGTTGGCTCATCAGACTCGGGTCGTGACATTTGGTATCAAAGTCGACCTAGCATTTGGGCAGGGTGAGAGGGCTCGAGTAGGAAAGGGCTACCCGTGGATGGAGTCAGAGAACTCATCATGGTGTGGAGCCACCACTGAATAACTCCCGCTTATGAAAAGAGGTAGAATACATGACTATTTATACATGAAAATTTGCAGCAACACAAAATTCCTCGATAGATCAATCTTAGATGGAAGCCAAATGATCTATGAAGTGTATAAGAAATTCTATTCAAAAAAGATTGCAAATAGATGGGTTAAGGCAATAATATGTGGCTAAAATTTTCTATAAGTATAGCAGATTGGACATAAAAGATTATATTGAGAATTTTTTGATGAAACCAAAGGAAAATCTACTATTAGGAAGTGTCAAAGCTATCATAAAAATTTCGTCGAGATGTGGATAGAAACAACGTAGTATGAAGATTAAACAAACAGTGCTATGTGGTTGAAATTTTACAGTGCAGATTTTCAAATATAGCAGATTAGACGTAAAATACCAATGGTTTATATTGAGAATTTTTTGACACAACCATAGGAAAATCTGCTGTTAGGAAGTGTCAAAGATGTCATAAAAATTTCATAGAGATTTGGATTGAAAAAACATAGTAACAAGATCAAACAGACGGTGCTATATGATTGGAATTCTGCAATGTATCTTTCGTCATAGAGATGAAAACTTTATGACGAAAAGTTTATGCAGCAATATAGGAATAATTTTTTTGGGATTTTAAAATAAGAATAACAAAATTACAGCAGTAGTAAGGTAGAAAACCAGAACCTGTTGCAATTCATGGGGAGATCAAAGAATGATCCATGGTGGTGGAGATGACGGCGGAATTTGGCAACGATCTTATAAGCAATTATGGGAATTGCATTGGGCGGTTGTGGAGGGTTGATGGATGGCTGTGGAAGGACAACGAGATGCCAAGAACGTTGCTCTGATACCAGGTGTTAGAACCCTTACAGATTCTAAACTTGGGGTTGATCTCTTTAGGGGATCGGCCTCCTTGGAACTCTATAGGGGTTCCTCCCTCCAAGTTGCTGCTCAAAGGCTACAGAAAATATTCATCTTTTGCTTATGAAAAGAGGTAGAATACATGACTATTTATAGGGTTTCTAAACCCTAACTCCTAATAGGACTCTTACTTAAGACTCCTACTTCTAACCAACTCCTAATATGACTCCTACTTAAGACTCCTATTCCTTTACAACTCCTTATTCTTCTCTAAGAAACAACCTCCTAACCCTAGCCAACCTCTTCACCTCTTTAATAGGGGTCGGCTTAGGTAGGTTTTACATGAATGTCCCTCTCAATTAGGACTCTCCAAGCTAGAGTCCTAACAAAGAGTTCCAAGCAAGATACTACTGCTGACTCGACCATTGAGGCGGAGTACATTGCTGCATCAGATGCTGCAAAGGAAGGAGTCTGGTTGAAGAAGTTCATCATAGATTCTGGAGTCGTGCTAGGTAGCGAGGAGCCGATCTCCTTATATTGCGACAATAACGGGGCGATTGCTCAAGCGAAGGAACCTAGGTCTTATCAGAAATCTAAGCATGTTCTGAGGAGGTTCCACCTTATCAGAGAGATCGTAACCCGAGGAGATGTAGTAGTGGAAAGAGTTCCATCCGAAGATAACATTGCAGACCCACTGACAAAACCGTTGTCTCAGATTGTCTTTGAGCGTCATAGGGGTCTGATGGGGATCAGACACATAGGTGATTGGCTTTAGGTCAAGTGGGAGATTGCTAGTCATAGGTGCCCAGCAAGCCAATCACGTAAGTGATGGCACATGTTACTTGATAAAGAATCTTTTTTGTTTATTATATTTTGGCATATATCACTTTATAACTATTGCATATATATATATATATATATATATATATATATATATATATATATATATATATATATATATATATATATATATATATATATATATATATAGTGATGTCCTTGGATTTGTGCAATGGGAATCGGATCGTGATGAGATCACAAAAATGAGATCGATTCACCTTTAAACACATATCCTAAATAATCCCGATCATAGGTTACTCGAGAGGGACATCGTGATAACTGGACAGACTAGTGTGCTGTATACCCGTCCATATTATGGATGCAGCTCGTCTCATAGCTACTCGTGTAGGGACACTAGGGATACAGTACAGGTGTTCATTGGAGAATGAGTTTACTGATTAATCCGCTTACAGAATGCTGGATGGTTGATGATGCCTTATTGTCATACATCGATTCCATAGTCTTAGTGGTATATCTGGTCCTTAGACTTGAGACACCAAGGATGTCCCATCTGAGTGCTCCACTATTTGATGCCAAACTTATAAGTTTGGATGTCCCAGATCTAGTACAACTGGTCATTAGGAGTGGTAGTAGACCTTACGAGGGCTATTGAGTGTCGATAGAGGATCATCCACTCTCGACGTCATGAGAGGAATATCCTATGTGTTCTTGCTTAGACAAATCCCTGGCCAGGGTCATTCGGGTTGAGAGAGAAAGAGTTATCTAGGAGATTCCGATTAGAGCGAGACTCGAGTAGAAACCGTATGGGTCTGACAGCACCATGATCGATATACAATCTCTGGGATATTAAATGGATGAGGGACTATAGATACATGGATTGGATTCTCCTGTATTGTTTGGGGACTACGGCGTAGTGGCTTAGTACGTCCGTAGTCGATGAGTCGAGTGAATTATTACAGAGATAATAATTCATTGAGTTAGAAGGAGTTCTGATAGGTATGACTCACGGCCAGCTCGATATTGGGCCTAGAGGGTCACACACATATGGTAAGCATTGTGATGAGTAGAGGTTTTTATATGAGATATTCGACGGAGCCCTTGTCTTATTAGATATCCAATAAGCCCCTGAATTATTGGATCCCATGGACGAGATCCAATAAGAGCCCATGAGAGATTATTGAATAGAGATCCACTAATCTAAAAGGCTTGGGTTATTGGATGTAGATCCAATACCCACTAGGGGAGGATCCATTAGGGTTTGACAAGGGACATCTATAAATAGGAGGGATTCATAGCCTCATAGGCTAGAGTCTTTGCTTGCCTCTCCTATTCTCCTTCCCCTCTCCACCTTAGAGCAAGCTTAGAGTTTTGAGGAGCGTCGTCGTAGCCCTACTGTGTGGATCACTGCTAGAGAGGAGAACGCTTGACCTCCTTCACCCTCTCCTAAAGATCTGCAAGGAAACAGGGATATACAATCTCCCTAGGTAACACAATCTACTCTATATGCAGTTTTTCAGTTTCGCAGATTTTGCGCACCAATCTTCACACGACGACGAACATCTATTTGGGAATCAGAGATTTTATTTTCTTATTCTTCCTCTACGTATGTGATGTCGCCCCCAAAGATTTTCCCAACAGTACCACTGGCAACAGTGCTGTTCGACGGTGGTACCGCCCTTGTTCGGCGATGGTACCACCTAGGGTCATATCAACGGTGGTAGTACTGCCCAGTAACGGTGGTGGCACCGCCAGTACCTTGGATTCCGGGGATATGAAAATTTTTGGCTTCAATTTTGAAGCCATTGGGGCCTATAAAAATCTCACCCTTTTCTGCATGAAAGGACACGAAACTATTGGCTTAATCTTGAAGTCTTGAGTCTTAAAGTGCCATAAAAGTTAGAATTCTCCTCCTTCATCTCTTAACCTTATAACCATTCAAGAAAGAAGAGTGGGACTTGTAAGGGTTCATCTCCTAAACTCAGGAAAAGGAGAAAGCGCTGTAAAGAGGTCTTCGGTCTTCACCTATTGAAGGAAGGACTTTAGTGGATGTCGGTGACCTCGTCGGAGAAGGAATCTAAAAGTAGATGTAGGTCATATTGACCGAACCACTCTAAAACTTGGTTTGCATTTACTTTAAACAACTTTCTTGTATAGCATACTGCCTCTCCTCCATACTATGCTTTAACTACATTTACATACGCTTTCAAGTAAACACCTTCCGAGATTGGCTTTAATCGTACGAAGACTTTACGAAACCGACGCTTTTCATTTGTGCAATTTACATTACTGCAAATCACCTTAGTCTTCTCTTGCACTATTCACGAAAGCTTTCAAGTTCAAATTCTTTCCGAAACGGATTGAATCGAAACTATTCTCGTCAGAAGGCACACACTCAAAGTGACTCATGAAGGCACTAGTAGAGTGAAGGAGTCAAAAATTAATCTTTTGGTGCATTCTTATGAGTTGTTTTGAATAAAACCGAGTGAGACCATTAGAGACATGTACACCCAATTTACGGATGTTGTCAATGGTGTAAAAGGACTTGGTAACGGTTTCTCAGATTTTGAACTCGTTAATAAAGTTTTAAGATCCTTTCCAAAGTGTTAGGACCCTAAAGTCACGACCATTCAAGAGGCTAAAGATGTAAATAATTTTCCTCTTAAAGAACTAATTGGGTCACTAATGACCTATGAAATGACATGCAAAGCTCATGAAGAGCTTAAGGACACCCTTCCAAAGAACAAGAAGGATATAGCCCTGAGAACACAAGAAGACCACTTGAAAGAAAACTCAAGTGATGAGGACTCTGATGATGACTTGGCACTTTTAAAAAGGAAATTCAAATAATTTATTAAAAGGAATAAATTTAAAAATAACACTAAAAATAAATTTGAACCCAAGAAAGATCAAGTAATATGCTATGAATGCAAGAAGCTAGGACACTACAAGAGCAAATGTCCCCAAGCCAAGAAGAGGACACAAAGAAGGCTCTCAAAGCAATATGGGATAACTCAAGTGCATCCAAAGAAAAGGAGCTAACCAACACCGAGCAAGTTGCTCACTATACACTAATGGCCATTGGAGATGAGGTAATAAGTTCATTAGATGCAAATTTATCATTTGATGAACTATTAAATGCTTTTCATGATTTATTTGATGAATATAAAATAATTAGTAAAAAATATAAATTGTTAAAAAAGGAGCATGATTCTCTTATTAATGATTTCGATAGAGTAAAAATTAAGCATGAAAGTAGCTTAGCTCCCTGCACAAAATGTCATGATTTAGAAATACTTCAAAAGGAAAACTTGCTACTCAAAGATACCTTAAAGAAATTTGAGGTTGGTAGCAAGTCCTTGAACATTATCCTTGCCAACAAAGGTCACGTTTATAGAAAAGGCGGAATCGGATTTGTGAGTAGCTCACATCAAAATCTAACCACCTTTGTTAAAGGCCCTATCTTGTATATTTCACCCCAAAACAAATGCAACTTTTGTTACAAACATGGACATATAGCTTATCATTGTCTATTTAAAAAGTGTAGTCCACACAAATTGTTTTGAGTTCCTAAAGGAATCGTAAAGAACTCCATGCAAAATGATAAGTTAAGTCGATCGGTTTTTGCGACACCCAAGGTCAAATGGGTACCTAAAAATCATCCTCTTTTGTAAAAACATATACCATCACAAGCTAGGAGCAAGAGATGGTATTTTTTTTTTGGGTGCTCAAGGTTTATGACTAGAGATCCAAAATAACTCATAAAGCTCTCTAGCCAAAATAACAAAAAAGGGGATCATTAGAATTAAAACTATCAATTACAAAATGATACTTATAAGTTCATGATGCAATCTTGTGTGATAAACACTTAACATTGATCTCTCAAATTTTGAAACTTGTGAACTCTTATGCATGAATTTCCCTTCTCACATCTTCCGGATTTCTAAATTTATCGGATACATTCCTTCCTTAATTTTTTTTCGGATCGAATTCTATCTAACAAGATCATGAATCTGTGTTCGGACCTTCTTTGGATCACTCACATGAATCATGATCTTATAGAGTGCACAATGAGCCATATGCATTTTTCCATACGAGTTTTACGATGCTAGCGTATAAATTTTATATGATGAATCAAGAACTTATTGTAAACATATGAGTTCTATATAATGTTTGGGTATGGCATTCATTTTATGTGATCAATCATGAACATACGAATCTTCTTCTCTTATGATATGAATTTTTACATGACGATGTAAATAAGGTTGTGTGTTCACAAACAAAAACTTCCTTCAAATTGAAATCACCCATATCAGCCCCACACAACCTTGTGAGCAGTGCTTACTGCCTATAGGCGGTGGTACCGCCCAGCTAGCGGTAGCACCACCAGCTGTCATGGGTGGCAGGCGATAGCACCGCCCAGCCAGCAGTGCCACCTCCCGCAACCTGCCCCCTTATAAATCTAAGCTAGTGCTGACGGTAGAACCGACCCCAACTCATTCTCCACTCCCCTAAACAACTCCGAACCCCCTTTGAACACCATTCTCTCCCTCTAGCTACCCAAAAAATCCCTATTTCCTACTAGATCAAGGATCAATCTCCTACATCCTCTTGAAGATCACAACTAAGGTATTCTCTAAATGGCATTGATTTCTCCTTTGTATTATCTACTCTTGCTCATAATCTATCTTTATAATAGCAGTCTTTATGGGTTCTAGAAGATCCTTTAGGTACAATGGGAAGAGGAGTTTAGAAGAAAATTATGACTCTCTACTTTTCAATTCTAATCAACATACTCTAAAATTTGCATCCATAGAATCTAGACATGTTCATAAGGGAAAATATGTTGATTTAGATGAACTAAGTGATTTGGAGCCTATTCAATGGTTTGCAAATCTAGACATTCTCCCAAATCTTTAAATAAGTGAACCTATCTACCCTAGACTTACTAGGTTATTTTACAACAATCTACATGTAGATGAAAAAGAAAGGGTATCTACCTATCTATTAGGACGTCATATATCCATTACGGATAGATAAATTTGCGACATCATAAGAATCTCAGTAAAAGAAAGAGATTGTTATTTTAGAGGACAATGAGCTGATGAAACAGTTGGGACCACTTACGTTGATGCCTTAGGAATAATTTTTGGCAATCCTAACATAATGATACTTCTAAAAAGCTGTGAACATTTACTATCTTTAAGCACCAAAATACTTCATCATATCTTGATTAGTATCATTCTCCCAAAGCAATATCATCATAATAAAGTAAGCCAAATGGAACTAAGTACCATGTATTGGATCATGAAGGGATATAACAATTGTTATGGTTACCTAATCCAACAAAACAAGATTGAAATATCAAAAAAGGACATGATGCTTCCATATGGTGGCTTAATCACAAGAATACTCCATGCCTACGATATTATCATTCCACCTGATGAAGAAGTTATAAAACTTAATAGATTTAGTATCATAAATAAAAATCTACTTCGACGGATGAGATATACATTCAGAAATGGTATGTGGATTAGACTGCCTAGAAGGACCGATCCTCTCCAACCTAAACCAAAATCGAAAACACTAATATTTAGGGGTAATCAATCTCCTCCAATTGGTCCCTTTGAGGAATCACCTCCAGTAGAGCAAGCACCTCCCTTATCTATCTACGATATAGTGACTCGGATGGATCATTTTGAACAATGACAAAATCGACTTGAACAACGCCAAGATCAAATCTTAACTGAGTTGCAACACATTCATTAATAGTTTAATACCTTGTTTAGAAATTTTAACTTTCCATCACCTGAATAAGCTATGTATGTTGTAACATTCCTCATTTTTTTTAAATTTATAAGGATTTATTTGTAAATATGAGGTTTTTTTTTAATAATTCTTTAGCACTAAATTTTTTTTATATAAATTAAAAATATTGTGAGGGGCCAAAATATGAATCTCATTAATTGATGGTGATTTGTGAAAGATTCATACTAAGAAAAAATAAAATAAAATAAAATAAAATGGAGGACATGTGTCATTAGCAAGGATAAGCCACTTATATTTATTCTAAAGATGATACCTAAACCTTCATGCATGCTTGTCACATTACTATTTTAGCATGAGCCAAACCTAAGTAATTTAAGGCACAATTGAGGGAAACTTTACAGCCAACGTAACTTGAGAAGAGAAGGAATTGAAGAAGAGAAAGAGAAAGAATTGAAGAAGAAGAAGAAGTTTTATCTTAGCTTAAGGTTTTGCATCAAATCCCCCACATTTGGAAATCAAAACTTTTTAAGGCAAGTGTTCTAACCCATCCTAGAGATAAATTTTGATCCTTGTTTTCACCTTAATTTTGAGAAAATTGGGAGATTGTGGCTGCATGTAAGATATCTATGCCGTTTATACATCAAATGTTGAATCTGAAATTTTTCAGATTTTGACCTTTCAGTACTCGTGTGGCCATAACTTTTTGCATCAATTTCGGATTGAGGAAAAACCTCTTTCATACAAAAGGAGACTTATAGATCTTTCATTTGACATAAATATTGAAAGATTTGGACTAAACTTACCTATCCAAATAATTAAATGAAAAGACCTTATGTATTTGATAAAACAGATACTATGAATTCTGACCTTCTGTTACTTAATTGCTCATAACTCTCTAGTGAAAATTCTGAATTATGCAAAACTTAGTTCATTGGAAACTAGATTCAGATATCTTTCGTTTAACACCAATTTGAAAATTTTGAAGTATGTTTGCCTTCTGAAATATCTATTTAAATTGATTCTATCAATTCTACAAAACAAAGATGATCAATTCTGACCTTTTGTTACTAAATTGCTCATAACTCTCTAGTAAAAAATTCTGAATTATGCAAAACTTAATTCTTTGAAAACTAGATTTGCATATCTTTCTTTTGACATATAATTTGGAAATTTTGAAGCATGTTTGCCTTCTAAAACATCTGTTTAAATTGATTCTATCAATTCTGCAAAACAGAGATGATCAATTCTAACCTTCCTTTACTCTATTTGTTGTAACTTCCTGTTTTTAGTTTATCTAAAATTAGATTGATACAGCTTTCCAATGACACCCATTTTTAGTGAATTGGAGCATGCTTGGTCACTCAAACAATTCAGAAAATGTACCATTCAAATTCTGTCATAATTGAAAACTTTGTTGGGTTTTTCCTATTTAATTTTCATCCTATTGGAAATTTGATTTCTGCTAAATTCATCTTCAATTGAGCTTTATATTAGTCCTTTGAAGTTTTTCTGCTAAATGTTCATCCTGAAATTGTTGTATGTCTGAAATTTATTATGTAATGCTTTGTTTGCATTTCCTTGTTTGATAAAGGCACATGCATATCTTCGTTGTTCCGCATATGCTTCTGATATGTGCCAATGTTATTGTTCATACTACCCTTTTGTACTCTAGTATCTTATGGGATATTATGAACCTTTGCCAGAAATGGTAAAATGAGTTATGCATAGAGCCTGTGATGCTCTACCGGCCCCCATTAACTTCACTCAGACATGGGTGGATGGAGCTCCCAGACGTGGGAGACTTATGTTTGGTGGTCATCCAGAAATGGATGAATCATATTATGTATGTGGTCCCACAGCACCCTCTATGTTTTTGATATGATATCCAAAGCTTTGCTTATGATTTTATATTTATGCTTTGGATAAAAAAATGGAATGCATGCTACATCAAAGATGACATACAAGCTTGTGTTTATTATTTGGTTCACTTGTTATACTTTGAAGTGTTTTGTATGTTATTGTTATGCTCCCAAACACTATTACACTGCCCCTAAATGCTTCATGTGCCATTTGATACATGCCTAAATGCTTCTTTTGCCAATGAAATACTCCAATTTCCTTTCTCCTATTGTTATGTCTAACGCCTATTTTCGAATGAGATAACCCTTTGTGATTTTTTATATCAAATGAAATGATTCCAAATGAACGCTTGTATTTCTACTTTTGTTATCTTGATACTAAGCCTGGTTGAACTTCTCCTATCACCATGGATATGTTAGTCGCTTGCTGAGCTCTTTATGCTCACCCCATTGCTATATAAATTTTTCAGGGTAGCTTGTCACGCACTAAAAAACTAGAATTAGGTTGAAGCAGTGAAAGGCTAGAAGATTTTTGAGCTAATCTTTGTTGGATGATAGGTTTTTTCGTTATATAGTATACTTTACTTCTGATGTAATGTTAAGGATATGTTGATACTTATGTGTTGTAAATGTTTAAAGGACCATTCATGTTTATGGAATGATAAGTTTAAGTTATATAAGGATAAGAACTCATGGTAAATAATTATCTTTTTATGATTGTATATATTTCTACGATTAAGGATTTGTGTTGTGGTTGATGTTAGTTGAGTTGCCTTTGGATTTTGTGAATCTCTGAGTGAAGTGGATTATGATTTATGTAACGTACAGGTTTATGAATTGTGAATATTGATTTTGAATGATTCTTAGTATCCTCAAATTGTTAGATTGGATCTTGGATTGAATTGATGATGAATTATAATATTATTGATTTTAGACAGGGTCACACCTCCTGAATGTGATAATTCGGGGGGCGTGACAAAGTTTATATCAAAGCGTGATTTGAGAATTTATAAGAATTTTGATATGCTAGATGTGTAACAAATTTTGAGTTTTAGTGATTTCTATTTAGAGACTGATCAAAAGTTGTCTTTTGCTATTTTTAGGAAGCAAGGATGACGAGGTCATCTGTTTCTCCTGTTGCATCTACTTCTGATCAATTGAGTGGAATTATGAAAACTCTAGAGGCTATGACATAAGTAATGCAACAACAAGTCTGACAAGGAAGAAATGATGAAATGGGGAATTCAAACCAGACTGGGTTAGGAATTGAACAGTTTAAGAAGCTTAGTCCTCCCAGTTTTAGTGGTGAGCCTGATCCAATGGTAGCAGAACAATGGATGATGCGGATAGAGAAAATATTTGATGTTTTAAATTGCACAAATGATAAGAAGGTTTCTTTTGCTACCTTCATGCTAGAAGGAGAGGCTAAGCACTGGTGGCGAACCATAAAGAGGATTTCTGAAGCTCGATAGGAGCCAATCACTTAGAAGGTATTTACAGAAAAGTTCAATGATAAATATTTTTCAGATTGTATCAGAGTGCAGAAAGAATTGGAGTTCCTGAATCTCATCCAGGGAAATTTGACAGTAGCCAAATATGAGTCTAAATTCACTGAGCTCTCTAGATTTGCCATGCATATGATTGATGATGAATATAGGAAAGCAAGAAGATTTGAAAGAGGACTAAGGCCAGCAATAAGAAGCCGGATATCAATTTTAAAACTCCATGTATACACTGATGTAGTAGAAAGAGCTTTCATACTTGAAAAAGACTTGGAGGAGATCCAAGAAATTAGGGACAAGAACAACAAGGATAAGTTTGTTGGTAAAAGTAAGAGAGGAAATGAAGCATAAAGAAGTAATAAGAGGGTAAAGGTACCTAGATTTGAGAAAGGAACTCTACCGCAAGGAACTCTATCGTGTACAAAATGTGGACATAATCATGAAACAAGTGAGCGTTTTCGGGTGACTAGAGCCTATTTTGCCTGTGGAAAGTTAGATCATAAAGTCAGAGACTGCCCACTAAACAAGAAGAAAGAGCCACTACCCCCTAAGCCAACAACCCATGCTAGAGTATATGTTATCATAGAACAAAATTCCAGAGCCTCTAAATTAGTGGTTGAAGGTATTCTACATGTTTCTAATAGAAATACAAAAGTTTTGTTTGATTCTGGTTCCAACTTATCTTTTGTTTCACAATATTTTGCTTATCACTTGGGTATTCAACCTAAACCACTGGATTATTTGCTACACGTAACTACTGCTGTTGGAGATTCCTTGACTACAAATCTGGTTTATCCATCTTGTTTGATTTCTATCGGAGAACATGAACTCCTTGCCAATTTGATACTCCTAGAAATCCAAGGTTTTGATATTATACTGGGCATGGATTGGTTATCTTCCTTTCATGCTAGTATTGATTGTTATACAAAAATAATTACTTTCTGCATACCAAATCAGTCTATCTTCTACTTTGAGAGTATTAGGCATGATTTACCTCTTTGCTTAATATCGGCACTTCAAACTTAATGCCTTCTAGAGAAGGGATGTTTTTGTTATGTTATATGTGTAAAGGAATATTCAAAACAAGAAACTCACCTAACTGAAATTTTCGTGGCTAAAGAGTTTCCTGATGTATTCCCAGAGGATTTGCTTGGACTACCTCCAGACAGGGAAGGTGAGTTTGTTATTGATTTAGTCCCTGGGACAGCCCCAATATCTAAGCCTCCCTACAGAATGGCACCACTCGAGCTCGAGGAATTGAAGAAGCAAATACAAGAGTTGTTAGATAAGGGTTTCATTCGACCTAGTGTCTCACCGTGGGATGCTCCAGTGCTATTAGTTAAGAAGAAGGATGGGACGTTGAGGCTTTGTATTGATTATAGACAATTGAATCAGGTGACCATAAAAAACAAGTATCCCCTACCTAGGATTGATGACTTGTTTGATCAATTGTAGGGTGCACAAGTATTCTCCAAGATTGATTTAAGATCAGATTACTATTAGTTGAAGGTCAAGAAGGAGGATATTTTGAAAACAGCCTTTAGAACTCGATATGGTCACTATGAATTTTTAGTAATGTCTTTTGGCTTGACTAATGCTCCTGCAGCTTTTATGGAACTGATGAATAGAATATTTCAGCTACTCTTAGATGATTGTGTAATTGTATTCATTGATGACATATTAGTATATTCAAGGAGTAATCAAGAGCATGATAAACACTTGAGAGATGTATTATCTATACTAAGATAAAAGAAGTTGTATGCAAAGTTCAGCAAATGTGAATTTTGGTTGAAGGAAATTGCTTTCTTAGGCCACGTGATTTCAGGAAAGGGCATATTTGTTGATCCAAAGAAAGTGGAAGTAGTAGTTAATTGGGAAGTACCAACAAATGTAACAGAAGTTAGAAGTTTCTTGGGCATGGCAGGTTATTACAAGAGATTTGTGGAGGGATTTTCTCAAATTGCTTATCCCCTCACCAAACTGACTCAAAAGAATGTGAAATTTGAATGGAGTGGTGATTGTGAGCAAAGTTTTCAAGAATTAAAAAGAAGATTGACTAGTGCCCCTATTCTCACTATTCTAAGCCTTTGGATTTTGTGAATCTCTGAGTGAAATGGATTATGATTTATGTAACGTACATGTTTATGAATTGTGAATATTGATTTTGAATGATTCTTAGTATCCTCAAATTATTAGATTGGATCTTGGATTTAATTGATGATGAATTATAATATTATTGATTTTAGACAGGGTCACACCTCCTGAATGTGATAATTCGGGGGGCGTGAGATATGTATTTGGAGAAAAGTGGACACAATTCCTCTTTGTTATGTTGTAATCCTATATTGTTTATCTTGATGATCGCAATGTTGTGTTTTGATGTCTAAAATGTTAGTTATTTTGATAGTATAATTCTGCGCTAACGTTTACCCTGATTCACTTCTTGAGTATGATGCACCATTGTTTTCTGATCATTCTTTAATGTATATACATGCAGACAAAGCAACACCCAGAGGCAAGAAACCATTTAGATTCTTTAATATGTGGAGTACTCATCCTTAGTTCCTTGATATCATCAAATCAGCTTGGAATGTTAATATACATGGTTCGCCACCTTACATCTTATGTCCAAATCTCAAAGCCTGTAAAGCAGCACTTAAGGAGTGGAATACAAACACCTTTGGAAATATTACCACCCAGGTTCAAATTTACAGAAAGGAACTAATGGCAATTCAACATGAGATACAACTTCAGCCCCAAGATGAGAATCTTATCTACAAAGAGACAGAAGCCAGAAATAACTTCATGCAAGCCTGAAATTACGAGGAAAGTTTTGCAAAGCAGAAGTCTCTACAGCATTGGCTTACTCTAGGGGATTTCAATACTAAGTTTTCTATGCTTCCATTGCTACTCGAAGGGCAGTTAATCACATCAGAAAATGCAAAGACAAATATGATAATCTTAGTGAGAATTTAGATGAGGTTAAAGCATATATTGAGCGATTTTTTTATTCCTTAATCAAGCGATGCAACCTAATAACATTCATGTAAAGCCAACTAGAACGCTTGATTCAGATGTCATTTTAATCCTTAATGCCCCAATTACAGATGATGAAATTGTACGAGTTGTCTTTAAGTCACCGAAGCACAAAAGCCTTGGTCCAAATGAATTTCTAGTTGAATTTTACCAAACTGTATAGTCTATTATTGGTAATGATGTGATTAAGGCTTGCCAACATTTTTTCTCTTCAGGTCATATTCTTAGAGAGATGAATTACACTTTTATTTCTTTAATTCCTAAGAATGCAAGGGCAGATTCACTAGAGAACTATCGACCCATATCATTATGCAACTTTATATATAAGATCATCTCCAAAGTGTTGGCAGATAGGAAGCAAGAGGGACAAAAATATGTTTTAAAGTTGATTTACAGAAAGTCTTTGATTCAGTTAATAGAAAATTTATCTATAAGATGCTCCTTGATATGAACTTCCCACAGCAATGGGTTAATTGGATTCAACGTTGCTTAGAAACTCCAAAGTTTTCGATACTCTTTAATGGCTTACCTATTGGTTTTTTTGGGAGCACGAATGGCATCCGACAAGGTGATCCACTCTCCTCATATCTCTTTACTATTGCAATGGAAGGACTTAGCTGTATGTTGGAATAGATAGTCTCGAAGTGCAGTATTAAGGTACCCAATGTTGGTTCTATTCATATATCACACATAACTTTTACAAATGATTTACTTATCTTTCTCCAAAATGATCTAACTTCAATGAAGAACCTGGCTACTATTCTTAACAACTTTGGTATGGTTTCTGGCCTTCAGTTAAATCATGCGAAAAGTAAAGTCTATATGGGTCCTTGCATTGAGGAAAAGGGTTTTATTGCACACACTCTGGGGGTTAGTGAGGGTAGCTTGCTAGTTCCTTATCTGGGTCTCCCACTTATATCCACTGGCATTCATAAAACATATTGTCAGCCTATCCTACAAAAAATAAAGAATAGAATTTACTCCTGAAAAAATAGGCTTCTTTCAAAAGCAGGATGACTTGAACTCATCCGTTCGGTGTTGTACTCTTACTCTATATAATGGTCTAATGCATTTCTTCTACCTGTTGGACATCTCCAAGATATTGAACGGTTATTAATGAACTTCTTCTGGAATGACACAAATGATAAGGCAATGCATATGGTAAATTGGGACAGCATTTGCAAACCAAAAGATGAAGAGGAGCCGAATATGAGAAATATTAGAGATTGGAATAAAGCATGTTTGGTATAACAATTATGGGATCTTTTGTAAAATAAATATTCCTTATAGTCACATTGGGTTTCTGCTAGGTATCTTTCAAAGGAATCAATTTGAAAAATTTCAACAAGAACATACCACTCTGCAGCTTGGAAAGGAATTTTCAAGGCAAGGAATTGGCTAATTAAACACATTTCTTGTGTAATCTCTTCTGGAACTAGTACTAATATATGGTATGATCCTTGGGTAAATGGGAAGAGTATATTTCAATTATATGGTGACAAAATACGAAATGACCTTGGGGCTCCCAAAGATTGAAAGGTTTCCGAGTTTATTGCTAACGGTACCTAGTGTCTCCCTAATCCTATTTCTCCTGAAATGTTATCACTTTGGCCAACTATCACAGCTATTCCAATAAGGAACAACTCTTCAAATATACTTATTTGGCCTCATTACAATGGCAAATTTAATGCCACATCCGCATGGAATCAAATCAGACAAAGAAAAAATAAGTGGATCCCAAGCAGTTGGACATGGGATCGACCGAGATCATAGATACATTCCCTATGTACATGGCAGGCCCTTCTTAATAAACTACCTACAATAGACAATATGAAGAGAAGAGGTATCTATCATGTTAACCGATGCTCCCTTTGTATGCAACAAGAAGAAATTGTTGACCATCTCTATTTTGCTTGTAACTATACTAAATAGATATGGAAGGAGATTCTCCAGCGATTTGAACTCAATAGGTTGCCGCAACCAAACTTGCATTAAGAATTAGGCAACCTCATGTAATATTTCTCAAGAAAAGGGCCTCTTACACAACTAGCAAAGGTTACTTTCAGATGTGCTATTTGGTGGATGTGGAAGGAGAGATGTAGCAGAATATTTGAGTATCAATATACAAACAATGCTTAGCTCTTGATAGAGATTATTAGAGATTCAAGATCATGTATGGAGCATGATATCAGAATGGAGCACTTTACCCGAAGAGAAAAAGATATTTTTGTTAAATTCAATTTTGCTATTAGCTAAAGATCTTGGGCATGATGTTAAATAATGTACCCATAGGTGGTCTTGATATATCTGGACATACATTTTATTTGTTGGCTCAGTTGTGAGTTATAGTCTATAGTATGTGTAGTCATAACTACCGCATATGCACTCTATGAGTTACTTGTCTTCGTCTATTACTTGTATAGACAAAGCTATTTGTAGAAACTTTACACATAATCAATTTACTTTTACTTACCAAAAAAAAAAAATTCTGCGCTAACTACCTTGATGGTTAAATTCTAAGCTTACTTTAATGAATATATCACTCTAAGAATTAGACTTGATATATCTTTTAAAGAATAAATTCCTTGATGTATTTAACTATTGGTATCTATGACTGGATGCATTATGATCATTTGCAGAATTACGAATGTTAATTTGTCCGAATGCATGAATTTGTTAAATTTTATTTTCGGACTTTCTTGATTCTTTGATCACTCACTTAAATTCTGTGCTGATAATTTTATGATGTGAATTTTACATTATGATAAGGTTTTGTGCTTCAATAACATGTTTACTTTGATGTTGAAAATTTTGTGCTTTGATGCTAAATATTTCTATGATGATGAGCATGTTATCATACAATGATGCAATATCATGTTTACTTTGATGATTATGATTTCTATTGAAGTTTTAATCGTACATCGGATTCTTAATCTTTGAGTGCTACAAAGCACTAAGGATATTACCTCATGCAAGTAGTGATGAAAAGCTATCACAAAATAATTTATAAATGCATAAAGTATTTATATATATCTTGATGTTTGATTCACAAAAGTCATTGACAAATGCATCTCTCATGGGTTTATCTCTTATGAATTTTTAATGAGAAATGGATTTGATATGATGCTCCTCTCATTATAAATGCATAAAGTATTTATATATATCTTGATGTTTGATTCACAAAAGTCATTGACAAATGCATCTCTCATGGGTTTATCTCTTATGAATTTTTAATGAGAAATGATTTTGATATGATGCTCCTCTTAATATGATGATTCTTTCACATGAATTCTTTCTTAATAAAGGAAGATTTTTCATGAATTTTTTTTTTTATGAGATGAACACTTGCAAGAATGAGGATTTGATTTCACATGAATATTTTGATCCTTGTGAAAATTGAAGCATGATTAAATGAAACTCTTTTATCATTTTTGATTTGACTCAAATCATTTCACAAAGTTGGTTCTCAATAGATTTCTTCCTTTTCTTCTTCATATGAAGTTTTAATGAAAAATAATAAGGGAGAAGTTAAAAGGAAGCTATCTCTTTAATGTTTATAACTTTTAATGTTGAGAACTTTTGACTAATACCAAGTCATGAATGCTTGAAATATGATTAGTAAATATTTTTACAAGTTAAAATATGGTATGAATTTCAGCCCCTAAAAACATGGCCGGCGATGGCACCAACTAAAAAGTAGTGCCCCAAGATTCTTGGGCGGTGGTACCACTAGCAGTAGTGCTGCCAGCGATGGTACCACCCAGGGTCATATCAGCGGCAGTAGTACCGCCCAATAATAGTGGTACCACTAGTACCTTGGATTCCGGGGATGTGACACTTTTTGGCTCCAATTTTGAAGTCATTGGGGCCTATAAAACCCCACCCTTTTCTACATGAAAGGGCATGGAACTATTGGCTTAATCTTGAAGTCTTCAGTCTTAAAGTGTTGTAAAAGTTAGAATTCTCCTCCTTCATCTCTTAACCTTATAACCATCCAAGAAAGAGTGAGACTTGTAAGGGTTCATCTCCTAAACCCGGGAAAAGGACAAAGTGCTGTAAAGAGGTGTTCAATCTTCACCTATTGAAGGAAGGCCTTTAGTAGACGCTGGTGACCTCGTCGAAGGAGGAATCCGAAAGTGGATGTAGGTCACATTGACCGAACCACTCTGAAACTCAGTTTGCATTTACTTTGAGCAACTTTCTTTTATAGCAAACTGCCTCTCCTCCTTACTATGCTATAACTAGGTTTACATACACTTTCAAGTAAACACCTTCTGAGATCGGCTTTAATCGTATGAAGACTTTATGAAACCGACGCTTTTCATTTATGTAATTTACATTACTACAAATCATCTTAAGACAAGGGGTGGTGGCGCAGTAAGTTAGTGCGTAGGTCTCATAGTTTTTTGTCCTCTCTTGCACTATTCACGAATGCTTTCAAATTCAAATTCTTTTCGAAACGGATTGAATCGAAACAATTCTCATCAGAATCGATTTTAATCGAAACAAGTTTTTTTGAAATCATACTTACCAAAAAAAAAGTTTTTTGAAATCGTAAAAGTTTTCCGCTGCACTAATTTACCCCCCCTCTTAGTGCCGCTTTTAGTTTATATACCATATCTGAATGTACATCTCATCCATCGAAGTAGATTTCTATTTATGATACTAAATCCGTCTAGTTTTATAACTTCTTTGTCGGGTGGAATGGCAATATCATAGGCATGGAGTAGTCTTGTGATTAAGCCACCATATGGAAGCATCATGTCCTTTTTTGATAATTCAATCATATTTTTTTGGATTAGGTAACCAAAATAATTGTTATGTCCCTTCATAATCCAATACATGGTACCTAGTTCTATTTGGCTTACTTCATCATGATGATATTGCTTTGAGAGAATGATACTTATCAGGATGTGATAAAGTATTTTGGTGCTTAAAGATAGTAAATGTTCGTAGCTGTTTGGAAGAATCGTTAAGTTAGGATTGCCAAAAATTATTCCTAAGGCATCGACGTAAGTAGTCCCAACTATTTCATCATCCCATTGTCCTCTAAAATAACACCCTCTTTCTTTTACTGGAATTCCTATGATGTTGCAAATGGTTCTATCCATAATGGGTATATGATGTCCTAATAGATAGGTAGATACCCTTTCATCTTCATCTATATGTAAATTATTGTAAAATAGCCTAACAAGCCTATGGTAGATAGGTTCACTCATTTGAAGGATTGGGAGAATGTCTAGATTAGCAAAGCATTAAATAGGTTCCAAATCACTTAATTCATCTAAATTAACATATTTACCCTTATGAACATGTCTAGACTCAATTGATGAAAATTTTAGGGCATGTTGATTAGAATCGAAAAGTAGGGAGTCATAATTTTCATCTAATCTCCTCTTCCCTTTGTCCCTAGAGGATCTTCTAGAAGCCATGAGACTAAACACATAAATGACAAGAGAACTATACATAAGAGGCAAGATCTATCAATAAATTGAGAGAAGAGGTTTGAGAATTACCCTTGCAGTAATCTTCTTGAAAGGTTGAGATTGATCCTTGGATTTGAAGAAGAGGAGGGTTTCCTTGAGTTTCTAAAGGAGGATCAAGGAGAATGAAGGGTGGAGAGGTGTTTAGAGGTGTGAGAAAGGAATGTAGGATGGTTTGGGGTCGGTTTTCTTACCGGCCCTAAGTGCCTTTTCATAGGGCAGAGTTATGGGCGGTGCCACAGCCTACAACTAGTGCCCATTGGAGGTGCCACCGCCAGTCTGGTGGTACCACCAATCAAAGTAAGCACAGAATTTTCCCATCATAGTAGGCAACATAAGATTACAACATAAAAGAGATTACAACAAAATTTTTGCATTAAAGTAAGCAGCATTTTAAGATGACAAATAGCAAGGTGTTGAATCTCGGATTTTGATGATGAAACCAATCAATATGTGTTTATGTTTTAATCTGTATTTTGAGTGATGCAGGATGCTTCGATCAGGGTGAGACAATTAAAGTAGGAAAATCATGTTGGGCCGGAGGAACATGTCAGAAGATTGGACGTCGGGCTGGTGGATCGGTCGACGTATCGACAGAAGGCTTCGAGTTGTCGATTTGGGCATCAGACCAAGAAGAGTGGACATTGTGCCAAGGATATCGGAGTTGCAGAGTCAACTGGCTGATTGGGCAATAGGCCGTAGGAGATGACGATGCGCCGAAGAATCGGACGAAGCATCGAGGGACCAATGACATGCCGAACAACTTGATTAGATGCTTAGGATTAATTGTCTAGATCAAAGTATCTTTTACATGTGCAGGATTAACTACGATAGCATAAAGACATAAAGCAAGTTTACCAAAGTCATGTTCGATGGGTGTTCGAGAGTCAGCCGAAAGTCCGAAGAATCATCGGAAGTGCTGCCGGATCCAACCGAGAAAGAATCGGGGACTTGCCGAAGTTTTCAAAAGTCCACTGGAAAGATCGTCGGAGATTCACGGAGATCACCGAGAATGTTCGAATACTTGCCAAAGACTCGTTGAACTCGCCATAAGACCGGGAGCCTGCTGGGAGTCCATCGGAAGAAATCCGAGGGTGTATCGGAAGTCCGCCGGAAGTTCACCGGAAAGCTCACCGGAAGGAAACTCGAAGTTGCCGGTTAAAAAATTGCTTAGGGCTATGTCTTAATTTCATATTTTGCATATAATTTTGGTTAGGATTAAGAGTTAATCCTATAATCCAATTAGGGGCCAATTGGGCCCGAGTTTGGACTGGTTTAGGCCAAGTTTGGAGCCCAACCAATAAGCTGGAACAGTCCAAGCGGTGGCACCACCGGACTAGGTGGTGGCACCACCCAAAACCCGAGAGATCTGGTGGTGGCACCGCTAGTACACTATTGGACTAGGCAGTGGCACCGCCCAAAACCCGAGAGAACCGACGATGGCACCACCAGTACATTGTCAATGTCAGACACTAACAGGCAGTGGCATCGCTAGCACTGGAAAACCCAAAAGCAATTCAAATTTGTAGCTCAAATTTGAATCCTCTTGGAGCCTATAAATACCCCTCAATTCTCAACAGAGATCACACCTTTTGACAAGTTAGAAAGTGAGAAAAAACTCAAGCAAAGTCTTGTTTTCAATAGCTTAAGTGTTCACCTCCCTCTTTCTCTTTGGAAAAATATGTAAGAGTGTGAACCGCTTGTAAGAAGGTTGTAAGAGGGGTATTTGGTCCTTCCCCTACAAAGTGATTTGCTAGTGGAAGTTGGGAGCCTCATCGAAAAAGGCTTCGAAAGTGGATGTAGGTCATTTGACCGAACCATTATACATCGTGGTGTTCCTTGAATGTGTGAGTGTTTAATCTTCTAAACCATTTCTCTACTTAGCTACAAATCGTTTGGTTTTCGTCTCCTACTCTTGACTACCTTTACTCAAGCTATTTTAGCTAAGTCATCCTTCGTCGAATTGAAATCTCTGCACATTTACGAAATCGATTTCAAACATAAGATTACAACATAAAAGTAAGCATAATACAATAGAGAGATTTCATCCCTTGCTCATCCAATCTCTCAAATTTCATTTAAAGAACATGTGATAGGAATTCCTCACATTAAGTTCGTTAAAGATAATGTGAGTGATGCATGTCAATTAGGAAAACAAATAAAAGGTAGTTTCAAACCAAAGAATCAAATAAGCACCTTTAGACCATTACAATTGATCCATATGGACTTGTTTGGACCAATTGCTACATCAAGCCTAGGAGGTAGCAAGTATGTCTTTGTTATTATTGATGATAATAATAGATATACTTGGATTTACTTCTTAGCACACAAAAATGATTGCTTTAGGTATTTCTCTAAGTTTTGTAAACTTGTACAAAATGAAAAGGGCTTTATGATTTCGTCAATTCGAAGTGATCACGGTGGTGACTTTTAAAACCATGATTTTCAAGAATTTTGTGAATCTAATGGATATAACCACAACTTCTCTACTCCAAGAAATCCTCAACAAAATGGAGTAGTAGAAAGAAAGAATAGAAACTTATAATAAATGGCAAGAATCATGTTGAATGAACATAGCCTACCCAAATATTTTTGGGTCGAAGCCATAAACACGACATGCTATGTCATGAATAGAATTCTAGTAAGACCCTTACTCACCAAAACTCTTTATGAGTTGTGAAACAATAAAAAACCAAATGTTTCATATTTTAAAATTTTTGGGTGTAAGTGTGTTATCTTGAATGAAAAAGATACCGTAGGAAAATTTTATTATAAATCTGATGAAAAAATTTTTCTTAGCTATTCTTCTATTTCTAAAGTATTTCGTATCTTTAATAAATGAACTTTAATTATAGAAGAATATATTCATGTTGTTTTTAATGAAGTTTCCGAAGTTAAGAAAAATGATTTTGATGATGATATTAATTTTGATGCTTTGAATTTAAATGAAACCCTTCTCCATCTAGAAACTTGGATGCATCTACTTCCGAAACATCCTTACCCAAGGAGTGGAAGTATGTAAATGCTTATCCTAAGGAGCTACTCATAGGAGACACATCTAAAAGGGTTCAAACTCGTTTATCTCTTAAGAATTTTTGTGCAAACGTTGCTTTTCTCTCCCAAATTGAACCTACTAAATACATTGACGAGGCTTTGAAAAATGATTCATGGGTCATCGTAATGCAAGATGAGTTAAATCAATTTAAGAGAAATGAGGTGAAAGGCGAAAGAATAGTTCGCTCTATGCTCACCACGCAACTGCGTGGAAGCTTATTCCTATGCCAAATGACCATTTAGTTATTGGTACTAAATGGGTCTTTAGAAACAAGCAAGATGAATATGGTATCATGGTTAGAAACAAGGCTAGATTAGTGACCAAAGATTTCAATCAAGAAGAAGGTATCGATTACGAAAAAACCTTCGCTCTTGTGGCTCGATTAGAAGCCATAAATATGCTCCTTTTTTTTGGTAAGTTATAAGGATGCTCCTTGCCTATGCTAGTAGCAATAATTTTAAATTATTTCAAATGGATGTTAAAAGTGCTTTTCCTAATGGCTTTATCTCTGAAGAAATTTATGCTGAACAACCTCCCGGATTTAAGAATGATAATTTTTCTAATCATGTGTTTAAATTGACTAAAGCTCTCTATGGATTGAAACAAGCCCCAAGGGTTTGGTATGAGAGACTTAGCTCATTTCTAATTCATAATATAATTTCTCTAATGGCAAGGTCGATACTAAATTATTTATTAAAAATTTTAAAAATAATTTTTTTATTGTTCAAATTTATGTTGATGACATTATTTTTGGTTCTACAAATGAATCCTTATGTGAATCATTTACGAAAAGCATGAGTCTAGAATTTGAAATGAGCCTAATGGGGGAACTAACCTTCTTTTTAGGCTTACAAATTAAACAACTTAGTAATGGTATTTTTCTTAATCAAACAAAATATGCTTTAGACTTGCTAAAAAGATTTAACATAGATAGTTCAAAAGCTATCAATACTCCTATGAGTACCTCCACTAAGTTAGACATTGATGAAAGTGGAGAAAGCTTTGATAAAAAAGATTATAGGGGCATGATAGGTAGTTTATTTTACCTCACCGCAACCAAACCGGACATCATGTTTAGCATAGGACTTTGTGTTAGATTTCAATCTAACCCTAAACAATCTCATCTAAAAGCTATTAAAAGGATATTTAGATACCTAAAAGAAACTCCTAAACTAGGATTATGGTATCCTAAATCTAATAATTTTGAATTGCTTGGTTATGCTGATGCGGATTTTGTTGGATGTAGTTTAGATAGAAAAAGCACATCCGGAATATATCAATTTTTAGGACATGCACTCGTTTCTTGGTCTTCCAAGAAACAAAACTCGGTTGCATTATCTACAACCAAAGTTGAGTACATAACTGCATGTACATGCTGTGCTCAAGTTGTATTGATGAAAAACACTTTAAAGGATTATAGAATTGACCTGAAAAATATACCTGTAAAGTGTGATAATACTGGTGTAATATGCTTAGCTAAAAATCCTATTCAATACTCTAGAACTAAACACATTGACATTAAGCATCACTTTATATGAGATCTTGTTAATAATCATGATATAATATTAGAGTTTATCGCTACGAAACATCAATTAGACGATATCTTTACAAAACCCTTAAATGAAGAACAATTTGACTTCATTAGAAGGGAATTAGGGTTGTCATGATCTCTAACCTTTAGCTCTGATACCAAATTGATATTGTAGAATCTCGTATTTCGATGATGAAACCAATTGATAATTATGTTTATGTTTTACTATATGTTTTGAGTGATCAATATCACTCAAAAGTTTTGAGTTTCTATCGCTTGTGATAACACCAATCGAGAAACTTGTGATAACACCACAAGTGATTCCAATGTGGTTTCTCGAAAAGTTTCTAAAGGTTAGAGAGCTAAAGGTTTCTCGAGATTCTATAATACATGTGGTTTCTCGATTGGTGTTATCACAAGCGATAGAAACTTTTTCGCTGTACTAATTCACCCCCCCTCTTAGTGCTCTTGATCCTAACAATTGATATCAGAGCCTCATTATTTCTCACTTGGATTAACACCTAAGAGAAATGGCTCTTTTCGGCAATCAAGAGAGTCACTCTCTCATTCGTCCTCCCTTCTTCAATGGGACGGACTACACTTATTGGAAAACTCGAATGAGAGTTTTCTTGCTTTCGTTGGATTTGAATTTATGGCATATTGTCGAATCCGGTTTTGAAATATCTTTTCTTCCAATGAACCATTGGAATGATTTGGAGAAGAAGACGTTTTCTCTAAATGCAAAGGCTATGAATGCCTTGTTTTGCACCTTAGATAAAAATAAATTCAATCGGGTTTCTTTATGCAAAATGGCTTTCGATATTTGGCGTACTCTTGAAATCACACATGAAGGCACAAGTAGTGTAAAAGATTCTAAAGTAAATTTTTTGATACATGATTTCGAGCTTTTTCGAATAAAGCCGAGCGAAACCATTGTTGACATGTACACCCGTTTCACGGATGTCGTTAATGGTTTAAAAGCTCTTGGCAAATGTTTCTAGAATTTTGAACTTGTTAGTAAAGTTTTACGATCACTTTCTAAAGCTTGGGAATCAAAAGTAATGGCATTACAAGAAACAAAAGATTTAAATATTTTTCCACTTGTAGAACTTATTGGTTCATTGATGACATATAAAATGGTGCATAATGCATATAATGAACATGATGAACAAAATCACCTTCTAAAGAACAGGAAGGATTTGGGACATAGAACATTTGAAGACCACTCGAGCATAAGCTCAAGTGATGGTGAACAAGAACTACTCACTAAGAAATTTAAAAAATTAAATAAACAAAAATTTAAGAACAAAAAGAACGAAACTACTTGATTTGAATGCAAGAAGAAGAACATAAAGTGGGATGAATCGAGCTCCTCCGAAGACAAGGAGAAAATCAAGAAAGGCGAGGTGGCAAATTACGCCTTAACAACATTCAACGATGAGGTAATCAAAACCCTCTTAATTTATTTCGAAATTACATAATGCTTTTCATAATGTATTTTCTTTTTTAGTATATAATTAATTTTCTTAAAAATTACATGTTTAAATAATATAATGAAAATGCTAATGAATTAGGATTATGCTTATCATGCTTACCTTTCCAATGATTTTAAATAATTATGAAAAATGCATATCTTATAATAAACAAACAAAATGATTTTTGATTGAAAATATGAAATCATACTTGATGATTTAATAATGCATAATAATGTTTTAATACCATGATTAATGATTTTATTTTATGCATGAGATTTTAAAGTTATACATGATGATTTTTGTGGTTTATTGATCTTGATGGTTTTTATGACGGAATTTATTTTTCGATCCTAAACGATTGATGATATATATTCTTTTTGGCACTAAAAGGACAAAGGCATACTTGTATGAAACAACTAAATAGAGAAAAGTATTTTTCTTGAAAATTCTTTTTCTCTATCTTATTGACTTTGATGAATCTATTTTATCATCTTTTTATGAATCTCTTGAAAATGATTTTGATTTGATGATTTGAATTTGAATGGGCTTTATCTTGATTTTTTAAAATTTAAAACTTGAGATTTACTCTATAAAAATCGAGATCTTTTATCCTCAATATTTCTTTTTGTCATCTACCATCTAAATGAATCATGATTAGTATCATTGCTATATTTATTCTTGTCGTGTACTAAAGAGAAAATTTTCCTAAATGAATTATGATTTTTCGGAACCACATTTTTTTATGATTCATAATGAATTGAGAAATTTTATATGCTTAAGTTAATATCTTGTTCTTATACTAGATTGAATAAATTTTATCTATATCATAATCTCCTAAGAATTCTTTTCATTTTTTATTTAAAGAGGAGATGTGTCAAAATGAATCATGTCTTTTGGTATTCAAGTGATTTTATCTTTCATGATATGATGTGATTGTATTTATGACTTGTATTCCTTAAAATGATTAAAATATTTTACACTATTTTGTTCTTTCTTTCTTCTTTCTTGTTTACAATGATAAAATGGGGAGAAATTTTGATCATGCATGGTAGGATATAATTGCTATGATGAGAAATTTATACTATTACATGCCTTAATAACATGTTGGAAATTATATGTTTTGAATACAAAAAATTTTCCATATTGATGAACATGTTTTATCTTCATTAAAAAACTATGGCAAAAATGTGCCCGAATGCATTAACTTGTTAAGATTATTTTTCTGACTTTCTTGATTCAATGATCAAATCACTTAATTGCCATGATGATTTTACACAATTACGTGCCTTAATAACATGTTGAAAATTATGTGTTCTGGATATAAAAATTTTCATGATAATAAGCATATTTTATCTTCATGATTTAATTTGAAAATCTATAGCAAAACCTTGTCCGAATGTATGAAAGTGTTAAATTTTATTTTCGTATCTTCTTGATCCTAACAATCGAATTTTCTCAATGAATTATTCTCTTCCGGACTTAATAAACATATGTCATATCGAGTTTGATTCATATCATTGATTTTTGACATATGGAATCAACTAGCAAGTGCATATCTCATAGACTTATCATGTGAAAATATATCTTTCAAGAAATGTATTTGATGATTCCTTCTTATATCTTTAGAGAAATAGTTTTACGTGCAAGGATTTGATTCACACACATATCTTGATCCTTGTAAAAATGAAGTGTGCTTTAATATCTTATCAATTTTAACTTCATTCAAGCAAGCTCACAAGTGACTTTCCTCCTTCATGCAAAAAGATAATAACAAATAAAGAGGAATAAGTAATGAAAGCTATCTCCATGTCATGTTTTCCTTGAGATATTTGTATAATTGATATCCTATCACTCATTATTGAAAAATGACATAAACCTAGTTATGGCATGAATCATTACCGCATTTACATTTAAAATTTGCTTATATCATTCTCCTTTTTGTTGATGACAAAGGGGGAGAAATATATGAATTGATACTATGAGTGTCATATTTAAATGAGAAATATATGAATTGATGCTATAAGTGCCATATTTAAATTTGAATTATGTTAAGATATCAAAAGAAGCTTGCATCGAAATATATGGTAAATTGATGATAGAAATGCTATGATTGCCATATGTCATGTTTGCATCATGTTAAGATATCAAGAACTTGCATCGTAATTTTACTTGCTGATATCTTGCCATGTGATGAAATGCTATGATTTGTTGCTAAAATGATGCATGCAATACTTATGCTTTTTATTATGATGTATGTGATGTATTGCATATGATGTGAATCATGATTAAAATTGCCTTAATTTGAATTCAAGGTTTATCTCAATTATAAAATTTTGAAAAATGAATGATTACTCACCTTTGTCATGATTTAGAAATTGACATAAAGGGTCTTCCCTTGTTTTTGACAATGACAAAAGGGGAGATAGCTAGCTTACATGATTCAAGAAGAAAGCAAAAATTAAACTTCTCAAAAGAGAAGAAATTGCTATCTTGAATATCACCGAGAATTGCTAGCTTGAAATCTCAAGAAAATATAAAAATATGCTATTTTGCCTATCTCAAGATGCAAAACATGCTAACTTGCACTTTGCAACAGAAGCAAAATTGCTAGCTCAAACTTTGCAAAGGAAGCAAAAAAATTAGCACTTCTCAAAAGAGAAGAAAGAAATTGCTATCTTGAACATCACCAAGAATTGCTAACTTAAAAAGTCAAAAAGATGCAAAAATATGTTAGCTTGCTCATCTCAAAAGAGAAGTAAAGATTGCTAACTTGCATATTTCTAGAAGCAAAAGTGTTATCTTGCATATCTTTGAATTTTCTAGCTTGTATATTGTAAAACTTGCATATTTCAAGAAGCAAGAGTTGCTTTCTTGAACATCTTTAAATTGTTAGCTTGCATGTTCTAAAATGTTATAACATTGCTAGCTTGCATGATGTAGAACTTGCTATCTTGAAAATTACCAAAAGTCCTATCTTGTATGCTGTAAAACTTACATATCAAAACTTTATAGCTTGAATGTTCTAAGCATAATGTAACATTTGCTAAATTTTCTAGCTTCAAAACTACATGATGATAAAACTTCATATTATATTTTTCATGCAATAAGTTGAATTAATATTACAAACACATTAGAGTTGGAACTTCTCCTTTTTGTTGATGACAAAGGGGGAGAAGTATGATGTTATGCATAAGTTTATGCATAAGTTCATGATGACGGGTTGCAAGTATTCATGATGAATATTGCAATGACTTAAATTCAGTTTGAATTCAAGGTTCTATCAATATGGCATATTGATAGGGGGAGTTTGTTTAAACTCCGGGAATTAAGTCTAACTCCGTCATCAATTGGTTGTTATCATCAAAAAGGGGGAGATTATTGAATATCGTATTTTGATGATGAAACTAATTGATAATTGTGTTTATGTTTTAATATGCATTTTGAGTGACACAGGATGCTTCGATCAGGATAAGACAATTAAAGCAGGAAAAATCATGTTGGGCCGGAGAACATATCAGAAGATTGGACGTCGGGCCGATAGATCGATCAACGTATCGACAGAAAGCTTCGGGCTGTGGACTTGGGCATTGGGCCAAGAAGAGCGGGTATTATGCCAAGGATATCGAAGTTGCGGAGTCAACTGGCTGATTGGGCAATAGGCCGTAGGAGAGGATGATGCACCGAAGAATCGGATGAAGCGTCGAGGGACCAATGACATGCCGGACAACTTGATTAATGCTTAGTATTAATTGTTTAGATCGAAGTTTGTTTTACATGTGCAGGATTAACTACGATGGAAGTAAGACATGCAGCAGGAGTTGCGCCGGAGTTAAGACCATGATCACGTTGGGGGTTCGAGAGTTCGACGGAAGTCCGGATGGTCGTCGGAGGTTCTGCGGGAACAAATCCAGAAGTCCAGGAGCTTGCTAAAGAAGCTCGTCGGAACTCGCCAAGTGGATCATTGCAAGTCCAAGAGTTGGCCCGAAGTCCGTCGGAGCATCGCCGAGGGTTCGTCGGATATTCGTCGGAAGTTTGCCGGAAGCTCACCGGAAGAAGCGATTGACGCACCGGAGCAAGTTGCAGTAAATGTCTTAAGAAATTTCATAGTTAGCATGTAGATTAAGCTAGGAATGGGAGGTGATCTCATTAACTTAATCTGGGGGCAATTGGGCCCTTGACAGACCCAAATTAGGCCGGATGGATCAGTCCATTCGGACCCAGATTTTCTAGTCGACGGTGGCACCGCTTGGGTCGGCGGTGGCATCGCCCAGGAGCTCAGTCTCCCAGGAAAGCTAGGTGGTGCAACCGCCCAAGTCAGGCGGTGGCACCGCTTGGGCTCAATCTCCGAGTAAGACTGGGCGGTGGAACCGCCCTAGTTAAGCGGTGGCACCGCTTAGGCTCAGTCTTCGAGCGAGACTGGTCGGTGGTACCACCCCTGTCAGGTGGTGGTACCGCTAGAGCTCGGTCTCCAAGCTCTATCAGGTGGTCATACCGCCCAATCTGACGGTAGAACCGCCAGGACCCCGAAAATTCGGGAGATGACATTTTTTAGCTCCAAATTCAAACAAGTTTGAGGCTTATATAAACCCCACCCTTTCCTGCATGAAAGGGTACCGAAAATCCAATCTTACTTTGTGATTTTTAGAGCTCAAAAGTGTTGTATAAGCTAAAAGTTCTCCTCCCTCTCTTTTTCTAAGTTTTGATCATTCAAGAGAGGAGTGAAAATTCTGTAAGGGTTGTCTCTTAAGCTCGTCAAAAGGAGTGAAACTATAAAAGGGTGATTGGCCTTCGCCTATTGAAGGAAGGCCTCTAGTAGACACCGGTGACCTCGTCGGAAGAGGAAGCCGAAAGTGGATGTAGGTCAAGTTTGACTGAACCACTCTAAAATCTGGTTTGCATTTCTTTAGTGCTATTTATCTTAACTACAAACTGTCTTCCTTACTTTACTTCAAATATGTTTCCGTAAGCTTTCAAAGTTATTATCTGCACGAAATGACTTTTACGTCGGAATCGGATTTCAACGAACAAACATTGTTTTAAACGTCGAAAGTTTTCTGCTGCACTAATTCGCCCCCCCCCCCCCCCCCCCCCCCCCCTTAGTGCTCTTGATCGAAAGTATAATTATATTTGTTAGAATAAGTTTTTTAGATGGAAAAGAAACGAACTCATGATAATACTTTAATAAAATAAAAATAAAGCTCACTATCAAGTTTAAAATCACAAAGCGATATAGAAAGTTCATCACCCCAATTATAATAAACAAGGATACAGAACTAAAACTAAAAGCTCATCACTCAAGGATGCATCCAAGAGATATAAAATTTAAGAGAAAATTCTAAAAAATCTTCTACCAATTTCCTTAGTTTATAAACTTTTTTTAACCCTAAAACATCAAAATAAGTATTAGTATATGAAACAACCATTCATGCATAGGGAATTACGAAGTTAAATATTTTACAACTAGTAACTAACTCATTTAATACATTTCTTAGTCACGAAGAAAAATACATTAAAACAATTATAACTTTATCTAAGAAATATACTTATAAATTATCATATTTGAGTAGATTGAATTAAAAATAATAAAATAAAATTATGAGTTGTAAAGAATACCATAACATTCACAGGATCCACGTGAATTGATTATAGCAAATTAGACATTTTTGTGTCAACCTTTTCTTTCGAACTTTAAAGAAATGATGTGTAGAGATTGAGTTTTATCTAAATATACTGTACATGCAGATCATGACCTCCCTCTAATATCTTCATGTAATTGCGATGCAGGAGTTTGGCTTGATTGACAAGAAGGAACTTGCGCCACTTCAGGAGTTTATAGATTCCATCATCGTTCCATATTAAACTTGAGGCTTCCGCAGGACTACTAATCTGGAGTTTGGCTTGGTTTCCTTTCAGTGCACTGATATCCTGGATTGTATTAATATATTCGAAAAATAAATGCTATTAATTAACTCATAAACTTCCTTTTTCACTAGGCTGATTTATACGTTCTGTTGTCACATTGGTTCAGAGGCTTTTAACAAAGTCTACCAGGATGAACTCCGATACCATACCCACCATGTCGGATGAGTAAAACTCCACAGGTTGGACCCTCCGATTTGATGATCACTTAATCAGGAGCGTCGAGTGGATCGGACGGCATTGGTACGTTTTGAGCCCTCTCACTCTTCCGGTAACCTAATCCCGCCATATAAATTTCCCTCTCTCCACAAGTCTTATCCAGCTTTTGGCCTCCACCGCCCCCAACGGGCCGTGGTTGATCGCCGACGCTTTCGGATCCTGACCCCTTCCTCCTGTGGTCTGTGTTAGTCCTACTTTTTCTCTTCCTTTTTTTCTTTTCTCAGCATTTTCTAGCTTTGTTTCTTCTCTATAGGACGGAAGATGCAAACTCGTGACACTTCAAGCGTCTTCTGATTTGGGTGCAAGATCAGGTCTGGCTTCCGTTTTCCCACTAGATAAATTTTACTAGTATTTGCATGAATTATCCTTTTTATTCTCAAAGCTAATGGCATCGCCATTAACACGTGGTCTGTGTTAATGACGATTTGGTACCTAGTCCATCTTGGCAAAGCGGAAGAGCCTTGTGAGGCAATGTCTTGCTTTGAATGCTAATGGACTGATATCAACCTTCATCGTTTCGGTTCTGCACATGAGTTCTAATCGTGCTGCAGATCAGTAATGATGATACATCAACATCTCTCATCCTCACGCATTTCGCCATTTTTCTTAATTATGAAATGTTTTTCTATCGTATTATTTATCAAAAACATGTAATATCTGCATACGTAGTCCATCTTGGCAAAGCAGAAAAACTCTATAAGGGAATGGCCTGCTTCGAATGCCAATGGGCTTATATCGACCTTCTCTTCAACTTTAATTCCGATAAAGTTGGAGATCAGTGGAGACGACACATCAATATCACATTGGTTTACAACCACATCAAACACTTGATATCATCTCAAGGGCGCCCTGTTGGGTATGAAGCATAAGTTGAGACTAATAAGATCTGTTGAGACTTGATAAGATCTGATGACCATAGCGAGTTCAGAACAATTTCACATCATCCCCGCATTTCTCTCCCGTCTTCTCCTCTCCGCCGATGGATAATTTCATACAAAATGTCTCATGATAATTTCTCAATAGAGTTGTGTGATGGTAAAAATAAATAAGTGGAGATTTATTTTGAATAAATCATCCTTAATTTAAATTTTTATGGTAAGTCTTGGATGCACATGCCTCGCCAAATTAGAATATTCCGTTAAGATAGTGGGTCAGGCCGAGGCCGAATTTGGTTGTGTTGTTACAGGCCAATGTAGGTACCACTGACGGCCGAAAAATTATTGGGCTGCTTTTCCTGTGGCTCATGCGTTATTTTGTGGACGATACTTCACATCTCGGTAGCATAAAATTATCCGGACGAAACGTTAGGAGAACCAAATCTTCAGTACGTATATGTATTGTAAAACCTCCATTTCGTTCGTCTTGAAATCAACCTGAAAATAGTTTCTAAGTTGACTAATTATTTGAAATCAAATGCTGAAGAGCCTCCAATTATGGTGAATATTTCCCAGAAAAGCCCTTTCAATTTGGTTTTTTTAATATTTTAAAGTCCCTCACTAGCCTCAATGAAGAATTTTCATTTACACTTGCATTAGTTCAAATTGTTACATCGTGTTTTGGTTTATAAATAAAAAATATTTCTTCTAATCAAAAAACATTTTTAACGAATCAAGACATAATTTATGACTTTGAGTTGCATATAATATCAGAAAAAAGAACTTAATCTACATATAAGTGTTTGATATACTTAAAAAAATTTGTAACACCCTCACTTTTAGTTTTCGTCATACCCTAAGGGCATCACTTATTTTTATTTATAATAGGACAATGAAAAGTAGATAATTTTAAAATTAAGATATGTTAACTTAATAAAATGAAATGATTTTTCTTGTATAGAATGTTTTTGATGTCCATATAATTATAATATCTAATTAAAAATTATAAATATAATATATTTAAAATTTATAAATATTGTAATCAAATCAAATATTTGAGATTGAGATTTAAATTTTGTTTTCCTTACTTGCCATCATAATTTAGGAAATCTTAATCTACTTCCTTGTTTGTTGATATGAATTAAGGAAATAACTATTAAGTATTCCAAATATGATGATATCATATTTGTTAGTATATTAAATGAAAATAATTATATTAAATAAATACGAAAATTAAAATTTATTTCCCTTAATAGAGGCTCACCTCCTCCTATTTAAAGGTGATGGATCTCTCTCCTTCGTTCCTCACAGCCTGGCAGCGGGAGGATCTGTTGACAAGAGAACGAGAAGTTACACCTATTGACAAGAGGTAGGTTTCCCTACTTTTCTTTAAAGTTTTAGCTTTTATTTTGATTCTTTAAATGTTGAAAGTTTTATAGTTTGAAAAAAATGTGTATCAATTCTTTAAATGTCAAATTTTTTTTATATTAAAATAATCAATTAAAGTTTTCATAATATTTTTTGACCCATGATTAAGGTTTTTATTGTAGAATTAAATATGTTAAAAAAATATATGTTTTATATGATATATTTTTTGTATTACAGTTTATCTTTAATCTTATTTGGATTAAAATCTTGTTAGACTAGAATATGTTATCTAAAATCCCTTTTTTGATATTCTTTGATCTGAAATTTAAAATATATTATTCTGAATGATTTAAAATATGACTAGAATATGTTGAAATTTTATGTGTTGAAAACATGATTTTTATTTGAATTTAGAAAGCTATTTCCTTGTGTTAAAACTTATCTCCTAGGCCCTCTTTTAATGTCTTATGATTTCTAGTCAAATTAAAAATGTTATTTCTTTGTATTAAAGCTTTTCTCCTCATCTATCTTTTAATGCATTATTATGTTTTCATTTATGTTGTTAATGGGTATATGCTATGACTAGTCCATGGGCCAGGGTTTGGCCAGTTTTATGTAATGCATGCTCAATCATGTATAATGCACATGACCAGTAGATGGACTGGCTCAATCTAGCCCAATATTATTGTTGAACTTGAGCCCAAATATTGATTGAATTAAACTAGACTTGATTAGTCTAGATCAATTCAGGGTGATTCCGAATTGATTGACTTATTCAAGTTAGTTTAACCTAAATTGAACTTAATCTAGTCTAAATTATACTAGTCTAGGGTGGTTCCAGACCAGTTAAATAAGGATTAGAGATCAGTTCAGTTAGGCTCTAGTAAATCGAGTTCAATTGAATCGATTAAACTAGAGTTCAAGTCAATTGAGGGTTAATTTATATTATTTGATATTGATGATTTTTGAAAGAGATGTTTTAAATATGTTATTTCATCCCGAAATGGATATGACCAGTGTGAGATTATATTCCTGCCGAGAGCAGGTAAGGCGATTCCCTTCGGGGATTAGCGGGCCGTCAGACGTGGCGGCTGGACAGTTCCTCCATCCGCTGTTGGGAGGAACGTGTCCCCACTTTGGCGGGTGTGAGACACCACTCCATCCGCTGTTGGGAGGAACGTATCCCCACTTTGGCGGGTGTGGGACACCACTCCATCCGCTGTTGGGAGAACACAAACTCATCCCGTAGGATAAAGCCTCTCCATCCGTTGTTGGGGGAGTGCTCCTTCGGGTATTTGATATACGCCAATGGGATGATTGATTAAATTTTGATCATGTATTTATTTTGATTTGACTTTTGGGGTTCCTACTCAGCTTTGCTGAATTTTCTTTGTTTTTGATTTTCAGAGCAGCCTCCCTCTAGTACTAAATCGGATTCCAGTAGAGAGCAAACCTTCCTCTACCGCTAGGTAGAGTCACTTGGATGACTCTTGAAGTTAACTTTTCTATTTGTAATTTGATGAATAAATGAATTGTAATAAATGGTTATAGATGATGAATAAAGTGATGCTTATTTATTTGGCCTGTGTGAAAATATATGAAAAAAAAAAAAATCCAGGATGTGACAATTTTTATGGTATCAGAGCATGGTCTAGGGCCTGTAGGTGTATTAGGTCCCTTGATTGACTTTAACCAATGATTGTCTTTAACCTATTATAAGAGTAATAGAGCCAATTCCAAAGATTAGTGGTTTTATCACTCGGGATGCTCATGGTCGCAATGCTACTAGTGTACGCACTCGGAGAGGTGTTCATACAAATAATAAGTTGGAAACTCCTTGACAGATGATCAAATATATAGAAACTGTGTTATTATTATTAAAAGTCATGATTTGCTAGTTGATCTTATTATACTAGAATTTCAAGATTTCGATACTATCTTAGGTATGGATTGGCTTTCAGCATACCATGCAAGTGTCGATTGTTTCCGGAAGACTATTACTTTCTCACCCTTAGATCAACCATCTTTCAAGTTCATTGGGATTTAGGAAAAGTTCCCTTATATTATTTCAGCTTTGAGTGCTACCCAATTATTACTCAAAGGATGTTAGGGATACTTGACCTTTATTTTTGGAGAAGAATCTAAGAAGCCAGTATTAAAGGACATCCCCATTGTACGAGATTTTCCAGATGTTTTTCCTGAAGATCTTTTTACACTGCCACTAAATAGACAGATTGAATTTACAATTGATCTTCTACCTGGTACTGCACCTATTTCTAAACCTCCATATAGAATGTCACCAATTGAGTTGGAGGAGTTAAAGAAACAGATCCAAGAGCTTTTGGACAAGGGTTTTATTCGACCTAGTGTATCACCTTGGGGTGCCCCTGTCCTATTTGTGAAGAAGAAAGATGGATCTATACGACTATGCATTGATTATAGACAACTCAACCAAGTGACCATAAAGAATAAATATCCTCTTCCTCGAATAGATGACATGTTTGATCAACTTCAAGGTACTCAGGTATACTCAAAGATTGATTTGAGATCCGGGTATCATCAACTAAAGATAAGGGAGGGAGACATACAGAAAACTGCCTTTAGAACAAGATATGGTCATTATGAATTCTTAGTAATGCCTTTTGGACTCACAAATGCACCAGCTGCCCTCATGGACCTCATGAATAGGGTGTTCCACCCTTATCTTGATAAATTTATAATTGTGTCCATTGATGATATCCTGATCTACTCCAAAAGCATAGCAGAGCATGAACACCATCTTGAGACAGTTCTGGAAGTCCTAAGGCGAGAGAAACTATATGCCAAGTTAAGTAAGTGTAACTTTTGGCTCAATGAAATTATGTTTCTCGGTCATGTAATTTCGAGCGCTGGCATATCTGTTGACCCTCACAAGATTGAAGCTATGATAAAATGGAAGCAGCCTTCTAATGTTTCAGAGATTAGAAGCTTCTTGGGTTTGGCTGGATACTATAGAAGATTCGTAGAAGGCTTTTCAAAAATAGCAACACCATTGACCAAGTTGACACAAAAGAACATAAAATTCATATGGGATGATAAATGTCAACAAAATTTTCAAGAATTGAAGAAGAAATTAACTAGTGCTCCTATCTTGGTGATTCCTTCAGGGGGAGAAGGTTTTGTAGTGTATAGTGATGCCTCACTACAAGGGCTTGGTTGCGTTCTAATACAAAACGAGGGGGTAGTTGCTTATGCATCGAGGCAATTAAAGCCTCATGAAAAGAACTATCCTACTCATGACTTAGAGCTAGCAGCTATCATTTTTGCACTGAAAATTTGGAGGCATTATCTCTATGGACAGACTTTCGAAATCTTCACAGATCATAAGAGTCTCAAATATATTTTCACACAGAAAGATTTAAATATGAGACAAAGAAGGTGGTTGGACTTTCTAAAGGATTATGATTTTAATATCAACTACCATCCTGGGAAAGCTAATGTAGTTGCTGATGCCTTAAGCAGAAATACCTATAGTCTTGTAGCCTATATGAATATTCAAAAGAATTCTATGATGACGGAGTTAGCAGACTTAAAACTTAAGCTTTTATCGGAGACAAATAAAGGTTTTCTTGTGTGTTTGATGGCACAATCATTTTTGGTGGAAAAGGTTAAAGAAGGTCAAAAGGAAGATACATATCTTCAAATGATAGTTAAGGAAATAGCTCAAGGTTCTAGACTTGGATTCCTCCAAGCCGAAGATGGTTCTATTACATTCCACAATCGACTTTGTGTTCCCGAAAGCTATCCAGTAAAGATGCAATTATTAGAGGAGGCACATAGATTAAAATTTAATATCCATCCCGGGACTACTAAGATATATCGAGATTTACGCCAAAACTATTGGTGGCGTGGTATGAAGAGAGATATAGCAGAGTTTGTTTCTAAATGTCTGATATGTCAACAGGTGAAGATAGAACATCGAGTACCTGCGGGAAAGTTGCAAAGAATTTCGATTCCTGAATGGAAGTGGGAGCAAGTCACTATGGATTTTGTGACAGGATTACCCAAGACTGTGAAAGGATATGACGAAATTTGGGTAATAGTAGACAGACTTACTAAATCTGCTCACTTCCTTCCTATTAACAAGAAGTATTCATTGGATAAACTAGCAAGCTTATATATTAAGGAAATCATTCGATATCATGGGGTACCAGTTAGCATTATCTCAGATAGAGATCCTAGATTCACCTCTAAATTTTGGGGAAGTCTACAAAAATCTTTAGGCACGCAGTTAAAATTTAGTACAGCTTTTCACCCCCAAACTGATGGCCAATTTGAAAGGACAATACAAACTCTTGAAGATCTCTTAAGAGCATGTGCTTTAGACTTTGGTGGGAGTTGGGATATGCACTTGCATCTAATTGAGTTTTCTTATAATAATAGTTACCACTCTAGCATACAGATGGCTCCATTTGAAGCTCTTTATGGAAGAAAGTGCAGATCACCTGTATATTGGGATGAGGTGGGAGAACAGAAGCTTTTGGGGCCTCAATTAATTCAAAAAGATGCTGATAATATTCGAATTATACGCCAAAGATTATTAACAGCTCAAAGTCATCAGAAAAGTTATGCAGATCGAAGGCGAAGAGATCTAGAGTTCGAAGTTGGTGAGCACGTCTTCTTAAAGGTGTCACCAACCAAGGGAGTTATGAGGTTTGGTCAAAGGGGAAAGTTAGCCCCAAGATTTATTGGCCCATTTGAGATCTTACAAAAGGTTGGGCCTGTAGCATACAGATTGGCATTGCCCCCGGCTTTGGCTAGCATCCATGATGTATTCCACGTGTCAATGCTTCGAAGATATATCAGGGATCCATCACATGTCATTTCTTACGAACCTCTACAACTACGAGATGATGCCACTTTTAGAGAACAACCAACTCAGATCTTGGAAAGGAAAGAACATGTTCTAAGGAACAAAATTATACCTTTGGTAAAGATTTGTTGGCAACACCATTCAGACCGAGAGGCAACGTGGGAAAGAGAAGAAGATATGCGAGAGCAGTATCCTCATCTATTCTATTAAGGTAAGCTAAATTTGGGGACCAAATTTCCTATAGGAGGGGAGAAATGTAATCAAATCAAATATTTGAGATTGAGATTTAAATTTTGTTTTCCTTACTTGCCATCATAATTTAGGAAATCTTAATCTACTTCCTTGTTTGTTGATATGAATTAAGGAAATAACTATTAAGTATTCCAAATATGATGATATCATATTTGTTAGTATATTAAATGGAAATAATTATATTAAATAAATACGAAAATTAAAATTTATTTCCCTTAATAGAGGCTCACCTCCTCCTATTTAAAGGGGAGGGATCTCTCTCCTTCGTTCCTTACCTAGTCGAGCTTGGCAGCGGGAGGAACGAAGAGTTACACCCTGTTGACAAGAGAACGAGAAGTTACACCTATTGACAAGAGGTAGGTTTCCCTACCTTTCTTAAAAGTTTTAGCTTTTATTTTGATTCTTTAAATGTTGAAAGTTTTATAGTTTGAAAAAAATGTGTATCAATTCTTTAAATGTCAAATTTTTTTTATATTAAAATAATCAATTAAAGTTTTCATAATATTCTTTGACCCATGATTAAGGTTTTTATTGTAGAATTAAATATGTTAAAAAAATATATGTTTTATATGATATATTTTTTGTAGTACAGTTTATCTTTAATCTTATTTGGATTAAAATCTTGTTAGACTAGAATATGTTATCTAAAATCCCTTTTTTGATATTCTTTGATCTGAAATTTAAAATATATTATTCTGAATGATTTAAAATATGACTAGAATATGTTGAAATTTTATGTGTTGAAAACATGATTTTTATTTGAATTTAGAAAGCTATTTCCTTGTGTTAAAACTTATCTCCTAGTCCCTCTTTTAATATCTTATGATTTCTAGTCAAATTAAGAATGTTATTTCTTTGTATTAAAGCTTTTCTCCTCATCTATCTTTTAATGCATTATTATGTTTTCATTTATGTTGTTAATGGGTATATGCTATGACTAGTCCATGGGCCAGGGCTGGGCCAGTTTTATGTAATGCATGCTCAATCATGTATAATGCACATGACCAGTAGATGGACTGGCTCAATCTAGCCCAATATTATTGTTGAACTTGAGCCCAAATATTGATTGAATTAAACTAGACTTGATTAGTCTAGATCAATTCAGGGTGATTCCGAATTGATTGACTTATTCAAGTTAGTTTAACCTAAATTGAACTTAATCTAGTCTAAATTATACTAGTCTAGGGTGGTTCCAGACTAGTTAAATAAGGATTAGAGATCAGTTCAGTTAGGCTCTAGTAAATCGAGTTCAATTGAATCGATTAAACTAGAGTTCAAGTCAATTGAGGGTTAATTTATATTATTTGATATTGATGATTTTTGAAAGAGATGTTTTAAATATGTTATTTCATCCCGAAATGGATATGACCAGTGTGAGATTATATTCCTGCCGAGAGCAGGTAGGGCGATTCCCTTCGGGGATTAGCGGGCCGTCAAACGTGGCGGCTGGACGGTTCCTCCATCCGCTGTTGGGAGGAACGTGTCCCCACTTTGGCGGGTGTGGGACACCACTCCATCCGCTGTTGGGAGTGTGATATGAGTTTGCCTCCATCCGCTGTTGGGAGAACACAAACTCATCCCGTAGGATAAAGCCTCTCCATCCGCTGTTGGGGGAGTGCTCCTTCGGGTATTTGATATACGCCAATGGGATGATTGATTGAATTTTGATCATGTATTTATTTTGATTTGACTTTTGGGGTTCCTACTCAGCATTGCTGAATTTTCTTTGTTTTTGATTTTCAGAACAGCCTCCCTCTAGTACTAAATCGGATTCTAGTAGAGAGCGAACGTTCCTCTACCGCTAGGTAGAGTCACTTGGATGACTCTTGAAGTTAACTTTTCTATTTGTAATTTGATGAATAAATGAATTGTTATAAATGGTTATAGATGATGAATAAAGTGATGTTTATTTATTCGGCCTGTGTGAAAATATATGAAAAAAAAAAAAATCCAGGATGTGACACATATAAAATGCTCATAAGGTATCGTCTCTATTTGTGTTGATATGGTTTTGTATGTACTCAATTTTTTATTCAATCATTTGATGGTGTATTAAGATTTATATCTTTACAATAGTTATTTAGTAATTATAAGTGAGTAATTATATAGTAATAATTGTTTAGTGAGAAATTATTTGGTAAATATAAGTTTTTATAGTCTTATTAGGTGAGCATGAATCATATCATGTATATAAAATTTTGAAAACATTGATATACGATTTTTAATGATATTTTTTATTTTATTATTTTTAATAAATATATTTTTATAATATAGTATATGTAAAATAAAGAGTTAAAATTTTATATCAAAATAATTTCAAATTTTTATACATATATGTAGAAAGAATAGTAAATTTAAGAATTTCTATATCTTATAAAATATATGTACTCATAAAACATATGTTATTATAATATATATGTTTTCTTATTTCATGTCATAATATATATGTTTTCTCATATTGATTGACATAGCATATTAGTATTTTTACATTTTATGTTATAATATTTACATGAATTTTTTATATCATATTTTATTATATATATATATATAAATATATATATATATATATATATATATATATATATATATATATATATATATATATATATATATTGTATGTTGTAATATATTTATATATATTTTTTATCTCATGGCATTATATATATATATATATATACATATATATATATATATATACATATATATATATATATATACATATATATATATATATATACATATATATATATATATACATATATATATATATATATACATATATATATATATATACATATATATATATATATATATATATATATATATATATATATATATATAAAAGATATTTTTATTGTAATATCTATATTTTTATGTTTATAAAATATATACATTTATATTTAGGTCATATTTAGCTCATGATAATTATATCATTCGAAATATATTTTTAAAAATATATTATGAAATAATAATATTTATTTTTATTATTTTGTAGCAAAGTAAATTTATCTTTATCTGATTAAATTAAAAATAAAAATATCAATGAATGATTATATTCTTTACTAATCAAAGTGTATTAGATAGTAATAGTCGTGACTTTTTGGTGGAGGCAACATCCGAAGGGATGGAAACATCACCTATCTCCTTTTGCTCGACATCGAAAGCATTAACTAAATTCACTTAAGCTGATGCACTTAAAAGGCAATAAAACTGCACATCACTGGCATGCGCTAAACACAATCAGACATGTGGAATATTGTCGTAACGATGCTAGTCATAGGTGCCCAGCAAGCCAATCACATGAGTGATGGCACGTGTGACTTGATATATAATCTTTTTGCTTGTTATATTTTGGCGTATATCACTTTATAACTATTGCATAAATGCATATATATATTGTGATGTCCTTGGATTTGTGCAATGAGAATCGGATCGTGATGAGATCACGATAATGAGATCGATTCACCTTTAAACACATATCCTAAATAATCCCGGTCATAGGTTACTCGAGAGGGACATCGTGATAACCGGATAGACTGGTGTGCTGTATACCCGTCCATATGGTGGATGCAGCTGGTCTCATAGCTGCTCGTGTAGGGACACTAGGGATACAGTACAAGTGCTCATTGGAGAATGAGTTTACTGATTGATCCGCTTACGGAATGCTGGATGGTTGATGATGCCTTATTGTCAGACAGCGATTCCGTAGTCCTAGTGGTGTATCTGGTCCTTAGACTTGAGACACCAAGGATGTCCTGTATGAGTGCTCCACTCTTTGATACCAGACTTATAGGTTTGGCTGTCCCCAAATCTAGTACAGCTGGTCATTGGGAGTGGTAGTCGACCTTACGAGGGCTATTGAGTGTCAAAAGAGGATCATCCACTCTCGGCGTCATGAGAGGAATATCCTATGTATTCTTGCTCAGACAAATCCCTGGCCAGGGTCATTCGGGTTGAGAGAGAAAGAGTTCTCCGGGAGAATCCGATTAGAGCGAGACTCGAGTAGAAACCGTATGGGTCTGACAGCACCATGCTCGATATACGGTCTCTGGGATATTAGATGGATGAGGGACTATAGGTACATGGTAACTGAGGACAGACAGGTCCAATGGATTAGATTCTCCTGTATCGTCTGGGGACTACGGCGTAGTGGCCTAGTACGTCCGTAGTCGATGAGTCGAGTGAATTATTACAGAGATAATAAGTCACTGAGTTAGAAGGAGTTCTGACAGGTATGACTCACGGCCAGCTCGATATTGGGCCTAGAGGGTCACACACATATGGTAGGCATTGCGATGAGTAGAGGTTCGGATATGAGATATCCGACGGATCCCTTGTCTTATTGGATGCAGATTCAATACCCACTAGGGAAGGACCCATTAGGGTTTGACACGGGATCTCTATAAATAGGAGGGATTCACAGCCTCATAGGCTAGAGTCTTTGCTTGCCTTTCCTATTCTCCTCTCCCTCTCCACCTCAGAGTAGGCATGAAGTTTTGAGGAGCGTCGTCGCAACCCTGCTGTGTGGATCACCGCTAGAGAGGAGGACGCTTGACCTTCTTCACCCTCTCCTAAGGATCTGCAAGGAAACAGGGATATACGATCTCCCTAGGTAACACAATCTCTATACGCAGTTTTGTGTTTTGCGGATTTTTGCGCACCAATCTTCGCACGACGACGAACATCTTTTTGGGAATCGGGGATTTTTGTTTTCTTGTTCTTCCACTGCGCATATGATGTCGCCCCCAATGATTTCCCAACAGTGGTATCAGAGCCAGGTTGTTCGTGCGAATGATTGGTTTTGAACTGCGTGTGTTGTGTTTAGCGAGAAAGGGCATCAGCCTGCCGCCAAAAGGAAGGCGGGCAGCGTAGGGGCTGCGTCTGCAACAGCCTGCCGGCGGCCTGCTTACAGCAGGCTTGCTGCCGGCGGGGCTGGCAACCCACGGGCAGAGGCGCCGCAGGGCAGCGGCGCTTGCCGCCAAATGGAAGCGGCGCCTGCCGCCGCAGGGTTGAGAGAGAAAGAGTTCTCCGGGAGAATCCGATTAGAGCGAAACTCGAGTAGAAACCGTATGGGTCTGACAGCACTATGCTCGATATACGGTCTCTGGGATATTAGATGGATGAGGGACTATAGGTACATGGTAACTGAGGACAGACAGGTCCAATGGATTAGATTCTCCTGTATCGTCTGGGGACTACGGCGTAGTGGCCTAGTACGTCCGTAGTCGATGAGTCGAGTGAATTATTACAGAGATAATAAGTCACTGAGTTAGAAGGAGTCTGACAGGTATGACTCACGGTCAGCTCGATATTGGGCCTAGAGGGTCACACACATATGGTAGGCATTGCGATGAGTAGAGGTTCGGATATGAGATATCCGACGGATCCCTTGTCTTATTGGATGCAGATCCAATACCCACTAGGGAAGGACCCATTAGGGTTTGACACGGGATCTCTATAAATAGGAGGGATTCACAGCCTCATAGGCTAGAGTCTTTGCTTGCCTTTCCTATTCTCCTCTCCCTCTCCACCTCAGAGTAGGCATGAAGTTTTGAGGAGCGTCGTCGCAACCCTGCTGTGTGGGTCACCGCTAGAGAGGAGGACGCTTGACCTTCTTCACCCTCTCCTAAGGATCTGCAAGGAAACAGGGATATATGATCTCCCTAGGTAACACAATCTCTATACGCAGTTTTGTGTTTTGCGGATTTTTGCGCACCAATCTTCGCACGACGACGAACATCTTTTTGAGAATCGGGGATTTTTGTTTTCTTGTTCTTCCACTGCGCATATGATGTCGCCCCCAATGATTTCCCAACAGTGGTATCAGAGCCAGGTTGTTCGTGCGAATGATTGGTTTTGAACTGCGTGTGTTGTGTTTAGCAAGAAAGGGCAGCAGCCTGCCGCCAAAAGGAAGGCGGGCAGCGTAGGGGCTGCGTCTGCAACAGCCTGCCGGCGGCCTGCTTACAGCAGGCTTGCTGCCGGCGGGGCTGGCAACCCACGGGCAGAGGCGCCGCAGGGCAGCGGCGCTTGCCGCCAAATGGAAGCGGCGCCTGCCGCCGCAGGGCAGCGACGCGCGACGCCTGCCGCCGCTGCTCCCGCGGGCGAAACCCCCCCCACAGGGGCGGTCGCCCGGCGGTACAGCACCGCCTGCGGAGGCAGCGGCGCCCGAAGGGGGCGCCCACCCGCAGCGGCATCGCCGCCATAGGGCGTGCCGCCTGCAGGCGAGGGCAGTGCCCTCGCCCCGTCGCACAGGCCGCCGCCGGCAGGGTGGCGGCGGCGGCAGCAGCGAAAGGAGGAAAGGGCATTAGGGTTTTCTGGGAAAAAGACAGTTCTGCCCCTCGGAATTTGAGAAATTCCAGTTTCTGTCTTTTGTCCAAATTACGAAAATACCCTTAGGAATTGAGAAATTCCCTACATGTCCCTGATTTCAGAAAATATTAATTAATTAAAAGGTTTAGTTGATTATTATTTTTATTATTATCTAGTAGTCCTACATGATGATGATTATTTATACATGTGATGTATGATGTGTGGACGGATGATCATGGACCGTGTGATGTGTGTACTTGTGATTATTATTATTGAGGTCTGCGAACCTCCATTATATTTCTCGTTTATTGTCGGGCCTGCGTGCCTATGATTAAGTTGTAATCACATGAGGAGGCGCAGCGGGAGCGTGGATGCGATAGCGGGACCCACGAGACGAACGATCGTGATGCATGGAGATGCATCAAGATGTCGATGAAACCGACGAGGACGAGATGGACGATCACAGGGCATGAAGATGCACCGTTGCACACATAGATCTTGATGTGAGTGATTAGGCCTATTGGCTCGAGCCTAATCATATTAGGTTGTGGTCCATGATCATCTGGTGTGATTGCTTATACAAATACTAGATATGTATATATATTTGCATGCGATGTAGATATATATTAAATATGTATATGTGTGACATATCATATTAGGAGACCAAATTATAGAAACATCTCTCGATAATATTAAGTCGGTAAACGTGAGGCAATTAGATTGACCCACGTGGCCTTCCATCGTTATGAGTAGGAACCGATTCCCGGTGTAGGTTGAGTTAGTCGAGTCCCTCGAGACTCACCTATATCGCGATTCGCTATCTTGCTTACGACATAGAGATGTCACCGGTGACCTGAGGACATGGTATGCTTGGTCGAGTACCTCGAGGGTATATCATCAAATCAGACTCATCTTGTAACGAAGGTGTTGACTTAACCGAGCATCATGGTTGGTCGAGTCCCTCGAGGCCATGGTGATTCGGAGGCCGAACAGGACGGGAATCACAAGGAGTTGTGATCGGCAAGAGTTGCCTACCTTTTAGGCTTAGTGTGATTGGTCGAGTCCCTCGAGGTTACACTAAGACGCTGATTGGATCCTGATCCCCACTAGAAGTCTGCCGGAGACTTCCGTTTCACGTGCTGAGGGTGTCGCGTGACTCGTTAGCAAAATAGTGGGAGCATATTAAGATAGAAGTCCATATCTTAATAGTTTATTTCTTGCAAAATCTGCATGTTATTCATTTCTGCTACATCTTTATTTTCAGAAAATGTCGCTTTCAAATCCCTTACGTGGCATACTTGATGTCAACTGCCTCATTGGTCCAAATTATACGGATTGGCTCCGTAACTTGAGAATTGTTCTCACAGCGAAGAAAATCGTGTACGTCCTTGATACAGTGATGCCTACGCCCGAAGAAGGGGCAAGCGAGGATGAGATCGCTCGCTACGTGAAGTACATTGATGACTCCACTCTTGCTCAGTGCTATATGTTGGGCTCTATGACTCCAGAGTTACAGAGACAACATGAAAAGATAGATGCCAGATCCATTCTCCTACATGTCCGCAAATTGTTTGAGAAACAGGGAAGGACTCAACGATATGAGATATCCAAGAGCCTTTTCCGCGCTAGGATGACTGAGGGGACACCGGTTCAGAACCATGTCCTAAAGATGATTGAGTGGATAGAGAAACTCACAGGTCTAGGAATGGTCCTAGAGGATAACTTGTGTGTGGACATTGTGCTTCAGTCCCTACCAGATTCCTTTTCACAGTTCATAATGAATTTTAATATGAACAAGCTTGAGGTGACTCTCCCAGAGCTCCTCAATATGTTGAGGGAGGCAGAGAGTACTATTAAGAAAGAGAAGCCAGTTCTCTACACTGGTGAGACCAGAAAGAAAAGGAAAGCAGAAAGGTCCCTTAAGAAGGGAAAGGGCAAGGGCAAACAAGGTAAAGCAAAGATTGCTAAGAAAGACCCAACAAAGGACAAAGGTCAGTGCTTCCACTGTGGTAAAGATGGGCACTAGAAGAGAAACTGCAAAGAGTACCTTGCAGAAAGGGCGAAACAAAAGCTTGATGAAGCTTCAGGTACATTCATGATCAGTCTCCATTTGTCAGACTCTTATGATAACACATGGGTATTGGATACCGGTAGTGCTTATCATATATGCAATTCGTTGCAGGTTCTGGCAAGGCCTAGGAGACTAGAGAGAGGCGAGATGGACCTCAAGATGGGTAATGGAGCAAAAGTTGCTGTATTAGCTGTTGGCGAGGTCGCCCTACATCTGCCTAGTGGAGCTTTTATTGCATTAGATGCATGTTATTTTGTTCCTTCTATTATCAAAAACATTATCTCCATTTCATGTTTAACAATTAGTGGATATAAATTTGTTTTTGAGAACAATGGTTGTTCGATATTATTAGATGATAAGATTATCACGGAAGGAACATTGCATAATGGTTTATTTATGTTAGACACCACTCCACATATCATGAATGTAAATGTGTCCAAAAGGAAACGAGATGAGTTGAACAGTGCATACCTGTGGCATTGTAGGCTAGGTCACATCCATGAAAGAAGGATTCAAAAGTTGCTAAATGATGGATATCTAGATCCATTCGACTATATGTCTTATGCAACTTGTGAGCCTTGCATTCGTGGAAAATTTACAAACTCTCCATTTAGCGGAACTGGAGAGAGAGCCACTGAGTTGTTGGAACTCATACATAGTGATGTATGTGGACCCATGTCAACTCATGCCATTGGAGGTTACTCGTACTTCATTACATTTACTGAAGATTTCTCAAGGTATGGATATGTGTACTTAATGAAGTACAAGTCCGAGGCCTTTGAGAAATTCAGAAAGTATAAGAATGAGGTGGAGAACCAGACTGGAAAGAGTATCAAAACTCTTCGATCAGATCGAGGAGGTGAGTATTTAAGTACAGAGTTTACTCAGTTCCTCAAGGACCATGGGATATTATCCCAATGGACACCTCCTTACACACCTCAGCTCAATGGTGTCTCTGAAAGGAGAAATCGTACGCTATTAGATATGGTACGGTCAATGATGAGTTTCGCTGACCTACCCATCTTATTCTAGGGATATGCCCTAGAGACCGCAGCTTACCTTCTGAATAGAGTTCCAACTAAGTCGGTAGTGTCTACACCATATGAGATATGGAAAGGGAAGAAGCCTGATCTTAAGGTTGTTAAGATTTGGGGTTGCCCAGCCCACGTTAAAAGACACAACCCCGATAAGTTAGAATCAAGGATAAGCGATGCAAATTTGTGGGACACCCCAAGGAAACTTGTGGGTATTACTTCTATCATCTCGAGGACCAAAAGGTCTTTGTAGCTAAGAGAGCAGTGTTCCTTGAGAAGGAACACATTCTTGGCGGAGACAGTGGGAGAATGATAGAGTTGAGCGAAGTTAGAGAACCAAGCTCAAGCACCACTCTACAGCCCAAATCTGTTCAGGTACCTAATACACAAGTTTCAACTTTACGCAGGTCTGATATCACATCCTCCTGAGAGATATGTGGGACATATTAGAAGAGAGGATGCTGAGGATATTGATCCTCAGACCTACGAGGAGGCTATTATGAGTATAGACTCCGGGAAGTGGCAAGAAGCCATGAATTCTGAGATGGATTCTATTTACTCCAATAAGGTTTGGAACCTAGTTGATGCGCCCGAAGGTATTGTACCCATCAGTTGCAAGTAGATCTTTAAGAAAAAGATCGGAGTAGATGGAAAGGTAGAGACCTATAAAAGCAAGGCTAGTGGCTAAGGGGTATCGTCAAAGGCAAGGTGTTGACTACGACGAAACCTTCTCACCCGTAGCAATGCTAAAATCCATCAGAATTCTATTGGCTATTGCAGCACACTATGATTATGAGATCTGGCAGATGGATGTGAAAACCGCATTCCTCAATGGGAACCTCGAGGAGGAGGTGTATATGATGCAACCTGAAGGATTCGTGTCCAAGAACTGCCCAGATAAAGTGTGTAGGTTGCTTAAATCCATTTATGGACTAAAGCAAGCTTCCCGAAGTTGGAACATAAGATTTGATGAGTCAATCAGATCTTATGACTTCGTTAAGAACGAAGATGAGCCTTGTGTGTACAGGAAGGTAAGTGGGAGCGCTATCACCTTTTTGGTGTTATATGTGAATGACATCCTCATCATTGGGAATGACGTAGGAATGCTATCCACAGTAAAGACTTGGTTATCTAGACACTTCTCCATAAAGGACTTAGGGGAAGCATCCTATATCTTGGGGATTAGAATCTATAGAGATAGATCCAAGAGGATGCTTGGCTTGTCCCAATCCAAGTACATAGAAACCATTGTCAAAATGTTTGACATGGAAAATTCTAGAAGAAAGGGCGAACATGAATATGATACCTTATGCCTCAGCAATAGGGTCTATCATGTATGCCATGCTATGTACTAGGCCTGATATAGCGCATGCTTTGAGTGTCACGAGCAGGTATCAGGCGGATCCAGGCTTGGAGCACTGGAAAGCAGTAAAGTGTATCCTTAAATACTTGAGAAGGACTAAGGATCTTTTACTAGTATATGGAGGTAATAGCCTTAAGGTTGAAGGCTTCACTGACTCAAGTTTTCAGTCTGATGTCGATGATAGCAAGTCGAATTCAAGGTATGTGTACACCTTGAATGGAGGAGCAGTGTGCTGGAAGAGTTCCAAGCAAGATACCACTGCTGACTCGACCACAGAGGCGGAGTACATTGCTGCATTAGATGCAGCAAAGGAGGGAGTCTGGGTGAAGAAGTTCATCACAGATTTAGGAGTCGATACAGATAGCGACAAGTCGACTTCCCTTATTGCGACAACTATGGGGTGATTACTCAAATAAGGGAACCCGGGTCTCATCAGAAGTGTTCTGAGGAGGTTCCAACTTATCAGAGAGATCGTAACCCGAGGAGATGTAGTAGTGGAAAGAGTTCCATCCAAAGATAACATTGCAGATCCACTGACAAAGCCGTTGTCTCAGATTGCCTTTGAGCGTCACAAGAGTCTGATGGGGATCAGACACATAGGTGATTGGCTTTAGGTCAAGTGGGAGATTGCTAGTCATAGGTGCCCAGCAAGCCAATCACGTGAGTGATGGCACGTGTGACTTGATACATAATCTTTTTGCTTGTTATATTTTGGCGTATATCACTTTATAACTATTGCATAAATGTATATATATATTGTGATGTCCTTGGATTTGTGCAATGGGAATCGGATCGTGATGAGATCACGATAATGAGATCGATTCACCTTTAAACACATATCCTAAATAATCCCGGTCATAGGTTACTCGAGAGGGACATCGTGATAACCGGATTGACTGGTGTGCTGTATACCCGTCCATATGGTGGATGCAGCTGGTCTCATAGCTGCTCGTGTAGGGACACTAGGGATACAGTACAGGTGCTCATTGGAGAATGAGTTCACTGATTGATCCGCTTACGGAATGTTGGATGGTTGATGATGCCTTATTGTCAGACATCGATTCCGTAGTCCTAGTGGTGTATCTGGTCCTTAGACTTGAGACACCAAGGATGTCCTGTATGAGTGCTCCACTCTTTGATACCAGACTTATAGGTTTGGCTGTCCCTAGATCTAGTACAACTGGTCATTGGGAGTGGTAGTCGACCTTACGAGGGCTATTGAGTGTCAATAGAGGATCATCCACTCTCGGCGTCATGAGAGGAATATCCTATGTGTTCTTGCTCAAACAAATCCCTGGCCAGGGTCATTCGGGTTGAGAGAGAAAGAGTTCTCCGGGAGAATCCGATTAGAGCGAGACTCGAGTAGAAACCGTATGGGTCTGACAGCACCATGCTCGATATACGGTCTCTGGGATATTAGATGGATGAGGGACTATAGGTACATGGTAACTGAGGACAGACATGTCCAATGGATTGGATTCCCCTGTATCGTCTGGGGACTACGGCGTAGTGGCATAGTACGTCCGTAGTCGATGAGTCGAGTGAATTATTACAGAGATAATAATTCACTGAGTTAGAAGGAGTTCTGACAGGTATGACTCACGGCCAGCTCGATATTGGGCCTAGAGGGTCACACACATATGGTAGGCATTGCGATGAGTAGAGGTTCGGATATGAGATATCCGACGGATCCCTTGTCTTATTGGATGCAGATCCAATACCCACTAGGGAAGGACCCATTAGGGTTTGACACGGGATCTCTATAAATAGGAGGGATTCACAGCCTCATAGGCTAGAGTCTTTGCTTGCCTTTCCTATTCTCCTCTCCCTCTCCACCTCAGAGTAGGCTTGGAGTTTTGAGGAGCGTCGTCGCAACCCTGCTGTGTGGATCACCGCTAGAGAGGAGGACGCTTGACCTTCTTCACCCTCTCCTAAGGATCTGCAAGGAAACAAGGATATACGATCTCCCTAGGTAACACAATCTCTATACGCAGTTTTGTGTTTTGCGGATTTTTGCGCACCAATCTTCGCACGACGACGAACATCTTTTTGGGAATCGGGCTTTTTGTTTTCTTGTTCTTTCGCTGGGCATATGATGTCGCCCCCAATGATTTCCCAACAGGCGATCCCTTCTACCTCTGAGGTTGTGGAGGCCCTCATAGTGTTGAGGTCGAGCGACCGCTCTCGGTTCCGCCATGTGGCCATGAGATGCAGTTGCGGGAGATGGGTTACGATGCCGGGTTGTGCAAGGTGAGGCGGGAGCACACTTAGAATTTGTGGTCGGTAGCTACGAGTACATCAACATGATGACGTCAAAGGGGATCGAGGAGCGGCGATACATCATGGACCTGGTCTTCGCGTCGAAGTTCGTGGTGGCACAAGCGGAGAAGAGTTATGTGGAGGTAGTGGTCACGCTGTCATAGGTGATGATCGCAGTGCTGGAGAAGGTGCGGCAAGTGTTGCAGATGTTGAGGGAGGCAGCACGGCGGTCACTGAAATCCCGAACTTTAGTTTTGTTGTAAACGTTAGCTCAGTAATGACACGATTCTCATGTTCTACCACACTCATGACAAAACTACTGCTTTGTCACACTGGAAAAATAAGCTTCTTTTAAAAGCACGACGATTTGAACTCATCCGTTCGGTGTTATATTCTTACTTTATTTATTGGTCTAGTGTATTTCTTCTGCCTGTTGGATTTCTCTTGAACGATGAACGATTATTTATGAACTTATTCTAAAATGACACAAATGGTAAAACAATACATATGGTAAATTGAGAGAGTATCTGCAAACCGTCACACTCTATGCCAAAACTATTTTTTTGTCACACTGGAAAAATAGGCTTCTTTCAAAAATAGGACGATTTGAACTCATCCGTTCAGTGTTATATTCTTACTCTATTTATTGGTCTAGTAAAGCATGTTTGGTATAGTAATTGTGGGATCTTTTGTAAAACAATTGTTCCTTATGGACACAATGGGTTTTAGCTAGGTATCTTACCAAGGAATCAATTTGGGAAGTTTCAGCAAGAACATATCACTCTGCAGCTTGGAAAGGAATTTTGAAGGTAAGGAATTGACTAATCAAACACATTTCTAATGTAATCTCTTTCGGAACTAGTACTAATATGTGGTACGATCCTTGGGTGAATAGGAAGAGTATATTTCAATTATATGGTGATAGAATACGAAAAGACCTTGGGGCTCCCAAAGATTGGAAGGGTTTCGAGTTCATTGTTAATAGTACCTAGTGCTTTCCTAATCCTATTTCTCTTGAAATGTTATCACTTTGGCCGACTATCACGGCTATTCCAATCAGGATCAACTCTTCAGATATGTTTATTTGGCCTCATGATAATGGTAAATTTAGTACCACATCAGCATAGAATCAAATCAAGCAAAGGAACAACAAGTGGATCGCAAGCAGTTGGACATGGGATCGACTGGGATCACAAAGACATTCCTTATGCACATGGTAGGCCCTTCTTGATAAACTACCTACAATAGATAATATGAAGAGAAGAGGTATTTATCATGTTAATCGATGCTCCCTTTGTATGCAACAAGAAGAAACTGTTGACCGCCTCTATTTTGCTTGTGACTATATTAAATGGATATGGAAGGAGATTCTTCGGTGATTTGAACTCAATAGGCTACCGTAGCCAAACTTGCATCAAGAATTTGGCGAACTCATGTAATGTTTCTAAGAAAAAGGGCCTCTTACACAATTAGCAAAAGTTACTTTCAGATGCGCTATTTGGTGGATGTGGAAGGAGAGATGTAGTAGAATCTTTGAGTATCGACACACAAGCAATGCTTAGCTTTTGACAGATATTATTAGAGATTCAAGATAATGTATAGAGTACGATCTCAAAATGGAGCACTTTACACGTAGAGAGAAAGATATTTTTATCAGATTCAATTTTCCTATTAGTTAAAGATCTTTGGAATGACACTGAAGAATTGTATGTATCCCGAAGTTATCTGCTTTAATAATGTGTTGTACCCACAGATAGTCTTGGCATATCTGAACATTACATTTTATTTGTTGGCTACAGTTAGGAGTCATAGTCTATAGCATGTGTAGTCATGACTACACTTTATTTGTTGGCTACAGTTAGGAGTCATAGTCGACAGCATGTGTAGTCATGACTATCTCTTTGTTTGACTACTCTAGGAGTTAAGTTTGTGGAGTGAGACCATTCCACCTCACTATCCTAGACTACTCTATGAGATATCGGGCTTTAATCTATGGCTTGTATAGACAAAGCTATTTGTACAAACTTCACACTTAATTAATTTACTTTAACTTACAAAAAAAAAAAGTAAAAGTAAATTGATTAAGTGTAAAGTTTCTATAAATAGCTTTGTCTATACAAGCCATAAACTAAGTCTGATAACTCATAGAGTACACATGCGGTAATCATTACTACACATGCTGTAGACTATAACTCCTAATTATAGCCAACAAATAAAATATAATGTCCAGATATACCAAGATTACTTATGGGTATAACACATTATTAAAGCCGATAACTACGGGATACATACAATTCTTCAACATAATTCACAAGATCTTTTTTTTTATAATTAAAAGTAAATTTATTAAGTGTAAAGTTTCTACAAATACAAGCCATTGAATAAGTTTGATAACTCATAGAGTACATATACGGTAATCATGACTACACATGCTGTAGACTAGGACTCCTAATTGTAGCCAACAAATAAAATGTAATGTCCAAACATGCCAAGACTACTTGTGAGTATAGCACATTATTAAAGTAGATAATTACGGGATACACATAATTCTTCTACATCATTCCTAAGATCTTTAGCTAATAGCAAAATTGAATTTGATAAAAGTATCTTTCTCTCTTTGTGTAAAGTGCTTCATTTTGAGATCATGCTCCATACATGATCTTGAGTCTCTAATAATCTCTATCAAGAGCCGAGCATTGTTTGTGCATTGACACTCAAAGATTCTACTATATCTCTTCTTCTAGATCCACCAAATAACACATCTGAAAGTAACCTTTGCTAATTATGTAAGAGGCCATTTTCTTGAGAAACATTGCATGAGATCACCTAATTCTTGATGCAAATTTGGCTGTAGTAGCCTATTGAGTTCAAATCGCTGAAGAATCTCCTTCCATATCCATTTCGTATAGTCACAAGCAAAATAGAGGTGGTTAATAGTTTCTTCCTATTGCATACAAAGGGAGCATCAGTTAACATGATAAATATCTCTTCTCTTTATATTGTCTATTAAAGGTATATCAAGAAGGGCTTGGGCCATGAATTTGAGTACCGGGCTAGGAAGAGCGGAAATTGCGCCAAGGATATCAGAGTTGCGGAGGTCAACTAGTCGATTGGGCAATAGGCCGCAAGAGAGAATGATGCACTGAAGAATCAGACGAAGCGTCGATGGACCAATGACATGCCGGACAACATGATTCATGTTTAGTAATATTTGTCTAGATCGAAGTGTATTTTTGTATGTGCAGGATTAACTACGATCGCAAGGCATAAAACAAAATGAAGTCCCGAAGTCAAGAACGTAATTTCGTTGGGAGTTCGAGAGTTCGTCGGAAGTCCGGATGTTCATCGAAAGTTTTGCCGGAACTAACCGAGAAGTCCAAGAGCTTGCCAAAGAAGCTTGTCGGAACTCATCAAGAAGATCATAGTGAAGTCCAAGAGCTTGCCAGAAGTCTGTCGGAACATTGCCGAGAGATCGTCGGAAGTTCACCGGAAAGATCGCTGGAAGCTCGCCAGAAGAAATCAGACTTATCTTGCTTAGAATGTCTTAGGAATCATAGTTAGCATATAATTAGAGTTGGGTTTGGGACCTAATCCCATCAACTCTGTTAGGGGCAAACTAGGACCGAAGCTGGATTGGTTTGGGCCGGATTCAAGGCCCAACCAGGGTGCTGACTGGGGAACAGCAACCCAAGATTCCTGGGTGATGATACCGCCGACAACAATGCTGCCAGCAGTGGTACCGCTGATAGCAATACTGCTAGCGGTGGTACCGCCCCTGTTCGATACTTACCTTTGTCATGATTTAGAAATTGTGCATGTTTTAATTTGAAAATATAAGGATGCACAAATAAGATCGATACTTACCTTTGTCATGATTTAGAAATTGATGTAAAGGGATAAAGAGATATAAAATTGTATTCTTCCCTTTTTTTTTTATAATGACAAAGGGGGAGCAAAACTTTCTAGAAAGCAAATTTACTTACTTGCACAAGTCAAGAAGATGCAAAAACTTGCTTGCATGCTCGCACATCTAAAGAGAAGATGCAAATGTACTTCATGTAGTTTGCTTCATGTAAAACATTGTATCTTGCTACCTTATTATCTTGCATTATTTTTCAAAAACTTGCTAGCTTTCATACTTCAAAGAGAAGTAACACTTGCCAAATTGCTAGCTTGATTGTTGTAAAATAATGTAAAATTTTGCTAGCTTGCACTTTGCAAAGAAAGCAAAAATGACACTTCTCAAAAGAGAAGAAAGAGCTTGCTATCTTGAACATCACTATCTTGCCAATCGCAAGAAGCAAAACTTGCAACTTGCACATTGCAATAGGAAGCAAGAATCGCTAGCTTACACACTTCAACAAGAAAGCTATCTTGCATTCGCTTTCGAAATTTTTGCTAGCTTGTATGTTGTAAACTTGCTATCTTACTGCCTTGTTTATCTAAATCTTGATAGCTTGCAAGATGTAACACTCGCTAAATTTTCTAGCTTACAAATTGCATGATGATAAAACTTGATATTATGTTTTTCATGCAATGATTTGAACTTATATCTCAAATACTTGATAGTTGTAACTTCTCATTTTTGTTGATCACAAAGGGGGAGAAGTATGATCATGTTATGTATGATGATGTATTGTAAATATTCATGTTGAAATTTGCAACGACTTGAATTCACCTTGAATTCAAGGTTCTATCAACCGAACTTCATAGTTGTTGGTTGAGTCCCTCGAGGCCATGGTAGTTCAGAGGCCGAACATGACGAGAATTATAAAGAGTTATGGTTGGCATGAGTTGCCTACCTTTACGAGCTTAGTGTGATTGGTCGAGTCTCTCGAGGTTATGTTTGTTAGGATCAATAGTGGCTTTAAAAAGGTGGGGGGGGGGGGGGGGGGGTAAATTAGTGTAACGAAAAACTTTCTCGATTTCAGAAAAATATTCGTTTTGATTAAAACTAATTCCGACGAAAATGATTTCGATTCAATTCGTTTCGGAGAGAAGTTAAACTTGAAAGCTTTTGTAAAAGTGCAAGAGAAGATTAAGGAGATTTGCAGTAATAAAAATTACACAAATGAAAAGCAAACCAGAATTTAGAGTGGTTCGATCAATGTGACCTACATCTTTTGAATCTCTGATTTTAATGATGAAGTCAATTATAATTTGTTTGATCTAATCTATATGTTGAGAAAAGTATGTAGGATTAACTACGATAGCAATAAGACATAAAGCAGGTGTTATGCCGGAGTCAAGATCGAGATCACGTTGGGAGTTCGAGAGTTCGTCGGAAGTCCGGACGTTCGTCGGAAGTTCTGTCGGAACCAACCGAGAAGTCTAGGAGCTTGCCAAAGAAGCTTGTCGAAACTTGCCAAGAAGATTGTCGTAAAGTCCAAGAGCTTGTCGGGACTCCGCCAAAGCATTGCCGAGAGTTCGTTGGATGTTTGTCAGAAGTACTCCGGAAGCTCGCCGGAAGAGCAATTGACGCACCGGAACTATTGAATCTCGGATTTTAAGTTGTTTGATCTAATCTATATATTGAGAAAAGTGTGCAAGATTAACTACGATGGCAGTAAGACATAAAGCAAGTGTTGTACTAGAGTCAAGATCGAGATCTCATTAGGAGTTCGAGAGTTCGATGGAAGTCTGGACGTTCGTCGGAAGTTCTACGGGAACCAATCGAGAAGTCCAGGAACTTCCCATAGAAGCTCGTCAGAACTCACCAAGAAGATCGTTGTAAAGTCCAGGAGCTTACCGGAAGTCCATCGGAACATTGCCAAGAGTTCGTCATATGTTCGCTAGAAGAGCAATTGACGCACCGGAACAAGAAGCACTGTAAATTATGTCTTAATTATTGTAGTTAGAGTGTAAATTAAGTTAGGATTGTGAGGCAATCCCACTAACTTAATTATAGGCCAATTAGACCCTTAACAGGGCTGAATTGGGTCGAATTGAAACTCTTTTTGTTGAAGCATGATTAAATGAAACTCTTTTATCATTTTTGATTTGATTCAAATCATTTCACAAAGTTGGTTCTCAATGGATTTCTTCCTTACTTTCCTTCTTCATGTGAAGTTTTAATGAAAAATAAAAGGGGAGAAGTTGAAGGAAGCTATCTCTTTAATGTTTATAACTATTAATGTTGAGAACTTTTGACTAATACCATGTCATGAATGCTTGAAATATAATTAGTAAGAATTTTTACAAGTTGAAATATGGTATTAATTTCTACCGCACTTGAATTGTTGAATTGTTCTCCTTTTTGTCGATGACAAAGGGGGAGAAATAATACCAAAATGTGGTAAATTGATGATAAATGTATGCAATGTATTTCATCATATATACTTGAAATGTTTGCTTGATAAATTTCCTTCTTTATGATAAGATATCTAGAGCTTAACTTGTAATTTTATAATTGATATATTGCCATAGAATGATGAATTGCTATGTTTGTCATCCTTCATATTTGAAATATCAAAACTTGAAAATGGATATCATGCCTTGACGTCATTTTGAGAATGTTAGATCATGATAGGAATCATGATGTGTGTATTGATAAGTTTAAATGAACTTAACTTATCAATATGTTTCTTGAATTCAAAGGCCTTGAATTCAAGAATGCCTTTTCTTAAGTATGACATATAGATAGGGGGAGTTAAGATTAACTCCCATCAATTGATTTTCATCATAAAAAAAGGAGAGATTGTTGAATCTTGAATTTTGATGATGAAGTCAATTGTAAGTTGTTTGATCTAATCTATATATTGAGAAAAGTGTGTAGGATTAACTACGATATGAAATAAATTTGACTCCGGCACAACACCTGCTTTATGTCTTACTGCTATCGTAGTTAATCCTGCACACTTTTCTCAACATATAGATTAGATTAAACAAATTATAATTGACTTCATAATCAAAATCCGAGATTCAATAATCTCCCCCTTTTTTATGATGACAATCAATTGATGACGGAGTTAACCTTAACTCCCCCTATTTATATGTCATACTTGAGAAAAGAAACTCTTGAATTCAAAGCCTTTGAATTAAGTATCAAACTGATAAGTTAGATTCATTTAAACTTATCAACATGCACATCATGGTTACTATCATGATCTAATATTCTGAAAATGATGTCAAAGCTTGACATCCATTTTCAAGTATGATATTTCAAATATGAAAGATGACAAAGATAGCAATTTATCATTCTATGGCAAGATATCAATTGTAAAATAGCAAGTTAAGCTCTAAATATCTTATTATAATGAAGAAAATTTATCAAGCAAACATTTCAAGTATATATGATGAAATACATTACATATATTTGTCATCAATTTATCACATTTTGATATTATTTCTCCCCCTTTGTCATCAACAAAAATGAGAACGGTTCAACAATGCAAGTGTGATAAAAATTCATTCCACATTTCAATTTGTATTTGACGATACCAATCATATTTCAAGCATTCATGAAATGATATCATTCAAAAGTTCTCAAATTAAAAGTTATAAACATTTAAAGAGATGGCTTCCATCAACTTCTCACTTTTTATTTTTCATCAAAACTTTGCATCAAGAAGGAAAGTAAGGAGGAAAATCCATTGAGAACCAATTTTGTGAATTGATTTGAATCAAGTCAAAAACAATAAAAGAGTTTCATTAAATCATGCTTCAATTTTCACAAGGATCAAGATATTCATGTGAAACCAAATCCTCACTCTTGCAAGTGTTCATCTTATACTAAAAATTCATAAAAAATATTCCTTCATTAAAAAAGAATTCATGTGAAAGAATCATCGTATGAAGGATAAAAGAAATTCCAATAAAAGAAATTTCATGAATGATCACATCAAATCGATTTCTCATTAAAAATTCACCAAGATAAACCCATGAGAGATGCATTTGTCAATTAATTCCATGTATCAAAAATTATTAAATTATGGAGCAAAGATATGAAAGAAACTTGATATGGCATAGACTCATGAAAGCTCTATTCTTGAATACATTAAGTGAAAGATAGTCTGGAAAAGATATACATCAAATTCATGCATTCGAACAAATTAACATTCCTAACTCCACAAATGATCATAATACATCAAGTCATAGATACCAACAATTAAATGTATCAAGGAATTTATCCATTCAAAAGATATATCAAATTTAATTCCTGAGTGATATATTCATTAAAGTAAGCTCAGAATTTAACCATTAAGGTAGTTAGCACAGAATTTTACTATCAAAGTAAGTAGCATTTTAGGCATCAAAGCACAGCATTGCAATCGCATTTTAAGTTTACAACATTAAGGTAAACAACATATGATTATAACATAACAAAGAGGAATTGTATCCACTTCTCCTCAAATACATACATAGCTTATTCAAGTGGTGGAAAGTTCAAATGTCTAAACAAAGTATTAAACTGTTGATGAATTTGCTGCAACTCAGTTAAGATTTGATCTTGGCATTGTTCAAGTCGATCTTATCGTTGTTCAAAATGATCCATCTAAGTCCCTATGTCGTCGATAGATGAGGGAGGTGCTTGCTCTACTGGAGGTGATTTCTCAAAGGGACTAGTTCAGGTTGGAGGGGATCAATCCTTCTAGGCAGTCTAGTCATATACCATTTCTAAATGTACATCTCAACTGTCGAAGTAGGTTTTTATTTATAATACTAAATCTATCTAGTTTTATAATTTCTTCATCGGGTGGAATAGCAATATCATAGGCATAGAGTAGTCTTGTGATTAAGCCACCATAGAGAAGCATCATGTCCCTTTTTGATAGTTCAATCATGTTTTATTGGATTAGATAACCAAAACAATTGTTATATCCCTTCATAATCCAATACATGGTACCTAATTCCATTTGACTTACTTCATCATGATGATATTGTTTTGAGAGAATGATACTTATCAAGATGTGATGAAGTATTTTGATGCTTAAAGGTAGTAAATGTTCATAGTTTTTTTGAAGAATCAATAAGTTAGGATTACCAAAAATTGTTCCTAAGGCACATAAGTAGTCCCAACTGTTTCTTCATCCCATTGTCCTCTAAAATAACACCCTCTTTCTTTTACCTGAATTCCTATGATGTTACAAATTGTTCTATTCATAATGGGTATATGATGTCCTAATAGATAGGTAGATACCCTTTCATTTTCATCTACATGTAGATTGTTATAAAATAGCCTAACAAGTCTAGGGTAGATAGGTTCACTTATTTGAAGGATTGGGAGAATGTCTAGATTAGCAAACTATTGAATATATTCTAAATCACTTAATTCAACTAAATCAACATATTTACCCTTATGAACATGTCTAGACTTAATAGAAGAAAATTTTAGGGCATGTTGATTAGAATCGAAAAGTAGGGAGTCATAATTTTCATCTAATCTCCTCTTCCCTTTGTCCCTAGAGGATCTTCTAGAACCCATTGAGGCTACAATAATAAAGGCAAATAAGGAGCAAGAATAAGTAATACAAAGGAGAATCAATTTGGTGTAGAGATTACCTTAGTAGGTTTTTTGTTTTTCTTCTAGTGATCTTCAAAAGGATGTCGGAGATTGATCCTTGATTCAGTGGGAGATGGGTATTTTGGAGTAGTTAGAGGGAGAGCAAGAGATTTGGTGCTGTTTAGAGTAGTGTAGAATGTGTTGGGGTCGGATTTACCACCGGCACTAACTTGGGGTTTATAAGGGGCAGCTTGTGGCCGATGGCACCGCTAGTTGGGCAATGCTACTACCTACCACCCGTGACAACTGACGGTGCTACCACCAGCTGGGCGATGCTACCGCCTACCACCCGTGACAACTAGCGGTGCTACTGCCAACTGGGCGGTGCCATTGCCTACAGGTAGTGAGCACTGCTCACATAGTTGTGTGGGGGAGGGGGGTGATATCAATTCGCATGTAACCACACAACCTTATCATGCAAGTTATTTATTGTTATGAACCACACAACCTTATCATATAAAATTCGCATCATAAGAAAAGAAAATTTGTATTGAAGATTGTACATTCATGATTCATCGTATAAAATATATACCATACTCAAATATTATATTAAACTCGTATTGTAAAATGTATATCGTAAGTTCATGATTCATCATTTGTACGCAAACATCGTAAAAACTCATATGGAAAAAATGCATATGGCTCATTGCACACACTATAAGATTATGATTCAAGTGAGTGATCAAGAAAGTCCGAAAACGAAAATTTAACAAATTCATGCATTCGGATAGTTTAACATCCCTAATTCCCTTCTAATGAAATCAAATTGTTCTTCATTTAAGGGTTTTGTAAAGATATCGGCTAATTGATGTTTCGTATCAATAAACTCTAATATTACATCATAATTATTAACAAGATCTCGTATGAAGTGATGCCTAATATCAATGTGTTTAGTTCTAGATTTTTGAATAAGAATTTTTGCTAAGCATATTGCACTAGTGTTATCACACTTTATAGGTATGTTTTTCAGGTCAATTCCATAATCCTTTAAAGTGTTTTTCATCTATATAACTTGAGCACAGCATGCACCTGCAGCTATGTACTCAGCTTCGGTTGTAGATAATGCAACCAATTTTTGTTTCTTGGAAGACCAAGAAGCAAGTGCGTGTCCTAGAAATTGACACGTTCCTGATATTCTTTTTCTATCTAAACTACATCCAGCAAAATCCACATCAGCATAACCAAGCAATTAAAAATTCTTAGATTTAGGATACCATAATCCTAGTTTAGGAGTTCCTTTTAGGTATCTAAATATCCCTTTAACAGCTTTTAAATGAAATTGCTTAGGGTTAGATTGAAATCTAGCACAGAGTCCTACGTTAAACATGATGTCTGGTCTAGTTGTGGTGCGGTAAAGCAAACTACCTATCATACCCCTATAAGCTTTTTGATCAAAGCTTTCTCCACTTTCGTCAATGTTTAACTTAGTGGAGATACTCATAAGAGTGTTGATAGCCTTTGAACTATCCATGTTAAATCTTTTTAGAAAGTCTAAAGCATATTTTATTTAATTAAGAAAAATACTATTGCTAAGTTATTTAATTTGTAAGCCTAAAAAAATGGTTAGTTCCCCCATTAGGCTTATTTCAAATTCTAGACTCCTGCTTTTGGCAAATGATTCACATAAGAATTTATTTGTAGAACCAAAAATAATATCATCAATATAAATTTGAATAATAAGAAAATTATTTTTAAAATTTTTAATAAATAATATAGTATCGACCTTGCCTTTAGAAAAATTTTATGAATTAGAAATGAGCTAAGTTTCTCAAACTAAGCCCTTGGGGCTTATTTCAATCCATAGAGAGAGCTTTAGTCAATTTAAACACATGATTAGGAAAATTATCATTCTCAAATCCGGGAGGTTGTTCAACATAAACTTCTTCGGAGATAAAGTCATTAAGAAAAGCACTTTTAACATCCATTTGAAATAACTTAAAATAATTACTACTAGCATAGATAGGCAATGAGCATCCTTATGGCTTCTAATCGTGCCACAGGAGTAAAGGTTTCTTCATAATCGATACATTCTTCTTGGTTAAAACCCTTGGCCACTAATCTAGTTTTGTTTCTAATTATGTTACCAAATTCATCTTGCTTGTTTCTAAGGACCTATTTAGTACCAATAACTAAATGGTCATTTGGCCTTGGAACAAGCTTCCACACTTCATTTCTCTCAAATTAATTCAATTCTTCTTGCATTGTAATGACCTATTATTCGTCTTTTATGGCTTCGTCAATGCATTTAGGTTCAATTTGGGAGAGAAATGCAGCGTTGACACAAAAATTTTTAAGAAAAAAAACGAGTTTGAATCCCTTTCGATGTGTCTCCTATAATTAGCTCATTAGGATGAGCATCTACATACTTCCATTCCTTCGGTAAAGAAGGTTCGGAAGAAGATGCATCCAGGTTGCTAGATGGAAAAAGGGATTCATTTAAATTCAAATAATTAAATTTAAGATCATCATCAAAATCATTTTTCTTAACTTCGGAAATTTCATTAAAAACAATACGAATATATTCTTCTATAACTAAAGTTCTTTTATTGAAGATTCGAAAAGCCTTTGAAATAGAAGAATAAACAAGAAAAACTCCCTCATCAGATTTTGCATCAAACTTTCCTAAGGAATCTTTTTCATTCAAAATAAAATATTTACACCCGAAAATTTTAAAGTATGAAACGTTGGGCTTTTTTTTGTTCCACAACTCATAAGGAGTTTTGGAAAGTAATGGTCTTACTAGAACCTTATTCATAACATAGCATGTCGTATTTATGGCTTCGGCCCAAAAATATTTGGGTAGGCTATGTTCGTTTAACATGATTCTAGCCATTTCTTGTAGGTTTCTATTCTTTTTTTTCTACAACTCTATTTTATTGAGGATTTCTTGGAGTAGAGAAATTGTGGTTGTATCAATTAGATTCACAAAGTTCTTGAAAATTACGATTTTAAAATTCACCACCCTGATCACTTCGAATTGACGAAATAATGAAACCTTTTTTTATTTTGAACAAGGTTACAAAATTTAGAGAAATACCTAAAGTAATCATTTTTGTGTTCTAAGAAGTAAGTCCATGTATATTTACTATAATCGTCAACAATAACAAAAGCATATTTGCTACCTCCTAGGCTAGATGTAGCAATTGGTCCAAACAAGTCCATATGGATCAATTGTAGTGGTCTAGAGGTGCTTATTTGAATTTTTTATTTGTAACTACCTTTTATTTGTTTTCCTAGTTGACATGGATCACACACATTGTCTTTAACAAACTTAATATGAGAAATTCCTCTCACAAGTTCATTAGACGAGATTTGAGAGATTAGTTTCATGCTAGCATAACCTAATCTCCTATGCCAAAGCCAAGCATGTCATTCAAAACCAAAAAATACATTTCATTGTAAAGATCATTAATGTCAATAGTGTATATGTTATTTTATTTTAGTGCAATCATAGATGTGTTTTTGTATAATTTTTCAATAATACAAGTATTAGATTCAAATTTAACAGTATATCCTTTATCACACAATTGACTAATGCTCAAGAGGTTATGGTTTAAGCCATCAACCAACAACATATCTTCAATAAAGAGGTTGGATTTGTTACCTATAGTTCCTTTGCTAATGATTTTACCCTTTTTGTTGTCTCCGAAGGTGACATATCCTTCGTTTAGGTTAGTGAGCTTGAAGAATTGAGATGGATCTCCGGTTATATGCCTTGAGCATCCACTATCAAGGTACCATCTTTTGCTCCTAGCTTGTGATGGTATATTTTTCTACCAAAAAATGTACCTATTTGACCTTAAGTGTCTCAAAAATCGATCTACATATCTTATCATATTGTATTGAGTTATTTGAGGTTCTTTTAGGAACCCAAATCAATCTATGTAGACTACATCTTTTAAGTGAACATTTATAGGTAATATGTCCGAGTTTGCAAAAAAAGTTGCATTTGGTGTGAGGTGAAACATGCAAGGGCGGGCCTTTAACAAAGGTGGTTGAATTTTGGTGAGAGTTACTCTTAAATCCGATTCCACCTCTCCTATAAACGTGACCCTTGTTGGCAAGGATCATGTTTAAAGACTTGCTACCAATCTCAAATTTTTCTAAGGTTTCTTTGAGTAGCAAGTTTTCCTTTTTAAGTATTTCTAATTCATTACATTTCATGCAAGGAGTTAAACTATTATTATGCTCAACTTTTAATCTATTGTAATCACTAACAAGAAAATCATGCTCCTTTTTTAACAATTGATATTTTTTATTAATTGATTTGTATTCATCAAATAAATCATGAAAAGCATTTAATAGTTCATCAAACGATAAATTTACATCAAATGAACTTGTTACCTCATCTCCAATAGCCATTAGTGCATAGTGAGTAACTTGCTTGGTGTTGGTTGGCTCCAATTCTTCGGATGCACTTGAATCATCCCATGTTGCTTTAAGAGTCTTCTTCTTTCGTTGTCTCTTCTTAGCTAGGGGACATTCGCTCTTGTAATGTCCCGGCTTCTTGCATTCGTAGCATATTACTTGATCTTTCTTGGGTTCAAATTTATTTTTAGTGTCATTTTTGAATTTATTCATTTTTATAAATTCTTTAAATTTTCTTGTTAAGAGTGCCAAGTCTTCATCAAGGTCCTTATCACTTGAGTTTTCTTTCAAGTGATCTTCTTGGGTTTTTAGTGTCATATCCTTCCTGTTCTTTGGAAGGGTGTCCTCAAGTTCTTCATGAGCTTTACAAGTCATCTCATAGGTCATTAGTGATCCAATTAGTTCTTCGAGAGGAAAATTATTTAGGTATTTGGCCTCTTGAATGACCGTGACTTTAGGGTCCCAACTCTTTGGAAGGGATCTTAAAATTTTATTAACAAGTTTAAAATGCGAGAAACTTTTACCAAGTCCTTTTAGACCATTGACGATATCCGTAAATCAAGTGTACATGTCTCCAATGGTCTCACTCGGTTTCATTCGAAACAACTCATAAGTATGCACTAAAAGATTAATTTTGTACTCCTTCACTCTACTAGTGTCTTCATGAGTCACTTTGAGTGCGTGCCAAATATCAAAAGCAGTTTCACAAATGGACATGTGATTAAACTTGTTTTTATCTAAGGCACAAAACAAGGCATTCATAGCCTTTGTGTTTAAAGTGAAAGTCTTCTTCTCCAACTCATTCCAATCGTTCATTGGAAGAAAAGACTTTTGAAACTCATCTTCTACAATATTCCATAATTCAAAATCCATTGAAATTAGGAAGATCCTCATTCTAGTCTTCCAATATATGTAATCTGTTGAATCTCGTATTTTGATGATGAAATCAATTGATAAGTATTTATGATTTAATCTGTGTTTTGAGTGACGCAAGATACTTCGATTAGGAGAGACAATTAAAGCAAGAAGAATCATGTTGGGTAGAAGGAAAATGTGTCAGAAGATTGGACGTCAGGCCGGAGGATCGGTCGACGTATCGACAGAAGGCTTCGGGCCAAGAAGAACGGATATTGTGCCAAGGATATCAGAGTTGCGAAGGTCAACTGACCGATTGGGCAATAGGCTGCAAGAGAGGATGACACGTTGAAGAATTGTACAAAGCGTCAATGGACCAATGCCATGCTGGACAAATGTGCAGGATTAACTACGATAGCAAGGCATAAAGCAAAATGAAGTCCCAGAGTCAAGAACGCGATTTCGTTGGGAATTTGAGAGTTTGTCGAAAGTCTAGACGTTTGTCAAAAGTTTTGCTGGAACCAACCGAGAAGTCCAAGAGCTTGCCAAAGAAGCTCGTTGGAACTCGCTAAGAAGATCATCGTAAAGTCCAGGAGCTTGCCGGAAGTCTACCGAAACATTGCCGAGTGATCGTCGGAAGTTCGCTGGAAAGATCATCGGAAGAAATCGGACTTATCTTGCTTAGAATGTCTTAGTAATCGTAGTTAGCACATAATTAGAGTTGGGATTGGGAGGTAGTCCCATCAACTCTGTTAGGGGCCAATTGGGCCCGAAGTTGGACTGGTTTGGGCTGGATTCAAGGCCTAACCAGGATGCCGAAACCCTGGCTGGCGATGGCACCGCCTGGGGAACCACACCCCAGGATTCCTTGAATCCACCGATAACAGTGCTGCTAGTGGTGGTACTGCCCAGTACCAGATCCTATGGTGGTAGTACCGCCCAAGAACGGCGGTGGTACTGCCAGTACCCAGGAAACTTGGGTTGAGACCTTTTTAGGCTCCAAGTTTGAATCAACTTGAAGCCTATAAATACCCCTCTCATCCCTGGTTAAAAAACTCTTGTGAGAATCCTCCTCTAGTCTAAGTGTTAGAATTCTGTTTAGAGAGGAGTGTGTGCTTGTAAAGGTTGTCTCCTAAACCCGGTAAAAGGAGAAGAAGGGTGTAAGAAGGAGGTTTGATCTTCGCCTATTAAAGGAAGATCGATAATAGATGTCAGTGGCCTCGACGGAAGAGGAATCGACGAAGTGGATGTAGGTCACGATGACCGAACCACTCTAAAATCTAGTTTGCATTTTACTTTGAGCAATTTACCTTTACTGCAAACCACTTTACCTCCTTACTTGCTTTACATTCAATATGCTCTTACTTTGCTTTCAAAGTTAAGCATTTCTGAAATCAGTTTTATCATACGAAGAGATTTTTCGGAACCGATTTGAAGACGTATTTTACTACTGTACTAATTCACCCCCCCCCCCCCCCCTCCTCTTAGTGCCGACTCGTTCCTATCAGTTAGTATCAGAGGCTTGTATTTCTCATTTGGTTCAACACCTAAGAGAAATGGCTCTTTTCAGCTTTCAAGAGGGTTACTCTCTCATTCATCCTCCCTTTTTCAATGGGATGGACTACACTTATTGGAAAACTCGAATGAGAGTTTTCTTGCTTTCATTGAATCTCAATTTATGGCACATAGTCGAATTTGGTTTTCAAAGGTCTTTTCTTCAAATGAACCATTGGAATGATTTGGAGAAGAAGATATTTCTTTAAATGCAAAGGGTATGAATGTCTTATTTTGTGCCTTAGATAAAAACGAGTTTAATTGAATTTCTATGTGCGAAACGGATTTTGAAATTTGGCATACTCTTGAAATCATACATGAAGGCACTAGCAAAGTTAAAGATTCGAAAATCAACTTTTTGATGCATGATTTTGAACTATTTCAAATGAAACTAAGCGAAACTATCGGAGACATGTACACCCGTTTTACGGATATCGTCAATAGTTTAAAAGCTCTTGGTAAAACTTTTTTAAATTTTAAACTTGTTAGTAAAGTTTTACGCTCACTCTCTAAAACTTGGGATTCGAAACTAACTACTATACAAGAATAAAAAATTTTAAATACTTTTTTGATTGAAGAACTCATCGGGTCTCTAATGACCTATGAAATGACGTGTAATGTACGTGAATAACTCAAGAACAACCTTCTAAAGAACAGGAAAGATTTGGCACTTAGAACACATGAAGACCACTTGAGCATAAGCTCAAGTGCTGGTGAACTTGAACTACTCATGAAATTTATAAAATTTATTAAATAAAAAATTAAAGAACAAAAAGAACGAAACTACTTGCTATAACCGCAAGAAGAAGTTGCCAAAACATGAATCAAGCTCCTCTGAAGACGAGAGGAAAATCAACAAAGGTGAGGTGACAAACTACGCCTTAATGGCTTTCGACGATGAGGTAATCAAAATGCCCTAAATTTATTTCGAAATTACATAATATTTTTCATGAGTTATTTTTAATTTGGTTTAGAATTAATTTTCTTGAAAATCACATGTTTAATAATGTAATGAAAATGTAAAAAATGGGATCATGCTTACGTTTCTAGTGATCATGAAAATTACATGTTTTGTGATAAATAAACAAAATGATTTTGATTAAAAATACCTTCGAAAACTATGCTATATGTGTTTAAGAAGTAATAATGTGTATCTTGATGATTTTTGTATTCCTTGTGATTATAAACGCTTTATTATTAATGAAATCATGCTTGATAATTTAATGCATAATGATCATGCTTAATGAGTTTCTAATTCGAAATTATGCATAATGATTCTTGAGATTTATGGATTATCGATTTTCACGGTAATAAAAGTGGCTTTTTCGGTTATAAGCAAGATGGATGGTTTTTATGACAAAATTTATTTTTCGATCTTAAATGTTGATGCATGCATTAACTTGGCATAAAAACTTGGGCATGCTTGTGTGAAATAAACCAAATAAAAAAGGGTGAAGGAAAACATTTTTTTTTAAAGAATTTCTCAATCTCTACTTTATTAATCTTTCAAAAAAGGAGATATTAATGAATGTATGTTTGTTATTTTTGAATCTCTTGAAAATGATTTTGAGTTAACGATTTGAATTTGAATTAACTTTATCTTGATTTTTCGAGATTTATTACTTGAGATTTCTTATGCATAAATCAAGATCTTACCTTTTGATCTCCTATGTTTCTTTTTGTCATTTACTAAAGAGGAAAATTATCCAAATGAATCATGAATGTTCTTTTGGTATTCATGAATTGATTATAACTTAAAAATATTTTAAGAATCAAGATTTTTCATGATCTCCTAATGTCACGCCCCTCAAAAATACCAATGATATTACAATTTTCATCACAAACCAATCCAGGATCCAAACTAACATTTGAGGACACTGAAAAACATTCTATCAAATTCACATCTATAAAACTTGTGTAGTTTATAATCATATATCACATCACTCGATAATTCACATTTATAGCAACCCAAGCCAACTTGACAAACATGAACAACATTTATAAATCCACAAGCTAAATAAATTATACAATAAGAACTCCAACTATTCACTACAAGTTCAAATCATCATAAACTAGACTTAACATTTTGAAATTCCAAATAAGAGAGATCTTCTAACACTTTTACACAGTATTTCCATTTCGATTCATCGATAACATTTTATTATATACAAAATATGTTTATACAACAATAACATAATAATCAACAAGACTTGCCCATAATTCTGAATAGCTCTCCACTACCTCAACCCAATTCAAAACATCTCAAAGAGTGACAACTTGACCTGAAAGATTTATATAACAACGAAGTGAGCTAAAAACAACTCAACAAGTGGCAAAGCATATTTAGAACAAAAGGAATGATTTCAAACAAATAAGATATCATAATGCAAGGCAGAATACAAGAATTCTCAAGGATACCATCTCATTAGATACAAAATCATATGTGTCATGTCATTCAAAACATATTTGGTTCATAACAAATGGAGCATAGAGTAATTGGAGCATATCAATAGCGTAAGAAATGTTCCGGAGCATATCAACTATATATGGATCATTTCGAAGCATAACAATAGCAAATGAAACATTTCGGAGCATATCAAAGGCGTATGAAATGTTTCGGAGTATATCAATGATAAATGAAACATTTCGGAACATATCAATGGCGTATGGACCATTTCAGAGCATTTCAAAGAACGAATACGAAACAGAAGCTCAAACGTTGAATTGATGTTGCATTCATTTCATTCTTATCCAAAGCATGTATAGAAACACATAACCAAAGCTCTGGATACCATATCAAACATACAGAAGGTGAAGTGGGACCATAACATAATATGGTACATCCATTTCTGAATGACCACCAAACATAAGTCTCCCACGTTTGGGAGGTCTCCCATGTATGGGAGCTCCACGTTTAGGAGCTCCATCCACCTATGTCTGAGTGAAGTCATAAGGGCCGGCAGAGCATCACAGGCTCTATGCATAACTCCCTTCACCATTTCTGGCAAAGGTTCACAATATCCCACAAACAATAGAGTACAAAAGGATAGTATGAACAATGAATAGCACATATCGGAAACACATGCGGAACAACAAAATGTACATGTGCCTTTACGAGTCAATACGAAGTAAGCAATAATCTTTCACAATTGTATTCATATTTGAAATGAAATGAAAGCCAGAGCATTCAAGGATTCCAAGCAATCACATATAACTCAATTCAAATAAGAAGGTTACATGAATTCAATGTCCAAAGGAATGAAACTAGAATAGGCACTTATCGAAAGCAAATGCGGAATAATGGGATATGCATGTGTCTATATGAGTCAATACGATATAGCATAACCGTTACACAATAGTTTTCAAGAATGCAAATAATTTTAAGGACGAGCATACAAGAATTCAAAACAGTAACATAAAGCTCAATTGAATAAGAAAGCTAAAGGATATCAATTTCCAAAGGAATGAAACTAGAATATGCGAAATCGACCAAAGCTCGATTTTTGGTAGAATTCAAGAGGCACATTGAATAAATGAATCAAACTATCAATCGTACTCTAATTTACTCAGATATATATCATTGGAAAGATATTTCAATCTACTTTAAGATAAAACAAGTTTCATATGAATTGAACTGTCCAACAAAGAGTTACAAATAATTTGGTAAACAAAGGTCAGAGAACAAAATCTCTGTTTGGCAGAATTCATAAGGTCAGATTCAAAAGATAATTGGGCAGGTGTTTGGACTCCAAATCTTTCAATCCATATGTCAAAAGAAAGATCTACGAGTCTAGTTTCTAGTGAAATCAGTTTTGAATAAATCGGAGTTTTCAACATCGACTTATAGGCAGCTCGGTATCAAAAGGTCAGAAATTACGATTCCTATTTTGCAGAATCTGTAGGCTCATTTGAAACAGAAGTTTGGATAGGCAAACTTACTCCGAATTATTAAAATAAGCTATCAAAAGAAAGGTTTATGAGTCTAGATTCAGATCAAATAAGTTTTGTCCAAATCAGAGATGAATACATGAAGTTATAACCATAACAAGGTAGAAAGGTCAGAATCTCAGAAGTTGCACAGATTCGAATCGTTACGTCTAAACAGGAAATATATCAAATGCAAGGCTAGAACAATTCAAAGTTCCTCATATTCAAAGCAAATGTAGAGATAAAATTGCAGTAAGGAAAGATCAGGACACTTGCAATAAGAAAGATTAGAAAGCTTACAAGAGGAAGGATCGGAACACTTGCAATAGAAAAGATTAGAAAGCTTGCAATAGAAAGGATTAGAACACTTGCAATAGAAAAGATCGGGACACTTGCAATAGGAAAGATTAGAAAGCTTGCAAGAGGAAGGATCGGAATACTTGCAATAGAAAAGATAACACTTGCTGGAGAAAAGATCGGGACACTTGCAACAGAAAGGATCGAAACACTTACAATAGAAAGAATCGAAACACTTACCTTTCAAAGATTTTGATCCGAAGATCCAAAGAAGGTGTCAGCCCAAATCCTTCTACTTTTCCTCCGTTTCCGCTCCCTGTTTCGTTTTCTACACAACTGCAGCTCATACAGAATATAGAGGCATAGTCACCTGCTCTCTCTTACTCTCATTCCTTCGTTTTCTTTTTCAAACACAGCTGTCGCAGCCATCGCTGCTGCCACTACCGCAGTCGTAGCCATGACGGCAGCTGCTGTCACTACCGCAGCCCCTTCCACTGTACTACTTCCTTCCTCCCTTCTCTCGTTCCTACTTTTTCTTTCCCAAACACAATTGTCGCAGACACAGCCGCCACCACCGTAGTCGCAATCACGGCCACAACCCCTTTTTTTTTGCCCCTTTCCTTTCTTTTTCTTTCCTAAAAGCAGCTGCTGCAGCCACGACGGCTGCCGCAGCTACCGCAGCCAACATCGCAGCTGCAGCCGCAGTCGCAGCCACGGCCGTAGCCACCACAACCGCAGCCTCTTCTTCCTCCCCTACTCTGTTTCCTCTCCTTCTCTTCCAGCAGCAGCTACCACTGCCGCAGCTGCCTCCCCTTCTCCTCTTCTCTCTTCTTCCCTTTTCCTTTCTCTTCTTCTTCCTTTCCTTCTCTTCTTTCCCAGTTGCACTGCTGCAGTCGCAGCCTCACGGCCGCAGCCTCTTCTTCCTCCCCTGCTCATCTTCCTCTCCTTCTTCTCTTCCAACTGCAGCTACCATCGCCGCAACCGTAGCCCCTTCTTCCCCTTCTCTTCTTCCTCTCCTTCCCTTCTTCCTTCCTCTCCCTCTTTCCCTGCCACAGCTGCAGCTGCCACAGCCGCAGCCGCTGCTACTTCTTTCCCTTCTCCTCTTCCTTCTCCTTCCTTTCTTCTTCTTCTCCTTCCTCCCCTTCTTCTCCCCGACGCACAGCACCTCCTCTCCTCTGTTTCCTCCTACAGAAAACAGAGGTGCCGCCTCTTCACCAGCTTCTACTTCTGCTCTTCCTCTTCTTCTCCTTCTCCTTCTTCTCCTTCTTCTTCTCCTCTTCTTCCCTTCTCCTACCCGACACCCCACACCTTCTCACTGCAGCCCATGCCGCAGCCATCCTTCATTTTTTTTTCTTTTTCTCTTCTTCTTTTTCCTCCTCTTCTTCTTTTCTTCTTCTCCTCTTCTTCCTTTCTCCTCCCCAACGCCCCACAGCTCCTCGCTACAGCCCTTGCCGCAGCCACCTTCTCTTTTCTTCTTCTTCTTCTCTTCTCCTCCCCGACGCCCCACACATGAACTCCTCTGTTTCCTCCTACACGAAACAGAGGTGCTGCAGCCCTAACTGCTGCAGCTATCTCTCTTGCCTCTCCCTCTTCCCTCTCTTCTTCTTCTTCTCTTCTTCTCTTCTCCCTCTTCTTCCTCTCTTCTTTTCCCTCTTCTTCTCCTTTTCTTCTTCTCCTCTTCTTCCTTTCTCCTCCCCATCGCCCCACAGCTCCTCGCTGCAGCCCTTGCCGCAGCCACCTCCTCTTTTCTTCTTCTTCTTCTTCTTCTTCTTCTTCTTCTTCTGCTTCTCTTCCTCTGCTTCTCTTCTTCTCCTCGTCTTCCCTTCTCCTCCCCGACGCCCCACACATGAACTCCTCTGTTTCCTCCTACACGAAACAGAGGTGCTGCAGCCCTAGCTGCTGCAGCTAACTCTCTTTCCTCTCCCTCTTCCCTCTCTTCTTATTCTTCTTTTCTTCTCTTCTCCCTCTTCTTCCTCCTCTCTTCTTTTCCCTCTTTCTCTTCTTTTCTTCTCTTCTCCCTCTACTTCTCTTCTTCTTCTCCCCATGCCCCACAGGTCCTCTCTCTGTCGGGGAAACAGAGAGCGTGGGAGGCGGTGGGATAAAACCGAAATTTTCGGTTCTCTCTTTTTTTTTTTTTTTTTATAACTTAACAGTTTAGTCCTTAAAATTTCTATATTTACATATAGGTCCTATGATTTATAAATAAATCTTCATTAATAATTTTCAAAAGTCAGGGATATTACACTCTCCCCCCCTTAAGAGAAAATTTAGTCATCTAAATTGATTATAGCTCAATCGTTGAAAAGATGAGGATTATGATTTCTTTATTTCCTCCTCCTGCTCTCAAATAATTTTATCAATACAATACAGTACACAATTTTCCAAGAGTGATCGAAATATTCTCCTCCTTGATTCTCAATAGATGGTAACCCGACCTTCAATCAATCTTTGAAAATACTTGAGCACCCTACAGTTGATCAAACAAATCATCAATTCTAGGTAGGGAATACTTGTTTTTGATGGTCACCTGATTCAATTGTCTACAGTCAATACAAAGTCTCAATGTCCCATCCTTCTTTTTAATTAACACCGAAGCACCCCATGATGAAATATTAAACCAAATAAAATCCTTATTTAATAGTCCTAGTAGTTGCTTTTCCAATTCCACTTACTCAAATGATGTCATTCTATAGAGAGGCTTCGATATTGGGATTTTTCCCAAGGACCAAATCAAAAGCAAAGTCACGTTTGGAGGTAATCCAAGCAAGTCATCCTAGGATACATTAGGCAAGGAGATAAATCATGTCCAATACTTTGAAAATAAAAAATTGGCTGATCAAATATGCAAAAAGTAATTATTTGTTATATAACAATCCATACTGGTATGATAAGAAGATAGCCAATCCATACCAAGTATAATATCAAAACTCTAAATCTCTAGGAAAACTAAATCAGCAAAAAGTTTAAGTTCTCCAATAAAAATCAGACAAGAGGACCAGATTCAAGTTCCTTATCAAAGAATCTCCAATGATCGTATTTACATATAGCACATAATGTAGTGGTCTAGGTTGAATACCAAATGATAAGCAAAATATTACGAATCAAATCATAGATGAGACCCATAGTCAAACAAATATTTGCATTCTTTCATAAACATAAATAATACCTTCGACCACTAATTTAGAAGTTTTAGAATCATATTCAGTGATAGCATACACTCTAACATGGGCTGATGATTTAGGAGGCACTAACTCTTTCTTCTTGTTCAAAGAGTAGTCTTTTATTTTATGATCCAACTTTCCATAAGCAAAATAGACTCTAGTCACCCACAAATACAAACTTGTTTCAGAATTTAACTTGTAATTCACACATGATTGAGTCTTGTGTGGTGTCTTCCGTTTTAAAATCCAAATATCTTGACCCTCTTGTTATCACTTTCTGATTCATTTCCAATCATATTTTTATTTGTAAACTTATCCTAGCTATTCTTGTCCTTTGATCTCCAGAAATTCTTTTCATTATTCCCATCAATAATGTCTTTACTTCCAATATAACATGGCAAAAGAAATCTTTTAATCATCAGAACAATTTTGTACATCATATATCATCTCCGTTTACATCATCCATTTTTCTACCACCAATGAAATTAGGTCTACCATGCTTTCATTGCGCTACTCTGATTTAGTATCTTCGATCAACCCTTTCATCCCCTTAATTAATCAGAAACAAATAAAATAGGAGGACCAAATGTCCTCATCATCCTAGATTCCTAAAATGCATCAAAGAAAATTTCCACCAATCACTATAGTTCATTAGACCTCAATATATTTTACATGCCAACATATCAAATATTTTAATAATCCTCAAACCATGCTCTGATACCACCGCTGTCACGCACCTCAAAAATACCGATGATATTAAAATTTTCATCACAAACCAATCCAGGATCCAAACTAACATTTGAGGATACTGAAAAACATTCTATTAAATTCACATCTATAAAACCTGTGCAGTTTATAATCATATATCACATCACTCGATAATTCACATTTATAGCAACCCAAGCCAACTTGACAAACATGAACAACATTTATAAATCCACAAGCTAAATAAATTATACAATCAGAACTCCAACTATTCACCACAAGTTCATATCATCATAAACTAGACTTAACATTCCGAAATTCCAAATAAGAGTGATCTTCTAACACTTTTACACAGTATATCCATTTCGATTCATCGACAATATTTCATTACATACAAAATATGCTTATACAACAATAACATAATAACCAACAAGACTTGCTCATAATTCTGAATAGCTCTCCACTACCTCAGCCCAATTTCAAAACATCTCAAAAAGTGACAACTTGACCTGAAAGATTTATATAACAACGGAGTGAGCTAAAAACAGCTCAGCAAGTGACAAAGCATATTCAGAACAAAAGGAACGATTTCAAACAAGTAAGATATCATAATACAAGGCAGAATACAAGAATTCTCAAGGATACCATCTCATTAGATACAAAATCATATGTGTCATGTCATTCAAAACATATTTGGTTCATAACAAATGGAGCATAGAGTAATTGGAGTATATCAATAGCGTAAGAAATGTTCCAGAGCTTATCAACTACATATGGAACATTTCGAAGCATAACAATAGCAAATTAAACATTTCTGAGCGTATCAAAGGCATATGAAATGTTTCGGAGCATATAAATGATAAATGAAACATTTCGGAACATATCAATGGTGTATGGACCATTTCAGAGCATTTCAAAGAATGAATATGAAACAAAAGCTCAAACGTCGAATTGACGTTGTATTCATTTCATTTTTATCTAAAGCATGTATAGAAACACATAACCAAAGCTCTGGATACCAAATTAAACATACAGAAGGTGAAGTGGGACCATAACATAATATGGTACATCCATTTCTGAATGACCACTAAACATAAGTCTCGCACGTTTGGGAGCTTCATCCACCTACATCTGAGTGAAGTCATAAGGGCCGGCAGAGCATCACAGGCTCTATGCATAACTCCTTTCACCATTTCTGGCAAAGGTTCACAATATCCCATAAACACCAGAGTACAAAAGGATAGTATGAACAATGAATAGCATATATCGGAAGCACATGCGAAACAATAAAACATACATGTGCCTTTACGAGTCAATACGAAGTAAGCAATAATCTTTCACAATTATATTCATATTTGAAAGGAAATGAAAGCCAGAGCATTCAAGGATTCCAAACAATCACATATAACTCAATTCAAATAAGAAGGTTACATGAATTCAATGTCCAAAGGAATAAAACTAGAATTGGCACATATCGAAAGCAAATGCGGAATAATGGGATATACATGTGCCTATATGAGTCAATACGATATAGCATAACCGTTACACAATAGTTTTCAAGAATGTAAATAATTTTAAGGACAAGAGCAAACAAGAATTCAAAGCAGTAATATAAAGCTCAATTGAATAAGAAAGCTAAAGGATATCAATTTCCAAAGGAATGAAACCAGAATATGCGAAATCGACCAAAACTCGATTTCTGGTAGAATTCAAGAGGCACATTGAATAAATGATTCAAACTATCAATCGTGCTCCAATTTACTCAGAAATATATCATTGGAAAGATATTTCAATCTACTTTCAGATAAAATAAGCTTCATTTGGACTCCAAATCTTTCAATCAATATAGCAAAAGAAAGATATATGAGTCTAGTTTCTAATGAAATCAGTTTTGAACAAATCGGAGTTTCCAACATCGACTTATAGGCAGCTCAGTATCAAAAGGTCAGAAATTACGATTCCTGTTTTGCAGAATCTGTTGGATCATTTGAAACAGAAGTTTGGGCAGGAAAACTTACTCCGAATTCTTAAAATAAGCTAACAAAAGAAAGATTATGAGTCTATATTCTGATCAAATAAGTTTTGTCCAAATCAGAGGTGAATACATGAAGTTATAACCATAACAAGGTAGAAAGGTCAGAATCTCAGAAGTTGCACAGATTCGAATCGTTACGTCTAAGTAGGAGATATATCAAATGCAAGGCTAGTACAATTCAAAGTTCCTCATATTCAAAGCAAATGCAAAGATAAAATTGCAATAAGGAAAGATCAGGACACTTGCAATAGGAAAGATTAGAAAGCTTGCAATAGGAAGGGTTGGAACACTTGCAATAGAAAAGATTAGAAAGCTTGCAATAGAAAGGATTCGAACACTTGTAATAGAAAAGATCGGGACACTTGTAATAGGAAAGATTAGAAAGCTTGCAAGAGGAAGGATCGGAATACTTGCAATAGAAAAGATAACACTTGCTGGAGAAAAGATCGGGACACTTGCAATAGAAAGGATTGAAACACTTGCAATAGAAAGGATCGAAACACTTACCTTTCAAAGATTTTGATCCCAAGATCCAAAGAAGGTGTCAGCCCAAATCCTTCTACTTTTCCTCCGTCTCCTCTTCCTGTTTCATTTTCGACATATGTCTTCTCTTTTTCCTCCATAACTGTAGCTCATGCAGAACATAGAGGCATAGTCACCTACTCTCTCTTACCCTCATTCCTTCGTTTTCTTTTACAAACACAACTGTCGCAGCCATCACCGCTACCACTACCGCCATCGTAGCCATGACTACAGTTGTTGTCACAACCGCAGCCCCTTCCACTACACTACTTCCTTCCTCCCTTCTCTCGTTCCTACTTTTTCTTTCCCAAACACAACTGTCGCAGACATAGTCGCCACCACTGCAATTGCAATCATGGCCACAACCCCTTTTTTTTTGCCCCTTTCCTTTCTTTCTCTTTCCCAAAAGCAGTTGCCGCAGCCACGACGGCTGCCGCAGCTACCGCAGCCAACGTCGCAGCCGCAATCGTAGTCGCAGCCACGACCGTAGGCACCACAACCACAGCCTCGTCTTCCTCCCCTGCTCTGTTTCCTCTCCTTCTCTGAAAGAACCCTTACAGATTCTAAACTTGGGGTTGATCTCTTCAGGGGATCGGCCTCCTTGGAACTCTATAGGAGTTCCTCCCTCCAAGTTACTGCTCAAAGGCTGCAGAAAAGATTCATATATTGCTTATCAAAGAGGAGGAATACATGACTATTTATAGGGCTTCTAAACCCTAACTCCTAATAGGACTCCTACTCAAGACTCCTACTTCTAACCAACTCCTAATAGGACTCTTACTCAAGACTCCTATTCCTTTACAACTCCTCATTCTTCTCTAAGAAACAACCTCCTAACCCTAGCTGGCCTCTTCATCTCTTTAATAGGGGTCGGCTAAGATAGGTTTTTCATGAATGTCCCTCTCAATTAGGAGTCTCCTAGCTAGAGTCTTAACAGACCCGCTCTCTTCAAATCAGCCTTGTCCTCGAGGCTGACGATTCATGAATTTTAGGAATTTGATATTCAAGTCGTCATAGTTCTCCCAAGTGGCATCTTCTGTTAGTAGGTTCACCCACTGTATTAGCACTTTAGTAGTGGGTCGTCGTCGTAGAGTCACGATCCGTCGATCAATAATGGTACTTGGTTGGGTCTAGAGTTCTTCTTGGATAATCATATTTGGCGGGTGGCTTTGGGCTGTCTCCAAGCACCTATTTACAACTTCTGTCTCACCGTCGATTTGTGGGTGATATGCCATACTCCTTTTCAATTTAGTACCCTTATAGCGTAATTTTTTTGAGTCCCAATTGTAATGAGCCACGGTGCTTGGTGCTTCCTCCAAATTTTTTATAATCTTACTAGTCTCTGAATCTTCTTGCCATTCCATCTTAATATCCTCAAGGAAGTTGCTGGTCGGAAGTGAAATGGCCGAAACTTTAGCTTGCTCGGGTAGTTGTGAAAGCGCATCTGTAAGAATATTCTCTTTCCCCATTTTGTAAGTTATTTCATAATCAAATACAAGAAGTTTAGTAACCCATTTTTGCTGCTCAGGGGATGATATCTTTCGCCTCAAAAAGTACTTGAGGCTTTTATGGTCAGTTTTAATTTGAAATCGTCAATCAATCAAGTAGGGTCTCCACCTCATTGTTGCGCGCAAAATGGCGAGCATCTCCTTATCATATATTGACTTATTTTGATGGGAAGGAGATAATGTCTTGCTAGTGTATATGAGTGGTCGACCATCTTGCATGAGAATGGCTCGAATTCTGACTCCAGATGCGTCAGCCTCAATAATGAAGGGTCGGTTGAAATTTGGCATTGTTAGCACTGGCGTTGTCGTCATGGCTGCCTTAAGTTTGTCGAAGGAAGCGAAGGCTCTGTCCAACCATTGGAAGAAATCTTTTTCCAGAAAGGAAGTAAGTGGTGCATTGATCTTTCCATAGTTTTTCATGAACTTGCGGTAGTAGCCTATTAAACCTAGAAAGCCATGTAGCAATTTTATGTTTCTCGGGGTCGACCAGTTTTGCATTCCTCCAATTTTGAAAGGGTCCAATGCCACACCTTCCTCTAATATGATATGCCCAAGATATTCCACCTTCTTTTGAAGAAAGCAAAAATTCGTAGTGGTTGTTGTGTGTTCAAAAGGTGGTTTTCGGTATGTCTTCTTCGCACGCTCGTATTTGATGATACCCGGATCAAAGGTCCCACTTTGTAAAGATTTGTGCTCCCTTTCATCTAGCAATTCATCTATTATTGGAATAAAACATTTGTCCTTGATGGTTATGTCATTGAGAGCTCGGTAATCAACACATATTCGCCTTGTTCCGTCCTTCTTGCGTACAAGTAGCACCGGTGAAGAGTAGTGGTTGCAACTTGGCCGAAAAAATCCTGTTTCGAGCTTCTCTTTTACAATCCTTTCTATTTCATCCTTCTAGAGATGTGGATACTGATATGGCTGAGCATTTGCCGACGGGTAAGAGGTAGGTAGCGTGGTTCGTCAAATATATTTGAAAATTCAGCAAGCAAAGGAAGTAGATTTGGATCTTCAAATTCTGTTGGTTCTCCCTTATTTTGCTGCTCAAGTTGTACCAAAAAGCTGCTGCATGCTTTATGCAAAAGCTTCTCCATTTGTTGTGTGCAAATCGTTGTTATGTCACCCCCACGTTTCCCGTGCAATGTCACCTATTTCTCCTTACTGTAAAATTTCATAATTAGTTTCATAAAATTCTAGGAAATATCACCTAATGTCATGAACCATTTAATTCTAAGCATGGCCTCATGATTGTTAAGAGGGAGAAGGAAGAAATCTGCAATTATCTCTTGGTCCTGCAGCAATAGTTTCTCCTGCGGGCGCCTACGATCACAATTCAAAATTCGTCCGTCGGTGACCTTAACATCAAACTTGCAGCGATTCTCGATAGGTAATGCTATCTGAATAGCAAGCTTACTATTTAGGAAGTTAGTAGTACTACCCGTGTCGATGAGAATAGTGATCAGTTGTTGTTTGTGAAGGCCTCCAACTTTCATCGTTTGCGGGTTTGAGTAGCCGGCTAGTGCGTGTACTGTAACGTCAATCGGTTGTGGCTCTACTTTCGCATCTTCTTTATGTTCAAGTTTCTCTTCTAAATGTTCAATGACCTCTTCTTCTATTGGTTTAAGCATAAGAAGTCTCCCTTTCATCGTTTGCGGGTTTGAGTAGCCATCTAGTGTGTGTACTGTAACGTCGGTCGGTTGTGGCTCTTCTTCCGCATCTTTTTCGTTATGTTTAAGGCTCTATTTTGAATGCTCAATGACCTCTTCTTCTACTGGTTCAATCAAAAGAAGTCTCCCTTTTCTATAACAATGCTTGTAACTCCACGGCTCGTCGTAATGCCAACATAACCGCTTCGCAGATTGCTCCCGAAGCTCTTCTCTTGTCAACTTCTTTGGTGCAAGGACTCGATCGACAGTAGGGGGGGCTGAGGGCTTCAGTATTTCTAGTTGAGGAGCAACTCTAGTCCTCTAAGCTTCATGATTCAATCGCTCCTCTTGTTGTCGTGCGAAAGAGATGGCCGCCATAAGCGTGTACGGTTGTCGCGCTTTAACTTCTCTCCGGATCTCTGGCTTCAAGCCCTCAATGAAGGTCGTCAATAGCTATTTTTGAGATCAATCATGAATTCGATTAGATAATCTTTCAAACCTGGTTTGGTACTCCTGAATGGTGGAGGTTTGTCGGATCTTTGCTAATTGTCCGTCAATATTCTCGTAATCGGTTGGTCTGAAGCGGATCAGCAATACTTCTTTGAATTGTCATCATGAAAGGACTCCATAAGTGTATTCAAACTAGTCAAACCACTGTATGGCATCCCCATCAAGATGTATAGCTGTAATTTTCACCATAGATGCGTCTGCGGTTTTGTGGTACCAAAAATATCGCTCCGCATGCGAAATCCAACCCATCGGGTCTCCTTCTTCCCATCTAGAGAAGTCCACCCTCATGCATGGATAGTTGGGATCGATCATAGAATCTTCCCTCTTTTGGAAGTCATCTCTTCAGGCTTGGTGCGATTGGGCAGAGCTCTCTCCTTGATGTGATTTCTTCGGGCTTAGTGGTCGGCCCAATCTGAGTTCAGTAAAGAGTGTCTGAATCGTATCCCCCATTCGTGCCTCAAAGGATTTGAATTTAGCATTGATTGCCTCCTTAGATGCCATAGTATATGACTCTAAATCTATGATGTTATGATCTCTCTTTTGTTGTCGGGTTAAAGGCTTGTATAGGTTGAGAGAGGTGATGGTCGAAAGGGTTGGTGGATTGGTAGATGTAGGCTACGGTTTAGGCTTGTTTTGGGACTGTTTTGGGTGCAGTTTATGGGTGTGGTTTAGTGGAGTTTTAGGACTGTGGATGAAAGTTTTGGATCTGTGGTAGATGGTAGCAAAGGTTTGATAGAAATAAGTGGAAGTTGCAGCAAGTATGTGCTGTCTTGTAAGAGTAGAATTGTCGTCAAAGAAACAACGGTTTCTCGACGTAATTTCCACCAAAAACTTAAGAGAATTGAGGAGGGAATTGATAGCAAAATCACAGTTTATATGGCAGCAAGGATGTCTAATATAATCAAGAAAATTTTGGCAGTATAACAGCAAGGAAATTAGTGCAAGTTGCGATTGCAGAATTATCGTCGAAAAATTTTAGCGGTTTACGATGAAAATTTGCAGCAACACAAAATCATTTTTAGAGATGAATTTCTCAATAGATTAATCTTAGATGGAAGCCAAGATGATCTATGAAGTATATAAGAAATTTTATTAAAAAAAGATTACAAATAGATGGGTTAACGCAACAATATGCGGCTGAAATTTTTTGCAGCATAAATTTTCAAGTGTAGTAGATTGGACATAAAAGATCGGTAGTTTATATTGAGAATTTTTCGATAAAACCAAAGGGAAATCCACTGTTAGGAAGTGTCAAAGATGTCATAAAAATTTCATAGAAATTTGAATAGAAAAAGCATAGTAGCAAGATCAAATAGATGGTGTTATGCGGCTGGAATTCTGCAATGTATCTTTCGTCATAGAGATGAAAACTTTATGACGAAAAGTTTATGCAGCAATATAGGAACAATATTTTTTGTTTTTTGGATTTTCGAATAAGGATAACTAAATTGCAGCAGCAGTAAGGTAGGAAACCAGAACCTGTTGCAATTCATGGGGAGATCAAAGGATGATCCGCGGTGGGTGGAGATGATGGCGGAATTCGGCGACGATCTTTTAAGAAATTGTGAGAATTACTTTAGATGGTTATGGAGGGTTCATAGATGGCTGTGGAAGGGCAGCGAGATGTAAGAACGTTGCTCTGATACCAGGTGATAAAACCCTTGCATATTCTAAACTTGGGGTTGATCTCTTTAGGGGATCGGCCTCCTTGGAACTCTATAGGGGTTCCTCTCTCCAAGTTGCTGCTCCAAGGCTGCAGAAAATATTCATCTATTGCTTATCAAAAGAGGAGGAATACATGACTATTTATAGGGCTTCTAAACCCTAACTCATAATAGGACTCCTACTCAAGACTCCTACTTCTAACCAACTCCTAATAGGACTCCTACTCAAGACTCCTATTCCTTTACAACTCCTTATTCTTCTCTAAGAAACAACATCCTAACCCTAGCTAGCCTCTTCACCTCTTTAATAGGGGTTGGCTTAGGTAGGTTTTACATGAATGTCCCACTCAATTAGGAGTCTCCTAGCTAGAGTCCTAACAAACCCGTCCTCTTCAAATCAGCCTTGTCCTCGAGGCTACGATTCATGAATTTTAGGAATTTGATCTTCAAGTCGTCATCGTTCTCCCAAGTGGCATCTTCTGTTGGTAGGTTCACCCACTGTATTAGCACTTTAGTAGTGGGTCGTCGTCGTCGAGTCACGATCCGTCGATCAATAATGGTACTTGGCTGGGTCTGGAGTTCTCCTTGGAAAATCATATTTGGTGGGTGGCTTTGGGCTGTCTCCAAGCACCTATTTACAACTTCTGTCTCACCATCGATTTGTGGGTGATATGCCATACTCCTTTTCAATTTAGTACCCTTATAGTGTAATTTTTTTGAGTCCCAATTGTAATGAGCCACGGAGCTTGGTGCTTCCTCCAAATTTTTTATAATCTTACTAGTCTCTGAATCTTCCTGCCATTCCATCTTAATATCCTCAAGGAAGTCGTTGGTCGGAAGTAAAATGACCGAAACTACAGCTTGCTCGGGTAGTTGCGAAAGCGCACCTGCAAGAATATTCTATTTCCCCATTTTGTAAGTTATTTCATAATCAAATCCAAGAAGTTTAGTTACCCATTTTTGCTGCTCAGGGGATGATATCTTTCGCTCCAAAAAGTACTTGAGGCTTTTATGGTCGGTTTTAATTTGAAATCGTCGACCAATCAAGTAGGGTCTCCACCTCGTTGCTGCGCGCACAATGGCGAGCATCTCCTTATCATATATTGACTTATTTTGATGGGAGGGAGATAATGTCTTGCTAGTGTATGCGAGTGGTCGACCATCTTGCATGAGAATGACACCAATTATGACTCCAGATGCGTCGGCCTCAATAATGAAGGGTCGGTTGAAATCTGGCAGTGTTAGCACCGGCGTCGTCGTCATGGCTGCCTTAAGTTTGTCAAAGGAAGCAAAGGCTCTATCCAACCATTGGAAGACATCGTTTTCTAGTAAGGAAGTAATTGGTGCATTAATCTTTCCATAGTTTTTCATGAACTTACGGTAGTAGCCTGTTAAACCTAGAAAGCAATATAGCAATTTTATGTTTCTCGGGGTCGGCCAGTTTTGCATTACTCCAATTTTGAAGGGGTCCACTGCCACACCTTCCTCTAATATGATATGCCCAAGATATTCCACCTTCTGTTGAAGAAAGCAAAAATTTGTAGTGGTTGTTGTGTGTTCAAAAGGTGGTTTTCGGTATATCTTCTTCGTACGCTCGTATTTGATGATACCCGAAATAAAGGTCCAGCTTTGTAAAGATTTGTACTCTCTTTCATCTAGCAATTCATCTACTATTGGAATAAGGTATTTATCCTTGATGGTTATGTCATTGAGAACTCGGTAATCAACACATATTCGCCTTGTTCCGTCCTTCTTGCGTACAAGTAGCACCGGTGAAGAGTAGTGGTTGCAACTTGGCCGAATAACTCCTGTTTTGAGCATCTCTTTTACAATCCTTTCTATTTTATCTTTCTGGAGATATGGATACTAATATGGATAAGCATTTGCTAAAGATTTTCCTGGAAGGATCGTTATACAATGATCATAATTAGTTTAATAAAATTTCAGGAAATATCACCTAATGTCGTCAACCATTTAATTCTGAGCATGGCCTCATGATTGTTAAGAGGGAGAAGGAAGAAATATGCAATTATCTCTTGGTCCTGCAGCAATAGTTTCTTATGCGGGCGCCTACGGTCACAATTCAAAATCCGTCCGTCGGTGACCTTAACATCAAACATGCAGCGATTCTAGATAGGTAATGCTATCCGAACAACAAGCTTACTATTTAGGAAGTTAGTAGTACTGCCTGTGTCGATGAGAACAGTGATCGGTTGTTGTTTGAGAAGGCCTCCAACTTTCATCGTTTGTGGGTTTAAGTAGCCGACTAGTGCGTGTACTGTAACATCAGTCGGTTGTGGCTCTTCTTCTGCATCTTCTTTATGTTCAAGGTTCTCTTCTGAATGTTCAATGACCTCTTCTTCTATTGGTTCAAGCATAAGAAGTCTCCCTATCATCGTTTGCGGGTTTGAGTAGCCAACTAGTGTGTGTACTGTAACGTCGATCGGTTGTGGCTCTTCTTCTGCATCTTCTTCGTTATGTTTAAGGCTCTCTTTTGAATGCTCAATGACCTCTTCTTCTACTACTTAAATCAAAAGAAGTCTCCCTTTTCTACAACAATGCTTGTAACTCCACGACTCGTCGCAATGCCAACATAACCGCTTCGCAGATTGCTCTCGAAGCCCTTCTCTTATCAACTTCTTTGGTGCAGGGACTCGATCGACAGTAGGGGAGCTGAGGGCTTTAGTATTTCTAGTTGAGGAGCAACTCTAGTCCTCTAAGCTTCATGATTCAATCGCTCCTCTTGATGTCGTGCGAAAGAGATGGCTGCCATAAGCGTGTAGGATTATCACGCTTTAACTTCTCTCCGGATCTCTGGCTTGAAGCCCTCAATGAAGGTCGTCAATAGCTATTTTTGAGATCAATCATGAATTTGATTAGATAACCTTTCAAACCTGGTTTGGTACTCCTGAATGGTGGAGGTTTGTCGGATCTTTGCTAATTTTCCGTTAATATTCTCGTAATCGGTTGGTCTGAAGCGGATCAGCAATCCTTCTTTGAATTGTCGCCATGAAAGGACTCCATAAGTGTGTTCAAACCAGTCAAACCACTGTATGGCATCCCCTTCAAGATGTATAGCTACAATTTTCACCATAGATGCGTCTACGGTTTTGTGGTACCAAAAATATCGCTCCGCACGCGAAATCCAACCCATCGGGTCTCCTTCTTCCCATCTAGAGAAGTCCACCCTCATGCATGGATAGTTGGGATCGATCATAGAACCTTCCCTCTTTTGGAAGTCATCTCTTCAGGCTTGGTGCGATTGGGCAGAGCTCTCTCCATGATGTGTTTTCTTCGGGCTTAGTGGTCGGCCCAATATGAGTTCAGTAAAGAGTGTCCGAATCGTATCCTCCATCCGTGCCTCAAAGGCTTTGAATTTAGCATTGATTGCCTCCTCAGATGCCATAGTATATGCCTCCAAATCTGTGATGTTATGATCCGCGGTGGTGGAGATGATGGTGGAATTCGGCGACGATCTTTTAAAGAATTGTGGGAATTGCTTTGGATAGTTATGGAGGGTTGATAGATGGCTGTGGAAGGGCAGCGAGATGCCAAGAACGATGCTCTGAGACCAGGTGATAGAACCTTTGTAGATTCTAAACTTGGGGTTGATCTCTTTAGGGGATCGGCCTCCTTGGAACTCTATAGGGGTTCCTCCCTCCAAGTTGCTGCTCAAAGGCTACAGAAAAGAATCATTTATTGCTTATCAAAAGAGGGGGAATACATGACTATTTATAGGGCTTCTAAACCCTAACTCCTAATAGGACTCCTACTCAAGACTCTTATTCCTTTACAACTCTTTATTCTTCTCTAAGAAACAACCTCCTAACCCTAGCCGGCCTCTTCACCTTTTTAATAGGGGTCGGCTTAGATAGGTTTTACATGAATGTCCCTATCAATTAGGAGTCTCCTAGAGTCCTAACATTCTCTTCCAACTGCAGCTGCCACTGCCGCAGCTGCCTCCCCTTCTCCTCTTCCTCTCTTCTTCCCTTTTCCTTTCTCTTCTTCTTCCTTTCCTTCTCTTCTTTCCCAGCTGCACTGCTGCCGTCGCAGCCTCAGCCACGGCCGCAGCCTCTTCTTCCTCCCCTGCTCATCTTCGTCTCCTTCTTCTCTTCCAACTGCAGCTACCATCGCCGCAGCCGCAGCCCCTTCTTCCCCTTCTCTTCTTCCGCTCCTTCCCTTCTTCCTTCCTCTCCCTCTTTCCCTACCACAGCTGCAGCTGCCACAGCCGCAGCCGCTGCTACTTCTTTCCCTTCTCCTCTTCCTTCTCCTTCCTTTCTTCTTCTTCTCTTCTTCTCCTTCCTCCCCTTCTTCTCCCCGACTCACAGCACCTCCTCTCCTCTGTTTCCTCCTGCAGAAAACAGAGGTGCCGCCTCTTCACCCGCTTCTACTTCTCCTTCTCCTTCTTCTCCTTCTTCTTCTCCTCTTCTTCCCTTCTCCTACCCGACACCCCACACCTTCTCACTGCAGCCCATGCTGCAGCCATCCTTCATTTTTTTTTCTTTTTCTCTTCTTCTTTTTCCTCCTCTTCTTCTTTTCTTCTTCTCCTCTTCTTCCTTTCTCCTCCCCAACGCCCCACAGCTCCTCGCTGCAGCCCTTGCCGCAGCCACCTCCTCTTTTCTTCTTCTTCTTCGTCTTCTTTTCTTCTTCTTCTTCTTCTCTTCTCCTCCCCGACGCCCCAAACATGAACTCCTCCATTTCCTCCTACATGAAACAGAGGTGCTGCAGCCCTAGCTGCTGCAGCTATCTCTCTTTCCTCTCCCTCTTCCCTCTCTTATTCTTCTTCTTCTTTTCTTCTCTTCTCCCTCTTCTTCCTCTCTTCTTTTCCCGCTTCTTCTCCTTTTCTTCTTCTCCCCTTCTTCCTTTCTCCTCCCCAACGCCCCACAGCTCCTCACTGCAGCCCTTGCCGCAGCCACCTCCTCTTTTCTTCTTCTTCTTCTTCTTCTTCTTCTTCTGCTTTTCTTCCTCTGCTTCTCTTCTTCTCCTCTTCTTCCCTTCTCCTCCCTAACGCCCCACACATGAACTCCTCTGTTTCCTCCTTCACGAAACAGAGGTGCTGCAGCCCTAGTGTTAGGATCAAGAGCACTAAGAGGGGGGGGTGAATTAATGCAGCGGAAAACTTTCTATGATTAAAATCGAAAACTGCGTTCGTTTGATAAAAGTGATTTTGGTAAGAAAGTCGATTCGTAAATCACTTAAACTTTTGACTAGGAGAGATGCAGCAAAGATATAAACGCAGTTTGTAGTTATGATGAAAATCAGAATATAAGCGCAAACTGAAATACGACGTTCATACGATAAAAGCAATTTCTGTATAAAAGCTGATTCGTAAACCACTTTAACTTGAGATAAAGCGAGATACAGTTAAAGCAAAGATATAAAGGCAGTTTGCAGTTATAATGGAAACCAGAACGTAAGCGCAAACTGAAATACGACGTTCGTACGATAAAACTGATTTGCGTCTTAAACCCCGATTCGGAAAGCACTGAACTTTGAAACACGTTCGTAAAAACACAGAAGGCAGTAAGCTATTGAGGAGGTTTGCAGTAAAGATAAGATGCTCAAAGTAAATGCAAACCGAGATTTAGAGTGGTTCGGTCAATCTTGACCTACTCCACTTTTGGCTTCCTCCACCGACGAGGTCACCGACGTCAACTAGAGGCCTTCCTTCAATAGGCGAAGGCCAACCACCCTTTTACAGTTTCACTCCTTTTGACGGGCTTAGGAAACAACCCTTATAGAATTTTCTCTCATCTCTTTACAACTCAGAACTTGGAAGAAAAGAGGGAGAAGAACTTTTGGCCTTTACAACAATTTTGAGTTCTAAGAATCACAGAAAAAGATCAAGATTTCGGTGTAAGTTCATGCCCTTTCAGTGCTAAATGGGTGGGGTATTTATAGGCCCCAACCCAGTTCAAATTTGGAGCTCAAAACTGTCAATTCCCGAAATTCCGGGATCAGGCGGTTGCACCTCCTGACTGAGGCGGTTGCACCGCTTGGCAGAGCTCGAAGACTGAGCCTTTGGGCGGTGCTACCTCTTGTCAGGGGCGGTTGCACCTCCTTCCAAAGCTCGAAGACCGAGCTCAGGTGGTTGCACCTCTTGACTGAGGCGGTTGCACCACCTGGCAGAGCTCGAAGACCGAGCTCAGGCGGTGCTACCTCCTGTCAGGGGAGGTTGCACCGCCCAGTCTCGCTCGGAGACTGAGCCCAAGCGGTGCCACCTTCTGGCTGGGGCGGTTGCACCTCCCAGCAGAAATCAGGGTCTGAATGGGTTGATCCATTCGGCCTAATTTGGGTTTTTCAGGGGCCCAATTGCCCCAAGATTAAGTTAATGGGATCACCTTCCATTTCCAATTTAATCATTGCGCTAACTACGATATTTCTTAAGACAATTTCTGCAACTTGCTCCGGTGCGTCAATCGCTTCTTCCGGCGAGCTTCCGGCGAACTTCCGTCGATCATCCGATGAACCCTCGGTGATGCTCCTGTGGACTTCCCGCAAACTCCTGGACTTGCGACGATTCACTTGGCGAGTTCCGACGAGCTTCTTTGGCAAGCTTATGGACTTCTCGGATTTGTTCCCGCAGAACCTCCGACGACTGTCCGAACTTCCGTCGAACTCTCGAACTCCCAACGTGATCATTGTCTTGACTCCAGCGTAACTCCTGCCGCATGTCTTACTTTCATCGTAGTTAATCCTGCACACTTATCTCAACATATAGATTATATAACAAATGACAATTGACTTCATCATCAAAATCCGTGATTCAATAATCTCCCCCTTTTTGATGATGACAATTAATTGATAATGGTGTTAACCTTAACTCCCCCTGTCTATATGCCATACTTGAGATAAGTCATTCTTGAATTCAAAACCTAAGAATTCAAGAGACATATTGATAAGTTAAAATCATTTGAACTTATCAATACTCCCATCATGATTCCCATCATGATGTATCTCTCTTAAGATGATGTCAAGGCTTGACATTCATTTTCAAATTTTACATTACAAGTTTGAATGATGGTAATAGTAGCAATTCATCATATTGTAAGATATCAACATGTAAAATTGCGAAGTAAGATTTTGATATCATTACATGATGTACACATTTCAAATATTTTAGCAAGTATTGCATTTCATCACATGGTAAGATATCAACTCGTAAAATTACGATGCAAGTTTTTTGTTTGATATCTTGACATGATACAAACAAGGCATAATACAAATCATAGCATCTATTCATATATCTCTTGGTGATGCAAGCATGGCATAATCATAGCATCAGTGTTTATAGCTTCAATTCATATATTTCTCGGTGATGCAAGCATGGCATATTCATAGCATCAGTGTTTATAGCATCAATTCATATATTTCTCCCCCTTTGTCATCAACAAAAAGCATGGTAGTTGTGATACCAGGAGAACAATATAAGCAAATTTTGAGCATAAGTGCGATAATTGTTCATGCCTTTACTCGGTTAATGTTATTTTCCAATAGTAAGTGATAGGAAATTAATTATAAAGGAAAGCATGATACGTAGACTGCTTTGAATACTTCTTCCTTTTTATTTGTTATAATCTTTTTGCATGAAGGAGGAAAGCCATTTGTGATACCAGCTATTTGTGAGTTTGCTTTGAGTCAAGATATGTGTGTGAAACAACTCTTTGTAAGTAAAAATACTATCATCCATATTTCAAGATGGAATTCATAAGCAGGAATCATTTCATCAAATCCAAAAAAGTGTATGAGAAAATCCGATTTTTAGCATTCCAATTATTAAGTGAATCCGAAAATGAAATGAACACTTTCATGCATTCGGACAAGACTATGCTTACAGATTTTCAAATACAATCATGAAGACAAAATATGCTTATTGTTATGGAAATTTTTGTATTCATCACATAATTTCCAACATGTTATTTAGGCAAGTAATTGTGTAAAATCATCATGGTAGTCGAGTGATTTGATCATTCAATCAAGAAAGTCCGAAAATTAATTTTAACAAGTTCAATCATTCGGACATATTTTTGCCATAGTTTTTCAAATACAATCATGAAGATAAGACATGCTCATCATCATGGTAGTACAATAGCAAGTTTACAATATGCAAGCTAGCCAAAATTTTTTTAACATTTTAAGACACGCAAGCTAGCAATTTTCTCTTTGAGATATGCACATTAGCAACTCTTTCTCCCCCTATGTCATTGGCAAAAAGAAGGGAAGACCCTTTATATTAATTTCTAAATCATGACAAAGGTAGGTTTCAATCTTATTTGTGCATCATTATATTTTCAAATTCGAACATGCACAATTTCAAAAACCTTATATTTCATTCATGCTTGATACTGAATAAATCAATCAATATTATGAGCATATCATACATGACACTTAAATTTTTAACTATTTATCAACATTTTGATCATGATACCAAACATTCATCATTTAGAGTATTCAAGACATTAAATCACCATTTATAGTACATCATTTTAGTAACAACTCATAGCATTTTAAATCATGATTTACATCATATGCAATACAACACATCATAATTAAAAAGCTCAAGTATTGCATGCATCATTGCAAATCATAAATGCTTCATATCATGATGGTATCAATTTTGTCAAATTATATCCTATCATGCATGATCATAACTTTTCATTTGTATACATCAAAATAAGTTAATGAATATTACATGTATTCATATCATCACATAAGGAATATCAAGAAGAATTGGTAATGAGATTTACGAATCATGTAGATAAATTATGAATATTAAGAGACATATTATGATTCCTTTTTAGATAACTCAAATAGCAAAAAGAAAGAATCATAGTAAGTTATTTTGATTTATAAAAAAGAATTCTCAAGTTATAATTCCAAGAAATCACGATTCATTTCGATAAATTTCAATAAGAACAAATCATCAAAATCTCAACATTACTTTCAAGAGATTCAAAATGGCATAGATAATTTTATTGATCTCTTAGTGAAAAAGTCAATAAGGTAGAGAAAAATAAATTTTCAAAAAATACTTTTCTCTTTTTAGTTGTTTTAATTCATATGATTTTATTTCATCTATGCCAAACATGTAGCATGTTTTAAAATCGAAAGTGCAAGTTTTATTACGACAAAGATCAATAAGGCACTTTCATTACCATGAAAATCGAAAATCGCAAGATTCATCATCCATAATTATAAAACCAATAAACACGATTTTTAAAATCTCATGCATAGAATAAAATCATGGTATCAAAACATCATTATATCATCAAGCATGATTTCATAAGGCATTTTTAATCAAAATCATTTTGTTTATCATAAACATATAATTTTCATGATTATTTTCAAAATGACTAGAATCATAAATATGATTCAGAGTTTTTACATTTTTATTATTACATTATTAAACATGCAATTTTCAAGAAGATTATTCTAAACTAAATAAAAAAGGAAAATGCATCATGAAAAGCATTATGTAATTTCAGAATAGATTAGGGGGATTTTGATTACCTCATCATTGAAAGCGGTTAAGGCGTAGTTTGCCACCTCGCCTTTCTTGATTTTCTCCTCATCTTCAGAGGAGCTCGATTCATCCCACTTTGTGTTCTTCTTCCTTGGCCTCTTCCTTCGTTCAAGTTTATTATTTATTTTAGATTTTTGTTTAATAAACTTATTAATATTTAGTGTTCGAAGTTCAAGTTCATCATTGTCCTCATCACTTGAGTCATCGCTCAAGTGGTATTCATTTGTCCGGAGTTCCAAATCCTTCCTATTCTTTGGAAGGTGATTTTGTTCATCATGTTCATCATGTGCATTATGCACCATTTCATATGTCATCAACGAACCGATTAGTTCTTCAAGTGGTAAGTTGTTTAGGTTTTTAGCTTCTTGTATTGCAGTTGCTTTTGAATCTCACTTCTTAGAAAGAGAACGCAAAATCTTGTTTACGAGTTCAAAATCCGAAAAATATTTTCCAAGAGCTCTTAAACTATTGACGACATCCGTGAAACGGGTGTACATGTCGCCTATAGTCTCGCTTGGTTGCATTCGAAAAAGCTCAAAATCATGCAATAAAATGTTAACTTTCGAGTCTTTGACTCTACTAGTTCCCTCGTGCGTGATTTCAAGTGTTCGCCAAATGTCAAAAGCCGTTTCGCACGTAGAAATCCGATTGAACTCATTTTTATCCAAAGCGCAAAATAAGGCATTCATAGCCTTTGCGTTTAAAGAAAAATACTTCTTCTCCAAATCCGACCATTCGTTCATCGGTTTAGAGGGAAGTTGAAAATTGTTTTCAATGATATTCCATAAATCCAAATTCATAGAAATCAAGAAAACTCTCATTCGAGTTTTCCAATAGGTGTAGTCCGTACCATTGAACATGGGTGGACGTGTAATAGAATGGCCCTCTTGGTTTCCGGCGTATGCCATCTCTCTTGGGTTTTAATCCATTTGAGAGTTAACCCCGCTCTGATACCAATTGTTAGGATCAAGAGCACTAAGAGGGGGGGGGGGGGGTGAATTAGTTCAGCGGAAAACTTTCTACGATTAAAATCGAAAACTGCATTCGTTTGATAAAAATGATTTTGGTAAGAAAGTCGATTCGTAAATCACTTTAACTTTTGACTAGGAGAGATGCAGCAAAGATATAAACGCAGTTTGCAGTTATGATGAAAATCAGAATATAAGCGCAAACTGAAATACGACGTTCATACGATAAAAGCGATTTCGGTATAAAAGCTGATTCGTAAACCACTTTAACTTAAGATAAGGCAAGATGCAGTTAAAGCAAAGATATAAAGGTAATTTGTAGTTATAATGGAAACCAGAATATAAGCGCAAACTGAAATATGACGTTCGTACGATAAAACTGATTTGCGTCTTAAACCCCGATTCGAAAAGCACTGAACTTTGAAACACGTTCGTAAAACCACAGAAGGCAATAAGCTATTGAGGAGGTTTGCAGTAAAGATAAGATGCTCAAAGTAAATGCAAACCGAGATTTAGAGTGGTTCGGTCAATCTTGACCTACTCCACTTTTGGCTTCCTCCACCGACGAGGTCACCGACGTCAACTAGAGGCCTTCCTTCAATAGGCGAAGGCCAACCACCCTTTTACAGTTTCACTCCTTTTGACGGGCTTTGGAGACACCCCTTACAGAATTTTCTCTCCTCTCTTTACAACTCAGAACTTGGAAGAAAAGAGGGAGAAGAACTTTTGGCCTTTACAACAATTTTAAGCTCTAAGAATCACAGAAAAAGATCAAGATTTCGGTGTAAGTTCATGCCCTTTCAGTGCTGAATGGGTGGGGTATTTATAGGCCCCAACCCAGTTCAAATTTGGAGCTCAAAACTGTCAATTCTCGAAATTCCGGGATCAAGCGGTTGCACCTCCTGACTGAGGCGGTTACACCGCCTGGCAGAGCTCGAAGACTGAGCCTCTAGGCGGTGCTACCTCTTGTCAGGGGCGGTTGCACCTCCTGCTAGAGCTCGAAGACCGAGCTCAGGCGGTTGCACCTCCTGACTGAGGCGGTTGCACCGCTTGGCAGAGCTCGAAGACCGAGCTCAAGCGGTGCTACCTCCTGTCAGGGGAGGTTGCACCGCCCAGTCTCGCTCGGAGACTGAGCCCAGGCGGTGCCACCTCCTGGCTGGGGCGATTGCATCTCCCAACAGAAATCAGGGTCCGAATGGGTTGATCCATTAGGCCCAATTTGGGTTTTTCAGGGGCCCAATTGCCCCAAGATTAAGTTAATGGGATCACCTCCCATTTCCAACTTAATCATTGCGCTAACTACGATATTTCCTAAGACAATTTCTGCAACTTGCTCCGGTGCGTCAATCGCTTCTTCCGGCGAACTTTCGTCGATCATCCGATGAACCCTCGGTGATGCTCCTACGGACTTCCGGCAAACTCCTGGACTTGCGACGATTCACTTGGCAAGTTTCGACGAGCTTCTTTGGCAAACTTATGGACTTCTCGGTTTTGTTCCTTCAGAACCTCTGACGACTGTCCGAACTTCCGTCGAACTCTCGAATTCCCAACGTGATCATTGTCTTGACTCCGGCGCAACTCCTGCTGCATGTCTTACTTTCATCGTAGTTAATCCTGCACACTTATCTCAACATATAGATTAGATAATAAATGACAATTGACTTCATCATCAAAATCCGAGATTCAACACCTAGCTGCTGCAACTATCTCTCTTTCCTCTCTCTCTTCCCTCTCTTCTTTTCTTCTCTTCTCCCTCTTCTTCCTCCTCTCTTCTTTTCCCTATTTCTCTTCTTTTCTTCTCTTCTCCCTCTACTTGTCTTTTTCTTCTCCCCACGCCCCACAGGTCCTCTCTCTGTTTCATGACAAAGAGCATGGGGGGCGATGGGATAAAACCGAAATTTTTGATTTTCTCTTTTTTTTTTTGTAACTTAACAGTTTAGTCCTTGAAATTTTTATATTTACATATAGGTCCTCTGATTTATAAATAAATCTTTATTAATAATTTTCAAAAGTAAGGGATATTACACCTAAGAATTCTTTTCGTCATTTTTTTTAAGAAGAGATTTGTTAAAATGAATCATGGTTTCTCTTGATTTCTCAGAATTTTAACTTAATTTTTTTTTATTAATCAAGATTGTCTACTATGATTCTTTCTTTTTATTATTTGAGTTATAAAAAAAATCATAATATGTCTCTTAATACTTATGATTTATCTTTATGATCTTTGATATTTTGTCTCTCATGATATGATTTTTATGTATAATTCCTTATATTCTCATCACCAAAATTTCTCTTTTTATTCTTTATGTGATGATTTAAAAATTGATGAAAAGGGAAATGAATTGCACCATTATATTTTTATTCCACTCTCTTTGCCTATGACAAAGGGGGAGAAAATAATGATGAATATTTTGAAAATAAATGTTTGTATCTAGATGATTTTACATTTTGTGCATAATGAGTTATAGTGATGATTGAAATAATAATTGGAATAATTTGAATGATGATTTGGAATCATGCATATAATGATGATTTTATTTATTTTAAAAATATATATGATGATTTGGTATGATGCATGCAATACTTATGCTTTTTATTATGATTATATGATGCGTTTCATGAATATTTTAAATAATGAATGTTTGGTATGATGATTAAAATGTTGATAAATACTTAAAATTTTTAATATTTTAGTATCATGTATGATATGCTCATAATAACGATTGATTTATTTTTCGGTACCGTACATGAAAAATGAAATATAAGATTTTGAAATTATATATATTTTAATTTGAAAATATAAGGATGCATAAATAAGACCGATACATACCTTTGTCATGATTTAGAAATTGATGTAAAGGGATAAAGAGATACAAAATTGTATTCTTTCCTTCTTTTTGACAATGACAAAGGGAGAGCAAAACTTGCTAGAAAGTAAATTTACTAGCTTGCACAAGTCAAGAAGATGCAAAAACTTGCTTGCATGCTTGCATATCTAAAGAGAAGATGCAAACGTACTTCATTTAGCTTGCTTCATGTAAAACATTGTATCTTGCTAGCTTGTTATCTTGCATTATTTTTCAAAAACTTGCTAGCTTTCATACTTCAAAGAGAAGTAACACTTGCCAAATTGCTAGCTTGATTGTTGCAAAATAATATAAAATGTTGCTAGCTTGCACTTTGCAAAGAAAGCAAAAATGACACTTCTCAAAAGAGAAGAAAGAGCTTGCTATCTTGAACATCACTATCTTGCCAATCTCAAGAAGCAAAACTTGTAACTTGAACAATATATTAGGAAGCAAGAATCGCTAGCTTACACACTTCAACAAGAAAGCTACCTTGCATTTGCTTTCGAAATTTTTGCTAGCTTGTATGTTGTAAAGCTGCTATCTTACTACCTTGCTTATCTAAAACTTGATAGCTTGCAAGATGTAACACTTGCTAAATTTTTTAGCTTACAAATTGCATGATGATAAAACTTGATATTATCTTTTTCATACAATGATTTGAACTTATGTCCAAACACTTGATAGTTGGAACTTCTCCTTTTTGTTGATGACAAAGGGGGAGAAGTATGATCCTGTTATGCATGATGACGTGTTACAAATATTCATGATAAAATTTACAATGATGTGAATTCAGCTTAAATTCAAGGATATATCAATATAGCATATTGATAGGGGGAGTTTGTTTAAACTCTAGGAGTTAAGGTTAACTCTATCATCAATTGGTTGTCATCATAAAAAAGGGGAAGATTGTTGAATCTCGGATTTTGATGATGAAACCAATTGATAAGTGTTTATGATTTAATCTGCATAAAGCAAAATGAAGTCCCCGAGTCAAGAATGCGATTTCGTTGGGAGTTTGAGAGTTCGTCGGAAGTCCGGACGTTCGTCGGAAATTCTGCCGGAACCAACTGAGAAGTCTAAGAGTTTGCCAAAGAAGCTCGTTGGAACTCACTAAGAAGATCATCGTGTAGTCTAAGAGCTTGTCGGAAGTCTGCCGGAACATTGCCAAGAGATCGTCGGAAGTTCATCGGAAAGATCGTCGGAAGCTCACCGGAAGAAATCAGACTTATCTTGCTTAGAATATGTCTTAGAAATCATAGTTAGCACATAATTAGAGTTGGGATTTGGAGGTAATCCCATCAACTCTTTTAGGGGCCAACTAGGCCCATAGTTGGACTGGTTTGGGCCGGATTCAAGGCCCAATCAAGGTGCTGAAACCTTGGCTAGCGGTGGCACCGCCAGGGCTGGCGGTGGCACTGCCTAGGAAACAGCATCCCAGGATTCCAGCAACAATACTGCCAGCAGTGGTACCAGCCCTGTTCGGTGGTGGTACCACCCAGTACCAGATCCTACGATAGTAGTACTGCATAGGAACGATGATGGTACCGCTAGTACCCAGGAAATTGTTAGGATCAAGAGCACTAAGAGGGGGGGGGGGGGTGTGAATTAGTGCAGTGAAAAACTTTTGTTGGTTCAAAAAGACTTCGTACGAAACCGTTTTAGAAAGATCTTTAACTTGAGAGCAAATGGAAGTATAGTTGATGTAAAACAATGGAGGTAGTTTGCAGTTAAGATAAAGAGCAGAATGTAAACGCAAACCGAGATTTAGAGTGGTTTGGTCAATCTTGACCTACATCCACTTTTGGCTTCCTCCTTCGATGAGGTCATCGACGACCACTAGAGGCCTTCCTTCAATAGGCGGAGGCTAACCACCCTTTTATAGCTTTTCTCCTTTTGGATGGGCTTAGGAGACAACCCTTACAAGTTTTCACTCCTCTCTTGAATGATCAAGACTTAGAAAGAAAAGGAGAGGAACTCTAGCCTTTTACAACACTTTTAAGCTCTCAAATACTCAGAATAAAAGCAAGCTTTCGGTGCCCTTTCAATCGGCCCAATTTTAAACGCCAAGGGCCCAATTGGCCCCATATTAAGTTAATGAGATCACCTCCCAATCCTAACTTAATATACATGCTAATTATGATAATTAAGACATCAATACTGCAGATCATTTTCCGATGCGTCAATCGTTTCTTCCAACGAGCTTCTAACGAACTTCCGGCGAACATCCGACGAACACTCGATGATGCTTCGGTGGACTCCTGGCAAACTCCTGGACTTGCGACGATCCTCTTGGCGAGTTCCGACGAGCTTCTTTGGCAAGCTCCTAGACTTCTCGGATTGTTCCCTCAGAACCTCCTATGACCGTTCGGACTTCTAACGAACTCTCGAACCCCTAACATGAACTTAGTCTTGACTTCGGCTTAACACCTACTGCATGTCTTACTGCCATCGTAGTTAATACTGCACATTATCTCAACATATGGATTAGATAACCAAATGACAATTGACTTCATCATCAAAATCCGAGATTCAACAATCTCCGCCTTTTTAATGATAATAATCAATTGATGACGGTGTTAACCTTAACTCCCCCTAGATATGTGCCATACTTGAGATAAGTCATTCTTAAATTCAAAGCCTTTAAATTCAAGAGACATATTGATAAGTTAAGTTCATTTAAACTTATCAATACCCCCATCATGATTCCTATCATGATGTATCTTTCTGAAACTGATGTCAAGACTTGACATCCATTTTCAAGTCTTATATTTTATATGTGAAAGATAACAATCGTAGCAATTCATCACATGGCAAGATATCAATTTGTAAGATTGCGATGTAAGCTCTAGATATCTTAACATGATGCAAATATGACAATCATAGCAATTCATTCTACCATCAATTTACCACATATTTCTCCCCCTTTGTCATCAACAAAATGGAGAACAATTCAAGCGTATTTCAAGCATAGTAATAAGTGTGGTAAAGATTCATGTTATTTTTGAACCATAAGATACCATTCATACAAATTATTTTTCAAGCAATTATGACATGGTATTATTCAAAAGTCCATTAAGGAGATAACTTTCATTACTTCTTCCTTATTTGTCATTAATGTTTTGCATGAAGGAGAAAAGCCATCGTGAACTAACTTTGAATGAAGTTAAAAATGATAAGAGATTAAATCATGCTTCATTTTTATAAGAATCAATATATACATGTGAAATAAATTCTTACAAGTGTTTATTAAAACAAAATGTCTTTCTTCATCAAGAAGGAATTCATTTCATCAAATCCATTTCCCGATTAAAAATTATTTTTCACAAGGTAAATGCATGAGAGATGCATTTGTTAATCAATTCCATATGTCAAAAATCATGGAGCATTAATATGAAATAAACTTGATATGACATAGGCTCATGAATGCTCCATTCAAGAAATACATTTAATCCGGAAGAGAAATATAAAATCATGCACTGTTAGGATCAAGAAAGTCCGAAAATGAAGTTTAACAAATTCATGCATTTGGATAAAGTTTTGTTATAGCTTTTCAAACAAAATCATGAAGGTAAAACATGCTTATCATCATGGAAATCAAGAAACACAATTTTTAAAATGTTATTGAAGTATATAGTCATGTAAAATTCGTATCATAAGATTTTCAACATTAAGTGATTGATCATAGAACCAAGAAAGTCTAAAAAATTAATTTAATAATTTCATGCATTCGGACAAATCAACATTCCTAATTCTCTTATAATGAAATCAAATTGTTCTTCACTTAAAGGCTTTGTAAAAATATTAGCTAGTTGATGTTTAGTATCAATGAACTCTATAATGACATCATGATTAGTGACATGATCTCATATAAAGTAATGTCTAATATCAATATGCTTTGTTCTTGAGTGTTGAATGAGATTCTTTGTTAAGCATATTGCACTTGTGTTATCATATTTAATGAGAATATTTTTAAGATGAACTTTATAATCTTCTAAGGTGTTTTTCATTCACACAACTTGTGCACAACATGCACTAGCTACAATATATTCAGCTTGGTTGTTGATAATGCAACCGAGTTTTATTTCTTAGATGACCAAGAAACAAGGGCATGTCCTAAAAATTGATATGTTCCTGATGTACTTTTTCTGTCTAGTCTACACCTAGCAAAATCCGCATCAGCATAAGCAATTAGCTCAAAATTCTTAGATTTTGGATACCATAATCCTATATTTGTAGTACCTTTAAGATATCTATGTATTCTTTTAACTACTTTGAGATGAGATATCTTAGGATTCGATTGAAACCTAGCACAAAGTCCTACACTAAACATGATATCCGGTCTAGTTGCAGTGAGGTAAAGTAAACTTCCTATCATACCCTTATAAGTTTTTTGATCAAAACTTTTTCCACTTTTATCAATTTCTAACTTAGTGGAGGTGCTCATAGGAGTGTTGATAGCTTTTGAGCTATCCATATTAAATCTTTTTAGTAAATCTAAAGCGTATTTAGTTTGACTAATAAAGATGTCATTGCTTAGTTGCTTAATTTGTAAACCTGAAAAGAAGGTTAATTCTCTCATCAAACTCATTTCAAATTCAAGGCTCATAGTTTTAGCAAAAGATTCACAAAGAGATTCCTTCGTAGAACCAAAGATAATATCATCAACATAAATCTGAACAATGAGAAAATTATTTTTAAAATTTTTGATAAACAATATAGTATCGACCTTTCCTTTAGATAAATTATTTTCAATAAGAAAAGAGCTAAGTCTCTCATACCAAGCTCTTGGGGCTTGTTTTAAACCATAGAAAGCTTTAGTTAATTTAAACACATGATTAGGGAGACTATTAATTTCAAATCTGGAGGTTGTTCAATATAAACTTTTTCAGAAATAAAGCCAATAAGAAAAGCACTTTTAATATCCATTTGAAACAACTTAAAATTATTACTACCAGCATAGGCAAGGAGCATCCTTATGGCTTCTAATCGAGCCACAAGAGCGAAGGTTTCTTCGTAATCGATACCTTCTTCTTCGTTGAAACCTTTGGCCACTAATCTAACCTTGTTTCTAACCACGATACTAGATTCATCTTGCTTGTTTTTAAAGACCCATTTAGTAACAATAACTAAATGGTCATTTGGCCTAGGAACAAGCTTCCACACCTCATTTCTCTCGAATTGATTTAACTCATCTTGCATTGCGATAATCCATGAATCATCTTTCATGGATTTGTCAATACATTTAGGTTCAATTTGGGAGAGAAAAGCGACGTTTGCACAAAAAATTTTAAGAGAATAACATGTTTGAACCCGCTTAGATGTGTCTCCTATGATTAGCTCCTTAGGATGAGCATCTACATACTTCCAATCCTTGGGTAAGGATATTTCGGAAGTGGATGCATCCAAGTTGCTAGTTGGAGAGAAGGGGTTTCATTTAAATTCAAGGAATCGAAATTAACATCATCATCAAAATCATTTTTCTTGATTTCGAAAATATCATTGAAAACAATATGAATGGATTCTTCTATAATTAAAGTTCTTTTATTGAAGATACGAAATGCTTTAGAAATCAAGGAATAACCAAGAAAAATTCCTTCATCGGATTTAGCATCAAATTTTCTTAAGGAATCTTTTTCAATCAATATAAAACACTTACACCCAAAAACTTTAAAATATGAAACATTGGGTTTTTTGTTGTTCCACAACTCATAAGGGGTTTTGGTGAGTAAGGGTCATACTAGAATTCTATTCATAACATAGCATGCCGTGTTTATGGCTTCGGCCCAAAAATATTTGGATAGACTATGTTCATTCAACATGGTTCTTAATATTTTTTTTAAATTTCTATTCTTTCTTTCTACTACTCCATTTTGTTGAGGATTTCTTGGAGTAGAGAAGTTGTGGTTGTATTCATTAGATTCACAAAATTCTTGGAAATCATGGTTTTGAAATTCACCATCATGATCACTTCGAATTGATGAAATCATAGAACCCTTTTCATTTTGAACAAGTTTATAAAACTTAGTGAAATATCTAAAGCTTTCACTTTTGTGTTTCAAGAAATAAGTCCAATTGTATCTACTATAATCATCTACAATAACAAAAGCATATTTGCTACCTTCTAGGCTTGATGTAGAGATTGGTCCGAATAAGTCCATATGGATCAATTGCAAAGGTCTAGAGATGCTTATTTGATTCTTAGATTTGAAGCTACCCTTTATTTGTTTTCCTAATTGACAAGTATCACACATATTATCTTTGATGAACTTTATATGAGGAATTCCTCTTACAAGTTCTTTGGATGAAATTTGGGTGATTAGTTTCATGCTAGCATGACCTAATCTACTATGCCAAACCCAAGCATCGTCATTCAAAAGCGAGAAACACATTTCATTACAAAGATCATTGATGTCAATGGTGTACACGTTATTTTATTTTAATACAATCATAGATGTGTTTTTATGTGGTTTTTCAATGATGCAAGCATTAAATTCAAATTTGACAATATATCCTTTATCACACAATTGACTAATGCTCAAGAGGTTATGTTTTAAACCATCAACTAACAAAATATCTTCAATAAAGAAGTTGGATTTGTTACCTATGGTTCCTTTGCTAATGATTTTAACCTTGTTATTGTCTCTGAATGTGACAAAGCCTTTGTCTATGCTAGTGAGCTTAGAGAATTGAGATGGATCTCCAGTCATATGCCTTGAGCATCTACTATCAAGGTACCATCTCTTGCTCCTAGCTTGTGGTGATATATGTTTCTACAAAAAAGGATGATTTTTAGGTACCCATTTAATCTTGGGTGCCTCAAAAACCGATCTAAATTGTTTGTCATGTTGCATGGAATTTATTACAGTTCCTTTAGAAACCCAAATCAATTTGTTGGGACTAATCTTCTTGAATGGACAATGATAAGTTCTATGTCCATGTTTGCAATAAAAGTTTCACTTGTTTTGATGCGAAACATGTAAGATAGGGCATTTAATGAAAGTGGTTGGATTTTGGTGAGAACTTCTCACAAATTCGATTTCACTTATTTTTGGAACGTGATCCTTACCGGTAAGGATCATGTTCAATGACTTGCTACCAACCTCAAATTTCTTCAAGGTGTCTTTGAGTAGCAAGTATTCCTTTTGGAGTATTTCTAAGTCATGACATTTCGTACATGGAACTAAACTATCATTATGCTTAATTTTTAATTTATCAAAATTACTAACAAGAGTATCATGCTCCTTTTTTAATAATTTATATTTTCTACTAATTGTTTTGCATTCATCAAATAAATCATGGAAAGCATTTAACAATTCATCAAATGATAAATCTGCATCAATTAAATTTGATACCTCCTCTCCAATGGTCATGAGTGCATAATGAACAACTTGCTCGGTATTGGACTCCTCTTCTTCGGATGCGCTTGAGTCATCCCACGTTGCTTTGAGCGCCTTCTTCTTTGGTGTTCTCTTCTTGGCTTGGGGCCAATCATTTTTATAGTGTTTCGGTTTCTTGCATTCGTAGCAAATAACTTGGTCCTTTTTAGTTTCAAATTTATTTTTAGTGTCATTTTTTAATTTATTTCTTCTAATGAATTTTTTAAATTTCCTTGTTAGAAGTGCTAAGTCATCGTCAAAGTCCTCATCACTTAAGTTTTCTCTCAAGTCGTCTTCTTGAGTTCTAAGTGCCATATCCTTCCTGTTCTTTGGAAGAGTGTCCTCATGCTCTTCATGAGCTTTGCAAGTCATTTCGTAGGTCATTAATGACCTGATTAATTCTTCAAGAGAGAAGTTGTTTAAATCTTTAGCCTCCTGAATAACAGTGACTTTAGGGTCCCAACTCTTTGGAAGGGATCTTAGAATTTTATTAACGAGCTTGAAATCTACAAAACTTTTACTGAGTCCTTTTAAACCATTGATGACATCCGTGAAACTGGTGTACATGTCACCTATGGTATCGCTCGGTTTCATTCGAAAAAGTTCATAAGAATATACTAAAAGATTGATTTTTGACTCTTTCACTCTACTCGTGCCTTCGTGAGTCACTTCGAGTGTATGCCAAATATCGAATATAGTTTCACAAATCAAAACATGATTAAACTCATTTTTATCAAGTGCACAAAATAACGCATTCATAACCTTTGCATTTAGAGTGAAAGTCTTCTTCTCCAATTCATTCCAATTGATCATTGGAAGAGAAGACTTTGAAAATTCATTTTCAACAATATTCCAAAGTTCAAAATCTATGGAAATAAGGAAGATCCTCATTCAGGTCTTCAATAGGTGTAGTCCGTCCCATTGAACATGGGCGGACGTGTAATTGAGTGACCCTCTTAGTTTTCGATATATGCCATCTCTGTTGGGTTTTAATCCAACTGAGAGTGAACCCGCTCTGATACCAATTGTTAGGATCAAGAGCACTAAGAGGGGGGGGGGGGGGGGCTGAATTAGCGCAGCGAAAAACTTTCGTCAGTTCAAAAAGACTTCGTATGAAAACCGTTTCGGAAAGATCTTTAACTTAAGAGCAAATAGAAGTATAGTTGATGTAAAGCAATGGAGGAAGTTTGTAGTTAAGATAAAGAGTATAATGTAAATACAAACCGAGATTTAGAGTGGTTCGATCAATCTTGACCTGCATCCACTTTTGGCTTCCTCCTCCGATGAGGTCACTGACATCCACTAGAGGCCTTCCTTCAATAAGCGAAAGCCAACCACTCTTTTACAACTTTTCTCCTTTTGATGGGCTTAGAAGACAACCCTTACAAGTTTTCACTCCTCTCTTGAATGATCAAGACTTCGAAAGAAATGAGGGAGAGGAACTCTATCCTTTTACAATACTTAGAATACTTTTAAGCTCTCAAATACTTAGAATAAAAGCAAGCTTTCGGTGCCCTTTCATGCAGGAAAGGGTGAGGTTTATATAGGCCCCAATTAGTTTGAATTCGGAGCTCAAAAGTGTCCATTCTTGGATTTTCGGGGTCCTCGCGATACTACTGCCATAATTGGGCAGTACTACCACCTATCATCTATGACTGAGTGGTAGCATAATTGGGCGGTACTACCTATTAGGATCGGAGCGGCACTAAGAGGGGGGGGGTGAATTAGTGCAGCGGATTAAAACTTGTAAGTTCGAAAATAATTCCGTAAAATGCAAGGAGATTTTGTTTCGATAGTAACTTGAGTAGATGAAAACTGAAAACTAGCAGTAGTGTAAATAACAATTTTAGGAAAGTAAGTACTCACACATTCAATGAACACGCCAATTTAAAGTGGTTCGGTCAAATGACCTACATCCACTTGCGAAGCCTTCTTCAATGAGGCTCCCAACTTCCACTAGCAAATCTCTTTGAAGGGGAAGGACAAATACCCCTCTTATAACCTTTTACAAGCGGTTCACACTCTTACAATTTTTGAAGAGAAAGAGGGAGGTGAACACTTGAGCTATTGAAAACAAGACTTTTGCTAAAACTTTTCTCAATTTCTAACTTCTCAAAGGTTGTCTTCTTTGCTGAGAATTGAGGGGTATTTATAAGCCTCAAGAGGATTCAAATTTGGGCTCCAAATTTTGAATTCTCTTGGGTTTCTGAGGCTGGCAGAGCCACCACCAATCGGTGGCGATGCCACCGCTTGTCAGTGTTTGACACTGACAGTGTACTAGTGGTGCCACCGCCCAATCCAGCGGTGCCACCGTTGGACCTCTCGGGTGCTGGGCGGTGCCACCGCTCAATCCAGTGGTGCCACCGCTTAGTTCTTGAGTTCTAGGCGGTGCCACCGCCTACACTATTTCAGCTCACTGGTTGGGCTCCAAACTTGGCCCAAACCAGTCCGAACTCGGGCCCAATTGGCCCCTACTTGGGTTATAGGATTAACACCTAATCCTAACCCTAATTAACGTACTAACTACGAATTTAAAGACATTTCCTAAGCTATTACAAAGTCCGCAAGTCAAGACTTCTTCCGGTGAGCTTCCGGCGAACTTCCGACGGTCTTCCGATAAACTTTCGGAAACCATTCTACGGACTCCCGGCAAGCTCCTAGACTTCACAATTTGATCTTGGCGAGTTCCAACGAGCTTCTTCGGTAAGCTCTGATCTTTCTCGGCGAGCTCCGTGAACTTCCAACGAACCTTCCGGCGAGCTTCCGAAAAACCCTTCGGCAAGCTCCCTACTCATTCTCGGCTAGTTCCAGCAGCATTCCCAATGAATCTTCGGACTTCCGTCGAACTATCGAACTTGCAACGAATCTTTCGCGCTTGACTCCGACACTTTGTTTCGCTTTATGTCTTCGTAGTTAATCCTACACACACAAGCCAAAACTCTACTTCGATCTAGACAATTATTACAATGCGAATTGACATTCTGTTGCCCGGCACGTCATTGGTTAGCGCTTCGTCCGATTCTTCAGCGCATCGTCCTCTCTTGTGGCTTGTTGCCCAATCGGCGATTGACCTCCGCAACCCCGATATCCTTGGTGCAATTTCGCTCTCCTTGGCCCGATGCCCAACGTCCGAAGCCTTCTGCCGTCCAATATCCTAACGTGATCTCCTCCGAAGCAACGTCAATTCCTCCTACATCAACTGTCTAATCCTGATCGAGTAGACCTGCATCACTCAAGTTGCAGTTAAACATCTAAACACAATCAATTAGTTTCATCATAAAAATTCGAGATTCAACAATCTCCCCCTTTTTGATGATGATAAATAATTGATGACTAATGGAGTTAACCTTAACTCCCCGGAGTTTAACCAAACTCCCCCTATCAATATGCCATTGATAGAACACTTGGATTATCCCAAATCAAAGTAACATTTATCACATGTTATGAAAAACATTTAAACCATCATTCAAATATATATAAAATATTCAATTCAATGCATGAAGTCATCAATATACTTCTCCCCCTATGTCATCAACAAAAAGGAGAAGTAGCTCTAGCTATTTTAAAAGATATGCAAGTTTTTGCAACATGAAGCTAGATTTTCATCACAACATATAAGCACAAAAGCATAGCAAGATTCTTAAGTTCAATCATGGTAATTCAACACTTGAATTTTTGTGCAAGATTGCACTTTGCTTTTCTTTGCAAGTAACAATATTTATGATGTTTGATATAGCAAATTTCTTCATTACAATGATCAAGCTAGCAAATTCTTCATTTAAGTGTGCAAGCTAGCAATAACTTTCTCCCCTTTTGTCAATGCCAAAAAGAAGGAGAGGAACCAATGATTTAGACTTTTACATCAACTTTGCATCAATCAATATTTCAATCATCACATGATGCATACAAGACAATAATGCAAAGAAATCATTTCATGAAGGATATCAATGTGAAAATTCACCAAGGATCACATGATACAATTGTAAATCATGATATCATTATGCGATACATCATGGGATGATAATTTATCATATCAATGAAAGATATCAATTGTTGAACACGATATGATAATAGTCTCAAAAATTTTAATTTATGATACATGTGATACATTGCAATACACTAAAAAATTTAATACGATGCTTTTAAGGATATCAACCTATTTTTGATACAAAGCATGGCAAGAGCAATTTTGTTACAAGTTTTTTAAGTTTTGTACTTTTTGCTTCTTTCGATAGGCAAGATCTTTCTTCTCTTTTTGAGAAGTGCAAGCTTGCAAGTTTTACTTTCTTAGCATGCTAGGAAGTTTACTTTCATTTTCAATGCACAAGCTAGCAAAACCTTCTCCCCCTTTATCAAAGTCAAAAAGAAAGGGAGGACTCAATGGCTAAAAATTTCAACCATTCAACAAGCTAAATATGCAAAGAATTCATGAAATATATCAATAAGGATCAATTCATGAATACCAAAGATATGATTCATGGTTCATTAAAATTCTTCTTAACAAGTTAACGATCAAGATTCATATAATTCATAATAAAGCAAATTGATGTACAATCATCACATAAGGCATACAAGGCAAAGAAATCTTATTATTTCTATGTTATGAAATATATGATATCAAGGCTCATGATTCATTTGAAAAGATATAGCACAAAGAGCAACTTGAAACATTCTTATCAAGATCACATTTTAAAATATTCCAAGTATCAAGTGTTTAGAGGTAAAAAGTTCAATACATTGTATGAAAAAAATATAATATCAAGTTTTATCATCATGCAATGTAGCAATTAAAGATGTGCAAGTTTAGCATTTTTACTTTTCTTGAGATAACAACTAATTGCTTCTCTTTAGACTACAAGCTAGCAATTTTCATGATATGCAAGTTGCAAGCTAGCAAATTTTTGCTTCCTTTGCAATGTTTGAGCTAGCAATTTTGCTTCCGTAACAAGTTAGCATGTTTTGTATTTTGAGATAGACAAGATAGCACATTTGCTTTTTTTTGAGATAGCAACTCTTTTGAGAAAGTGATCTTAGCAAATTTTACATCATGCAAGGTAGCAAATTTTTGTGATGTTCAAGATAGTAAGTTCTTTCTTCTCTTTTGAGAAGTGCTATTTTTGCTTCCTTTACAAAGTGCAAGCTAGCAAAGTGTTTGAAAAAGTGAGCAAGTTTTGCAACATACAAGCTAGCAAAAATTTCGAAAGCAAATACAAGATAGCTTTCTTGTTGAAGTGTGTAAGCTATCGATTCTTGCTTCCTATTGTAATGTGCAGGTTGCAAGTCTTGCTTCTTGAGATAGGCAAGATAGTGATGTTCAAGAAGACAACTTTTTCTTCTTGAAATAAGCAAGTTAGCAATCTTTGCTACTTAAGATAGGCAAGCTAGCAATCAAGTTTTTGTATCTTCTTGACTTGTGCAAGCTAGCTATCTCCCCCTTTGTCATTGTCAAAAAGAAGGGAAGAGCCTTTACATCAATTATGACAAAGGTAAGTATCAATCTTATTTGTGCATCATCATATTTTCAAATTAGAATATGCATATTTTCAAAAACCTTATATTCATTCATGCACGATATTGAATAAATCGATCAACATTATGAGGATATCATACATGATACTAAAATTTTTAACTATTTGTCAACATTTTGATCATGATACCAAACATTCATTATTTAGAGTATTCATGATACAAAATATTAAATCAATATTTATAATACATCATTTTAGCATAACTCATTGTATTTTAAATCATGATTTACATCATATGTAATACATCACATCATAATTAGAAAGCACAAGTATTGCATACATCATTGCAAATTATAAATATTTCATATCATGATGGTATCAATTTGTCAAATTATATCCTACCATGTATGATCAAAACTTCTCCCCATTTGTATTTCATGTATAATTTCACTTTATCACATTGAGTATCAAGAGGAATTAATTGGCTGATGAGATAAATATTTCACGAATACATGGAATTGTATAAAAAATCATATCATAAGTGTTTCATACATTCATATCATCACATGAAGGAATATAAACAAAAATTAGTGATGAGATATTACTTCATGAATACAATAAAATTCATATAGCATATTATGGTTTATTAGAATTAGTCTTCCTTTTGGTGAATAGCAAAAAGAATAGTAGGAGAGCAAGATCTCAATTCATGCGCATCAAGTATTCAATCATCAAAATCATGATTCATCTAGAAAATTCTCCTCTTTAAATATTCAAAGAGAGAATCATGATGAACATTCTTGGTTTACATAAAGTTTCAAAACATAATTATCAAGATCATGAATACTAAAAGACTATGAAACATTTCGACAAATCTCCTTTTAAATAGAAAACAATCTTGATTCATAAAGGATTTCATGTTATAAATTTCAAGAGATCAAGATCGTGATTTCGACAAAAAATTATTCAAATTTAAATCATCAAAATCATTATCAAAATCCAAGAGATTCATAAAGATGATACAAATGGATTCATGAAAATCAATAAGATTAAGCAAAATAATTTTCAAGAATGTTTTCCTCTTTTCGATTGTTTCAAAACATATGATTTTGTTTCATTTATGCCAAATAAAAACATGTATCATGTTTAAAACCGAAAGAGTAAGATTTATTATAACAAAGATCAATAATGTACTTTCATTATAGTAAAAATCAATAATCCATAAATCGTAAGATTCATCATGCATAATTTTAAAATTTATTAAGCATGATCAATATGCATGACTAAAACATGGTTTTAAAATGTTTAATATTTTTATTACACAATTTCATCATTATGCATCATTATATATAACTTTACAATGTCATGCATAAAATCGTCAAATCATAGTATTAAAATATTAATATTTTTATTACAACTTTATGCATCATTAAGTATACAATTGTCAAGCATGACACTTCAATATTTCATATAAGCATGCCTATTTCATTTATGTCAAATCAAAACATACATCGTTTTTTAAAGCTACTTTTATGTCAAATCAAAAAATGCATCATTAAGCATGATCATTATGCATTATTTCAAATCAAACATGATTTCATTTATTTTCAAAATATTTATCATGATAGACCATATAGGCCAAAGAAACTATTAAACATAAAGCATATTCATCAATGATGGTTTCATTGAGTATAAAGTATTTTCAACCAAAATCATTTGTTATTTGTTGTAGTCATACATTTTTCTTTTTAGGTGAATCTATCTTTTCATGCTTAGTTTGCATACAAAAGCCGTACATCATTTTCGAAAGCAACTTTCATCATGGTATAAATCGATAATCCATAAATCGTAAAAGATCATTATGGAAATCATCAATAATCAATAAACTATAAATTACCCAAAACTCATCATCATCATGCATAGCTTCAAAAAATAAATTTATTATGCATGATATCATATTTCATAAGGCATTTTTAATCAAAATCATTTTGTTTATCATAAACATATAATTTTCATGATTATTTTCAAAATTATTAGAATGATAAGCACGATTTCTAATTTTTTTATTTTCATGTAATTTTTAAGAAAATTAATCCTAAACTAAATTAAAAATAACTCATGAAAAGTATTATGTAATTTCAAAATAATTCAAGAGAGTTGAGTTACTTACCTTGTAGTCGAAGCTCGTCAAAGCCCAATTCGCCGTTTCACCTTTGGAAGTTTTTGATTCATCCTTGGTTGCCTTCCTCTTCTTTGGCCTCTTCTTCCATTCAAGTTCATTGTTTATTTTAGATTTTTGTTCAATAAACTTATTAAGATTTAGTGTTTGAAGTTCAAGTTCATCATTGTCCTCATCACTTGAGTCATCGCTCAAGTGGTATTCATTTGTTCGGAGTTCCAAATCCTTCCTGTTCTTTGGAAGGTGATTTTGTTCATCATGTTCATCATGTGCATTGTGCACCATTTCATATGTCATCAATGAACCAATTAGTTCTTCAAGTGGTAAGTTGTTTAGGTTTTTAGCTTCTTGTATTGCGGTTATTTTAGGATCCCACCTTTTTGGAAGGGATCTTAAGATCTTGCTTACGAGATCAAAATTCGAAAAAGATTTACCAAGAACTCTTAGATTAGTGAAGACATCCATGAAACGGGTGTACATGTCGCCTATAGTCTCGCTTGGTTGCATTCGAAAAAGCTCAAAATCATGCAATAAAATGTTAACTTTCGAGTCTTTGACTCTACTAGTTCCCTCGTGCGTGATTTCAAGTGTTCGCCAAATATCAAAAGCCGTTTCGCATGTAGAAATATGATTGAACTCATTTTTATCTAAAGCGCAAAATAAAGCATTCATAGCCTTTGCGTTTAAAGAAAACATCTTCTTCTCCAAATCATTCCAATGGTTCATTGGAAGAGAAGACATTTCAAATCCATTTTCGACTATGTGCCATAAATTCAAATCCAAAGAAAGTAAGAAAACTCTCATTCGAGTTTTCCAATAAGTGTAGTCCGACCCATTGAAAAAGGAAGGACGAATGATAGAGTGACCCTCTTGAAAGCCGTAAAGAGTCATTTCTATTTGGGTGTTAAACCAAAGTAGAAAACCAGGGCTCTGATACCAATTGTTAGGATCAGAGCAGCACTAAGAGGGGGGGGGGGGTGAATTAGTGCAGCGGATTAAAACGTTGGTTTCGACAAATCTTTCATACGATAAAAATCGAACTTGAAAAGCTTAACTTGAATGCATGTTCGTGAAGGTTTGCAGCAAAGGTAATGAGGAAATAAAGCACGTAAGAAGGTTTGCAGTAATGTAAATAGCAATAAGAAGATGCAAACCAGAGATCACGCCAATTTTAAAGTGGTTCGGTCAAATGACCTACATCCACTTGCGAGGCCCTCTTCGATGAGGCTCCCATATTCCACTAGCAAATCTCTTGAAGGGGAAGGACAAATACCCCTCTTACAACCTTTTACAAGTGGTTCACACTCTTACAAATTTTCAGCAAGAAAGAAGGAGGTGAACACTCTAACAAATTGAAAACAAGACTTGCTAAGACTTTTCTAAGACCTTTTTCTCAATCTATTGCTTCTCAAAAAGTTTTAATCTCAACTGAGAATTGAGGGGTATTTATAGGCCTCAAGAGGATTCAAATTTGGGCTCCAAAATTTGAATTCTCTTTGGTTCCCGATGCTGGTGGTGCCACCGCCTGTCAGTGTTTAACACTGACAGTGTACTGGCGGTGCCACCGCCTGGCTCTCGGGTGCCTAGTCTGGCAGTGCCATCGCTAAACCCTTCGGTTCACTTGTTGGGCTTTAAGTTCAACCCAAACCAAGTCTAATTTTGGGCCAAATTGGCCCCTAACCTGGGTTATAGGAGGAACACCTAATCCTAACCCTAATTAACTTGCTAACTACGAATTTAAAGACATTTCCTAAGCTATTACAAAGTCCGCAAGTCAAGACTTTTTTCCGGCGAACTCTAGTGGTCTTCCGACGAACTCTCTGAAACCATTCTACGGACTCCCGACAAGCTCCTATACTTCACGATTTGATCTTGGCGAGTTCCAACGAGCTTCTTCGGCAAGCTCCGATCTTTCTCGGCGAGCTCCGTGAACTTCCAATGAACCTTCCGGCGAGCTTCCGAAAAACCCTTCGGCAAGCTCCCTACTTATTCTCGGCTAGTTCCGGCAGCATTCCCGACGAACCTTCGGACTTCCGTCGAACTCTCGAACTCACAACAAATCCTTCGCGCTTGACTCCGACACTTTGTTTTGCTTTATGTCTTCGTCGTTATCATAGTTAATCCTGCACACACAAGCCAAAACTTTACTCTGATCTAGACAATTATTACAACGCGAATTGATATTCTGTTGCCCAGCACGTCATTAGTTGGCACTTCGTCCGATTCTTCAGCGCATCATCCTCTCTTGCGGCTTGTTACCCAATCAGTGATTGACCTCCGCAACCCCAATATTCTTGGCACAATTCTGCTCTTGGCCTGATGCCCGACGTCCAAAGCCTTCTGCCATCCATTATCCTAACGTGATCTCCTCCGGCGCAACGTCAATTCCTCCTACTTTAATTGTCTCATCCTGATCGAAGCATCCTGCGTCACTCAAAACACAGATTAAATCATAAACACATATCAAGTGGTTTCATCATAAAAAAATGAGATTCAACAGTTGTCACCCAGCCCACCTCACCTTTGTTCCTCCTTATGAGAAGGGGAAGAAGGAGAGGAGTGGGCTGCATGTGTTGAATCTTATATTTTGATGATGAAACCAATTGATAAGTGTTTATGATTTGATCTGTGTTTTTAGTGATGCAGGATGTTTCGATCAGTATGAGATAATTAAAGCAAGAAGAATCATATTGGGCCGGTGGAACATGTTAGAAGATCGGTCGATGTATCAACAGAAGGCTTCGGGCTATGTATTCGGGCATCAGGCCAAGAAGTGCAGATATTGTGCTAAGGATATCAGAGTTGCAGAGTCAACTAGCCGATTGGGCAATAGGCTACAAGAGAGGACGATGCGCCGAAGAATCGGACGAAGCGTCGATGGACCAATAACATGTCGGACAATATGATTCATGCTTAGTAATAATTGTCTAGATCGAAGTGTGTCTTACATGTGCAGTATTAACTACGATATCAAGGCATGAAGCAAAATGAAGTCCTGAGGTCTAGGACGTGATTTCGTTGGGAGTTCGAGAGTTCGTCGGAAGTCCAGGCGTTCGTCGGAAGTTCTGCAGGAACCAACCGAGAAGTCTAGGAGCTTGCCGGAAGAAGCTCGTTAGAACTCACCAAGAAGATCATTGTGAAGTCCAGGAGCTTGCCGGAAGTACGTTGGAACATTACCGGGAGATCGTCGGAAGTTCGCTAGAAGCTCGTCGAAAGAAAACAAGACCTATGGACTTGTTTAGCTTAAGTATGCCTTAGATTTCATAGTTTGCACATAATTGGGAGTGGATTTGGGCCAACCCAATTAGGGGCTAGTTGGGCCCATGTAAGGACTATGTTGGGCCCAATGAAAGGCCCAAACAGTGACCTAAGAGGTGGCATCATCGTGGCACAATCTCCGAGACTATATCAGGTGGTGGTACCGCCCAGACATAGTCTCCGAGAGGTTGCAGGTAGTGGTACTGATAGTTTGGGTAGTGGTACCGCCCAGCACAGCCTCTTAGGTGGTGGTACCGCCAGACTGGGCGGTGGTAATGCCCAGTGCAGTGTCAGTGTTAGACTGACACAAGCGGCGGTACCGCCCGAACCTAGGAAACCCGAGATGAGTTATTTTTAGGCTCCAAGTTTGAATCAACATGAGGCCTATAAATACCCCTCTCATCCCTAGTTAACATACATAAGTATTGAGAGTAAAAAGGAAAGAATCTCTATTGTAATCTTGTGTGAAAATCTACTCAAAGTTCTAAGTGTTAGAATAGTTTGAGAGAAGAGTGAGTGGGGGTGTAAGGGTTATCTCCTAAACCTAGTGAAAAGAGAAAGAGCTGTAAGAAGAAGGTTGATTTTCGACTATAAAGGAAGATCGATAGTGGATGCCGGTGGCCTCGATGGAAGAGGAATCGGTGGAGTGGATGTAGGTCACGATAACCGAACCACTATAAAATAGGCGTGTTCTTCTCTGGTTTGCATTTCTATATTTGAGCAATTTACTTTACTGCAAACCTCTTAACTTGCTTTACATCTACTATGCATCTTTCGTATGCTTTCAAGCTATCTTTATGAAAACGCTTTCAAGTTAACCTCTCTCCGAAACAGTTTTCGTCGAAATCGGTTTATATCGTACGAAGGTTTTTTGAACCGACATAATTTTACCGCTGCACTAATTCACCCCCTCCTCTTAGTGCCGACTTTTTTTCTAACAGTTGGTATCAGAGCCTTGATATTCTCATTTGGTTTAACACCCAAGAGAAATGGCTCTTTTTGGCTTTCAAGAGGGACTTTCTCTCATTCGTCCTCCCTTTTTCAATAGGACAGACTACACTTATTAGAAAACTCAAATGAGAGTTTTATTGCTTTCTATTTATTTAAATTTATGGAATATGGTTGAAAATAGATTTCAAAGGCCTTCTCTTCCAATAAACTATTGGAATAATTTGGAGAAGAAGACTTTTTCCTTAAATGCTAGAGCTATGAACGCTCTATTTTGCGCTTTGGATAAAACTGAGTTTAATCAAATTTTTATATGCAAAACGGCTTTTGACATATGGCACACTCTCAAAATCACACACGAAGGCATTAATAGAGTAAAAGATTTGAACATTAATTTTTTAATGCATGATTTTGAGCTGTTTTAAATGAAGCCGAGCAAAACCATTGTTGACATGTACACCCGTTTTACTGATGTTGTCAATGGTTTAAAAGCTCTTGGCAAATATTTTTCAAATTTTAAACTTATCAACAAAGTTTTATGCTCACTTTCTAAAACTTGGGACTCTAAAGTAACGACCATATAAGAGGCCAAGGATTTGAACTGTTTTCCACTCGAAGAACTAATAGGATCTTTAAAAACCTATAAAATGAGTTTTATGACACATGTTGAACATGATGAACTTGAGAATCACCTTCCAAAGAACAGGAAGGATTTGGCACATCGAACAAAAGAAGACCACTCGAGCGAAAGCTCAAGTGATGATGAACTTGAAATTCTCATAATAAAGCTTAAAAAGTACTTAAAGCAAGAATCAAAAAATAAAAATAAATTGAAGAAGAAGAAAGCACTTTGGGACGAAACGAGCTCCTCCGAAGACGAGAAGAAAATCAACAAAGGCGAGGTGGCAAACTACGCCTTAACGACTTTCAACGATGAGGAATCAAAATGCTCTTAGTTTATTTCGAAATTACAAGATGCTTTCCATGAATTATTTTTAATTTAGAATTTTTTTAAAAAAATAACATGTTTAATAAATGAAAATGCAAAAAATTAGGAATCATGCTTACCTAGTAATTTTGAAAATAATCATGAAAATTACATGTTTATGATAAACAAAATGATTTTGATGGAAAATGCTTTATGAAACCATGCTTGATGTTTTGATGAAAATATAGTGATGATTTGAAAGCATGCTTAACGAGTTTATATTTTGAACTTATGCATGATAATTTTTGCGATATTTTGAAAGTTCTTTTTTGGTGTTAATGAATGATGCATGGATTTGGCATAAAAGAAAAGAACATACATGTATGAAATCAATCAATAAGTTACAATCATGCACATCTTTAAAATTAATGATGATTTGGTGATTATGTATGTTGTAAAGTGATATAAAATTGCTAGCTAACACTTTCTAAAATGATGAAAATTTTTTTTAGTTTGTATGTTGTAGAACATGCTACCTTACTACCTTGCATATCTAAAACTTGATAGCTTGCATGTTCTAATATGATGTAGCACTTGCTGAATTTTTGCTGGCTTGCATGATGATAAAAATGGAGATTATGTTTATCATGCAATGAGTTTAACTTGTATTTCCAAACATTTGAAAGTTACACTTCTCCTTTTTGTTGATGACAAAGGGGGAGAAGTATGATGATATTATGCATGATGACATTTTGCAAATATTCATGATGAAATTTGCAATGACTTGGATTTAGCTTGAATTCAAGGTTTTATCAATATGACATATTAATAGGGGGAGTTAAGGTTAACTCCGCCATCAATTGTTTGTCATCATAAAAAAAGGGGAGATTATTGAATCTTGTACTTTGATGATGAAATTAATTGATAAGTATTTATGATTTGATCTGCGCTTTTAGTGATGCAGGATGCTTCGATCAGGATGAGACAATTAAAGTAGGAAGAATCATGTTTGCCTAATGGAACATGTCAGAAGATTAGACGTTGAGCCAAAGGATCGGTCGACGTATTGACATAAGGCTTCAGGCCATGGATTCGGGCATTAGGCCAAGAAGAGCGGATATTGTGCCAAGGATATCAGAGTTGCGGAGTCAACTGGCCGATTGGGCAATAGACCGCAAGAGAGGATGATGTGCCAAAGAATCGGACGAAGCATCGATGGACTAATGACATGCCAGCCAACATGGTTCATGCTTAGTAATAATTGTCTAGATCGAAGTGTGTTTTACATGCGCAGGATTAACTACAATAGCAATACATTAAGCAAAATGGAGTCCTAGAGTCAAGGAAGCGATTTCTTTGGGAGTTCGAGAGTTCGTCGGAAGTCCAGATGTTCGTTGGAAGTTATGCAGGAACCAGCCAAGAAGTCTAGGAGCTTACTGGAAGAAGTTCGTCGAAACTCACCAAAAAGATCATCATGAAGTCCAGGAGCTTGCCGGAAGTCCATTGGAACATTGCCGGGAGATCGTCGGAAGTTCGCCGAAAGCTCGCCGGAAGAAACCAAGACCTAGGGACTTATTTAGCTTAAGTATACCTTAGATTTCGTAGTTAGCACATAGTTGGGAATGGATTTGGGCCAACCCAATTAGGGGCCATGTAAGGACTGTGTTTGGCCCAATGAAAGGCTCAAACAATAGTGACCCAAGAGGTGGTACCATCGTGGCACAATCTTCGAGATTATGTCAGGCGGTGGTACTGCCCAGACATAGCCTCCGAGAGGCTGCAAGTGGTGGTACTGTCCAGCACAGCCTCCCAAGAGATGGTACCGCCCGAACCCAGGAAACCCGGGATGAGATATTTCTAGGCTCCATGTTTGAATCAACTTGAGGCCTATAAATACCTCTCTCATCCCTAGTTAATATACACAAGTATTGAGAGTAAAAAGGAAAGAAACTCTGTTATAATCTTGTGTGAAACACGTCTCAGTATTAGAATAGTTTGAGAGAGGAGTGAGTGGGGGTGTAAGGGTTATCTCCTAAACCCGGTAAAAGGAGAAAGAGCTGTAAGAAGGAGGTTTATCTTTACTTATAAAGGAAGATCAATAGTGGATACCAATGGCCTCGACGGAAGACGAATCGGTGGAGTGGATGTAGGTCACGACGACCGAACCACTATAAAATCGGCGTGTTCTTCTCTGGTTTGCATTTCCATATTTGAGCAATTTACTTCACTACAAACCTTTTAACTTGCTTCACATCCACTGTGCATCTTCCGTATACTTTCAAGCTATCTTTACAAAAACGCTTTCAAGTTATCCTCTCTCCGAAACGATTTTCGTCGAAATCGATTTTTATCGTATGAAGATTTTTTGAACTGACGTAATTTTACCGCTACACTAATTCACCCCCCCCTCCCCTTCCTCTTAGTGCCGACTCTTTTCTTAACAGCACACAGTTGCCACCCCCAAAGAAACCCTCCTCTGTTCCACCGAGCAGAATAGGAGGAGAGTAGGGGATGCAGAACCGTCGACCACAGCAGAGCACCACTGACCACGAGAAGGGTGCGATCCCAACTGCCTTCTTCCAATCTCTCCTTTGCTATTCTATGAAGAAGAAGAGTGTCGACCGCAAGAAGAAGAGTGTAGATCCACTGGCCGTAGAGAGGATTGGTCGTCGATCCATCACTGCCTTCGCCGATGTATCCTCTCCCAACTGGTCGCCTACTGCTTCTCCCCTATTCCTCGAGAAGCGGAATAAGGAGAGCAGATGGTGCGATCTCTCCTCTTTCGCTAGTGCCTCTTCTCCTCGATTCTTTGCGAAGAGGAAGAAAGAGTGTAACATCCCTCATTTTTTTGAAAATTTATAAAGACTTATTTATAAATATGAGGATTTTTTTTAATAATTCTTTAGCACTAAATATATTTTTTATATATTGTAAATATTGTGAGGGACCAAAATGTGAATCTTATTAATTGAAGGTGATTTGTGAAAAATTCATACTAAGAGAAAATAAAATAAAATGGAGGACATGTGTCATTAGCAAGGATGAGCCACTTACATTTATTCTAAAGATGACACCTAAACCTCCATGCATGCTTGCCACCTCACTATTTTAGCATGAGCCAAACCTAAGTAATTTAAGGCACAATTAAGGGAAACTTTGCAGAAAACGTAACTTGAGAAGAGGAGAAGGAATTGGAGGAGAAGAGAAAGAGAAAGAATTGAAGAAGAAGAAGTTTTATCTTGGATTAAGGCTTTGCATCAAATCCCCCACATTTGGAAATCAAAACTCTTTAAGACAAGTGTTCTAACCCATCCTGGAGATAAATTTTGAACCTTGTTTTCACCTTGTTTTTGAGAAAATTGGAAGATTGTGGCTGCATGTAAGATATCTATGCCGCTTATACATCAAATGTTGAATCTGGAATTTTTTTAAGATTTTGACCTTTCAATACTCGTGTGGCCATAACTTTTTGCATCAAATTCAGATTAAGGAAAATCCTCTTTTATATGAAAGGACACTTATAGAGCTTTAATGATTTAAAAATTGAAAGATTTAGAGTAAATTTACCTATCCAAACATATGAATGAAAAGACCTCATGTATTCGATAAAACAGATACTATAGCTTCTGACCTTCTGTTACTAAATTGCTCATAACTCTCTAGTGAAAATTCTGAATTAAGCAAAGCTTTATTGTTTAGAAACTAGAGTCGCATATCTTTCTTTTGATGTCTAATTTGGAAATTTTGAAGTATGTTTGCCTTCGAAAATATCTATTTAAATTGATTCTATCAATTCTGCAAAACAGAGATGATCAATTCTGACCTTCTAATACTAAATTGCTCATAACTCTCTAGTGAAAATTCTGGATTATGCAAATCTTAGTTCTTTGAAACTATATTCGCATAACTTTCTTTTGATATCAAATTTGGAAATTTTAAAGTATGTTTGCCTTTCGAAATATCAGTTTAAATTGATTCTATCAATTCTGCAAAACAGAGATGATCAATTCTGACCTTCTATTACTAAATTGCTCATAACTCTCTAGTAAAAATTCTGAATTATGAAAAACTTAGTTCTTTGGAAACTAGATTCCCATATATTTCTTTTGACACCTAATTTGAAAATTTTGAAGTATGTTTGCCTTCTGAAATATCTGTTTAAATTGATTCTATCAATTCTGCAAAACAAAGATACAACTTTCCAATAGATTGATACCGCATTCCAATGACATCTATTTTTAGTGAATTGGAGCATGCTTGGTCACTCAAAAAAATCAGAAAATGTACCATTCAAATTCTGCCAGATTTGAAAACTTTGTTGAGTTTTGCTTATTCAAGTTTCATCCTCTTTGAAATTTGATTTCTGCTAAATTCTTCTTCAATTGAGCTTTATATTAGTCCTTTGAAATTCTTGTATTGTTCATCCTGAAATTGTTGTATATCTGAAATTTATTATGTAATGTTTTGTTTGCATTTCCTTGTTTGATAAAGGCACACGCATATTTTCGTTGTTCCGCATGTGCTTCCGATATGCGCCAATGTTATTGTTCATACTACCCTTTTGTACTTTGGTGTTCTTGTGGGATAATGTGAACCTTTGTCAGAAATGGTAAAGGAAGTTATGCTTAGAGCCCGCGATCCTCTAGATTATATTTGAGATCCCACTTCACCTTCTATATGTTTGATATGAATTTTAGAGCCGACCTAGCACTTGGGTAGGGTGAGAGGACTCGAGTAGGAAAGGGCTACCCGTGGATGCAGTCGAGAACTCATCACGATGTGGAGCCACCACTGAGTTAAACCTCACATGCACTATACTAGGGTAACACGTCTGAGCCCTTATTGAATTCACTCAGACGTGGGTGGATGGAGCTCCCAAACGTGGGTGACTTATGCTTGGTGGTCATCTAGAAATGGATGAATCACATTATGTTTGTGGTCCCACAGTGCCCTCTATGTTTTTGATATGATATCCAAAGATTTGCTTATAAGTTTATATTTATGCGTTGGATAAAAATGGAATGCATGCTACATCAAAAATGACATACAAGCTTGTGTTTATTATTCGGTTCACTTGTTATACTTTGAAGTGTTTCGTATGTCATTGTTATGCTCTCAAACACTCTTACGCCTTTGATATGCTCCTAATGCTTCATGTGTCATTTGATACATGCCTAAATGATTCTTTTGCCAATGAAATGCTCCAATTTCTTTCTCCTATTGTTATGTCTAATGCCTATTTTCGAATGAGGTAACCCTTTGTGATTTTTTTATATCAAATGAGATGATTCCAAATGAACGCTTGTATTTTTGCTTTTGTTATATTGATACTAAGCCTGCCTGAACTTCTCCTAACACCATGGATACGTTAGTCGCTTGCTGAGCTCTTTATGCTCACCCCGTTGCTATATTAATTTTTCAGGGTAGCTTGTCACACACTGAAAAGCTAGAATTGGGTTGAAGTAGTGAAAGGCTAAAAGATTTTTGACCTAATCTTTGTTGGATGATAGGTTTTTGTTGTATAGTATACTTTACTTCCGATATATTGTTAAGGATATATTGATACTTATGTGTTATAAAAGTTTAAAGGACCGCTCATGTTTATGGAATAATAAGTTTAAGTTGTATAAGGATAAGAACTCATGGTAAATAATTATTTTTTTATGATTGTATATATTTCTACGATTATGGATTTGTGTTGCGGTTGATGTTTAGTTGAGTTGCATTTGAATTTTTTGAATCTCCGAGTGAAGTGGATTATGATTTATGTAACGTATAGGTTTTTGAATTGTGAATTTTGATTTGAATGGTTCTTAGTATCATCAAATTGTTAGATTGGATCTTGGATTGAATTGACGATGAATTATAATATTATTGATTTTAGACAGGGTCACACCTCCTGAATATGATAATTCGGGGGGCGTGACAGAGTTTGTATCAGAGCGTGATTTGAGGATTTCTAAGAATTTTGATATGCTAGATGTGTAATAAATTTTGAGTTTTAGTGATTTCTATTTAGAGGCTGATCAAAAGTTTTCTTTTGCTATTTTTAGGAAGCAAGGATGACGAGGTCATATGTTTCTCCTGTTGCATCTACTTCTGATCAATTGAGTGGAATTATGAAAACACTAGAGGCTATGACACAAGTAATGCAACAATAAGTCTGACAAGGAAGAAATGATGAAACGGGGAATTCAAATCAGACTGGGTTGGGAATTGAACAATTTAAGAAGCTTAGTCCTCTCAGTTTTAGTAGTGAGCCTGATCCAATGGTAGCAGAACAATGGATGATGCAAATAGAGAAAATATTTGATGTTTTAAATTACCCAGATGATAAGAAGGTTTCCCTTGCTACATTCATGCTAGAAGGAGAGGCTGAGCACGAACCAAGAAGAGGATTTCTGAAGCTCGATAGGAGCCAATCACTTTAAGGTATTTACAGAAAAGTTCAATGATAAATATTTTCCAGATTGTATCAGAGAGCAGAAAGAATTGGAGTTCCAAAATCTCATCCAGGGAAATTTGACAGTAGCCAAATGTGAGTCTAAATTCACTAAGCTCTCTAGATTTGTTACGCATATGATTGATGATGAATATAGGAAAGCAAGAAGATTTGAAAGAGGACTAAGGCCAGCAATAAGAAGCTGGATATCAGCTTTAAAACTCCAAGTATACACTGATGTAGTAGAAAGAGCTTTCATACTTGAAAAAGACTTGGAGGAGATCCAAGTAATCAGGGACAGGAACAACAAGGATAAGTTTGTTAGTAAAAGTAAGAGAGGAAATGAAACAAAAAAAAGTAACAAGAGGGTAAAGGTGCCTAGATATGAGAAAGGAACTCTATCGTAAGGAACTCTATCGTGTACAAAATGTGGACGTAATCATGAAACAAGTGAGTGTTTTCGGGTGATTGGAGCCTGTTTTGCCTGTGGAAAGTTAGATTATAAAGTCAAAGATTGCCCACTAAACAAGAAGAAAGAGCCACTACCCCCAAAGCCAACAGCCCATGCTAGAGTATATGCTATCACATAACAAGATTCTAGAGCCTCTAAATCAGTGGTTGAAGGTATTCTACATGTTTTTAATAGAAATGCAAAAGTTTTGTTTGATCCTGGTTCCAACTTATCTTTTATTTCACAATATTTTGCTTGTCACTTAGGCATTCAACCTAAACCACTGGATTATTTGCTATACATAACTACTGTTGTTGGGGATTCCTTAACTACAAATCTGGTTTATCCATCTTGTTTGATTTCTATCGGAGAACATGAACTCCTTGCCGATTTGATACTCCTAGAAATCCAAGGTTTTTATATTATACTAGGCATGGATTGGTTATCTTCCTATCATGCTAGTATTGATTGTTATACAAAAATAATTACTTTCTGCATACCAAATCAGCCTATCTTCTACTTTGAGGGTATTAGGCATGATTTGCCTCTTTGCTTAATATCAGCACTTCAAACTCAACGCCTTCTGTAGAAGGGATGTTTTTGTTATGTTATATGTGTAAAGGAACATTCAAAACAAGAAAGTCACATAAATGAAATTTTCGTGGCTAAAGAGTTCCTTGATGTATTCCCAAAGGATTTGCTTTGACTACCTCCAGACAGGGAAGGTGAGTTTGTTATTGATTTAGTCCTTGGGACAGCCCCAATATCTAAGCCTCCCTATAGAATGGCATCACTCGAGCTCGAGGAATTGAAGAAGCAAATACAAGAATTGTTAGATAAGGGTTTCATTTGACCTAGCGTCTCACCGTAGGGTGCTCCAGTGCTATTAGTTAAGAAGAATGATGGGATGTTGAGGCTTTGTATTGATTATAAACAGATGAATCAGGTGACCATCAAAAACAAGTATCCCCTACCCAGGATTGATGACTTGTTTGATCAATTGCAGGTTGCACAAGTATTCTCCAAGATTGATCTAAGATCAGGTTACTATCAGTTGAAGGTCAAGAAGGAGGATATTCCGAAAATAGCCTTTAGAACTCGATATGGTCACTACGAATTTTTATTAATGCCTTTTGGCTTGACTAATGCTCCTGCAGCTTTTATGGAACTGATGAATAGAATATTTCAGCCACTCTTAGATGATTGTGTAATTGTATTCATTGATGACATATTAGTATATTCAAGGAGTAATCAAGAGTATGATAAACACTTGAGAGATGTATTATCTATACTAAGAGAAAAGAAGCTCTATGCAAAGTTCAGCAAATGTGAATTTTGGTTGAAGGAAATTGCTTTCTTAGGCCATGTGATTTCAGGAAATGACATATCTATTGATCCAAAGAAAGTGGAAGCAATAGTTAATTGGGAAGTGCCAACAAATGTAACATAAGTTAGACGTTTCTTGGGCATGACAAGTTATTACAGGAGATTTGTGGAGGGATTTTCTCAAATTGCTCATCCCCTTGCCAAATTGACTAAAAAGAATGTGAAATTTGAATGGAGTGGTAATTGTAAGCAAAGTTTCCAAGAATTAAAAAGAAGATTGACTAGTGCCCCTATTCTCAATATTCCAAGTGGTAATGAAGAATTTACAGTTTATACTGATGCTTCAAGAAAGGGCCTTGGATGTGTTTTGATGCAAGAAGGGAGAGTAATTGCTTATGCTTCAAGGCAGCTAAAGAATTATGAATTGAATTATCCGACTCATGATTTGGAATTGGCAGCAATCATCTTTGCTCTAAAGATTTAGAGACATTACTTGTATGGGTGGACATTTGATATCTTTACTGATCACAAGAGTTTAAAGTATATTTTTATACAAAAGGAGTTAAATATGAGGCAGCGAAGATGGATAGAACTTCTAAAGGATTATGATTGTACCATCCGTTATCACCCCGGTAAAGCAAATGTTGTAGCTGATGCACTTAGTAGAAAATCTACAAGTTTTATGGCTAGTCTGGTTGTGAAACAATGGAAGCTATTAGAAAGAAATTATGATTCGAATGTAATGAGGAAAGGGCAAGCCTCAATAATGTTGATGGCCTCTATCCAGGTGCAAACTGATCTCATTCAACAAATTAAAGAAGGACAACTACGAGATCCACATTTAATATACTTGAGGAATGAAGTTAAAAAGGGATTAAAGTTGAATTTTCAAATTTTAGATGATGGCCTATTGAGATTTGGGGATAGAATATATATTCCAAATGACCCAGATATCAAGAACCAGATCTTGAACGAAGGTCATAATTCAAAGTACACCATGCATCCTGGTAGCACGAAAATGTATAGAGATCTCCAATGTCATTATTGGTGGAAAGGCATGAAGAAGGAGATTGCAATATAAGTTTCAAGGTGTTTGACATGTCAGCAAATCAAAGCAGAACACCAAAGACCTAGAAGTTTGTTACAGCCCTTAGATATTCTTGAATGGAAATGGGAATGCATTACTATGGACTTTGTTTCAGGACTACCCAGAACCTCTCGAAAGAATGATGTTATTTAGGTTATTGTTGATAGGTTAACCAAGTCTGCACATTTCTTACCAATCAATATGACTTATTCTCTTGATAGGCTTGCATATTTGTATGTTGATGAAATAGTAAGACTTCATGGTGTCCCAAAAGAGATCATTTCGGATAGAGACTCCAGATTTCTTTTTAGATTGTGGAGGAGATTATAAGATTCTATGGGCACCAAAGTAAAGTTTAGCGTTGCCTATCACCCTCAAACTGATGGTCAATCAGAAAGAATAATTCAAGTACATGAGAATTTGCTTAGAGCCTATGTTATGGATTGGAGAAGTGAATGGGATAAAGATGTTTCTCTTATTGAGTTCACTTACAATAATAGTTACCATTCGAGCATTCAGATGGCTCCTTATGAAGCATTGTATGGGCAAAAATGTAGAACGCCTATATATTGGGAGGAAGTTGGTGATAGAAAGTTGTTAGCACCAGATAAAGTACAAGAGACTACTGAAAAGATTAAGGTTATCATAAAAAGGCTAAAGGCTGCTCAGAATCAGCAAAAGAGCTATGCTGATAATAGAAGACGAGATATCGAATTCCAAGTAGGGGATTTTGTATTCCTAAAGGTCTCCCCTTCCAAAGGCGTTGTAAGATTTGGAAAGAAAGGAAAGTTAAACCCAAGGTTCATTGAAACTTTTGAGATCCTTGAAAGAATTGGCTTTGTCGCTTACAAGATTGTCTTGCCACCATCGATGTGTCATATCCATAATATATTTCATATGTCAATACTCAAAAAGTATATACCTGATCCCTCTCATGTCATTGAGTATGAGCCGATTGTGATTGAGAAAGACTTGTTTTACAAGGAAGAGCTCATTCAGATTATTGATAAAAAGGAGAAGATCTTAAGAAATAGAATCATTACTCTAGTTAAAGTAATTTGGAAACATCATCCTACAAATGAAACGACCTGGGAGCTAGAGAAAGAAATGAAGAAAGCTTATCCTCATCTTTTTGCCAAAAGAGGTATGACAAATTTAGAGGACTAAATTTTCTTTTAAGGAGGGGAGAGTGTAACATCCCTCATTTTTTTAAAAATTTATAAGTACTTATTTGTAAATATGAGGATTTTTTTAAATAATTCATTAGCACTAAATATTTTTTTATATATTCAAAATATTGTGAGGGACCAAAATGTGAATCTCATTAATTGAAGGTGATATGTGAAAAATTCACACAAAAAAAATAAAATAAAATAAAATAAAATGGAGGACATGTGTCATTAGCAAAGATGAGCCACTTACATTTATTCTAAAGATGACACCTAAACCTCCATGCATGCTTGCCACTTCACTATTTTAGCATGAGTCAAAGCTAAGTAATTTAAGGCACAATTAAGGAATGTTAGGATCGGAGCGGCACTAAGAGGGGGGGGGTGAATTAGTGCAACGGATTAAAACTTCGGTTTTGGACAAATCTTTTGTACGATAAAAATAATGTTTTGTTTGAAACCGTTTCGATTGCGTTGAAAGCATACGTAATAAGATGAGGGCAGTGAACTTAGCAAAGTAAAGGTTTGCATAAAGATAAATGCATAAACATAAACGCAAACCAGAGATTACGCCGATTTTAAAGTGGTTCGGTCAAATGACCTACATCCACTTGCGAGGCCCCTCTTCGATGAGGCTTCCACCTTCCACTAGCAAATCTCTTGAAAGTGAAGGGTGAATACCCCTCTTACAACTTTTACAAGCGGTTCACTCTCTTACAGATTTTCAACAAGAAAGAAGGAGGTGAACACTAGCAAATTGAAAACAAGACAAGCTAACGCTTTTCTAAGGCTTTTCTCTCAAACACTTGCTGCTCAAAAAGTTGTTCTCTCAGCTGAGATTTGAGGGGTATTTATAGGCCTCAAGAGGATTCAAATTTGGGCTTCAAAATTTGAATTCTCTTTGGGTTCCCGTTGTTGGCGGTGCCACCGCCCAGCCAGGCGGTGCCACCGCCCAGCGCTCGGGTGCTGGACGGTGCAACCGCCCAGCCAAGGAGGTGTCACCGCCCAGCTCTCGGGTGCTGGGCGGTGCCACCGCCCAGCCAGGCGGTGCCACCGCCTGGCTCTTATCAGCTCACTGGTTGGGCTCCAAACTTGGCCCAAACCAGTCCGAACTCGGGCCCAATTGGCCCCTACTTGGGTTATAGGATTAACACCTAATCCTAACCCTAATTAACATGCTAACTACGAATTTAAAGACATTTTCTAAGCTATTACAAAGTCTGCAAGTCAAGACTTCTTTCGACGAGCTTCCGGCGAACTTCCGGCGGTCTTTCGACAAACTCTCGGAAACCATTCTGTGGACTCCCGGCAAGCTCGTAGACTTCACGATTTGATCTCGGCGAGTTCCAACGAGCTTCTTTGGCAAGCTCCGATCTTTCTCGGTGAGCTCCGTGAACTTTCGACGAACCTTTTGGCGAGCTTCCGAAAAACCCTTCGGCAAGCTCCCTACTCATTCTCGGCTAGTTCCGGTAGCATTCTCGACGAGCCTTCGGACTTCTATCGAACTCTCGAACTCCCAACGAATCCTTCGTGCTTGACTCCGGCACTTTGTTTCGTTTTATGTCTTCATCGTTATCGTAGTTAATCCTGCACACACAAGCAAACACTCTACTCCGATCTAGACAATTATTATAACGCAAATTGACATTCTGTTGCCCGGCACGTCATTGGTTGGCGCTTCGTCCGATTCTTCGGTGCATCGTCCTCTCTTACGGCTTGTTGCCCAATCGGCGGTTGACCTCCGCAACCCCGATATCCTTGGCGCAATTTCGCTCTCCTTGGCCCGATGCCCGACACTCGAAGCCTTCTGCCATCCAATATCCTAACGTGATCTCCTCCGATGCAACGTCAATTCCTCCTGCGTTAATTGTCTAATCCTGATCGAGTAGACCTGTATCACTCAAAATGTAGTCAAACATTTAAACACAATCAATTAGTTTCATCATCAAAATCTGAGATTCAACAATCTCCCCCTTTTTGATGATGACAACTAATTGATGACTAACGGAGTTAACCTTAACTCCCCGGAGTTTAACTAAACTCCCCCTATCAATATGCCATTGATAGAACACTTGGATTATCCCAAATCCAAGTAACATTCATCACATGTTATGAAAAACATTTAAACTATCATGCAAATATATAAAATATTTAATTCAATGCATGAAGTCATCAATATACTTCTCCCCCTATGTCATCAACAAAAAGGAGAAGTAGCTCTAGCTATTTTAAAAGATATGCAAGTTTTTGCAACATAAAGCTAGATTTTCATCACAACATATAAGCACAAAGGTATAGCAATGCTAGCTAGCATATTAAAGATGTTCAAGACAGTAAGTTTTTCTTCTCTTTTGAGAAGTGTTATTTTTGCTTCCTTTACAAAGTGCAAGCTAGCAAAGTATTTGAAAAAGTGAGCAAGTTTTGTAACATACAAGCTAGTAAAAATTTGAAAAGCAAATACAAGATAGCTTTCTTGTTGAAGTGTGTAAGCTATCGATTCTTACTTCCTATTGCAATGTGCAGGTTGCAAGTCTTGCTTCTTGAGATGGGCAAGATAATGATGTTCAAGAAGACAACTTTTGCTTCTTGAAATAAGCAAGTTAGCAATCTTTGCTACTTAAGATAGACAAGCAAGCAATCAAGTTTTTGCATCTTCTTGACTTGTGCAAGCAAGCTATCTCCCCCTTTGTCATTGTCAAAAAGAAGGGAAGACCCATTACATCAATTATGACAAAGGTAAGTATCAATCTTAATTGTGCATCATCATATTTTCAAATTAGAATATGCACATTTTCAAAAACCTTATATTCACTCATGTATGATATTGAATAAATCGATCAACATTATAAGGATATGATACTAAAATTTTTTACTATTTGTCAACATTTTGATCATGATACCAAATATTCATCATTTAGAGTATTCATGATACAAAACATTAAATCAATATTTATAATACATCATTTTAGCGACAACTCATAGTATTTTAAATCATGATTTACATCATATGTAATACATCACATCATAATTAGAAAGCACAAGTATTGCATATATCATTGCAAATCATAAATGTTTCATATCATGATGGTATCAATTTGTCAAATTATATCCTACCAAAAACTTATCCCCATTTGTATTTCATGCATAATTTCACTTCATCACATTAGGAGTATCAAGAGGAATTAATTGGGTGATGAGATTAATATTTCACGAATACATAGAATTGTATAAAAAATCATATCATAAGTGTTTCATACATTCATATCATCACATGAAGGAATATAAACAAAAATTAGTGATGAGATCTTACTTCATGAATACAATAAAATTCATATAGCATATCATGGTTTATTAGAATTAGTCTTCCTTTTGGTGAATAGCAAAAAGAGTGGTAGGAGAGCAAGATCTCAATTCATGCATATCAAATATTCAATCATCAAAATCATGAACCATCTAGAAAATTCTCCTCTTTAAATATTCAAAGAGAGAATCATGATGAACATTCTTGGTTTACATAAAGTTTCAAAACATAATTGTCAAGATTATGAATACTAAAAGACTATGAAACATTTCGACAAATCTCCTTTTAAATAGAAAAGAAAATGTTGATTCATAAAGGATTTCATGTTATGAATTTCAAGAGATCAAGATCATGATTTCAATAAAAAATTATTCAAATTTAAATCATCAAAATCATTATCAAAATCCAAGAGATTCACAAAGATGATACAAATGGATTCATCAAAATCAATAAGATTGAGCAAAATAATTTTCAAGAATGTTATCCTCTTTTCGATTATTTCAAAACATATGATTTTGTTTTATTTATACCAAATAAAAACATTTATCATGTTTAAAACCGAAAGAGTAAGATTTATTACAACAAAAATCAATAAGGTACTTTCATTATGGTAAAAATCAATGATCCATAAATCGTAAAAGATTCATCATCCATAATTTCGAAATTTATTAAGCATGATCATTATGCATGACACTAAAACATGGTTTCAAAATGTTTAATATTTTCATTGCACAATTAAATCATTATGCATCATCATATTTTCAAATTCGAACATGCACAATTTCAAAACTATATCTTTATTTTTCATGCATGATACAAATAAATCAATCATCAATATCGGCATATCATACATGATATTCAAGCATTCATGATAAATCATTTTGGCAACATGATCATAGCTATTCAAATGATAGTATCTAAATGTCAAAATTCATTACATCCTATCATGCATGATCATTAACTTCTTATTTGAATTTCATGCATTATTTTGTTTCATCACATAAGGAATATCAAGAAGAGTTATTGGGTGATGAGATAAATATTTCATGAGTACAAGGAATTGCATGAAAATCATATCATGAAAAGATAATAACAGAAGACACGTTTTGTTTTGAAAAATCTTCTCTTAAATAATCAAGAAAAAATCTTAGGAGATCATGATATAGATAAAATTCATTCAATCTTAGAATAAGATATTAATTCAAGCATATAAAATTTCTCAATTCATTATGAATCATAAAAAGAATTGTGGTTCCGAAATATCATGATTCATTTAGAAAAATTTTCACTTTAGTGCACGATAAGAAGAAATATAGCAATGATACCAATCATAATTCATTTGGATAATAGATGCTAAAAAGGAACATTGAGGATACAAGATCTTGATTTTTATAGAGTAAATCTCAAGTTATAAATCTCGAAAAATCAAGGTAAAGCTCATTCAAATTCAAATCATCAAATCAAAATCTTTTTCAAGATATTCATAAAAAGATGATAAAATAGATTCATCAAACCAAGAATTTTCAAGAAAAATACTTTTATCTATTTAGTTGTTTCATATAAGTATGCCTTTGTCCTTTTTATGCCAAAATATATATATATATATCATCAATCATTTAGGATCGAAAAACAAATTTCTTCATAACAACCATCAAGATCATTATGTATAACTTTTAAAATCTCATGCATAAAATGGTATTAAAACATTTAATATTTTCATTCCATCATTTTGCATTTTTATTGAACATAATTTTGAATGATTCTTATAGATAACTAAAACTTCTTTAGTTTTAATTTATATGATTAACTTTATCTTAGCATGCTCAAATTTTGTTCATATGTCAAAACCATACATCATGTTTGAAAACCAAAGACAAGGTTAAAAAAAAAATCATCAAGCCTTCCATTCAAAAGTCATGCATCGTCATTGAAAATCAATATGGAAATCGTCAAAATACAAATTCTTGCTTCTCAATCACATATATAAGATTAATCTTACTAGGTGTATAAGCATTAGATTTATATCTAACATTTTACTGCATTAACATAACACATGCAATTTTCAAGAAAATTAATCCTAAACTAAATTAAAAATAACTCAAGAAAGTATTATGTAATATCGAAATAAATTAGTGGGATTTTGATTACCTTATTGTTGTAAGAGGGTGAGGCATAGTTGGCCACCTCGCCTTTCTTGATTTTCTCCTCGTCTTCGGAAGAGCTCAATTCATCCCAACTTTTGTTCTTCTTGCGTTCAAAGCAAGTAGTTCTATTCTTTTTGCTTTTTAATTTTTGTTTCATTTGTAGTTTAAGTTCACCATCACTTGAGCTTATGCTCGAGTGGTATTCATGTGTTCTATGTCCCAAATCCTTCCTATCATTTGGAAGGTTGTTCTCGAGTTTCTTTTTTGTCACATTGTTCATTTCGTAGGTCATTAGAGACCCAATAAGTTCTTCAAGAGGGAATGTTTTAAGGTCCTTGGCCTCTTGAATGGCCGTAACTTTTGGATCCCAACTTTTTGGAAGGGATCTTAAGATTTTAGTGACTAGTTCAAAATTAGAAAAACTTTTACCAAGAGCTTTGAGTCCATTGATGACATCCGTGAACCGGGTGTACATGTCTCCGATGGACTCACTTGGTTTCATCCGGAAAAGTTCGTAAGAATGCACAAGAATATTGATTTTGGACTCTTTCACTCGGCTAGTGCCTTCATGAGTGACCTCTAGAGTTCTCCAAATATCAAAAGCCGAGTCACACATCGAAACACGATTAAATTCATTTTTGTCAAGTGCACAATATAAGGCATTCATAGCCATTGCATTTAGAGAAAACATCTTCTTCTCCAAATCATTCCAATGATTCATTGGGAGAGAAGACATTTCAAATCCATTTTCGACTATGTGCCATAAATTCAAATCCAAAGAAAGTAAGAAAACTCTCATTCGAGTTTTCCAATAAGTGTAGTCCGTCCCATTGAAAAAGGGAGGACAAATGAGAGAGTGACCCTCTTGAAAGCCGTAAAGAGCCATTTCTATTTGGGTGTTAAACCAAGGTAGAAAAACGTGGCTCTGATACCACTTGTTAGGATCGGAGCGGCACTAAGAGGGGGGGGGTGAATAGTGCAACGGATTAAAACTTCGGTTTTGGACAAATCTTTTGTACGATAAAAATAATGTTTCGTTTGAAACCGTTTCGATTGCGTTGAAAGCGTACGTAATAAGATGAGGGCAGTGAACTTAGCAAAGTAAAGGTTTGCAGAAAGATAAATGCATAAACATAAACGCAAACCAGAGATTAAGCCGATTTTAAAGTGGTTCGGTCAAATGACCTACATCCACTTGCGAGGCCCCTCTTCGATGAGGCTTCCACCTTCCACTAGCAAATCTCTTGAAAGTGAAGGGTGAATACCCCTCTTACAACTTTTACAAGCGGTTCACTCTCTTACAGATTTTCAACAAGAAAGAAGGAGGTGAACACTAGCAAATTGAAAACAAGACAAGCTAACGCTTTTCTAAGGCTTTTCTCTCAAACACTTGCTGCTCAAAAAGTTGTTCTCTCAGCTGAGATTTGAGGGGTATTTATAGGCCTCAAGAGGATTCAAATTTGGGCTTCAAAATTTGAATTCTCTTTGGGTTCCCGCTGTTGGCGGTGCCACCGCCCAGCCAGGCGGTGCCACCGCCCAACGCTCGGGTGCTGGACGGTGCAACCACCCAGCCAAGGAGGTGTCACCGCCCAGCTCTCGGGTGCTGGGCGGTGGCACCGCCTGGCTTTTATCAGCTCACTGGTTGGGCTCCAAACTTGGCCCAAACCAGTCCGAACTCGGGCCCAATTGGCCCCTACTTGGGTTATAGGATTAACACCTAATCCTAACCCTAATTAACGTGCTAACTACGAATTTAAAGACATTTTCTAAGCTATTACAAAGTCTGCAAGTCAAGACTTCTTTCGACGAGCTTCCGGCGAACTTCCGGCGGTCTTTCGACAAACTCTCGGAAACCATTCTATGGACTCCCGGCAAGCTCGTAGACTTCACGATTTGATCTCGGCGAGTTCCAACGAGCTTCTTTGGCAAGCTCCGATCTTTCTGGGTGAGCTTCGTGAACATCCGACGAACCTTTTGGCGAGCTTCCGAAAAACCCTTCGGCAAGCTCCCTACTCATTCTCGGCTAGTTCCGGTAGCATTCCCGACGAGCCTTCGGACTTCCATCGAACTCTCGAACTCCCAACGAATCCTTCGTGCTTGACTCCGGCACTTTGTTTCGCTTTATGTCTTCATCGTTATCGTAGTTAATCCTGCACACACAAGCAAACACTCTACTCCGATCTAGACAATTATTATAACGCAAATTGACATTCTGTTGCCCGGCACGTCATTGGTTGGCGCTTCGTCCGATTCTTCGGTGCATCGTCCTCTCTTGCGGCTTGTTGCCCAATCGGCGGTTGACTTCCGCAACCCCGATATCCTTGGCGCAATTTCGCTCTCCTTGGCCCGATGCCCGACGCTCGAAGCCTTCTGCCATCCAATATCCTGACGTGATCTCCTCCGACGCAACGTCAATTCCTCCTGCGTTAATTGTCTAATCCTGATCGAGTAGACCTGTATCACTCAAAATATAGTCAAACATTTAAACACAATCAATTAGTTTCATCATCAAAATCCGAGATTCAACAAGGAAAACTTTGCAGCCAACGTAACTTGTGAAGAGGAGAAAGAATTGAAGGAGAAGAGAAAGAGAAAGAATTGAAGAAGTTTTATGTTGGCTTAAGGCTTTGCATCAAATCCCCCACATTTGGAAATCAAAACTTTTTAAGGCAAGTGTTCTAACCTATCCTAGAGATAAATTTTGATCCTTATTTTCACCTTGTTTTTGAGAAAATTGGAAGATTGTGGCTACATGTAAGATATCTATGCCGCTTATACATCAAATGTTGAATCTAGAATTTTTTTCAGATTTTGGCCTTTCAGTACTCGTGTGGCCATAACTTTTTGCAACAAATTCAGATTAAGGTAAAACCTCTTTTATACGAAAGGAGAATTATAGAGCTTTCATTGATATAAAAATTGAAAGATTAAGAGTAAATTTACCTATCCAAAAATATGAATGAAAAGACCTTATGTATTCGGTAAAACAGATACTATAGCTTCTGACCTTCTGTTACTAAATTGCTCACAACTCTCTAGTGAAAATTCTGAATGTTGAATCTCGTATTTTGATGATGAAACTACTTGATATATGTTTATGATTTAATCTGCGTTTTGAGTGACGCAGGATGCTTCGATCAGGGTGAGACAATTAAAAGCAGGAAAATCATGTTGTGCCGGAGGAACATGTCAGAAGATTGGACGTCGGGCCGGTGGATCGGTCGACGTATCGACCGAAGGCTTCGGGCCATGGACTCGGACATCGGGCCAAGAAGAGCGGGTATTATGCCAAGGATATCAGAGTTGCGGAGTCAACTGGCCGATTGGGCAATAGGCTGCAGGAGAGGACGATGCGCCGAAGAATCGGACGAAGCGTCGAGGGACCAATGACATGCCGAACAACTTGGTTAATTGCTTAGGATTAATTGTCTCGATCGAAGTTTTGTTTTAAGTGTGCAGGATTAACTACGATGGAAGAAAGACATGCAGCAGGAGTTGCGTCGGAGTCAAGACAATGATCACGTTGGGGAGTTCGAGAGTTCGACGGAAGTTCAGACAGTCGTCGGAGGTTCTGTGGGAACAAATCCGAGAAGTCCATAAGCTTGCCAAAGAAGCTCGTCGGAACTCGCCAAGTGGATCGTCGCAAGTCCAAGAGTTTGCCGGAAGTCCGCAGGAGCATCACCGAGGGTTCATCGGATGATCGACGGAAGTTCGCCGGAAGCTCGCCGGAAGAAGCGATTGACGCACCGGAGCAAGTTGCAGAAATTGTCTTAGGAAATATCGTAGTTAGCACAATGATTAAGTTAGAAATGGGAGGTGATCCCATTAACTTAATCTTGGGGCAATTGGGCCCCTGAAACACCCAAATTGGGCCGAATGGATTAACTCATTCAGATCCTGATTTCTGTTGGGAGGTGCAACCGCCCAAGCCAGGAGGTAGCACCGCCTGGGCTAAGTCTCCGAGTGAGACTGGGCGGTGCAACCGCCCCAGCTAGGAGGTAGCACCGCCTGGGCTTAGTCTCCGAGCGAGACTGGGTGGTGCAACCTCCCCTGATGGGAGGTAGCACCGCCTGAGCTCGGTCTTCAAGCTTTGCCAAGAGGTGCAACCGTCTCAGTCAGGCGGTGGCACCGCTTGAGCTCGGTCTTCGAGCTCTGGCAGGAGGTGCAACCGCCCCTGACAGGAGGTAGCACCGCCCAGAGGCTCAGTCTTCGAGCTCTGCCAGGCGTTGCAACCGCTCCAGTCAGGAGGTGCAACCGCCTGATCCCGGAATTCCGGGAATTGACAGTTTTGAGCTCCAAATTTGAACTGGGTTGGGGCTTATAAATACCCCACCTATTCAGCACTGAAAGGGCATGAACTAACACCGAAATCTTGATCTTTTTATGTGATTCTTAGAGCTCAAAATTGTTGTAAAGGTCGAAAGTTCTTCTCCCTCTTTTCTTCCATGTTTTGAGTTGTAAAGAGAGGAGAGGAAATTCTGTAAGGGTTGTCTCCTAAGCCCGTCAAAAGGAGTGAAACTGTAAAAGGGTGGTTGGCCTTCGCCTATTGAAGGAAGGCCTCTAGTTGACGTCGGTGACCTTGTCGGTGGAGGAAGCCAAAAGTTGAGCAGGTCAAGATTGACCGAACCACTCTAAATCTTGGTTTGCATTTACTTTGAGCATCTTATCTTTACTACAAACCTCCTTTATATCTTTGCTATATACGATCGGGTTTTAAGCTTTGCATTTTCCGAATCACCGTTTAGACGTAAATCAGCTTTTTCATACGATCATCATATTTCAGTTTGCGTTTACATTTTGATTTCTATCATAACTGCAAACTGCCTTTATATCTTTGCTTAAACTGCATCTTGCTTAATCAAGTGATTTACGAATCATCATTTAGACGTAAATCAGTTTCTTCATACGAATATCATATTTCAGTTTGCGCCTACTATCTGATTTGAATCATAACTGCAAACTGCATTTATATCATTGCTGCATTTCGCTTAAACAAAAGTTAAAGTGATTTACAAATCGGCTTTCTTACCGAAATCACTTTTAACGAACGAACGCAGTTTTTATCGTAGAAGGTTTTCCGCTACACTAATTCACCCCCCCCCTCTTAGTGCTCTTGATCCTAACACTGAATTCTGCAAAGCCTAGTTTTTTAGAAACTAGATTCACATATCTTTCTTTTAAGGCCTGATTTGAAAATTTTGAAGTATGTTTGCCTTCGAAAAATTTGTTTAAATTGATTCTATCAATTCTACAAAATAGAGATGATTAATTCTGACCTTCTATTACTAAATTGCTCATAACTCTCTAGTAAAAATTCTAAATTATGAAAAGCTTAGTTCTTTGGAAACTAGATTCGTACATATTTCTTTTGACACTAAATTTGGAAATTTTAAAGTATGTTTGCCTTTCGAAACATCTATTTAAATTGATTCTATCAATTCTGCAAAACAGAGATGATCAATTCTAATCTTCTATTACTAAATTGCTCGTAACTGTCTAGTAAAAATTCTGAATTATGAAAAACTTGGTTCTTTGGAAACTAGATTCCCATATATTTCTTTTGACACCTAATTTGGAAAATTTGAAGTATGTTTGTCTTCTGAAACATCAGTTTAAATTAATTATATTAATTCTGCAAAACAGAGATACAACTTTCCAATAGATTGATACAACTTTCCAATGACATCTATTTTTAGTGAATTGGAGCATACTTGGTCACTCAAACAAATCAGAAAATATACCATTCATATTCTGCTAGAATTGAAAACTTTGTTGAGTTTTGCTTATTCAAGTTTCATCCTCTTTGAAATATGATTTCTGCTAAATTCTTCTTCAATTGAGCTTTATATTAGTCTTTTAAAATTCTTGTATTGTTCATCCTGAAATTATTGAATGTCTGAAATTTATTATGTAATGTTTTGTTTGTATTTCCTTGTTTGATAAAGGCACATGCATATTTCCGTTGTTCTGCATGTGCTTCCGATATATGCCAATGTTATTGTTCATACTACCCTTTTGTACTCTGGTGTTCTTGTGGGATAATGTGAACCTTTGCTAGAAATGGATGAATCGCATTATGCTAGGGTACGAGGTCTGAGCCCCCATTGACTTCACTCAGACATGGGTGGATGGAGCTCCTAGACGTCGGAGACTTATGCTTGGTGGTCATCCAGAAATGGATGAATCGCGTTATGTTTGTGGTCCCACAACACCCTTTATGTTTTTGATATGATATACAAAGCTTTGCTTATGAGTTTATATTTATGCTTTGCATAAAAATGGAATGCATACTACATCAAAAATGACATACAAGCTTGTGTTTATTATTCGGTTCACTTGTTATACTTTGAAATGTTTCATATGTCATTGTTATGCTCCCAAACACTCTTATGCCTTTAATATGCACCTAAATGCTTCATGTGTCATTTGATACATGCCTAAATGCTTCTTTTGCCAATGAAACGCTCCAATTTCCTTTCTCCTATTGTTATGTCTAACGCCTATTTTCGAATGAGGTAACCCTTTGTGATTTTTTTATATCAAATGAGATGATTCCAAATGAATGCTTGTATTTCTGCTTTTGTTATCTTGATACTAAGCCTGCTTGAACTTCTCCTATCACCATGGATACGTTAGTCGCTTGCTGAGCTCTTTATGCTCACCCCGTTGCTATATAAATTTTTCAAGGTAGCTTGTCATACACTAAAAAGCTAGAATTGGGTTGAAGCAGTGAAAGGCTAGAAGATTTTTGAGCTAATCTTTGTTGGATGATAGGTTTTTGTTGTATAGTATACTTTACTTCTGATGTAATATTAAGGATATGTTGATACTTATGTGTTGTAAAAGTTTAAAGGACCGCTCATGTTTGTGGAATGATAAGTTTAAGTTGTATAAGGATAAGAACTCATGGTAAATAATTATCTTTTTGTGATTGTATATATTTCTATGATTATGGATTTGTGTTGTGGTTGATATTTAGTTGAGTTGCCTTTGAATTTTATGAATCTCTGAGTGAAGTGGATTATATGATTTATGTAACGTACATGTTTATGAATTGTGAATATTGATTTGAATGGTTCTTAGTATTCTCAAATTGTTTGATTGGATCCTGGATTGAATTGACGATTAATTATAATATTATTGATTTTAGACAGGGTCACACCTCCTGAGTGATAATTCGGGGGGGGGTGATAAAGAGAGCAGAGGGGCTGTAGAGGGAAGGGTGCGATCATAGCAGGTCGATGATCACAGCCTTCCAATTGCCAACAGTCTGGAAGAGTCTTCGCCAACGTCGCCTAGCAATATTTGTGAGATCTCCTTGCTTCACCAAGCGCCGATCTCGGTCTAGAGAAGGTGCGCCCTATAGGGTGTTTGGGTGAGCAGATCTCCGCTCTCTGCTCCTCTATGGAGAGCTTCGTCCCTCTTGCTTTTACTAGAGAACTATCGACCCATATCATTATGCAACTTGATTTACAAGATCATCTCCAAAGTATTGGCAGATAGAATGCAAAAGGTAATATACAAGATCATTAATCCTAATCAGGCTAATTTCATCAAAGGGAGAAGTATACATCATAATATTCTTCTTGCTAATGACTTGATCATGGATCTACACTTGAAAGAAATGAAAGCGTCCCTCTTGCTTTCAAGTGTAGATCCTTGACCAAGTCATTAGCAAGAAGAATATTATGATGTATACTTCTCCCTTTGATGAAAGTAGCTTGATTAGACTAATGATCTTGTGTATTACCTTTTCCATTATATCTACCAACACTTTGGAGATGATAATATAAATAAAGTTGCATAATGATATGGATCGATAGTTCTCTAATGAATCACCCCCTGCATTCTTAGGAATTAAAGAAATAAAAGTACAATTCATCTCTTTAAGGATATGACCTAAAGAAAAAAAATGTTGGCAAGCTTTAATCACATCATTACCAATAATAGACCATGCAATTTATGAAAATTCAGTTAAAAATCCGTCCAGACTAGGGCTTTTGTGCTTCGGTGACTTAAAGACAATTCTTACAATTTCAACATCTGTAATTGGGGCATTGAGGATTGAAATGGCACCCGAATCACTAGTTGGCTCCACATGAATGTTATTAGGTTACACCGCTTGATAGAGTAAGGAATAAAAAAATTGGTCAGTGTGTGCTTTAACCTCATCTAAATTCTTAATAAGATTATCATATTTGTCTCTATATTTTTTGATGCGGTTAACAGCCCTTCGAGTAGCAATGGAACCATAGAGAAACTTAGTATTGGAATCCCCTATAGTAAGCCAATGCTGATAAGACTTTTGCTTTTGCAAATTTTTTCTCCTACTTTAAGGCTTGCATGAAGTTATTTCTGGCTTATGTCTCTTTGTAGATATGATTTTCATCATGGGGCTAAAGTTGCAGCTCATGTTGCATTGTCATTAGTTCTTTTCTGGAAAATTGAACCCGGGTGGTAATATTGCCAAAGGTGTTTGTATTCCACTTCTTAATGTTGAATCTCGGATTTTGATGATGAAGTCAATTGTCATTTGTTATCTAATCTATATATTGAGATAAGTATGTAGGATTAACTATGATGGCAGTAAGACATGCAGTAGGAGTTGCGCTGGAGTCAAGACCATGATCACGTTGGGGGTTCGAGAGTTCGACGGAAGTCCAGATGGTCGTTGGAAGTTCTACGGGAACAAATCCGTGAAGTCCAAGAGCTTGCCAAAGAAGCTCGTCGGAACTCGCCAAGTGGATCGTTGCAAGTCCAAGAGTTTGCTAGAAGTCCGCCGGAGCATCGCCGAGGGTTCGTCGGATGTTCGTCGGAAGTTTGCCGGAAGCTCGCCGGAAGAAGCGATTGACGCACTAGAGCAAGTTGCAGTATTAATGTCTTAAATATCATAGTTAGCATGTAGATTAAGCTAGGAATGGGAGGTGATCCCATTAACTTACTTTTACGATTTCAGAAAATTGTTCGTTTCATTTAAAACCGATTCCAACAAAAACGCTTTCGATTTAATTTGTTTCAAAGAGAAGTTGAACTTAAAAGCTTTTTTAAAAGTGCAAGAGAAGATTAATGAGGTTTGCAGTAAAGTAAATTGCACAAATGAAAAGCAAACCGGAATTTATAGTGGTTCAGCTAATGTGACCTACATCCACTTTTGGGTTCCTCCACCAACGAGGTCACCGGCATCCACTAAAGGCCTTCCTTCAATAGGTGAAGACCGAACACCTCTTTACAGCACGTTGTCCTCTTCCCGAGTTTAGGAGATAACCCTTACAAGTCTCACTTCTCTTTCTTTGATGGTTACAAGTTAAGAGATGAAGGAGGAGAACTTTAACTTTTACAACACTTTTATAACTCAAGAATTCAAGATTAAGCCAATTCTTTTGTGCCCTTTCATATGGAAAATGGTGGGGTTTTTATAGGCCCTAATGGCTTCAAAATTGGAGCAAAAAAGTGTCACATCCCCAGAATCCGAGGTACTAGTGGTACCACCGTCGTTATTGGGTGGTACTACCGCCGCTGATCTGACACTAGGTGGTTCCACCGTTGAATAGGGGCGGTACCACCACTGGCAGCACTGTTGCCGGCGGTACCACAACCCAGAAATCCAGGGGCACTACCTTCTAGGCGGTGCCTGTTAGGATCAAGAGCACAAAGAGGGGGGGGGGGGTGAATTAGTGCAGCGGAAAACTTTCGACAATTTAAAATGAAGTTTGTTTTCGATGTAAAACTGTTTATGGAAACTTAACTTGAAAGCGAGTTCGTAAAGGAGTGCAGCAAAAGTAATGAGGAAGTAAAGCACATATAGAGGTTTGCAGTAAGGTAAGCAGCAAGAATAAATGCAAACTAGAGAGCACTGCAATTTTAGAGTGGTTCGGTCAATCTTGACCTATATCCACTTTTGGCTTCCTCCTCCGACGAGGTCACCGACGTCCACTAGAGGCCTTCCTTCAATAGGCGAAGGCCAACCACTCTTTTACAATTTCACTCCTTTTGACAGGCTTAGGAGATGACCCTTACAGAATTTTCTCTCCTCTCTTGAAAGATCAAAACTTGAAAGAAAAGAGGGAGGAGAACTTCTAGCCTTTAAACACTTTTGAGCTCTAAAAATCATAGGGTAAGATTGGATTTTCGGTGCCCTTTCATGCAGGAAAGGGTGGGGTATATATAGGCCCCAAACTGGTTTGAATTTGGAGCTCAAAAATGTCATCTCCCGGATTTCTGAGGTCCTGTCGGTGCTACCGTTAGACTGGGCGGTACGACCACCTGACAGAGCTCGGAGACCGAGCTCTAGCGGTGCCACCGCCTGACTAGGGCGGTTCCACCGCCCAGTCTCGCTCGGAGACTGAGCCTAGGCGGTGCCACCACTTGACCTGGGCAATTACACTGCCCAGCTTTCTTGGGAGACTGAGCTCTTGGGCAGTGCCACCACCGACCCAGGTGGTGCCATCGCTAGCCAGGAAATCGGGGTCCGAATGGGCTGATCCATTCAGCCCAATTTGGGTCTGTCAAGGGCCCAATTGCCCCCAGATTAAGTTAATGGGATCACCTCCCATTCCTAGCTTAATCTACATGCTAACTATGATATTTCTTAAGACATTTACTGCAACTTGCTCCGGTGCATCAATCGCTTCTTCCGGTGAGCTTCCGGCGAACTTCTGGCGAACATCCGACGAACCCTTGACAATGCTCCGGCGGACTTCCGTCCAACTCCTGGACTTGCGATGATCCACTTGGCGAGTTTCGACGAGCTTCTTTGGCAAGCTCCTGGACTTCTCGGATTTGTTCCCGCAGAACCTCCGACGACCGTCCGGACTTCCGTTGAACTCTCGAACCCCCAACGTGATCATGGTCTTGACTCCGGCGAAACTCCTACTGCATGTCTTACTTCCATCGTAGTTAATCTTGCACATCTAAAACAAACTTCAATCTAGACAATTAATACTAAGCATTAATCAAGTTGTCCAGCATGTCATTGGTCCCTCGATGCTTCATCCGATTCTTCGGTGCATCATCCTCTCCTATGGCCTATTGCCCAATCAGCCAGTTGACTCCGCAACTCCGATATCCTTGGCGCAATACCTGCTCTTCTTGGCCCGATGCCCGAGTCCATGGCTCGAAGCCTTCTATCGATATGTCAACCGATCTATCGTCCCGACGTCCAATCTTCTAACATGTTCCTCCGGCCCAACATGATTTTTTCTACTTTAATTTTCTCATCCTGATCGAAGCATCCTGCGTCACTCAAAATGCATAAAATATAAATATAATTATCAATTGATTTCATCATCAAAATATGAGATTCAACAATCTCCCTCTTTTTGATGATGACAACCAATTGATGATGGAGTTAAACTTAACTCCCGGAGTTTAAACAAACTCCCCCTATTAATATGCCATATTAATAGAATCTTGAATTCAAACTGAATTCAAGTCATTGCTATGTGCAACACGTCATCATGAACTTATGCATAAACTTATGCATAACATCATACTTCTCCCTTTTTGTCATCAACAAAATGGAGAAGTTCCAACTCTAATGTGTTTGTAATATAAGTTCAACTCATTGCATGAAAAATATAATATCAAATTTTATCATCATGCAATCTAGCAATTAAAGATGTGCAAGTTTAGCATGTTTACTTTTCTTGAGATAGCAACTGTTTGCTTCTCCTTAGACTACAAGCTAGCAAATTTTATGATATGCAAGTTTTACTATATACAAGCTAGCAAAAATTTCGAAAGCAAATATAAGATAGCTTTCTTGTGTAAGCTCATAATTCTTGTTTCCTATTGCAACGTGCAAGTTGCAAGTTTTGCTTCTTGAGATAGGCAAGATAGCACTTTTGCTTCTAGAAATATGTAAGTTAGCAATATTTGCTTCTCTTTTGAGATTAGCAAGCTAACATATTTTTGCATCTTTTTGACTTTTCAAGCTAGTAATTCTTGGTAATGTTCAAGATAATAATTTCTTTCTTCTCTTTTGAGAAGTGCTATTTTTTACTTCTTTTGCAAAGTTTGAGCTAGCAATTTTGCTTCTGTTGCAAAGTGCAAGTTAGCATGTTTTGCATCTTGAGATAGGCAAGATGTCATTTTACATTTTCTTGAGATTTCAAGCTAGCAATTCTCGGTGATGTTCAAGATAGCAATTTATTCTCTTTTGAGAAATGTAATTTTTGCTTTCTTCTTGAATTGTGCAAGCTAGCTATCTCCCTCTTTGTCATTGTCAAAAAGAAGGGAAGACCCTTTATGTCAATTTCTAAATCATGATAAAGGTGAGTAATCAGTCTTATTTCAAATTTCCATAATTGAGATAAACCTTGAATTCAAATTAAGGCAATTTTAATCATGATTCACATCATATGCAATACATCACATACATCATAATAAAAAGCATAAGTATTACATGCATCATTTTAGCAACAAATCATAGCATTTCATCACATGGCAAGATATCAGCAAGTAAAATTACGATGCAAGTTCTTGATATCTTAACATGATTTAAACATTTCAAGTGTTTAGCAATCATAGCATTTAATCATATGGCAAGATATCAGCAAGTAAAATTACGATTCAAGTTCTTGATATCTTAACATAATTCAAATTCAAATATGGCACTCATAGCATCAATTCATATATTTCTCATTCAAATATGACACTCATAGTATCAATTTATATATTTCTCCCTTTTTGTCATCAACAAAAAGGAGAATGATATAAGCAAATTTTAAACGTAAGTGTGGTAATGATTTATGCTATAGCTAGGTTTATGTCATTTTTCAATAATGAGTGATAGGATATCAATTATGCAAACATATCAAGGAAAACATGATATGGAGATAGCTTTCATTACTTCTTTCTCTTTATTTGTTATTATCTTTTTGCATAAAGGAGGAAAGTCACTTGTGAGCTTACTTGAATGAAGTTAAAATTGATAAGATATTAAAGCACACTTTATTTTTATAAGGATCAAGATATGTGTGTGAATCAATTCCTTGCACGTAAAACTATTTCTCTAAAGATATAAGAAGGAATCATCAAATCCATTTCTCGAAAGATATTTTTCACCTGATAAGTCTATGAGAGGTGCATTTGTTAGTTGATTCCATATGTCAAAAATCAATGATATGAATCAAACTTGATATGATATATGTTTATTATGTCTGGAAGAGAATAATGTATCGAGAAAATCTGATTGTTAGGATCAAGAAGATCCGAAAATAAAATTTAAAACTTTCATGCATTTAGACAAGGTTTTGCTATAGATTTTTAAATTCAATTATGAAGATAAAACATGCTTATTATCATAGAAATTTTTGTATCAAAAACACATAATTTCTAACATGTTATTAAGGCATGTAATTGTATAAAATCATCATGGCAATTAAGTGATTTGATCATTGAATCAAGAAAGTCCGAAAAATAATCTTAACAAGTTCATGCATTTGAGCACATTTTTGCCATAGTTTTTAAATGAGGATAAAACATGTTCATCAACATGGAAATTTTTGTATTCAAAACATATAATTTCCAGCATGTTATTAAGACATGCAATAGTGTAAAATTCTCATCATAGCAATTATATCCTACCATGCATGATCTAAATTTCTCCCCATTTTATCATTGTAAACAAGAAAGAATAAGGGAAGAACAAAATAGTGTAAAATATTTTAATCATTTCAAGGCATACAAGCCATAAATACAATCACATCATGTCATGAAAGATAAAATCACTTGAATACCAAAAGACATGATTCATTTTGACACATCTCCTCTTTAAATAAAAAATGAAAGGAATTCTTAGGAGATCATAATATAGATAAAATTCATTCAATCTTGTATAAGAACAAGATATTAACTTAAGCATATAAAATTTTTCAATTCATTATGAATCATAAAAAAATTGTGATTCCGAAAAATCATGATTCATTTAGGAAAATTTTCTCTTTAGTATATGACAAGAAGAAATATAGCAATGATACCAATCATGATTCATTTGCATGGTAGATGGCAAAAAGAAACATTGACGATAAAAGATCTCGATTTTTATAGAGTAAATCTCAAGTTTTAAATTAAAAAAAATCAAGATAAAGCCCATTCAAATTCAAATTATCAAATCAAAATCATTTTCAAGAGATTCATAAAAAGATGATAAAATAGATTCATGAAAGTCAATAAGATATAGAAAAAGAATTTTCAACAAAAATACTTGTCTCTATTTAGTCGTTTCATATAAGCATGCCTTTATCCTTTTTATGCCAAAAAGAATATATATCATCAACCGTTTAGGATCGAAAAATAAATTCCATCATAAAAATCATCAAGATCAATAAACCACAAAAATCATCATGTATAACATTAAAATCTCATGCATAAAATAAAATCATCAATCATGGTATTAAAACATCATTATGCATTATTAAATCATCAAGCATGATTTCATATTTTCAATCAAAAATCATTTTGTTTGTTTATCATAAGATATGTATTTTTCATGATTATTTTTAAAATCATTGGAAAGGTGTAAGCATGATAAGCATAATCCTAATTCATTAGCATTTTTATTATATTATTTAAACATACAATTTTCAAGAAAATTAATTTTATACTAAAAAATAAAATGCATTATGGAAAGCATTATGTAATTTCAAAATAAATTAAGGGGGTTTTTATTACCTCATCATTGAATGTTGTTAAGGTAGTTTACCACCTCGCCTTTCTTAATTTTCTCCTTGTCTTCGGAGGATCTTGATTCATCCCACTTTGTGTTCTTCTTCTTGCGTTCAAAATAAGTAGTTCCGTTCCGTTCTTTTTGTTCTTAAATTTTTGTTTCTTTAATTTTTTAAATTTCTTAGTGAGTAGTTCTTGATCACCATCACTTGAGCTTATGCTCGAGTGGTCTTCAAATGTTGTATGTCCCAAATCCTTCCTGTTCTTTGGAAGGTGATTTTGTTCATCATGTGCATTATGCACCATTTAATATGTCATCAATGAACCGATAAGTTCTTCAAGTGGAAAAATATTTAAATCTTTTATTTTTTGTATTGCCGTTTCTTTTGATTCCCAAGCTTTAGAAAATGATCGTAAAACTTTACTAACAAGTTCAAAATTCGAAAAACATTTGCCAAGAGCTTTTAAACTATTAACGATATTTGTAAAACGGGTGTACATGTCAACAATGGTTTCGTAAAATATTTTAATCATTTCAAGGCATACAAGCCATAAATACAATCACATCATGTCGTGAAAGATAAAATCACTTGAATACCAATAGACATGATTCATTTTGACACATCTCCTCTTTAAATAAAAAATGAAAGGAATTCTTAGGAGATCATAATATAGATAAAATTCATTCAATCTTGTATAAGAACAAGATATTAACTTAAGCATATAAAATTTTTCAATTCATTATGAATCATAAAAAAATTGTGATTCCGAAAAATCATGATTCATTTAGGAAAATTTTCTCTTTAGTATATGACAAGAAGAAATATAGCAATGATACCAATCATGATTCATTTGCATGGTAGATGGCAAAAAGAAACATTGACGATAAAAGATCTCGATTTTTATAGAGTAAATCTCAAGTTTTAAATTAAAAAAAATCAAGATAAAGCCCATTCAAATTCAAATTATCAAATCAAAATCATTTTCAAGAGATTCATAAAAAGATGATAAAATAGATTCATGAAAGTTAATAAGATATAGAAAAAGAATTTTCAACAAAAATACTTGTCTCTATTTAGTCGTTTCATATAAGCATGCCTTTATCCTTTTTATGCCAAAAAGAATATATATCATCAACCGTTTAGGATCGAAAAATAAATTCCATCATAAAAATCATCAAGATCAATAAACCACAAAAATCATCATGTATAACATTAAAATCTCATGCATAAAATAAAATCATCAATCATGGTATTAAAACATCATTATTCATTATTAAATCATCAAGCATGATTTCATATTTTCAATCAAAAATCATTTTGTTTGTTTATCATAAGATATGTATTTTTCATGATTATTTTTAAAATCATTGGAAAGGTAAGCATGATAAGCATAATCCTAATTCATTAGCATTTTTATTATATTATTTAAACATACAATTTTCAAGAAAATTAATTTTATACTAAAAAATAAAATGCATTATGGAAAGCATTATGTAATTTCAAAATAAATTAAGGGGGTTTTTATTACCTCATCATTGAATGTTGTTAAGGTAGTTTACCACCTCGCCTTTCTTAATTTTCTCCTTGTCTTCGGAGGATCTTGATTCATCCCACTTTGTGTTCTTCTTCTTGCGTTCAAAATAAGTAGTTCCGTTCCGTTCTTTTTGTTCTTAAATTTTTGTTTCTTTAATTTTTTAAATTTCTTAGTGAGTAGTTCTTGATCACCATCACTTGAGCTTATGCTCGAGTGGTCTTCAAATGTTGTATGTCCCAAATCCTTCCTGTTCTTTGGAAGGTGATTTTGTTCATCATGTGCATTATGCACCATTTAATATGTCATCAATGTGTTAGGATCGAGAGCACTAAGAGGGGGGGGGGTGAATTAGTGCAGCGAAAATTTTACAGTGATTAAAACCGAAAGCTGCGTTCATTCGATAGAAACTATTATGATGCAAAAGCTGATTCACAGTTTGTATCTAAGTGCAGTTTGCGTCTAAGCGCAGATTGCGTCTAAGCGCAGTTTGCGTCTAAGCACAGTTTGCGTCTAAGCGCAGTTTGCGTCTAAACACAGTTTGCGTCTATGCGCAGTTTTGCGTCTAAGCGCAGTTTGCGTCTAAACGCAGATTTACGTCTAAACACAGATTTACGTCTAAACGCAGTTTTACGTCTAAACGCATATTTACGTCTAAACTCAGTTTGCGTCTAAATGAAATCAAGACGTAAACGTAAACTGCATAGAACCTTGTTCGTAAAAGCGCAGAAGACAGTTTGCAGTTGTAAATGAAATCAAGACGTAAACGTAAACTGCATAGAACCTTGTCTGTAAAAAAAGCGCAGAAGACAGTTTGCAGTTATAAGTGAAATCAAGACGTAAACGTAAACTACACAGAACTCATTCGTAAAAGCGCAGAGAGACAGTTTGCAGTTTGTAGATGGAATCAAGACGTAAACGTAAACTGCACAGAATTCGTTCGTAAAAGCGCAGAGAGCAGTTTGCAGTTTGTAAATGGAATTAAGATGTGAACGTAAACTGCACAGAACTCGTTCGTAAAAGCGCAGAGAGCAGTAGCTATGTAGGAGGTTTGCAGTAATGATAAAGTGCTCAAAATAAACGCAAACCAGAGATTTAGAGTGGTTCGGTTAGTCTTGAGCTACTCCACTTTTGGCTTCCTCCACCGATGAGGTCACCGACGTCAACTAGAAGCCTTCCTTCAATAGGCGAAGGCCAACTACCCTCTTACATATTCACTCCTTTTGATGGGCTTAGGAGACAACCCTTACAAATGTTTTCTCTCCTCTCTTTACAACTCAAACTTGAAGAACAGAAGGAGGAGGAAAACTAGCAGTTTTGAGCTCTAAGAACCACTGAAAAGATCAAGATTTCGGCTTGAGTTCTTGATGTCTCAGTGCTGAATGGGTGGGGTATTTATAGGCCCCAACCCAATTCATATTTGGAGCTCAAAACGATCAAATCCCGGAATTCCGGGATCAGGCGGTTGCACCTCTTGACTGGAGAGGTTGCACCGCCTGGCAGAGCTCGAAGACCGAGCTCAGGCGGTGCCACCTCTCTGTCAGGGAGGTTGCACCGTCCAGTCTTGCTCGAAGACTGAGCCCCAGGCGGTGCCACCTCCTGGCTGGGGCGGTTGCACCTCCCAGTCTCGCTGGGAGACATAGCCTGGGCGGTGCTACCTCTTGGCTGGGGCGGTGCCACCTCTTTCACTATTTCAGCTCACTTGGTTTGGCTCCAAACTTGGCCCAAACCAGTCCGAACTTGGGCCTAATTGACCCCTACTTGGGTTATAGGATTAACACCTAATCCTAACCCTAATTAACGTGCTAACTATGATTTTAAAGACATTTTCTAAGCTATTACAAAGTCCGCAAGTCAAGACTTCTTCTGGCGTGCTTCCGGCAAACTTCCGGCGGTCTTCCGATGAACTCTCGGAAACCATTCTGCGGACTCCCGGCAAGCTCCTAGACTTCACGATTTGATCTTAGCGAGTTCCAACGAGCTTCTTCGGCAAGCTTCGATCTTTCTCGGCGAGCTCCGCGAACTTCCAACGAACCTTCCGGCGAGCTTCCGAAAAACCCTTCGGCAAGCTCCCAAATCATTCTCAGCTAGTTCCGGTAGCATTCCCGACGAACCTTCGGACTTCCGTCGAACTCTCGAACTCGCAACAAATCCTTCGCGCTTGACTCCGACACTTTGTTTCGCTTTATGTCTTCATCGTTATCATAGTTAATCCTGCACAATTAAAACAAAACTTCGATCGAGACAATTAATCCTAAGTAATTAACCAAGTTGTCCGGCATGTCATTGGTCCCTCGACGCTTCGTCTGATTCTTCGGCGCATCGTCCTCTCCAGCGGCCTATTGCCCAATCGGCCAGTTGACTCCGCAACTCCGATATCCTTGGCACAATAACCGCTCTTCTTGGCCCGATGCCTGAGTCCACTGCCCGAAGCCTTCTGTCGATACGTCGACCGATCTACCGGCCCGACGTCCAATCTTCTGACATGTTCCTCCGGCACAACATGATGTTCCTGCTTTAATTGTCTCATCCTGATCAAAGCATCCTGCGTCACTCAAAATGCATATTAAATCATAAACATATATCAAGTAGTTTCATCATCAAAATACGAGATTCAACAATCTCCCCCTTTTTGATGATGACAACCACTTGATGACGGAGTTAAACCTAACTCCTGGAGTTTAAACAAACTCCCCCTATCAATATACCTTATTGATAGAAACTCTTAGATTCAAAAATCTAAGCAACATGTCATCATAAACGGAGTTAACCTTAACTCCCAGAGTTTAAACAAACTCCCCCTATCAATATGCCATATTGATAGAACCTTGAATTCAAACTGAATTCAAGTCATTGCAATATTCATCATGAATACTTGCAACACGTCAACATGAACATATGCATAAACTTATGCATCACATGTCATGTCATCAACATACTTTTATCAACATACTTCTCCCCCTTTGTCATCAACAAAAAGGAGAAGTATCACAATCAAGTGTTTGTGATATTGGTTTAACTTATTGCATGAAAAACATATTATCAAGTTTTATCATCATGTAGTTTTGAAGCCAAAAAATTTAGCAAATGTTACATCATGCTTAGAATATTCAGGCTATCAAGTTTCAAATATGCAAGTTCTACGGTATACAAGATAGCACTTTTAGAACATGCAAGCTAGCAATTTAGAGATGTTCAAGAAAGCAACTCTTGCTTCTTGAGATATGCAAATTTGTCAAGTTTTGCTAGATGTGCAAGTTAGCATTTTTGCCTCTTGAGATAGGCAAGATAGCACATTTGCTTCTTTTGAGATAGCAACTTTTCGCTTCTCTTTAAACTACAAGCTAGCAATTTTTTACAATATACAAGTTAGCAAAAACCTCGAAAGCAAATGCAAGATAACTTTCTTGTGTAGGCTCATGATTATTGCTTCCTATTGTAATGTGCAGGTTGCAAGTCTTGCTTCTTGAGATATTCAAGATGGTGATGTTCAAGAAGACAACTTTTGCTTCTTGAAATAAGCAAGTTAGCAATCTTTGCTACTTAAGATAGGCAAGCTAGTAATCAAGTTTTTGCATCTTCTTGACTTGTGCAAGCTAGCTATCTCCCCCTTTGTCATTGTCAAAAAGAAAGGAAGAATACAGTTTTGTAGTTCTTTTTCCTTTTACAACGATTTCAAAATCATGACAAAGGATGAATAATCAAGTTATGAATGTCAAGACAATTTTTAATCATGAATATTTTATCATTGCATGCATCGTTATCATAGGTTGAAGTATTACATGCATAATTTCATATCACCATTCATAATTACATTAATGTTTCAATATAGCAATTTCTTCTCAAAGTGTGTAACTTAGCACTCATAGCATTTTAAATCATGATTTACATCATATGCAACACATCACATCATAATTAGGAAGCACAAGTATTGCATGCATAATTGCACATCATAAATGTTTCATATCATGATGGTATCAATTTTGTCAGATTATATCCTACCATGCATGATCAAAACTTCTCCCCATTTTATCATTGAAAACAAGAAGAAAGTAGGGGGTAGAGCATAAAAGTGTTAAATATTTCAATCATTTCAAGGCATCATAGATCAAGTTATGATTCGTGATTCATCATAAAGCAAGTTAGTTTTCAATCATCACATAAGGCATTTAAGGAATTTTTGAAACATAGGAGAATGATTAATTTTAGCATACAATATTTCAATCCAATTCAAGTCATGAATATCAATGCTTTCATATTGTGAGTATCAATTCATGAATACCACAGGATATTATTTGTGACTTCAATTTTGCAAGATCAAGATTATGATTTAGATAAAACTTATTCAAATCAAATCATTAACTTGAAATTCATAATCAAGTCATTAAAATTAATTTCGAGATTCACAAAATATCATGAAACCATTAATCTCGATCAGATGGGAAAAACATTTTTTAAGAGATTCTTTTTCATCTAATCATGCCTTAGTCTTTATATGCCAAATTAAGATAAGCATGAAAGTTCAAGACAAAAGGCAAAGAAATCTTGTTATTTCTATATTATGAAATATATGATATCAAGGCTCATGATTCATTTGAAAAGATATAGTACAAAGAGCAACTTGAAACATTATTATCAAGATCACATTTTAAAATATTCCAAGTTTTAAGATATTAATATGACACTTCATTGAATTCTAAGAAATCAAAAGACAGGTTGCATTTCATTTGAAGAACTCCTTTTTGATAAGCATAATGAACGATCTTGATTTATAACGAGCTTCATGTTATAATTATCAAGATCATGATTTTAATAATTATTCTCTTTAGCAATGAATCACAAAAGCACTTTATTTTTGCATAAGAAATCTCATTGTATTATGATTTATAAATTCTTTTTTCTGCACATGAATCATAGGAGATATGTATGTGAAACAAATCTTTGCAAGCAAAAATACTATCATTCATATTTCAAGATGGAATTTATAAGCAGGAATAATTTCATCAAATCTATTTTAGAAAATTATTTTTCATAAGTGTATGAGTAAATCCGATAGTTAGGATACCACTTGTTAAGTGAATCCGAAAATGAAATTAACACTTTCATATATTCAGACATGATTTTTGCTATAGATTTTGAATTTAAATCATGAAGATCAAACAAGCTCATGATCATGAATAACTTAAAATCTCATGCATAAAATTGTTAATCATTGTATCATAACCATTTAATATTATTATGCATTACTTTAAATCAAATGTGATTTCATTCAACAATGTTAATCAAACATGATACACATTATTACTTCTTAACCATGATTTCATATTTTCAATCAAATTTTGTTTGTTTATCATAAAATATGCAATATTATCATTTTCGAAATTACTAGCATGATTATAATTTTGTAATAATTTTTTTTTTTTTTAACATGTAATTTTCAAGAAAATTAATTCTAAACTAAAAAAGAAAACAACATCATGAAAGCATCAAGTAATTTCAAAATAAACTAAAGGCATTACCTCAACATTGTAGGCTGTTAAGGCGTAGTTTGCCGCCTCGCTTTTGTTGATTTTTTCTTCGTCTTCGGAGAAGCTCGATTCATCCCAATTTTTGTTCTTCTTCTTGCGTTTAAAGCAAGTAGTTCCATTCTTTTTGCTTTTTAATTTTCGTTTCATTTGTAGTTTAAGTTCACCATCACTTGAGCTTATGCTCGAGTGGTCTTCAAATGTTCTATGTCCCAAATCCTTCCTGTTCTTTGGAAGGTTGTTTTGTTCATCATTGTCCTCATCACTTGAGTCATCGCTCAAGTGGCATTCATTTGTCCAGAGTTCCAAATCCTTCCTGTTCTTTGCAAGGTGATTGTATTCAACATGTTCATCATGTGCATTGTGCACCATTTCATATGTCATTAACGAACCAATTAGTTCTTCAAGTGGTAAGTTGTTTAGGTTTTTAGCTTCTTGTATTGCAGTTACTTTTGAATCCCACTTCTTAGAAAGAGAATGCAAAATCTTGTTCACAAGTTCAGAATTAAAAAAACATTTGCCAAGAGCTCTTAAACCATTGACGACATCCGTAAAACGGGTGTACATGTCAACAATGGTTTCGCTTGGCTTCATTTGAAAAAGCTCGAAATCATGCAGTAAAATATTAACTTTCGAGTCTTTGACTCTACTAGTTCCTTCGTGCGTGATTTCAAGAGTTCGCCAAATGTCAAAAGCTGTTTCGCACGTAGAAATCCGATTGAACTCATTTTTGTCCAAAGCGCAAAATAAGGCATTCATAGCCTTTGCGTTTAAAGAGAAATACTTCTTCTCCAAATCCGACCATTCGTTCGTCGGTTTAGAGGGAAGTTGAAAACTATTTTCAACGATATTCCATAAATCCAGATTTAGAGAAATCAAGAAAACTCTCATTCGAGTTTTCCAATAAGTGTAGTCCAATCCGTTAAAGAACGGTGGACGAAAGACCGAAAAGCCCTCTTGAAGAGCCATTTCTCTCGGGTGTAAATCCGAAATGAGAAATACCCTGCTCTGATACCAATTGTTAGGATCGAGAGCACTAAGAGGGGGGGGGGTGAATTAGTGCAGCGGAAATTTTACAGCAATTAAAACCGAAAGCTGCGTTCGTTCGATAGAAACTATTATGATGCAAAAGCTGATTCACAGTTTGTATCTAAGTGCAGTTTGCGTCTAAGCGCAGATTGCGTCTAAGCGCAGTTTGCGTCTAAGCACAGTTTGCGTCTAAGCGCAGTTTGCGTCTAAACACAGTTTCCATCTATGCGCAGTTTTGCGTCTAAGCGCAGTTTGCGTCTAAACGCAGATTTACGTCTAAACACAGATTTACGTCTAAACGCAGTTTTACGTCTAAACGCAGATTTACGTCTAAACTCAGTTTGCGTCTAAATGAAATCAAGACGTAAACGTAAACTGCACAGAACCTTGTTCGTAAAAGCGCAGAAGACAGTTTGCAGTTGTAAATGAAATCAAGACGTAAACGTAAACTGCACAGAACCTTGTCCGTAAAAAAAGCGCAGAAGACAGTTTGCAGTTATAAGTGAAATCAAGACGTAAACGTAAACTGCACAGAACTCATTCGTAAAAGCGCAGAGAGACAGTTTGCAGTTTGTATATGGAATCAAGACGTAAACGTAAACTGCACAGAATTCGTTCGTAAAAGCGCAAAGAGCAGTTTGCAATTTGTAAATGGAATTAAGACGTGAACGTAAACTGCACAGAACTCGTTCGTAAAAGCGCAGAGAGCAGTAGCTATGTAGGAGGTTTGCAGTAATGATAAAGTGCTCAAAATAAACGCAAACCAGAGATTTAGAGTGGTTCGGTCAGTCTTGACCTACTCCACTTTTGGCTTCCTCCACCGATGAAGTCACCGGCGTCAACTAGAAGCCTTCCTTCAATAGGCGAAGGCCAACTACCCTCTTACAAATTCACTCCTTTTGATGGGCTTAGGAGACAACCCTTACAAATGTTTTCTCTCCTCTCTTTACAACTCAAACTTGAAAAACAGAAGGAGGAGGAAAACTAGCAGTTTTGAGCTCTAAGAACCACTGAAAAGATCAAGATTTTGGCTTGAGTTCTTGATGTCTCAGTGCTGAATGGGTGGGGTATTTATAGGCCCCAACCCAATTCATATTTGGAGCTCAAAACGATCAAATCCCAGAATTTCGGGATCAGGCGGTTGCACCTCTTGACTGGAGAGGTTGCACCGCCTGGCAGAGCTCGAAGACCGAGCTCAGGCGGTGCCACCTCTCTGTCAGGGAGGTTGCACCGCCCAGTCTTGCTCGAAGACTGAGCCCCAGGCGGTGCCACCTCCTGGCTGGGGCGGTTGCACCTCCCAGTCTCGCTGGGAGACATAGCCTGGGCGGTGCTACCTCTTGGCTGGGGCGGTGCCACCTCTTTCACTATTTCAGCTCACTTGGTTTGGCTCCAAACTTGGCCCAAACCAGTCCGAACTTGGGCCTAATTGACCCCTACTTGGGTTATAGGATTAACACCTAATCCTAACCCTAATTAACGTGCTAACTATGATTTTAAAGACATTTTCTAAGCTATTACAAAGTCCGCAAGTCAAGACTTCTTCTGGCGAGCTTCCGGCAAACTTCCGGCGGTCTTCCGATGAACTCTCGGAAACCATTCTGCGGACTCCCGGCAAGCTCCTAGACTTCACGATTTGATCTTAGCGAGTTCCAACGAGCTTCTTCGGCAAGCTCCGATCTTTCTCGGCGAGCTCCGCGAACTTCCAACGAACCTTCCGGCGAGCTTCCGAAAAACCCTTCGGCAAGCTCCCAACTCATTCTCGGCTAGTTCCGGTAGCATTCCCGACGAACCTTCGGACTTCCGTCGAACTCTCGGACTCGCAACAAATCCTTCGCGCTTGACTCCGACACTTTGTTTCGCTTTATGTCTTCATCGTTATCATAGTTAATCCTGCACAATTAAAACAAAACTTCGATCGAGACAATTCATCCTAAGCAATTAACCAAGTTGTCCGGCATGTCATTGGTCCCTCGACGCTTCGTCCGATTCTTCGGCGCATTATCCTCTCTTATGGCCTATTACCCAATCGGCTAGTTGACTCTGTAACTCCGATATCCTTGGTGCAATACCCACTCTTCTTGGCCCGATACTCGAGTCCATGGCTCGAAGCCTTCTGTTGATACATCGACCGATCTACCGGCCCGACATCTAATCTTCTGACATGTTCCTCCGGCCCAACATGATTCTTCCTGCTTTAATTATCTCATCCTGATTGAAGTATCCTGCATCACTCAAAATGCATATCAAAATATAAACACTATTATCAATTGGTTTCATCATCAAAATACAAGATTCAATAGTGCCACCGTCGGCCATGTCTTCTGGGGCTGAATTTGGTGCTCAATTCGGCTCAATTCAGCCCTGTTAAGGGCCTAGTTGGCCCCTAATTAAGTTAGTGGGATCACCTCTCAATCTTAACTTAATTTATGCTCTAACTATTATAATTAAGACATAGTTTATAGAGCTTCTTGTTCCGGTGCGTCAATTGCTCTTCCAGCGAGCATCCGACGTACTTCCGGCGAACATCCGACGAACTCTCGGGAATGTTCCGGTGGACTCCCGGCAAGCTCCTAGACTTTACAACGATCATCTTGGTGAGTTCTGATGAGCTTCTTTTGCAAGTTCCTGGACTTCTCGGTTGGTTTTGGGGAACTTTCGATGAACATCCAGACTTCTGTCGAACTCTCGAACTCCCAATGAGATCTCGATCTTGACTCCGGCACAACACCTGCTTTATGTCTTACTGCTATCGTAGTTAATTCTGTACACTTTTATCAATATATAGATTATATTAAATAATTTACAATTGACTTCATCATCAAAATCTGAGATTTAACAATCTCTCTATTTTTTATGATGACAATCAATTGATGACGAAATTAACCTTAACTCCCCCTATCTATATGCCATATTTAAGAAAAGATATTCTTGAATTTAAGGCTTTTGAATTCAAGAAACAAACCGATAAGATATGTTAATTAAACTTATCAACATGCACATCATGATTCCTATCATGATCTATCATTCTCAAAATATGATGCAAAGTATTTATCAAAACGATGTCAATGCATGACATCCATTTTCAAGTATGATATTTCAAATATGAAAGATGACAAAGATAGCAATTCATCATTCTATAGCAAGATATCAATTACAGGAAGTTAAGGTCTAGTTATCTTATCATAATGAAAGAAATTTATCAAGCAAACATTTTATGTATATATGATGAAATACATTGCATACATTTATCATCAATTTATCACATTTTGGTATTATTTCTCCCCCTTTGTCATCAACAAAATGGAGAACAATTCAACAATGCAAGTGTGGTAAAAAAAATCAAGCAAGTTTCATACTCTAAAGTTCTCATCATTAGATGTTATCAACATTAAAACGATTGATTCCAACAACTTCTCCCCCTTTGTCATCACATTTTGCATGAAGAAGAGGAAAGAAGGTAAGGAGGGAATGTAACATCCCATTAGTCCCACATTGGAAGTGGGCAATGTGTATGATTAGCTTATAAGGGCTTGATGAGTGTACTATATTAACTCTCGCTTAAGCATTTTGGTCCGTGGTTGAAGGAACAAAATGGAGTTATTGGCCAGTTGGCTCATCAGACTCGGGTCATGACATTTGGTATCAAGTTTTAAGTAGGAGATTTTGTATTCCTAAAAGTCAAGTTTTAAGTAGGAGATTTTGTATTCCTAAAAGTCTCCCCTTCCAAAGGCATTGCAAGATTTGGAAAGAAAGGAAAGTTAAACCCAAGGTCCAACTCTATCGCTTACAAGATTGCCTTACCACCATCGATGTGTCATATTCATGATATATTTCATGTGTCAATGCTCAGAAAGTATCCCTCTCATGTCATTGAGTATGAGACGATTGTGATTGAGAAAGACTTATTTTACAAGGAAGAGCCCATTTATACCCGATCCCTCTCATGTCATTGAGTATGAGCCGATTGTGATTGAGAAAGACTTATTTTACAAGGAAGAGCCCATTCGGATTATTGATAAAAAAGAGAAGATCTTAAGAAATAGAATCATTTCTTTGGTTAAAGTAATTTGGAAGCATCATTCTACAAATGAAACGACTTGGGAGCTAGAGGAAGAAATGAAGAAAGCGAAAGAGGTATGAAAGCTTATCCTCATCTTTTCATCGAAAGAGGTATGACAAATTTAGAGGACTAAATTTTCTTTTAAGGAGGGGAGAGTGTAACATCCCCCATTTAAAAAAAATAAATTAGTAAATGCTTGTTTGTAAATATGAGGATTATTTAATATATTTTTTTATAAATAATATTATACTAAAGTTTATGGCTAAGGACCTAAGAGTAAATATTAAAATTTTGATATGATTTATAGAATATTCAGAATTGAGTAAATAAAAATAAAATAAAATAAAATGGAGGACATGTGTCATTAAAAAGGATGAGCCACTTGCATTTATTCTAAAGTTGACACCTAAACCCCCATGCATGCTTGCCACCTCACTATTTTAGCATGAGCCAAACCTAAGTAATTTAAGGCACCATTAAAAAGAAACTTTGCAGCCAACGTTAGTTTGAGGAGAAGAAGAAAAAGAGAAGAAGTAGAAGAAGAAAAAGAGAAGAAGTAGAAGAAGAAGAAGTAGAAGAAGAAGAAAAAGAAGAAGAAGAAGAGGAAACTTTGTTTGAGGTTTTGCATCAACTCCCTATATTTGGGAATCAAACTCATCTAAGGCAAGTGTTCTAACCTCTTCCTACAGAATTCCTAATCTCTGGTTTCCTTTTAATTCTTCATAATTCAAAAGATTTCAGCTTACTACCAAACCTTTCTTTCCTCTTGATACAAAGCCATGAATCTGAAATTTTTCGGTAATCTAACTTCTATACATTGTTTTGGATCTAACTTTTAGCACTAAACTCTGATTTAGGCAAAACCTAATTCATTTGAAAGTAGACTCAAATATCTTTATTTTGACTATGAGATTGAATGATTTGGAGTTTAAATGCCTAATAAGACTTCTATTTCAATTAACCCTACAGATTCTGCAAAATAGGGACTGAAATTTCTGACCTTCTGTTACTAAATTGCTCATAACTCTCTAGAGAAAATTCTGAATTATACAAAGCTTATTTTTTTGGAAACTGGATTTACTTATCGTTCTTTTGACACATAATTTGGAAATTTTGAAGTATTTTTTCCTTCTGAAACATCTGTTTAAATTGATTCTATCAATTCTGCAAAACAGAGATGATCAATTCTGACCTTCTGTTACTAAATTGCTCATAACGCTCTAGTGAAAATTCTGAATTATGCAAAACTTAGTTCTTTGGAAACTAGATTCGTATATCTTTCTTTTGACACCTAGTTGAAAATTTTGAAGTGTGTTTGCCTTCTGAAACATCTATTTAAATTGATTCTATTAAGTCTGCAAAACAGGGATGATCAATTATGACCTTCCTTTACTCTATTTGTTGTAACTTCCTGTTAAGAACTCAAAAAATTATAAATCTGAGTTCATCTGAAAATAGATTGATACAGCTTTCCAATGACAATTATTTTTAGTGATTTGGAGCACGCTTGGCCACTCAAACAATTCATAAAATGTACCATTCAAATTCTATCATAATTGAAAACTTCGTTGTTCCGCATGTCCCAGAGGAGACTTATGCTTGGTGGTCATCCAGAAATGGATGAATCACATTATGTATATGCTCCATGTGCCATTTGATAAATGCCTAAATGCTTCTTTTGCGATACCAAATGTCACGACCTGAGTCTGATGAGCCAATTGGCCAATAACTCCATTTTGGTCCTTCAACCATGGGCCAAAATGCTTAAGCAGGAGTTAACGTAGTACACTCATCAGGCCCTTATAAGCTAATCATACACATTGCCCACTTCCGATGTGGGACTAATGGGATGTTACAATATCCCCAACTCAATTAGCTTGACGTCCTCATCAAGGCCCAACATATCCCAGATCGAACCCTAGCATAGTGCATGTGAGGTTTAACTCAGTGGTGGCTCCACGCTGTGATGAGTTCTCTGACTCCATCCACGGGTAGCCCTTTCCTACTCGAGCCCTCTCACCCTGCCCAAATGCTAGGTTGGCTCTGATACCAACTCTACCACGCCCCCCGAATTATCACATTCAGGAGGTGTGACCCTGTCTAAAATCAATTATATTATAATTCATTATTAATTCAATCCAGGATCCAATCTAACAATTTAAGGATACTAAGAATCATTCAAAAATCAATATTCACAATTCATAAACATATACGTTACATAAATCATAATCCACTTCACTCAGAGATTCACAAAATCTAGAGGAACTCAACTAAACATCAACCACAACACAAATCCATAATCGTAGAAGTATATACAATCACAAAAAGATAATTATTTACCATGAGTTCTTATCCTTATACAACTTAAATTTATCATTCCATAAACATGAGCGGTCCTTTAAACTTTTACAACACATAAGTATCAATAGATCCTTAACATTACATCAGAAGTAAAGTATACTATACAACAAAAACCTATCATCCAACAAAGATTAGCTCAAAAATCTTCTAGTCTTTCACTACTTTAACCCAATTCTAGCTTTTCAATGCGTGACAAGCTACCCTGAAAAATTTATAGAGCAACGGGGTGAGCATAAAGAGCTCAGCAAGTGACTAACATATCCATGGTGATAGGAGAAGTTCAAGCAGGCTTAGTATCAAGATACAAAAGTAGAAATACAAGTGTTCATTTGAAATCATCTCATTTGATATAAAATCACAAAGGTTTACCTCATTCAAAAACAGGCATTAGATATAACAATAGGAGAAAGGAAATTGGAGCATTTCATTGGCAAAAGAAGCATTTAGGCATGTATCAAATGGCACATGAAGCATTTAGGCGCATATCAAAGGCGTAAGAGTGTTTGGGGGCATAATAATGACAAACGAAATACTTCAAAGTATAACAAGTGAACCGAATAATAAACACAAGCTTGTATGTTATTTTTGATGTAGCATGCATTCCATTTTTATCCAAAGCATAATATGAACTCATAAACAAAGCTTTGGATATCATATCAATAAACATAGAGGGCGTTGTGGGACCACATACATAATGTGATTCATCCGTTTCTAGATGACCACCAAGCATAAGTCTCCTATGTTTGGGAGCTCCATCCACCCACGTCTGAGTGAAGTCAATGGGGCCGACAAAGCAATCGCGGGCTCTAAGCATAACTCCCTTTACCATTTCTAGCAAAGGTTCACAATATCCCACAAGACATCAGAGTACAAAAGGGTAGTATGAATAATAACATTGACACGTATCAGAAGCACATGCGGAACAACGAAAATATGCATGTGCCTTTATCAAACAAGGAAATGCAAACAAAGCATTACATAATAAATTTTAAATATACAATAATTTCAGAATGAACAATACAAGAACTTCAAAGGACTAATATAAAGCTCAATTGAAGAAGAATTTAGCAGAAATCAAATTTTTAATAGGATGAAAATTGAATAAGCAAAACCCAACAAAGTTTTCAATTATGACAGAATTTGAATGGTACATTTTCTGAATTGTTTGAGTGACCAAGCATACTCCAAATCACTAAACATGGTGTCATTGGAAAGTTGTATCAATCTATTTTCAGATAAACTCAGATTTATAATTTTTTGAGTTCTTAACAGGAAGTTACAACAAATAGAGTAAAGGAAGGTCAGAATTGATCATCCCTGTTTTGCAGACTTGATAGAATCAATTTAAACAGATGTTTCAGAAGGCAAACAAACTTCAAAATTTCCAACTAGGTATTAAAAGAAAGATATGTGAATCTAGTTTCCAAAGAACTAAGTTTTGCATAATTCAGAATTTTCACTAGAGTGTTCTGAGCAATTTAGTAATAGAAGGTCAGAATTGATCATCTCTGTTTTGCAGAATTGATAGAATCAATTTAAACAGATGTTTCAGAAGGAAAACATAGTTCAAAATTTCCATATTATATGTCAAAAGAAAGATAAGTAAATCCAGTTTCCAAAAAAATAAGTTACGTATAATTCAGAATTTTCTCTAGAGAGTTATGAGCAATTTAGTAACAGAAGGTCAGAAATTTCAGTCTCTATTTTGCAGAATCTGCAGGGTTAATTGAAACAGAAGTCTTAGTAGGCATTTAAACTCCAAATCATTCAATCTTAGTGTCAAAATAAAGATATTTGAGTCTACTTTCAAATGGATTAGGCTTTGCCTAAATCAGAGTTTAGTGCTAAAATTTAGATCCAAAACAATGTATAGAAGTCAGATTAACGAAAATTTTCAAATTCATGGCTTTGTATAAAGAGGAAAGAAAGGTTTGGTACTAAGCTGAAATCTTTTGAATTATGAAGAATTAAAAGGAAAACAGAGATTAGGAATTCTGTAGGAAGAGGTTAGAACATTGTTAGAACCCTTGCAGATTCTAAACTTGGGGTTGATCTCTTTAGGGGATCGGCCTCCTTGGAACTCTATAGGGGTTCCTCCCTCCAAGTTGCTGCTCAAAGGCTGCAGAAAAGATTCATCTATTGCTTATGAAAAGAGAAGGAATGCATGGCTATTTATAGGGCTTCTAAACCCTAACTCCTAATAGGACTCCTACTTAAGACTCTTACTTCTAACCAACTCCTAATAGGACTCCTACTCAAGACTCCTATTCCCTTACAACTCCTAATTCTTCTCTAAGAAAAAACCTCCTACATGAATGTCCCTCTCAATTAGGACTCTCCTAACTAGAGTCCTAACAGAATGTCCCTCTCAATTAGGACTCTCCTAGCTAGAGTCCTAACAGAATATCCCTCTCAATTAGGACTCTCCTAGCTAAAGTCCTAACAATTTTACATGAATGTCCCTCTCAATTAGGACTCTCCTAGCTAGAGTCCTAACAAACCCGCCCTCTTCAAATCAGCCTTGTCCTCGAGGCTGACGATTCATGAATTTTGGGAATTTGATCTTCAAGTCATCATAGTTCTCCAAAGTGGCATCTTCTGTTAGTGGGTTTGCCCACTGTATTAGCAATTCAGTAGTGGATCGTCGTCGTCGAGTCATAATCCGTCGATCAATAATGGCACTTGGATGAGTCTGAATTCCTCCTCGGGTAGTCATATTTGGTGGGTGACTTTGGGCTATCTCCAAGCACCTATTTACAACTTCTGTCTGGCCGTCGGTTTGTGAGTGATATGCCATACTCCTTTTCAATTTAGTACTCTTATAGTATAATTCTTTTGAGTCCCAATTGTAATGAGCTACGGAGCTTGGTGCTTCCTCCAATTTTTTTATAATCTTACTAGTCTTTGAATCTTCCTGTCATTCCATCTTAATATCCTCAAGGAAGTCGCTGGTCGGAAGTGAAATGGCCAAAACTTCAACTTGCTCGGGTAGCTGCGAAAGCGCATCTGCAAGAACATTCTCTTTCCCCTTTTTGTAAGTTATTTCATAATCAAATCCAAGAAGTTTTGTTACCCAGTTTTGCTACTCAGGGGATGATATCTTTCGCTCCAAAAAGTACTTGAGGCTTTTATGGTCAGTTTTAATTTGAAATCGTCGACCAATAAAACAGGGTCTCCACCTCGTTGTTGCGCGCACAATGGCGAGCATCTCCTTATCATATGTTGACTTATTTTGATGGGAGGGAGATAATGCCTTGCTAGTGTATGAGAGTGGTCTACCATCTTGCATGAGAATTGCTCCAATTCCGACTCCAGATGCGTCGGCCTCAATAATGAAGGGTCGGTTGAAATCTGGTAGTGTTAGCACCGGCGTCGTCGTCATGGCTGCCTTAAGTTTGTCGAAGGCAACGGAGGCTCTGTCCGACCATTGGAAGACATCTTTTTTCAGAAAGGAAGTAAGTGGTGCACTGATCTCTCCATAGTTTTTCACGAACTTGCAGTAGTAGCCTGTTAAACCCAGAAAGCCATGTAGCAATTTTATGTTCCTCGGGGTCAGCCAATTTTGCATTGCTCCAATTTTGAAGGGGTATACTGCCACACCTTCCTCTGATATGATATGCCCAAGATATTCCACCTTCTTTTGATGAAAGCAAAAATTCATAGTGGTTATTGTGTGTTCAAAAGGTGGTTTTCGGTATGTCTTCTTCGCATACTCGTATTTGATGATACCCGGATCGAAGGTCCAGCTTTGTGAAGATTTGTGCTCCCTTTCATCTTGCAACTCATCTACTACTGGAATAGGGTATTTATCCTTGATGGTTATGCCATTGAGAGTTCGTTAATCAACACATAATCGCCATATTCCATCATTCTTTCGTATGAGGAGCACCGGTGAAGAGTAGGGGCTACAACATGGCCGAATAACTCCTGTTTTGAGCATCTCTTTTACAATCCTTTCTATTTCATCCTTTTGGAGATGGGAATACTAATATGGCTGAGCATTTGCTGGAGATTGGCCTGGAAGAATCGTTATACAATGATCATGCCGACGGGTAAGAGGTAGGTTGCGTAGTTCGTCAAATATATCTGAAAATTTAGCAAGCAAAGGAAGTAGATTTGGATCTTCCAATTTTGTTGGCTCTCCCTTAGTTTGCTGCTCAAGTTGTACCAAAAAGCCACTGCATGCTTTATGTAAAACCTTCTTCATTTGTTGTGTGCAAATCATCATTACGTCGCCCCCACGTTTCCCGTGCAGTATCACCTGTTTCTCCTTACTGTAAAATTTCATAATTAGTTTCATAAAATTCCAAGAAAAATCACCTAATGTTGTCAACCATTTAATTCTGAGCATGGCCTCATGATCATCAAGAGGGAGAAGGAAGAAATATGCAATTATCTCTTGGTCCTGCAGCAATAGTTTCTCCTGCGGGTGCCTACGATCACACTTCAAAATCCGTCTGTCGGTGACCTTAACATCAAACCTGCAACGATTCTCGATAGGTAATGCCATTCGGATAGCAACCTTACTATTTATGATATTATTAGTGCTGCCCGTGTCGACGAAAACAGTGATTGGTTGCTATTTGAGAAGGCCTCCAATTTTCATCATTTGCGGGTTTGAGTAGCCGGCTAGTGCATGTACCGTAACTTCGGTCGGTTGTGGCTCTTCTTTTGCATCTTCTTCTTTATGTTCAATGCTCTCTTCTGGATGTTCAATGACCTCTTCTTCTACTGGTTCAATGATAAAAAGTCTCCCTTTACTACAGCGATGCTCATGGCTCCACGGCTCGTCGCAATGCCAACATAACCCCTTCGCAGATCGCTCCTGAAGCTCTTCTCTTGTCAACCTTTTTGGTGCAAGGACTCGGTCAACAGTAGGGGGGGCTAAGGGCTTCAATATTACTGGTTGAGGAGTGACCCTAGTCCTTCGAGCTTCATGGTTTAATTGCTCCTCTTGATGTCGTGCGAAAGAGATGGCTGCCATAAGCGTGTACGGTTGTCGCGCTTTAACTTCTCCTCGGATCTCCGGCTTCAAGCCCTCAATAAAGGTCCTCAATAGCTGTTTTTGAGACTAATCAAGAGTTTGATTAGATAACCTTTCAAACCTGGTTTGGTACTCCTGAATGGTGGAGGTTTGTCGGATCTTTACTAGTTGTCCGTCAATATTCTCGTAATCGGTTGGTCTGAAGCGGATCAGCAGTCCTTCTTTGAATTGTTGCCATGAAATGACTCCATAAGTATGTTCAAACCAGTCAAACCACTGTATAGCATCCCCTTCAAGATGTATAGCTGCAATTTTCACCATAGATGCATCCGCGGTTTTGTGGTACCAAAAATATCGCTCCGCGTGCAAGATCCAACCAATCGGGTCTTCTTCTTCCCATCTAGGGAAGTCCACCCTTATGCGTGGATAGTTGGGATCGATCATAGAGCCTCCCCTCCCTTGGAACTCATATCTTCGGGCCTGGTGCGATTGGGCAAAGCTCTCTCCGTGATATGATTTTTTCGGGCTTAGTAGTCGGCCCAATCTGAGTTCGGTAAAGAGCGTCCGAATCTTATCCTCCATTCGCGCCTCCAAGGCTTCGAATTTAGCATTGATTGCCTCCTTAGATGCCATAGTATATGCCTCCAAATCTATGATGTTAAGATCTCTCTTTTGTTGTCAGGTTAAAAGCATGTATAGGTTGAGAGAAGTGATGGTCGAAAGGGTTGGTGGATCGGTGGATGTAGCTACGATTTAGGCTTGTTTTGTGGCTGTTTTGGGTGCAGTTTGAGGGTGTGGTTTGGTGGAGTTTTAGGGCTGTGGATGAAAGTTTTGGATCTGTGGTAGATGGCAGCAAAGGTTTGAGAGAAATAAGTGGAAGTTGCAGCAAGTATGTGCTGTCTTGTAAGAGCAGAATTATCGTCGAAGAAACAGTGGTTTCTCGACGTAATTTTCACCAAAAACTTGAGAGAATTGAGGAGGGAATTGATAGCAAAATCAAAGTTTATATGACAGCAAGGATGACTAATTTAATCAAGAAAATTTCGGCAGTATAACAGTAAGGAAATTGGTGCAAGTTGCGATAGCAGAATTCTCGTCGAAAAATTTCAGCAGCTTACGATGAAAATTATAGCAACACAAAAATCGGTTTTAGAGATGAATTCCTCAATAGATCAATCTTAGATGGAAGCCAAGATGATCTATAAAGTGTATAAGAATTTTAATTCAAAAAAGATTGTAAATAGATGGGTTAAGGCAACAATATGTGGCTGAAATTTTCTGCAGCATAGATTTTTAAGTATAGCAGATTGGACGTAAAAGATCAGAAGTTTATATTGAGAATTTTTTGATGAAACCAAAGGGAAATCCACTATTAGGAAGTGTCAAAGCTATCATAAAAATTTCGTAGAGATTTGGATAAAAACAACGTAGTATCAAGATCAAACAATCAGTGCTATGCGGCTGAAATTTTACGGTGCAGATTTTCAAGTATAGCAGATTAGATGTAAAATATCAATGGTTTATATTGAGAATTTTTTGACAAAACCAAAGGGAAATCTGCTATTAGGAAGTGTCAAAGATGTCATAAAATTTCTTGGAGATTTGGATAGAAAAAACATAGTAGCAAGATCAAACAGACAGTGCTATACGGTTGGAATTCTGCAATGTATCTTTCGTCGTAGAGATGAAAATTTTATGACGAAAAGTTTATGTAGCAATATAGGAATATTTTTTTTGTATTTTCAAATAAAGATAACTAAATTGCAGCAGCAGTAAGGTAGAAAACCAGAACCTATTGCAATTCACGAGGAGATCAAAAGATGATCCGTGGTGGTGGAGATGATGGCGGAATTCGGCGATGATCTTTTAAGCAATTGTGGGAATTGCTTTGGACGGTTGTGGAGGGTTGATGGATGGCTGTGGAAGGGCAGCGAGATGCCAAGAACGCTGCTCTAATACCAGGTGTTAGAACCCTGCAGATTCTAAACTTGGGGTTGATCTCTTTAGGGGATCGCCCTCCTTGGAACTCTATAGGGGTTTCTCCCTCCAAGTTGCTGCTCAAAGGCTGCAGAAAAGATTCATCTATTGCTTATGAAAAGAGAAGGAATGCATGGCTATTTATAGGGCTTCTAAACCCTAACTCCTAATAGTACTCCTACTTAAGACTCTTACTTCTAACCAACTCCTAATAGGACTCCTACTCAAGACTCCTATTCCCTTACAACTCCTAATTCTTCTCTAAGAAAAAACCTCCTACATGAATGTCCCTCTCAATTAGGACTCTCCTAACTAGAGTCCTAACAGAATGTCCCTCTCAATTAGGACTCTCCTAGCTAAAGTCTTAACAGTTTTACATGAATATCCCTCTCAATTAGGACTCCACTAGCTAGAGTTTGTTATTAGGACTCCACTAGCTAGAGTCCTAACAAACACTTGCCTTATATGAGTTTGATTCTCAAATATAGAGAGTTCATGCAAAACCTCAAACAAAGTTTCCTTTTCTTCTCTTCTTCTTCTTCTTCTCTTCAAACTAACGTTGGCTGCAAAGTTTCTTTTTAATGGTGCTTTAAATTACTTAGGTATGGCTCATGCTAAAATAGTGAGGTGGCAAGCATGCATAGGGTTTAGGTGTCAACTTTAGAATAAATGCAAGTGGCTCATCCTTGTTAATGACACATGTCCTCCATTTTATTTTATTTTATTTTTATTTACTCAATTCTAAATATTCTATAAATCATATCAAAATTTTAATATTTACTCTTAGATCCTTAGCCATAAACTTTAATATAATATTTATTTAATAAAAAAATTATTAAATAATCCTTATATTTATAAATAAATATTTACTAATTTTTTTTTTAAATGGGGGATGTTATAGGGAATCCATTAAGAACTAAATTTATGAAATAATTTGAATAAAGTTAAAAATGATAAAGAAGTTTTCATTAAAACATACTTTCATTTTGACAAAGAGAAGGGATTCATAAAAAGGATCGAGATATCCATATGAAATCAAATCCCTACAAAAAATTATCACATACATGCTTTCATTATCACACACAAAAATTTATTTTTTAAAAATTAATATATTCATTAGAATTCCATCAATTTTTATGAGAAAATTTTATGAGAGAAGAGTATCACATTAAAAAGAAATTCACGAATAAAACTTATAAACACTTACTTCATAGTCAATTACTTTCATGTATTAAACATCAAGATATATATAAATACTTCTTGCATCATAAGGAAAGAAGAAACTTCAAGAAAGCTTCTGCGAGGTGAGGAAAGAAGCGGAGAAAAGGGGGAAACTGCCCTTCCTCTTCTTCCTCTCTCGCCTCTCTACCGGCGGGAAAGAGGAGGGTAAACTGGGTTGTTGGAGATCGGTGAAGGGAGAAGAAGACTCCAGTGGTAGATCAGCATCCAGCACGAACAGAGGAGCAGAAGAAACTTCAAGAAAACTTCTGCGTCGAACAGAGGAAAAGAGACTTCTCCCTTCCGTTCTTCTTTAGGCGACATATAGGAAGGGGCAGGTTCTCGCCTTCCTCTTCTCGCCTCTCTGCCAGCGGGAACAAAGGAGGGGGAAACTGCCCTTCCTCTTCTTCCTCTTCTCGCCTCTCTGTTGGCGGGAACGGAGGAGGGGAAACTGGGCTATTGGAGATCGGTGACGGGAGAAGAAAACTCCAGGGGCAGATCAGCATCCAGCACGAACAGAGGAGGAGAGGTCTCTCATCACCCTCCCTCTTCTTCCTCTTCTCGCCTCTCTACCAGTGGGAGCAGAGGAGGGGTTTTCTCCTTCTTCCCCTTCTCATTGAGAGGAATAGAGCTTGCAGTAGGAACAAAGCGAGAAACAGAAAACAAACTCAAGAATTGGGCTGTTGGCGATCGGTGAAGGGAGGAGAGAACTCCATTGTCGGCACTACTCCCCTCTTCCCTCTTCTCATCGATGAAAGGAGGAGAGAACTCCATTGTCGGCACTGCACCCCTCTTCCCTCTTCTCATCGGTGAAAAGGGGCCCGGCAACTTGAGCGACGTCGACTTGCGGAGACCCTCTGCTCTCCTTCTTCCTCTTCTCAAGAGGAAAAGAGGCACCAGCGAAAGAGGGGAGATTGCACCATCTGCTCTCTTTTTTTTTTTATAAGTAAAAGTAAAGATTATAAGTTTCTACAAATAGTTTTATCTATATAAATCATAGACGAAACCAAACCAAGTAACTCATTAAATACACATGCAGTAGTTATGACTAGATATGCTATAGACTTTAACTCCTAACTGTAGCCAATATGTCGAGATATGCTGAGACTACCTGTGGGTACAATATTTAATATCATGTCTAAGATCTTTAGCTAATAGCAAAATTGAATTTGACAAAAACATCTTTTTTTTTCGGGTAAAGTGCTCCATTTTGAGATCGTGCTCCATGCATGATCTTGAGTCTCTAATAATCTCAATCAAGAGCTGAGCATTGATTATGTGTTGATACTCAAAGATTCTGCTATATCTCTCTCCATCCACATCCACCAAATAGCACATCTGAAAGTAACTTTTGCCAATTGTGTAAGAGGCCATTTTCTTGAGAAACATTTTATGAGGTCACCTAATTCCTGATGCAAGTTTGTGTTGAATCTCGAATTTTGATGATAAAACTAATTGATTGTGTTTATATGTTTCATTACATTTTGAGTGATGCAGGTCTACTCGATCAGGATTAGACAGTTAACGTAGGAGGAATTGACGTTGCACCGGAGGAGATCACGTCAGGATATTGGACGGCAGAAGGCTTCGAACGTTGGGCATCGGGCCAAGGAGAGCGGGATTGCACCAAGGATATCGGGGTTGCGGAGGTCAACCGTCGATTGGGCAACAAGCCACAAGAGAGGACGATGCGCTGAAGAATCGGACGAAGCGCCAACCAATGACATGCCGGGCAACATAATGTCAATTCGCGTTGTAATAATTGTCTAGATCAGAGTAGAGTTTTGGCTTGTGTGTGTAGGATTAACTACGATAACAATAAAGACATAAAGCGAAACAAAGTGTCGGAGTCAAGCGCGAAGGATCTGTTATGAGTTTGAGAGTTCGACGAAAGTCCGAAGGTTCATCGAGAATGCTGTCGGAACTAGTCGAGAATGAGTAGGGAGCATGCCGAAGGGTTTTTCGGAAGCTCGCCGAAAGGTTCGTTGGAAGTTCGCGGAGCTCGCCGAGAAAGATCGAAGCTTGCCGAAGAAGCTCATTGGAAATCGCCAAGATCAAATCGTGAAGTCTAGGAGCTTGTCGGGAGTCCGTAGAATGGTTTCCGAGAGTTCGTCGGAAGACCGTCGGAAGTTCGGTTGAAGCTCGCCGGAAAAAGTCTTGACTTGCGGACTTTGTAATAGCTTAGAAAATATCTTTAAATTCGTAGTTAGCACGTTAATTAGGGTTAGGATTAGATGTTAATCCTATCACTCAAGTAGGGGCCAATTGGGCCCGAGTTCGGACTAGTTTGGGCCAAGTTTGGAGCCCAACAAGTGAGCTGAAATAGTGTAGGCGGTGGCACCGCCAGATTAGGCGGTGGCACCGCCTAGAACCCGAGAACCAAGCAGTGGCATCGCTTGGCTGGGCGGTGGCACCGCCAGTCCACTATCGTTGTCAGAAACTGACAGGCGGTGGCACCGCCAGCATCGGGAACCCAAAGAGAATTCAAATTTTGGAGCCCAAATTTGAATCTTCTTGAGGCCTATAAATACCCCTCAAATCTCAGCTGAGATAACAACTTTTTGAGAAGCAATTGATTGAGAGAAATGTCTTAGAAAAGTCTTAGCTAGTCTTGTTTTCAATTTGCTAGTGTTCACCTCCTTCTTTCTTACTGAAAATATGTAAGAGAGTGAACCGCATGTAAAAAGTTGTAAGAGGGGTATTTATCCTTCCCCTTCAAGAGATTTGCTAGTGGAAGGTGGGAGCCTCATTGAAGAGGGGCCACGCAAGTGGATGTAGGTCATTTGACCGAACCACTTTAAAATCAGCGTGATCTTTGGTTTGCATTTACTTATTGTCATTTATATTACTGCAAACCATTTACACTTTAATGCTCTACTTATTTATCTCCTTACGTATCTCTTCAAGTTAAAACGCAATCGAAACGGTTTCAAACGAAACGTTGCTTTTATCGTACGAAGTTTCTGAAAGTGTTTAAATCATTAAAAGTTTATCGTACTTTACCGCTGCACTAATTCACCCCCCCCCCTCTTAGTGCCGCTCAGATCCTAACAATTGGTATCAGAGCCCGGTATTTCTCATTTCGGATTTACACCCGAGAGAAATGACTCTTCATGGCTTTCAAGAGGGCTTATCGGTTTTTCGTCCACCGTTATTTAACGGATTGGACTACACTTATTGGAAAACTCGAATTAGAGTTTTCTTGATTTCTATGAATTTGGATTTATGGAATATTATTGAAAACGGTTTTCAACCTCCCTCTAAACCGATGAACGAATGGTCGGATTTGGAGAAGAAGTATTTTTCTTTAAACGCAAAGGCTATGAATGCCTTATTTTGTGCTTTGGACAAAAATGAGTTCAATCGGATTTCAACGTGCGAAACAGCTTTTGATATTTTGCAAACACTTGAAATCACGCACGAGGGAACTAGTAGAGTCAAAGACTCGAAATTTAACATTTTAATGCATGATTTCGAGCTTTTTCGAATGAAGCCGAGCGAAACCATTGTTGACATGTACACCCGTTTTACGGATGTCGTCAATGGTTTACAAGCTCTTGGCAAATGTTTCTCGAATTTTGAACTTGTTAATAAAGTTTTACGATCACTTTCTAAAGCTTGGGAATCAAAAGTAACGGCAATACAAGAAACAAAAGATTTAAATATTTTTCCACTTGAAGAACTTATCGGCTCATTGATGACATATGAAATGGTGCGCAATGCACATGATGAACACAATCAACACTTGAACCACCTTCCAAAGAATAGGAAGGATTTGGAACTCCGGACAAATGAATACCACTTGAGCGATGACTCAAGTGATGAGGACAATGATGAACTTGAACTTCGGACACTAAATCTTAATAAGTTTATTAAACAAAAATCTAAAATAAACAATGAACTTGAACGGAGGAAGAGGCCAAAGAAGAGGAAGGCAACCAAGGATGAATCAAAAACTTCCAAAGGTGAAACGACGAATTGGGCTTTGACGAGCTTCGACTACAAGGTAAGTAACTCAACTCTCTTGAATTATTTTTAAATTACATAATACTTTTCATGAGTTATTTTTAATTTAGTTTAGGGTTAATTACATGAAAAAAAAAAAAAAAATAGAAATCATGCTTATCATTCTAGTAATTTTGAAAATTGTATGTTTATGATAAACAAAATGATTTTGACTAAAAATGCCTTATGAAATATGATATCATGCCTAATAAATTTATTTTTTGAAGCTATGCATGATGATGATGAGTTTTGGATAATTTATAGTTTATTGATTATTGATGATTTCCATAATGATCTTTTACGATTTATGGATTATCGATTTATACCATGATGAAAGTTGCTTTCGAAAATGATGCACGGCTTTTGTATGCAAACTAAGCATGAAAAGATCGATTCACCTAAAAAGAAAAATGTATGACTACAACAAATAACAAATGATTTTGGTTGAAATTACTTTATACTCAATGAAACCATCATTAATGAATATGCTTTATGTTTAGTAGTTTCTTTGGCTTATATGCTCTATCATGATAAATATTTTGAAAATAAATGAAATCATATTTGATTTGAAGTAATGCATAATGATCATGCTTAATGATGTATTTTTTGATTTGACATAAAAGTGGCTTTAAAAAATGATGTATGTTTTGATTTGATATAAAAGAAATAGGCATGCTTATATGAAATAGTGAAGTGTCATGCTTGACAATTGTATACTTAATGATGCATAAAGTTGTAATAAAAATATTAATATTTTAATACTATGATTTGACGATTTTATGCATGACATTGTAAAGTTATATATAATGATGCATAATGATGAAATTGTGTAATAAAAATATTAAACATTTTGAAACCATGTTTTAGTGTCATGCATATTGATCATGCTTAATAAATCTCAAAATTATGCATGATGAATCTTATGATTTATGGATTATTGATTTTTACCATAATGAAAGTACCTTATTGATCTTTGCTGTAATAAATCTTACTCTTTCGGTTTTAAACATGATACATGTTTTTATTTGGCATAAATGAAACAAAATCATATATTTTGAAACAATCGAAAAGAGGGAAACATTCTTGAAAATTATTTTGCTCAATCTTATTGATTTTGATGAATCCATTTGTATCATTTTTGTGAATCTCTTGGATTTTGATAATAATTTTGATGATTTAAATTTGAATAAATTTTTATTGAAATCACGATCTTGATCTCTTGAAATTTATAACATGAAATCCTTTATGAATCAAGATTGTTTTCTATTTAAAAGGAGATTTGTTGAAATGTTTCATAGTCTTTTAGTATTCATGATCTTGATAATTATGTTTTGAAACTTTATGTAAACCAAGAATTTTCATGATTCTCTCTTTGAATATTTAAAGAGGAGAATTTTCTAGATGAATCATGATTTTGATGATTGAATATTTGATGTGTATGAATTGAGATCTTGCTCTCCTACTATTCTTTTTGCTATTCACCAAAAGGAAGACTAATTCTAATAAACCATGATATGCTATATGAATTTTATTGTATTCATGAAGTAATATATCATCACTAATTTTTGTTTATATTCCTTCATTTGATGATATGAATGTATGAAATACTTATGATATGATTTTTTATACAATTCCATGTATTCGTGAAATATTTATCTCATCACCCAATTAATTCCTCTTGATTCTCCTAATGTGATGAAGTGAAATTATGCATGAAATACAAATGGGGAGAAGTTTTGATCATGCATGGTAGGATAAAAAATTTTTTGACAAATTGATACCATCATGATATGAAACATTTATGACTTGCAATGATGTATGCAATACTTGTGCTTTCTAATTATGATGTGATATATTACATATGATGTAAATCATGATTTAAAATACTATGAGTTGTTGCTGAAATGATGTATTATAAATATTGATTTAATGTTTTGTATCATGAATACTCTAAAAATGATGAATGTTTGGTATCATGATCAAAATGTTGACAAATAGTTAAAAATTTTAGTATCATGTATGATATCCTCATAATGTTGATCAATTTATTCAATATCGTGCATGAATGAATATAAGGTTTTTGAAAATGTGCATATTCTAATTTGAAAATATGATGATGCACAAATAAGATTGATACTTACCTTTGTCATAATTGATGTAAAGGGTCTTCCCTTCTTTTTGATAATGACAAAGGGGGAGATAGCTAGCTTGCACAAGTCAAGAAGATACAAAAACTTGATTGCTAGCTTGCCTATCTTAAGTAACAAAGATTGCTAACTTACTTATTTCAAGAAGCAAAAGTTATCTTCTTGAACATCACTATCTTGCCTATCTCAAGAAGCAAGACTTGCAACCTGCACATTACAATAGGAAACAAGAATCGATAGCTTACACACTTCAACAAGAAAGCTATCTTGTATTTGCTTTCGAAATTTTTGCTAGCTTGTATGTTGCAAAACTTGATCACTTTTTCAAACACTTTGCTAGCTTGCACTTTGTAAAGGAAGCGAAAATAGCACTTCTCAAAAGAGAAGAAATAACTTACTATCTTGAACATCACAAAAATTTGCTACCTTGCATGATGTAAAATTTGCTAAGATCACTATCACAAAAGAGTTGCTATCTCAAAAAAGGCAAATGTGCTATCTTGCCTATCTCAAAATATAAAACATGCTAACTTGTTACGGAAGCAAAATTGCTATCTCAAACATTGCAAAGGAAGCAAAAATTTGCTAGCTTGAAACTTGCATATCATGAAAATTGCTAGCTTGTAGTCTAATGAGAAGCAATTAGTTGTTATCTCAAGAAAAGCAAACATGCTAAACTTACACATCTTTAATTGCTAGATTGCATGATGATAAAATTTGATACTATGTTTTTCATGCAATGTATGGAACTTTTTATCTCTAAACACATAAGAGTAGGAACTTCTCTTTTTTGTTGATGACATAGGGGGAGAAATATATTGATGACTTCATGCATTGAATTGAATATTTGCATGATGGTTTAAATGTTTTTCATAACATGTGATGAATGTTACTTGGATTTGGGATAATCCAAGTGTTCTATCAATGGCATATTGATAGGGGGAGTTTGGTTAAACTCCGGGGAGTTAAGGTTAACTCCGTTAGTCATCAATTAGTTGTCATCATCAAAAAAGGGGAGATTGTTGAATCTCGGATTTTGATGATGAAACTAATTGATTGTGTTTATATGTTTAACTGCATTTTGAGTGATGCAGGTCTACTCGATCAGGATTAGACAATTAACGCAGGAGGAATTGACGTTGCACCGGAGGAGATCACGTCAGGATATTGGACGGCAGAAGGCTTCGAACGTCGGGCATCGGGCCAAGGAGAGCGGGATTGCACCAAGGATATCGGGGTTGCAGAGGTCAACTGCCAATTGGGCAACAAACCACATGAGAGGACGATGCGCTGAAGAATCGGACGAAGCGCCAACCAATGACGTGCCGGGCAACATAATGTCAATTCGCATTGTAATAATTGTCTAGATCGGAGTAGAGTTTTGGCTTATGTGTGCATGATTAACTACGATAACGACGAAGACTTAGCGAAACAAAGTGTCGGAGTCAAGCGCGAAGGATCTGTTATGAGTTTGAGAGTTCAACGAAAGTCCGAAGGTTCGTCGGGATTGCTGCCGGAACTAGCCGAGAATGAGTAGGGAGCTTGCCGAAGGGTTTTTTGGAAGCTCGCCGGAAGGTTCGATGGAAGTTTGCGGAGCTCGCCGAGAAAGATCGAAGCTTGCCGAAGAAGCTCATTGGAAATCGCCAAGATCAAATCGTGAAGTCTAGGAGCTTGTCGGGAGTCCGTAGAATGGTTTCCGAGAGTTCATCGGAAGACCGTCGGAAGTTTGCCGGAAGCTCGCCGGAAAAAGTCTTGACTTGCGGACTTTGTAATAGCTTAGAAAATGTCTTTAAATTCATAGTTAGCACGTTAATTAGGGTTAGGATTGGATGTTAATCCTATCACTCAAGTAGGGGCCAATTGGGCCCGAGTTCGGACTGGTTTGGGCCAAGTTTAGAGCCCAACCAGTGAGCTGAAATAGTGTAGGCTGGGCGGTGGCACTGCCAGTCCACTATCGGTGTCAAAAACTGACAGGCGGTGGCACCGCCACTGATAGGCGGTGGCACCGCCAACATCGGGAACCCAAAGAGAATTCAAATTTTGGAGCCCAAATTTGAATCCTCTTGAGGCCTATAAATACCCCTCAAATCTCAGCCGAGATAACAACTTTTTGAGAAGCAATTGATTGAGAGAAAGGTCTTAGAAAAGTCTTAGCTAGTCTTGTTTTCAATTTGCTAGTGTTCACCTCCTTCTTTCTTGCTGAAAATCTATAAGAGAGTGAACCGCTTGTAAAAAGTTGTAAGAGGGGTATTTACCCTTCCCCTTCAAGAGATTTGCTAGTGGAAGGTGGGAGCCTCATCGAAGAGGGGCCTCGCAAGTGGATGTAGGTCATTTGATCGAACCACTTTAAAATCGGCGTGATCTCTGGTTTGCATTTACTTATTGTCATTTATATTACTGCAAACCATTTACACTTTAATGCTCTACTTATTTGTCTCCTTACGTATCTCTTCAAGTTAAAACGCAATCGAAACGGTTTCAAACGAAACATTGCTTTTATCGTACGAAGTTTCCGAAAGTGTTTAAATCGTTAAAAGTTTATCGTACTTTACCACTGCACTAATTCACCCCCCCCTCTTAGTACCGCTCAGATCCTAACAGTTTGGTTGCGGCAGCCTATTGAGTTCAAATCGCTGGAGAATCTCCTTCCATATCCATTTAGTATAGTTACAAGCAAAATAGAGGTGGTCAACAGTTTCTTCTTGTTGCATACAAAGGGAGCATCAGTTAACATGATAGATACCTCTTCTCTTCATGTTGTCTATTGTAAGTAGTTTATTAAGAAGGGCCTGTCATGTACATAAGGAATGTCTCTGTGATCCCGGTCGATCCCATGTCCAACTTCTTGGGATCCACTTGTTATTTCTTTACTTGATTTGATTCCATGCGAATGTGGCACTAAATTTGCCATTGTCATGAGGCCAAATAAGTATATATGAAGGGTTGTTTCTAATTGGAATAACTATGATAGTCAACCAAAGTGATAACATTTCAGGAGAAATAGGATTGGGGAGACACCAAGTACCGTTAGCAATGAACTCGGAAACCTTCCAATCTTTGGGAGCCCCAAGGTCTTTTCATATTCTATCGCCATATAATTGAAATATACTCTTCCAATTTATCTAGTGATCGTACCACATATTAGTACTAGTTCCAAAAGAGATTGCATAAGAAATGTGTTTAATTAGTCAATTCATTACTTTTAAAATTCCTTTCCAAGTTGCAGAGTGATATGTTCTTGTTAAAATTTTCCAAATTGATTCCTTTGAAAGATACCTAGCAGAAACCTAATTTGACCATAAGAAACATTTATTTTACAAAAGATCCCACAATTGTTGTACCAAACATGTTTTATTCCAATCTCTAATATTTCTTAGGTTCAGCCCCCCTTCATTTTTCAATTTGTAGATGCTATCCCAATTTACCATATGTATTGTCTTATCATTTGTGCCATTCCAGAAGAAGTTCATTAACAACCGTTCAATATCTTGGAGAAGTCCAATAGGCAGAAGAAAAGCATTAGACTAATATATAGAGTAAGAGTACAACACCGAACGGATGAGTTCAAGTCGTCCTGCTTTTGATAGAAGCCTATTTTTCTAGAAAGAAATTTTATTCTTTATTTTTTGCAGGATAGGCTGACTGTGGGTTTTCTGAATACCAGTGGATATGAGTGGGAAACCCAGATAAGGAATTAGCAAACTTCCCTCACTAACCCCTAGAGTATCGAAAACTTTGGAGTTTCCAAGCAACTTTGAATCCAATTAACCCATTGCCAAGGGAAGTTCATATCGATGAGCATCTTATAGATAAATTTATCTATTAACTGAATCAAAGCTTTCCGTAAATTAGCTTTAAAACATATTTTCACCCCTCTTGCATTTGAGTACAAATCCTTGACCAAGTCATTAGCTAGTAGAATATTATGATGTATACTTCTCCCTTTAATGAAAGCTACCCGATTTGGACTAATGATCTTGTGTATGTTAGGATCAAGAGCACTAAGAGGGGGGGGGGGGGGGGGGGGTGAATTAGTGCAGCGGAAAACCTTCTACGATTAAAAAAAAACTACGTTCATTCGATAAAAGTGATTTCGGTAAGAAGGCCGATTCGTAAATCACTTTAACTTTTGATTAAGCAAGATGCAGCAAAGATATAAATGCAGTTTGCAGTTATGGTTTAAATCAGATAGTAGGCGCAAATTGAAATATGATATTCGTACGAAAAAACTGATTTACATCTAAATGCTGATTCGTAAATCACTTGATAAAGCGAGATGCAGTTAAAGCAAGGATATAAAGGCAGTTTGCAGTTATGATAGAAATTAAAACGTAAACGCAAACTGAAATATGATGATCGTACAATAAAACTGATTTATGTCTAAACGCCGATTCGGAAAGTGCAAAGCTTGAAACCCGATCGTATATGCGCAGAAAGTAGTAAGCTTTTAAGGAGATTTGCAGTAAGGATAAGATGCTCAAAGTAAATGCAAACCGAGATTTAGAGTGGTTCGGTCAATCTTGACCTACTCCACTTTTGGCTTCCTCCACCGACAAGGTCACCGACGTCAACTAGAGGCCTTCCTTCAATAGGCGAAGGCCAACCACCCTTTTACAGTTTCACTCCTTTTGACGGGCTTAGGAGACAACCCTTACAGAATTTTCTTTCCTCTCTTAACAGATTAAAACTTAGAAGAAAAGAGGAAGAAGAACTTTCAACTCATACAACACTTTTGAGCTCTAAAAATCACAAAGTAAAATCAGAATTTCGGGGGTTTCTGGGTGCCCTTTCAGTGCTGAAAGGGTGGGGTATTTATAGGCTCCAACCCAGTTTGAATTTGGAGCTCAAAAATGTCAATTCCCGAAATTCCGGGATCTGGCGGTTGCACCGCCTGGCAGAGCTCGAAGATTGAGCCTCTGGACGGTGCCACCTCCTGTCAGGGGCGGTTGCACCTCCTACCAGAGCTCAAAGACCGAGCTCAGGTGGTGCCACCGCCTGACTGAGGCGGTTGCACCTTCTACCATAGCTCGAAGACCGAGCTCAGGCGGTGCCACCTCCTGTTAGGGGCGGTTGCACCGCCTAGTCTCGCTCGGAGACTGAGCCCAGGCGGTGCCACCGCCTGGCTTGGGCGGTTCAACCGCCTGGCAGAAATCAGGGTCCGAATGGGTTGATCCATTCGGCCCAATTTAGGTTTTTCAGGGGCCCAATTGCCCCAAGATTAAGTTAATGGGATCACCTCCCATTTCCAACTTAATCACTATGCTAACTATGATATTTCCTAAGACATTTACTGCAACTTGCTCCGGTGCGTCAATCGCTTCTTCTGGTAAGCTTCTGATGAACTTCCGTCGATTATCCGATGAACCCTCGGTGATGCTCCTGCGGACTTCCGGCAAACTCCTGGACTTGCGACGATCCACTTGGCGAGTTCCGACGAGTTTCTTTGGCAAGCTCATGGACTTCTTGGATTTGTTCCCGCAGAACCTCCGACGATTGTCCGAACTTCCGTCGAACTCTCGAACTCCCAACTTGATCATTGTCTTAACTCCGGCGCAAGTCCTGCTGCATATCTTATTTTCATCGTAGTTAATCCTGCACACTTATCTCAACATATAGATTAGATAACAAATGACAATTGACTTCATCATCAAAATCCAAGATTCAACAATCTCCCCCTTTTTGATGATGACAATCAATTGATAATGGAGTTAACCTTAACTCCCCCTGTCTATATGCCATACTTGAGATAAGTCATTCTTGAATTCAAAACCTTTGAATTCAAGAGACATATTGATAAGTTAGAATCATTTAACTTATCAATACTCCAATCATGATTCCCATCATGATGTTTCTCTCTGAAGATGATGTCAAGGCTTGACATTCATTTTCAAATTTTACATAACAAGTTTGAATGATGGTAATAGTAGCAATTCATCATATTGTAAGATATCAACATGTAAAACTGCGAAGTAAGATTTTGATATCATTACATGATACAAACAAGGCATAATGCAAATTATAGCAATCATAGCATCAATTCATATATCTCTTGGTGATGCAAGCATGGCATTAATACTCATATATTTCTCCCCCTTTGTCATCAACAAAAAGCATGGTAATTGTGATACCAGGAGAATAATATAAGCAAATTTTGAGCATAAGTGTGATAGTTGTTCATGCCTTTACTCGGTTCATGTTATTTTCCAATAGTAAGTGATAGGAAATCAATTATACAAGCATATAAAGGAAAGCATGATATGTAGATTGCTATGAATACTTCTTCCTTTTTATTTGTTATAATCTTTTTGCATGAAGGAGGAAAGCTATTTGTGATACCAGCTATTTGTGAGTTTACTTTGAGTGAAGTTAAAATCGATGAGAGATTAAATCATGCTTCATTTTTACAAGGATCAAGATATGTATGTAAAACAAATTTTTGCAAGTAAAAACACTATCATCCATATTTCAAGATGGAATTTATAAGCAGGAATCATTTCATTAAATCCATTTCAGAAAAATATTTTTCATATAATAAGTGTATGAGAAAATCCGATTGTCAGGATACCAATTGTTAAGCGAATCCGAAAATGAAATTAACACTTTCATGCATTCGGACAAGACTATGCTATAGATTTTCAAATACAATCATGAAGATAAAATATGCTTATTGTTATAGAAATTTTTGTATTCAACACATAATTTCCAACATGTTATTTCGGCATGTAATGATAATCAAGTGATTTAATCATTCAATAAAGTCCGAAAAATAATTTTAAATAGTTTATGTATTCGGACACATCAACATTCCTAATTCTCTTCTTATGAAATCAAATTGTTCTTCACTTAGAGGTTTTGTAAAAATATCAGCTAATTGATGTTTTGTGTTATGGCAATAATAATATCATTGCAATGTCATGACTCATCAACTGCATTGGTATATCATTTTCTCAAATCATATTTATCATGGAAACCAAGGCACAAGGTTTTCAAAGTAGTTATAAAAATATTTAGTTTCAATGTAAAATCCGACAATGAATAACGAGATTAAACAATGAGAGATGTTTGTAACTCTGCATATGCTCACAAATAAATACATCAGGTAACCATATCAAGGATCAAGGCAAAGGGCATCATGGTGAGTAACATAAAGAGTTTACAATAACAATAGGTGATTGTGTTCATATATACACATACAAGCTCATTCAGGAGGTGGAAAATTAAAGTGCCTAAATAAAGAGTCAAATTGTCGATGAATTTGCTGCAGCTCAGATAGGATTTGATCTTATCGATGTTCAAGCCGTTCTTGTCTTTGTTCAAATCGGTCCATCCGAATCCCAATATCTTCGACAGATGATGTATGAGCTTGCTCAAATGAATGTGTTTCCTCAAAGGGACAGATCGGAGGAGATTGAGTACCCCTAAAAACTGGTGTTTCCGGTTCTGGTTCAGGTTGAGGGGGATCGGTTCTTCTAGGCATTCTAACCCAGTTACCATTTCTATAAACACGTCTTAATCGATGAAGTAGATTTTTATTTATTATGCTAAACCTATCTACTTTTATTACTTCTTCTTCCGGTGGTATTGGAATATCATAGGCTTTCAGTATTCTAGTGATTATACCACCATATGGAAGCATCATGTCTTTCTTAGATAGTTCTAACATGTTTTGCTGGATAAGATAACTAAGACAGATGTCATGTCCTTTCATGATCCAATACATAGTTCCTAATTATATTTGGCTTACTTCATCATGATGGTATTGTTTAGGGAGAATGATGCTAGTTAGGATATGATGAAGTACCTTAGTGTTTAGTGGCAGTAGATATTCACAACTTTTAGGAACAAATGCTAAGTTCGGATTGGCGAAAATTGTTCCTAAGGCTTCAACATATGTTGTCCCAACAGTTTCATCATCCCATGATCCTCTAAAGTAAAGTCCTATATTTTTTATGGGAATGCCTATCATGTCGCAAATGAATTTATCTGTAATGGAGATGTGTTATCCTAAGAGATAGGTAGACATTCTTTCTTCTTCATCTACTTGTATATTGTTGTAAGACAATCTAACAAGTCTTGGATAGATGGGTTCACTAATTTGTAAAATAGGGAGTAGATCTAAGTTTGCAAACCATTGGATTGTCTGTAAGTCTCTTAGTTCATTTAAATATACATATTTTCCCTTATTAACACTCCTAAGTTCGAAAGAGGAAAACTTTTCAGCATGATATTTTGAATCGAAAAGGGTAAGATCAAAATCTTCCACTAATCTCCTTTTCCCTTTGTCCCTTGAGGATCTTCTAGACCCCATAAATATTGCTATTTAAGGGGATAGTAATGAGCAAGAGTAAATAAATCAAAAACAGAATTTAAGGGGTTCTTAGAGAATACCTTAGTGAGATCTTCAATAGAAGGAGAGATTGTTGATCTTTTGCTTCAAAATGAGGAGTATTTGGGATGCTATGAGGGGTGAAATGGAGGTGGCGAAGCTTTGGAAGAGTAAAGAGGTGAAGGGAGTGAGTTGGGGTCGGTTCCACCACCGGCCCTAGCTCGGGTTAAAAAGAGGCAGAATTGCGGGCGGTTGCATCGCTGGTTGGGGCGGTGCAACCGCTTGCAACACGTGACCGCCGGAGGTGCTACCTCCAACTGGGGCGGTGCCACCGCCTACAGGCGGTGAGCACTTGTTCTGACTGCAGTGTGATCTGATTTGAATTTTTTTTTTTTTTTCACTTGAGAAGAATTTTCATTTAGAGCAATCAACTTTACTTACATAATTACGTAAGAATTTTCATTGTAAGATAAGAAATTTTGCATGATCAAGATAGATCTTGTAACGTGCATACTCTAAATGTCGTGCACATGTTTGTGACAGATTGTTCAAGTTGGTAACTGTAACACCATTCATTTCCGAATTTTCGTATAAATTTCTAGTGATAATATAAGTATCTATTTTAAATTGACAAAAGAAATAGGGTATGAATCATAGGTAACTTATTTTTAAGATTTGGGAGATTTGTTCAAAAAAGAATCTGAGGACCTATATGTAAACCCTGAGGACCTAATTGTAAATATAATAAAAACAAGGACTAAACTGAAAAATGTACAAAATGACAAATCCCACCGTTTAAGCCTCTCTGCCTTCGTTCTTAAGGAAGCAGAGAAGGCAGCTAAGTGGATGATCAGGGAAAGAAAGAAAAGAAGAGGAAGAGGAAGAACGAAAGAAGAAGAAGAAAAAAAAATTGGGGCTTTAAGGTTTCTTGCTCAAATCCTTTCACTTAGGGTCAAAATTCTCAAAGGCAAGTGTTCTAACCCCATCCTACAGAAGTATTAGTCTCCATTTTTATGTTGATTCAAAATAAACTGAAGGATTTTCATTTAGAAACTGATATGTCTCTCCTTGGACATAGAACCATGGATTCTGAAAATTTTTCGGTAAACTGACCCCTATATACGGTTCCAGCTATAATTTTTAGTACAAAATGCAGATTTGAGCAGGACCTACTTTGTTTGAAAGTAGACTCTTATATCTTTTGACACAAATTTTGAAGATTTTGAACACCGAATACTTACCCAAACGTCTGTTTCAAATGAGCCTATGGATGCTGCAAAACAGGGATTAAGATTTCTGACCTTTCGATACTAAAATGCCTATAACTCCCTGTTGAAAATTCTGATTTGTACCAAACTAATTTTATTTGAAACTAGACTTGAAAATATTTCTTTGATATATAGATTGAAAAATTTGGAATTCAAAGGCCTATTCTGCTATCCGTTGATTCCGCCCTATAGATTCTGTAAAACAGTGATTTAGTCTTTGACCTTTGGTCACTAAATTTATGGTAACTTCTTGTTGGAAACCTTGATTCGTATGAAACTTATTTCATCAGAAAACAGATTGATATATCTTTCAACAGTAGTTTTCTTATGGGTATTGGAGCATAATTGATATTCTGAAGTATTTGTTCTATATGCTACTTGAATTCTGTCAGAAATCGAGCTTTGGTCGATTTCGCGTATTCTGTTCCATTCCTTTGGATATTGAATTCATCTAACATTCTTATTTGAATTGAGCTAAATATGATTGCTTGGAATCCCTGTATACTCTTGCTTTCATTTCATTCCAAATCTGAATACATTTGTGAGAGATTTGTTCCTTGCATCGTATTGTCTCGAAAAGGCACATGTACGTTTTGTTGTTCCGCGTGTGCTTCCGATATATGCTACTTATTGTTAAAACTGCCCTCTTGTACTCTGGTGTTTGTGGGATTGTCTGGACCTTTGCCAGAAATGGTAAAGGGTATGTGCTTAGAGCCTGTGATGCTCTACCGGCCCCCTCTGGCTTCACCTAGACGTGGGTGGATGGAGCTCCCATACGTGGGAGACTTCTGTCTTGTGGTCATTCAGAAATGGATGAATCACGTTCTGTATGAGATCCCACTACACATTCTGTATGTTTGATATGATATCCAAAGCTTTGGTTATGTGTTTCTGTACATGCTTTGGATAAGAATGATATGAATGCAATGTCAAAGACGATGTTTGAGCTTCTGTTTGGTATTTGATATTGATATGCTTCGAAATGTTCCATACCTCATTGATATGCTCCGGAACATTTCATATGCCATTGATAAGCTCCGATATGTTTCATTTGTTATTGATATGCTCCGGAACATTTCATATGCCATTGATAAGCTCCGATATGTTTCATTCGTTATTGATATGCTCCAAAACGTTTCATTCGTTGCTGATATGCTCCAATTACTCTATGCCCCTGTTAGAACCCTTGCAGATTCTAAACTTGGGGTTGATCTCTTTAGGGGATCGGCCTCCTTGGAACTCTATAGGGGTTCCTCCCTCCAAGTTGCTGCTCAAAGGCTGCAGAAAAGATTCATCTATTGCTTATCAAAAGAAGTGGATTACGTGACTATTTATAGGGCTTCTAAACCCTAACTCCTATTAGGACTCTTACTTAAGACTCCTACTTCTAACAAACTCCTAATAGGACTCCTACTCAAGACTCCTACTTCTAACCAACTCCTAATAGGACTCCTACTCAAGACTCCCATTCCTTTACAACTCCTTATTCTTCTCTAAGAAATAACCTCCTAACCCTAGTCGGCCACTTCACCTCTTTAATAGGGGTCGGCTTAGGTAGGTTTTACATGAATGTCCTTTTCAATTAGGACTCTCCTAGCTAGAGTCCTAACAAACCCGCCCTCTTCAAATCAGCCTTGTCCTCGAGGCTGATGATTCATGAATTTTGGGAATTTGATCTTCAAGTCATCATAGTTCTCCCAAGTGGCATCTTCTGTTGGTAGGTTCACCCATTGTATTAGCACTTTAGTAGTGGGTCGTCGTCGTCGAGTCACGATCCGTCGATCAATAATGGCATTTGGCTGGGTTTGGAGTTCTCCTTGGATAGTCATATTTGGTGGGTGGCTTTGGGCTGTCTCCAAGCACCTATTTACCACTTTTGTCTGGCCGTTGATTTGTAGGTGATATACCGTACTCCTTTTCAATTTAGTACCCTTCATATGGAATAACTTTATCTAAAATCTGCTCGTGAAGATGCAAGTAGAATTTATCAGAAGCACAATGCGTCCCTTATAGTGTAATTCTTTTGAGTCCCAATTGTAATGAGCCACGAAGCTTGGTGCTTCCTCCAATTTTTTTATAATCTTACTAGTCTCTGAATCTTCCAGCCATTCAATCTTAATATCTTCAAGGAAGTTGCTGGTCGGAAGTGAAACGGCCGAAACTTCAGCTTGCTCGGGTAGTTGCGAAAGCGCATCTGCAAGAACATTCTCTTTCCCCTTTTTGTAAGTTATTTCATAATCAAATCTAAGAAGTTTTGTTACCCATTTTTGCTGCTCAGGGGATGATATCTTTCACTCCAAAAAGTACTTGAGGCTTTTATGGTCAATTTTAATTTGAAATTGTCGACCAATCAAGTAGGGTCTCCACCTCGTTGCTGCGTGCACAATGGCGAGCATCTCCTTATCATATGTTGATATATTTTGATGGGAGGGAGACAATGCCTTGATAGTGTATGCGAGTGGTCGACCATCTTGCATGAGAATAGCTCCAATTCCGACTCCAGATGCATCAGCTTCAATAATGAAGGGTCGACTGAAATATGGTAGTACTAGCACTGGCGTCGTCATCATGGCTGCCTTAAGTTTGTCGAAGGCAGCGGAGGCTCTGTCCGACCATTGAAAGACATCTTTTTTCAGTAAGGAAGTAAGTGGTGCACTGATCTCTCTATAGTTTTTCATGAACTTATAGTAGTAGCCTGTTAAACCCAGAAAGCCATGTAGCAATTTTATTTTCCTCGGGGTCAGCCAGTTTTGCATTGCTCCAATTTTGAAGGGGTCTACTGCCACACCTTCCTCTGATATGATATGCCCAAGATATTCCACCTTCTTTTGAAGAAAGCAAAAATTCATAGTGGTTGTTGTGTGTTCAAAAGGTGGTTTTTGGTATGTCTTCTTCGCATACTCGTATTTGATGATACCCGGATCGAAGGTCCAGCTTTGTGAAGATTTGTGCTCTCTTTCATCTAGCAATTCATCTACTACTGGAATAGAGTATTTATTCTTGATGGTTATGCCATTGAGAGCTCGGTAGTCAACACATAATCGCCATGTTCCGTCCTTCTTTCGTAAGGGGACCACCGGTGAAGAGTAGGGGCTGCAACATGGCCGAATAACTCCTGTTTCGAGCATCTCTTTTACAATCCATTCTATTTCGTCCTTTTGGAGATGTGGATACAGATATGGCTGAGCATTTGCTGGAGGTTTCCCTGGAAGAATCGTTATATAATAATCATGCCGGCGGGTAAGAGGTAGGTTGCGCGGTTCGTCAATTATATCTGAAAATTCAGCAAGCAAAGGAAGTAGATTTTGATCTTCAAATTCTGTTGGCTCTCCCTTAGTTTGCTGCTCAAGTTGTACCAAAAAGCCACTGCATGCTTTATGTAAAACCTTCTTCATTTGTTGTGTGCAAATCATCGTTACGTTGCCCCCACGTTTCCCGTGCAGTATCACCTGTTTCTCCTTACTGTAAAATTTCATAATTAGTTTCATAAAATTCCAAGAAAAATCACCTAATGTTGTCAACAATTTAATTCTGAGCATGGCCTCATGATCATCAAGAGGGAGAAGGAAGAAATCTGCATTTATCTCTTGGACCTGCAACAATAGTTTCTCCTGTGGGTGCCTACGATCACACTTCAAAATCCGTCTGTCGGTGACCTTAACATCAAACCTGCACCGATTCTCGATAGGTAATGCCATTCGGATAGCAACCTTACTATCTAGGATATTATTAGTGGTGCCCATGTCGATGAAAACAGTGATCGGTTGTTGTTTGAGAAGGCCTCCAACTTTCATCGTTTGCGGGTTTGAGTAGCCGGCTAGTGCATGTACCATAACTTCGGTCGATTGTGGCTCTTCTTCTGCATCTTCTTCTTTATGTTCAATGCTCTCTTTTGGATGTTCAATGACCTCTTCTTCTACTGGTTCAATGATAAAAAGTCTCCCTTTACTACAGCGATGCTCATGGCTCCACGGCTCGTCGCAATGCCAACATAACCCCTTCGCAGATCGCTCCTGAAGCTCTTCTCTTGTCAACCTTTTTGGTGCAGGGACTCGGTCAATAGTTGGGGGGGCTAAGGGCTTCAATATTACTGGTTGAGGAGTGACCCTAGTCCTTCGAGCTTCAGTGTTCAATTGCTCCTCTTGATGTCGTGCGAAAGAGATGGCTGCCATAAGCGTGTACGGTTGTCGCGCTTTAACTTCTCCTCGGATCTCCGGCTTCAAGCCCTCAATAAAGGTCCTCAATAGCTATTTTTGAGACCAATCAAGAGTTTGATTAGATAACCTTTCAAACCTGGTTTGGTACTCCTGAATGGTGGAGGTTTGTCGGATCTTTGCTAGTTGTCCGTCAATATTCTCTTAATCGGTTGGTCTGAAGCGGATCAGCAGTCCTTCTTTGAATTGTTGCCATGAAAGGACTCCATAAATATGTTCAAACCAGTCAAACCACTGTATAGCATCCCCTTCAAGATGTATAGCTGCAATTTTCACCATAGATGCATCCGTGGTTTTGTGGTACCGAAAATATCGCTCCGCGTGCAAGATCCAACCAATCGGGTCTCCTTCTTCCCATCTAGGGAAGTCCACCCTTATGCATGGATAGTTGGGATCGATCATAGAGCCTCCCCTCCCTTGGAACTCATCTCTTCAGGCCTGGTGCGATTGGGTAAAGTCCTCTCCGTGATATGATTTTTTCTGGCTTGGTAGTCGACCCAATCTGAGTTCGGTAAAGAGCGTCTGAATCTTATCCTCCATTCGTGCCTCCAAGGCTTCGAATTTAGCATCGATTGCCTCCTTAGATGCCATAGTATATGCCTCCAAATCTATAATGTTAAGATCTCTCTTTTGTTGTTAGGTTAAAGGCATGTATAGGTTGTGAGAAGTGATGGTCGAAAGGGTTGGTGGATCGGTGGATGTAGGCTACGATTTAGGCTTGTTTTGTGGCTGTTTTGGGTTGAGTTTGAGGGTGTGGTTTGGTGGAGTTTTAGGGCTGTGGATGAAAGTTTTGGATCTATGGTAGATGGCAGCAAAGGTTTGAGAGAAATCAGTGGAAGTTGCAGCAAGTATGTGCTGTCTTGTAAGAGCAGAATTGTCGTCGAAGAAACAGTGGTTTCTCGACGTAATTTCCACCAAAAACTTGAGAGAATTGAGGAGGGAATTGATAGCAAAATCACAGTTTATATGACAGCAAGGATCACTAATTTAATCAAGAAAATTTTGGCAGTATAACAGCAAGGAAATTGGTGCAAGTTGCGATAGCAGAATTCTCGTCGAAAAATTTCAGCAGTTTACGATGAAAATTTATAGCAACACAAAAATCGTTTTAGAGATGAATTCCTCAATTGATCAATCTTATATGGAAGCCAAGATGATCTATAAAGTGTATAAGAAATTTCATTCAAAAAAGATTGCAAATAGATGGGTTAAGGCAACAATATGCGACTGAAATTTTCTGCAGCATAAATTTTTAAGTATAGCAGATTGGACGTAAAAGATCAGAAGTTTATATTGAGAATTTTTTGATGAAACCAAAGTGAAATCCACTATTAGGAAGTGTCAAAGCTATCATAAAAATTTCTTAGAGATTTGGATAGAAACAACGTAGTATCAAGATCAAAAAATCAGTGCTATGCGGTTGAAATTTTACGGTGCAGATTTTCAAGTATAGCAGATTAGATGTAAAATATCAATGGTTTATATTGAGAATTTTTTGACAAAACCAAAGGGAAATCTGCTGTTAGGAAGTGTCAAAGATGTCATAAAATTTCATGGAGATTTGGATAGAAAAAACATAGTAGCAAGATCAAACAGACAGTGCTATACGGTTGGAATTCTGCAATGTATCTTTCGTTGTAGAGATGAAAACTTTATGACGAAAAGTTTATGCAGTAATATAGGAATAATTTTTTTGGGATTTTAAAATAAGGATAACTAAATTGCAGCAGCAGTAAGGTAGAAAACCAGAACCTGTTGCAATTCACTGGGAGATCAAAGGATGATCCGTGGTGGTGGAGATGATGGTGGAATTCGGCGATGATCTTTTAAGCAATTATGGGAATTGCTTTGGACGGTTGTGGAGGGTTGATGGATGGCTGTGGAAGGGCAGCGAGATGCCAAGAACGCTGCTCTGATACCAGGTGTTAGAACCCTTGCAGATTCTAAACTTGGGGTTGATCTCTTTAGGGGATCGGCCTCCTTGGAACTCTATAGGGGTTCCTCCCTCCAAGTTGCTGCTCAAAGGCTGCAGAAAAGATTCATCTATTGCTTATCAAAAGAAGTGGATTACATGACTATTTATAGGGCTTCTAAACCCTAACTCCTATTAGGACTCTTACTTAAGACTCCTACTTCTAACAAACTCCTAATAGGACTCATACTCAAGACTCCTACTTCTAACCAACTCCTAATAGGACTCATACTCAAGACTCCTATTCCTTTACAACTCCTTATTCTTCTCTAAGAAATAACCTCCTAACCCTAGCCGGCCACTTCACCTCTTTAATAGGGGTCGGCTTAGGTAGGTTTTACATGAATGTCCTTTTCAATTAGGACTCTCCTAGCTAGAGTCCTAACAGCCCCATCTGTTATGAACCAAATATGTATGATTGAAATGACAATTGTGATTCTGCACCTAATGATATTTCGTCTATGAATTCGTATATTCTGCCTTGCATTTTGAAACTTTATCTCTTTGGAAATTGTCCTCTTTTGATATGGATATGTTAGTCACTTGCTGAGCTCTATATGCTCACCCCGTTTGTTGATAAATTTTTCAGGATAGCGTATCGCTTGCTTAAATGTTAAGATTGGGCTGAGGTAGTGGAAAGTTAGAAGATTTTTGGCAGATCTTTAATAGCATATATGTATTTGATGCATAAGCCACTCTGTATCTAATGAAATGTTGACGATGAATCTAAACCTGTGGATTTTGTGTAAGTTAAAGGATCTCTCATGTTTAGGATTTTGGAATGTTAAGTTAAATTCATGTAATGATATGAACTTATGGTAAACGTTGGTTTAGTGACTGCATAGACTTCCCCCCCGTGTGAATTTATGTTGTGGTTATTATTTTGATGAGTTGAGTTCAGATTGTATGAATTATCGAGTGATGTGTGGTATGTTTATGAACTGCACAGAGTTTATAAATTTGTAGACTATAGAGGTGAAATTTTGATCTGAATGTTTTCTTAGTGACCTCAAATATGTGTTTGGATCCTGGGTTAGTTGTGATGAAAATTTTAAACATTGTCGATATTTTGAGGGGCGTGACAGAGGTGGTATCAGAGCATGATTTGAGAATCACTAAGAATATTCTTTTTTTGAGGTTTATTGACTATCGTTTAGAGATTGATCAAAGAAAATGTTCTTTTGATGTTTTAGGAAGCAAGGATGACGAGATCATCCGGTTCTCCTGTTGCATCTACTGCTGATCAATTGAGTGGTATCATGCGGACTTTGGAGGCTATGGCACAAGTGATGCAACAACAACAACAACATGTCCAACCTGGAAGAAATGATGAAACAAGGACATCAAACCAGACGGGGTTGGGAATTGAACAGTTTAAGAAGCTTAGTCCTCCCAGTTTTAGTGGTGAGTCTGATCCAATGGTGGCAGAACGATGGATGATGCCGATGGAGAAAATATTCGATGCATTAAATTACCCTGATGATTGAAAGGTTTTTCTTGCCACCTTTATGCTGGAAGGAGAAGCTGAACACTGGTGGAGAATGATTAAGAGGATGTTTGAAATCAAACATGAGCCAATGACATGGAAGTTATTCCAAGAAAAGTTTAACGATAAATATTTTCCAGATTGTATGAGAGAGCAAAAAGAATTGGAGTTCTTGAATCTTATCCAGGGAAGTATGACGGTTACAAAGTATGAATCTAAATTCACTGAGCTCTCCAGGTTTGCCACACAAATGACTGATGATGAATCTAGAAAAGCAAGAAGGTTTGAAATGGGATTACGGCCAGCAATAAGAAGCCGAATGTCAGCTTTAAAACTACAAACATATGCAGATACGGTAGAAAGAGCTTTGAAAATTGAACGAGACATGGAGGAAATTCAAGAAATCATTGGCAAGAACAAAAAGGACAAATTTACTAGCAAAAGCATGAGAGAAAATGAATATGAAGCTAGTAACAAGAGGTTTAAGACAACTGGATTTGAGAAATGGAAACCATTGCGGAGGACTCAGTCATGTGCAAGATGTGGATTAACTCATGAAACAAGTCAGTGTTTTCGGGTGACTGGAGCCTGTTTTGTTTGTGGAAAGTTGGATCATCAAATAAAAGATTGCCCTCTGAGGAAGAAGAAATAGCCACTATCTCCTAGACCCTCAGCCCATGCTAGAGTGTACGCTATCACTGAACAAGATTCTAAAGCTTCTAAATCAGTGGTGGAAGGTATTCTTCATATTTCTAAAAGAAATGCAAAAGTTTTGTTTGATCCCGGCTCCAACTTATCTTTTGTTTCACGATACTTTGCTTGTCACTTGGATATTCTACCTAGGCCCCTGGATTATATGTTATATGTAACAACTACTGTTGGAGATTCATTGGCAACAAACTTGGTTTACCCATCTTGTTTGATCTCTATTGGGGAACACGAACTCTTTGCTGATTTGATTCTCCTAGAGATCCAAGGTTTTGATATTATACTTGGCATGGATTGGTTATCTTCTCATCACGCTAGTATTGATTGTTATAAAAAAATAATTACTTTCTGCATACCATATCAGCTTATATTTTTCTTTGAGGGCATTAGGCATGATTTGCCTCCTTGCTTGATATCAGCACTTCAAGCTTATCGTCTTATGCAGAAAGGTTGTTTTTGTTATATGGTGTGTGTAAAGGAGCATTCAAATTAGGAAACCCACCTAGATGAAATTTTAGTGGTCAAGGAATTCCCTGATGTATTCCCAGATGACTTGCCTGGTTTACCTCTAGATAGAGAGGGTGAATTTGCTATTGATCTGGTCCCCAATACAACCCCAATATCTAAGCCTCCCTACAGAATGGCACCACTCGAGCTAGAGGAATTAAAGAAGCAAATACAAGAATTATTAGATAAGGGTTTCATACGACCCAGTGTATCCCCATGGGGTGCTCCGGTACTATTAGTGAAGAAGAAGGATGGAACATTAAGGCTTTGTATTGATTATAGACAGTTGAATCAGGTGACCATTAAAAACAAGTATCCCATACCTAGAATTGATGATTTGTTTGATCAACTGCAGGGTGCACAAGTATTCTCTAAGATTGACCTGAGGTCAAGTTACTATCAGTTGAAGATCAAGGAGGAGGATATTTCAAAAACAGCTTTCAGGACTCGATATGGTCATTATGAATTCTTGGTGATGCCTTTTGATTTGACAAATGCCCCTACAGCTTTTATGGAACTAATGAATAGGATATTTCAACCGCTCTTAGATATATGTGTAATTATATTTATTAATGACATATTGGTGTATTCAAGAAGTAATCAAGAGCATGAGGAACACTTGAGAAATGTATTGTCCATACTAAGAGAAAAGAAGTTGTATGCAAAGTTCAGCAAATGTGAATTTTGGTTGAATGAAGTTGCTTTCTTAGGCCATGTGATTTCAGGGAAGGGTATATCTATTGATCCAAGAAAAATAGAAGCTGTAGTTGAATGGGAAGTACCAACAAATGTAACGGAAGTTAGAAGCTTCTTGGGCATGACAGGTTATTACAGGAGATTTGTGGAGGGATTTTCTCGAATTGCTCAGCCTCTCACCAAACTCACTAAGAAGAATATGAAATTTGTATGGGGTGATGATTGTGAGCAAAGTTTTCAAGAGTTAAAAAGAAGATTGACTAGTGCCCCTATTCTGACTATTCCAAGTGGTAGTGATGAGTTTGTAGTTTATACTGATGCTTCAAGAAAGGGCCTAGGATGTGTTTTGATGCAGGAAGGGAGAGTAATTGCATATGCTTCCAGGCAACTTAAAGGTTATGAATTGAATTATCCAACTCATGATTTGGAATTGGCAGCAATTATTTTCGCTCTAAAGATTTGGAGACATTATTTGTATGGTCGACAGTTTGAAATCTTTACTGATCGCAAGAGTTTATGATTGTGAAGGATTATGATTGTGCCATCCGTTATCACCCGGGCAAAGCCAATGTTGTAGCTGATGCACTTAGTAGGAAATCTACAAGTTTTATGGCTAGTCTGGTCGTGAAGCAATGGAAGTTATTAGAAGAAAATTTGTTGAATCTCGTATTTTGATGATGAAACTACTTGATATATGTTTATGATTTAATCTGCGTTTTGAGTAACGCAGGATGCTTTGATCAGGATGAGACAATTAAAGCAGGAACATCATGTTGTGCCGGAGGAACATGTCAGAAGATTGGACGTCGGGCCGGTGGATCGGTCGACGTATCGACAGAAGGCTTCGGGTCGTAGACTCGGGCATCGGGCCAAGAAGAGCGGGTATTGTGCCAAGGATATCGGAGTTGCGGAGTCAACTGGCCGATTGGGCAATAGGCTGCAGGAAAGGACGATGCGCCGAAGAATCGGACGAAGCGTCGAGGGACCAATGACATGCCGGACAACTTGATTAATTGCTTAGGATTAATTGTCTCGATCGAAGTTTTTGTTTTTGTGTGTGCAGGATTAACTACGATGAAAGAAAGACAAGCAGCAGGAGTTGCGCCGGAGTCAAGTTCATGATCACATTGGGAGTTCGAGAGTTCGACGGAAGTTCGGACGGTCGTCGGAGGTTCTGCGAGAACAGATCCGAGAAGTCCAGAAGCTTGCCAAGCGAAGCTCGTCGGAACTTGCCAAGTGGATCGTCGCAAAGTCCAGGAGTTTGCCGGAAGTCCGCAGGAGCATCACCGAGGGTTCATCGGATGATCGACGGAAGTTCGCCGGAAACTCGCCGGAAGAAGCGATTGACGCACCGAAGCAAAGCTGCAGAAATTGTCTTAGATCTAATCGTAGTTAGCACGTTGATTAAGTTGGAAAATGGGAGGTGATCCCATTAACTTAATCTTGGGCCAATTGGGCCCGAATTCGGACTGGTTTGGGCCAAGTTTGGAGCCCAACCAGTGATCTGGAATAGTGCCAGGAGGTGCAACCGCCCAGGCCAGGAGGTGGCACCGCCTGGGCTAAGCCTCCCAGCGAGACTGGGCGGTGCAACCTCCCCAGCCGAGAGGTGGCACCGCCTGAGCTCAGTCTTCGAGCAAGACTGGGCGGTGCAACCTCCCTGACAGAGAGGTGGCACCGCCTGAGCTCAGTCTTCGAGCTCTGGCAGAGAGGTGCAACCGCCTCTGTCGAGAGGTGGCACCGCCTGAGCTCAGTCTTCGAGCTCTGCTAGGCGGTGCAACCTCTCCAGTCAGGAGGTGCAACCGCCTGATCCTGGAATTCCGGGATTTGATCGTTTTGAGCTCCAAATTTGAATTGGGTTGGGCCTATAAATACCCCACCCATTCAGCACTGAGAGAAAAAAGAACTCAAGCCGAAATCTTGATCTTTTCAGTGGTTCTTAGAGCTCAAAACTGCTAGTTTTTCCTCCTCCTTCTGTTCTTCAAGTTTGAGTTGTAAAGAGAGGAGAGAAAACATTTGTAAGGGTTGTCTCCTAAGCCCGTCAAAAGGAGTGAATCTGTAAGAGGGTAGTTGGCCTTCGCCTATTGAAGGAAGGCCTCTAGTTGACGTCGGTAACCTCATCGGTGGAGGAAGCCAAAAGTGGAGTAGGTCAAGACTGACCGAACCACTCTAAATCTCCGGTTTGCGTTTATTTTGAGCACTTTATCATTACTGCAAACCTCCTACATAGCTACTGCTCTCTGCGCTTTTACGAACGAGTTCTGTGCAGTTTACGTTCACGTCTTAATTCCATTTACAAACTGCAAACTTCTCTTTGCGCTTTTACGAACGAATTCTGTGCAGTTTACGTTTACGTCTTGATTCCATCTACAAACTGTAAACTGTCTTCTGCGCTTTTACGAAAGAGTTTCTTTGCAGTTTACGTTTACGTCTTGATTCTGTTTATAACTGCAAACTGATTTCTGCGAACAAGTTTCTTTGCAGTTTAAGTTTACGTCTTGATTCTGCTTAGACGTAAAACTGTGTTTTAGACGTAAACTGCGTTTAGATGTAAAACTATGTTTAGACGTAAAATTGCGTTTAGACGCAAACTGCGTTTAGACGTAAAACTGCGTTTAGACGTAAATCTGCGTTTAGACGTAAAACTGCGTTTAGACGTAAATCTGAGTTTAGACGTAAATCTGCGTTTAGACGTAAAACTGGGTTTAGACGTAAATCTGCGTTTAGATGTAAAACTGCGTTTAGACGTAAATCGGAGTTTAGACGTAAATCTGCGTTTAGACATAAACTGCGCTTAGACGCAAAACTGCGCTTAGACGCAAACTGTGTTTAGACGCAAACTGCGCTTAGACGCAATCTGCGCTTAGACGCAAACTGCACTTAGATACAAACTGAGAATTAGCTTTTGCATCATAATAGTTTTTATTGAACGAACGCAGCTTTTGGTTTTAAATCGCTGTAAGATTTCCGCTGCACTAATTCACCCCCCCCCTCTTAGTGCTCTCGATCCTAACAATTGGTATCAGAGCGGGGTATTTCTCATTTCGGATTTACACCCGAGAGAAATGGCTCTTCAAGAGGGCTTTTCGGTCTTTCGTCCACCGTTCTTTAACGGATTGGACTACTCTTATTGGAAAACTCGAATGAGAGTTTTCTTGATTTCTCTAAATCTGGATTTATGGAATATCGTTGAAAACAGTTTTCAACTTCCCTCTAAACCGACGAACGAATGGTCGGATTTGGAGAAGAAGTATTTCTCCTTAAACGCAAAGGCTATGAATGTCTTATTTTGCGCTTTGGACAAAAATGAATTCAATCGGGTTTCTTTGTGCGAAACGGCTTTCGATATTTGGCGCACTCTTGAAATCACGCACGAGGGAACTAGTAGAGTCAAAGACTCGAAAGTTAATATTTTACTGCATGATTTCGAGCTTTTTCATATGAAACCAAGCGAAACCGTTGTTGACATGTACTCCCGTTTTACGGATGTCGTCAATGGTTTAAAATCACTTGGTAAAAGCTTTTCGGATTTTGAACTCGTTAACAAAGTTTTGCGCTCACTTTCTAAAACTTGGGATTCTAAAGTAACTGCTATTCAAGAATCGAAAAACTTGAACCAATTTCCACTTGAAGAACTAATTGGTTCATTGATCACATATGAAATGACGTGCAATGCACGTGAAGAACTTGAGAACCACCTTCCAAAGAACAGGAAGGATTTGGGACATAGAACATTTGAAGACCACTCGAGCATAAGCTCAAGTGATGGTGAACTTAAACTACAAATGAAACAAAAATTAAAAAGTAAAAAGAACGGAACTACTTGCTTTGAACGCAAGAAGAAGAACAAAAATTGGGATAAATCGAGCTCCTCCGAAGACGAGGAGAAAATCAACAAAGGCGAGGTGGCAAACTACGCCTTTACCCCTTTCGACGCTGAGGTAATCAAAATGCCTTTAATTTACTTTGAAATTACATGATGCTTTTCATAAAACATTTTTCTTCTTTTTATTTTCTTGAAAATTACATGTTTAATAATTTTATAATACAAACAATTAGGAATCATGCTTATCATTCTAGTAATTTTAAAAATAATCATGAAAATTGCATGTTTATGATAAACAAAATGATTTTGATTAAAAATACCTTATGAAATCATGCTATATGTGGTTGAGAAGTAATAATGTGCATCATGATGATTTTCATTGTTATTTCTCGATTTTGAGTAAATGAAATCATGAATCTATTTATGTTATAAATTTTGTGAGCCATAAAAATGATTTTGATGATTTAAATTTGAAATGAGTTTTATTAAAATCATGATCTTGATTTTTCTCTTGAATGATTGTGACTTGTATTCCTTGATATGATTTTTATGCAATTCTTCGTATTTATGAAATATTTATCTCATCACCCAATTATTTCTTTTTCAATATTCTTCAAGTGATGATATGAATGCATGAGATATTCATGAATTTATTTTGATGTATGCAAATGAGAAGCTTCGATCTTGCATGGTAGGATGCAATATGACAAATTAATACCATGATGATTTAAATGATAAATGTTTGGAATGAAGTGATAAATACTTAAAAAATATTGATGTTCGGTATCATGAATACTTCATTATCATACATTAAAATGGTGATAAATATTTATATCATGTTAGATGATTTTATATATTGTGCATGATAAGCTATAAGTGGTGATTGAAACAATGATTGAAATAATATGAATGATGATTTGGAATCATGCATATAATAATGAGTTTATATGTTTTGAAAATGTGCATGTTTTAATTTGAAAATATAATGATGCACAAATGAGATTGATACTAACCTTTGTCATGATTTAAAAATTGATGTAAAGGGTTTTTTCCCTTCTTTTTGACAATGACAAAAGGGGAGATAGCTAGCTTGCACAATTCAAGAAAAAAAAACAAAATTTGCACTTCTCAAAAGAGAAGAAATTGCTATCTTGAACATCACCAAGAAGTGCTATCTTGCAAATCTCAAGACACACAAATGCAATCATGCAAAATTTGTAATTTTGCACATCATTAAAATTTATGATGCTTTGGTGATTATGCATGCTCTAAAATATTATAAAATTCACTAGCTTGCATGATGTAGAACTTAGCTATATTGAACATCACCAAGGAATGCTATCTTGCCTATCTCAAGAAGCAAAAAGTTAACTTGCACATCTAGCAAAACTTATATTTCAAGAAGCAAGAGTTGCTTTCTTGAACATCTCAAAATTGCTAGCTTGCGGGCCTTAAAATGTAGAAATTTTTTGCTAGCTTGTATATGGTAAATTTGCTATCACACTACCATGATGATGAACATGTCTTATCTTCATGATTATATTTAAAAAAAAAAAAAAACTTTGGCAAAAATATGTCCGAATGATTAAACGTGTTAAAATTATTTTTCGGACTTTATTGTATGATTAAATCACTTGATTACTATTACATGCCTCGGTATCACTTGATCAAATAACATGTTGGAAATTATGTGTCAAATGTAAAAATGTTTTTGAAAATCAGTAGCTTACTCATATCCGAATGCATGAAAGAGTTCATCTTATTTTCGATTTGAATGCTAAAAATAGGATTTTCCTGTACACTCTTATGAAAACTTTTTTGAAAAATGAGTTTCCTCCTTCAAGCAACGAACTATAACATAACAAGGAGAAGAGATATTCAAAGTATTATAGGTGTCATGCCTTCCTTTATGTGCTTGATAACCTGCTTATATTGTTCTCCTGGAATCACATCTACCATGCTTGTTGTTGATGACAAAGGGGGAGAAATATATGAATTGATATGTTTGCTATCACTGATGCTATGATTAGGCCATACTTGCATCACTAAGTAATATATGATTGCTATCATTGCTATATGCCCTGTATCAAGATATCAAACAAAAATTTGCATCGTACGAGCTGATATCTTACCATGTGATGCAATACTACACTTGCTAAAATATTCAAAATGTGTATCAAAATCTTGCTTCACAACTTTACATGTCGATATCATGCCATATGATGAAATGCTACAATAGATAAACACTTGAAATAGTTGCGTTATGATATCAAAAGCTAACACGGCAAAGGAAGCAAAAATTTGCTAGCTTGCAACTTGCATATTTCAAAAAGCAAGAGTTGCCTTCTTGAATATCTCTAAACTGCTAGCTTGCAAGTTCTAAAATGTTGTAACATTGCTAGCTTGCATGTGCTATCTTGTATGCCGTAAAACTTACATATCTAAAACTTGATAGCTTGAATGTTCTAAGCATGATGTAACATTTGCTAAATTTTTTGGCTTCAAAACTGCATGATGATAAAACTTGATAATATGTTTTTCATGCAATGAGTTGAACCAATATCACAAACACTTGATTGTGATACTTCTCCTTTTTGTTGATGACAAAGGGGGAGAAGTATGTTGATGAAAGTATGTTGATGACATGACATGTGATGCATAAGTTTATGCATATGTTCATGTTGACGTGTTGCAAGTATTCATGATGAATATTGCAATGACTTGAATTCAGTTTGAATTCAAGGTTCTATCAATATGGCATATTGATAGGGGGAGTTTGTTTAAACTCTGGGAGTTAAGGTTAACTCCATTTATGATGACATGTTGCTTAGATTTTTGAATCTAAGAGTTTCTATCAATATGGCATATTGATAGGGGGAGTTTGTTTAAACTCTGGGAGTTAGGTTTAACTCCGTCATCAAGAAGTTGTCATCATCAAAAAGGGGGAGATTGTTGAATCTCGTATTTTGATGATGAAACTACTTGATATATGTTTATGATTTAATCTGCGTTTTGAGTAACGCAGGATGCTTTGATCAGGATGAGACAATTAAAGCAGGAACATCATGTTGTGCCGGAGGAACATGTCAGAAGATTGGACGTTGGGCCGGTGGATCGGTCGACGTATCGACAGAAGGCTTCGGGTCGTAGACTCGGGCATCGGGCCAAGAAGAGCGGGTATTGTGCCAAGGATATCGGAGTTGCGGAGTCAACTGGCCGATTGGGCAATAGGCTGCAGGAAAGGACGATGCGCCGAAGAATCGGACGAAGCATCGAGGGACCAATGACATGCCGGACAACTTGATTAATTGCTTAGGATTAATTGTCTCGATCGAAGTTTTTGTTTTTGTGTGTGCAGGATTAACTACGATGAAAGAAAGACAAGCAGCAGGAGTTGCGCCGGAGTCAAGTTCATGATCACATTGGGAGTTCGAGAGTTCGACGGAAGTTCGGACGGTCGTCGGAGGTTCTGCGAGAACATATCCGAGAAGTCCAGAAGCTTGCCAAGCGAAGCTCGTCGGAACTTGCCAAGTGGATCGTCGCAAAGTCCAGGAGTTTGCCGGAAGTCCGCAGGAGCATCACCGAGGGTTCATCGGATGATCGACGGAAGTTCGCCGGAAACTCGCCGGAAGAAGCGATTGACGCACCGAAGCAAAGCTGCAGAAATTGTCTTAGATCTAATCGTAGTTAGCACGTTGATTAAGTTGGAAAATGGGAGGTGATCCCATTAACTTAATCTTGGGCCAATTGGGCCCGAATTCGGACTGGTTTGGGCCAAGTTTGGAGCCCAACCAGTGATCTGGAATAGTGCCAGGAGGTGCAACCGCCCAGGCCAGGAGGTGGCACCGCCTGGGCTAAGCCTCCCAGCGAGACTGGGCGGTGCAACCTCCCCAGCCGAGAGGTGGCACCGCCTGAGCTCAGTCTTCGAGCAAGACTGGGCGGTGCAACCTCCCTGACAGAGAGGTGGCACCGCTTGAGCTCAGTCTTCGAGCTTTGGCAGAGAGGTGCAACCGCCTCTATCGAGAGGTGGCACCGCCTGAGCTCAGTCTTCGAGCTCTACCAGGCGGTGCAACCTCTCCAGTCAGGAGGTGCAACCGCCTGATCCCGGAATTCTGGGATTTGATCGTTTTGAGCTCCAAATTTGAATTGGGTTGGGGCCTATAAATACCCCACCCATTCAGCACTGAGAGAAAAAAGAACTCAAGCCGAAATCTGATCTTTTCAGTGGTTCTTAGAGCTCAAAACTGCTAGTTTTTCCTCCTCCTTCTGTTCTTCAAGTTTGAGTTGTAAAGAGAGGAGAGAAAACATTTGTAAGGGTTGTCTCCTAAGCCCGTCAAAAGGAGTGAATCTGTAAGAGGGTAGTTGGCCTTCGCCTATTGAAGGAAGGCCTCTAGTTGACGTCGGTAACCTCATCGGTGGAGGAAGCCAAAAGTGGAGTAGGTCAAGACTGACCGAACCACTCTAAATCTCTGGTTTGCGTTTATTTTGAGCACTTTATCATTACTGCAAACCTCCTACATAGCTACTGCTCTCTGCGCTTTTACGAACGAGTTCTGTGCAGTTTACGTTCACGTCTTAATTCCATTTACAAACTGCAAACTGCTCTCTGCGCTTTTACGAACGAATTATGTGCAGTTTACGTTTACGTCTTGATTCCATCTACAAACTGTAAACTGTCTTCTGCGCTTTTACGAAAGAGTTTCTTTGCAGTTTACGTTTACGTCTTGATTCTGTTTATAACTGCAAACTGATTTCTGCGAACAAGTTTCTTTGCAGTTTAAGTTTACGTCTTGATTCTGCTTAGACGTAAAACTGTGTTTTAGACGTAAACTGCGTTTAGACGTAAAACTACGTTTAGACGTAAAACTGCGTTTAGACGCAAACTGCGTTTAGACGTAAAACTGCGTTTAGACGTAAATCTGCGTTTAGACGTAAAACTGCGTTTAGAGGTAAATCTGAGTTTAGACGTAAATCTGCGTTTAGACGTAAAACTGCGTTTAGACGTAAATCTGCGTTTAGACGTAAAACTGCGTTTAGACGTAAATCTGAGTTTAGACGTAAATCTGCGTTTAGACGTAAACTGCGCTTAGACGCAAAACTGCGCTTAGACGCAAACTGTGTTTAGACGCAAACTGCGCTTAGACGCAATCTGTGCTTAGACGCAATCTGCGCTTAGACGCAAACTGCACTTAGATACAAACTGAGAATTAGCTTTTGCATCATAATAGTTTTTATTGAACGAACGCAGCTTTTGGTTTTAAATCGCTGTAAGATTTCCGCTGCACTAATTCACCCCCCCCCCTCTTAGTGCTCTCGATCCTAACAAAATTTTGATTTGAAAGCTTTGAGGAAAGAGCAAGACTCGATGATATTGATAGCCTCCATTCAAGTGCAATCTGATCTTATTCAACAAATTAAGGAAGGATAATTATGAGATCCACATTTAATCTACTTGAGGAATGAAGTAGAAAAGGAATTGAAGCCACAATTTCAAGTTTCAAAGGATGGCCTATTGAGATTTGGGGAGAGAGTATGTGTACCAAATGAACCAGATATCAAGAATCAAATCCTAAAGGAAAGTCATACTTCAAAGTACACCATACATCCTGGGAGCACTAAGATGTATAGAGATCTTCAAAGTCATTATTGGTGGGAAGGCATGAAGGAAATTGCAATGTATGTTTCAAAATGTTTAACTTGTCAGCAAATTAAAGTAGAACACCAAAGACCTGGAGGGTTGTTGCAATCTATAGATATTCCTGAATGGAAATGGGAATGTATTACTATGGATTTTGTTTCAGGACTACCCAGAACCTCTAGAAAGCATGATGCTATTTGGGTTATCATTGACAGGTTAACAAAATCTGCACACTTCCTACCGATTAATATGACTTATTCGCTTGATAGACTTGCAGATTTATATGTTAATGAAATAGTAAGACTTCATGGTATTCCAAAGGAGATCATCTCTAATAGAGACTCCAGATTTCTCTCTAGATTCTAGAGAAGATTACAGGAATCTATGGGCACTAAAGTCAAGTTTAGTACTGCATATCATCCTCAGACTGATGGTCAGTCAGAAAGAACAATTCAAACACTTGAGGATTTGCTTAGAGCCTATGTTATGGATTGGAAAGGTGAATGTGAAAGGATATTTCACTTGTTGAGTTCACTTATAATAATAGTTATCATTCAAGTATTCAGATGGCTCCTTATGAAGCTTTATATGGGCGAAAGTGCATAACACCTATATGTTGGGAGGAAGTTGGTGACAGAAAGCTGTTAGCACCGGACAAGGTACAAGAAACTACCGAGAAAATTCAAGTTATAAGGAAAAGGTTAAAAACTGCTCAGAGTCGTCAAAAGAGTTATGCCGACAATAGAAGACGAGATATTGAGTATGAAATCGATGATTTTATATTCTTAAAAGTCTCCCCTTCCAAAGGCATTATAAGGTTTGGGAAGAAAGGAAAGTTATGCCCAAGATTTATTGGACCTTTTGAGGTTCTTGAGAGGGTTGGTTCTGTCGCTTACAGGATTGCCTTGCCACCAGCATTGAGCCATGTCCATGATATATTTCACGTCTCGATGATTAGGAAGTATATATATCACCCTTCTCACATCATTGAATATGAGCTGATGGAGATCAATAAAGATTTATCTTATGTGGAAGAGCCTATTCAGATTGTTGATAAGAAAGAAAAAATCCTAAGGAATCGGGTCATCCCATTGGTTCAAGTAATTTGGAGACATCATTCTAGAGAGGAAACAACCTGGGAGCTAGAGGAGGAAATGAAAAAGGTCTATCCCCATCTTTTTATCGATAGAGGTATGATATATTTAGAGGACTAAATTTTTCTTTTAAGGGGGGGGAGAGTGTAACACCCCTCATTTCCGAATTTTCGTATAAATTTCTAGTGATAATGTAAGTATCTATTTTAAATTGACAAAAGAAATAGGGTATAAATCAGAGGTAACTTATTTTTAAGATTTGGGAGATTTGTTCAAAAAAGAATCTGAGGACCTATATGTAAACCCTGAGGACCTAATTGTGAATATAATAAAAACAAGGACTAAACTGCAAAATGTACAAAATGACAAATCCCACCGTTTAAGCCTCTCTGCCTTCGTTCTTAAGGAAGCAGAGTAGGCAGCTGCGTGGATGATTAGGGAAAGAAAGAAAAGAAGAAGAAGAGGAAGAAGGAAAGAAGAAGAAGAAAAAAAAATTGGGGCTTTAAGGTTTCTTGCTCAAATCCTTTCACTTAGGGTCAAAATTCTCAAAGGCAAGTGTTCTAACCCCATCCTACAGAAGTATTAGTCTCCGTTTTTATGTTCATTCAAAATAAACTGAAGGATTTCCATTTAGAAACTAATATGTCTCTCCTTGGACATAGAACAATGGATTCTGAAAATTTTTCGGTAAACTGACCCCTATAGATAGATTGAAAAATTTGGAATTCAAAGGCCTATTCTACTATCCGTTGATTCCGCCCTATAGATTTGTGTAAAACAGTGATTTAGTCTTTGACCTTTGGTCACTAAATTCATGGTAACTACTTGTTGGAAACCTTGATTCGTATAAAACTTATTTCATCCGAAAACAGATTGATATATCTTTCAACAGTAGTTTTCTTATGGGTATTGCAGCATAATTGATATTCTGAAGTATTTGTTCTATGTGCTACTTGAATTATGTCAGAAATCGAGCTTTGGTCGATTTCGCGTATTCTGTTCCATTCCTTTGGATATTGAATTCATCTAACCTTCTTATTTGAATTGAGCTAAATATGATTGCTTGGAATCCCTGTATACTCTTGCTTTCATTTTATTCCAAATCTGAATACATTTGTGATAGATTTGTTCCTTGCATCGTATTGTCTCGAAAAGGCACATGTACGTTTTGTTGTTCCGCGTGTGCTTCCGATATATGCTACTTATTGTTAAAACTGCCCTCTTGTACTCTGGTGTTTGTGGGATTGTCTGGACCTTTGCCAGAAATGGTAAAGGGTATGTGCTTAGAGCCTGTGATGCTCTGCCGGCCCCCTCTGGCTTCACCTAGACGTGGGTGGATGGAGCTCCCATATGTGGGAGACTTCTGTCTTGTGGTTATTCAGAAATGGATGAATCACGTTCTGTATGAGATCCCACTACACATTCTGTATGTTTGATATGATATCCAAAGCTTTGGTTATGTGTTTCTGTACATGCTTTGGATAAGAATGATATGAATTCAACGTCAAAGACGACGTTTGAGCTTCTGTTTGGTATTTGATATTGATATGCTTCAAAATGTTCCATACGCCATTGATATGCTCCGGAACATTTCATATGCCATTGATAAGCTCCGATATGTTTCATTTGTTATTGATATGCTTCGAAATGTTCCATACGCCATTGATATGCTCCGGAACATTTCATATGCCATTTAGAAGCTCCGATATGTTTCATTGGTTATTGATATGCTCCAAAACGTTTCATTCGTTGCTGATATGCTCCAATTACTCTATGCCCCATCTGTTATGAACCAAATATGTATGATTGAAATGACAATTGTGATTCTGCACCTAATGATATTACGTCTATGAATTCGTATATTCTGCCTTGCATTTTGAAACTTTATCTCTTTGGAAATTGTCCTCTTTTGATATGGATATGTTAGTCACTTGCTGAGCTCTATATGCTCACCCCGTTTGTTGATAAATTTTTCAGGATAGCGTATCGCTTGCTTAAATGTTAAGATTGGGCTGAGGCAGTGGAAAGTTAGAAGATTTTTGGCAGATCTTTAAAAGCATATATGTATTTGATGCATAAGCCACTCTGTATCTAATGAAATGTTGACGATGAATCTAAACCTGTGGATTTTGTGTAAGTTAAAGGATCTCTCATGTTTAGGATTTTGGAATGTTAAGTTAAATTCATGTAATGATATGAACTTATGGTAAACGTTGGTTTGGTGACTGCATAGACTTCCCCCCGTGTGAATTTATGTTGTGGTTATTATTTTGATGAGTTGAGTTCAGATTGTATGAATTATCGAGTGATGTGTGGTATGTTTATGAACTGCATAGGGTTTATAAATTTGTAGACTATAGAGGTGAAATTTTGATCTGAATGTTTTCTTAATGACCTCAAATATGTGTTTGGATCCTGGGTTAGTTGTGATGAAAATTTTAAATATTGTCGATATTTTGAGGGGCGTGACAGAGGAAATGTAATATCCCATTAGTCCCACATCGGAAGTGGGGAATGTGTATGATTAGCTTATAAGGGCCTGATCGGTGTACTACGATAACTCTCGCTTAAGCATTTTGGTCCGCGGTTGAAGGACCAAAATGGAGTTATTGGCTAGTTAGCTTCTCAGACTCGGGTCGTGACATTTGGTATCAGAGCCGACCTATCATTAGGGCAGGGTGAGAGGGCTCGAGTAGGAAAGGGCTACCCGTGGATGGAGTCGAGAACTCATCACGGCGTGGAGCCACCACTGAGTTAAACCTCACATGCACTATGCTAGGGTTCGATCTGGGTTATGTTCGACCTTGACGAGGACGTCAAGCTAATTGAGTTGGGGCTAATGTAATATCCCATTAGTCCCATATCGGAAGTGGGGAATGTGTATGATTAGCTTATAAGGGCCTGATCATTGTACTACGATAACTCCCGCTTAAGCATTTTGGTCCGCGGTTGAAGGACCAAAATGGTATCAGACTCGGGTCGTGACATTTGGTATCAGAGCCGACCTAGCATTAGGGCAGGGTGAGAGGGCTCGAGTAGGAAAGGGCTACCCGTGGATGGAGTCGAGAACTCATCACGGCGTGGAGCCACCACTGAGTTAAACCTCACATGCACTATGCTAGGGTTCGATCTGGGTTATGTTCGACCTTGACGAGGACGTCAAGCTAATTGAGTTGGGGATAATGTAATATCCCATTAGTCCCACATCGGAAGTGGGGAATGTGTATGATTAGCTTATAAGGGCCTGATCAGTGTACTACGATAGCTCCCGCTTAAGCAATCGCGGACCAAAATGAAGTTATTGGCCAGTTAGCTTATCAAACTCGGGTCGTGACATTTGGTATCAGAGTCGACCTAGCATTAGGGCAGGGTGAGAGGGCTCAAGTAGGAAAGGGCTACCCGTGGATGGAGTCGAGAACTCATCACGGTGTGGAGCCACCACTGAGGGTCTGATCAGTGTACTACGATAACTCCCGCTTAAGCATTTTGGTCCGCGGTTGAAGGACCAAATTATTTCTTGCTCCCAACTTATGATGTTTTATGTCTTTACCAGAAAGGATGATATTTAGGTACCCATTTGCTTTTGGGTGCCTCAAAAATAGATCTACATTGTTTATCATTTTGCATAGAATTTATCATGGTTCCTTTAGGAACCCAAATTAATTTGTTCGGACTAATTTTCTTGAATGGACAATAATGCGTTTTGTGTCCAAGTTTGCAACAAAAGTTGCATTTGCTTTGGTGTCGAACATGTAAGATGGGGCCTTTTATGAAGGTGGTTGGATTTTGGTGAGGACTTCTCATAAATCCGATTCCACTTCTTTTGGGAACGTGACCCTTGTTTGCAAGGATCATGTTCAAGGACTTGCTACCAACCTCGAATTTCTTTAAAGTGTCCTTAAGTAGCAAGTTTTCCTTTTGGAGAGTTTCTAGATCATGACATTTTATGCATGAACCTAAACTATCATGATTTTAACTTATCGAAATTACAAGTAAGACTATCATGCTCCTTTTTTAGCAATTTGTATTTTCTACTAATAATCTTGCATTCATCAAATAAGTCATGGAAGGTATTTAATAATTAATCAAATGATAAATCTGCATCTATTAAATTCGTTACCTCCTCTCCAATGACCATTAAGGCGTAATGAGCAACTTGCTCGGTGTTGGACTCCTCTTCTTCGGACGCGCTCGAGTCATCCCACGTTGCTTTGAGTGCCTTCTTCTTTGATGTTCTCTTTTTGACTTGAGGACAATCACTTTTGTAGTGTCCCAGCTTTTTGCACTCGTAGCAAATAACTTGGTCCTTCTTGGGTTCAAGTTTATTTTTTGTGTCATTCTTAAACTTGTTTCTTTTAATGAATTTTTTAAATTTTCTTGTTAGAAGTGCCAAGTCATCGTCACAGTCCTCATCACTTGAGTTTTCTCTCAAGTGGTCTTCTGAAGTTCTAAGTGTCATATCCTTTCTATTCTTTGGAAGGATGTCTTCTTGCTCTTCATGAGCTTTGTAAGTCATCTCGTAGGTCATTAATGACCCGATTAGTTCTTCAAGAGGGAAGTTGTTTAGATCTTTCGCCTCTTGAATAGTAGTGACTTTAGGATCTCAACTCTTAGGAAGGGATCTTAGAATCTTATTTACGAGCTCAAAATCCGAAAAACTTTTTCCGAGTCCTTTTAGATCGTTGACGACATCCGTGAAACGGGTAAACATGTTGCCAATAGTCTCACTCGGTTTCATCCGGAAAAGTTCGAAAGAATGTAACAAAAGATTGATTTTTGACTCTTTCACTCTACTTGTGCCTTCGTGAGTCACTTCGAGTGTGTGCCAAATATCAAATACAGTTTCACAAACCGAAACACGGTTGAACTCGTTTTTATCAAGTGCACAAAACGAGGCATTCATAGCCTTTGCATTAAGAGCGAAAGCCTTCTTCTCCAATTCATTCCAATCGATCATTGGAAGAGAAGACTTCGAAAATTCATTTTCGACAAGATTCCAAAGTTTCAAATCCATAGAAATAAGAAAGATCCTCATTCGGGTGTTCCAATAGGTGTAGTCCGTCCCATTGAACATGGGTGGACGTGTAATAGAATGGCCCTCTTGGTTTCCGGCGTATGCCATCTCTCTTGGGTTTTAATCCGTTTGAGAGTTAACCCCGCTCTGATACCAATTGTTAGGATCAAGAGCACTAAGAGGGGGGGTGAATTAGTGCAGTGGAAAACCTTCTACGATTAAAAAAATACTGCGTTCGTTCGATAAAAGTGATTTCGGTAAGAAGGCCGATTCGTAAATCACTTTAACTTTTGATTAAGCAAGATGCAGCAAAGATATAAATGCAGTTTGCAGTTATGGTTTAAATCAGATAGTAGGCGCAAACTGAAATATGATATTCATACGAAAAAACTGATTTACGTCTAAATGCTGATTCGTAAATCACTTGATAAAGCGAGATGCAGTTAAAACAAGGATATAAAGGCAGTTTGCAGTTATGATAGAAATCAAAACGTAAATGCAAACTGAAATATGATGATCGTACGTAAAATTAATTTACGTCTAAACGCCGATTCGGAAAGTGCAAAGCTTGAAACCCGATCGTATATGCGCAGAAAGTAGTAAGCTTTTGAGGAGATTTGCAGTAAGGATAAGATGCTCAAAGTAAATGCAAACCGAGATTTAGAGTGGTTCGGTCAATCTTGACCTACTCCACTTTTGGCTTCCTCCACCGACGAGGTCACCGACGTCAACTAGAGGCCTTCCTTCAATAGGCGAAGGCCAACCACCCTTTTACAGTTTCACTCCTTTTGACGAGCTTAGGAGACAACCCTTACAGAATATTTTTTCCTCTCTTAACAGATTAGAACTTGGAAGAAAAGAGGAAGAAGAACTTTCAACTCATACAACACTTTTGAGCTCTAAAAATCACAAAGTAAAATCAGAATTTCGGTGGTTTCTAGGTGCCCTTTCAGTGCTGAAAGGGTGGGGTATTTATAGGCCCCAACCCAGTTTGAATTTGGAGCTCAAAACTGTCAATTCCCGGAATTCAGGGATCTAGCGGTTGCACCGCCTGGCAGAGCTCGAAGATTGAGCCTCTGGGCGGTGCCACCTCCTGTCAGGGGTGGTTGCACCTCCTGCCAGAGCTCGAAGACCAAGTTCAGGCGGTGCCACCGCTTGACTAAGGCGGTTGCACCTCCTGCCAGAGCTCGAAGACCGAGCTCAAGCGGTGCCACCGCTTGACTGAGGCGGTTGCACCTCCTGCCAGAGCTCGAAGACCGAGCTCAGGCGGTGCCACCTCCTGATTGAGGCGGTTGCACCTCCTGCTAGAGCTCGAAGACCGAGCTTAGGCGGTGCCACCTCCTGTTAGGGGCGGTTGCACCGCCCAGTCTCACTCGGAGACTAAGCCCAAGCGGTGCCACCGCCTGGCTTGGGCGGTTCAACCGCTTAGTAGAAATCAGGGTCCGAATGGGTTGATCTATTTGGCCCAATTTGGGTTTTTCAGGGGCCCAATTGCCCCAAGATTAAGTTAATGGGATCACCTCCCATTTCCAACTTAATCATTGTGCTAACTACGATATTTCCTAAGACATTTACTGCAACTTGCTCCGGTGCGTTAATCGCTTCTTCCGGCGAGCTTCCGGTGAACTTCCGTCGATCATCCGATGAACCTTCGGTGATGCTCCTGCGGACTTCCGGCAAACTCCTGGACTTGCGACGATCCACTTGGCGAGTTCCGACGAGCTTCTTTGGCAAGCTTGTGGACTTCTCGGATTTGTTCCCGCAGAACCTCCAACGATTGTCCGAATTTCCATTAAACTCTCGAACTCCCAACGTGATCATTGTATTGACTCCGGTGCAACTCCTACTGCATATCTTATTTTCATCGTAGTTAATCGTGCACACTTATCTCAACATATAGATTAGATAACAAATGACAATTGACTTCATCATCAAAATCCGAGATTCAACAGTGTATTATTACCTTTTGCATTCTATCTACCAACACTTTGGAGATTATCTTGTAAATAAAGTTGTATAATGATATGGGTCGATAGTTCTCTAGTGAATTAGCCCCTGCATTCTTGGAATTAAAGAAATAAAAGTGTAATTCATCTCTCTAAGAATATGAACTGAAGAGAAAAAATGTTGCTAGACCTTAATCACATCATTTCCAATAATAGACCACGCAGTTTGATAAAATTCAACTAGATATCCATCTGAACTAGGGCTTTTATGCTTCGGTGACTTAAAGACAGCTCTTGCAATTTCATCATTTATAACTGGGGCACTAAGGATTGAAATGACATCCGAATCAAGCTTTCCAGTTGGATCCACATGAATGTTATTAGGTTGTACCGCTTGATTGAGTAAGGAATAAAAAAATCGCTCAGTGTATACTTTAACCCCATCTAAATTTTTATAAGATTATCATATTTATCTTTGTATTTTCTGATGCGATTAATGGCCCTTAGAGTAGCAATGGAAGCATAGAAAAACTTAGTATTAGAATCGCCTAGAGTAAGCCAATACTGTCGAGACTTCTGCTTTATAAAACTTTCCTCCTGCTTTAAGGCTTGCATGAAGTTATTTTTAGCTTTTGTCTCTTTGTAGATAAGATTCTCATCTTGGGGCTGAAGTTGTAGCCCATGTTGTATTGCCATTAGTTCCTATCTGCAAATTTGAACCCGGGTGGTAATATTTCCAAAGGTGTTCGTATTCCACTCCTTAAGTGCTGCTTTGCAGGCTTTGAGCTTTTGACATAAGATGTAAAGTGGCGAACCATGTATATTAACATTCCAAGCTGATATGATAATATTAAGGAATTGAGGATGAGTGCTCCACATGTTAAAGAATCTAAATGATTTCGGCTTTGAGCTTTTGACATAAGATGTAAAGTGGCGAACCATGTATATTAACATTCCAAGCCGATCTGATAATATTAAGGAATTAAGGATGAGTGCTCCACATGTTAAAGAATCTAAATGGTTTCTTGCCTCTGGGTGTTGCTTTGTCTGCGTGTATATATATTAAGGAATGATCAGAAAATAATGGTAAATCATACTCAAGAAGTGAATCAGGGTAAACTATTAACCATTCTTGTTTAATCAAACACCTATCAAGTCGAGCCATTATTCTTCTGTTAGCACCACCTTAATTGCTCTAGGAGAGCCAATTGCCCATAGATTTCATATCAATCAATGCGGCAGTGTTTATGTTATTATTAAAACTTTGAAGCTGGCCGAAAGCTGTCTACCCCTCACTTTTTCATTTGTGTATTGAACAGTATTAAAGTCACCAAGAACAATCCAAGGCATATTAAGACAGTTATTTGCAATGTTAGTCAGATTGGTCCATAGTATATTTTTTTCTTGCATACTGTTTGAAGCATATATATCAGTAAAATTGAATTGACAGCTATTCTTTTTGTCCTCCACCTTAAGATGAATGAATTGATAAATAGCAGAAATAAACCAAGCATTAATGGAGTTAGGATGCCATAAGACCCATATTCTACCAAATGTTTCACTAGTCATTGGTAATCAGTTCTGCATCCGGCCATATTCTTCCTCTTCCCCAAGAATAGGGGAGAAGCAGTAGGTGACCAGTTGGGAGAGGAATCATCGGCGAAGGCAGCGACGGATCGACGACCAATCCTCTCTATAGCCAGTGGATTTGCGCTCTTCTTCTTGCGGCCGACACTCTTCTTCTTCGCGGAATAGCGGAGGAGAGATCGGAGGAAGACTGCTGCAATCGCAACTTTTCTCTCCTCCTGCTCTACTTGGTGGAACAGAGTTCCTTTGGTGGTGGCAAGTGCATGAAGGAGAGTTCCTTCTACCCCTTCTTATAAAGAGAAACAAAAGAGAGGTGGGCTAGGTAACAGCGGTGGCGGTTGCAACGGGAAGGCTGGGATCGTCGAACTGTGATCTCTCTCTACAGCCCCTCTTCCCAAGGAACAGGGATCAACTCTATGCGTAGCCCCAGCTTGCCATCTTCCCCTTCTCATTAGAGAAACAGAGAAAAAGAGGGCTGGTAGCTCTGCACGCTCCTTATCTTCTTGGTGAAATAGAGGGGAATTTCTTTGGGGGCGGCAAGTGTGCAGCCCTTCCAGTGACAAATAGGCTGTTCCCAATGCTATAGGGACATGGCAATGATGGTCTTTGGGTCTGGTGATGATGGTGGGAGGGTAGGTTGGACAGCGAGGCTCCCAGCCTTTACCTCTCAAGTTGCTCCTCCACTACTTTCTTTCCGGCGAGATGCTCCTTCGATGAAGTAGCATCGAAGTAGGTCGCGCTCTAGATTGCGACCTCCTTCTCTTATTTCCGGTGAACCTCGGCCTTGGACTTGCCTCTTCAAGGCTCTGATTGGAAGCCCGGACCTCAGTTTCGAATTCTTTACTCCAGTGAGATAGCTGATTCCGTAGAGCTGATTGAGACATAGTTTATGGTGATTGTTGGCTATGTGGTAGGTCTCAAAACATCCTATTTCCCACTATCGTCATTTATCAAAAATAGATAGGGAATATCAGCATTTGACCTTCATATGCAGGAGAACAGTTTCTTTGTTTGCAAGCTATACTCTGAAGAAGATTTGCAATGGGTCCTTGAAGGGTTCTGGACTATTCACGTCCATCCAATGATTCTACGACGCTGGTCCCTTGATGTTCGTTTGGAGTTAGACAACCTACAGTCTATTCCCTTATAGGTATCGTTTCAAGGTCTCCCTCTACATCTTTGGAGTCTACGTTTTATTGCAAAGTTATGTAGCACTTTGGGCAGCCACTCTATATTGACAAAGCAATAGTTGCACAGAAGAGATTAGCATTTGCATAAGCATGTGTACTGATTTCTTCCGACGAAGATCTCCCTAATGAGGTTTTTTATTGTGATCTTAAAGGAAACACTTGTATGGTACATGTCTCATATTCTTGGAAGTCACAACGATGTCAGAGTTGCTTATCTTTTGGTTATGCAAATAGAGCTTGTCAGTAAACTCCGAAACCGATCAATAAGATCTACCAGCCACGTTAGGCGCCTCAGCAACAAGGCGAGCCTCCTCCAATGGTAGTAGAACCGATGGTGACGAAGATGAGTGAACATTTCGACTCATAGGGATAGCACCATAGACAAGACAAATCAGGAACTTTATCTCTTCCTATTATGATGGAGCCTTCCACAACAGAAGTTTCCCATGGTACTTGTGGACAGGAGAAGCAAAAGTTAAGAACTTATCTCTTACTATATTATCTGATCCATCCACAGGAAATCAAAAATCCACTCAACGTGCCTACTAGGACTTTATGTCTCAACAAACTCAAGCACCAACAAACATCGCCAGTAAGGATATTCTGCCACAACAAACTCAGGCCCAAACAAACCTCATTAGTAAGGATATTCTGCCTCAAATATCTCATGCCCCAACAGATTACACTAACCAGGATATTGTGCCTCAACAATCAGACTATTTGACTCAAGGTATAAAGTTTAAACATTTGATAGATGAAGTGGATAAATATAGAAATAAAGCCTTAAAAGGTAAAGATATTGTGCGGGAGAAAAATGTAAAACCGAAGGATAAGAAAAAGGATGATATTATTCATTCAAAGTCATAGGATGAATACCTTACTTCCTTTTTCATTTGTTTTTTTCTAATGAAGATAATATGCTGGAATGTTCGTGGACTTAATAAACCTGAAAAATATTGAGAGCTCAATAGAATAATCAAGTCTGCCGCATATGATATTGCTATTCTCATGGAAACGAAAATTAAACAATCGCTCGTTCTTGCTCAAAAGAACTTAATATGGCCGGACGTATCCTAACTCTATTAATGCTTGGTTTATTTCTACTACTGATCAATTCATTGATCTTAAGGTAGAGGACAAAAAGAATGACTGTCAATTCAATTTCACTGGTATATATGCTTCAAATAGTATGTAAGAAAGAAATATACTATGGACTGATCTGACTAACATTACAAATGATAGTCGTAATGTGCCTTGGATTGTTTTTGGTGATTTTAATACTATTTAATACACAAATGAAAAATTCGGGGCTAGACAGCTTTCCAAAAGTCAGCTTCAAAGTTTTAATGATTACATAGGCACTGCCGCATTGATTGATATGAAATCTGTGGGCAATTGGCTCGACTTGACAAGTGTTTGATTAATAAAAAATGGTTAACAGTTTACCCTGATTCACTTCTTGAGTATGATGCACTATTATTTTTTTATCATTCCTTAATGTATATACACGCAGACAAAGCAATACCTAGAGGCAAGAAACCATTTAGATTCTTTAACATGTGGAGTACTCATCCTTAGTTCCCTGGTATTATCAGATTAGCTTGGAATGTTAATATACATGGTTCGTCACCTTACGTCTTATGTCAAAAGCTCAAAGCTTGTAAAGCAGCACTTAAGGAGTGGAATACAAACACCTTTGGAAATATTACCACCCGAGTTCAAATTTGCATAAAGGAATTAATGGCAATGCAACATGAGCTACAACTTCAGCCCCAAGATGTGAATCTTATCTACAAAAAGACAGAAGCCAGAAATTAACTTCATGAAAGCCTTAAAGTAGGAGGAAAGTTTTGCAAAGTAGAAGTCTCGACAGTATTGGCTTACTCTAGGGGATTCCAATACTAAGTTTTTCTATGCTTCCATTGCTACTCGAAGGGCCATTAATCGCATCAGAAAATATAGAGACAAATATGGTAATCTTATTAAGAATTTAGATGAGGTTAAAGCATACACTGAGCGATTTTTTTATTCCTTACTCAATCAAGTGGAGCAACCTAATAACATTCATGTAATTCCAACTAGAAAGCTTGATTCAGATGTCGTTTCAATCCTCAATGCCCCAATTATAGATAATGAAATTGTAAGAGTTGTCTTTAAGTCACCGAAGCACAAAAGCCCTAGTCCAGATGGATTTCCAATTGAATTTTACCAAGCTACATGGTCTATTATTAGAAATGATGTGATTAAAGCTTGCTAATAATTTTTCTCTTTAGGTCATATTATTAGAGAGATGAATTGTACTTTTATTTCTTTAATTCCCAAGAATGTAGGGGCAGATTCACTAGAGAACTATCGACCCATATCATTATGTAACTTTATTTATAAGATCATCTCTAAAGTGTTGGCAGATAGAATGAAAAAGATAATACACAAGATCATTAGTCCTAATCAGGCTGCTTTCATCAAAGGAGAAGTATACATCATAATATTATGCTTGCTAATGACTTGGTCAAGGATCTGCATTCAAAAGTAAGAGGGACGAAAATATGTTTTAAAGCTGATTTACAAAAAGCCTTTAGTTCAGTTAATAGGAAATTTATCTATAAGATGCTCCTTGATATGAACTTCCCACAACAATGGGTTAATTAGATTCAATTTTGCTTGGAAACTCCAAAGTTTTCGATACTCTTTAATGGCTCATCTATTGGTTTTTTTGGAAGCGCGAATGACATCCGACAAGGTGATCCACTCTCCCCATATCTCTTTACTGTTGCAATGGAAGGATTTAGCTGTATATTGGAACAGGCAGTCTCGAATGGCAGCATTAAGGTACCCAATGCTGGTTCTATTCATATATCATACATAACTTTTACAGATGATTTACTTATCTTTCTCCAGAATGATCTAACTTCTGTAAGGAACCTAGCTACTATTCTGAACGACTTTGGTATGGTTTCTGGACTTCAGTTAAATCATGTGAAAAGTAAAGTCTATATGGGTCCTTGCATTAAGGAAAGGACTTTGTTGCACACACTCTAGGGGTTAGTGAGGGTAGCCTGCCAGTTCCTTATCTGGATCTCCCACTCATATCCACTGGCATTCACAAAACCCACTATCAGCCTATCCTGCAAAAATTAAATAATAAAATTTTTTCCTGGAAAAATAGGCTTCTTTCAAAAGCAAGACGACTTGAACTCATTCGATCGGTGTTATACTCTTACTCTATATATTGGTCTAATGCATTTCTTCTGCCTTTTGACTTCTCCAAGATATTGAACGGTTATTAATGAACTTTTTCTAGAATGACATAAATGATAAGGCAATGCATATAGTAAATTGGGACAGCATCTACAAACCGAAAGATGAAGGGGGGCTGAATCTAACAAATATTAGAGATTGAAATAAAGCATGTTTGATACAATAATTGTGGGATCTTTTGTAAAATAAATATTCCTTATGGTCACATTGGGTTTCTACTAGGTATCTTTCAAAGGAATCAATTTGAAAATTTTCAACAAGAATATACTACTCTTCAGCTTGGAAAGGAATTTTAAAGGCAAAGAATTAGCTAATCAAACACATTTCTTATGCAATCTCTTCAGGAACTAGTACTAATATGTGATACGATCCTTGGATAAATGGAAAGAGTATATTTCAATTATATGGTGACAGAATACGAAAATACCTTGGGGCTCTCAAAGATTGGAAGGTTTCCGAGTTGATTGCTAACGGTACCTAGTGTCTCCCTAATCCTATTTCTCCTGAAATATTATTACTTTGGCCGACTATCACTGCTATTTTAATCAGGAATAACTTTTCAGATATACTTATATGGCTTCATGACAATGACAAATTTAGTGCCACATCGTCATGGAATCAAATTAGGCAAAAAAATAACAAGTGGATCCCAAGAAGTTGGACATGGGATCGATTGGGATCACAGAGACATTCCCTATGTACATGAAAGACCCTTCTTAATAAACTACCTACAATAGACAATATAAAGAGAAGAGATATCTATCATGTTAACCGATGCTCCCTTTGTATGCAGCAAGAAGAAACTATTGACCACCTTTATTTTACTTGTGACTATACTAAATGGATATGGAAGGAGATTCTCCAGCGATTTGAACTCAATAGGCTACCGCAACCAAACTTGCATCAAGAATTAGGTGACCTCATGCAATGTTTCTCAAGAAAATGACCTCTTACACAACTGCAAGGAGAGATGTAGCAGAATCTTTGAGTGTCAACACACAAACAATGCTCAGCTCTTGACAGAGATTATTAGAGACTCAAGATCATGCATGGAGAACGATCTCAAAATTAAGCACTTTACACGAAGAGAAAAATATATTTTTGTCAAATTCAATTTTACTATTAGCTCAAGATCTTGGGCATGATGTTAAATGTTGTACCCACAGATAGTCTTGGCATTTCGTGACATGTTGACAACAGATAGGAGTTAAAGTCTATAGCATGTGTAGTTATAACTACCGCATGTGTACTCAATGAGTTACCTGGCTTTGTCATAGCCTTTCATCACTACTTGCATGAGGTAATATCATTAGTGCTTGTAGCACCCAAAGGTTAAGAATCCGATGTATGATTAAAACTTCTCAATATTCAATAGAAATTATAATCATCAAAGTAAACATGATATTGCATCATTGTATGATAACATGCTCATCATTTAAAGAGATCACAACATCATATAAACTTTCAGCATCAAAGCACAAAATTCCAATATCAAAGTAAACAATTTATTGAAGCACACAACCTTATCATCATGTAAATTTCACATTATAAAATTATTAGCATAGAATTTAAGTGAGCGATAAAGAAAGTCCAAAAAATAAAATTTAACAAATTCATGCATTCAGACAAATTAACATTCATAATTCTCTTCTAATAAAATTAAATTATTCTTCACTTAAGGGCTTTGTAAAAGTATCGGCTAATTGGTGTTTTGTATCAATAAACTTTAAGATTACATCATGATTATTAACATGATCTCGTATAAAGTGATGCCTAATATCAATATGTTTAGTTCTAAAGTGTTGAATGAGACTTTTTTGTTAAACATATTACACTTGTGTTATCATATTTTATTGAAATATTTTTAAGATGAATCTTATAATCCTCTAAAGTGTTTTTCATCTACACAACTTGTGCATAATATGCACTAGCTGTAATGTACTCGGCTTTAGTTGTAGATAGTGCAACCGAATTTTGTTTCTTGGTCTTCTAAGAAACAAGTGTGTGTCCTAAAAATTGACATGTTCCGGATGTGCTTTTTCTATCTAATCTATATCCAACAAAATCCGCATCAGCATGAGCAATTAACTCAAAGTTCTTGGATTTTGGATACCATAATCCTAGATTTATGATTCCTTTAAGATATCTAAGTATTCTCTTAACTACTTTAAGATGAGATATCTTATGATTAGATTAAAACCTAGCACAAAGTCCTATACTAAACATGATATGCGGTCTAGTTACGGTGAGGTAAAGTAAACTTCCTATCATACCCCTATAAGCTTTTTGTTCAAAGCTTTCTCCACTTTCATCAATTTCTAACTTAGTGGAGGTGCTCATAGGAGTGTTGATAGCCTATTTATATTAAAAAATTTTAGTAAATCTAAAGCATATTTTGTTTGATTAAGAAAAATATCATTACTTAGTTGTTTGATTTGTAAGCCTAAAAAGAAAGTTAATTCCCCCATCAAACTCATTTCAAATTCAAGACTCATACTTTTAGCAAATGACTCATATAGAGATTCATTCGTAGAACCGAAAATAATATCATCAACAAAAATTTAAACAATAAAAAAATTATTTTTAAAACTTTTGATAAACAATGTAGTATCGACCTTACCTTTAGAAAAATTATTTTTGATAAGAAATGAGCTAAGTCTCTCATACCAAGCCCTTGGGGCTTGTTTCAATCCACAAAGAGCTTTAGTCAATTTAAATACATGATTATGGAGATTATCATTCTCAAATCCGGGAGATTATTCAACATAAACTTTTTCAGAAGTAAAGCCAATAAGAAAAGCACTTTTAACATCCATTTGAAACAACTTAAAATTATTACTACTAGAATAGGCAAGGAGCATCCTTATGACTTCTAATCGTGCCACAAGAGCAAAGGTTTCTTCATAATCGATCACTTCTTCTTGGTTGAAACCTTTGGCCACTAATCTAGCCTTGTTTCTAACCACGATACCAAATTCATATTGCTGTTTCTAAAGACTCATTTAGTATCAATAACTAAATGGTCTTTTGGCCTAGGAACAAGCTTCCACACCTCATTTTTCTTAAATTTATTTAACTCATCTTGCATTGCAATGACCCATAAATCATCTTTCATGGCCTCATCAATGCATTTTGGTTCATTATGGGAGAGAAAAGCGATGTTGGCACAAAATTTCTTAAGAGAAGAACGAGTTTGAACCCCTTTAGATGTGTCTCCTATGATTAGCTCCTTAGTATGAGCATCTACATACTTCCAATCCTTGGGTAAGGATGTTTCAGAAGTAGATGCATCCAAGTTGTTAGATGGAGAAAGGGTTTCATTTAAATTCAAAGCATCAAAATTAACATCATTATCAAAATCATTTTTCTTAACTTCGAAAACTTCATTAAAAATAATATGAATAGATTCTTCTATAATTAAAGTTCTTTTATTAAAGATACAAAATGCTTTAGAAATAGAAGAATAGCTAAGAAAAATTATTCATTGGATTTAGCATCAACTTTTTCTAAGGCATCTTTTTCATTCAAGATAAAACACTTACACTCAAAAACTTTAAAAAATGAAACATTGGGTTTTTTATTGTTCCATATCTCATAAGGAGTTTTGGTGAGTAAGGGTCATACTAGAACTCTATTCATGACATAGCATGTCGTGTTTACATTTTCGGCCCAAAAATATTTGGGTAGGCTATGTCCGTTCAACATGGTTCTTGCCATTTCTTGTAAGTTTCTATTCTTTCTTTCTATTACTCCATTTTGTTGAGGATTTCTTGGAGTAGAGAAGTTATGGTTATATCCATTAGATTCATAAAATTTTTGGAAATCATGGTTTTGAAATTCACCACCATGATCACTTCGAATTGACAAAATCATAAAACCCTTTTCATTTTGAACAAGTTTACAAAACTTAGAGAAATACCTAAAGCATTCACTTTTGTATGCTAAAAAATAAGTCCATGTGTATCTACTATAATCATCCACGATGACAAATATGTATTTGCTGCCTCATAGGCTTGATGTAGCAATTGGTCCGAACAAGTCCATATGGATCAATTGCAAAGGTCTAGAAGTGCCTATTTGGTTCTTATATTTGAAGCTATATTTTATTTGTTTTCCTAGTTGACATGCATCATACAAATTATCTTTGACGAATTTGATATGAGAAATTCCTTTTATAAGTTCTTTAGATAAAATTTGAGTGATTAGTTTTAGGCTAGCATGACCTAATCTCTTATGCCAAAGCCAAGCATCATCATTTAAAACCGAAAAATATATTTCATTGCAAAGATCATTAATGTCAATAGTGTATATGTTATTTTATTTTAGTACAATCATAGATGTGTTTTTGTATGATTTTTTAATAATACAAGCATTAGATTCAAATTTAATGATGTATCCTTTATCACACAATTAACTAAAACTTAAAAGGTTACACTTTAAGCCATCAACTAACAACACATCTTCAATAGAAAAGGTGGATTTGTTACCTATGGTTTCTTCGCCAATGATTTTACCCTTGTTGTTGTCTCTGAATGTGACATATCCTTCATCTATGCTAGTGAGCTTAGAGAATTGAGATGGATCTCCGGTCATATACCTTGAGCATCCACTATCAAGGTACCATCTCTTGCTCCTAGCTTATGATGGTATATTTTTCTACAAAAAGAGATAATTTTTATGTACCCATTTGACCTTGGGTGCCTAAAAAATTGATCTACATAGCTTATTAGGTTGTATTGAGTTATTTAAGGTTCTTTTAGGAACCCAAATCGATTTGTGTGGACTACATTTCTTAAATTGACAACGATAAGCTACATGCCCAAATTTACAGCAAAAGTTACATTTCTTTCGGGGTGAAAATGCAAAATGGGCCTTTAACAAAGGTGGTTGGATTTTGGTGAGAGCTACTCACAAATTCGATTCTGTCTTTTCTATGAACATGACCCTTATTGGCAAGGATCATGTTCAAGGACTTGCTACCAACCTCAAATTTCTTTAAAGTTTCTTTGAGTAGCAAGTTTTCCTTTTGAAGTATTTTTAGTTCATGGTATTTTGTGCAAGAAGCATGTTGCTAATAAGAGAAGCATGTTCCTTTTTAAATTTACTCAAGATTCTACATTTATCAAACAATTCATGAAAAGCACTTGAAAGCTCATCGAAAGTTAACTTTATGTCTAATGAACTTGTTACCTCATCTCTAATAGCCATTAGCGCATAGTGAGCAACTTGCTTGGTGTTGGTTGGCTCCTCTTCTTCGGAAGCACTTGAGTCATCCCATGTAGCTTTAAGAGCCTTCTTCTTTGGTTGCCTCCTCTTTGCTTGGGGACATTCACTCTTGAAGTGTCCTGGCTTCTTGCATTCATAACATATCACTTGTTCTTTCTTAAGTTCAAATTTATTTTTATTATCATTTTTAAATTTATTTATTTTTAAGAATTTTTTGAACTTCTTTGTTAAGTGTGCCACATCATTATCAAAGTCCTCATCACTTGAGTTTTCTTTCAAGTGATCTTTTTGTGTTCTTAGTGTCATATCCTTCCTGTTTTTTGGAAGGGTGTCCTCAAGCTCTTCATGAGCTTTACATGTCATTTCATAGGTCATTAGTGACCCAATTAGTTCTTCAAGAGGAAAATTATTTAGATCTTTGACCTCTTGAATGGTCGTTACTTTAGGGTCCCAACTTTTTGGAAGGGATCTTAAAATCTTATTAATAAGTTCAAAATTTGAGAAACTTTTACTAAGTCCTTTTAGACAATTGACAACATCCGTAAATCGGGTGTACATGTCTCCAATGGTCTCACTCAGTTTCATTTGAAACAACTCATAAGAATGCACTAAATGATTAAATTTTGACTCCTTCAATCAACTAGTGCCTTCATGAGTCACTTCGACTGTGTGCCAAATGTCAAAAGCCATTTCACAAATCGACACTCGATTAAACTCGTTTTTATCTAATACATAAAATAAGGCATTTATAGCCTTTGCGTTTAAAGCGAAAGTCTTCTTCTCCAACTCATTCCAATCGTTCATTGGAAGAGAAGACATTTAAAATCCATTTTCTATAATATTTCATAATTCAAAATCTATTGAAATTAGGAAGATCCTCTTTCTAGTCTTCCAATATGTGTAATCCGTCTCATTGAACATGGGCGGGCGTGTAATTGAATGGCCCTCTAGGTTGCCGGCAAATGACATCTCTCTTGGGTTTAAAACCAAATGAGAGTGAACCTTGCTTTGATACTAATTGTTAGGATCAAGAGCAACACTAAGAGGGGGGGTGAATTAGTGTAGTGAAAAACTTTCATGATTTCAGAAAATTATTCGTTTCGTTTAAAACCGATTCCGACGAAAATAGTTTCGATTCAATCTGTTTCGGAGATAAGTTGAACTTGAAAGCTTTCATAAAAGTGTAAGAGAAGATTAAGGAGGTTTGCAGTAAAGTAAATTATACAAATGAAAAGCAAACCGAAATTTAGAGTTGTAACATCTCCCATTTTTTTAAAGATTTTATAGATGTTTGTTTGTAAATATGAGTATTAGCTAATAATTCTTTTGTGTTAAATAATTTTATATTAGAAGTTTATGGCTAGGGACCTAAATGTGAATATTAAAAATTTGATATGATTTATTCAAGATTCAGATTTAAGTTAAAAAAAAATGGTGAACATGTGTCACTAGCTAACCTAAGGTTGGTGCCACTTATGTTTGCTCTAACGATGACACATAAGCTCTTTCATGCATGTTTGACACTTTGTAACCCTTGTATTAGCCAAACCCAAATAATTAGATGAGAGATTAAAGAAAAAACTTAAGTTTCTGCAACCAATGTTAGTTTGAGAAGAGAAGGGAAGAAGAAGAAGAAGAAGAGGAAGAGGAAACTTTGCTTGAGGTTTTGCATCAACTCCCCACATTTGGGAATCGAACTCTTCTAAGGCAAGTGTTCTAACCCCATCCCACAGTAATTCCTAATCTCTGTTTTCCTTTTAGTTCTTCATAACTCGAAAGATTTCAACTTAGAACCAAACCTTTCTTTCGTTTTGATACAAGCCATAAATCTATTATTTTTCGGTAATCTGACCTCTATGCACTGTTTCGGACATAACTTTTAGCACTAAACTCTGATTTATGAAAAACCTAATCCATTTGAGAGTAGACTTAAAGTCCTTATTTTGATACTAAGATTAAATGATTTGGAGTTTAAATGCCTACTAAGACTTCTATTTCAATTAATCCTATAGATTCTATAAAATAGGGACTGTAATTTCTGACCTCTTGTTGTTTAACTACTTATAATTTTCTACTGGGAACTCAAATTCATGTAAAATATTATTTACCTGAAATTAGACTCAAAATGCTTTCTGTTCTTACCTGATTTGAAATTTTTGGAGTACAATTATAAAATGAAACATCTGTTTTTTCGACCCTATGGAGTCAGGAAAACAAAGCTTATATTTTCAGACTTTTTGCTACGAAATTATTTATAATTCCCTGCAGCAAACTCCAATTCATGTAAAATTTTATTCACCTAAAACTAGATTGACATATCTTTCGAATAACACATATGATATATAAATTGGAGTACAAATGATTATCAAATAATTCATACAAGTGCCTCTCAAATTCTGCCCAGAATCAAGCTTTGGTCGATTTCGGCTCTTATTGTTTCTTCCCTTTGGAAATTGATTTCAGCAATAACCCTTACTTCAGTTGAGCTTTACATTATTGTCTTGAAATCCTGTATACTTTTATCCTGCAATTATTTGTACACCTGCAGCTATTATGTAAAGTTTATGTTTGTATCGCAATGATTCATATAGGCACATGCATTCTTTTGTTCCGCATGTGTTTCCGATATGTACCAACCTTATTGTTTATAATGCTCTTTTGTAATCTAGTGTTTATGGGATTGTCTAGACCTTTGCCAGAAATGGTATAGGGATTATTCAGTGTTTGTGGAATTGTCTGGACCTTTGGTAGAAATGGTACAGGGATTATTTGGACCTTCGCTAGAAATAGTAAAGGGATTATCTGGACCTTTGCTAGAAATGGTAAAGGGTATGTGCTTAGAGCTGGCGATGCTCTGTTGGCCCCCTCTGGCTTCATCCAGATATGGATGGATGATGCTCCCAAACGTGGGAGATTATATTTGAGATCCCACTTCACCTTCTATCTATTTGACATGATATCCAAAGCTTTGGTTATATGATTCTATATATGCTTTCGATAATAGTTAAATGTATGCAACGTCAAATGCGACGTTTGAGCTTTTGTTTCATATTTGTTCTTTGATTTGCTTCAAAATGCTTTATATGCCATTGATATGTTCCGAAATGTTTCATTTGTTATTGAAACATTTCATATGCCATTGAAATGTTCCGAAATATTTCATCCGCCATTGATATACATTAAAATACTTCTTACGTCCTTGATATGCTTTGAAATATTTCATATGTCATGGATATGCTTCTTATGCCAATGATATGCTCCAATTAGCATAGATTTCGTATGCTTCTTGTTATGAACAAAACATGCTTCGAATGAAATGACATTGTAACTCTACATTCGTCGAGTGGTTATCTTTGAACTCTTGTATCTCTGCCTTATATTTTAAAACTTTATTTGTTTGAAACTGTCCTCTTTCCCACGGATATGTTAGTCACTTGCTGAGCTCTATGTGCTCTCCCCGTTGCTATATAAATTTTTTAGGATAGCTTGTCGCTCGCTATAATGTTTAAAACGGACTGAGGCAGTGGAAAGCTAGAAGATTTTGGGGCAAATCTTTCATACTTGATAAGTTGATGTTATATAAGTTTCTTTTGTGTGTAATAAAATATCAACAATAACTTTATATTGATGTGTCTTATAAATATTTGGAACGTACCTCTCATGTCGAGATTTTGGGAATGTTAAGTTAAACTCTGTAATTATATAAACATGTGGTACATGTTGGTTTTGTGATTGTATAGATTGCCACTCTTATGGATTTATGATGTGGTTATGGTTTAGTTGAGTTGGCTTTGGATTTTGTGAATCATTAATTGATATGATGGTATGATTATAAACTATACAAGTTTTATGAATTGTGGATTATATAAGTGAATTTTGACTTGAGTGTTTTCTTAGTGGCCTCAAATGTGTGTTTGGATCCTTGTATGTTTGTAGAATTATAATATTATAAATTTTATGTTAGGTTCACACCTCCTAGATAAAAATTAAATTCAGGGGGCATGACAGAGATGGTATCAAAGCATGATTTTAGAATCACTAAGATTTTTTATATGCTAGATGCACAATAAAAAAATTTGGAGGTTTAGTGACTTTTATTCAGAGATTGATCAAAAAATTCTCTTTTGTTATTTTTAGGAAGCGAGGATGACGAGGTCATCTGGTTCTCCTATTGCATCTAGTTTTGATCAATTGAGTGGAATTATGAGAACTCTGGAGACTATGACACAAGTGATACAACAACAAGTCCAACAAGGAAGAAATGATGGAACGGGGACATCAAACCAGACTAGGTTGGGAATTGAAAATTTTAAGAAGCTTAGTCCTCTAAATTTTAGTGGTGAGCCTCATCCGATGGTAGCAAAACGATGGATGATGCAAATAGAGAAAATATTTGATATCTTAAATTACCCTGAAGACCAGAAGGTTTCTCTTGCAGCCTTTATGTTGGAAGGAGAGGCTAAGCACTGGTGGAGAATGATTAAAAGGATTTCTGAAATCAAACATGAGCCAATCACATAGAAGGCATTAATAGAAAAGTTCAACGATAAATATTTTCCAGATTGTATTAGAGAGCAGAAAGAATTGGAGTTCTTGGATCTCATCCAGGGAAATTTGATGGTTGCAAAGTACGAATCTAAATTCACTAAACTCTCCAGATTTATCACTCATATAACTAATGATGAAATTAGAAAAGCAAAGAAATTTGAAAGGGGCCTAAGGCCAGCTATAAGAAGTCAGATATCAGCATTAAAACTCCAAGCTTATGCCATTGTAGTCGAAAGAGCTTTGATAATTGAAAGAGACTTGGAGGAAATTCAAGAAATCAGGGACAAGAAAGATAAGGAGAAGTTTATTAACAAAAATAAGAGAGGGAATTAATCTGAAACAAGTTATAAGAGGGTCAAGATGTCCAGATTTGAGGAAGAAAAGTCACCACAGAGGACTCAATCATGTGCAAGATGGTTAAATCAAGAAATAAGTCAATATTTTTTGGTTAACTGGAGCCTGTTTTGCTTACGGGAAGTTGGATCATAAAATAAAAGATTGGCTTTTGAAGAAGAAAGCTTATCGTCATCTTTTCGTTGAATGTGGTACGATAAATTTAGATGACTAAAATTTTCTTTTAAGGAGGGGAGAGTGTACCATCTCCCATTTTTTTAAAGATTCTATAGATGCTTGTTTGTAAATATGAGGATTAGCTAATAATTCTTTTGTATTAAATAATTTTATATTAAAAGATTATGGCTAGAGAACTAAATGTGAATATTAGAAATTTGATATGATTTATGTAAGATTCAGATTTAAGTTAAAAAAAAAATGGTGGACATGTGTCACTAGCTAACCTAAGGTTAGTGTCATTTATGTTTCCTCTAAGAATAACACATAAGCTCTTTCATGTATGTTTGACACCTTGCAACCCTTGTATTAGCCAAACCCAAGTAATTAGATGAGAGATTAAAAAAAAAACTTAAGTTTCTACAACCAACGTTAGGGAGGAAGAGGAAACTTTGCTTGAGGTTTTGTATCAACTCCCCACATTTGGGAATCAAACTTGTCACGCCCCTCAAAAATATCCATGATATTAAAATTTAAGAAAACAAATCAATCCAGGATCCAAACTAACATTTGAGGTCACTAAGAAAACATTCAAGTCAAAATTTCACCTCTATAATCCTCAAATTCATAAACCCTATGCAGTTTATAAACATACAATACATCGCTCGATAATTCATAAAATCTGAACTCATCATCAAATTAATAACCACAACATAATTTCACAAGTGGGGAAGTCTACGCAGTCACAAAACTAACGTTTACCATAAGTTCATATCATTACACGAATTAAACTTAACATTCCAGAATTCTAAACATGAGAGATCCTTTAAACTTATACAAAATCCACAAGTTTAGATTCATTATCAACATTTCATTAGATGCAGCGTGTGCTTATACAACAAAAACATATTTACTAATAAAGATCTATCCAAAATCTTTTAGCTTTCCACTACCTCAGCCCAATTTTAACATTTAAGCAAGCGACAAGCTATCCTGAAAAATTTATACAACAACGGGGTGAGCATATAAAGCTCAGCAAGTGACTAACATATTCATGTCAAAAGAGGATAATTTCCAAAGAGATAAAGTTTTAAAATGCAAGGCAGAATATAAGAATTCATAGACGTAATATCATTAGGTGCAGAATCACGATTGTCATTTCAATCATACATATTTGGTTCATAACAGATGGGGCATAGAGTAATTGGAGCATATTAGTAACGAATGAAACGTTTTGGAGCATATCAATAACAAATGAAACATATCGGAGCTTATCAATGACATATGAAATGTTCCGGAGCATATCAATGGCGTATGGAACATTTCGAAGCATATCAATAACAAATGAAACATATCGGAGCTTATCAATGACATATGAAATGTTCCGGAGCATATCAACGGCGTATGGAACATTTCGAAACATATCAACAATGAATGAAACATTTCGGAGCATATAAATAACAAATGAAATGTTTCGGAGCCTATCAGTGGCATATGAAATGTTCCGGAGCATATCAACGGTGTATGAAATATTTTAGAGCATATCAATAACAAATACCAAACAGAAGCTCAAACGTCGTTTTTGACGTTGCATTCATATCATTCTTATCCAAAGCATATACATAAACACATAACCAAGCTCTGGATATCATATCAAACATACAGAGGGTGTAGTGGGACCACAGACAGATAGTGATTCATCTATTTCTGAATGACCACCAGACATAAGTCTCCCACGTCTGGGAGCTCCATCCACCCACGTCTAGGTGAAGTCAGAGGGGGCCGGCAGAGCATCGTAGGCTCTATGCACAACTCCCTTTACCATTTCTGGCAAAGGTTCACATTATCCCCCAACACTAGAGTACAAAAGGCAGTATGAACAATACATAGCATATATCGGAAGCACACGCGGAACAACAAAATGTACATGTGCCTTTACGAGTCAATACGATGCAAGCAACAATCTCTCACAAATGTATTCAGATTTGGAATGAAATGAAAGAAAGAGTATACACGGATTCCAAGCAATCATATATAGCTCAATTCAAATAAGAAGGTTAGATGAATTTGATATCCAAAGGAATGAAACTAGAATAGGCACATATCGAAAGCAAATGCGGAACAATGGGATATACATGTGCCTACATGTGTCAATGCGATATAGCTTAAACGTTACACAAAATGTTTCAAGAATGTAAATAATTTACAGACAAGAGCAAACCAGAATTCAAGCACTAACATAAGTCTCAATTGAGTGAAGGGGACTGAATGGAATCTATTTCCAAACGAACGAAACAGAAGATGCGAAATCGATCAAAGCTCGATTTCTGACAGAATTCGAGAGGCACATTTGATAAATACTTCAGATTGTCAATTATGCTCCAATACCCTCAAGAAGGCTATTGTCGAAAGATATATCAATCTATTTTCTATTGAAACAAGTTTCGTACGAATAATGGTTTCCAACAAGGAGTTACCTTTGATTTGGTAACACAAGGTCAAAAACAAAATCACTGTTATGCAGAATTCATATGGTCGGATTCAACAGATAATAGGGTAGGCATTTAAATTCTAAATTTTTCAATCAATATGTCAAAAGAAAGGTTTATAAGTCTAGTTTCGAACGAAGTCAGTTTGGTACAAATCAGAATTTCCAACAGGGACTTATAGGTATTTTAGTATCAAAAGGTCAGAAATTTTGATCCCTGTTCTTTAGCATCTATAGGCTCATTTGAAACAGACGTTTGGGTAATTATTCGGTGTCCAAAATCTACAAAATCAGTGTCAAAAGAAAGATATAAGAGTCTAATTTTAAACGAGATAAGTCCTACTTGAATCCAAATTTGGTGCTAAAAATTATAGCTAAAACAGTGTATAGGGGTCAGTTTACCGAAAAAATTTCAGATCCTTGGTTTTATGTCCAAAGAGAGAAATATCAGGTTCTAAGCATAAATCATTCAGAATAAATATAGGAACAGAGACTAATACTTCTGTAGGATGGGGTTAGAACACTTGCCTTTGAGAATTATAACCCCAATTGAGAAGATTTGAGTAAGAAACCTTAAAGCCCCAATTTTTTTCTTCTTCTTCTTCCCCCTTTTTTTTTCCTCTTCTTCTTTCTTTCTTTCTCTGTTCATCCAGGTAGCTGCCTTCTCTAGTTCCTTAAGAACGAAGGCAGAGAGGCTTAAACGGTGGGATTTATAATTTTATGTATTTTACAGTTTAGTCCTTATATTATTATATTTACGATTAGGTCCTCAGGGTTTACATATAGGACCTCAGGAATTTTTTTTTTTTTTGAACATATCTCCTAAATCTTATGAATAAGTTCTCAAATTCATACTTTGGCTCTTTTATCAAATTTAAAATAGATACTTACGTTATAACTAGAAAATTATACGAAAATTCAGAAATGAGGGATGTTACAAAACTATTCTAAGATAAGTATTCTAACCCCATCCCACAGTAATTCCTAATCTCTATTTTCCTTTTAATTCTTCATAATTTGAAAGATTTCATCTTAGAACTAAACTTTTCTTTCGTTTTGATACAAACCATAAATCTGTAATTTTTTGGTAATCTGACCTCTATGCACTATTTCAGACCTAACTTTTAGCACTAACTCTGATTTATGCAAAGCCTAATCCATTTGAAAGTAGACTTAAAGTTCTTTATTTTGATACTAAGATTGAATGATTTGGAGTTTAAATGCCTACTAAGACTTCTATTTCAATTAACCCTATAGATTCTGCAAAATAGGGACTGTAATTTCTAACCTCTTGTTGCTTAACTACTTATAACTTTCTGTTGAAAACTCAGATTCATACAAAGTATAATTTACTCGAAACTAGACTCAAAATGCTTTCTATACTTACTTAATTTGAAATTTTTGGAGTACAATTGTAAACTGAAACATCTATTTTCATCGACCCTTTGGACTCAATAAAACAGAGCTTATATTTTCATATCTTTCACTACGAAATTATTTGTAAATCCTTGCAGCAAACTCCAATTCATGTAAAATTTGATTTATCTAAAACTAGATTGATATATATTTTGAATGATGTATATTCTGTATAAATTGGAGTACAAATGGTTATCAAATAATTCAAACAATTGCTTCTCAAATTATATCAGAATCAAACTTTAGTCGATTTCGGCTCTTCTTGTTTCTTCCGTTTAGAAATTGCTTTCGGCAAAAACCCTTACTTCAGTTGAGCTTTACATTATTGCCTTAAATTCTTATATACTTTTATCTAATAATTATTTGTACACCTGCAGCTATCATGTAATGTTCCGGTGCATCAATTGCTTTTCCGACGAGCTTCCGGCATACTTCTGGTGAATATCTAACAAACTCTTAGTAATGTTCCGGCAGACTCCCGGCAAGCTCCTAGACTTCTCGGTTGGTTCCGGCAGAACTTCCGATAAACATCCGGGCTTTCGTCGTACTCTCGAACTTCCAATGAGATCTCGATCTTGACTTCGGCACAACACCTACTTTATGTCTTACTACTATCATGGTTAATCCTACACACTTTTCTCAATATATAGATTAGATCAAATAATTTACAATTGACTTCATCATCAAAATCTGAGATCCAACATAATTTTTGTTTCAACAAGAATAGCAATTTCACACGCGGCAGACTTGATTATTCTATTGAGCTCCCCACATTTTTCAGGCTTATTAAGTCCTCTAACATTCCAGTAGGTTATCTTCATCAGAAATAAAACAAATGGAAAAGGAAGTAAGGTGTTCATCCTATGACTTTGAATGGATAGTGTTATCCTTTTTCTTATCCTTAGATTTTACATTTTCCTTGCATAAAATTTACCTTTTAAGGTTTTATTCTTATATTTATCCACTTCATCCACAGCTTGTAATTGTTTAAACTTTATACCTTGAGTTAAGTAGTCATGGTTGGCAGGGTTTACTGAAGCATGATAAGATTGTTGAGGAACAATGTCCTGGTTAGTATGGCTTGTTGGGGCATGAGATAGTTGAGGTAAAATATCCTTGCTGGCGAGGTTTATTGGGGCCTGAGTTTGTTAAGGCAAAGTATCCTTATTGGCGAGGTTTGTTGGGGCTTAAGTTTGTTAAGACACAAAGTCCTAGTTAGCACGACGAGTGGATATTGAAATTCATATTGTGGACGGATCCGATAATATAGGAAGAGATAAAGTTTTCAACTTCTGCTTCTCTTGTCCACGAGTACAATACAAAACTTTTGTTGTGAAAAGCTCCAACTTAATAGGAAGAGATAAAGTTCCTGATTCGTCCTTTTGTCTACGGTGTTGTCCGTACTAGTCAAAATGCTCAATCGTTTGTGCCACCACCGGTGCTACTACCACTAGAGGAGACTTGCCTTGTTGCTGAGGCGCCTGACATGGCCGGTAGACCTTAATGATCGGATTCAGAGTATGCTGACAAGCTCCATTTGTATGGCCAAAAGATAAGCAACTCTGACATCATTGTGGCTTCCCGGAATATGAGACATGTACCTTACAGGTATTCCCATCAAGATCACGATAAAAAATCTCATTAGGAAGATCTTCGTGGGAAGAAACCAGTACACATGCTTGTGCAAAAGCTAATCTCATCTAAGGAGTTGTTACTTTATCGATGTAGAATGGCTATCTTAGAGTGCTGCATAATTTTGCATAAAATGTCGACTCCAAAGATGTATAGAAAGACCTTGAAAGGATACCCATAAGGGAATAGACTTTAGGCTGTCTAACTCCAAACGGATATTAGGAGACCAGCGTCGTAGAATCATTGGATGGCTGCGAATAGCCTAGAATCGTTCAAGGACTCATTATAAATCTTCTTCAGAGTATAGCTTACAAACAAAGAAACCATTCTCCAGCATATGAAGCTCAAAAGCAATGTTACCCATCTAGTTTTGATAAATGAGGATAGTGGAAAATAGAATGTTTTGAGATCTACCACATAACCAACAATCGCCATAGATCATGTCTCAATCAGCTCTGCAGAATTAGCAGTCTCATACACTACAATCTTCTTATCAGCCTGAACTTCTGGAGCAAAGAAATCTAAGCTGAGATCTGGACTTCCAACCGGAGCCTTGAAGAGGCTAGTCCAAGGCTGAGGGTCATTGGAAATGAGAGCAGGAGGCCGCGATCTAGAGCATGACCCGCTTTGATGCTGCTTCATCGAAGGAGCATCTTGCAGGAAAAAAGATAGCGGAGGAGCAACTTGAGAATCTTATCTATAAAGAGACATAAGCCAGAAATAACTTCATGCAAGCCTTAAAGCAAAAGGAAAGTTTTGCAAAGCAGAAGTCCCGATAGCATTGGCTTACTCTAGAGGATCCAATATTAAGTTTTTCTATGCTTCCATTGCTACTCGAAGAACCGTTAACAGTATCAGGAAATGTTGAAACAAATATGATAATCTTATTGAGAATTTAGATGAAGTTGAAGCACACACTAGGCAATTTTCTTATGACTTACTCAATCAAGCGGTGCAACCTAATAACATTCATATGGAGCCAACTAGAAAGTTTGAATCGGGTGTCATTTCTATCTTAAATACCTCAATTACAAATGACGAAATTGTAAGAGTTGTCTTTAAGTCACTAAAGCACAAAAGCCCTAGTCCAAATAGATTTCCTACTGAATTTTACTGAATTACAAGGTCTATTATTGGTAATAATATGATTAAAGCTTGCCAATATTTTTTCTCTTCTGGTCATATTCTTTGAGAGATGAATTGCACTTTTATTTCTTTAATCCCAACAATGCAGGGGCTGATTCATTAGAGAACTATCAACCTATATCATTATGTAGCTTTATTTACAAGATCATCTCCAAAGTTTTGGCAGATAGAATGTAAAAGGTAATCCACAATATCATTAGTCCTAATCAGGCTGCTTTCATCAAATAGAGAAGTATACATCATAATATTCTTCTTGCTAATGACTTAGTCAAGGATCTGCACTCGAAAGCAAGAGGGATAAAAATCTGTTTTAAAGTTGATTAATGAAAAGCCTTTGATTCAGCTAATAGGAACTTTATCTATAAGATGCTCCTCGGTATGAACTTCCCTTAATAATGGGTTAATTGGATTCAATGTTGCTTGGAAACTCCATAGTTTTCGATACTCTTCAATGGCTCACCTATTGACTTTTTTGGGAGCACAAATGACATCCGGTAAGGCAATCCACTCTCTCCATATCTCTTTACTATTGCAATGGAACGACTCAGTTGTATGTTGGAACAGGCAGTCTCTGATGGCAGCATTAAGGTACCCCATACTGGTTCTATTTATATATCACATATAACCTTTGCAGATGATCTTCTTATCTTTCTTCAGAATGATTCAACTTCAGTAAGGAACCTGGCTACTATTCTGAATAACTTTGGTATAGTTTCTGACCTTCAATTAAATCATGCAAAAAGTAATGTCTACATGGGTCCTTGAATTGAGGATAAGGACTTTATTGCACACACTCTAGGGGGTTAGTGAGAGAAATCTGCCAATTTCTTTTCTAGTTCTCCCACTTATATCCATTGACATTCGCAAAACCCACTATCAGCCTATCCTCCAAAAAATAAAGAATACAATTTCCTCTTGGAAAAACAGGCTTCTTTGAAAAGCAGGATGACTTGAACTCATCTGTTCGGTGTTGTACTCTTACTTTATTTATTGGTCTAATGTATTTCTTATGCCTATTGGACTTCTTCAGAATTTTTACCACACTTGCATTGTTGAAATTGTTCTCCTTTCTGTTGATGACAAAGGGGGAGAAATGATACCAAAATATGGCAAATTGATGACCAATTGGCATTGGCATTGTAAATAAATGCAATGTATCTTATAGTAAATATGCTTATATCTTATCATAAATGCTTGAAATATGATTGGTGTCGTCAAATATAAATACTTGAAAGATATCAAATGGTTGCTTGAAATATACCATAATGTGGCATGATTACTTATAAATGTTTCATTCCTAGTATCATGTTTGATTTCGTATCAAAATGATGAATGTCTATCATTATGATGAAACATCAAAATTACCATGCTTTAGTTCGTATTGGAATCATGCCTCGGATTAATGAATCATCATTTTTTTTAATTTGAATCTTGGAAAGTTTCATATTTGAAACTTCTATCATATGTAAAAATGATAATTGTTTATCATTTTTCTATGTTAAACTTGAAAATGGATGTCATGCCTCGACATCAATTTTAAATACATGGTATTGTATTTTAAAATTGGTAAATCATCATAAGTATCATGATGTGCATGTTGATAAGTTTAAAATGAATACAACTTATCGATTTGATGCTTGAATTTGAAGGCTTTGAATTCAAGAATGTCTTTTCTCGAGTATGGCATAAAGATAGGGGGAGTTAAGGTTAACTCCGTCATCAATTGATTGTCATTATAAAAAAAGGGGAGATTATTGAATCTCGGATTTTGATGATGAAATCAATTGGTAAATTGTGTGATCTAATCTATATGTTGAGAAAAGAGTACAGGATTAACTACGATAGTAGTAAGCCATGAAGCAGATGATGAGCTGGAGTCAAGATCGAAACTTCGTTGGGAGTCCGAGAGTTCGTCGAAAGTTCAGACGTTCATCGGAAGTTCTACTGGAACTAACCAAGAAGTCTAAGAGCTTGCCAAAGAAGTTTGTCAGAACTTGCCAAGAAGATCATCGTAAAGTCCAGGAGCTTACCAGGATTCCGCCAGAACATTGCCAAGAGATCATCGGAAGTTTGTTGAAAAATCGTCGGAAGTTCGCCGAAAGAACAATTAACATATCGGAACAAGAATGCTTTGTTAAAATGTCTTAATTGTTGTAGTTAGAACTTAAATTGAGTTAGGATTGGGAGGTAATCCCACTAACTCAGTTAGGGGTCAACTGGGCCCTTAACAGGGCTAAATTGGGTCGGATTGAATAGCCCATTCAGCACTTGAAACCATGATCGGTTGTGGCACCACTAGGGCCGGTAGTGGCATCGCCTAGTGACCCAGTCTCCCAGGTGGTCTGGGTGGTGGTATCGCCCAGACTGGGCGATGGTACCATCGGCAGTTAATGTTGCTAGCGGTGGTACCGCCCTTGTCAAGCGGTGGTACCGCTAGAGCTTGGTCTTCGAGCTCTGTCAAGCGGTCATACCACCCAGACTAGGCGGTGGTATTGCCCAGTTTTAGACTACATATGATAGTACCGCCCAGTAATGGCGGTGGTATCACTGGTATCTTGAAATCCGAGGATGTGACACTTTTTGGCTCCAATTTTGATGCCATTGGGGCATATAAATACCTAACCCTTTTCTACATGAAAAGGCACAAAAGCATTGGCATAATCTTGAATTTTGAAGTGTTAAAGTATTGTAAAAGTGCTAGAGTCCTCCTCCTCCCTTTCTAAGTGTTGAGATCCTTCAAGAGATGTGTGAGACTTATAAGGGTTATCTCCTAAACCCGTGAAAAGGAGAAAGCGTTGTAAAGAGGTGGTTGGTCTTCGCCGATTGAAGGAAGACCATTAGTGGACAACAGTAACCTCGACGGAGGAGGAATCAAAAGTGGATATAGGTCACAACGACCGAACCACTCTAAAATCTGGTTTGCTTATTTGTGCAATTTACATTACTGCAAACTTCCTTAACCTTTTCTTTGTACTCTTACGAAAGCTTTCATGTTCAATTTCTTTTCGAAACAAATTGAATCAAAATGAATATTTTTTGAAATCGACGCTTTTTTTTTCACTACACTAATTCACCCCCCTATTAGTGTTGCTCTGAATCCTAACAAAGACTACCAATGGGTATAGTATGTTATTAAAGCATATAACTCCGGGATACATATAATTCTTCAACATCATTCCCAAGATCTTTAACTAATAGTAAAATTGAATCTGATAAAAATATCTTTCTCTCTTTGTGTAAAGTGCTCCATTTTGAGATCATGCTCCATACATGATCTTGAGTCTCTAATAATTGATAAGACCCTAAAGTCTTATCGTCACTCTGATACCAATTGATAAGACCCTAAGGGGAGAAAAGGGAATGATAATGATCGCTTTGAGGGGATCGGCCTCCTTGATCGCTTCGAGGGGATCAGCCCTCCTTGATCGCTTCGAGGGGATCGACCTCCTAAGGTTTGGCCATAGAGTGGAATAACATTTTATTGATTGATTGATTGATTGCTTAAAGAAAGGGTTACATCACTATTTATAGAGGTCCACCCAGAGTCCATCAGGACTTGAACTCTAATAATAAATAAATATTAAATAAACCTCTACTTGACTCTAAATAAACCAAACCGACTCAATAAACAACTAAACTAAATAGACTCGATAAATATTATTAAAAAACTTAGAAAAAGGGTCCTAACAATTCCTCCCTCTTCAAATCAGCCTTATCCTCAAGGTTGAGCAGCATCAATCTTAGGGAGCTTCTTTTTCAGCACTTCAGTCATTGGCTATCTGCAACGCATCACAACCCGTTGATCAAGTAAGTATGGTCTCTACTTTTTTACAGTGTAAGCAACAGGTCGGTCTTTCAGTGCAGTAATCGTTGCAAGAAACTCCTGGCCTTTGCTATCATAAGTTAAAATCTGTCCATTAGTGATCTTTACTTCGAATATGTCACAGCCTTCAATGTGGTGAACTAATTGGGTTGTAACTTTCTTGTCTATAAAATTATTAGTGCTACCTGTATCAATCAAAATAGTCACAGGCTGATGTTTCAAAGTTCCTCCGATTTTCATAGTTTGTGGGTTAATGTAGCCAGCCAATGCATGCACTGTATGTGTGATGGCTTCAATATCTTCATCAGTTTTCACACCTTCATGATCGGAGTCCAACTCTTTTGCTTTTGGTTCCTCTCCAATTGCCATCAGAAGTTGCCCTTGTTTACATCGGTGCTCCATACTCCACTTTTCATAATAGTACAAACCCTTTGTTGATCTTTCCTTGAGTTCTTCTTGGGTTAGTCTTCAAGTGTTAAGGCTTTGGTTGGGAATAGATGGGGCGGGTGGCTTACTGATCATTTGGTTATTGTCACTTATGTTTCTATGATTTTTCTTATTGATTTTTTTCTCATGTAAATGTGTGAATGAGATCGTAGCTATCATAGTGCAGGATTAACGAGCCTTAATTTCACATCGGATCTCTAGAATAAGCCCTTCAATAAATGTATCCAGAAGTTGACATTCCGACCAATCTCTAGCTTGATTTGATAATCTTTCAAATCGACTCTAATATTCTAACACTATAGAAGTCTGACAAATTTTGGCAAGTTGTCCATCCACCTTCATGTATGAGTAGATTGTGTCATAATCTTGGGGTCCTTTTCTAGTATTTCCATTTTTGTGCAACGTAGAACTTGAGCTCCCACCTTGTGGAAATTTACCAAAGCTCCCCAATAAATCCTTTTTGAAATCATTAAGTATTTCTTGCAACCGGTTCTCAATTCTAATTTTCAATACTTCCATTCGTGCTTTCACTGAGTTAACGGTGGCCATTTCATAATACTATAAATCTGTAATCTCAACTCTTATTTCTGGTGTCAAGACTAGGGCATAAATCACTGCCCTACTTAGTGTTATTGTTGTGATGCAATCGGTGGTAGCACTATTGGAATGAAGGGTTGCTGCGAGGATGCGAGGATATAGCTGTGGTCACCGCGTGGGAGGCAACAATGCTTATTGTGGTCGCTGCGTGGAGGGATCGCTGTTGCTGAGGGCTTGGAGGTAGCGATGGTGGTGCGGTTGGGGTAGCACCAGCAAGGGCTCACCGCTGCGGTGGCTGCAACGGAGGAAGAGTTGCTGCCTTGTGTTTCTGTCACTACGTGAGATGAGAGCGCCAAGGCTGAAAGGCGATGGTTGCGATTGTTGTGACCCAAGGAAGCAATCGCCGAACAACCGGGTTGAGGCTACGGTAATGGCAACTGACAACTGCAGCAGCGGAGGCAGAACAAGAGGGAGGTGGCGTTGGAGCGGTCGGGGTTGAGAAGAGAATCAGTGGTGCATGCAATGCTGGGGTTGAGGTAGGGCAGCGTACTTGCTGCGATTGCTACGTGCACTACTAGAGGGCAGCTGCTGTAGAACAAGGGGTTGGTCGTTGGCAAGGTTGAGGCTATAGTGGAAAATAGGAATCGACAGTGGCAGGCTGGGCGGCAAGCGACGTCATCGCTGGCTGGGCAACAGCGGCCACGGTGGTGGCAACCAGCATTCGCAGCAGCAAAAGGATTGCCGTATTTCGGTCACCAAGGGGGCAGAGTAAGGAGAAGTGGCGACGATCGTTCTCGCCCGAGCCAGGGGTAGCGGTGGCTGGGAGGTGAGCGGCGATCGCCGCATGGTGGCTGGCAGCGATGGTGCATCGGTTGGAAGGCGACGGTGCTTGAGGCGCGATTGCGATCGACGAGGTGTTGCGGCAATAGAGGAAGCTTTGTTTCTGCAACCGCTGCAAGGAGGGGCTACGACAACTGACGGCTGCGGCTGCGACCCAAGGGGGCAGCACAATGGTGGACTAGGGCTGCGTCGCCAATGGTATAAGCGGCGATGGGGTGATCCGCTGGCTAGGAAATGGCGCCGGCAGTCCTTCTTGCTCGAGCGAGATGGGGAAGCGAGGAGGAGAGGTCGCTAGCCAGGTGGGGGCAGCGACGATGGTGGTGGCTGATGGTTGGGCAACAACGACGGTAGTGGTGGTCCCTCGGCCAGGAAGTAGTGGCGGCGGGTGGGCTGGCCGGAAGCAGGGGTCCGGTAAGGGAAGCAAGGGTGGCTGCGGCTTCTTCTTCTTCTTATTCTTCTTCTTCTTTTTCTTCCTTCTACTTTTTTTTTTTTCCTGAAGATGAAGATAACTGCAGCAAGGGGGCAACGACGGTGGTGGCGACTACTGGCTGCAACATTATAGCGAGAACGCCAAGGACGAAGAAATTTCCTCACATAATTTTTTTTTTTTGATAGCTACGGCAACACTACAGCGAGAACATCAAGGATTGCCGCTCTTATAACAATTGATAAGACCCTAAAGTCTTATCGTCACTCTGTTACCAAATGATAAGACCCTAAAATCTTATCATCGCTCTAATACCAATTGATAAGACCCTAAGGTCTTATCGTGGAAGAAAGGGGAGAAAAGGGAATGATAATGATCGCTTCGAGGGGATCGGCCTCCTTGAACGCTTCGAGGGGATCGGCCCTCCTTGATCACTTTGAGGGGATCGACCCTCCTTAATCACTTCGAGGGGATCGACCTCCTAGGGTTTGGCCACAAAGTGGAATAACATTTCTTTGATTGATTGCTTAAAGAAAGGGTTACATCACTATTTATAGTGTTCCACCCAAAGTCCATTAGGACTTGAACTCTAATAATAAATAAATATTAAATAAAACTTTACTTGACTCTAACTCAACCAAACCGACTCAATAAACAACTGAACTAAATAGACTCGATAAACATTATTCAAAAGCTGAGAAAAAGGGTCTTAACAATAATCTCTATCAAAAGCTAACCATTGTTTGTGTCAACACCAAGGATTCTACTACATCTCTCCTTCCACATACACTAAATAGCGCATCTAAAAGTAACATTTGCCATTTGTGTAAGAGGCCCTTTTCTTGAGCCTAATTCTTAATGTAAGTTTTGCTGTGGTAGCCTATTTAGTTCAAATCGTCGAAGAATTTCCTTCCATATCCATTTAATATAGTCACAAGCAAAATAGAGGTGGTCAATAGTTTCTTCCTTTTGCATACAAAGGGAGCATCGGTTACCAAGATAAATATCTCTTCTCTTCACATTGTTTATTATAGGTAGTTTGTCAAGAAGGGCCTACCATATGCACAAGGAATGTCTCTATGATCCCAGTCGATCCCATGTTTAACTGCTTGGGATCCACTTGTTGTTTCGTTGCCTAATCTGATTCCATGCTAATGTAGCACTAAATTTGCCATTGTCATGAGGCCAAATAAGCATTTCTGAAGACTTATTCGTGATTGGAATTGTTGTGATAGTCGGCCAAAGTGATAACATTTCAAGAGAAATAGGATTAGGAAGACACAAAGTACCATTAGCAATGAACTTGGAAACCTTCCAATCTTTCGGAGCCCCAAGATCTTTTTGTATTCTGTCACCATATAATTAAAATATACTCTTCCCATTCACCCAAGAATCGTACCACATATTAGTACTAGTTCCGAAAGAGGTCGCATAAGAGATGTGTTTGATTAGCCAATTCCTTGCATTCAACATTTCTTTCCTAGTTGTAGACTGATATGTTTTTGCTAAAACTTCGCAAATTGATTCCTTGGAAAGATACCTAGTAGAAACCCATTGTGATCATAAGGAATAATTATTTTGTAAAAAATCCCATAATTTTTGTACCAAACATGCTTTATTCCAATCTCTAGTATTTCTCAAGTTCAGCCCTCCTTCATCTTTCAATTTGCAGATGCTGTCCCAATTTACCATATATATTATCTTACCATTTGTGTCATTCTAGAAGAAGTTCATAAATACTCATTCAATATTCTAGAGAAGTCGAACAAGCAAACGAAATACATTAGACCAATAAATAGAGTAAGAGTACAACACCAAACAAATGAGTTCAAATCGTCCTACTTTTGAAAGAAGCCTATTTTTTCAGGAGAAAATAATGTTTTTTAATTTTTACAGGATAGGCTGACAGTAGGTTTTGTGACTGCTAGTGGATATGAGTGAGAGACCTAGATAAAGAACTGACAGACTTCCCTCACTTACCCCTAGAGTGTGTGCAATAAAGTGTTTATCCTTAATGCAAGGACCCATATAGACTTTCCTTTTCGCTTGATTTAAATGAAGACCAGAGCTGAATAGTAGCCAGGTTCCTCATTGAAGTTGAATCATTATGAAGAAAGATAAGTAGATCATCTGCAAAAGTTATGTGTGATATATGAATAGAACCAGCATTGGGTACCTTAATACTGCCATCAGAGGCTGCCTATTCCAACATACAGCTGAGTCCTTCCATTGCAATAGTAAAGAGATATAGAGAGAGTGAATTACCTTGTTGGATGCTATTTGTGCTCTCAAAAAAGCCAATAGGTGAGCCATTAAAGAGTATCGAAAACTTTGGACTTTCCGAGCAACATAGAATCCAATTAACCCATTGTTGAGTGAATTTCATACCGAGGAGTATCTTATAGATAAATTTCCTATAAACTAAATCAAAGGCTTTTCGTAAATCAGCTTGAAAAAATATTTTCATCCCTCATGCTTTTTTTTTTGTAAGTAAAAGTAAATTAATTAAGTGTGAAGTTTATACAAATAGCTTCATCTATACAAGCCATAGATTAAAGCCTGATATCTCATAGAGTAGTCTAGGATAGTGCACCCCGCCTCAAAGGTGGAATGGTCTCACTCCACAAACTCATCTCCTAAAGTAGTCAAACAAAGAGATAGTCATAACTACACATGCTGTAGACTATGACTCCGAACTATAGCCTGTTAGGATCGGAGTGGCACTAAGAGGGGGGGGGGGGGTGAATTAGTGCAGTAGATTAAAACTTGTAAGTTTGAAAACAAATTCGTAAATACGAAGAGATTTCATTTCTATAGTAACTTGAGTAGATGAAAACCGAAAGCTAGCAGTAGTGTAAATAACAATTTCAGGAAAGTAAGAACTCACACATTCAAAGAACACACCAATTTAAAGTGGTTCGGTCAAAATGACCTACATCCACTTGCGAAGCTTTCTTCGAAGAGGCTCCCAACTTCTACTAGCAAATCACTTTGAAGGGGAATGACAAATACCCCTCTTACAATATTTTACCATGGTTCACACTCTTGCAAATTTTCAACGAGAAAGAAGGAGGTGAACACGCAAGCAATTGAAAACAAGACTTGCTAAAGACTTTACTAAGGCTTTTTTTTCTCAGTCTATTGCTTCTCAAAAGTTGTATTCTCTGCTGAGAATTGAGGGGTATTTATAGACCCTAAGAGGATTCAAATTTGGGCTCCAAATTTTGAATTCTCTTGGGTTCCCGATGCTAGCAATGCCACCAACTGTCAGTGGCGGTGCCATCGCCTATCAATGTTTGACAAATAGTGTATTGGCGGTGCCACCGTGGGACCTCTTGGGTGCTGGGCGATGCCACCGCCCAATCTGGCGGTACCACTGCCCAACCCTTTGAGCTCTAGGCGGTGCCACCGCCTAGCTCGGCGGTTCCACCGCCCGACCTTATGGGTCACTGGTTGAGCTTCAAATCCAGCCCAAACCAAGTCATATTCGGGCCTAGTTGCCCCCTAACCAGGATATAAGACTATCCCTTAATCCTAACCCTAATTATATACAAACTATGCAATTGAAAACATAGTCCTAAGTAAGTTTTTAAACGGCAAACATCGAGTCTCCTTCCGGCGAGCTTTCCGGTGGACTTTCGATACACCCTAAGATTTCTTCTAACGAACTCCCAGCAGGCTCCCGATCTTGTGGCTAGTTCAGCGAGTAGCTGAGCCTTCTCGGTGATCTCTGCGAACCTCCGACGATCTCTTCGGTGGACTTTCGAAAACTCTGACAAGTCATCGATTTCTTCTCGGTTGGTTCCGGCAACATCTCCGACGGATCTTCGGACTCTAAAACACCTATCGAACTTGACTCTGGTATCCTTACTTTATGTTTTTAGGCTATCGTAGTTAATCCTGCACACTTAACTCAATAATATGGATTAGATCAATTAACCTATCAATTGATTTCATCATCAAAATTCGAGATTCAATAATCTCCCCCTTTTTTATGATGACAATCAATAGATGACAGAGATAAACATAACTCCCCCTATCTATATGTCATATTATGAGAAGATAAAAACACTTGAATTCAATCTTTTTGAATTCAAGCCTAAACTGATAAGTTCCATCCGTTGAATTTATCATTATTCTCTATAAGCATGAGCAAATACGAAACTTCATATTTCTTATAATTTCAAGCTATGAAAATCATTTTCAAGTCGAATGATAAAAGATAATTATCACTTCAACAAGAGATAAGAATTTTCAACATGAATTTCATGATATAAATGTAAGGCATGATTTCATATGATCAACCAATCTAAGAACTTGCGATATTCTCAAAGAGTTTTGTGATGCATATAAGACATTTGCATTACACAAGCTTTTGCAATTCATATAAGTAATGCCATCGAATTGGCACAAGTCATCACAAGTATTGTTTTGCTCATTCTTCTCCCCCTTTGTCATCAACAAAAAGGAGATAAGACTTTAAGCGTATAATTTATGATCATAAAATCATTAGAAATTGAATTTAGCATTAAGATCGATAATCCAAAATTCATCTACAAAAAAATCACCATTTATCTAGAATTCATGTCATTAAAGAAAATTCAGCATTCATCTAGAATTCATCTCAGCATTCATCTAGAATTCATTTTAAAAAAAATTAGCATTCATCCAGAATTCATCTAAAAAAAAATTAGCATTCATCCAGAGTTCATCTCATAAAAAAAATCAGCATTCAACCCGAATGCATCTCAAAAATTCAGCTTTCATTCAAAATTCATCTCATTAAAAAAGCATGGCTTTCATACAAAAGAAAGAAGATGACAAAACTTTAACATGACATTAAGAGTAATCATACAAGGATCACATGTCAAGGTAACAAAATAAGAAGGCATATCGATTAATCCTTAGGAGGAAATCCATAGTTCTTATACATGACATCTATTTTTTGATTCATTTGTCATAGTTCCTTCAAAATTTCAATTTGCTGAATTTGAATTTGCTCTTGCTATGATTTGAGTTGTTCTTGTTATGATTTGATCTAATGCAATTCTACCATAATGAGTTCTTTAGAAGATGAAGCAGAAGCTGAAGGTGCTGCACCAAAGGGACTAAGAGGAGGAGATTCATTTCCCCTAAAAATTGGTGTTTCGGGGTGTTCTACTAGTGGGGGAATTGGATCAGTCCTTCTAGGTTTCCTAACCCATATACCATTGCTAAATGTGTACATAAATCTTTTCAGTAGATTTCTATTGATGGTGTTAAATCGATCAAATTGAATTATTTCTTCATCAGGCGAGACACAAATATTATGGGCAAGTATTAATCGAGTGATTAACCCCCCATATGATAACATAGTATCTTTAGCTATTATATCCTACATGTGTTATCGGATTAAGTATCCAAAGCAATTATATTGTTCGGTTATAATCTAGTACATAGTGCTTAGCTCTATTTGACTCATTTCATCAAGATGAAATTGCTTGGAAAGTAGTATGCTAGTCATGATGTGAAAGAATTTTAGAGTTAAAGGGTAGTAAGTGCTCGCAACTTTTGGGTATCATGCCTAGGTTCAGATTTTCAAAGATAGTTTATAAGGCTTCGGAGTAAGTAGCTCCAATTACATTGACATCCCATTTATTTCTAAAGTAACAGCCCCTATCCTTTTCAGTAATTCCAATTAGTTCACAAATAGTACTATCAAAGATTTTAATTTGTGTTCCTAAAAGGTAAGTACTTTGGCTTTCGTTGTCCACACATAAGTTTGCATAAAATAGCCTAACTAACCTAGGATAAATTGGTTTATTGATTTGTAGGAGAGGTAAGGCATCTAAATGTGCAAACCATCTAATGAGTTATAGGTTTCCTTGTTCATCTAGATCAACATGTTTACCCTTATGTATAGTTCTTTTTTTGAAATTTGGAAACCTAAGAGCTACTTCTTTGGATCTAAAAAGATTTTGGTCATATGAATCTCCTTCAACCATTTTCCCTTTGTTCTTATTGATCTCTTAGGAGCCATTATCTAGACAAGAGTAGACAAAATATACCATTATGGAGAATATAAAACTATGAAGAGTAGACAAAATAATGAGAAGAGGAAGGAAAGATTTCAAATTTTACCTTATGGAGAATTCCTTGAAAGATGGAGAGCTTGAACCAACAAGAATCCCTCTCCTAGGCTTCTAAAGGTTGGAATGAGGGTTAGAGAAGTTTTGAAGGAGTAGTGGGAGATTTAGGGAGAGTTCTTATGGGTTGGGGGTGGTTCCACCTCCGGCCCTAACCCCTTTTCTTATAAAAGAGATCTCGGGCGGTGCCACCTCGTGGCGACCGAGCGCTCAAGCGGTGCTACCGTCGGTTCTAGCGGTGCTACCGCTGGCATGCTAAGAAAGAGAAGGAAAAAATTTCTTTCCTCCCCCTTTTTGTTTTTCAGAGGTGTTTGGCTCAAGATAGGATAGGATCTCGGATTGCACTTTAATATGTCATTTGGAATTGAAAGAAAAGGAAGAAATCAAATCCACGAAAGAATGGAAAGAGGATGAAAAACTTTTCGGAAAATACATTCAAACAAGCTTATTCTCAGGGATAATTTAACATGCCTAGTTCTCTTCTAATGAATTCAAATTGGTCTTCATTTAAGGCTTTTGTAAAAATATCTGCTAATTGATGCTTTGTGTCAATAAACTCTAGAACGACATTATTGTTAAGGACATAATCACGTATGAAATGATGCCTAACGTCGATATGCTTAGTTCTAGAGTGTTGAATTGGATTTTTGGTAAAACATATGAAACTTGTATTATCACATTTTATGGGAATGTTTTTCAAGTAAATTTCATAGTCTTCTAATGTATTCTTCATCCAAACAACTTGTGCACAGCATGCACTTGTAGCAATGTATTCGACTTCCGCTGTAGATAGTGCAACTGAGTTTTGTTTCTTGGAAGTCCAAGAAACAAGTACATGTCCTAAAAATTGGCATGTTCCGGATGTACATTTTCTATCTATCCTGCATCCGCCAAAATCGGCATCTGCATAAGTTATTAAATCGAATTTATCAGATTTCGGATACCATAATCCTAAATTGGAAGTTCCTTTAAGATATCTAAATATTCTTTTAACACTCTTAAGATGAGATAATTTAGGATTAGATTGAAACCTAGCGCAAAGTTCTACACTAAACATGATATCCGATCTAGACGCGGTGAGATAAAGTAGACTACCTATCATTCCCCTATATGTTTTTTGATCGAAATTCTCACCATTTTCATCTATATCTAACTTCATCGAAGTACTCATAGGAGTGTTTATCGCTTTTGAACCATCCATGTCAAATCGTTTTAACAATTCTAATGTACATTTAGATTGATTAAGAAATATACCATCACTAAGTTGTTTAATTTGCAATCCTAAAAAGAAGGTTAATTCACCCATTAGACTCATTTCAAATTCATGACTCATATACTTGGCAAATGATTCACATAGTGATTCATCCGAAGAACCAAAAATAATATCGTCAACATAAATTTTCATAATAAGAAAATTATTTTCAAAGTGTTTGATAAATGTAGTATCAACCTTGCCTTTGGTAAAATTATTTAAAATAAGAAAGGAACTAAGCCTTTCATACCAAACTCTAGGAGCTTGTTTCAGGACATAGAGAGCCTTAGTCAATTTGAATACATGATTAGGAAGAAGAGAATTTTTAAATCCTGGAGGTTGTTCGATATATACTTCTTGGGAAATAAAACCATTCAAGAAGGAACTTTTGACATCCATTTGAAATAGTTTAAAATTATTACTACTAGCAAAGGCAAGGAACATCCTAGTGGCTTCTAATCTTGCCATAGGAGCGAAGGTTTCTTCGTAGTCGATACCTTCTTCTTGGTTGAAACATTTGGCCACTAATCTAGCCTTGTTTCTAACTATGATACCGCATTCGTCTTGCTTATTTCTAAAGATCCATTTAGTACAAATGACTAAATGGTCATTAGGTCTAGGAACAAGCTTCCATACCTCATTCCTCTTAAATTGGTTCAATTCCTCTTGCATTGCACTAACTTAAGAATCATCTTTCAAGGCCTCGTCAATACATTTAGGTTCGATTTGAGAAAGAAAGGCAGCGTTAGCACAAAAATTCTTAAAAGAAGAACGAGTTTGAACCCCTTTTGATGTATCTCCTAGAATTAGCTCCTTTGGATAAGCATCCACATACTTCCATTCTTTAGGTAAGGAAGAAGATGCATCCAAGTTATTATTTTGAGGAGGGGGTTCATTTAAATTCAAATTTTTAAAGCCAATATCAACTTCAAAATCATTTTTATTTAACTTAAAAATTTCATTGAAAACTACATGAATAGACTCTTCTATAACTTAGGTTCTTTTGTTAAAAATACGAAAAGCCTTAGAAACGGAAGAGTAACCAAGAAAGGTGCTTTCATCGGATTTGGCATCAAATTTTTCTAAGGCATCCTTTTCATTCAAAATAAAGCATTTGCAACCAAAAACTTTAAAATAAGAAATATTTGGTTTTTTGTTATTCCATAATTCATAGAGAGTTTTTTATAGAGACGGTCTTATTAGAACCCTATTCATGATGTAGCAAGTCGTATTCATGGCTTCGGCCCAACATAGTTCTTGTCATTTCTTGTTGGTTTCTATTTTTTCTTTCAACTACTCCATTTTGTTGAGGATTTCTTGGAGTGGAGAAGTTATGGTTATATCCATTAACTTCACAAAAACTTTGGAAGTCACGGTTTTGAAATTCGCCACCGTGATCATTCTGAATTGATGAAATCATAAAGTCTTTTTCGTTTTGAGTGAGTTTACAAAATTTAGAGAAACATTTGAAACAATCACTTTTGTGAGCCAAGAAATAGGTCCAAGTATATCTAGTATAGTCATCTACAAGTATAAAAGCATATTTGCTTCCTCCTAGACTTATCATGTTAATTGGTCCAAATAAGTCCAAATGGATCAATTGTAATAGTCTGGTGGTGCTAATTTGATTTTTTGGTTTGAAACTAGTTTTTATTTGTTTACCTAGTTGACACGCATCACATACTTTGTCCTTAACAAATTTCATATTGGGAATCCCTCGTACTAATTCTCTAGATGAGATCTTAGATATTAGTTTCATACTTGCATGGGCTAATCTCCTATGCCAAAGCCCAGCATCATCATTTAAAGAGGAGAAGTACATTTCATTACTTAGTTCATCAAGGTTGATGGTGTAGACATTATTTTGTTTTAAAGCAATCATTGACAAGTTATTGTTTGATTTTTCAATAATGCACGCATTAGATTCAAATCTAACGATGCAACCTTTATCGCATAATTGACTAATACTTAAGAGATTATATTTTAATCCATCAACTAGTAATACATCATCAATTGAAAAATATGATTTGTTACCTATGGTTCCCTTGCCAATGATTTTGCCTTTGTTGTTATCTCCGAATGTGATGTACCCTTCTTCTTTACTAGTGAGCATAGAGAAATGAGATGGATCTCCAGTCATGTGTCATGAGCATCTACTATCAAGATACCATCTCTTGCTCCTAGCTTGTGGGTTTGTCTACAAAAGAAGATAGTTTTTAGGTACCCATTTGATTTTGGGTGCCTCAAAAATTGATCTACCAATTTTGTTATTTATCATTGAAGTATTTATAGTTCCTTTAGGAACCCATATCAACTTATGTGGACTAATTTTCCTAAATGGATATTTGTAAGCAACATATCCGGATTTAAACAAAAGTTACATTTCGAACAAAGTGAAACGTGTAATGTGGGTCCTTTAATGAAAGTGGTAGGATTTTGGTGAGATCCTCTCACAAAACCAATTCCACTTCTATTTGCGACGTGACCCTTGTTTGCAAGGATCATGTTTAATCCCTTGCTACCGACCTTAAACTTGTTTAAGGTCCCTTTAAGTAGCAAATTTTTATTTTTTATTGCTTCTAAGTGTTCACACTTAGAGCATGGAGGAGTTTGAAGACTATCAAGCTTATTTTGTAGTAAGACATGCTCTTTTTTTAAAAGATTAAACTTCTTACTAATAGTTCTACGCTCATCAAATAATTTATGAAAAGTAATAGAAAGTTTATTGAAAGATAAATCTTCATTAATTAAATCACATACCTCTTCTCCTAAAGCCATTAGTGCAAAGTTTGCCTCCTCTTTGTTGCTAGCTTCTTCACTTTCTGAATCACTTGAATCGTCCCAAGTCGCTTTTAATGCTTTCTTCTTCTTCGGTTGCTTCTTCTTGGCTTAGGGGCATTCATTTTTGAAGTGCCTCAGCTTCTTGTATTCGTAGCATATTACTTGGTCCTTTTTATGTTCAAGTTTATTTTTGGTGTTATTTTTAAATTTGTTCTTTCTTATAAATTTTTAAAATTTTTGAGTTAAAAGTGCAATATCATCGTCACTATCCTCATCACTTGATGTTCCTTTCAAGTAGTCTTCTTGTGATGTAAGCGTCATATCCTTCCTGTTCTTTGGAAGGGGGTTCTCGAGCTCTTCATGAGCATGACATGTCACTTCGTAGGTCATTAGAGACTCAATAAGTTCTTCAATGGGAAATGTTTTAAGGTCCTTGGCATCTTGAATGGCCGTAACTTTTGGATCCCAACTTTTTGGAAGGGATCTTAAGATTTTAGTTACTAGTTCAAAGTTAAAAAAATCTTTACTAAGAGCTTTGAGTCCATTGATGATATCCGTGAAACGAGTGTACATGTCTCCGATGGACTCACTTAGTTTCATTCGAAAAAGTTCGTAAGAGTGCACAAGAATGTTGCTTTTGGACTCTTTCACTCAGCTAATGCCTTCATGAGTGACCTCAAGAGTTCTCCAAATATCAAAAGCCAAATCACAAATTGAAACGCGATTAAATTCATTTTAGTCTAATGCATAAAACAAGGCATTCATAGCTTTTTCGTTTAAAGCAAAAACCTTCCTCCGATTCATCCCATTCACTCATCGGAAGAGAAAATTTTTTAAATCCATTTTCGACAATAGTCTAAAGTTCGAAATCCATGGAAATGAGGAGGATCCTCATACGAGTCTTCTAATACATGTAATCCGACCTATTAAACATAGGTGGATGTGTAATAGAATAACCCTCATGCATGCTGGAGTAAGCCATCTCTCTTGGGTATTAAACCAAATATTATAGTGAGCCTAGCTCTAATACTATTTGTTAGGATCGGAGTGGCACTAAGAAGGGGGGGGGGGTGAATTAGCAGCGGATTAAAACTTGTAAGTTTAAAAACAAATTTGTAAATACGAGGAGATTTCGTTTCAATAGTAACTTGAGTAGATGAAAACCGAAAGCTAGCAGTAGTGTAAATAATAATTTTAGGAAAGTAAGAACTCACACATTTAACACATCAATTTAAAGTGGTTCGGTCAAAATGACCTACATCCACTTGCAAAGCCTTCTTCGAAGAGGCTCCCAACTTCCACTAGCAAATCACTTTACAGGGGAAGGACAAATACCCCTCTTACAACCTTTTACAGTGGTTCACACTCTTACAAATTTTCAACGAGAAAGAAGGAGGTGAACACTCAAGCAATTGAAAACAAGACTTGCTAAAGACTTTACTAAGGCTTTTTATTCTCAATCTATTGTTTCTCAAAAGTTGTATTCTCTACTGAGAATTGAGGGGTATTTATAGACCCTAAGAGGATTCAAATTTGGGCTCCAAATTTTAAATTCTCTTGGGTTTTCGATGCTAGCGATGCCACCACCTATAAGTGTCTAACAAACAGTGTACTGGCGGTGCCACTGCCCTGTCCGGTGGTGCCACCGTCGGACCTCTCGGGTGCTGGGTGGTGCTACCGCCCAGTCCGGCGATACCACCGCCCGACCCTTCGGGATCTGGGCAGTGCCACCGCCTAGTCCGGCGGTTCCACCGCCCAACCTTACGAGTCACTGGTTGAGCTTGAAATCCGACACAAACCAAGTCATATTCGGGCCTGGTTGGCCCCTAACCAGGATATAGGATTATTCTTTAATCCTAACCCTAATTATATGTAAACTACGTAACTGAAAACATAGTCCTAAGGAAGTTTTTAAATGGCAAACGTCGAGTCTCCTTTCGGCAAGTTTTCCGTTGATCTTCCGGCGGACTTCCGATACACCCTCGGATTTCTTCCGGCGGATTCCCAGTAGGCTCCCGATCTTGTGGCGAGTTCAGCGAGTAGCCGAGCCTTCTCAGTGATCTCTACGAACATCCGACGATCTCTTGGTCTCTAACAAGTCCCCGATTTCTTCTCGGTTAGTTCCGGTAGCATCTCCGACGAATCTTCGGACTCTCAAACACCCATCGAACTTGACTCCGGTATCCTTGCTTTATGTTTTCAAGCTATCATAGTTAATCCGGCATAGTTAACTCAATAATATGGATTAGATCAATTAACCCATCAATTGATTTCATCATCAAAATCCGAGATTCAACATAGCCAACAAATAATGTGTAGTCATGACTATACATGCTGTAAACTATAGCTAGCAAATAAAATGTAATATCCAGATATGCCAAGACTACCTATGAGTACAGCACATTATTAAAGCAGATAACTCTGGGATATATACAATTCATCAGTATCATTCCGAAGATCTTCAACTAATAGCAAAATTGAATCTGATAAAAATATCTTTCTCTCTTTATGTAAAGTGCTCCATTTTGAGATCGTGCTCATACAAGATCTTGAGTCTCTAATAATCTTTGTCAGAAGCTGAGCATTGTTTGTGTATCGACACTCAAAGATTCTACTATATCTCTCCTTCCACATCCACCAAATAGCGCATCTGAAAATAATCTTTGCTAATTGTGTAAGAGACCCTTTTCTTAAGAAACATTGCATGAGTTCGCCTAATTCTTGATGCAAGTTTGGCTGTGGTAGCCTATTGAGCTCAAAAATAATTTAGTATAGTCATAAGCAAAATAGAGGTGGTCAACAGTTTCTTCCTGTTGCATACAAAGGGAGCATCGATTAACATGATAAATATCTCTTCTCTTCATATTGTCTATTGTAGGTAGTTTATCAAGAAGGGCCTGCCTTGTGTATAAGGAATGTCTCTGTGATCCCGATCGATCCCATGTCCAACTTCTTGGGATCAACTTGTTGTTCCTTTACCTGATTTGATTCCATACTGATGTGGCACTAAATTTACCATCGTCATAAAACCAAATAAGCATATATGAAGAGTTGATCCTAATTAGAATAGCTGTGATAGTCAACCAAAGTGATAACATTTTAGGCGAAATAGGATTAGGGAGATACCAAGTACTGTTAGCAATGAACTCAGAAACCTTCCAATCTTTGGGAGCCCCAAGATCTTTCCATATTCTATCACCATATAATTAAAATATACTCATTCTATTCATCCAAGTATCGTACCACATATTAGTACTAGTTCCGAAAGAGATTGCATAGGAAATGTGTTTGATTAGCCAATTCCTTGCCTTCAAAATTCCTTTCCAAGTTGTAGAGTGATATATTCTTGCTGAAACTTCCTAAATTGATTCCTTGGAAAGATACCTAGCAGAAACCCATTGTGACCATAAGGAATAATTATTTTGTAAAAGATCCCACAATTGCTATATTAAACATGATTTATTCCAATCTCTAGTATTTCTCAAGTTCCGGCCCCCTTTATCTTTCAGTTTGCAGATGCTGTCCCAATTTGCCATTTGTATTGTCTTACCATTTGTGTCATTCCAGAAGAAGTTTATAAATAACTATTCAATATCCTGGAGAATTACAATAGGTAGAAGAAATGCACTAGAGCAATAAATATAGTAAGAATATAACACCGAATAGATTAGTTCAAGTCGTCCTGCTTTTGAAAAAAGTCTATTTTTTCAGGAGAAAATTTTATTCTTTATTTTTTGCAAGATAGGTTGACAATAAGTTTTGTGAATGCTAGTGGATATGAGTGGGAGACCTAGATACGGAACTAGCAGATTTCCCTCACTAACACCCAGAGTGTGTGCAATAAAATCCTTATCCTTGATGCAAGGACCCATATAGACTTTACATTTCGCATGATTTAACTGAAGGCCAGAAACTATATCATAGTCATTCAGAATAGTAGCCAGGTTTCTCATTGAAGTTGAATCATTATGAAGAAAGATAAGAAGATCATCTGCAAAGGTTATGTATGATATATAAATAGAACCAGTATGGGGTAACTTAATGCTGCCATCAGAGATTGCCTATTCCAACATATAATTGACTCCTTCCATTACAATAGTAAAGAGATATGGAGAGAGTGGATCGCCTTTTCGGATGCCATTCGTACTCCCAAAAAAGTCAATAAGTGAGCCATTGATGAATATCTAAAACTTTCGAGTTTTCAAGTAACATTGAATCCAATTAACCCATTGCTGAGGGAAGTTTATACCGAGGAGCATTTTATAGATAAATTTCCTATTAACTGAATCAAAGGCTTTTCATAAATCAGCTTTAAAACATATTTTCATCCCTCTTGCTTTCGAGTGTAGATCCTTGATCAAGTCATTAGCAAGAAGAATATTATGATGTATACTTCTGCCTTTGATGAATGCAGCCTGATTAGGACTAATAATCTTATGTATTAACTTTTACATTCTATCTGACAACCAATTAGTGAAGGAGTTAATCTTAACTCCCCCTATCTATATACCATACTTGAGAAAATATAAACTTGAATTCACAATCGAAATTGGAAATCACATGAATTGTGTATTATTATAAATTCAAGTTGTCAAGATTTCAAATGCACAATTACTTCATACATGATAAAATATTTTGGCATAGCCTTTCATCACTGCTTGCATGAAATATTATTATTATTGCATTGTAATACTCAAAAGTTAAGAATCTGATATAAAATTCTAAATTCTCAGCTTTTAAAGATATCACACCATCATAGAGATCAAAGTAAGCACAGAGTTTCAATATCAAAGTAAGCACGATATTACATCATCGTATGATAACATGCTCATCATTTAAAGAGATCACAACATTATCAAAGCACAGAATTTCAACATCAAAGTAAGTAGCATTTTACGTTTACAACATCAAGGTAAACAACATAGGATTACAATATCAAAGTAAGCAGAGTAAAACAGAGAGATTTTGTCCACTTCTCTCCCTTTGTCATCGGCAAAAGGACATAACTATTCAAGTGATGGCAGGTCAAAATGTCTAAATAAGGTATTGAGTTGTTGATGAATCTACTGCAACTCAATTAAAATTTAATCTTGGCGTTGTTCAAGTTGATCTTGATGTTGTTCAAATCGATCCATTCGAGTCTTCATGTCGTCAATAGATGAGGGAGGTGCTTGCTCTATTGGAGATGTTGCCTCAAAGGGACTAGTTAGAGGAGATTGATTATCCCTAAAAATTAGTGTTTTAGGTTTTGGTTCAGGTGGAAGAGGATCAGTCTTTCTAGACAGTCTAGTCCATATCCCATTTTTTAATATACACCTCAACTATCGAAGTAGGTTTCTATTTATGATATTAAATCTATCTAGTTTCATAACTTCTTCATCAAGTAGGATAGCTATGTCATAAGCATGGATTAGTCTTATGATCAGGCCACCATATGGGAGTATCATATCATTTTTTGAAAATTCAATCATGTTTTGTTGGATTAGGTAACCAAAACAATTGTTATATCCCTTCATAATCCAATACATGGTACCTAATTCTATTTAGTTTACTTCATCATGATGATATTGTTTTGAGAGAATAATACTTATCAAGATGTGATGAAGTATTTTGGTGCTAAAAGGTAGTAAATATTCACAGCTTTTAGGAAGAATACATAAGTTAGGATTATCAAAAATTGTTCCTAAGGCATCAGTATAAGTAGTCCCAACTGATTCTTCATCTCATTGTCCTTTAAAATAGCAGCATTCTTCTTTCTCCGTAATTCCTATGAGGTTACAAATCATGCTATCTGAAATAAGTATATCATGTACTAAGAGATAGGTAGATACCTGTTAGGATCAAGAGCACTAAGAGGGGGGGGGGGGGTGAATTAGTGCAGCGGAAAACTTTCTGCGATTAAAACGAAACTGCATTCGAACGATAAAAACGATTTCTGTGTGAAAGCCGATTCTAAGCAAGATGATGTTAAAGTCAATCTATGAAGGCAGTTTGCAGCTATGATGAAAACCAGAATATAGGAGCAAACTAAAATACGACGTTCGTACGAAGAAACTGATTTACGTCTAAATGCTGATTCGTAAATCACTTGATTAGGCAAGATGCAGTTTAAGCAAGAGTATAAAGGCAGTTTGCAGTTATGATTGAAATCAAGACGTAAACGCAAATTGAAATATGATGATCGTACAAAAAAATAGTTTTACATCTAAACGCTGATTCGGAAAATGCAACGCTTGAAACCGGATCGTATATGCGCAGAAAGTAGTAAGCTATAGAGGAGGTTTGCAGTAAAGATAATATGCTCAAAGTAAATGCAAACCGAGATTTAGAGTGGTTCGGTCAATCTTGACCTACTCCACTTTTGGCTTCCTCCACCGACGAGGTCACCGACGTCAACTAGAGGCCTTCCTTCAATAGGCGAAGGCCAACCACCCTTTTACAGTTTCACTCCTTTTGACGGGCTTAGGAGACAACCCTTACAGAAATTTTCTCTCCTCTCTTTACAACTCAGAACTTGGAAGAACAGAGGGAGAAGAACTTTTGGCCTTTACAACAATTTTGAGCTCTAAGAATCACAGAAAGGATCAAGATTTCGGTGTAAGTTCATGCTCTTTCAGTGTTGAATGGGTGGGGTATTTATAGGCCCCAACCCAGTTCAAATTTGGAGCTCAAAACTGTCAATTCCCGGAATTCCGGGATCAGGCGGTTGCACCTCCTGACTGGAGCGGTTGCACCGCCTAGCAGAGCTCGAAGACTGAGCCTCTAGGCGGTGCTACCTCCTGTCAGGGGTGGTTGCACCTCCTGAAAGAGCTCGAAGATTGAGCTCAGGAGGTTGCACCTCCTGACTGAGGCGGTTGCACCGCCTAACAGAGCTCGTAGACCGAGCTCAGGCGGTGCCACCTCCTGGCTGGGGCGGTTGCACCGCCCAGTCTCCCTGGGAGACTGAGCCCAGGCGGTGCCACCTCCTGGCTTGGGCGATTGCACCTCCCACAACAATCAGGGTCCGAATGGGTTGATCCATTCGGCCCAATTTGGGTTTGTTTAGGGGCCCAATTGCCCCAAGATTAAGTTAATGGGATCACCTCCCATTTCTAACTTAATCAATGTGCTAACTATGATAATTCCTAAGACAATTTCTGCAGCTTGCTCTGGTGCGTCAATCGCTTCTTCCGGCGAGTTTCCGGCGAACTTCCGTCGATCATCCGATGAACCCTCGGTGATGCTCCTACGGACTTCCGGCAAACTCCTGAATTTGCGACGATTCACTTGGCGAGTTCCGACAAGCTTCTTTGGCAAGCTTATGGACTTCTCGGATTTGTTCCCGTAGAACCTCCGACGACTATCCGAACTTCCGTCGAACTCTCGAACTCCCAACGTGATCATTGTCTTGACTCTGGCGTAACTCCTGCTGCATGTCTTACTTTCATCGTAGTTAATCCTGCACACTTATCTCAACACATAGATTAGACAACAAATGACAATTGACTTCATCATCAAAATCCGAGATTCAACAATCTCCCCCTTTTTTATGATGACAATCAATTGATAATGGAGTTAACCTTAACTCCCCCTATCTATATGCCATACTTGAGATAAGTCATTCTTGAATTCAAGACCTAAGAATTCAAGCGACATATTGATAAGTTAAATCATTTGAACTTATCAATACTCCCATCATGATTCCCATCATGATGTATCTCTCTGAATATGATGTCAAGGCTTGACATTCATTTTCAAATTTTACATAACAATTTTGAATGATGGTAATTGTAGCAATTCATCATATTGTAAGATATCAACATGTAAAGCTATGAAGTAAGATTTTGATATCATTACATGATGTACACATTTCAAATATTTTAGCAAGTGTTGCATTTCTTCACATGGTAAGATAACAACTCAAGGCATAATGCAAATTAATGCATGGCATCTGTTCATATATCTCTTGGTGATGCAAGCATGACATAATCATAGCATCAGTGTTTATAGCATCAATTCATATATTTCTCCCCCTTTGTCATCAACAAAAAGCATGGTAGATGTGATACCAGGAGAACAATATAAGCAAGTTATCAAGTATATAAAGGAAGGCATGATACGTAGATTGCTTTGAATACTTCTTCCTTCCTTTTTTTTGTTATAATCCTTTGTGCATGAAGGAGGAAAGCCATTTGTGATTCCAACTATTTGTGAGTTTACTTTGATTCAAGATATGTGTTTGAAACAGCTTTTTGCAAGTAAAAATACTATCATTCATATTTGAAGATGGACTTTATAAGCAGGAATCATTTCATCAAATCCATTTAAAAAGAATATTTTTCATAAGAGTGTATGAGAAAATTTGATTTTTAGTATTCCAACTGTTAAGCGAATCCGAAAATGAGATGAATTCTTTCATGTATTCGGACAAGACTATGCTCCAAATTTTCAAATACAATCATGAAGACAAAACACATGTTATGTAATGGCAATCAAGTGATTTGATCATTCAATAAAGTCCGAAAAATAATTTTAACTAGTTTATCTATTCGGACACATCAACATTCCTAATTCTCTTCTTATGAAGTCAAATTGTTCTTCACTTAGAGGTTTTGTAAAAATGTCAGCTAGTTGATGTTTAGTATCAATGAACTCTATGGTTACGTCATGATTAGTAACATGATCTCGTATCAAGTGATGTCTAATATCAATATGTTTTGTTCTTGAGTGTTGTATAGGATTCTTAGTTAAGCATATTGCACTTGTGTTATCACATTTAATGGGAATATTTTTAAGATTAACTTTGTAATCTTCTAAGGTGTTTTTCATCCATACAACTTGTGCACAGCACGCACTTGCTGCAATATATTCAGCTTCGGTTGTTGATAGTGCAACCGAGTTTTGTTTCTTAGATGACCAGGAAACAAGGGCATGTCCTAAAAATTGACATGATCCTAATGTGCTTTTTCTATCTAGTCTACAGCCAGCAAAGTCCGCATCAGCATAAGCAATTAACTCAAAATTCTCTGATTTTGGGTACCATAATCCTAGGTTTGTGGTACCATTAAGATATCTAAGTATTCTTTTAACTGCTTTGAGATGAGATATCTTGGGGTTTGATTGAAATCTAGCACAAAGTCCTACACTGAACATGATGTCTGGTCTGGTTGCAGTGAGGTAAAGTAAACTTCCTATCATACCCCTATAAGTTTTTTGATCGAAGCTTTCTCTACTTTCATCAATTTCTAACTTAGTGGAGGTGCTCATAGGAGTGTTAATAGCCTTTGAGTTATTCATATTAAACTTTTTTAATAAATTCATAGCATATTTAGTTTGACTAATAAAGATGTCATTGCTTAGTTGTTTGATTTGTAAGCCTAAGAAGAATGTTAACTCTCCCATTAAACTCATTTCGAATTCAAGACTCATAGTTTTAGCAAAAGATTCACAAAGAGATTCATTCGTAGAACCAACGATAATATCATCAACATAAATCTGAACAATGAGAAAATCATTTTCAAAATTTTTGATGAATAATGTAGTATCAACCTTGCCTTTTATGAAATTATTTTCAATAAGAAAAGAACTAAGTCTCTCATACCAAGCCCTCGGAGTTTGTTTTAAACCATAGAGAGCTTTAGTTAATCTAAACACATGATTAGGGAGGCTATTATTTTCAAATCCAGGAGGTTGTTCAACAAAGACTTCTTCAGAAATAAAACCATTAAGAAAAGCACTTTTAACATTCATTTGAAACAACTTAAAATTATTACTACTAGCGTAGGCAAGGAGCATCCTTATGGCTTCTAATCGAGCCACAGGAGCGAAGGTTTCTTCGTAATCAATACCTTCTTCTTGGTTGAAACCTTTGGCCACTAATCTAGCCTTGTTTCTAACCATGATACCATTTTCATCTTGCTTGTTTCTAAAGACCCATTTAGTACCAATAACTAAATGGTCATTTGGCCTAGGAACAAGCTTCCACACCTCATTTCTCTTAAATTGATTCATCTTGCATTGCGATAATCCATGAATCATCTTTCATGGCTTTATCAACACATTTGGGTTCAATTTGGGAGAGAAAGGCAGCGTTCACACAAAAATTTTTAAGAGAAGATCGTGTTTGAACCCCCTTTGACGTGTCTCCTAAGATTAGCTCCTTGGGATGAGCATCTACATACTTCCAATCCTTGGGTAAGGATGTTTCGGGATTGGATGCATCCAAGTTGCTAGTTGGAGAAGGGGTTTCATTTAAATTCAAGGAATCAAAATTAACATCATCATCAAAATCATTTTTTCTGATTTCGGAAATCTCATTGAAAACAACATGAATGGATTCTTCTATAATTAAAGTTCTTTTATTGAAGATACGAAAAGCTTTAGAAATCAAAGAATAACCAAGAAAGATTCCTTCATCGGATTTAGCATCAAATTTTCCTAAGTTATCTTTTTTCATTCAAGATAAAACACTTACACCCAAAGACATTAAAATATGAAACATTGGGTTTTTTGTTGTTCCATAACTCATAAGTAGTTTTGGTGAGTAAGGGTCGTACTAGAACTCTATTCAAAATATAGCATGCGGTGTTTACGGCTTCGGCCCAAAAATATTTGGGTAGGCCATGTTCATTCAACATGGTTCTTGCCATTTATTATAAATTTCGATTTTTTCTTTCTACTACTCCATTTTGTTGAGGATTTCTTGGAGTAGAGAAATTATGGTTGTATCCATTGAGTTCACAAAATTCTTGAAAATCATGGTTTTGAAATTCTCCACCGTGATAACTTCTAATTGACGAAATCATGGAACCCTTTTCATTTTGAACAAGTTTACAAAACTTGGTAAAATATCTAAAGCATTCATTTTTCTGTTTTAATAAGTAGGTCCATGTATATCTGCTATAGTCATCCACAATGACGAAGGCGTATTTGCTACCTCCTAGACTTGATGTAGAGATTGATCCGAACAAGTCCATATGGATCAATTGTAAGGGCCTAGAGGTGCTTATTTTATTCTTAGATTTGAAACTACCCTTAATTTGTTTACCTAATTGGCAAGCATCACATACATTATGTTTGATGAACTTGATATGAGGAATTCCTCTTACAAGTTCTTTAGATGATATTTGAGTGATTAGTTTCATGCTAGCATTACCTAATCTTTTATGCCATAGCCAAGCATCCTCATTCAAAACTGAAAAACACATTTCATTACACAAATCATTGATGTCAATAGTGTATACGTTATTCTATTTTAATGCAATCATAGACATGTTTTTGTGTGGTTTTTCAATGATGCAAGCATTAGATTCGAATCTGACAATGTATCCTTTATCACATAATTGACTAATGCTCAAGAGGTTATGTTTTAAACCATCAACTAACAAAACATCTTCAATAAAGAAGTTGGATTTGTTACCTATGGTTCCTTTGCCAACGATTTTACCCTTGTTGTTGTCTCCGAAGGTGACATAGCCTTCCTCTGTGCTAGTGAGCTTAGAGAATTAAGATGGATCTCCGGTCATATGCCTTGAGCATCCACTATCAAGGTACCATCTCTTGCTCCTAGCTTGCGATGGTATAGGTTTCTACAAGAAAGAATGATTTTTAGGTACCCATTTGCTTTTGGGTGCCTCAAAAATATATCTACATTGTCTATCATGTTGCATAGAATTTATCATGGTTCCTTTAGGAACCCAAATCAGTTTGTTTGGACTAATTTTCTTGAATGGACAGTAATGCGTCTTGTGTCCAAATTTGCAACAAAAGTTGCATTTGTTTTGGTGTTGAATATATAAGATGGGGCCTTTCATGAAGGTGGTTGGATTTTGGTGAGGACTTCTCACAAATCCAATTCCACTTCTTTTGGGAACCTGACCCTTGTTTGCAAGGATCATGTTCAATGACTTGCTACCAATCTTGAATTTTTTTAAGGTGTCCTTAAGTAGCAAGTTTTCCTTTTGGAGAGTTTCTAGATCATGGCATTTTATGCATGAGCCTAAACTATCATGATATTCAGCTTTTAACTTATCGAAATTATAAGTAAGACTATCATGCTCCTTTTTTAGCAATTTGTATTTTCTACTAATTGTCTTACATTCATCAAATAATTCATAGAAAGCATTTAATAATTCATGATAAGGTAAATCTGCATCAATTAAATTTGTTACCTCATCTCCGATGGCCATTAAGGCGTAATGAGCAACTTGCTCGGTGTTGGACTCCTCTTCTTCGGATGCGCTCGAATCATCCCATGTTGCTTTGAGAGCCTTCTTCTTTGATGTTCTCTTTTTGACTTGGGGACAATCATTCTTGTAGTATCCCGGCTTTTTGCGTTCATAGCAAATAACTTGGTCCTTCTTGGGTTCAAGTTAATTTTTTACGTCATTCTTAAACTTGTTTCTTTTAAAGAATTTTTTAAATTTTCTTGTTAGAAGTGCCAAGTCATCATCACAGTCCTCATCACTTGAGTTTTCTCTCAAGTGGCCTTCTGAAGTTCTAAGTGCCATATCCTTCCTGTTCTTTGGAAGGATGTCTTCTTGTTCTTCATGAGCTTTGCAAGTCATCTCGTAGGTCATTAATGACCCAATTAGTTCTTCAAGAGGGAAGTTGTTTAGATCTTTTGCCTCTTGAATAGTAGTGACTTTAGGATCCCAACTCTTAGGAAGGGATCTTAGAATCTTATTTACGAGCTCAAAATTCGAAAAACTTTTTCCGAGTCCTTTTAGACCGTTGACGACATCCGTGAAACGGGTAAACATGTCGCCAATGGTTTCACTCGGTTTCATCCGGAAAAGTTCGAAAGAATGTAACAGAAGATTGATTTTTGACTCTTTCACTCTACTTGTGCCTTCATGAGTCACTTCGAGTGTGTGCCAAATATCAAATGTGGTTTCACAAGTTGAAACACGGTTAAACTCGTTTTTATGAAGTGCACAAAATAAGGCATTCATAGCCTTTGCATTAAGAGTGAAAGCCTTCTTCTCCAATTCATTCCAATCGATCATTGGAAGAGAAGACTTCGAAAATCCATTTTCGACAAGATTCCAAAGTTCAAAATCCATAGAAATAAGAAATATCCTCATACGGGTCTTCTAATAGGTGTAGTCCGTCCCACTGAACATGGGTGGACGTGTAATAGAGTGGCCCTCTTGGTTTCCGGCGTATGCCATCTCTCTTGGGTTTTAATCCGTTAGAGAGTTAACCCCGCTCTGATACCAATTGTTAGGATCAAGAGCACTAAGAGGGGGGTGAATTAGTGCAGTGGAAAACTTTCTGCGATTAAAATGAAACTGCGTTCGAACGATAAAAACGATTTTTGTGTGAAAGCAGTTTCTAAGCAAGATGATGTTAAAGTCAATCTATGAAGGCAGTTTGCAGCTATGATGAAAACCAGAATATAGGCGCAAACTGAAATACGACGTTCATACGAAGAAACTGATTTACGTCTAAATGCTGATTCGTAAATCACTTGATTAGGCAAGATGCAGTTTAAGCAAGAGTATAAAGGCAGTTTGCAGTTATGATTGAAATCAAGACGTAAACGCAAACTGAAATATGATGATCGTACGAAAAAATAGTTTTACGTCTAAACGCCGATTCGGAAAGTGCAACGCTTGAAACTAGATCGTATATGTGCAGAAAGCAGTAAGCTATAGAGGAGGTTTGCAGTAAAGATAATATGCTCAAAGTAAATGCAAACCGAGATTTAGAGTGGTTCGGTCAATCTTGACCTACTCCACTTTTGGCTTCCTCCACCGACGAGGTCACCGACGTCAACTAGAGGCCTTCCTTCAATATGCGAAGGCCAACAACCCTTTTCAAGTTTCACTCCTTTTGACGGGCTTAGGAGACAACCCTTAAATAAATTTTCTCTCCTCTCTTTACAACTCAGAACTTGGAAGAATAGAGGGAGAAGAACTTTTGGCCTTTACAACAATTTTGAGCTCTAAGAATCACAAAAAGGATCAAGATTTTGGTGTAAGTTCATGCTCTTTCAGTGCTGAATGGGTGGGGTATTTATAGGCCCCAACCCAGTTCAAATTTGGAGCTCAAAACTATCAATTCCCAGAATTTCGAGATCAGGCGGTTGCACCTCCTGACTGGAGCGGTTGCACCGCCTGGCAGAGCTCGAACACTGAGCCTCTGGGCGGTGCTACCTCCTGTCAGGGGCGGTTGCACCTCCTGACAATGCTCGAAGACCGAGCTAGGAGGTGGCACCTCCTGACTAAGGCGGTTGCACCGCTTGGCAGAGCTCGAAGACCGAGCTCAAGCGGTGCCACCTCTTGTCAGGGGAGGTTGCACCGCCCAGTCTCGCTCGGAGACTGAGCCCAGGCAGTGCCACCTCCTGGCTAGGGCGGTTGCATCGCCCAGTCTCCCTGGGAGACTTAGCCCAGGCGGTGCCACCTCCTGGCTTGGGCGGTGGCACCTCCCACACCAATCAGGGTCCGAATGGGTTGATCCATTCGGCCCAATTTGGGTTTGTTTAGGGGCCCAATTGCCCCAAGATTAAGTTAATGGGATCACCTCCCATTTCCAACTTAATCAATGTGCTAACTACGATAATTCCTAAGACAATTTCTGCAGCTTGCTCCGGTGCGTCAATTGCTTCTTCCGACGAGTTTCCGGCGAACTTCCGTCGATCATCCGATGAACCCTCGGTGATGCTCCTGCGGACTTCCGGCAAACTCTTGGACTTGCGATGATTCACTTGGCGAGTTCCGACGGGCTTCTTTGGCAAGCTTATGGACTTCTCGGATTTGTTCCCGCAGAACCTCTGACGACTATCCGAACTTCCGTCGAACTCTCGAACTCCCAACGTGATCATTGTCTTGACTCCGGCGCAAATCCTGCTGCATGTCTTACTTTCATCGTAGTTAATCCTGCACACTTATCTCAACACATAGATTAGACAAAAAATGACAATTGACTTCATCATCAAAATCCGAGATTCAACAATACCCTTTCGTTTTCATCTACATATAAATTGTTGTAAAATAGCCTAATAAATCTAGGATAGATAGGTTCACTTATTTGAGGGATTATGAGAATGTCTAGATTAGCAAACCATTGAATGTGTTACAAATCACTTAATTCCTCTAAATCAACATATTTACTCTTATGAATATTTCTAGACTCTATAGATGAAAATTTAAGTGCATGTTGATGAGAATCAAAAAGTAGGGAGTCATATGCTAGAACCCTTGTAGATTCTAAACTTGGGGTTGATCTCTTTAGGGGATCGGCCTCCTTGGAACTCTATAGGGGTTCCTCCCTCCAAGTTGCTGCTCAAAGGCTACAGAAAAGATTCATCTATTGCTTATGAAAAGAGGTGAAATACATAACTATTTATAGGGCTTCTAAACCCTAACTCATAATAGGACTCTTACTCGAGACTCCTTTTTCTAACCAACTCCTAATAGGACTCCTACTCAAGACTCCTATTCCTTTACAACTCCTAATTTTTCTCTAAGAAACAACCTCCTAACCCTAGCCGGCCTCTTTACCTCTTTAATAGGGGTCGGCTTAGGTAGGTTTTACATGAATGTTCCTCGCAATTAGGACTCTCCAAGTTAGAATCCTAACAGACCCGCCCTCTTCAAATCAGCCTTGTCCTCTAGGCTGATGATTCATGAGTTCTGGAAATTTAATCTTTAAGTCATCATAGTTCTCCCAAGTGGCATCTTCTATTGATAGGTTCGCCCACTATATTAGCACTTAATTAGTGGGTCGTCGTCGTCGAGTCACGATCCATCGATCAATAATGGCATTTGGCTAGGTCTGGAGTTCTCCTTATGCAGTTATATTTGGTGGATGGCTTTGGGCTGTCTCCAAGCACCTATTTACAACCGGCGTATGGCTATTGGTTTGTGGGTGATATGCCGTACTCCTTTTCAATTTATTACCTTGCATATGGAATAACTTTATCCAAAATCTGCTCTTGAAGATGCAAGTAGAATTTGTCATAAGCACAATGCGTCCCATATAGCATAATTCTTTTGAGTCCCAATTGTAATGAGCCACGGAGCTTAGTGCTTCCTCCAATTTGTTTATGATCTTACTGGTCTCCGAATCTTCCTATCATTCCATCTTAATATCCTCAAGGAAGTCACTGGTCGGAAGTGAAACAACCGAAAATTCAGCTTGCTCGGGTAATTGCGAAAGCGTATCTGCAACAACATTCTCTTTCCACTTTTTGTAAGTTATTTTATAATCAAATCCAAGAAGTTTTGTTACCCATTTTTGCTACTCAAGGGATGATATCTTTTGCTCCAAAAAGTACTTGAGGCTTTTATGGTCGGTTTTAATTTGAAATCGTTGATCGATCAAGTAGGGTCTCCACCTCGTTGCTGCATGCACAATGGTGAGCATCTCCTTTTCATATGTTGACATATTTTGATGGGAGGGAGATAATGCCTTACTAGTATATGCGAGTGGTCGACCATCTTGCATGAGAATGGCTCCAATTCCGACTCCAAATGTGTCGGCCTCAATAATGAAGGGTCGCCTAAAATCTGGTAGTGCTAGCACTGGCATCGTCGTCATGGCTGCCTTAAGTTTGTCGAAGGCAACGAAGGCTTTGTCCGACCATTGGAAGATATCTTTTTTCAGTGTTGCACTGATCTTTCCATAGTTTTTCATGAACTTGCGGTAGTAGCCTATTAAACCTAGAAACCTATGTAGCAATTTTATGTTCCTCGAGGTAGGCCAGTTTTGCATTGCTCCAATTTTGAAGGGGTCTACCATTACACCTTCCTCTGATATGATATGCCCAAGATATTCCACCTTTTGTTGAAGAAAGCAAAAATTCATAGTGGTCGTTGTGTGTTCAAAAGGCGGTTTTCAGTATGACTTCGTCGTACACTCATATTTGATGATACCCAGATCGAAGGTCTAGCTTTGTGAAGATTTGTGCTCCCTTTCATCTAGCAATTCATCCACTACTAGAATAGGGTATTTATCCTTGATGGTTATGTCATTAAGAGCTCGGTAATCAACGCATATTCGCCATGTTCCGTCCTTCTTGCGTACAAGTAGCACCGATGAAGAGTAGAGATTGTAACTTGGCTGAATAACTCCTGTTTCGAGCATCTCTTTTACAATCCTTTGTATTTCATCCTTCTGGGGATATAAATACTGATATGGCCGAGTATTTACTAGAGATTTTCCTGAAAGAATTATTATATAATGATCATGCCGACGGGTTAGAGGTAGGTTGTGCGGTTCGTCAAATATATCTAAAAATTCAGTAAGCAAAGGAAGTAGGTTTGGATCTTCAAATTCTATTGGCTCTCCCTTAGTTTGCTGCTCAAGTTGTACCAAAAAGCCGCTGCATGCTTTATGCAAAACCTTCTCCATTTGTTGTGTGCAAATCGTCATTACGTCGCCCCCACGTTTCCCGTTCAGTATCACCTATTTCTCCTTACTGTAAAATTTCATAATTAGTTGCATAAAATTTCAAGAAATATCACCTAATGTCGTCAACCATTTAATTATGAGCATGGCCTCATGATCATTAAGAGGGAGAAGGAAAAAATATGCAATTATCTCTTGGTAAGGCCTCATGATCAGCAATATTTCACTTACGGGCGCTTACGATCATACTTCAAAATCCATCCATCGGCGACCTTAACGTCAAACCTACTACAATTCTCAATAGGTAAGGCCATCTGGACAGTAACCTTACTGTTTAGAAAGTTATTAGTATTGCCCATGTCGATGAGAACAGTGATCGGTTGTTGTTTGAGAAGGCCTCCAACTTTTATCGTTTGCGGGTTTGAGTAGCCGGCTAGTGCATGTACTGTAACTTCGGTCGGTTGTGGCTCTTCTTCTACATCTTCTTCTTCATGTTCAAGGCTCTCTTCTGAATATTCAATGACCTCTTCTTCTATTGGTTCAATCATAAGAAGTCTCCCTTTACTACAGCGATGCTCACAGCTCCACGGCTCGTCGCAATGCCAACATAACCCCTTCGCATATCGCTCTTGAAGCTCTTCTCTTGTTAACCTCTTTGGTGTAGGGACTCAATTGATAGTAGGGGGGGCTGAGGGCTTCAATATTTTTGGTTGAGGAGCAATCCTAGTACTCTGAGCTTCATGGTTCAATTGCTCATCTTGATGTCGTGCGAAAGAGATGGCTGCCATAAGCGTGTACGGTTGTCGTGCTTTAACTTCTCCTTGGATCTCCGACTTCAAGCCCTCAATGAAGGTCCTCAATAGCTGTTTTTGAGACTAATCACGAGTTTGATTAGATAACCTTTCAAACCTGGTTTGGTACTCCTGATTGGTGGAGGTTTGTCGGATCTTTGCTAGTTGTCCATATATATTCTCGTAATCGGTTGGTTTGAAGTGTATCAGCAGTCCTTCTTTGAATTGTCACCATGAAAGGACTCCATAAGTATGTTCAAACCAGTAAAACTACTGTATAGCATCCCCTTCAAGATGTATATCTGCAATTTTCACCATATATGCATCTGCGGTTTTGTGGTACCGAAAATATCGCTCCGCGCGTGAGATCCAACCAATTGGGTCTCCTTCTTCCCATCTAGGGAAGTCCACTCTCATGCATAGATACTTGGGGTCAATCATAGAGCTTCCCCTCTTTTGGAAGTCATATCTTCGGGCTTGGTGCGATTGGGCGAAGCTCTCTCCTTGATATGATTTCTTCGGGCTTAGTAGTGTAACACCCCTCATTTCCGAATGTTCGTATAAATTTTTGGTGATAATGTAAGCATCTATTTTAATTGACAAAAGAAATAGAGTATGAATCAGAGGTAACTTATTTTTAAGATTTGGGAGATCTGTTCAAAAAAAAAAAAAAAAAGAATCTGAGGACTTATATGTAAACCCTAAGGACCTAATCGTGAATATGATAAAAACAAGGACTAAACTGCAAAATGCACCAAATGACAAATTCCACCGCTTAAGCCTCTCTGCCTTCGTTGTTAAGGAAGCAGGGGAGGCAGCTCGTGGGTGATCAGGGAAAGAAAGAAAGAAAGAAGAAGAAGAAGAAGAAGAAGAAGAAGAGAAAGAAAATTGGGGCTTTTAGGGTTCTTGCTTTAATCTTGTCATTTCGGGTCAAAATTTCAAAAGGCAAGTGTTCTAACCCCATCCTACAGAAGTATTAGACTCTATTTTTATGTTGATTCAAAATAAATTGGAAGATTTCTATTTAGAAACTGATATGTCTCTCCTTGGACATAAAACCATGGATTCTGAAAGTTTTTCGGTAAACTGACCCCTAAGCACTGTTTCAGCTATAAGTTTTAGTACAGAATGAGGATTCAGGCAGGAACTATTTTTGTTTGAAATTAGACTCGTATGTATTTCTTTTGACACCGATTTTGTAGATTTTTGACACCGAATACTTACCCAAAAATTTGTTTCAAAAGAGCCTATAGACGCTGTAAAACAGAGTTCAAGATTTTTGACCTTTCGATACTAAAACGCCTATAACTCCCTGTTGAAAATTCTGATTTGTACCAAACTGATTTTATTTGAAACTAGACTTGAAATACTCTCTTTTGACATATAGTTTGAAAATTTTGGAGTTCAATTGCCCACCCTATCGTCTGTTGATTCCGACCCTATAAATTCTGCAAAACAGTGATTGTGATTTTGACCTTGTGTTACCAAATCAGAGGTAACTCTGTGTTGGGAGCCCTGTTTCATATGAAATCTGTTCTATCATAATATAGATTGATATATGATTCGACCATAGCCTTCTTATGGGTATTGGAGCATAATTGTTATTCTGAAATATTTGTTTGATGTGCCATTGGAATTCTGTCCGAGATCGAGCTTTGGTCGATTTCGCGTATTCTGTTCCATTTCCTTTGGATACTTGAATTTGCCTAATCTTCTTATTGGAATTGAGCTGATTATGATTGCTTGGAATCCCTGTACACTCTTGCTTTCATTTCTTTCCTAAAATGAATACTTTTGTGAGAGATTTGTTCCTTACATCACATTGCTTTTGAAAAGGCACATGTACGTTTGGTTGTTCTGCGTGTGCTTCCGTTATATGCTACTTATTGTTGAATCTGCCTTCTTGTACTCTGGTGTGTGGGATTGTCTGGACCTTTGCCAGAAATGGTAAAGGGTATGCGCTGATTTGCCCGCTTTGTGGGGTCCCGTTTGTGGGATATTCTGGTATGCGCTTATTTGCCCGCTTTGTGGGGTCCCGCTTTGTGGGATATTGCTTAGAGCCTGCGATGCTCTGCCGGCCCCCTTTGACTTCACCTAGACGTGGGTGGATGGAGCTCCTAGACGTGGGAGACTTTTGTCAGGTGATCATTCAGAAATGGATGAATCACATTCTGACTGAGATCCCACTACACCCTCTATATGTTTGATATGACATCCAGAGTTTTGGTGAGTTATTTCTGTTCGTGCTCTGGATAGTTATGATATGATTGCAACGTCAAGGACGACGTTTGAGCTTCTGTACGACATATGAGTTTGATATGCTCTGAAATGCTTCATTCACTGTTGATTTTGCTTCGTAATGTTCCATATGTCGTTGATATGTTTTGGAACATTTATTATGCCATTGATAAGCTCCGATATGTTTCCTTTGTTTCTGATATGCTCCAATTACTCTATGCCCCATCTGTCAGGAACCAAATAAGTATGATTAAAAAGGACAATTATGATTCTGCTCCTAATGATATTATGTATACGAAATCGTATATTCTGCTTTGTGTTTGAAACTGCATCTCTTTGGAAATTGTACTATTTTGATATGGATATGTTAGTCACTTGCTGAGCTCTTTATGCTCACCCCATTTGTTGATAAATTTTTCAGGATAGCGTATCGCTTGCTTAAATGTTAAGAATGGGCTGAGGCAGTGGAAAGTTTAGAAGACGTTGGGCAGAACTTTGTTAGCATATATGTAGTTGTGTATAAGCTACCTTGCATCTAATGAAATGTGACTATGAATCTAAACCTGTGATTTTGTGTAAGTTAAAGGATCCCTCATGTATAGGGTTTTGGAATGTTAAATTAAATTCGTGTAATGATATGAACTTATGGTAAATCGATGATTGTGGTGACTGCATAGATTTCCCCACTTGTGGATTTATATTGTGGTTTTTATTTTGATGAGTTGAGTTCAGATTGTATAAATTATCGAGTGATGTGTGCTATGTTTATGAATTGCACAGGGTTATGAATTGATAGATTATAGAAGTGAAATATTTTATCTGAATGTTTTCTTAGTGACCTCAAATGTGTGTTTGGATCCTGGGTTAGTTGTGACGAAAAATTTTAAATATCATGGATATTTTTAGGGGCGTGACAGAGGTGGTATCAGAGCCAGGTTTGAGGATCACTGAAATATTTGATATGTTGACGTGCAAAATATATTGAGGTCTAGTGAACTATAGTGATTGGTGGAAATTTTCTTTGATGTATTTTAGGAATCTGGGATGATGAGGACATTTGGTCCTCCAATTTCATTTGTTTTTGATTAATTAAGGGGAATGAAAGGATTGATCGGGGATATTGAATCAGAGTGACGCAGCAGAAGCGTGGTGGACCTAATTTCATTGGTGGTAGAAAAATGAATGATGCAAACGGAGAAGATATATGATGTACAAAATTGTTCTGATACTCGAAAGATTTCTTTTGCCACCTTATATTGTAAGTAGAGGATGATCATTGATGGCAACAATGAAAAGAATTTTTGAAGATCAATGGCATGAATGACAAGAACAAGTTTACCAATAAAAATATGATTGGAAATGAATTAGTAAGTAATAATAGGAGGGTCAAGACATTTGGATTTGAAAAAGGAAGTCACCACAAAAGACTCAATCACGTGTGAATTGTAAGTTAAATTATGAAACAAGTTTGTGTTTTCAAATGACTGGAGTCTATTTTGTTTGTGGAAAGTTGGATCATAAAAGAAAAGACTGCCCCTTGAACAAGAAGAAAGAGTCACTGCCTCATAAATCATCAGCCCATGTCAGAGTGTATGCTATCACTGAATATGATTCTGAAACTTATGAATTAGTGATCAAAGGTTATTATGCATGTTTATGAAAGAATGCAAATATTTGTTTGACCATGGGTCCCATCTATGATTTGATTCGGAATATTTTGCCTATCACTTGGGTATTCAACCTAGACCGCTACATTATGTGCTATATGTAAATACGATCATTGGAGATTCTTTGATAACGAACTTGAATATGGTCCTCTTGTCTAATTCTTATTGGAGAACTTGAACTTTTGCTGATTTAGTTCTCCTAGAGATTTGGAGTTTTGATATTATACTTGGTATGGATTGGCTATTTTCCTATCATACCAGTATGGATTGGTATATAACAAATGATCACTTTTTGCATATTTGATCAGTCGATCTTTTATTTTGAGAGTACTGGACATCATTTATCTCCTTGCCTAATGTATCCCAGGATGACTTGTTTGGATTACCTCAAAATGTGATTTTGCTTTTGATTTGGTCCTTGGGACAATCCCAATATCTAAGCCTCTCTACAGAAAGATATCATTTGAGTAAGTGGAATTGGAAAAGCAACTACAAGGATTATTAAATTAGGATTTTATTTGGCTTAATATTTCATCATGGGGTGCTCCGGTGTTAGTTAAAAAGATGTATGGAACATTGAGGCTTTGTATTGATTATAGACAGTTGAGTCAGGTGACCATCAAAAACAAGTATCCCATACCTAGAATTGATGATTTGTTTGATCAACTGCAGGGTGCATAAGTATTCTCTAAGATTGACCTGAGGTCAGGTTACTATCAGTTAAAGATCAAGGAGGAGGATATTTCAAAAACAGCTTTCAGAACTCGATATGGTCATTATGAATTCTTGGTGATGCCGTTTGGTTTGACAAATGCCCCTGCAGCTTTTATGGAACTAATGAATAGGATATTTCAACCGCTCTTGGATATCTGTGTAATTGTATTTATTGATGACATATTAGTGTATTCAAAGAGTAATCAGGAGCATGAGGAACACTTGAGAGATGTATTGTCCATACTAAGAGAAAAGAAGTTGTATGCGAAGTTCAGCAAATGTGAATTTTGGTTGAATGAAGTTGCTTTCTTAGGCCATGTGATTTCAGGGAAGGGCATATCTGTTGATCCAAGGAAAATAGAAGCTATAGTTGAATGGGAAGTACCAACAAATGTACCAGAGGTTAGAAGTTTCTTGGGCATGGCAGGTTATTACAGGAGATTTGTGGAGGGATTTTCTCGAATTGCTCAACCTCTCACCAAACTCACTAAGAAGAATATGAAATTTGTATGGGGTGATGATTGTGAGCAAAGCTTTCAAGAGTTAAAAAGAAGATTAACTAGTGCCCCTATTCTCACTATTCCAAGTGGTAGTGAGGGATTTGTAGTTTATACTGATGCTTCAAGAAAGGGCCTATGATGTGTTTTGATGCAGGAAGGGAGAGTAATTGCTTATGCTTCTAGGCAACTTAAAGGTTATGAATTGAATTATCCAACTCATGATTTGGAATTAGCAGTAATCATTTTTGCTCTAAAGATTTGGAGACATTATTTGTATGGTCGACAGTTTGAAATCTTCACTGATCACAAGAGTTTAAAATATATTTTCACTCAGAAAGAGTTAAACATGAGGCAGCGAAGATGGATAGAACTTCTGAAGGATTATGATTGTGCCATCCGTTATCACCCGGGCAAGGCCAATGTTGTAGCTGATGCACTTAGTAGGAAATCTACAAGTTTTATGGCTAGTCTGGTCGTGAAGCAATGGAAGCTAATAGAAGAAAATTTTGATTTGAAAGCTTTGAGGAAAGAGTAAGACTCGATGATTTTGATGGCCTCCATTCAAGTGCAGTCTGATCTTATGCAACAAATTAAGGAGGGACAATTACGAGATCCACACTTAATCTACTTGAGGAGTGAAGTAGAAAAGGAATTGAAGCCACAATTTCAAGTTTCAAAGGATGGCCTATTGAGATTTGGGGAGAGAGTATGTGTACCAAATGAACTAGATATCAAGAATCAAATCCTAAATGAAAGTCATACTTCAAAGTACGCCCTACACCCTAGGAGCACTAAGATGTATAGAGATCTTCAAAGTTATTATTGGTGGGAAGGCATGAAGAAGGAAATTGCAATGTATGTTTCAAAATGTTTGACGTGTCAGCAAATCAAAGTAGAACACCAAATACCTGGGGGGTTGCTGCAAACTTTAGTTATACCTGAATGGAAATGGGAATGTATTACTATGGATTTTGTTTCAGGACTACCCAGAACCTCGAGGAAGCATGATGCTATTTGGGTTATCATTGATAGGTTAACAAAATCTGCACATTTCCTTCCGATTAATATGACTTATTCGCTTGATAGACTTGCAGATTTATATGTTAATGAAATAGTAAGACTTCATGGTATTCCAAAGGAGATCATCTCTGATAGAGACTCCAGATTTCTCTCTAGATTCTAGAGAAGATTGCAGGAGTCGATGGGCACTAAAGTTAAGTTTAGTACTGCATATCATCCTCAGACTGATGGTCAGTCAGAAAGAACAATTCAAACACTTGAGGATTTGCTTAGAGCCTATGTTATGGATTGGAAAGGTGAATGGGATAAGGATATTTCACTTGTTGAGTTCACGTATAATAATAGTTATCATTCAAGTATTCAGATGGCTCCTTATGAAGCTCTATATGGGCGAAAGTGCATAACACCTATAGGCTGGGAGGAAATTGGAGACAGAAAGTTGTTAGCACCGGACAAGGTACAAGAAACTACCGAGAAAATTCAAGTTATAAGGAAAAGGTTAAAAGCTGCTTAGAGTCGTCAAAAGAGTTATGCCGATAATAGGAGACGAGATATTGAGTTTGAAATCGGAGATTTTGTATTCTTAAAAGTCTCCCCTTCCAAAGGCATTATAAGGTTTGGGAAGAAAAGAACGTTAAGCCCAAGATTTATTGGACCTTTTGAGGTTCTTGAGAGGGTTGGTTCTGTCGCTTACAGGATTGCCTTACCACCAGCATTGAGCCATGTCCATGATATATTTCATGTCTCGATGATTAGAAAGTATATGTATGACCCTTCTCACATCATTAAGTATGAGCTGGTGGAGTTCGATAAAGATTTATCCTATGTGGAAGAGCCTATTCAGATTATTGATAAGAAAGAAAAAGTCCTAAGGAATCGAGTCATCCCACTGGTTCAAGTAAATTGGAGACATCATTCTGGAGAAGAGACAACTTGGGAGCTAGAGGAGGAAATGAAAAAGGTGTATCCTCGTCTTTTCATCGAATAGAGGTACGATAAATTTAGAGGACTAAATTTTTCTTTTAAGGGGGGGAGAGTGTAACACCCCTCATTTCCGAATGTTCGTATAAATTTTTGGTGATAATGTAAGCATCTATTTTAATTGACAAAAGAAATAGAGTATGAATCAGAGGTAACTTATTTTTAAGATTTGGGAGATCTGTTCAAAAAAAAAAAAAGAAAGAATCTGAGGACCTATATGTAAACCCTAAGGACCTAATCGTGAATATGATAAAAACAAGTACTAAACTGCAAAATACACCAAATGACAAATTCCACCGCTTAAGCCTCTCTGCCTTCAATGTTAAGGAAGCAGAGGAGGCAGCTCGTGGGTGATCAGGGAAAGAAAGAAAGAAAGAAGAAGAAGAAGAAGAAGAAGAAGAAGAAGAGAAAGAAAATTGGGGCTTTTAGGGTTCTTGCTTTAATCTTGTCATTTCGGGTCAAAATTTCAAAAGGCAAGTGTTCTAACCCCATCCTACAGAAGTATTAGACTCTGTTTTTATGTTGATTCAAAATAAATTGGAATATTTCTATTTAGAAACTGATATGTCTCTCCTTGGACATAAAACCATGGATTCTGAAAGTTTTTCGGTAAACTGACCCCTAAGCACTTTTTCAGCTATAAGTTTTAGTACAGAATGAGGATTCAGGCAGGAACTATTTTTGTTTGAAATTAGACTCGTATGTATTTCTTTTGACACCGATTTTGTAGATTTTGGACACCGAATACTTACCCAAAAATTTGTTTCAAAAGAGCCTATAGACGCTGTAAAACAGAGTTCAAGATTTTTGACCTTTTGATACTAAAACGCCTATAACTCCCTGTTGAAAATTCTGATTTATACCAAACTGATTTTATTTGAAACTAGACTTGAAATTCTCTCTTTTGAATTATAGTTTGAAAATTTTGGAGTTCAATTGCCCACCCTATCGTCTGTTGATTCCGACCCTATAAATTCTGCAAAACAGTGATTGTGATTTTGACCTTGTGTTACCAAATCAGAGGTAACTCTGTGTTGGGAGCCCTGTTTCATATGAAATCTGTTCTATCATAATATAGATTGATATATGATTCGACCATAGCCTTCTTATGGGTATTGGAGCATAATTGTTATTCTGAAATATTTGTTTGATGTGCCACTGGAATTCTGTCCGAAATCAAGCTTTGGTCGATTTCGCGTATTCTGTTCCATTTCCTTTGGATACTTGAATTCGCCTAATCTTCTTATTGGAATTGAGCTGATTATGATTGCTTGGAATCCCTGTACACTCTTGCTTTCATTTCTTTCCTAAAATGAATACTTTTGTGAGAGATTTGTTCCTTACATCACATTGCTTTTGAAAAGGCACATGTACGTTTGGTTGTTCCGCGTGTGCTTCCGTTATATGCTACTTATTGTTGAATCTGCCTTCTTGTACTCTGGTGTGTGGGATTGTCTGGACCTTTGCCAGAAATGGTAAAGGGTATGCGCTGATTTGCCCGCTTTGTGGGGTCCCGCTTTGTGGGATATTCTGGTATGCGCTTATTTGCCCGCTTTGTGGGGTCCCGCTTTGTGGGATATTGCTTAGAGCCTACGATGCTCTGCCGGCCCCCTTTGACTTCACCTAGACGTGGGTGGATGGAGCTCCCAGACGTGGGAGACTTTTGTCAGGTGGTCATTCAGAAATGGATGAATCACATTCTGACTGAGATCCCACTACACCCTCTATATGTTTGATATGACATCCAGAGTTTTGGTGAGTTATTTCTGTTCGTGCTCTGGATAGTTATGATATGATTGCAACGTCAAGGACGACGTTTGAGCTTCTGTACGACATATGAGTTTGATATGCTCTGAAATGCTTCATTCACTGTTGATTTTGCTTCGTAATGTTCCATATGTCATTGATGTGTTTTGGAACATTTATTATGCCATTGATAAGCTCCGATATGTTTCCTTTGTTTCTGATATGCTCCAATTACTCTATGCCCCATTTGTCAGGAACCAAATAAGTATGATTAAAAAGGACAATTATGATTCTGCTCCTAATGATATTATGTATACGAAATCGTATATTCTGCTATGTGTTTGAAACTGCATCTCTTTGGAAATTGTACTATTTTGATATGGATATGTTAGTCACTTGCTGAGCTCTTTATGCTCACCCCATTTGTTGATAAATTTTTCAGGATAGCGTATCGCTTGCTTAAATGTTAAGAATGGGCTGAGGCAGTGGAAAGTTTAGAAGACGTTGGGCAGAACTTTTGTTAGCATATATGTAGTTGTGTATAAGCTACCTTGCATCTAATGAAATGTGACTATGAATCTAAACCTGTGATTTTGTGTAAGTTAAAGGATCCCTCATGTATAGGGTTTTGGAATGTTAAATTAAATTCGTGTAATGATATGAACTTATGGTAAATCGATGATTGTGGTGACTGCATAGATTTCCCCACTTGTGGATTTATATTGTGGTTTTTATTTTGATGAGTTGAGTTCAGATTGTATAAATTATCGAGTGATGTGTGCTATGTTTATGAATTGCACAGGGTTATGAATTGATAGATTATAGAAGTGAAATTTTTGATCTGAATGTTTTCTTAGTGACCTCAAATGTGTGTTTGGATCCTGGGTTAGTTGTGACGAAAAATTTTAAATATCATGGATATTTTTAGGGGCGTGACAAGTAGTCGGCCCAATCTGAGTTCGGTAAAGAGCATCTAAATCTTATCCTCCATTCGCACCTCGAATACTTTGAATTCAGCATTTATTACCTCCTCAGATGCCATAGTATATGTCGCCAAATCTGTGATGTTAAGATCTCTCTTTTGTTGTCGGGTTAAAGGCATATATTGGTCGAGAGAGGTGATGGTCGAAAGGGTTGGTGGATTGGTGGATTTAGGCTACGGTTTAGGCTTGTTTTGTGGCTATTTTGGGTACAGTTCGAGGGTGTGGTTTGTGTTAGGATCAAGAGCACTAAGAGGGGGGGGGGGGGGTGAATTAGTGCAGCGGAAATCTTTCAACGATAAAACACGTTCGAACGATAAAAACGATTTCAGTGTGAAAGCCGATTCTAAGATTACTTTAACTTAAGAACAAGCTAGATGACATTAAAATCAATCTATGAAGGCAGTTTGCAGTTATGATGAAAACCAGAATATAAGCGCAAACTGAAATACGACGTTTGTACGAAGAAGCTGATTTATGTCTAAATGCTGATTCGTAAATCACTTGAGTAGGCGAGATGCAGTTTAAGCATGGATATAAAGGCAGTTTGCAGTTATGATTGAAATCAAAACATAAACGCAAACTGAAATATTATGATCGTATGAAAAAAATAGATTTACATCTAAACGCTGATTCGGAAAGTGCAAAGCCTGAAACCCGATCGTATATGCACAGAAAGCAGTAAGCTTTAGAGGAGGTTTGCAGTAAAGATAATATGCTCAAAGTAAATGCAAACCGAGATTTAGAGTGGTTCGATCAATCTTGACCTACTCCACTTTTGGCTTCCTCCACCGACGAGGTCACCGACGTCAACTAGAGGCCTTCCTTCAATAGGCGAAGGCCAACCACCCTTTTACAGTTTCACTCCTTTTGGCGGGCTTAGGAGACAACCCTTATAGAATATTCTCTCCTCACTTTACAACTTAGAACTTGGAAGAACAGAGGGAGAAGAACTTTTGACCTTTACAACAATTTTGAGCTCTAAGAATCACAGAAAAAGATCAAGATTTCGGGGTAAGTTCATGCTTTTTCAGTGCTGAATGGGTGGGGTATTTATAGGCCCCAACCCAGTTCCAATTTGGAGCTTAAAACTGTCAATTCCCAGAATTTCGGGATCAAGTGGTTGCACCTCCTGACTGGGGCAGTTGCACCGCCTGGCAGAGCTCGAAGACTGAGCCTCTGGGTGGTGCTACCTCTTGTCAGGGGCGGTTGCACCTCTTGCCAGAGCTCGGAGACCGAGCTCAGGCGGTTGCACCTCCGGACTAAGGCGGTTACACCGCCTGGCAAAGCTCGAAGACCGAGCTCAAGCGGTGCCACCTCCTATCAGGGGAGGTTGCACCGCCCAGTCTCGCTCGGAGACGGAGCCCAGGCGGTGCCACCTCCTGGCTAGGGCGGTTGCACCGCCCAGTCTCCCTGGGAGACTTAGCCCAGGCGGTGCCACCTCCTGGCTTGGGCGATTGCACCTCCCACAGCAATCAGGGTCCGAATGGGTTGATCCATTCAACCCAATTTGGGTTTGTTTAAGGGCCCAATTGCCTCAAGATTAAGTTAATGGGATCACCTCCCATTTCCAACTTAATCATTGTGCTAACTATGATAATTCCTAAAATAATTTCTGCAGCTTGCTCCGGTGCGTCAATCGCTTCTTCCGGCGAGTTTCCAGTGAACTTCCGTCGATCATCCGATGAACCCTCGGTGATGCTCCTACGGACTTTCGGTAAACTCCTGGACTTGCGACGATCCACTTGGCGAGTTCCGACGAGCTTCTTTTGGCAAGCTTATGGACTTCTCGGATTTGTTCCCGTAGAACCTCCGATGATTGTCCGAACTTCCGTCGAACTCTCGAACTCCCAACGTGATCATTGTCTTGACTCTGGCGCAACTCCTGCTGCATGTCTTTCTTTCATCGTAGTTAATCCTGCACACTTAAAACAAAACTTCGATCGAGACAATTAATCCTAAGTAATTAACCAAGTTGTCCGGCATGTCATTGGTCCCTCGACGCTTCGTCCGATTCTTCGGCGCATCGTCCTCTCCTGCAGCCTATTGCCCAATCGGCCAGTTGACTCCGCAACTCCGATATCCTTGGCATAATACCCACTCTTCTTGGCCTGATGCCCGAGTCCACTGCCCAAAGCTTTCTGTCGATACGTCGACCGATCCATCGGCCCGACGTCTAATCTTCTAACATGTTCCTCCGGCACAACATGATTTTCCTGCTTTAATTGTCTCATCCTGATCGAAGCATCCTGCGTCACTCAAAACGCAGATTTAATCATAAACATATATCAAGTAGTTTCATCATCAAAATACGAGATTCAACAATCTCCCCCTTTTTGATGATGACAACCACTTGATGACGGAGTTAAACTTAACTCCCGGAGTTTAAACAAACTCCCCCTATCAATATGTCATATTGATAGAACCTTGAATTCAAACTGAATTCAAGTCATTGCAATATTCATCATGAATACTTGCAACATGTCATCATGAACTTATGCATAACATGTCATGTCATCAACATACTTCTCCCCCTTTGTCATCAACAAAAAGGAGAAGTACCACAATCAAGTGTTTGTGATATTGGTTCAACTCATTGCATGAAAAACATAATATCAAGTTTTATCATCATGCAGTTTTGAAGCCAGAAAATTTAGCAAATGTTATATCATGCTTAGAACATTCAAGCTATCAAGTTTTAGATATGCAAGTTTTACAGCATACAAGATAGCACTTTCAGAACATGCAAGCTAGCAATTTAGAGATGTTCAAGAAGGCAACTCTTGCTTCTTGAAATATGCAAGTTGCAAGCTAGCAAATTTTTGCTTCCTTTGCAATGTTTGAGCTTGCAATTTTGCTTCCATTGCAAGGTGTAAGTTTAGCATGTTTTGCTTCTTGAGATAGGCAAGATAGCACTTTTGCAATTTTTGTTCGGAAAGCTTATGATGTTCAAGATAACAAGCTCTTTCTTCTCTTTTGAGATGTGTCAGTTTTGCTTTCTTTGCAAAGTACAAGCTAGCAAAATGCCAAACTAGCAAGAGATAATGTTTTACATGAGGCAAGCAAACAATTTTGCAAGTATTACATTTGCATCTTCTCTTTAGAGGAGTGTAATTTTTGCTTTCATCTTGAATTGTGTAAGCTAGCTAGTTTGCCTCTTTTTATGATGTCCACGCTAGAAATTCTTGCTCCCCCTTTGTCATTGTCAAAAAGAAGGGAAGACCCTTTTTTCAATTTTCAGATTATGACAAAGGTAAGTATCAATTTTATTTGTGCATCATTATATATTCAAATTAAAACATACACAATTTCAAAAACCTTATTTTTCATGCACGATACCGAAAAATAAATCAATCATCATTAATGGGTATATCATACATGATACTCAAACATTAAAATTTTTAAGCATTTATCAACATGTTGATCATGATATCAAACATTCATCATTTAAAGCATTCATGATACATATCATATGCAATACATCATGTACATCATTGTCATAAGTATTGCATGCATCATTTCAAATTCATGAATATTTCATCATTGCATGCATCATGCCAAATCATAAAATATACAATCATCATTAATGCATGATTCCTAATCATAATTTATTTTGCAACATGATGGTACCAAATTTGTCAAATTACATTCTACCATACATGATTGAAACTTCTTATTTGTATACATCAAAACAAATTAATAAATATTTCATGTATTCTTATCATCACATAAGGAATATCAAGAAGAATTATTAGGTGATGAGACAAACATTTCATGAATACAAGGAATTGCATCATATCATGAAAGATTAGAACATGTGAATACCGAAAGACATGATTTCTTTTTGAAAAACTTACACCATAATTAATCAAAAGAAAATCTTAGGAGAACGATTAATGAAAAAATCTTGATTCATAATAAATCTTAATTTGTAAATATCACAGACCTAAGATCATGATTTTGGATAAAATTCATTCAAATTCAAATCACCAAAAATTATTTTTATTGTTCACAAAATTCGTTACATAAGTAGATTCATGATTTCATTGATAATATATTTTCCCCTTTTTTAAGTATTTCATTTTAAGTGATTGATTTCATGTTAGCATGTTTTTTCATTTATGTTAAACATGCATCAACGTTAAGGATCGAAAAATGAATTTCATCATAAAACCATCAAGATCAATAGATTCTTAAAAATGAATTAGTATGATCAAGAAAATCCTAAAATGAAATTTAACACTTTCATGCATTCGGACAAGGTTTTGCTATAGATTTTCAAGTTCAATCATGAAGATAAAACATGCTCATGATCATAAAAATTTTTGTATCCAAAACACATAATTTCAAACATGTTATTAAGGCATGTAATAGTGTAAAATCATCATGGCAATTAAGTGATTTGAACATTGAATCAAGAAAGTCCGAAAAATAATCTTAACAAGTTCATGCATTCGAGCACATTTTTGCCATAGTTTTTCATATACACTCATGAAAATAACACATGCTTATCATTATGTATAGCTTAAAATCTCATAAAATTGTTAATCAAAATATTTAATATTACATCATTATGCATTTCTTCAAATCAAACATGATTTTTTTTAATCAAAATCGAGAAATAACAATGGAAATCAACGTAATACACATTATTACTTCTTAAACATGATTTCATATTTTCAATCAAAATCATTTTATTTGTTCATCATAAAATATGCAATATTATCATTTTCGAAATTACTTAGCATGATCATAATTTTTTTAAAACATGTAATTTTTAAGAAAATTAATTCTAAATTAAAAAAGAAAATACATCATGAAAGCATCAAGTAATTTCAAAATAAATTAGGGGGATTTCGATTACCTCATCATTGAAAGCGGTTAAGGCGTAGTTTGCCACCTCGCATTTCTTGATTTTCTCCTCGTCTTCGGAGGAGCTCGATTCATCCCACTTTGTGTTCTTCTTCTTTGGCCTCTTCCTTCATTCAAGTTTATTGTTTATTTTAGATTTTTGTTTAATAAACTTATTAAGATTTAGTGTTTGAAGTTCAAGTTTATCATTGTTCTCATCACTTGAGTAATCGCTCAAGTGGGATTCATTTGTCCGGAGTTCCAAATCCTCCTGTTCTTTGGAAGGTGATTTTGTTCATCATATTCATCATATGCATCGTGCACAATTTCATATGTCATCAACGAACCAATTAGTTCTTCAAGTGGTAAGTTGTTTAGGGTTTTAGCTTCTTGTATTGCAGTTACTTTTGAATCCCACTTCTTAGAAAGAGAACGCAAAATCTTGTTTACGAGTTCAAAATCCGAAAAACATTTTCCAAGAGCTCTTAAACTATTGACGACATCCGTGAAACGGGTGTACATGTCGCCTATAGTCTCGCTTGGTTGTATTCGAAAAAGCTCAAAATTATGCAATAAAATGTTAACTTTCGAGTCTTTGACTCTACTAGTTCCCTCGTGCATGATTTCAAGTGTTCGCCAAATGTCAAAAGTCGTTTCACACGTAGAAATCCGATTGAACTCATTTTTGTCCAAAGCGCAAAATAAGGCATTCATAGCCTTTGCGTTTAAAGAAATCAGCCAGTTGACTCCGCAACTCCGATATCCTTGGCACAATACCTGCTCTTCTTGGCCCGATGCCCGAGTCCACGGCCCGAAGCCTTCTGTCGATACGTCGACCGATCCACCGGCCTGACGTCCAATCTTCTGACATGTTCCTCCGGCACAACATGATTTTCCTGCTTTAATTGTCTCATTTTGATTGAAGTATCCTGTATCACTCAAAATACAGATTAAATCATAAACATATATCAAGTAGTTTCATCATCAAAATACGAGATTCAACAACAACAAATAGAGTAAAGGAAGGTCAGAATTGATCATCTCTGTTTTGCAGAATTGATAGAATCAATTTAAATAGATGTTTCAGAAGGCAAACATACTTCAAAATTTCCAAATTATATGTCAAAAGAAAGATATGCGAATCTAGTTTCCAAAGAACTAAGTTTTGCATAATTCAGAATTTTTACTAGAGCGTTATGATTAATTTAGTAACGAAAGGTTAGAATTGATCGTCTATGTTTTGCAGAATTGATAGAATCAATTTAAAAGATGTTTAAGAAGCCAAACATACTTCAAAATTTCCAAATTAGGTGTAAAAAGAAAGATATGTGAATATAGTTTCCAAAGAACTAAGTTTAACATAATTCAGAATTTTCACTAGAGAATTATGAGCAATTTAGTAATAGAAGGTCAGAATTCGTAGTATCTGTTTTACCAAATACATTAGGTCTTTTCATTCAATTGTTTGGATAGGTAAATTTACTCCAAAATTTTCAATTTTTATGTCAAATAAAAGCTGTATAAGTCTCCTTTTATATGAAAGAGTTTTTCCTCAATCAGAATTGGTGCAAAAAGTTATGGCCACACGAGTACTGAAAGGTCAAAATCTGAAAATTTTCAAATTCAACATTTGATGTATAAACGGCATAGATATCTTACATGCAGCCACAATTCTCCAATTTTCTCAAAATCAAGGTGAAAACAAGGATCAAAATTTATCTCTAGGATGGGTTAGAACACTTGCCTTAAAAAGTTTTGATTTTCAAATGTGGGGGATTTGATGCAAAGCCTTAAGCCAATATAAAACTTCTTCTTCAATTCTTTTTCTTTCTCTTCTCCTTCAATTCCCTCTCCTCTTCTCAAGTTACATTGGCTATAAAGTTTCCCTCAATTGTGCCTTAAATTACTTTGGTTTGACTCCTGCTAAAATAGTGAGGTGGCAAGCATGCATGGAGGTTTAAGTGTCATCTTTAGAATAAATGTAAGTGGCTCATCCTTGCTAATGACACATATCCTCCATTTTATTATTTTTTTTCTTATTGTGAAACTTTCACAAATCACCTTCAATTAATGAGATTCACATTTTGGTCCCTCATAATATTTTCAATATATAAAAAAAATTTAGTGCTAAAGAATTATTTAAAAAAATCCTCATATTTATAAATAAATCCTTATAAATTTAAAAAAAAATGATGGATGTTACACTCTCCCCTCCATAAAAGAAAATTTAGTCCTCTAAATTTGTCATACCTCTTTCGGCAAAAAGATGAGGGTAAGCTTTCTTCATTTCTTCTTCTAGCTCCCAAGTCGTTTCATTTGTAGGATGATGCTTCCAAATTACTTTAACCAAAGTAATGATTCTATTTCTTAAGATCTTCTCTTTTTTATCAATAATCCAAATGGGCTCTTCCTTGTAAAATAAGTCTTTTTCAATCACAATCGGCTCATACTCAATGACATGAGAGGGATCAGGTATATACTTTCTGAGCATTGACACATGAAATATATCATGGATATGACACATCAATGGTGGCAAGACAATCTTATAAGTGACAGAGCCAATTCTTTCAAGGATCTCAAAAGGTCCAATGAACCTTGGGTTTAACTTTCCTTTCTTTTCAAATCTTACAATGCCTTTGGAACGGGAGACCTTTAGGAATACAAAATCCCCTACTTGGTACTCGATATCTCATCTTCTGTGATCAGCATAGCTCTTTTACCGACTCTGAGTAGCCTTTAGCCTTTTTATGATAACCTGAATATTTTCAGTAGTCTCTTATACTTTATCTGGTGCTAACAACTTTCTATCACCAACTTCCTCCCAACATATAGGTGTTCTGCACTTTTGCCCATACAATGCTTAATAAGGAGTCATTTGAATGCTCGAATGGTAACTATTATTGTAAGTGAACTCAATAAGAGAAATATTTTTATCCCATTCACCTCTCCAATCCATAACATAGGCTCTAAGCAAATCCTCATGTACTTGAATTGTTCTTTTAGATTGACCATCAGTCTGAGGGTGATAGGCAGTGCTAAACTTTACTTTAGTGCCCATAGAATCTTGTAACCTCCTCCACAATCTAGAAAGAAACCTTGAGTCTCTATCCGAGATGATCTCCTTCGGGATACCATGAAGTCTTACTATTTCATCAACATACAAATCTGCAAGCCTATCAAGAGAATAAGTCATATTGATTGATAAGAAATATGCAGACTTGGTTAACCTATCAACAATGACCCAAATAGCATCATGCTTTCTAGAGATTCTAGGTAGTCTTGAAACAATGTCTATAGTAATGCATTCCCATTTCCATTCAGGAATATCTAAGAGTTGTAACAAACCTCTAGGTCTCTGGAGTTCTATTGTGATTTGCTGACTTGTCAAACACCAATCTCCTTCTTCATGTCTTTCTACAAATAATGACCTTGAAGATCTCTATACATTTTTGTGCCACTAGGATGCATGGTGTACTTTGAATTATGACCTTCATTCAAGATTTGGTTTTTGATATCTGGGTCATTTAGAACACATATTCTATCCCCAAATCTCAATAGGCCATCATCTGAAATTTGAAAATTTAACTTCAATCCCTTTTCAACTTCATTCCTCACGTATATTAAATGTGGATCTCGTAGTTGTCCTTATCATTCTTGCCACTAATCTCCAAAAATTCTTTTCATTGTTTCCATTAATAAATAGTCTCTACTTCCAATATAAGGTGGCAAAAGAAATCTTTCGATCATCGGAACAATTTCGTATATCAAATATCTTTTCCATTTGCATCATCCATTTTTCTGCCACCAATGGATTAGGTGCACCATGCTTCTACTGCGCCACTCTGATTCAAAATCCCTGACCACCCCTTTCATCTCACTTAATTACTCAAAACCAGATAAAGTAGGAGAACAAAATATCCTCGTCCTCCTAGATTCCTAAAGACATCAAAGAAAATTTCTACCAATTACTATATTTAACTAGACCTCAATATATTTTGCACATCAACATATCAAATATTTCAGTGATCCTCAAACCATGCTTTGATACCAACTCTGTCACGCCCCTCGAATTATCACATTCAGGAGGTGTGACCCTGTCAAAAATCAATAGACAAAATTTGATACAAAGATTTTAGCTTAGCACTAGACAATTCTTTCGTTTTGATACAAAGCCGTGAATCTGAAATTTTTTGGTAATCTGACGTCTATGCATTGTTTTGGACCTAACTTTTAGCACTAAACTTTGATTCAAGCAAATAATTATTTTGAAATTAAACTCATGGATATTTATTTTAATGCCTTGAATGAATGATTTGGAGTTTAAATACCTACTCAGACTTCTATTTCAATTAACCTTATAGATTCTACAAAATAGGTACTGTAATTTCTGACCTTTTGTTGCTAAACTGCTTATAACATTCTCTTGGGAACTCATATTCATGAAAAGTATGATTTATTAGAAACTAGACTCAAAAATATTTTATGCTTATCAGATTTAAAATTTTGGAATACAAATACGAACTGGAACATCTATTTTCATCAACCTTATAGATTCAGTAAAATAGAGCTAATGTTTTCGGACCTTTCACTACGAAATTATTTGTAACTCTCTATTGAAAACTCTAATTAATGCAAAACATGATTTGCCTAAAACTAGATGGATATATCTTTCGAATAAAACCTGCCTTGTATAAATTGGAGCATAACTGATTATCTAAATAATTATTGCAATGTGCCTCTCAAATTCTATTAGAATCAAGCTTTAATCGATTTCGCCTATTCTTGTTTCAGTCTCTTTGAAGATTGATTTCAGCTAAAATCCATACTTCAGTTGAGCTTTACATTATTACTTTGAATTCCTATATACTCTTGTCATTTAATTACTTGTATACCTAAATCTATTATGTAAAGTTCATGTTTGTATCACAATGTTTCGTATAGGCACATGCATTCCATTGTTCTGCATGTGTTTCCGATATGTCCTAATTTATTATTCACAATACCCTTTTGTACTTTGGTGTTTGTGAGATTATTTAGACCTTTGCTAGAAATGGTAAAAGGTATGTGCTTAGAGCCCGCGATGCTCTAGATTATATTTGGGATCCCACTTCATATGTTTGATATGATATCTAGAGCTTTGGTTATGTGCTTCTATATATGCTCTGGATAAGAATGAAAAGTATGTAATATTAAATGCGATGTTGAGCTTCTATTTCATATTTGTTATTGATATGCTCTGAAATGCTTCCTATCCCATTGATATACTCCGAAATGCTTCATATGCCATCGATATGCTCCGTAACATTTTATATGCCATTGATATCCGAAATGCTCCTTACGCCAATGATATGCTCCAACTAATCTGTTAGGACTCTAGCTAGGAGAGTCATAATTGAGAAGGACATTCATGTAAAACCTACCTAAGTTGACCCCTATTAAAGAGGTGAAGAGGCCGGCTAGGGTTAGGAGGTTATTTCTTAGAGAAGAATAGGGAGTTGTAAAGGAATAGGAGTCTTGAGTAGGAGTCCTATTAGGAGTTGGTTAGAAGTAGGAGTCGTGAGTAGGAGTCCTATTAGGAGTTGTTTAGAAGTAGGAGTCTTAAGTAAGAGTCCTATTAGGAGTTAGGGTTTAGAAGCCCTATAAATAGTCATGTATTCCACCTCTTTTCATAAGCAATAGATGAATCTTTTCTGCAACTTTTGAGCAGCAACTTGGAGGGAGGAACCCCTATAGAGTTCCAAGGAGGCCGATCCCCTAAAGAGATCAACCCCAAGTTTAGAATCTGCAAGGGTTCTAACACCTGGTATCAGAGTAGCGTTCTTGGCATCTCACTGCCCTTCCACTGCCATCCATCAACCCTCTACAACCACCCAAAGCAATTCCCTCAATTGCTTAAAAGATCGTCGCCAAATTCCACCATCATCTCCACCACCGCAGATCATCCTTTGATCTCCCAATGAATTGCAACAGGTTCTGGTTTCCTACCTTACTGCTGCTGCAATTTAGTTATCCCTATTCGAAAATCAAAAAAAAAAAAAAATTTCGTTCCTATATTGCTGTAAATTTCATCGTAAGTTGCTGAAATTTTTCGACGAGAATTCTGCTATCGCAACTTACACCAATTTTCTTGTTGTTACTACCAAAATTTTCTTGATTAAATTGGACATCCTTGCTGTCATATAAACTGAGATATTGCTGTCAATTCCCTCCTCAAATCTCTCAAATTTTTTGTGGATGTTTCATCGAGAAACTGTTGTTTCTTCGACGATAATTCTGCTCTTACAAGACAACACAATTCTGCAGCAAACTTTCACTGATTTCTATCAAACCTATACATGCCTTTAACCCGTCAACAAAAGAGAGATCTTAACATCATAGATTTGGAGTCATATACTATGGCATCTGAGGAGGCAATCAATGCTAAATTTGAAGCCTTTGAGGCACGAATGGAGGATAAGATTCGGACTCTCCTTACCGAATTCAGTTTGGGCCGACCACCAAGCCCAAAGAAATCACATCAAGGAGAGAGCTCTAACCAATCAAATCATGCCCAAAGAGATGACTTCCAAGAGAGGGGAGGTTCTATGACCGACCCCAACTATTCGCGCATGAGAGTGGACTTCCCTAGATGGGAAGGAGACCCAATTGGTTGGATCTCACGCGCGGAGCGATATTTTCGCTACCATAAAACTGCAGATGCATCCATGGTGGAAATTGCAGTTATACATCTTGAAGGGGATGCCATACAATGGTTTGACTGGTTTGAACACACTTATGGAGCCCTTTCATGGCGACAATTCAAAGAATGACTACTGATCCGCTTCGGACCAACTTATTACGAGAACATTGACGGACAACTAGCAAAGATCTGACAAACCTCCACCATTCAGGAGTACCAAACCAGGTTTGAAAGATTTTCTAATCAAATTCGTGATTGGTCTGAAAAATAACTATTGGGGACCTTTATTGAGGGCTTAAAGCCGGAGATCTGGGGAGAAGTTAAGGCGCGACAACCATACACGCTTATCGCAGCCATCTCTTTCGCACGACTTCAAGAGGAGCGATTGAACCATGAAGCCAGGAGGACTAGGATCACTCCATGACCTACAATACTAAAGCCATCAGCCCCCCCTACTATCAACCGAGTCCCTGCACCAAAAAGGTTAACAAGAGAAGAACTTTGGGAGCGATCTGCGAAGGGGTTATGTTGGCATTGCGACGAGCCGTGGAGCCGCGAGCATCGCTGTAAAAAAGGTAGACTTCTTATGATTGAACTAGTAGAAGAAGAGGTCATTGAACATCTAGAAGAGAGCCTTGAACATGAAGAAGAAGATATGGAAGAAGAGTCACAGCCGACCGACATTACGGTACACGCACTAGCCGGCTACTCAAATTCGCAAACGATGAAAGTTGGAGGCCTTCTCAAACAACAGCCGATCACTGTTCTCATCGACACGGGTAGCACTAATAACTTCCTGAATAGTAAGGTTGCTGCTCGGATGGCACTGCATATTGAAGGTTGCAGCAAGTTCGATGTAAAGGTTGCCGACGGCAGAATCCTAAAGTGCGACCAAAGATGCCCACAGGTGAAACTATTACTACAAGACCAAGAAATTATCACCGATTTCTTCCTCCTACCAATCGATGACTATGAGGTAGTGCTTGGTATAGAATGGCTGACTACACTAGGTGATGTCTCTTGGAACTTTTCTAAATTAATTATGAAATTCTACTGTAAGGGCAAACAGATCATCCTACGCGGGAAGCGCGGAAGCAATGTTACCACTGTTTCGACCCAACGAATGGAGAAAGTTTTACATAAGGTAAATGGTGGCTTTTTGATGCACCTCCAGCAGCAACTAGAGGGGAAGAAAATAGGAATTGAAGATCAAAATCTTGCCCAATTGCTTACTGAATTTGTTGACATATTTGCTGAACCGCGCGGTCTTCCTCCTTCTCGGCAACATAACCATCGAATTCCAATCCTTCCGGGCAAGCCACTAGTGAACACTCAACCGTACCGTTATCCTCACCTCCAAAAAGATGAAATTGAAAAGATCATAAAGGAGATACTTGAAACAGGGGTGATTCGGCCAAGTTGCAGCCCCTATTCCTCACCGGTGCTACTTTTACGCAAGAAGGACGGAACTTGGCAGATGTGCATCGACTACCGAGCTTTAAATGGTATCACTGTCAAGGACAAGTACCCAATACCAGTAGTGGATGAACTTCTTGATGAATTGAAAGGAGCTCGAGTCTTCACGAAGTTGGACCTCCGATCCGGTTACCACCAAATTCGGGTATGTGACGATGATATTCCAAAAACTGCATTTCGCACACATGATGGCCATTATGAATTCTTGGTAATGCCTTTTGGACTCACTAATGCTCCTTTAACCTTTCAAAGTCTCATGAACGATATTTTTCAGAGCTTTCTTCATAAATTTGTACTGGTATTTTTCGATGATATTCTCATTTACAGCCCTTCTCTTGAGACTCACTTTCAGCATTTACGGATTGTTTTGACGATCCTTCGGGAGAATACTCTTTTGTTAAGCAACCAAAGTGCAGCTTTCTCCAGCAAAAAGTAGAGTACCTTGGGCATATAATATCAGAAGAAGGAGTGGCGGTAGACCCAACAAAAATTAAGGCAATGCAAGGCTGGCCGAAACCGACAAACGTGAAATTACTGCGGGGGTTCCTTGGACTAATGGGCTACTACCGAAAATTTGTTAAGGACTATGGGAAGATCAGTGCACCACTCACTTCTTTACTGAAAATAGATGCTTTCCAATGGTCGGACAAAGCCTCTGCTGCCTTCGACAAACTTAAAGCAGCCATGACAACGACGCCATTGCTTGCGCTACCAGATTTCAATAGACCCTTCATCATTGAGGCCGATGCATCTGGAGTCGAAATTGGAGTCATTCTCATGCAAAATGGTCGACCACTCGCATACACTAGCAAGGCATTATCTCCCTCCCACCAAAACATGTCAGTATATGATAAGGAGATGCTTGCCATTGTACACGCAGTAATGAGGTGGAGACCCTATTTGATTGGTCGACGATTTCAAATAAAAACCAACCATAAAAGCCTCAAGTACTTTTTGGAGCGACAGATACCATCCCTTGAGCGGCAAAAATGGGTAACAAAACTTCTTGGATTTGATTATGAAATAACTTACAAAAAGGGGAAAGAGAATGTTCTTGTAGATGCGCTTTCGCAGCTACCCGAGCAAGTTGAAGTTTCGGCCGTTTCACTTCCGACCAGCGACTTCCTTGAGGATATTAAGATGGAATGGCAGGAAGATTCAGATACTAGTAAGATTATAAAAAAATTGGAGGAAGCACCAAGCCCCATGACTCATTATAATTGGGACTCAAAAGAATTACACTTTAAGGGACGCATTGTGCTTATGATAAATTCTACTTGCATCTTCACGAATAGATTTTGGACAAAGTTATTCCATATGTAGGGTACTAAATGGAAAAGGAGTACGACAGATCACCCACAAATCAACGGCCAAACGGAAGTTGTAAATAGGTGCTTGGAGACAGCCCAAAGCCACCCACCAAATATGACTACCCAAGGAGAACTTCAGACTCAACCAAGTGCTATTATTGATCGACAGATCGTGACTCGACGACGATGATCCACTACTGAATTGCTAATACAGTGGGCAAACCTACTAACAGAAGATGCCACTTGGGAGAACTATGATGACTTGAAGATCAAATTCCCAAAATTCATGAATCGTCAGCCTCGAGGACAAGGCTGATTTGAAGATGGCGGGTCTGTTAGGACTCTAGCTAGGAGAGTCCTAATTGAGAGGGACATTCATGTAAAACCTACCTAAGCCGACCCCTATTAAATAGGTGAAGAGGCCGGCTAGGGTTAGGAGGTTATTTCTTAGAGAAATATAGGGAGTTGTAAAGGAATAGGAGTCTTGAGTAGGAGTCCTATTAGGAGTTGGTTAGAAGTAGAAGTCTTGAGTAGGAGTCCTATTAGGAGTTGTTTAGAAGTAGGAGTCTTAAGTAAGAGTCCTATTAGGAGTTAGGGTTTAGAAGCCCTATAAATAGTCATGTATTCCACCTCTTTTCATAAGCAATAGATGAATCTTTTCTGCAGCCTTTGAGCAGCAACTTGGAGGGAGGAACCCCTATAGAGTTCCAAGGAGGCCGATCCCCTAAAGAGATCAACCCCAAGTTTAGAATCTGCAAGGGTTCTAACATAATCCTACTTCTTTGCTATGTGTTATTTGAGCTTATGTTTCATATTTGTTTTTTGATATGCTTCAAAATGTTTATACATCCTTGATATACTTTAAAACTGTCATCTTTCATCATGGATATATTAGTTGCTTGCTGAGCTCTATGTGCTCACTCTGTTCCTAATAATTTTTTTCAGGATAGCTTGTCACTTGCTAAAATGTTTAAATTAGGCTAAGGCAATGGAAAGGTAGAAGACCTTGGGCAAACTTTTATTGGACGATATGTTTTCATTATATAAGTATACTTGGTATCTAATAGAATGTTTATGGTAAATATGAACTTATGAGTTTTGTAAATGTTTGAAAAGTACCTCTCATGTTAGGATTTTAGGAATGTTAAGTTAAAATTGTGTAATGATATAAACATGTAGTACATGTTGGTTTTATGATTGTAAATATTCCCACAACTATAGATTTATGATGTGGTTATAGTTTAGTTGAGTTGGCTTTGGATTTTATGAATCATTAAGTGATATGATGTATAATTATAAACTGCACTGGTTTTGTGAATTGTGGATTGTAGAGATGAATAACTTGAATGTTTTCTTAGTGGCCTCAAATGTTTGATTGGATCCTGGATTGTTTGTTGAATTCCAATATTATAAATTTTGAGTTAGGTTCACAACTCTTGAATGAGAATTAAATTCAAGGGGCGTGACACAATCACATAGAGGAATGTATTATTTTTCTTGAAAATGACTCTATCCCTAGAAACTTATTAAATTTTTCAACAAGAGATCCTAAGAGATAAATAAATCTATTTATGTCATTTTGAATCTCTTGAAAGTGATTTTGATGATTTTGATTACTTGAATTTGAATGAGTTTTTACTTATTTCATGATTTTGATTCCTCAAAATTATAACTTGAAATATTTTATGAATCAATATCTTCTACTATGTGTTCTCGTATTATTTAAGGGGATTTCTTTTATGAATATTGATTTTTTTTTATGAATTCTAAGAATTATAACTTGTGATAATTTTTATATGAATCATGATCATGACAAATTGAGATTTCTTTTATACATGAATAAGATCTTTTATTCTCCTATATTTCTTTTCGGTAAAGAAGATATTCATCCAAACGAATCTTGATTCTTTCACTTGATATTTATAAATTGAGATTTCTTATGAATCAAGATTTTTCATATTTTGTTATCCTATGATTCTTTTTGCTATGAACTAAAAAGGAGACTTATCCTAATAAACCATGATATGCCACTTACTATTGAATGGGGGATATATTCAAATTAATCACGATATATTACTAGGCTTCTTGATGTTTATCATTTTGAAGTTTATTATGTATAATTTCTTTGTATTTATGATTTGTATATCTCATGATTGAATCATTGTTGTAAAAGAAGAAGGAAATTGTTAGCTTGTACATTGCAAAAGAGAACCAAAACGTGCTCGCTTGAATGATAAACATAAATCTCTCAAATGCATAAATTCTTCTTATGTATTGTTTTTATCATTATCTTGATTACTCATTTTTTTATGAGTTAAATTTTTCTTTGAATTAAGATAATTTCCTATCACTCCTTCTATTTAAAAAAGAAGAGATTTATCAAAAATGACACATGGTCTTTTGGTATTCATGAATTAATCTTTCATTTTTGATGATTGAAATATTGATGTAAATTTATCTTTATTTTTTATCCTTATCATAATTTTAAAATTGATGTAAAGGGAGTAGAATTATAAAATTGTATTCTTCCCTTCTTTTTGACAATGACAAAGGAGGAGATTAAATTTGCTAGCTTGCATGATGTAAAACTTGCTAAAATTGCAAGCTTGCTCATCTCAAAAGAGAAGCAAAGTTTGCTAGCTTGCACACTTCAAAAAAATACAAAAACAAGCTATCTTGCACTTCTCAAAGGGAAGAAAAAACAAGCTATCTTGCACTTCTAAAAAACAAGCAAATATTCATGATTAAATTTGCTTTGACATAGATTTCAAGGTTCTATCAATATAGCATATTGATAGGGGGAGTTCAGGTTAACTCCATCAATTATTTGTCATCATAAAAAAGGGAGAGATTTTTGAATCTCAGATTTTATTAATGAAATCAGTTAATGTGTTTGTTATCTAATCTATGTTTTGAGTGATGTAGGACTAGCTTCGATCTGGAAAGACAATTAAAGTAGGAAGAATCACTTTTGGGCTAGAGTGAAACATGTTAGTAGATTGGACTTTGAGCCAAAGGATCGGTCGACGTATCAGCAAAAGGCTTCATGTCATGAGTTCAAGCATCGGGCCTAGAAGAGCAGACATTGCACTAAGGAGATCGGAGTTGCGAATGTTAATATACCGATTAGGCAAAAGGTCATAAAAGAGGTCGATGCGTCGAAGGATTGGACAAAGCATCGATGAACTAATGACATGTCAGAAAATATTTAATTAACATTTTGTAATAATGGTCTTGATCGAAGTAGTGTTACGATATACTTAGGTTAGAATTAAGTCAACTCAATTAGGGGCCCATTGGGCCTGAGTTGGGACTGTTTTGGGCCAAGTAAAATACCCATTCAATCACCCCAAGTTAGGAGGAACCACCTATGAGCTAGAAAAGTCAAGAGCACACTTTTTCATGCTATCAAGCGGTGGTATTGCCTAGTGTCAAGCAATGGTACCGCCAGTCTGGGCGGTGGTACCGCTAGTCTAGGCGATGGTACTGCCTAGTGTCAATGTTGTAGGCGGTGATACCACCAGTACTCGGGAAACCTAGGATAAAACTTTTTTTGGCTCCATTTTTTAAGACAATTGGGGCCTATAAATAACCCAGCTATTCCTGCATGGAATAGCAAGAAAGTTAAGCAAAACTCTGTGATCTAAAGTTCTAAGCCCTATTAGAAAATTGAGTTCCCTCCTCCTAAAGCTTAGAGAGAGTTCTAAGAGAGGTACGTGAGGGATACTATATAAAAGAGGGGTGTAAAAGTTGTCTCCTAAACTTGTGAAAAGGAGAAAGTATAAAAGGGTAGTTTATATTCACCAATTGAAAGAAAATTGGGTAGTGGAAGTCAATGGTCTCAAGTGAAAAGGAATCGGGAGTGGATGTAGGTCACGACGACCGAACCACCATAAAAATCTAGTTTACATTTCTATTTTGCTCTTTACTTTCATTGTAAACTACTTTACTTTCCCTATGCTTCCGTACACTTTCAATATAAACATATTTCCTATATGAGCTTTGTCAAAACATTTTTATCGAACGAGATTTCTAACTCGACGTGATATTTATCACTGTACTAATTCCCCCCCCCCCTCCTCTTAGTGTAGTTCTTGATCCCAATAGTTAGTGTCAGAGCCACGTTTTTTCTCATTTGGTTTAATGCTCAAGAGAAATAACTCTTTTCGGCTTTCAAGAGGGTCACTCTATCATTCGTCCTCCTATGTTCAATGGGATGGACTATATATTGGAAAACTCGAATGAGAGTTTTTTTTACTTTCTTTGAACTTTGATTTATGGAATATTGTTGAACTTGGCTTTCAAACCCTCTCTAAACCTATGAATGAATGAAATGACTTTGAGAAAAAATCATTTTCTTTAAATATGAAAGCTATGAATGCTTTATTTTATGTTTTAAATAAAAATGAGTTTAATCGTATTACGACTTATGAAACCATATACAATATTTGGCACACTCTTGAAATCATACATAAAGGCACTAGTAGAGTTAAAGATTCGAAATTGAATCTTTTGATGCTTGATTTTAAATTATTTCGTATAAAGCTAAGTGAAACTATTGTTGACATGTACACCTATTTTATGGATGTCGTCAATAGTTTAAAAGTTCTTGGTAAATATTTTTCCAATTTTGAACTGGTTAATAAAGTTTATGACCTTTTCTAAAAATTGGGATTCAAAAGTAATGGCAATTCAAGAATCAAAGAACTTAAATATTTTTCCACTTGAAGAACTTATTGGTTCATTGATGACAAATGAAATAATGTGCAAGGCACATGATGAACTTAATAAATATGAGAATAACCTTCCAAAAAATAGGAAAGATTTGACACTTCAAACACTAGAATACCACTTGAGTGATAACTCAAGTGATGATGATGATGACCATAAACTTCTTATAATAAAACTTAAAAAGTTTTTAAGACAAGAATCAAAAAGTAAAAATGAACTTAAAAAGAAGCTGCCAAAGAAGAAGAATGTATTCAAGAAGGCTTGAGACGAATCGAGCTCATCCAAAGATGAGAAGCAAACCAATAAAGATAAGGTGACGAACTATGCCTTAATGACTTTCTACGACGAGGTAACCCAAACTCCCTTAGTTTACTTTGAAATTACTTGATACTTTTCATGTGTTATTTTTAAATTAGTTAGTAAATAAAAAATATAAAAATTTCATGCTTCTCTTTCTAGTGATTTTTAATAAATGATCATGACAATTGCATATTTTATGATAAAAGAACAAATTGTTAGATTTAATCTAACGCTTCTAAACCTAATAATATTAATGCTATGTATGTTTTAAGAAGCAAAAATGTGTATCTTTCTGATTTCCGTATTGCTTTTCGATTTTAAATAATAATACATGGCTTTTGTATGGAAGACTAGTATAAAATCAATCACACAAAAGAAACTAAAGAATCTTAGCTATTTTTATTCTCCTAGGAATCAATGTACATTGTTTTCAATAAATTTTCCAAATGTAAGAAAAGCAATTATGATGATGAATTTGGAGTTCACAAATTGAATTTGAATGAAATTTTTCCTACCGAATCATGAACCATCTTTTGATATCCTTACATGATGTATCCTTTATGAGATTCAAAATCTTTTCTATCTTTGATGATTTCATCTTACCATTTACTAAAAACGAGACTTATGCAAACAAACTATGACCTTGATAATGGTTTGCAATTTGAAATTATGCATGTTATACCTTGAAAACATAAAACCATGTTTTGGTATCATGCATGAGGTTCTGACGTAATGATGATGTGAAATCTTATGTTTTGGAATTATATGTTACACTTTTGATCTTGATGATTTATGTGATAAATCTTACTTTTCGAGTTTAAACCATAATGCATGGTTTTAGCTTATAAAACAATGTCATGCTTGTATGAAATCAATCACATAGAGGAATGCATTATTTTTCTTGAAAATGACTCTATCCCCAAAAACTTATTAAAATTTTCAACAAAAGATCCTAAGAGATAAATAAATCTATTTCTGTCATTTTGAATCTCTTTAAAGTTATTTTGATCATATGAATTTGAATGTGTTTTTCCCTATATCATGATTTTTATTCCTCAAAATTATAACTTGAAATATTTTATGAATCAAGATCTTCTATTATGTATTCTTAGATTATTTAAGAGGATTTCTTTTATGAATATTGATTTTTTTTTGTGAATTCTAAGAATTATAACTTGTGATATTTATTATATGAATTATGATCTTGACAAATTTAGATTTTTTTTATACATGAACAAGATATTTTATTCTCCTATATTCCTTTTCGCTAAAGAAATATTCATCCAAATAAATCTTGATTCTTTCACTTGATATTTATAAATTGAGATTTGTTACTAATCAAGGTTTTTCATATTTTGTTATCCTATGATTCTTTTTGCTATTAACTAAAGAGGAGACTTATCCTAATAAACCATGATATGTCACTTAGGGGATATATTTAAATTAATCATGATATATTACTAGACTTCTTGATGTTTATCATTTTGAAGTTTATTATGTTTAATTTCTTTGTATTTATGATTTGTATTTCTCATGATTGAATCATTGTTGTAAGAGAAGAAGGAAATTGTTAGCTTGTACATTGCAAAAGAGAACCAAAAAGTGCTCGCTTGAATGATAAACTTAAATCTCTCAAATACATAAATTCTTCTTATGTATTTTTTTTATCATTATCTTGATTACTCATTTTTTTTATGACTTAAATTTTTCTTTGACTCAAGATAGTTTCCTTTCATTCCTTCTATTTACAAAAGAAGAGATTTATCAAAAATGACACATGGTCTTTTGGTATTCATGAATTAATCTTTCATTTTTTATGATTGAAATATTGATGCAAATTTATCTTTATTGTTTATCCTTGTCATAATTTCAAAATTGATGTAAAGGGAATAGAATTACAAAATTGTATTCTTTCCTTCTTTTTGACAATGACAAAGGAGGAGATAAAATTTGCTATCTTGCATGATGTAAAACTTGCTAAAATTGCTAGCTTGCTCATCTCAAAATAGAAGCAAAGTTTGCTTGTTTGCATACTTCAAGAAAATGCAAAAACAAGCTATCTTGCACTTCTCAAAATAGAAGAAAGAAACTCACTAGCTTAAATGTTCTAAAGTGATGAAAAATTTGCTAAATAGCTAAGCTTTCATATATCAAAAACTTGATAGTTTCACTTCACCTTTTTGTTGATGACAAAAGGGGAGAAGATATGATGATATGAGAATCATACATAGTAGGATGTAATATATTTTGATAATTTGATACCATGATGATTTGAAATATTTATGATGATACATGCAAAACATGTGATAATGATGCATGCAATGCAATGATATGCATATAATGTGTTGCAAATATTCATGATTAAATTTTCTTTAACTTTAATTCATGGTTATATCAATATGACATATTTATAGGAGGAGTTAAGGTTAACTTGGTTGTCATAATAAAAAAGGGGAAGATTATTGAATCTTAGATTTTGATGATGAAATCATTTAATGTGTTTGTTATATAATTTGTGTTTTCAGTGATGCAGGACTAGCTTTGATCAGGAAAGATAATTAAAACATATCAATGTTGAGCCGGAGTAAAACATATCAGAAAATTAGTCGTTGAATCGGAGGATCGACCGACGTATCGACAGAAGGCTTCATGCCATGAGTTTAGGCAACGGGCTTAGAAGGGCATAAATTATCCCAAGGAGATCGGAGTTGCGGAGTTCAACATGCCGATTAGACAAAAGGCCATAAAAGAGGATGATGCAATTAAGGATTGGATGAAGCGCTGATGAACCAATGACATGTCGGAAAATATTTGATTAATGCTTTGTAATAATTATCTAGATCGAAGTAGTGTTAAGATATAATTGGGTTAGAATTAAACCAACTCAATTAGGGGCCCATTGGTTCTGAGTTGGATTAGTTTTGAGCTAAGTGGTAGGCTCATTTGATCACCCCAAGTTAGGAGGAACCACCCATGAGTTGGAAAAGTCAAGAGCACACTTTTCCATGCTATCAACCGGTGGTACCACCCAATGTCAAGCGGTAGTACCACCCAGACATAGTCTCCCAAGTGATGGTACTGCCAGACTAACGAGTGGTATGGTAGCCTAGTGTCAGTGCTGTAGGCGGTGGCACCGCCCAGCATAAGTGGTGGCACTGCTAATACCCCAGATGAGACCTTTTTTGGCTCTATTTTTGAAGCCAATTAGGGTCTATAAATACCTCAGCTATTCCTACATGGAATAGCAAAAAAGTTAAGCAAAACTCTATGATTCTAAAGTCGTAACCCCTATTAGAAAGTTGAGTTCCCTCCTCCTAAAGCTTAGAGAGAGTTGTAAGGGAGGTGTGTAAGGGATACCTTGTAAAAGAGGGGTGTAAAGGTTGTCTCCTAAACTTATGAAAATGAGAAAGTGTAAAAGGGTAGTTAATCTTTGCCCATTAAAAGAAGATCGAGTAGTGGAAGCCGATGGCTTCGAGTGAAGAGGAATCGGGAGTGGATGTAGGTTACAATGATCAAACCACTATAAAATCTGGTTTACATTTATATTTTTCTCTTTACTTTTATTGCACATTGCTTTGCTTTCACTAAGCTTCCGAATGCTTTTAAGTTAAATATATTTCCTATATAAGCTTTGTCGAAAAGTTTTTATCGAACGAGATTTCCGACTCGATGTGATTTTTATCACTGTACTAATTTACCCCCTCTCTTAGTTTCATTCTTGATCCTAACAGTTAGTATCAGAGCCATATTTGTTCTCATTTGGTTTAACACATAAGAGAAATAGCTCTTTTAGACTTTCAAGAGGGTCACTCTATCATTCGTCCTCTTATGTTTAATGGCATGGAGTACACATATTGGAAAACTTGGAAGAGAGTCTTCTTACTTTCTTTGAACTTTGATTTATGGAATATCGTTGAACTTGGCTATCAAACCTCCCTCTAAACCTATGAATGAATGGAATAACTTTGAGAAAAATTTATTTTTTTTAAATGCAAAAGCTATGAATGATTTATTTTACACTTTAAATAAAAATGAGTTTAATCGTATTTCGACTTGTAAAACCACATACAATATTGGCACACTTTAGAAATCACATACAAAGGCACTAGTAGAGTTAAATATTCAAAAATTAATCTTTTGACATATGATTTTAAATTGTTTCGTATAAAGCCAAGCGAAACTATTATTGACATGTAAACCCATTTTACGAATGCCATCAATAGTTTAAAAGCTTTAGGTAAATATTTTTTGAATTTTGAACTTGTTAATAAAGTTTTATGATCTCTTTCTAAAAATTGAGATTCGAAAGTAACGACAATACAAGAATCAAAGAACTTAAATAATTTTTCACTAGAAGAACTTATTTGTTTATTGATAATATATGAAATGACGTGTATGGCACATGATAAACTTGATGAACATAAGAATAACCTTCCAAAGGACAGGAAGGATTTAGCACTTTGAACAATAGAATACCACTTTAGTGATAACTCAAGTGATGCTGATGATGACATTGAACTTCTCACAATAAAGCTTAAAAATTTCTTAAAATAAGAATCAAAAAGTAAAACTGAACTTAAAAAGAAGAAGCTACCAAAGAATAAAAATTTATTCAAGGTGACTTCAGACGAATCGAGTACATCTGAAGATGAGAAGCAAACCAACAAATATATAGTGGCGAACTATGCCTTAATGACTTTCGACGACGAGGTAACCAAAACCCCCATAGTGTACTTTGAAATTACTTAATGCTTTTCATGAGTTATTTTTAAATTCGTTAGTAAATAAAAAATTAAAAATTAAAAAAATTTCATGCTTCTCTTTCTTATGATTTTAAAAAAATAATCATGGTAATTGCATATTTTATGATAAAGGAACAAATTGTTAGATTTAATCTAATGCTTGTACACCTAATAAGATTAATCCTATGTATATTTTAAGAAGCAAAAATGTGTATCTTTATGATTTCCGTATGGCTTTCCAATATGATGATACTTGACTTTTGTATGGAAGACTAGTATAAAGTCAATCACACAAATTGAAACAAAAGAATCTTAGCTATTTTTAATCTCATAGGAATCAATGTACATTGTTTTCAATGAATTTTCCAAATGTAAGAAAAGTGATTTTGATGATGAGTTTGGAGTTCACAAATTGAATTTGAATGAAAATTTTCCTACCGAATCATGAACATTCTTTTGATTTTTTTACATGAGGTATTTTTTATGAGAATCAAAATCATTTCTATCTTTGATGATTTCTTTGTATCATTTATTAAAAATGAGACTTATGCAAACAAACTATGACCTTGATAATGGTTTGCAATTTGAAAGTATGCATGTTATACCTTGAAAACCTGAAACCATGTTTTGGTATCATGCATGAGGATTTGAAGTAATGATGATTTAAAATCTTTTATTTTGGAATTATCTGTTACACTTTTGATCTTGATGATTTTTGTGATAAATCTTGCTTTTCGATTTTAAATGATAATGCATGGGTTTGGCTTATAAAACAATAGCATGCTTGTATGAAATGAAGCATATAAAGGAATACATTATTTTTCTTGAAAATGACTCTATCCCCAAAAACTTATTAAATTTTTCAACAAGAGATCCTAAAAGATAAATAAATATGTTTATGTCATTTTGAATCTCTTGAAAGTGATTTTGATGAATTTGTTTATTTGAATTTGAATGAGTTTTTACCAATATCATGATTTTGATTCCTTAAAATTATAACTTGAAATATTTTATGAATCAAGATCTCCTATTATTTGTTCTTTTATTATTTAAGAGTATTTCTTTTATAAAAATAGATTTTTTTTTATGAATTCTAATAATTATAACTTATGATATTTTTTATATGAATCATGATCTTGACAAATGGAGATATTTTTTATACATGAACAAGATTTTTTATTCTCATATACTCCTTTTTGCTAAAGAAGATATTCATCCAAACGAATCTTGATTCTTTCACTTGATATTTATAAATTTAGATTTATTAAGAATTAAGATTTTTCATATTTTAGTCTCCAACGATTCTTTTTGCTATTCACTAAAGAGGTGACTTATCCTAATAAACCATGATATGACACTTCCTATAGAATGGGGGATATATTCAAATTAACAACGATATATCACTAGACTTCTTAATATTTATAATTTGAAGTATATTATGTACAATTTCCTTGTATTTATAATTTGTATATCTCATGATATGATTAAATCATTATTGAAATGGAAATTGTTAGCTTGCATATTGCAAAAGAGGATCAAAAAGTGCTAGCTTGAATGATAAACTTAACTCTCCCAAATGCATAAATTCTTCTTATATATTTTTTTTATAATTATCTTAATTATTTTTTTACTTGAATTTTTCTTAGAATCAAGATAATTTTCTATCATTCCTTCTATTTACAAAAGAAGAGATTTGTCAAAAATGACACATGGTCTTTTGGTATTCATGAATTAATATTTCATTTTTGATGATTGAAATACTGATGCAAATTTATCTTTATTGTTTATTCTTGTCATGATGGAAAAATTAATGTAAAGGAAAAATAATTATAAAATTATATTCTTCCCTTCTTTTTGACAATGACAAAGGGGGAGATAAAAGTTGCCAGCTTGTATGATGTAAAACTTCCTAAAATTACTAGCTTGCTCATCTCAAAAGAGAAGCAAAGTTTGCTAGTTTGCACACTTCAAGAAAATGAAAAAATAAGCTATCTTGCACTTTTCAAAAGAGAAGAAATAAACTCACTAGCTTGAATCTTCTAAAGTGATAAAAAATTTGCTGAATAGCTAAGCTTTCATATCGCTAAAACTTGATAGTTGCACTTCTCTTTTTTGTTCATGACAAAGGGGGAGAAGATATGATGATATGAGAATCAAACATGGTAGGATATAATATACTTTGATATTTTGATACCATGATGATTTGAAATATTTATGATGATACATGCAAAACTTATGATAATGATGCATGCAATGCAATGATATGCATATAATGTGTTACAAATATTCATGATTAAATTTACTTTGACTTAAATTCAATGTTCTATTAATATGGCATATTGATATGGGGAGTTAAGGTTAACTTTATCATCAATTAGTTATCATCATCAAAAAGTGGGAGATTGTTGAATCTTATATTTTGATGATGAAATCAATTGATATGTTTGTGATCTAATCTATGTTTTGAGTGACGTAGAACGAGCATCGATCATGAAAGACAATTAAAGTAGGAAGAATCAATGTTGGGCTAGAGTGAAACATGTCAGCAGATTGGACGTCGAGCCTGTGGATCAGTCGACATATCAGCATAAGGCTTCATGCCATGAGTTCGGGCATCGGGCCAAGAAGAGCAGAAATTGCACCAAGGAGATCAGAGTTACGGAGGTCAACATGTCGATTATGCAAAAGGAAAAAGAGGATGATGCGCCGAAGGATTGGATGATACGCCGATGAACCAATGACATGTTGGAAAATATTTTATTAACACTTTGTAATAATTATATAGATCGAAGTAGTGTTAAGATGTAATTGGGTTGGAATTAAGCCAACTCAATTAGGGGCTCATTGGGCCTAAGTTGAGACTGTTTTGGGCCAAGTGGAAGGCCCATTTGGTCACCCCAAGTTAGGAGGAACCACCCATGAGCTGAAAAAGTCAAGAGCACACTTCTCTATGCTATCAAGCGGTGGTACCGCCAAACTGGGAGTGGTATCGCCAAATTGGGCGGTGGTACCGCCCAATGTCAAGTGGTGGAACTTCCAGTATGGGCGGTGGTACCATCCAGACATAGTCTCCCTAGTGCTACCGTCAGACTGGGCTTTGGTACCGTCGAATGTTAGTGCTGTAGGCGGTGGTACCACTAGTACTCGGGAAACCCGGGATGAGACCTTTTCTGGCTCCATTTTTGAAGTCAATTGGGGTCTATAAATACCTCAGCTATTCCTGCATAGAATAGCAAGAATGTTGAGCAAAACTCTATGATTCTAAAGTTGTAAACCCTATTAGAAAGTTGAGTTTCCTCCTCCTAAAGCTTAGAGAGAGTTCTAAGGGAGATGTATGAGGGATACCTTATAAAAGAGGCATGTAAACGTTGTATCCTAAACCTATCAAAAGGAGAAAGTGTAAAAGGGTAGTTGATCTTCACCCATTGAAAGGGTAGTGTAAAAGGGTAGTTGAAGCTGGAGGCCTCGAGTAAAAAGGAATCGAGAGTGGATGTAGGTCACGATGACCAAACCACTATAAAAATCTAGTTTGTATTTCTATTTTGCTCTTTGCTTTCATTACAAACTACTTTACTTTCACTATGGTTTAAGTTAAACATATTTCCTATGCGAGCTTTATCGAAATATTTTTATTGAATGAGATTTCCAACTCGACATGATTTTTATCGCTGCACTAATTCAAACCCCCCCCCCTCTTAGTGTCATTCTTGTTCCTAATCGTCCTTAGATTAGAGACACCAAGGATGTCCTATATAAGTACTCCATTCTTTGATACCAGACTTATACGTTTGAAAGTTATAGATCTAGTATAACCGATCATTGGGAGTTGTAGCAAACCTTACGAGTGCTATTTGTTAGGATCGAGAGCACTAAGAGGGGGGGGGGGGGGTGAATTAGTGCAGCGGAAATCTTTCAGCGATTAAAAACGAAAGCTGCGTTCGTTCGATAAAAACTATTTTGATGCAAAAGATGATTCTAAGATTACTTATGATTAAGTGCAGTTTACGTCTAAACACAGTTCGCGTCTAAAAGCAGTTTGCGTCTAAATGCAGATTGCGTCTAAGCTCAGATTACGTCTAAGCGCAGTTTGCGTCTAAGCGCAGTTTGCATCTAAGCGCAGATTGCGTCTAAGCGCAGTTTGCGTCTAAACACAGTTTGCGTCTAAGCGCAATTTACGTCTAAGCTCAGATTGCATCGAAGCGCAGTTTGCAGTTATAAATGGAATCAAAACGTAAACGTAAACTGCAAAGAAACTCGTTCGTAAAAGCGCAGAAGACAGTTTGCAGTTATAAATCAAAATGTAAACGTAAACTGCAAGGAAACTCGTTCGTAAAAGCGCAGAAGACAGTTTGCAGTTATAAGTAGAATCAAAACGTAAATGTAAATTGCAATGTAAAGATCGTATGAAAACACCGATTTACGTCTGAATGCAGATTCGGAAAGATCAGAACTTAGAAACTTGTTCGTAAAAGCGCAGAGAGCAGTAGCTATGTAGGAGGTTTGCAGTAATGATAAAGTGCTCAAAATAAAAGCAAACCAGAGATTTAGAGTGGTTCGGTCAGTCTTGACCTACTCCACATTTGGCTTCCTCCACCGACGAGGTCACCGACGTCAACTAGAGGCCTTCCTTCAATAGGCGAAGGCCAACTGCCCTTTTACAGTTTCACTCCTTTTGACGGGCTCACGAGACAACCCTTACAAAACCTTTCTCTCCTCTCTTTACAACTCAAGACTTGAAGAACAGAAAGAGAACTTTTAAACTTTACACAAATTTGAGCTCTTAGAATCACAGAAAAGATCAAGAATTCGGTGTTGGTCTATATCTTTTCAGTGCTGAATGGGTGGGGTATTTATAGGCCCCAACCCAGTTCAAATTTGGAGCTCAAAACGATCAAATCCCGGAATTCCGGGATCAGGCGGTTGCACCTCCTGACTGGAGAGGTTGCACCGCCTGGTAGAGCTCGAAGACTGAGCCTCTGGGCGGTGCCACCTCTGTCAGGGGTAGTTGCACCTCTCTGCCAGAGCTCGAAGACCGAGCTCAGGCGGTTGCACCGCCTGACTGGAGAGGTTGCACCGCCTAGCAGAGCTCGAAACTTGAGCTCTGGCGGTGCTACCTCCTGACAGAGGAGGTTGCACCGCCCAATCTCGCTCGGAGACTGAGCCCTGGGCGGGGTTGCACCTCTTGGCTGGGGCGGATGCACCGCCCAGTCTCGCTGGGAGACATAGCCTGGGCGGTGCTACCTCCCTGCCTGGGCGGTTGCACCTCCCACAGCAACCTGGGTCCGAATGGGTTGAACCATTCGACCTAATTTGAGTTCTTCAGGGGCCCAATTTCCCCAGGATTAAGCTAATGGGATCACCTCCCATTTCTAACTTAATCAAAGTGCTAACTACGATTATTTCCTAAGACATATTCTACAGCTTGCTTCGGTGCATCACTCGCTTCTTCCGGCGAGTTTCCGGCAAACTTCCGTCGATCATCCGATGAACCCTCGGTGATGCTCCTGCGGACTTCCGGCAAACTCCTGGACTGCGACGATCCACTTGGCAAGTTCCGACGAGCTCCTTTGGCAAGCTTCTGGACTTCTCGGATTTGTTCCCGCAGAACCTCCGACGACTATCCGAACTTCCGTCGAGCTCTCGAACTCCCAACGTGATCATTGTCATGACTCCGGTGCAACTCCTGCTGCATGTCTTACTTTCATCGTAGTTAATCCTGCACACTTATCTCAACACATACATTAGACAATAAATGACAATTGACTTCATCATCAAAATTCGAGATTCAATAATCTCCCCCTTTTTGATGATGACAATCAATTGATAATGGAGTTAACCTTAACTCCCCCTGTCTATATGCCATACTTCTTGAATTTAAAAACTTTATAAATTCAAGAGACATATTCCCATCATGATTCCTATCATAATGTATCTCTTTGAAGATGATGTCAAGGCTTGACATACATTTTCAAATATAACAAGTTTGAATGATGGTTATTGTAGCAATTCATCATATTGTAAGATATCGACATGTAAAGCTGTGAAGCAAGATTTTGATATCATTACATGATGTACACATTTCGAATATTTTAGCAAGTGTAGCATTGCATCACATGGTAAGATATCAGTTCGTACGATGCAAATTTTTGTTTGATATCTTGATACAGGGCATATGGCAATCATATATTTTCTTGGTGATGCAAGTATGGCCTAATCATATCATCAGTAATAGCAACCATATCAATTCATATTTTTCTCCCCCTTTGTCATCAACAAAAAGCATGGTAGCATTATCAAAAAGCATGGTAGATGTGATTCCAGCAGGTTATCAAGCACATAAAGGAAGGCATAACACATATAATGCTTTGAATATCTCTTCTCCTTGTTATGTTATAGTTCGTTGCTTGAAGGAGGAAACTCATTTTTCATAGAGTTTTCATAAGAGTGTACAGGAAAATCCTATTTTTAGCATTCAAACCGAAAATAAGATGAACTTATTACATGCATTCGGATATGAGTAAGCTATTGATTTTCAAAAACATTTGTCACATAATTTCCAACATGTTATTTGATCAAGTGATACCAAGTCATGTAATCAATAACGTCCGAAAAATAATTTTAGCTAGTTTAAGTATTCGGACACATCAACATTCCTAATTCTCTTCTTATGAAATCAAATTGTTCTTCACTTAGAGGTTTTGTAAAGATATCAGCTAGTTGATGTTTCGTATCAATGTCATATTGCTGACTTATCAATTACATTGGTATGTCACTTTATATTTATCAAGGCATAAGGTTTTCAAAACATTTAGTTTCAATGTAAAATCCGAGATAAACAACAAGAGATGTTTGTAACTTTGCATATGCTTACAGATCACGGTAAAGAGTAACATATGGAGTTTACAAAATATCAGGTAACCATATCAAAGACAAAGTCCTTCAAGGTGAGTAACATAAGGAGTTTACAACATGCCATATTAAAGACAAAGTCCATGAGGAGTTTATAACAACAACGGATGATTGTGTTCATACAAGCTCATTCATGAGGTGGAAGGTTAAAGTGCCTAAATAAAGAGTCAAATTGTCGATGAATTTGCTGCAGCTCAGTTAGGATTTGATCTTGTCGAAGTTCAAGCCGTTCTTGTCTTTGTTCGAATCGGTCTATCCGAATCCTAATATCTTCGATAGATGATGTGTGAGTTTGCTCAAACGGATGTGTTTCCTCAAAGGGACAGATCGGAGGAGATTGGGTACCCCTAAAGACTGGTGTTTCCGGTTCTGGTTCAGGTTGAGGGGGATCAGTTCTTCTTGGCATTCTAACCCAGTTACCGTTTCTATAAAAACATCTTAATCGGTGAAGTAGATTTTTATTAATTATGCTGAATCTCTCTACTTTTATTACTTCTTCTTCCGGTGGTATTAGAATATCATAGGCTTTCATTATTCTAGTTATTATACCACCATATGGGAGCATCATGTCTTTCTTAGATAGTTCCAACATGTTTTGTTGGATAAGATAACCAAGACAGATGTCATTTCCTTTCATGATCATATACATAGTTCCTAATTCTAATTGGCTTACTTCATCGTGATGATATTGTTTAGGAAGAATGATGCTAGTTAGGATGTGATGAAGTACCTTAGTGTTTAGAGGTAGTAAATGTTCACAACTTTTAGGAATAAATTCTAAGTTCGGATTGGCAAAAATTGTTTGTAGGGCTTCAACGTATGTTGTTCTAACATTTTCATCATCCCATGATCCTCTAAAGTAAAGTCCTCTACTTTTCATTGGAATTCCTATCATGTCGCAAATGAATCTATCCGTAATTGAAATATGTTGTCCTAAGAGATAGGTGGACATCCTTTCTTCTTCATCTACTAGTATGTTGTTGTAAAACAATCTTACTAGTCTTGGATAGATGGGTTCATTAATTTGTAAGATAGGGAGTAGATCTAAGTTTGCAAACCACTGGATTGTTTCTAAGTCTCTTAGCTCACTTAAATCTACGTATTTTCTCTTGTTGACATTCCTAAGTTCAAAAGAGGAAAATTTTTCAGCATGGTATTTTGAATCGAAAAGGGTGGAATCAAAGTCTTCTACTAATCTCCTCTTTCCTTTGTCCCTTGAGGATCTTCTAGATCCCATAACTACTGCTGTTTAGAATAATAGTGATGAGCAAAAGTAAATGAATCAAGAAACAGAGTTTAAGGGCTTCTTAGAGAGTACCTTACTGAGATCTTCAAGAGAGGGATCTTCAAGAGAGGGAAGGAATGTTGATGCTTTGCTTCGAAATGAAGGGTATTTGATATGCTAAGATGGGGAAAATGGGGATGGAGGAGGCTTAGGAGAGTAGAGGAGGGAAGGAAATGAGTTGGGGTCGGTTTCACCGCCGGCCCTAGCTTGAGTTATAAAGAGGCAGAGTTGCGGGCGGTTGCACCTCTGGCTGGAGCGGTGCAACCGCTTGCAACACGTGACAGCTAGAGGTGCTACCTCCAGCTAGGGCGGTGCCACCGCCTGGTGAACACTTGTTCTAATCTGAGAATTTTTTTGTCTTGAGGAGAGTTTTCATTCCCAGTAATCAACTTTACTTACGTAATTTCGTAAGAATTTTCATTTTAAGACAGGGACTTTGGCACGATCAAGGTAGATTTTTAATGTGCACATTCTCAATGTCGTACACATGTTTGTGATAGTTTCTTCAAGTTGATAAGTCTTGCAAGTTCATGACAGAGTTAGTCATTTCATGATACGAGTTAAATTAGAAGGTTATGAAAGGATGAAATTGATGGGTTCGAAAATCCAAGGATATGTGAATTTGAGAATCATACGTTTCTAATTCTTGAAAAGTTAAACAGGATTGTATCTAGGTCGCATTTGTGATTTTACCCTTGTTGTTGTTTCCGAAGGTGACATAGCCTACGTCTATGCTAGTAAGCTTAGAGAATTGAGATGGATCTCCGGTCATATGCCTTGAGCATCCACTAAGGTACCATCTCTTGCTCCTAGCTTGCGATGGTGTGGGTTTCTACAAGAAAGGATAATTTTTAGGTACCCATTTGCTTTTGGGTGCCTCAAAGATAGATCTACATTGTTTATCATGTTGCATAGAGTTTATCATGGTTCCTTTAGGAACCCAAATCAATTTGTTTGGACTAATTTTCTTGAATGGACAATAATGTGTCTTATGTCCAATTTTGCAACAAAAGTTACATTTTGCTTGGTGTTGAACATGTAAGATGGGGACTTTTATAAAGGTGGTTGGATTTAGGTGAGGACTTCTCACAAATCCAATTCCACTTCTTTTTGGAACGTTACCCTTGTTTGCAAGGATCATGTTCAATGACTTGCTACCAACCTCGAATTTTTCAAGGTGTCCTTAAGTAACAGGTTTTCTTTTTGGAGAGTTTCTAGATCATGACATTTGATACATGAATTTAAACTATCATGATATTCAATTTTTAACTTATCAAAATCACAAGTAAGACTATCATGCTCCTTTTTCAGTAATTTGTATTTTCTATTGATAATCTTGCATTCATCAAATAAGTCATGGAAGGCATTTAATAATTCATCGAAAGATAAATCAGCATCTAATAAATTCGTTACCTCCTCTCCGATGGCCATTAAGGCGTAATGAGCAACTTGCTCGGTGTTGGACTCCTCTTCTTCAAACGCACTCGAATCATCCCATGTTGTTTTGAGCGTCTTCTTTTTTGTTGTTCTCTTTTTGGCTTGGGGACAATCACTCTTGTAGTGTCCTGGCTTTTTGCACTCATAGCAAATAACTTGGTCTTTCTTGGGTTCAAGTTTACTTTTAGTGTCATTCTTAAACTTGTTTCTTTTAATAAATTTTTTAAATTTTCTTGTTAGAAGTGCCAAGTCATCATCACAGTCCTCATCACTTGAGTTTTCTTTCAAGTGATCTTCCAAAGTTCTAAGTGCCATATCCTTCCTGTTCTTTGGAAGGATGTCTTCTTGATCTTCATGGGCTTTGCAAGTCATCTCGTAGGTCATTAATGAACCAATTAGTTCTTCAAGAGGGAAGTTGTTTAGAACTTTTGCCTCTTGAATAGCAGTGACTTTAGGATCCCAACTCTTAGGAAGGGATCTTAGAATCTTATTTACGAGCTCAAAATCTGAAAAACTTTTTCCGAGTCCTTTTAGACCGTTGACAACATCCGTGAAACGGGTAAACATGTCGCCAATAGTCTCACTCGATTTCATCCGAAAAAGTTCGAAAGAGTGTAACAAAAGATTGATTTTTGACTCTTTCACTCTACTTGTGCCTTCATGAGTCACTTCGAGTGTGTGCCAAATATCAAATGCAGTTTCACAAATCGAAACACGATTAAACTCGTTTTTATCAAGTGCGCAAAATAAGGCATTCATAGCCTTTGCATTAAGAGTGAAAGCCTTCTTCTCCGAATCGTTCCAATCGATCATTGGAAGAGAAGACTTTAAAAAACCATTCTCGACAAGATTCCAGATTTCACCGTCCATAGAAATAAGAAAGATTCTAATTCGGGTCTTCCAATAGGTGTAGTCCGTCCCATTAAACATGGGTGGACGTGTAATGGAATGGCCCTCTTGGTTTCCGGCGTAAGCCATCTCTCTTGGGTTTTAATCCGTTTGAGAGTTAACCGGGCTCTGATACCAATTGTTAGGATCGAGAGCACTAAGAGGAGGGGGGGGGTGAATTAGTGCAGCGGAAATCTTTCAGCGATTAAAAACGAAAGCTGCGTTCGTTTGATAAAAACTATTTTGATGCAAAAGCCGATTCTAAGATTACTTATGATTAAGTGCAGTTTACGTCTAAACACAGTTTGTGTCTAAACGCAGTTTGCGTCTAAATGCAGATTGCGTCTAAGCTTAGATTGCGTCTAAGCGCAGTTTACGTCTAAGCGCAGTTTGCGTCTAAGCGCAGATTGCGTCTAAGCGCAGTTTGCGTCTAAACACAGTTTGCGTCTAAGCGCAGTTTACGTCTAAGCTCAGATTGCGTCTAAGCGCAGTTTACAGTTATAAATGGAATCAAAACGTAAATGTAAACTGCAAAGAAACTCGTTCGTAAAAACGCAGAAGACAGTTTGCAGTTATAAATCAAAACGTAAACGTAAACTGCAAGGAAACTCGTTCGTAAAAGCGCAGAAGACAGTTTGCAGTTATAAGTAGAATCAAAACGTAAATGTAAACTGCAATGTAAAGATCATATGAAAACAACGATTTACGTCTGAATGCAGATTCGGAAAGATCAGAACTTAGAAACTTGTTCGTAAAAGCGTAGAGAGCAGTAGCTATGTAGGAGGTTTGCAGTAATGATAAAGTACTCAAAATAAAAGCAAACCAGAGATTTAGAGTGGTTCGGTCAGTCTTAACCTACTCCACTTTTGGCTTCCTCCACCGACAAGGTCACCGACGTCAACTAGAGGCCTTCCTTCAATAGGCGAAGGCCAACTGCCCTTTTACAGTTTCACTCCTTTTGACGGGCTCAGGAGACAACCCTTACAGAACCTTTCTCTCCTCTCTTTACAACTCAAGACTTGAAGAATAGAAAGAGGAGAACTTTTGAACTTTACACAAATTTGAGCTCTTAGAATCACAGAAAAGATCAAGAATTCGGTGTTGGTCTATATCTTTTCAGTGCTGAATGGGTGGGGTATTTATAGGCCCCAACCCAATTCAAATTTGGAGCTCAAAACGATCAAATCCCGGAATTCCGGGATCAGGCGGTTGCACCTCCTGACTGGAGAGGTTGCACCGCTTGGCAGAGCTCGAAGACTAAGCCTTTGGGCGGTGCCACCTCTGTCAGGGTCGGTTGCACCTCTCTACCAGAGCTCGAAGACCGAGCTTAGGCGGTTGCACCGCCTGACTGGAGAGGTTGCACCGCCTGGCGGAGCTCGAAACTTGAGCTCTGGCGGTGCTACCTCCTGACAGAGGAGGTTGCACCGCCTAGTCTCGCTCGGAGACGAAGCCCTGGGCGATTGCACCTCTTGGCTGGGGCGGTTGCACTACCCAATCTCGCTGGGAGACATAGCCTGGGCGATGCTACCTCCCTGCCTAGGCGGTTGCACCTCCCACAGCAACCTGGGTCCGAATGGGTTGAACCATTCGACCCTATTTGAGTTCTTCAGGGGCCCAATTGCCCCAGGATTAAGCTAATGGGATCACCTCCCATTTCTAACTTAATCAAAGTGCTAACTACGATTATTTCCTAAGACATATTCTGCAGCTTGCTTCGGTGCGTCACTCGCTTCTTCCGGCGAGTTTCCGGCGAACTTCCGTCGATCATCCGATGAACCCTCGGTGATGCTCCTACGGACTTCCGGCAAACTCCTGGACTGCGACGATCCACTTGGTAAGTTCCGACGAGCTCCTTTGGCAAGCTTCTGGACTTCTCGGATTTGTTCCCGCAGAACCTCCGACGACTGTCCGAACTTCCGTCGAGCTCTCGAACTCCTAACGTGATCATTGTCATGACTCCGGCGCAACTCCTGCTGCATGTCTTACTTTCATCGTAGTTAATCCTGCACACTTATCTCAACACATACATTAGACAACAAATGACAATTGACTTCATCATCAAAATCCGAGATTCAACACTATTGAGTGTCAATCGAAGATCATCCACTCTTATTATCTTGAGAGAATGTCTTGGGGGTTCTTGCTAAGACAAATCTTTGGCAAAGGTCATTCAGATTGAGAGAGAAAGAGTTCTTAGGGAGAATCTTATTAGAGTGACACTCGAGGAGAAACCATATGGGCTTGACAACACAATGCTCGGTATATGGTTTCTAGGAGATTAGATGGATGAGGGACTATAAGTATACGGTAATTGAGGACAAATAGGTCTAAAGGATTGGATTCCCTTATATCGTCTAGCGACTACGGCATAGTGGCTTAGCATGTCCATTGTCGATGAGTCATGTGAATTATTATAGAGATAATAATTCACTAAGTTATTTGGATTTCTGACAGGTATGACTCATGGCCAACTCGATATTGGGCCTTGAGGGTCATACACATATGGTAGGCGTTGCAATAAGTAGAGGCTCGGATATGATATATCTGTCGGAGCCCTTATCTTATTGGATATCCAATAAGCCCCTGAATTGAATCCCATTAATGAGATCCAATAAGAGCTAACAAGAAATTATTAGGTAGAGACCCACTTATCTAAGAGGTTTAGGTAATTGAATGGAGATTCAGTACCCAATAGGATAGGATCCATTAGAGTTAAGTTATATAGGAGAGAACTAAAGGCCCATAGGCTGGGGCTTTTGGGTTGTCACTTCCTATTCTCCTCTCCCCTTCTCCTCATATAATTGGTGTGAAGATTTAGATAGCAATTTGAGGAGCATCATCACAGCCTAGTTATGTGGATCACCACTAGAGAGTAAAGCACTTGAACTCCTTCATCTAATCACATCGATCTACAGGAATTCAAGGATATACGATCTCCCTAAATAAAAACACTATCTCACACATGAATTTAAGTTTTACGAGTTTTAGCGCACCAATCTTTGCATGACGACGAACATCTTTTTTGGAAACTTGGGGTTTTTTATTTCTATTCTTCCGCTATGCATATGATATCGCCCCTAGATTTCCCAACATATCATGCTCTCACTATCTCCACCAAGAATGTGTTCCTTCTCAAAGAACATTGTTATCTTGGCTACAAAGACTTTTTGATCCTTAGGGTGATAGAAATAATAGTCATAAGTGTAGGAAAATATGTGGGGCAACATCACATGCACAATGGAAGTGTTGAATCTCGTATTTTGATGATGAAACCACTTGATATATGTTTATGATTTAATCTGCGTTTTAAGTGATGCAGGATGCTTCGATCAGGATGAGACAATTAAAGCAGGAAAATCATGTTGTGCCGGAGGAACATGTCAGAAGATTGGACGTCGGGCTGGTGGATCGGTCGACGTATCGACAGAAGGCTTCAGGCCGTGGACTCGGGCATTGGGCCAAGAAGAGCGGGTATTGTGCCAAGGATAATGGAGTTGCGGAGTCAACTGACCGATTGGGCAATAGGCTGCAGGAAAGGACAATGCGCCGAAGAATCGGATGAAGCGTCGAGGGACCAATGACATGCCGGACAACTTGGTTAATTGCTTAGGATTAATTGTCTCGATCAAAGTTTTGAGTGTGTAGGATTAACTACGATGGAAGAAAGACATGCAGTAGGAGTTGCGCCGGAGTCAAGACAATGATCACGTTGGGAGTTCGAGAGTTCGACGGAAGTTCGGACAGTCATCGGAGGTTCTGCGGGAACAAATCCAAGAAGTCCATAAGCTTGCCAAAGAAGCTCGTCAGAACTCGCCAAGTGAATCGTCGCAAGTCCAGGAGTTTGCCGGAAGTCCGCAGGAGCATCACCGAGGGTTCATCGGATGATCGACGGAAGTTCGCCGGAAACTCGCCGAAAGAAGCGATTGACGCACCGGAGCAAGCTGCAGAAATTGTCTTAGGAATTATCGTAGTTAGCACATTGATTAAGTTGGAAATGGGAGGTGATCCCATTAACTTAATCTTGGGGCAATTGGGCCCCTAAACAAACCCAAATTGGGCCGAATGGATCAACCCATTCGGATCCTGATTGCTGTGGGAGGTGCAACCGCCCAAGCCAGGAGGTGGCACCGCCTGGGCTAAGTCTCCCAGGGAGACTGGGCTGTGCAACCGCCCCAGCCAGGAGGTGGCACCGCCTGGGCTCAGTCTCCGAGCGAGACTGGGCGGTGCAACCTCCCCTGACAAGAGGTGGCACCGCCTGAGCTCAGTCTTCAAGCTCTGCCAAGCGGTGCAACCGCCTCAATCAGGAGGTGTAACTGCCTGAGCTCGGTCTTTGAGCTCTGGCAAGAGGTGCAACCGCCCCTGACAAGAGGTAGCACCGCCCAGAGGCTCAGTCTTCGAGCTCTGCCAGGCGGTGCAACCGCTCCAGTCAGGATGTGCAACCGCCTGATCCCGGAATTCTGGGAATTGACAATTTTGAGCTCCAAATTTGAACTGGGTTGGGGCCTATAAATACCCCACCCATTCAACACTGAAAGAGTAAAGAATACACACTGAAATCTTGATCTTTTTCTGTGATTCTTAGAGCTCAAAATTGTTGTAAAGGCCAAAAGTTCTTCTCCCTCTTTTCTTCCAAGTTTTGAGTTGTAAAGAGGGGAGAGAAAATTCTGTAAGGGTTGTCTCCTAAGCCCGTCAAAAGGAGTGAAACTGTAAAAGGGTGGTTGGCCTTCGCCTATTGAAGGAAGGCCTCTAGTTGACGTCGGTGACCTCGTCGGTGGAGGAAGCCAAAAGTGGAGTAGGTCAAGATTGACCGAACCACTCTAAATCTCGGTTTGCATTTACTTTGAGCATATTATCTTTACTGCAAACCTCCTCTAAAGCTTACTGCTTTCTGCGTATATACAATCGGGTTTTAAGCTTTGCACTTTCTGAATCAGCATTTAGATATAAATCTGGTTTTTCGTACGATCATCATATTTCAGTTTGCGTTTACGTTTTAATTTCAATCATAACTGCAAACTGCCTTTATATCCTTGCTTAAACTGCATCTCGCTAATCAAGTGATTTACGAATCAGCATTTAGACGTAAATCAGCTTCTTTGTACAAACGTCATATTTCAGTTTGCCCTTATATTCTGGTTTTCATCATAACTGCAAACTGCCTTCATAAATTGATTTCAACGTCATCTCGCTTGATCTTAAGTTGAAGTAATCTTAGGATCGGCTTTCACACCGAAATCGTTTTTATCGTTCGAACGTGTTTTATCGTTAAAAGATTTCCGTTGCACTAATTCACCCCCCCCCCCCCCCCCCCCCCCTCTTAGTGCTCTTGATCCTAACAGGAAGAACATAAAATAAAATCTTCAATTTCTCAAAGATGTGTTCATCGTCATGCGAAGATTGGTGCACAAAAATCATAAAACTTAAAACTGCATATATTAAAGATTGTGTTAATATACGAAGATCGATGATGAGATCAGTTTATATTACTTATTACATATATGCATATATATTGTGATGTCCTTGGATCTGTGCAATAGGAATCAGATAGTGATGAGATCATGATAATGAGACCGATTCGCCTTTAAACACAAATCCTAAATAATCCCGGTCATAAGTTACTAGAGAGGGACATCGAGATAACCGGACAGACTAGTGTGCTGTATACCTATCCATATGATGGATGCAACTAGTCTCATAATTACTCATGTGGGGACACTAGGGATAAAATATAGGTGCTCATTGGAGAATAAGTTCATTGATTGATCCGCTTAAGGAATGCTGAATAATTGATGATGCCTTATTATTAGACAACAACTCCATAGTCCTACTAGAGTATTTGGTCCTTAGACTTGAGACACCAACGATATCGTGTATGAGTAGACTTATAGGTCTGGAGGTTCTAGATCTAGCGCAATCGGTCATCGAGAGTGGTAGCCAACCACACGATGACTATCGAGTGTCGAGAGAGGATCATCCACTCTCGGTGTTATGAGAGGAACGTCCCATATGTTTTTGCTCAAACAAATCCCAAGCTAGGGTCATTCAGATTGAGAGAGAAAGAGTTCTCTGGGAGAATCTGATTAGAGTGAGACTCGAGCAGAAACCGCATGGGTCTGACTGTCGAATCTCGGATTTTGATGATATAATCAATTGGTGGGTTAATTGATCTAATCCATATTATTGAGTTAAGTGTGCAGGATTAACTACGATAACCAGAAAACATAAAGCAAGGATACCGGAGTCAAGTTCGATGGACGTTTAAGAGTCCGAAGAATCGTCGGAGATGCTGCCGGAACCAACCGAGAAGAAATCATGAACCTGTCGGAATTTTCGGAAGTTCACCGAAGAGATTGTCGGAGGTTCACGGAGATCACCGAGAAGGCTCGGCAACTCGTTAAAGTCATTACAAGTTCGGGAGCTTGATGGGAGTCGGTCGGAAGAAGTTCGTCGGAAAGCTCGCCAGAACAAGACTCGACGTTCGCGGTTGAAAACTTGCTTAGGATATGTTTTTGTTATGTAGTTCACTTGTTATTAGGATTAGGAATAAGAGATAATCCTATATCCTAGTTAGGGGCCAACTAGGCCCAAAGTCAGATTTGGTTTGGGCTAAAATTAAGCCAAACCAGTGAACCGGAGAGCCAGGCGGTGGCACTGCCTGGTTGGGCGGTGGCACTGCCCAGCACCCGAGAGCTGGGCAGTGACACCTCCTGGGCTGGCGGTTGCACCGTCCAGCACCCGAGCGCTGGGCGGTGGCACCGCCAGCATCGGGAACATAAGAGAATTCAAATTTTTTGGAGCCTAAATTTGAATCCTCTTGAGGCCTATAAATACCCATCAAGTCTCAGCTAAGAATACAACTTTTTGAGTAGCAAGTGATTGAGAAGAGTCTTAGAAGAGTCTTTGCCTTTCTTGTTTTCAATTTTCTAGTGTTCACCTCCTTCTTTCTTGCTGAAAATCTGTAAGAGAGTGAACCGCTTGTAAAAGTTGTAAGAGGGGTATTTACCATTCCATTTCAAGAGATTTGCTAGTGGAAGGTGGGAGCCTCATCGAAGAGGGGCCTCGCAAGTGGATGTTGGTCATTTGACCGAACAACTGTAAAATCGGCGTAATCTCTGGTTTGCATTTACTTATTGTCATTTATATTACTGCAAACCATTTGCACTTTAATGCTATACTGCTTTGTCTCCGTCTTACTTATCTCTTCAAGTTAAAACGCAATCGAAACGGTTTTAAATGAAAACGTTGCTTTTATCGTACGAAGTTTTCGAAAAGTGTTTAAATCGTGAAAAGTTTATCGCACTTCACCGCTGCACTAATTCACCCCCCCCTCTTAGTGCCGCTCCGATCCTAACAATTGGTATCAGAGCAAGGCTCACTCTCATATTTGGTTTAATACCCAAGAGAGATGGCTTACTCCGGCATGCATGAGGGTCATTCTATCACACGTCCACCCTTGTTTAATGGGTCGGATTATACTTATTGGAAGACTCGGATGAGGATCTTCCTCATTTCTATGGATTTCGAGCTTTGGACTATTGTTGAAAACGGATTTCAAATATCTTATCTTCCGATGAGAGAATGGAATGAATCGGAGAAACAGGTTTTTGCTTTAAATGCAAAGGCTATGAATGCCTTGTTTTGTGCACTAGACAAAAATGAATTTAATCATGTTTCAATTTGTGATTCAGCCTTTAATATTTGGAGAACTCTTGAGGTCACTCATGAAGGCACTAGCCGAGTGAAAGAGTCCAAAATCAACATCCTTGTGCACTCTTACGAACTTTTCCGAATGAAACCAAGTGAGTCCATCGGAGACATGTACACCCGGTTTACGGATGTCATCAATGGACTCAAAGCTCTTGGTAAAGATTTTACTAACTTTGAACTAGTAACTAAAATCTTAAGATCCCTCCCTAAAAGTTGGGATCCAAAAGTTACGGCCATTCAAGAGGCCAAAGACCTTAAAGCATTCCCTCTTGAAGAACTCATTGGGTCTCTAATGACTTACGAAATGACATGTCAAGCTCATGACGAGCTCGAGAACCCCCTTCCAAAGAACAGGAAGGATATGGCACTCAAATCACAAGAAGACCACTTGAAAGGAACATCAAGTGATGAGGACAGTGACAATGACATTGCACTTTTGACTCAAAAATTTAAAAAATATTTAAGAAATAACAAATTTAAAAATAATACAAAAAATAAATTTGAACAAAAGAAGGGCCAAGTGATTTGCTATGAATGCAAAAAATCGGGACACTACAAGAACGATTGTCCTCAAGCCAAAAAGAGAACATCAAAGAAGAAGGCGCTCAAGGCAACGTGGGATGATTCAAGCGCGTCCGAAGAAGAGGAGTCCAACACCGAGCAAGTTACTCATTATGCGCTAATGGCTTTAGGAGAAGAGGTATGTGATTTATTTAATGAAGATTTATCTTTTGAAGAACTCTCTATCGCTTTTCATGAGTTATTTGATGAATGTAGAACTGTTAGCAAGAAGTTAAGTATCTTAAAGAAAGAGCATGCTTTGCTACAAGATAAGTTTGATAGTCTTCAAACTCCTCCATGCTCTAAGTGTGAGCATTTAGAAGCAATAAAAAATGAAATTTTGCTTCTTAAAGAAACCTTAAACAAGTTTAAGGTTGGTAGCAAAGGATTAGATATGATCCTTGCACATAAGGGTATCGTCGCAAATAGAAATGGAATTGGATTTGTAAAAGGATTACATCAAAATCCTACCACTTTCATAAAAGGACCTACATTACATGTTTCCTCTTATATGAAATGCAACTTCTGTTGCAAATCCGGACATATTGCCTACAAATGTCCATTTAGGAAAATTAGTTTACAAAAATTAATATGGGTTCCTAAAGGAACTATAAAGGATTCAATAATAAATAACAAAGTTAGTGGATCAATTTTTTAGGCACCCAAAATCAAATGGGTACCTAAAAGTCATCCACTTTTGTAGACAAACCCACAAGCTAGAGCAAGAGATGGTATCTCGATAGTGGATGCTCAAGACATATGACTGGAGATCCATCTCATTTCTCTATGCTCACAAGCAAAGAAGAAGGGTACGTCACCTTCGGAGACAACAACAAAAGCAAAATCATTGGCAAGGGAACTATTGGTAACAAATTTAGTTTTACCATTGATGATGTTTTACTAGTTGATGGATTGAAACATAATCTCTTGAGTATTAGTCAACTATGCGATAAAGGTTATATCATTAGATTCGAATCAAATATGTGTATTATCGAAAAACCAAACAATAACTTGACTATGATTGCATTAAAACAAAATAATGTCTACACCATCAACCTTGATGAACTAAGTAATGAAATGTGCTTCTCCGCTCTAAATGATGATGCTTGGCTTTGGCATAGGAGATTAGGTCATGCAAGCATGAAACTAATATCTAAGATCTCATCTAGAGAATTAGTACGAGGGATTCCAAATATGAAGTTTACTAAGGACAAAGTATGTGATGCATGTCAACTAGGTAAACAAATAAAAACTAGTTTCAAACCAAAAAATCAAATTAGCACCATTAGACCACTACAATTGATCCATTTGGACTTATTCGGACCAATTGACACAACAAGTCTAGGAGGAAGCAAATATGCGTTTGTAATTGTGGATGACTATACTAGGTACACTTGGACCTATTTCTTAGTCCACAAAAGTGATTGCTTCAAGTGCTTCTCTAAATTTTGTAAACTCACTCAAAACGAAAAAGGTTTCATGATTTCATCAATTCGGAGTGATCACGGTGGCGAATTTCAAAACCGTGACTTTCCAAATTTTTGTGAAGTTAATGGATACAATCACAACTTCTCCACTCCGAGGAATCCCCAACAAAATGGAGTAGTTGAAAGAAAAAATAGAAACCTATAAGAAATGGCAAGAACTATGTTAAATGAACATAGTTTACCTAAGTATTTTTGGGCCGAAGCCGTAAATACGGCTTGCTACATCATGAATAGAGTCCTAAAAAGACCATCCTTATCAAAAACTCCCTATAAATTGTGGAATAAGAAAAAACCAAATATTTCCTATTTTAAAGTTTTTGGTTGTAAATGCTTTATTTTGAATGAAAGGGATGTCTTAGGAAAATTTGATGCTAAATCCGATGAAGGCATCTTTCTTGGTTACTCTTCCGTTTCTAAGGCTTTTCGGGTTTTTAACAAAAGAACGTTAGTAATAGAAGAGTCTATTCATGTAGTTTTTAATGAAATTTATAATTTAAAGAAAAATAATTTTGATGATGATCTTGGTTTTGATAATTTGAATTTAAATGAACCTCCTCCTCAAAATAGCAACTGGGATGCACCTTCTTCCGAAATTTCCTTACCCAAGGAATGGAAGTATATAGATGCTCATCCAAAGGAGCTAATTATAGGAGATACATCAAAAGGGGTACAAACTCGTTTCTCTTTCAAGAATTTTTGTGCTAATGCCGCCTTCCTTTCTCAAATTGAACCTAAATGCATTGACGAGGCCATAAAAGATGATTTTTGGGTTATTGCAATGCAAGAGAAATTGAATCAATTTGAGAGGAATAAGGTTAGGAAGCTTGTTCCTAGACCTAGTGACCATTTAGTCATTGGTACTAAATGGGTCTTTAGAAACAAGCAAGACGAAAATGGTATCGTGGTTAGAAACAAAGCTAGATTAGTGGCCAAAGGTTTCAACCAAGAAGAAGGTATCGATTACGAAGAAACCTTCGCTCCCGTGGCTCGATTAGAAGCCATAAGGATGCTCCTTGCCTATGCTAGTAGTAATAATTTTAAACTATTTCAAATGGATGTCAAAAGTGCTTTCTTGAATGGTTTTATTTCCGAAGAAGTATATGTCGAACAACCTCCCGGATTTGAAAATTCTCTTCTTCCTAATCATGTATTCAAATTGACTAAAGCTCTCTATAGCTTGAAACAAGCTCCTAGAGCTTGGTATGAAAGGCTTAGTTCCTTTCTTATTTTAAATAATTTTACCAAAGGCAAGGTTGATACTACATTGTTTATTAAATATTTTAAAAATAATTTTCTTATTGTGCAAATTTATGTTGACGATATTATTTTTGGCTCTTCGGATGAATCACTATGTGAATCATTTGCCAAATGTATGAGTCATGAATTTGAAATGAGTTTAATGGGTGAATTAACTTTCTTTTTAGGATTACAAATCAAACAACTTAGTGATGGTATATTTCTTAACCAATCCAAATATACATTAGAATTGTTAAAACATTAGAATTGTTAAAACGATTTAACATGGATAATTCAAAAGCAATAAACACCCCTATGAGTACTGCGACTAAGTTAGATATGGATGAAAATAGTGAAAATTTTGATCAAAAAACATATAGGGGAATGATAGGTAGTCTACTCTACCTCACCGTGACTAGACCAGATATTATGTTTAGTGTAGGACTTTGCTCTAGGTTTCAATCTAATCCTAAATTATCTCATCTTAAGAGTGTTAAAAGAATATTTAGGTATCTTAAAGGAACTCCAAATTTAGGATTGTGGTATCCAAAATCTGAAAAATTCGATCTAATAGCTTATGCAGATGCCGATTTTGGCGGATGTAGGATAGATAGAAAAAGTACATCTGGAACATGCCAATTTTTAGGACATGCACTTGTTTCTTGGACTTCCAAGAAACAAAATTCATTTGCACTATCTACGGCGGAAGCCGAATACATTGCTGCAAGTGCATGTTGTGCGCAAGTTGTCTGGATGAAAAATACACTAGAAGACTATGGAATTCACTTGAAAAATATTCCTATAAAGTGTGATAATACTAGTGTCATATGTCTCACCAAAAATCCAATTCAGCACTCTAGGACTAAACATATCGACATTAGGCATCATTTCATACGTGATCATGTCCTTAACAACAATGTGGTATTAGAATTTATTGACACAAAGCATCAATTAGCAGATATTTTTACAAAAGCCTTAAATGAAGACCAATTTGAATTCATCCGAAGGGAATTAGGCATGTTAAATTGTCCCTAAAATGAGCTTCACGAAAAATGACTCGTCCTTTTCCTTTCTTTTGTGAATTTGATTTCTTCCTTCTTCTTCAGTTCAAAATGATCCATTAAAGTATAACTTATTATCTTGAGGGAAGAAGCTAAACAACAGGGAAGAAGAAAAATTTTTTTCTTTCCTCCGCAGGATGCCAACGGTGGCACCGCCAGATCCGGCGATAGCACCACCTGAGCGCTCGGGCGCCAGGCGGTGACACCGCTCGGTTTGGCGGTGGCACCGACCGAGCGACCCTTATTAACCCGAGGGGTTAGGGCCGGCGGTGACACCGCCCCCAACCCGAAGAAAAAGCTCTCAAAACCCTCTCCCATTCCCTCTAACCCTCATTCTAACCCTTAGAAGCATTGGAGAAGGATTCTTGGTGGTCCAAGCTCTCCATCTCTCAACATAATCTCCATAAGGTAACACTTGAAATCCCTCTTTTTTTTTCTCTTTCCCTTGCTTATTTTTCACAATTTCATCATCATCTTGTAGATAATGGCTCCTAAGAGATCAAAAGGAAAAAGGATTGAAGGAGATTCATATGACCATGATCTTTTTAGATCAAAAGAGGTAGCCCTTAGCTTTCCAAAATTTGAAACATGATGTATCCATAAGGGAAAATACGTTGATCTGGATGAACTAGAGGATTTAGAACCCATTAGGTGGTTTGCACACCTAGAAGCTCTACCTCTACTACAAATAGATGAACCAATCTATCCGCGGTTAGTTAGATTGTTCTATGCCAACCTATATGAGGACAACGATAGCCTAAGCACTTACCTTCTAGGAACACCCATTAGAATATTTGACAGCACTATTTGTGAGCTAATTGGCATAACTGAAAAAGATAGGGAATGCTATTTTAAAGGTAAATGGGATGTCAACACAATAGGAGCAACCTATACCGAAGCCGTAGAAACAATTTTTGCAAATCGAAACCTTGGCTTCCTACCCAAGAGCTGTGAACACTTATTGCCTTTCAACTCAAAAATTCTTCATCACATTATCACAAGCATCATATTCCCCAAACAATTTCATCTTGACGAAATAAGTCAAATAGAGATAAGTACCATGTATTGGATTATGACCGGTCAGCATAATTGTTTTGGGTACTCAATTCGGCAACACATGCAAGAAATTATGGCTAAAGATACTATGTTGCCATATGGGAGGTTAATCACTAGATTTCTTCATGCCTATGACATTTGCATCCCACCCGATGAAGAATCTATTCAAAATGATCGATATAACATAATAAATAAAAACCTACTGAAAAGACTTAGGTGCACATTTAGCAATGGCATATGGGTTAGGCAGCCTAGAAGGACTGATCCAATTCCTCCACCAATAGAACACCCCGAAACATAAATTCTTATGGGAAATGAATCTCCTCCTCCTAGTCCCTTTGGCGCAGCACCTTCAGCTCATGTTTCCTCCTCTGAAGATCTCATTATGGCGGAACTGTCTCAGATCAAATTCCAGCAAGATCAACTCAAATCACAGCAAGAACAAATTCAAAATCAACAAGTTGAAATTTTGAAGACACTACGACAAATGAATGAAAAAATAGATATCATGTATCAGCACTGTGGATTACCTCCTAAGGATTAAATTGATGTATCTTTTTATTCTGTTTTGTTTACTTTTAACAACAAGTTCAAAGTTTGTCATCGTTTGAATGATAACTGATCCTTCCTTTTAGATAACTACTGTTTTGATCTGCATAAATGATGATTTCTTTTGGATACACTATTTCTGGCAAATTTGAATGATGAATTTTGTTTACTATTAAATGCTAAACTTTTTTAATGATTCAATGATCATTTTCAGCGAATTCTATGATCATCAATTAGCTGGCTTGTCTCTTTTTGTTGATGACAAAGGGGGAGAAGTGATGACTAAGTGATGACTTACACCATATCGATAGCATGACTTATATGAATTACAAAAAATTGTGTGATATGAATGACTTATATGCCTTGCAAAATCCTTGAAAATATCACAAGATTGATTGATCATATTGAAAGCATGCCTTACATCTATATCATGAAATTTATATTGAAAATCTTTATCTTCTATCGTAGTAAAATTCGTCCCTTATCATTTAATTATTGTTGAATGAGGATTACGATAAGCTCTACGGTTAGAACTTATCGGGTTATGCTTGAATCCAATGGGATGAAATTCAAGTGTTTTTATCTTCTCATAATATGGCATATAGATAGGGGGAGTTATGTTTAACTCCGTCATCAATTGATTGTCATCATCAAAAAGGGGGAGATTGTTGAATCTCGGATTTTGATGATATAATCAATTGGTGGGTTAATTGATCTAATCCATATTATTGAGTTAAGTGTGCAAGATTAACTACGATAACTAGAAAACATAAAGCAAGGATACCAGAGTCAAGTTCGATGGACGTTTAAGAGTCCGAAGAATCATCGGAGATGCTGCCGGAACCAACCGAGAAGAAATCAGGAACCTGTCGGAATTTTCAGAAGTTCGCCAAAGAGATTGTCGGAGGTTCAAGGAGATCACCGAGAAGGCTCGGCTACTCGTTAAAGTCATCACAAGTTCGGGAGCTTGATGGGCGTCCGTCGGAAGAAGTTCGTCGGAAAGCTCGCCAGAACAAGACTCGACGTTCGCGGTTGAAAACTTGCTTAGGATGTGTTTTTGTTATGTAGTTCACTTGTAATTAGGATTAGGATTAAGAGATAATCCTATATCCTGGTTAGGGGCCAACTGGGCCCAAAGTCAGATTTGGTTTGGGCTAAAATTAAGCCAAACCAGTGAACCGGAGAGCCAGGCGGTGGCACCGCCCAGCACCCGAGAGCTGGGCGGTGACACCTCCTGGGCTGGGCGGTTGCACCATCCAGCACCCGAGCGCTGGGCGGTGGCACTGCTTGGTTGGGCGGTGGCACCGCCAACATCGGGAACATAAGAGAATTCAAATTTTTTGGAGCCCAAATTTGAATCCTCTTGAGGCCTATAAATACCCCTCAAGTCTCAGCTGAGAATACAACTTTTTGAGCGGCAAGTGATTGAGAGAAAAGTCTTAGAAGAGTCTTTGCCTTTCTTGTTTTCAATTTGCTAGTGTTCACCTCCTTCTTTCTTGCTGAAAATCTGTAAGAGAGTGAACCGCTTGTAAAAGTTGTAAGAGGGGTATTTGCCCTTCCCTTTCAAGAGATTTGCTAGTGGAAGGTGGGAGCCTCATCGAAGAGGGGCCTCGCAAGTGGATGTAGGTCATTTGACCGAACCACAGTAAAATCGGCGTAATCTCTAGTTTGCATTTACTTATTGTCATTTATATTACTGCAAACCATTTACACTTTAATGCTATACTGCTTTGTCTCCGTCTTACTTATCTCTTCAAGTTAAAACGCAATCGAAACGGTTTTAAACGAAAACGTTGCTTTTATCGTACGAAGTTTCCGAAAAGTGTTTAAATCGTGAAAAGTTTATCGCACTTCACCGCTGCACTAATTCACCCCCCCCCCCCCCCCCCTTAGTGCCGCTCCGATCCTAATACTGACAACACCATACCTGGTATATGGTCTTTAGGATATTAGAAGGATGAGGGACTATAGGTATATGGTAACCAAGGATAGATAAGTCTAATAGATTGGATTCCCTTGTATCGTTTGGGGATTGTAGCGTAGTAGCCTAGTACGTCCATAGTCGATAAGTCGGGTGAATTATTATGTAGATAATAATTCATAGATCCAAAAGGACTTCTAACAGGTATGACTAAAATGTAGCTCGATATTGGGCCTAGAGGGTCATACACATCTATAGGTATTACGATGAGTAGATATTCAAATATGATATAATCGTCAAAGCCCCTATCTTATTGGATATCCAATAAGCTCCTGAATTCTTATGGATGAGATCTAATAAGAGCCAATGAGAGATTATTGTATAGATTCAGTAATCTACGAGGCTTAGTTAGTTGGATGGAAATCCAATACCCAATAATGCAAGATCCATTATGGTTAAGTTGATAGGGGATCTCTATAAATAGGAGGAAATTCGTGGTTTATAGGCTAGAGCCTTTTGGGTTGCCTCTCCTATTCTCCTCCCCCTCTCCACCTCAGAGCAAGCCTAGAGTTTTGAGGAGTATCGTCACAGCCCTGCTATGTGGATCACCGCTATAGAGGAGGGCACTTGACCTCCTTCACCCTCTACAAAATATCTGCAGGGATTCAGGGATATACGATTTTCTTAGGTAACACAATCTATTTTATATACAGTTTTAAGTTTCACAGATATTTATGCACCAATCTTCGCACGACGATGAACATATTTATGGGAATTGGGGATTTTGTTTTATGTTCTTCCGCTGCACATGTGATGTCACCCCCCAAGATTTCCCAATAGTAGTATCAAAGCTAGGTTGTTCGTGTGAAAGATTAATTTTGAACTACGTGTATTGTGTTTAAGGAGGAATTTTATCATCAAGATCATTGATGACAAAGGCGAGAAAGGACAACAACTATTGCTGCCCTTGCTGCCCACTCAAAAGTGGCCAAAGGCTGCTTGCAGCCTTGACCATCTATGTGTCGACAGCTAGATGCTGGCTTTTGGCGGCCTACCTGTAGTAGGCCGCGAGTACTAGTGCCCGTAGGGGTGGGCATTGCACCGTAAGGGGTAATGCCTGTGGGCACTGCCTCGGCAAGGGGCAGTGCTTGCGGGTGCTACGCCCGTGGGCAGAACTGCCCATAGGGGAGGCAGGCCCATAGGGGTGCTGCTCGGCGGGGCAACACCACCTTCGGGTGGTGCCCCGCGGGCAAAACCGCCTATGGAAGCGACGGTGCCCGCAGGGGCACCCACTTGTAGGCTCGCCCACCCGCGAGATAGCGCCACCCATAGGGGCGCCCGCTCGTAGGGGTGCCCACCTGTAGGGGCACCACCGCCCGTGGCCGAGTTGCCCGTAGGCAGGGGTAGCGCCCCCGCCCCCCGACGCACAGGCCACCGCCGGCAAGGTGGCGACGATGACGGTAGTAGGGGAGAGGGAGGAGGGCATTAGGATTTTTGAGAAAAAGATAATTTTACCCTTGTGAATTTAAGAAATTCCCATTCTATCCTTTAGAATTCAAAAAATTCCCTTCATGTCCCTGATTTCAAAAAATATTAATTAAAAGATTTAATTGATTAATTTTTTATTATTATCTAGTAGTCCTAAATGATGATGATTTATATTTGCATGGGCAACAAGGGCAGCAATAGCTGTCGCCCTTTCTCGCCTTTGTCGTCAACGATCTTGATGACAAAATTCCTCCTAAAACACAACACACACAGTTCAAAATTTTAGGGGCATTGTCACATGCATAGTGAAAGAGCAGAAAATAAAATCCCCAATTCTCAAAAATATGTTTGTCATCGTGTGAAGATTGGTGTGCAAAATCCGTAAAATATAAAACTGCATATAAGATAAATTGTGTTACCTAGAGAGATCGTATATCCCTGAATCCTTACAGATCTCTAGAAGAGGGTGTAGGAGGTCAAGTGTCTTCCTCTCTAGCGGTTATCCACATAGTAGAGCTGTAACGATGCTCCTCAAAACTCCAGACCTAATCTAAAGTAGAGAGTGGGAGGAGAATAGGAGAGGCAAGCAAAAGGCTCTAGCCTATGAACCACTGATTCCCTCATATTTATAGAGGTCCTCTGTCAACTTAACCCTAATGGATCCTCCCATATTGAGTATTGGATCTCCATCCAACTACCTAAGCCTCTTAGATTAGTAGATCTCTATCCAATAATCTCTCATGGGGGCTTATTGGATCTCATCCATAGAATCCAATAAGATAGTGGCTCTGGCGGATTTATCATATCCGAACCTCTACTCATCGCAATGCGTACAATATGTGTGTGACCCTCTAGGCCCAATATCGAGCTGGCCATGAGTCATACCAATTAGAACTCCATCTACAGTGAATCATTATCTCCATAATAATTCACACGACTAATCGACTACAAACGTACTAGGCCACAACGCCGTAACCCCCAAACGATTCAGGGGAATCTAATCTATTGGACCTATCTATCTTTAGTTACCGTGTGCCTATATTCCCTCATCCATCTAATATCCTAGAGACCATATACCGAGCATGGTATTGTCAGACCCATATGGTTTCTACTCGAGTCTCGCTCAAATTGGGTTCTCCCGGAGAACTCTTTCTCTCTTAATCCGAATGACCCTAGCTAGGGATTTGTCTGAGCAAGAATACATAAGACATTCCTCTCATGACACCGAGAGTTGATGATCCTCTATCGATACTCAATAGCCCTCAAAAGGTTGACTACCACTCTCGATGACCGGCTATGCTAGATCTAGGACATCCAAACCTATGTTTGGTATCAAAGAGTGGAGCACTCATATAGGACATCCTTGGTGTCTCAATTCTAAGTACCAAATACACCATTGGGACTACGGAATCACTATATGATAATAAAGCATCATCAACTATTTAGCATTTCGTAAGCTGATCAATTAGTGAACTCATTCCCCAATGAGCTCCTGTATTGTATCCATAGTGTCCCCACATGAGTAGCTATAAGACTAGCTTCATCCATCATATGGATGGGTATACAACACACCAATCTGTCCGGTCATTTCAATGTCTCTCTCGAGTAACCTATGACCGAGATTATTTAAGATTTGTATTTAAATGCAAATCGGTCTCATTATCATGATCTCATCACGATCTGATTCTCATTGCATAAATCTAAGGACATCACAATATATATATACATATATGCAACAAGTAGTATAAAGTGATAAATACCAAAATATAATAAGCAAAAAGCCTGTGTGTCAAGTTACACGTGCCATCACTCACGTGATTAGCTTGCAAAGAACATATGACTAGTAATCAGATCTTATGACTTCGTTGAGAATGAAGATGAGCCTTGTGTGTACAAGAAGATAAGTGGGAGTGCTATCACCTTCTTAGTGTTATATGTGGATGACATCCTGATCATTGGGAATGATATAGGAATACTATCCACAATAAAGGCTTGGTTATCTAAACACTTTTCCATGACGAACTTAGGGGAAGCATCCTATATCTTGGGGATTCAGATCTATAGAGATAGATCCAAGAGGATGCTTGGCTTATCCTAGTCCAAGTACATAGACACCATTGTCAAAAGGTTTGACATGAAAATTTCCTAGAGTGGTCTCATATTGATGAGACATGGGATATCGTTTTCTAAGAGTATGTCCCCAAAGACTCATAAAGAAATGGAGAACATGGATAGGATACCCTATGCCTAAGCGATAGGGTCTATGATGTATGTCATGCTATGTACCAAGCCTGATATAGTGCATGCTCTAAGTGTCACAAGTAGGTATTAGGTGGATCTAGGCTTGGAGCACTAGAATGCAATAAAGTGTATCCTTAAGTAATTAGGAAGCACTAAGGATCTTTTACTACTATATGGAGGTAATAGCCTCAGGGTTGAAGGCTACACGTACTCAATTTTTCAATCCGATGTCGATGATAGCAAGTCAAATTTGGGGTATGTGTACACCTAGAATGGAGGAGCAGTGTGTTGGAAGAGTTCCAAGCAAGATACTATTACTGACTCGACCACATAGGCAGGAAAGGAGGGAGTCTGGATGAAGAAGTTAATCATAGATCTAGGGGTTATGCCAGGCAGCAAGGAACCGATTCCTTATGTTGTGACAATAATGGGGCAATTGCTCCAATGAGGGAACCCAAGTCTTATCAGAAATGTTCTGAGGAGGTTCCACTTGATCAGAGAGATCGTGACCCTAGGAGATGTAGTAGTGGAAAGAGTTTTATCCGAAGATAACATTTTAGATCTACTAACAAAGTCGTCATCTTGTATTGTCTTTGAGCATCACAGGGTTCTTATGGGGATCAAACACACAAGTGATAGGCTTTAGGTCAAGTAGGAGATTGCTAGTTATATATACCCTATAAGCTACTCATGTGAGTGATGGCATGTGTGACTTGACACGCAGTTTTTTTGCTTATTATATTTTGGCATTTATTACTTTATATTATTTATTACATATATATATATATATATATACATATGTATATATATATACATATGTATATATATATACATATGTATATATATATACATATATATATATATACATATATATATATATATATACATATATATATATATATATATATATACATATATATATATATATATATATACATATATATATATATACATATGTATATATATATATATATATACATATATATATATATATACATATATACATATATATACATATATACATATATATACATATATACATATATATATATATATACATATATATATATATATACATATATATATATATATATATATATATATATATATATATATATATATATATTTTGATATCCTTAGATTTGTGCAATTAGAATCGGATCATGAAGAGAACATGATAATGAGACCGATTCTCCTTTAAACACAAATCCTAAATAATCCTGGTCATAGGTTATTCAAGAGAGACATCGAGATAACCAGACAGACTAGTGTATTGTATACCCATCTATATGATGGATGCACATGGTCTTATAGCTGCTTGTGTGAGGACACTAAGGATATAGTACAAGTGCTCATTAGAGAATGAGTTTACTGATTGATCCACTTACGAAATGCTAAATGGTTGATGATGCGTTATTGTCAAACAACGATTCCGTAGTCTGAGTGGTGTATTTGGTCCTTAGACTTGAGACACTAAGAATGTCCTGTATTAGTGCTCCACTCTTTGATACTAGACTTATAGTTTTGGATGTCTCAAATCTAGCACAACCGGGCCTCGTGAGTGGTAGCCATCCATACGAGGACTATTGAGTGTCAATAGAGGATCATCCACTCTCGGTGTCATGAGAGGAATGTCCCATGTATTCTTGCTCAAACAAATCCCTGGCCATAGTCATTCGGATTAAAAGAGAAAGAGTTCTCTAGGAGAATCTGATTAGAGTAAGACTCGAGTAGAAACCGTATGGGTCTGACAGCACTATGCCTGGTATACGGTCTCTGGGATATTAGATGGATGAAAGACTATAGGTACACGGTAACTCAGGATAGACAAGTTGAATGGATTGGATTCCCCTTTATTATATGGGGACTACGACATAGTGGCATAGTATGTCCATAGTCGATGAGTCGAGTGAACTATTATGCAGACAAATATTCACTAAGCCAGAAGGAGTTCTAAAAGGTATGACTCACGGCTAGCTCGATATTGGGCTTAGAGGGTCACACACATATAGTAGGCATTGCGATGAATAGATGTTCGGATATGAAATATCCATTGGAGCTCCTATCATATTGGATATCCAAGAAGCCCTTGAATTATTGGATCCAATAGATGAGATTCGATAAGAGCCTATGAGAGATTATTGGATAGAGATCCACTAATCTAAGAGGCTTGAGTAGTTGGATGGAGATTCAATACCCAATAGTGTATGATCTGTTGGGAAATCTTTGGGGGCGACATCACATGCGCAGCGGAAGAATAGAAAACAAAATCTCCTATTCCCAAAGAGATGTTCGTCATCGTGCGAAGATTAGTGTGCAAAATTCATGAAATAGAAAACTACTTATAGTAAAGATTGTGTTACCTAAGGAGATCATATATCCTTAAATCCTTGCAGATCTCTAGGAGAGAGTGAAGGAGGTCAAGCACCCGCCTCTCTAGTAGTGATCCACACAATAGGGCTGTAATAACGCTCCTCAAAACTCCAGGCCTGCTCTAAGATAGAGAGGGGGAGGAGAATAGGAGAGGCAAGCCTTTACTGTAGATATAGGATGCTTCTCCTAAGTCCTTCATAGAGAAGTGTCTAGATAACCAAGACTTTACTATAGATAGCATTCCTATATCATTCCCAATGATCAGGATGTCATCCATATATAACACCAAAAAGGTGATAGCGCTCTCACTTACCTTCCTATATACAAGGCTCATCTTCATTCTTAATGAAGTCATAAGATCTGATTGCCTCATCAAATCTTATGTTCCAACTTCGCGAAGCTTCCTTTAGTCTATAAATGGATCTAAGCAATCGACACACCTTATTTGGGTAGTCCTTGGATACGAATCCCTCGGTTTGTATCATCTACACCTCCTCGAGGTTCCCATTGAGGAATGTGGTTTTCACATCCATCTGCTAGATTTCATAATCATAGTGTGCTGCAATAGCTAATAGAATTCGGATAGATTTTAGCATTGCTATGGGTGAGAAGGTTTCGTCATAGTCAACACGTTACCTTTGACGATACCCTTAGCCACCAGCCTTGCTTTATAGGTCTCTACCTTTCCATCTACTCCGATCTTTTTCTTAAAGATCCACTTGCAACCGATGGGTACAATGCCTTTGAGCACATCAACTAAGTTTCAAACCTTATTGGAGTATATAGAATCCATCTCAGAATTCATGGCTTCTTGCCACTTCCTAGAGTTTATACTCGTAATAGCCTCCTCATAGGTCTAAGGATCAATGTCCTCAATATCCTCTCCTCTAATATTTTTCATATATCTCTCAAGAGGATGGGATACTCTACCAGATCTATGTAAAGTTGGAACTTGTGTATTAGGTACCTGAATAGACTCGGGCTGTAGAGTGGCGCTTGAGCTAGGTTCTCCAACCTTTCTCAACTTTATCATGCTCCCACTATCTTCACCAAGAATATATTCCTTCTCAAGGAAAATCGCTCTCTTGGCTACAAAGACCTTTTGGTCCTCGAGATGATAGAAATAATACCCACAAGTTTCCTTAGGGTATCCCACAAACTTGCACCGCTTCGTCCTTGATTCCAACTTATTGGGGTTGTGTCTTTTAACGTGGGCAGGGCAGCCCCAAATCTTAACAACCTGAAGATCGTGCTTCTTTTTTTTCCATCTTTCAAATGGTGTAGACACTACCACTTAGTTGGAACTCTGTTCAGAAGGTAAGTTGCGGTCTCTATGGCATATCTCCAAAATGAGATGGGTAAGTCAGTGAAATTCATCATGGATCGTACCATGTCTAATTGCGTATGATTCCTCCTTTCAGACACACCATTGAGTAGAGGTGTATAAGAATGTGTCCATTGGGATAGAATCTCATGGTCCTTAAGGAACTAGGTAAACTCTATACTTAAGTACTCACCTCCTCAATCTGATCGAAGAGTCTTGATACTCTTTTCAGTCTAGTTCTCCACTTCATTCTTATACTTTCTGAATTTCTTAAAGGCTTCGAACTTATACTTCATTAAGTACATATATCCATACCTTGAGAAATCATTAGTAAAGATAATGAAGTAGGAGTAACCACCAATGGCATGAGTTGACATGGGTTCACATATATCACTATGTATGAGTTCCAATAGCTCAATGGCTCTCTCTCCAGTTCTACTAAATGGAGAGTTGGTTAGTTTTCCATGAAGGCAAAGCTCGCAAGTTGCATATGACTCATAGTCGAATGGATCTAGATATCCATCCTTTAGCAACTTTTGAATCCTTCCCTCATAAATGTGACCTAGCCTACAATGCCACAAGTATGCACTATTCACCTCATCTCATTTTCCTTTGGACACACCTACATTCATGATATGTGGACTAGTGTCTAGTATAAATAAACCATTATGCAATATTCCTCTTGCCAATCTTCTCGACTTTACTAGAATCTATAATAAATTGTAGATGTGATAAGCAATACCGGTATCCAATACCAATGCACTATCACAAAAATCTAACAACTGAAGATTGATCATGAATGTACATAAAGCTTCTCCAAGCTTCTGTTTCGCCCTCTCTGCAAGGTATTCTTTATAGTTCCACTTTCAGTGCCCATCTTTGCCATAGTGGAAGCACTAGCCTTTGTCCTTTGTCGGGTCTTTCTTAGTAACCTTGGTTTACCTGCTCTTCCCTTACCCTTGCCCTTGCCTTTCTTAAGGTATTTTTCTTCTTTTCTTTTCTTTCTGGTCTCACTAGTGTAGAGAATTGGCTTCTCTTTCTGTATAGTTGTCTCTGCCTCCCTCAACATATTGAGGAGCTCTAGGAGAGTCACCTCAAGCTTGTTCATATTAAAATTCATTATGAACTTGTTGAATCTCGGATTTTGATGATGAAGTCAATTGTCATTTGTTATCTAATCTATATATTGAGATAAGTGTGCAGGATTAACTACGATGAAAATAAGATATGCAGCAGGAGTTACGCCGGAGTCAAGACAATGATCACTTTGGGAGTTCGAGAGTTCGACGGAAGTTCGGACAGTCGTCGGAGGTTCTACGGGAACAAATCCGAGAAGTCCATGAGCTTGCCAAAGAAGCTCGTCGGAACTCGCCAAGTGGATCGTTGCAAGTCCAGGAGTTTGCCGGAAGTCCGCAAGAGCATCACCGAGGGTTCATCGGATGATCGACGGAAGTTCGCCGGAAGCTCGCCGGAAGAAGCGATTGACGCACCGGAGCAAGTTGCAGTAAATGTCTTAGGAAATATCGTAGTTAGCACAATGATTAAGTTGGACATGGGAGGTGATGCCATTAACTTAATCTTAAGGCAATTGGGCCCCTGAAAAACCCAAATTGGGCCGAATGGATCAACCCATTCGGACCCTGATTTCTGCCAGGCGGTTGAACCGCCCAAGACAGGCGGTGGCACTGCCAGGACTCAATCTCCGAGCAAGACTGGGCGGTGCAACCGCCCCAGCTAAGAGGTGGCACCGCTTGGGCTCGGTCTCCGAGCTCTAGCTGAGCGGTGCAATCGCCTCAGTCAGGCGGTGGCACCGCCTGAGCTCGGTCTTCGAGCTCTGGCAGGAGGTGCAACCGCCCCTGACAGAGGTGGCATCACCCAGAGGCTCAGTCTTCGAGCTCTGCCAGGCAATGCAACCACCTCAGTCAGGCGGTGCAACCGCCAGATCCCAGAATTCCGGGAATTGATAGTTTTGAGCTCCAAATTCAAACTGGGTTGGGGCCTATAAATACCCCACCCTTTCAGCACTGAAAGGGCACTCAAAACACACCGAAATCCTGATCTTATTTTGTGATTCTTAGAGCTCAAAATTGTTGTAAAGGCCAAAAGTTCTTCTCCCTCTTTTCTTCCAAGTTCTGATCTTTAAAGAGAGGAGAGAAAATTCTGTAAGGGTTGTCTCCTAAGCCCGTCAAAAGGAGTGAAACTGTAAAAGGGTGGTTGGCCTTCGCCTATTGAAGGAAGGCCTCTAGTTGACGTCGGTGACCTCGTCGGTGGAGGAAGCCAAAAGTGGAGTAGGTCAAGATTGATCGAACCACTCGAAATCTCGGTTTGCATTTACTTTGAGCATCTTATCTTTACTGCAAACCTCCTCAAAAGGTTACTGCCTTCTGCGCATATACGATCATGTTTCAAGCTCTGCATTTTCTGAATCGACGTTTAGACGTAAATCATTTTTATCGTATGAACATCATATTTCAGTTTGCGTTTATGTTCTGATTTCTATTATATCTGGAAACTGCCTTTATATCTTTGCTTTAACTACATCTTGCTTAGTTACAAGTTAAAGTGATTTACGAATCGGATTTTCTACCGAAATCGCTCTTATTGTACAAATGCGATTTTAATCGTCGAAAGTTTTCTGTTGCACTAATTCACCCCCCCCCCCCTCTTAGTGCTCTTGATCCTAACAATTGGTATCAGAGCGGGGTTAACTCTTAAACGGATTAAAACCCAAGAGAGATGGCATACGCCGGAAACCAAGAGGGCCATTCTATTACACGTCAACCTGTGTTCAATGGGACGGACTACACCTATTGGAAGACCCGAATGAGGATCTTTCTTATTTCTATGGATTTTGAACTTTGGAATCTTGTCGAAAATAGATTTTCGAAGTCTTCTCTTCCAATGATCGATTGGAATGAATTGGAGAAGAAGGCTTTCGCTCTTAATGCAAAGGCTATGAATGCATTATTTTATACACTTGATAAAAACGAGTTCAACCGTGTTTCGGTTTGTGAAACCGCATTTGATATTTGGCACACACTCGAAGTGACTCACGAAGGCACAAGTAGAGTGAAAGAGTCAAAAATCAATCTTTTGTTACATTCTTTCGAACTTTTCCGGATGAAACTGAGTGAGACTATTGGCGACATGCTTACCCGTTTCACGGATGTCGTCAACAGTCTAAAAGGACTCGGAAAAAGTTTTTCGGATTTCGAGCTCGTAAATAAGATTCTAAGATCCCTTCCTAAGAGTTTGGATCCTAAAGTCACTGTTATTCAAGAGGCGAAAGATCTAAACAACTTCCCTCTTGAAGAACTAATCGGGTCATTAATGACCTACTAGATGACTTGCAAACCTCATGAAGAGCAAGAAGACATCCTTCCAAAGAACAGGAAGGATATGACACTTAGAACTTCAGAAGACCACTTGAGAGAAAACTCAAGTGATGAGGACTGTGACGATGGCTTGGCACTTCTAACAAGAAAATTTAAAAAATTCATTAAAAGAAACAAGTTTAAGAATGACACAAAAAATAAACTTGAACCCAAGAAGGACCAAGTTATTTGCTACAAGTGCAAAAAGCCGGGACACTACAAAAGTGATTGTTCCCAAGTCAAAAAGAGAACATCAAAGAAGAAGGCGCTCAAAGCAACGTGGGATGAGTCGAGCGCGTCCGAAGAAGAGGAGTCCAACACCGAGCAAGTTGCTCATTACGCCTTAATGGCCATCGGAGAGGAGGTAACGAATTTAATAGATGCAGATTTATCATTTGATGAATTATTAAATGCCTTCCATGACTTATTTGATGATGCAAGATTATTAGTAGAAAATTCAAATTGCTAAAAAAGGAGTATGATAGTCTTACTTGTAGTTTCGATAAGTTAAAAACTGAATATCATGATAGTTTAGGTTCATGCATAAAATGCCATGATCTAGAAACTCTCCAAAAGGAAAACTTGCTACTTAAGGACACCTTGAAGAAATTCGAGGTTGGTAGCAAGTCATTGAACATGATCCTTGCAAACAAGGGTCATGTTCCCAAAAGAAGTGGAATCGGATTTGTGAGAAGTCCTCACCAAAATCCAACCACCTTCATAAAAGGCCCCGTCTTACATGTTCGACACCAAAGCAAATACAATTTTTGTTGCAAACATGGACACAAAACACATTATTGTCCATTCAAGAGAATTAGTACGAACAAACTAATTTGGGTTCCTAAAGGAACCATGATAAATTCTATGCAACATGATAAACAATGTAGATCTATTTTTGAGGCACCCAAAAGCAAATGGGTACCTAAAGATCATACTTTCTTGTAGAAACCTATACCATCGCAAGCTAGGAGCAAGAGATGGTACCTTGATAGTGGATGCTCAAGGCATATGACCGGAGATCCATCTTAATTTTCTAAGCTCACTAGCATAGACGAAGGCTATGTCACCTTCGGAGATAATAACCAGGGTAAAATCATTGGCAAAGGAACCATAGGTAATAAATCCAACTTCTTTATTGAAGATGTTTTGTTAGTTGATGGTTTAAAACATAACCTCTTGAGCATTAGTCAATTATGTGATAAAGGATATATTGCCAGATTCGAATCTAATGCTTGCATCATTGAAAAACCACACAAAAACACGTCTATGATTGCATTAAAATAAAATAACATATACAGTATTGACATCAATGATTTGTGTAATGAAATGTGTTTTTCGGTTTTGAATGAGGATGCTTGGCTATGGCATAGAAGATTAGTTCATGCTAGCATGAAACTAATCACTCAAATATCATCTAAAGAACTTGTAAGAGGAATTCCTCATATCAAGTTCATCAAAGATAATGTATGTGATGCTTGCTAATTAGGTAAACAAATTAAGGGTAGTTTCAAATCTAAGAATCAAATAAGCACCTCTAGGCCTTTACAATTGATCCATATGGACTTGTTCGGACCAATCTCTACATCAAGCCTAGGAGGTAGCAAATACGCCTTCGTCATTGTGGATGACTATAGCAGATACACATGGACTTACTTCTTAAAACAGAAAAATGAATGCTTTAGATATTTTACCAAGATTTGTAAACTTGTTCAAAATGAGAAGGGTTCTATGATTTCGTAAATTAGAAGTGATCACGGTGGTGAATTTCAAAACCATGATTTCCAAGAATTTTGTGAACTCAATGGATACAACCATAATTTCTCTACTTCATGAAATCCTCAACAAAATGTAGTAGTAGAAAGAAAAAATCGAAATTTACAAGAAATGACAAGAACCATGTTGAATGAACATAGCCTACCCAAATATTTTTGGGTCGAAGCCGTAAACACTGCATGCTATATTTTAAATATAGTTCTAGTAAGACCCTTATTCACCAAAACTCTCTATGAGTTATGGAACAACAAAAAACCCAATGTTTCATATTTTAAAGTCTTTGGGTGTAAGTGTTTTATCTTGAATGAAAAAGATAACTTATGAAAATTTGATGCTAAATCTGATGAAGGAATCTTTCTTTGTTATTCTTCGGTTTCTAAAGCTTTTCGTATCTTCAATAAAAGAACTTTAATTATTAAAGAATCCATCCATGTTGTTTTCAATGAGATTTCCGAAATCAGGAAAAATAATTTTGATGATGATGTTAATTTTGATTCCTTGAATTTAAATGAAACCCCATCTCCAACTAGCAACTTGGATGCATCCACTTCCGAAACATCCTTACCCAAGGATTGGAAATATGTAGATGCTTATCCTAAAGAGCTAATCTTAGGAGACACATCAAAGGGGGTTCAAACACGTTCTTCTCTTAAAATTTTGATGCCAACGCCGCTTTTCTCTCCCAAATTGAACCCAAATGTATTGACGAAGCCATGAAAGATGATTCATGGATTATCGCAATGCAAGATGAATTAAATCAATTTGAGAGAAATGAGGTGTGGAAGCTTGTTCCTAGGCCAAATGACCATTTACTTATTGGTACTAAATGGGTTTTTAGAAACAAGCAAGATGAATATGGTATCGTGGTTAGAAACAAGGCTAGATTAGTGGCCAAAGGTTTCAACCAAGAAGAAGGTATCGATTACAAAGAAACCATCGCTCCTGTGGCTCGATTAGAAGCCATAAGGATGCTCCTTGCCTACGCTAGTAGCAATAATTTTAAGTTGTTCCAAATGGATGTTAAAAGCGCTTTTCTTAATGGCTTTATTTCCGAAGAAATCTATGTTGAACAATCTCCTGGATTTGAAAATAATAGCCTCCCTAATCATGTGTTTAGATTAACTAAAGCTCTCTATGGTTTAAAACAAGCTCCGAGGGCTTGGTATGAGAGATTTAGTTCTTTTCTTATTGAAAATAATTTCACAAAAGGCAAGGTTGATACTACATTATTCATCAAGAATTTTGAAAATAATTTTCTCATTGTTAAGATTTATGTTGATGATATTATCTTTGGTTCTACGAATAAATCTCTTAGTGAATCTTTTGCTAAAACTATGTGTCTTGAATTCGAAATGAGTTTAATGGGAGAATTAACATTCTTCTTAGGCTTACAAATCAAACAACTAAGCAATGGCATCTTTATTAGTCAAACTAAATATGCTATGAATTTGCTAAAAAAGTTTAATATGAATAACTCAAAAGCTATTAACACTCCTATGAGCACCTCCACTAAGTTAGAAATTGATGAAAGTGGAGAAAGCTTGGATCAAAAAACTTATAGCGGCATGATAGGAAGTTTACTTTACCTCACTGCAACTAGACCAGATATCATGTTCAGTGTAGGTCTTTATGCTAGATTTCAATCAAACCCTAAGATATCTCATCTCAAAGTAGTTAAAAGAATACTTAGATATCTTAATGGTACCACAAATCTAGGATTATGGTACCCAAAATCAAAGAATCTTGAGTTAATTGCTTATGCTGATGCGGACTTTGCTGGCTGTAGACTAGATAGAAAAAGCACATCAGGAACATGTCAATTTTTAGGACATGCCCTTGTTTCCTGGTCATCTAAGAAACAAAACTCGGTTGCACTATCAACAACCGAAGCTGAATATATTACAGCAAGTGAATGCTATGCACAAGTTGTATGGATGAAAAATACCTTAAAAGATTATAAAGTTCATCTTAAAAATATTCCCATTAAATGTGATAACACAAGTGTAATATGCTTCACGAAGAATCCTATACAACACTCAAGAACAAAACATATTGATATTAGACATCACTTTATACGAGATCATGTTACTAATCATGATGTAATCATAGAGTTCATTGATACTAAACATCAACTAGTTAATATTTTTATAAAACCTCTAAGTGAAGAACAATTTGATTTAATAAGAAGAGAATTAGGAATGTTGATGTGTCCGAATATATAAACTAGTTAAAATTATTTTTCGGACTTTATTGAATGATCAAATCACTTGATTGCCATTACATGCGTAAATAACATGTTGGAAATTATGTGTTGAATATAAAAATTTCCATAACAATAAGCATGTTTTGTCTTCATGATTGTATTTGAAAATCTATAGCATAGTCTTGTCCGAATGCATGAAAGTGTTAATTTCATTTTCGGAGTCGCTTAACAATTGGTATCATAACAATCCAATTTTCTCTTACACTTATTATATGACAAATATTTTTCTAAAATGGATTTGATGAAATGATTCCTGCTTATAAATTCCATCTTGAAATATGGATGATGGTGTTTTTACTTGCAAAGATTTGTTTCACATACATATCTTGATCCTTGTAAAAATGAAGCATGATTTAATCTCTCATCGATTTTAACTTCACTCAAGTAAACTCATAAATAGCTGGTATCACAAATGGCCTTCCTCCTTCATGCAAAAACATTATAACAAATAAAAAGGAAGAAGTATTCAAAGCGATCTACATATCATGCTTTCCTTTATATGCTTGTATAATTGATTTCCTATCACTCACTATTGGAAAATAACATGAACCTAGTAAAGGCATAAACAATTATCACACTTATGCTCAAAATTTGCTTATATTATTCTCCTGGTATCACAATTACCACACTTTTTGTTGATGACAAAGGGGGAGAAATATATGAGTATTAATGTCATGCTTGCATCACCAAGAGATATATGAATAGATGCTATGATTGCTATAATTTGCATTATGCCTTGTTAGTATCGTGTCAAGATATCAAACAAAAAACTTGCATCGTAATTTTACGTATTGATATCTTACCATGTGATGAAATGCAATACTTGCTAAAACATTTGAAATGTGTGCATCATGTAATGATATCAAAATCTTACTTCGCAGTTTTACATGTTGATATCTTACAATATGATGAATTGCTACTATTACCATCATTCAAACTTGTAATGTAAAATTTGAAAATGAATGTCAAGCCTTGACATCATCTTCAAAGAGATACATCATGATGGGAATCATGATGGGACTATTGATAAGTTTAAATGATTTTAACTTATCAATATGTCTCTTGAACTCAAAGGTTTTGAATTCAAGAAAGACTTATCTCAAGTATGGCATATAGACAGGGGGAGTTAAGGTTAACTCCATTATCAATTGATTGTCATCACCAAAAAGGGGGAGATTGTTAAATCTCGGATTTTGATGATGAAGTCAATTGTCATTTGTTATCTAATATATATATTAAGATAAGTGTGCAGGATTAACTACGATGAAAATAAGATATGTAGCAGGAGTTGCGCCGGAGTCAAGACAATGATCATGTTGGGAGTTCGAGAGTTCGACGGAAGTTCGGACAGTCGTCGGAGGTTCTATGGGAACAAATCCGAGAAGTCCATGAGCTTGCCAAAGAAGCTCATCGGAACTCGCCAAGTGGATCGTCACAAGTCCAGGAGTTTGTCGGAAGTCCACAGGAGCATCACCGAGAGTTCATCGGATGATCGATGGAAGTTCGCCGGAAGCTCGCCGGAAGAAGCGATTGACGCACCGGAGCAAGTTGCAGTAAATGTCTTAGGAAATATTGTAGTTAGCACAATGATTAAGTTGGAAATGGGAGGTGATCCCATTAACTTAATCTTGGGGCAATTGGGCCCCTGAAAAATCCAAATTGGGCCGAATGGATCAACCCATTCGGACCCTGATTTCTGCAAGGCGGTTGAACCGCCTCAGTCAGGCAGTGCAACCGCCAGATCCCAGAATTCCGGGAATTGATAGTTTTGAGCTCCAAATTCAAACTAGGTTGGGGCCTATAAATACCCCACCCTTTCAGCACTGAAAGGGCACTCAAAACACACCGAAATCCTGATCTTTTTCTGTGATTCTTAGAGCTCAAAATTGTTGTAAAGGCCAAAAGTTCTTCTCCCTCTTTTCTTCCAAGTTCTGATCTTTAAAGAGAGGAGAGAAAATTCTGTAAGGGTTGTCTCCTAAGCCCGTCAAAAGGAGTGAAACTGTAAAAGGGTGGTTGGCCTTTGCCTATTGAAGAAAGGTCTCTAGTTGACGTCGGTGACCTCGTCGGTGGAGGAAGCCAAAAGTGGAGTAGGTCAAGATTGACCGAACCACTCTAAATCTCGGTTTTTATTTACTTTGAGCATCTTATCTTTACTGCAAACCTCCTCAAAAGCTTACTGCCTTCTGCGCATATATGATCATGTTTCAAGCTCTGCATTTTCCGAATCGACGTTTAGATGTAAATCATTTTTATCATACGAACATCATATTTCAGTTTGCGTTTACGTTCTGATTTTTATCATAACTGAAAACTGTCTTTATATCTTTGCTTTAACTGCATCTTGCTTGGTTACAAGTTAAAGTGATTTACGAATCAGATTTTCTACCGAAATCGCTCTTATCGTACGAACGCGATTTTAATCGTCGAAAGTTTTCTGCTGCACTAATTCACCCCCCCCCCCCTCTTAGTGCTCTTGATCCTAACAGAACTATGAAAAGGAATCTGGTATGGATTGAAGCACAATGTCCACACATAAGTTATCCTTTAGAACCATTCCTAGACCTGTGAGTTTCTTTGTCCACTCAATCATTTTTAGGACATGGTTCTAAACTGGTGACCCCTAAGTCATCCTAGCTCGGAAGAGGCTCTTGGATAGTTTGCAGACATGTAGTAGTATGGATCTAGCATCCATCTTTTTATATTTCCACTGTAACTCAGGAGTCATAGAGCCCAATATATAATACTGAGCAAGAGTGGAGTCATCAATGTACTTCATGTAGCGAGCGATCTCATCCTCGCTTGCCCCTTCCTTGGGCGTAGGCATCACTATATTAAAAACATACGTGATTTTCTCCATTGTGAGAACAATTCTTAAGTTGTGGAGACAATCCATATAATTTAGACCAGTGAGACGGTTGACATCAAATATGCCACATAAGGGATTTGAAAGCGACATTTTTTGAAAATAAAGATGTAGTAGAAATAAATAACATACAGATTTTATAAAAATAAATAATCAAGATATGGACTTCTATCTTAATATGCTCCCACTATTTTATTGGCAAGTCACGCGATACCCTCAGCAAGTGAAACGGAAGTCTCCGACAGACTTCTAGTGGGGATCAGGATCCAATCAGCATCTTAGTGTAACCTTAAGGGACTTGACTAATCACACTAAGCCCAAAAGGTAGGCAACTCTTGTCGATCACAACTCCTTGTGATTCCCGTCCTGTTCGACCTCCGAATCACCATGGTCTCGAGGGACTCAACCAACCATGAAATTCGGTTAAGTCAACACCATCATTACAAGATGAGTCTGATTCGGTGATATACCCTCGAGGGACTCGACCAAGCATACCATGTCATTAGGTCACCGGCAGCATCTCTATGTCATAGGCAAGATGGCGAATCGCGATATAGGTGAGTCTCGAGGGACTCGACCATCTCAACCTATATCGAGAATCGGTCCCTACCTATAACGATGGAAGACTACATGGGTCAATCTAATTACCTCACGTTTACCGACTTAATATTATCAAGAGAGGGGTTTCTATAATTTGGTCTCCTAATATGATATGTCACACATATACATATTTAATATATATATATATCAACATCACATGCAAATATATATTCATATCTAGTAGGTGTATAAGCAATCACACCAAATGATCGTAGACCATAACCTAATGTAATCAGGCCCGAGCCAGTGGGCCTAATCACTCACATCAAGATCTATGTATGCAGCGGTGCATCTCCATGCCCTATGATTGCCCATCTCGTCATCGTCGATTTCGTCAGCATCTTGATGCATCTCCATGCATTGCGATCGTCCAATCTCGTGGGTCTTGCTATTGCATCCACGCTCCCGCTGCACCTCCTCATGTGATTACAACTTAATCGTAGACACACAAGTCATACAATAAATGAGAAATAAAATGGAGGCTCGCAGACCCCAATAATAATAATCACAAGTACACACATCACAAGGTCCATGATCATCTATCAACATATCATACATCACATGTATAAATCATCATCATGTAGGACTACTAGATAATAATAAAAATAATAATGAATTAAACCTTTTAATTAATTAATATTTGTTGAATTCAGGGACATACAAGGAATTTTTTGAATTTTGAGGGGTATTTTCATAATTTGGAGAAAAAGGACAGAACTAGAATTTTAAAAATTTATAGGGGTAAAACTATCTTTTTGCCCAAAACCCTAAGCAGCTCTCCCTCTCCCCGGCTGTAGTTTCTCTTCTAGTGCTCATCTTTACCATAGTGGAAGCACCGGCCTTTGTCCTTTGCTGGGTCTTTCTTTACTTTACCCGATCTGCCCTTGCCCTTGCCCCTCTTAAGGGACATTTTTGCTTTTCTTTTTTTTATGGTCTCACTAGTATAGAGAATTGGTTTCTCTTTATTGATAGTGCTCTTTGCCTCCCTCAACATATTGAGGAGCTTAGAGAGAGTCACCTTAAGTTTATTCATATTAAAATTCATTATGAATAGTGAAAATAAATCTGGTAGGGACTGAATCACAAGATCTACACACAGTTATCCTCTAGGGCCATTCCTAGACCTGTGAGTTTCTCTATCGACTCAATCATTTTTAGGACATGGTTCTGAACCGGTGTCCCCTTAATCATCCTAGTATAGAAGAGGCTCTTAGATATCTCATATCATTAAGAGTTTGCGAACATGTAGGAGAATGGATCTAGCATCCATCTTTTCATGCTGTCTTTGTAACTCAGGAGTATGGGAGTCATGGAGCCCAACAGGTAACACTGAGCAAGAGTGGAGTCATCAATGTACTTCATGTAGCGAGCGATCTCATTCTCGCTTGCCCCTTCCTCGGGCATAGGCTGTTAGGATCTAGAGCGGCCCTAAGAGGAGGGGGGTGAATTAGTGCAGCAAAAAAATCACTGATTACGAAAAATATTCACTTCGATTAAATCCATTTCGGAAGATATTAAACTTGAAAGCATTCGTAAGAGTGTAAAGAGAAAGTTAAGGAAGATTGCAGTAATGTAAATTACTCAAATAGAAATACAAACTAGAATTTAGAGTGGTTCGGTCATTGTGACCTATATCACTTCCAATTCCTCCTCCATCGAGATCATCGGCGTCCACTAATGGTCTTCGTTCAATAGGCGAAGGCTAACCACCTTTTATAGCTCTTTCTCCTTTTACTAGGTTTAGGAGATAACCCTAACAAGCCTCACTCCTCTTTCTTGGATGGTTACAAAGCTAAGAGAGGGAGGGGAGGACTCTTCTCACTTTTTTAACACTTTAACAACCTAGGAATTTAAAATTATGTTAACACTTTCATACCCTTTTATGTAGAAAAGGGTGGGGTATTTATAGGCCATAATGACTTCTGAATTAGAGCAAAAATGTGTCACTTCCCCGAATTTTAGAGTATTGGCGGTACCACCACCATTATTAGACGATACTACTGCTTGCAGATTGACACTGGGCAGTACCACTACGCAGTCTGGGCAGTACCACTACTCAGTCTAGGCGGTATGACTACTTGACAAAGCTCGGAGATTGAGCTATGGCAGTACCACCACATGACAAGGGGGGTACCACTGCCTAAAAAGGGTGGTACCACTACCTGACAGCATTAACTATCGATGGTACCACTACCTAAAACATATGGGAGACCGAGTCTAAAGCAATGTAACTGTCGGCCTTAGCGGTGCCACCGCTGGCTGTGATTTCAAGTGCTGAATGGGTTGTTCAATCCAGCACAATTCAACCCTATTATGGGCCTAGTTGGCCACTAACTGAGTTAGTGGGATCACCTCCCAATCCTAACTTAATTTATGGTCTAACTACAATAATTAAGACATCTAACAAAGCTTTCTAGTTCCTGTACGTCAATTGTTCTTCCGGTGAGCTTCCGACGATCTTTCATTGAACTTCTGATATCTCTCGGCAATGTTCCAACGGACTTCAGCAAGCTCCTGGACTTCAGATGATCTTTTTGGTGAGTTCCGATGAGCTTTTTTGGCAAGCTTCTGGACTTCTCGTTTGGTTTCGGCAGAACTTCCGATGAACGTCCAGACTTCCGATGAACTCTCGAACTCCCAACGAAATCTCGATCTTGACTCTAACACAATATTTGTTTTATGTCTTACAGTTATCATAGTTAATCCTACATACTTTTCTTAATATATAGATTAGATCAAACAATTTACCAATTGATTGCATCATCAAAATTCGAGATTCAACAATCTCTTCCTTTTTTATAATGATAATCAATTAATGACGGAGTTAACCTTAACTCCTCCTATCTATATACTATTCTTGAGAAAAGACATTCTTGAATTCAAGACCTTTGAATTTAAGCATCAAACCGATAAGTTATTTTTATTTAAACTTATCAACATGCACATCATGATACTTATCATGATTTACCAATTCTAAATACGATACAATGTATTTATCAATAAAAATGATGTCAAGGCATGACATCCATTTTCAAGTCCAATGATAATAAACATTCATCATTTTTAAATAAGTTTTGAATATTAAATTTAGCAAGATGATAATTCTCGATAAAAGATGACGATTCATCATTCCGTGGCGAGATATCAATTGTAAATAGCAAGTTAAGCTTATGATACCTTATCATAATGAAAGAATTTTATCAAAATGATACGAATTCAAGCATGATACTAGAAATAATATTTTCGCTACGTTTGAAGTAAACATTTTGATACATATTTTTCAAGTATGTATTTGACAATGCCAATCATATTTAATCATATTTCAAGCATTTGCAAGACATTCAAGCATTTAAGATGCAATGCATTTATCTAAGACATGCCAATATATCATTAATTTGTCACATTTCTCCCCCTTTGTCATCAACAAAAAGGAGAATAATTCAACAATGCAAATGTGGTAAAAATTCAAGCAAATTTTACAATAATGTATCCAAGCAATGAAGGTAAGTAAAACTTTGCATGATAATCATTTTTACTCTTTTTGGTTCTTCTTTAGTTATGCAAGTCTCTTTCTTCCTTTGTCATAAGAACAAGAAAAAGGAAGAAGGATAAGGAAAGAATCCATGAAGACCCAAATTCATGAAAGGATTTGAACCAATTCAAATTCAAAATAGTAAATGAGTTTGATTAAATCATACTTCAACTTTAACAATGAAAAGGATTAAATATGTCAATCAAATCCATTACACACTTTAATCAAATTGCCATTCTTGCAAGTGATCATTATATACTAAAAATTCATAAACATTCTTTCATGAAGGAAGAAGCATCATATGAAGGATAAAAAATCCATGAATAAGACTTTATAAATCAAATCAGTTTCTCATTAAAAAATTCATAAGAGTGAAATCCATGAAAGATGCATTTGTCAATGTATCAAACATCATTACGTGATGGAGCAAGGGTATAGAGTAAACTTGATACCAACGAAATAAATTCATGAAAGCTCCATTCATGAAATACATTAAGAGAAAGATAGTCCAGAAAAGAAATACAACAAACTTATGCATTTAGACAATTTAACATTCTTAACTCCCTTCCTATAAAATCAAATTGTTCATTTAAGGGTTTTGTAAAGATATCTGTCAATTGATGTTTCATATTAATGAATTCTAAGATTATATCATGATTATTAACATTACCACGTATAAAGTGATGTCTAATGTCAATATGTTTAGTTTTAGAGTATTGAATGGGAGTTTTCATTAAACATATTGCACTTGTGTTATCACGTTTTATGAAAATAATTCTTAAGATAAATTCTATAATCTTCTAATGTATTTTTCATCCATATGACTTGTGCACAATATGCATTTAGCCGCTATATATTCGACTTCGGTCGTAGATAGTGCAACCGAGTTTTATTTTTTAGAAGACCAAGAGACAAGTACATGGCCTAAGAATTGACATGTTCCAGATGTGCTTTTTCTATCTAATCTACATCTAGAAAAATTTGCATCAGCATAAGCAATTAATTCAAAGTTTTCAGATTTTGGATACCATAATCCTAGATTAGTGGTTCCTTTGAGATATCTAAAAATTCTTTTAACTGCTTTACGATGAGATAACTTAGGATTAGATTAAAATCTAGCACAAAGTCCTATGCTAAACATAATGTTCGTTCTTATTGCGGTGAGGTATAGTAAACTACCTATCATACCCCTATAAGCTTTTTGGTCAAAGCTTTCTCGACTTTCGTCAATATCTAACTTAGTGGAAGTACTCATAGGAGTATTAATAGCCTTTGAACTATTCATGTTAAATCATTTTAGCAAGTCTAGCATATTTTGTTTGACTAATAAAAATACCATCACTAAGTTATTTAATTTGTAAGCCTAAAATGAAAGTTAATTCATCCATTAAACTCATTTCAAACTCTAGGCTCATACTTTTGGCAAATGATTCGCATAAAGATTTATTCATGAAACAAAAATTAATATCATCAACATAAATTTGAACAATAAGAAAATTATGTTTAAAACTTTTAATAAATAATGTGGTATCGACCTTGCCTTTAAAGAAATTATTTTGAAAAAGAAATGAGCTAAATCTCTCATACAACCCTTGGGGCTTGTTTCAATCCATAGAGAGCTTTAGTCAATTGAAACACATGATTAGGAAAATTATCATTCTCAAATCCAGGAGGTTGTTCAATATATACTTCTTTGGAAATAAAGCCATTAAGAAAAATACTTTTAACATCCATTTGAAATAACTTAAAATTATTACTATTAGCATAGGCAAGGAGCATCCTTATGGCTTCTAATCGTGCCATAGGGGTGAATGTATCTTCGTAATTTATACCTTCTTCTTAGTTGAAACCCTTGGCCACTAGTCTAGCCTTGTTTCTAACCATGATACCAAATTTATCTTGCTTGTTTCTAAAGATCCATTTAGTACTAATAACTAAATGATCATTTGGCCTCGGAACAAGCTTCCACACCCCATTTCTCTTAAATTGGTTCAACTCTTCTTGCATTGTGATAACCCATGAATGCATTTAGGTTTCATTTAGTACCAATAACTAAATTATCTTTCAAGGTCTCATCAATGCATTTAGGTTCAATTTGAGAAAGAAACGCAGCATTGACACAAAAATTCTTAAGAGAAGAACATGTTTGAACCCCTTTTGATGTGTCTCCTATGATTAGCTCCTTAGGATGAGCATCTACATACTTTCATTCCTTGGGTAAGGATGTTTCGGAAGAAAACGCATCCAAGTTGCTAGATAGAGAAAGGGTTTCGTTCAAATTCAAAGCATCAAAATTAAAATCATCATCAAAATCATTTTTCTTCACTTCAGAAACTTCATTAAAAACAACATGAATAGACTCTTCTATAACCAAAGTATTTTCTCAAAGATACGAAAGGCATTAGAAATAGAAGAATAGCTAAGAAAAATCCCTTCATAAGATTTTGCATTAAACTTTTCTAGGCATCCTTTTCATTCAAGATAAAACATTTACATCCAAAAACTTTAAAATATGAAACATTGGGTTTTTTGTTATTCCACAACTCATAAGGAGTTTTGGTAAGTAGTGGTCTTACTAGAACCCTGTTCATGACATAGCTTGCTATATTTACAGCTTCGGTCCAAAAATATTTGGGTAGGCTACGTTCGTTTAACATGGTTCTTGTCATTTCTTATAAATTTTTATTTTTTTTTCTACTACTCCATTTTGTTGAGGATTTCTCGGAATAGAGAAATTGTGGTTGTATCAATTAGATTCATAAAAATCTTAAAAATCACGGTTATGAAATTCACTACCGTGATCACTTCTAATTGATGAAATCATAAAACCATTTTCATTTTGAACAAGTTTACTAAACTTAGAAAAATACCTAAAGCAATCACTTTTGTGTGTCAAGAAGTTAGTCCAAGTGTATCTACTATAATCGTCCATGATGACAAAGGCATATTTGCTACCTCCTAGGCTTGATGTAGCAATTGGTTTGAACAAGTTCACATGGATCAATTGCAATGGTCGAGAGGTGCTTATTTGATTCTTTGGTTTGAAACTATATTTTATTTGTTTTCCTAGTTGACATGCATCACACACATTATCTTTAACAAACTTAATGTTAGGAATACCTCTTAAAAGTTCTTTGGATAAGATTTGAGAGATTAGTTTCACGCTAGCATGACCTAATCTCCTATACCAAAGCCAAACATCGTCATTTAAACCCGAAAAATATATTTCATTGCACAGATCATCAATGTCGATTATGTATATATTATTTTGTTTTAGGGCAATCATAGATATGTTTTTGTATAGTTTTTCAATAATGAAAGCATTTGATTCAAATATAATGATATATCCTTTATCATATAATTGACTAATGCTCAAAAGATTATGCTTTAAGCCATCAACCAACAACACATCTTAAATCAAAAAGTTAGATTTGTTACCTATAGTTCCTTTGCCTATGATTTTACCCTTATTATTGTCTCTGAAGGTAACATACCCTTCGTCTAGGCTAGTGAGCTTAAAGAATTGAGATGGATCTCTGGTCATATGCCTTGAGCATTCACTTTTAAGGTACCATCTCTTGCTCCTAGCTTGTGATTGTAAACGTTTCTCATCTCCGATAGCCGTTAGCACATAGTGAACAACTTGTTCTATGTTGGTTGGCTCCTCTTTTTCGGATGCACTTGAGTCGTCCCAAGTTGCTTTAAGGGCCTTCTTCTTCTTTGGTTGCATCTTCTTTGCTTGGAGACATTCACTTTTGAAATGTCCCAACTTCTTGTATTCGTAGTATATAACTTGTTCTTTCTTGGGTTCAATTTTATTTTTAGTGTCATTTTTAAATTTATTCGTTTTTATGAATTTTTTAAACTTTCCGGTCAAGAGTGCCAAGTTTTCATCATAGTCCTTATCACTTGAATTTTCTTTCAAGTGGTCTTCATAAGTTCTTAGTGTCATATCCTTCCTGTTCTTTGGAAAGTTATTCTCAAGCTCTTCATGAGCATTACAAGTCATCTCATAGGTCATTAGTGACCCGATAGATTCTTCGAGAGGGAAGTTATTTAAATCCTTTGTTTCTTGAATAGCAGTTATTTTAGGATCCCAACTCTTTGGAAGGGAGCTCAAGATTTTATTAACAAGTTCAAAATTAGAAAAACTTTTACCAAGCCCTTTTATACCATTGACGACATCTGTAAATCGAGTGTACATGTCTCCAATGGTCTCACTCGGTTTCATCCGAAATAACTCATAAGTATGGACTAAAAGATTAATTTTTAACTCCTTTACTCTACTAGTGCCTTCATGAGTAACTTCGAGTGTGTGCCAAATATCAAAAGTCATTTTACAAATAGGCACTCGATTGAATTCATTTTTATCCAAAGCATAAAACAAGGCATTCATAGCCTTGGCCTTTAAAGCGAAAGTCTTCTTCTCCAACTCATTCCAATCATTCATTGGAAGAGAAGACTTTTGAAAGCCATTTTCTACAATATTCAATAATTTGAAATCTATAGAAATTAGAAAAATCCTCATTCTAGTTTTCTAATAGGTGTAATACGTTTCATTGAACATGGGCAGACGTGTAATTGAGTGACCCTCTTGGGTTTCAAACCAAATGAGAGTAACCAAGCTTTGATACCAATTATTAGGATTAAGAGCGGCACTATAAAGGGGAGGGGGGGGGGGGGGTGAATTAGTGCAGTGGAAAAATCATTGATTTTGAAAAATATTCGCTTCGATTAAATTCATTTCGGAAAGATATTAAACTTGAAAGCGTTCGTAAGAGTGTAAAGAGAAAGTGAAGGAAGATTGCAGTAATGTAAATTGCTCAAATAGAAATGCAAACCAGAATTTAGAGTGGTTTGGTCGTTGTGACTTATATCATCTTTTGATTCCTCTTTCGTCAAGGTCACTAGCATCCACTAATGGTCTTTCTTCAATAGGCAAAGACCAACCACCTTTTACAACTCTTTCTCCTTTTACCGAGTTTAGGAGATAACCCTTAGAAGTCTCACTCCTCTTTCTTGGATGGTTACAAAGCTAAGAGAGGGAGGGGAGGACTGTTAGAACCCTTGCAGATTCTAAACTTGGGGTTGATCTCTTTAGGGGATCGGCCTCCTTGGAACTCTATAGGGGTTCCTCCCTCCAAGTTGCTGCTCAAAGGCTGCAGAAAAGATTCATCTATTGCTTATAAAAAGAGGAGGAATACATGGCTATTTATAGGGTTTCTAAACCCTAACTCCTAAAAGGACTCCTACTCAAGACTCCTACTTCTAACCAACTCCTAATAGGACTTCTACTCAAGACTCCTATTCTTTTACAACTCCTAATTCTTCTCTAAGAAACAACCTCCTAGCCCTAGCCGGCCTCTTCACCTCTTTAATAGGGGTCGGCTTAGGTAGGTTTTACATGAATGTCCCTCTCAATTAGGACTCTCCTTGCTAGAGTCCTAATGGATCCGCCCTCTTCAAATCAGCCTTGTCCTCGAGGCTGACGATTCATGAATTTTGGGAATTTGATCTTCAAGTTCTCATAGTTCTTCTAAGTGGCATCTTCTATTGGTAGGTTCACCCACTGTATTAGCACTTTAGTAGTGGGTCGTCGTCGTCGAGTCACGATCCGTCGATCAATAATGGCACTTGGCTGGGTCTAGAGTTCTCCTTGGATAGTGATATTTGGTGGGTGGCTTTGGGTTGTCTCCAAGCACCTATTTACAACTTCTGTCTGGCCATCGATTTGTGGGTGATATGTCGTACTCCTTTTCAATTTAGTACCTTGCATATGCAATAACTTTGTCCAAAATCTGCTCGTAAAGATGCAAGTAGAATTTATCATAAGCACAATGCATCCCTTATAGTGTAATTCTTTTGAGTCCCAATTATAATGAGCCACCGTGCTTGGTGATTCCTCCAATTTTTTTATAATCTTACTAGTCTCTGAATCTTCCTGTCATTCCATCTTAATATCCTCAAGGAAGTCACTGATCGGAAGTGAAATGGCCGAAATATCAGCTTGCTCGGGTAGCTGCGAAAGCGTATCTACAAGAACATTCTCTTTCCCCTTTTTGTAAGTTATTTCATAATCAAACCCAAGAAGTTTTGTTACCCATTTTTGCTGCTCAGGGGATGATATCTTTCACTCCAAAAAGTATTTGAGGCTTTTATGGTCGGTTTTAATTTGAAATCATCGACCAATCAAGTAGGGTCTCCACCTCGTTGTTGCGCGCACAATGGCGTGTATCTCCTTATCATGTGTTGACTTATTTTGACGGGAGGGAGATAATGTCTTATTAGTGTATGCGAGTGGTCGACCATCTTGCATGAGAATGGCTCCAATTCCGACTCCAGATGCGTCGGCCTCAATAATGAAGGGTCGGTTGAAATCTGGTAGTGTTAGCACCGGCAACATCATCATGGCTGCCTTAAGTTTGTCGAAGGCAGCAGAGGCTCTGTCCAACCATTAGAAGACATCTTTTTCCAGTAAGGAAGTAAGTGATGCACTGATCTCTCCATAGTTTTTCATGAACTTGCGGTAGTAGCCTATTAAACCCAGAAAGCCATGTAGCAATTTTAGGTTTCTCGGGTTCGGCCTGTTTTGCATTGCTCCAATTTTGAAGGGGTCCATTGCCACACCTTCCTCTAATATGATATGCCCAAGATATTCCACCTTCTGTTGAAGAAAGCAAAAATTCGTAGTGGTTGTTGTGTGTTCAAAAGGTTGTTTTCGGTATGTCTTCTAAGCACACTAATATTTGATGATACCCAGATCAAAGGTCTAGCTTTGTGAAGATTTGTGCTCCCTTTCATCTCGCAATTCATCTGTGTTGAATCTCGTATTTTGATAATGAAACTACTTGATATATGTTTATGATTTAATATGCGTTTTGAGTGACGCAGGATGCTTTGATCAGGATGAGACAATTAAAGCAGGAAAATCATGTTGTGCCGGAGGAACATGTCAGAAGATTGGACGTCGGGCCGGTAGATCGGTCGACGTATCGACAGAAGGCTTCGGGCAGTGGACTCGGGCATCGGGCCAAGAAGAGCGGTTATTGTGCCAAGGATATCGGAGTTGCGGAGTCAACTGGCCGATTGGGCAATAGGCCGCAGGAGAGGACGATGCGCCGAAGAATCAGACGAAGCGTCGAGGGACCAATGACATGCCGGACAACTTGGTTAATTGCTTAGGATTAATTGTCTCGATCGAAGTTTTGTTTTAATTGTGCAGGATTAACTATGATAACGATGAAGACATAAAGCGAAACAAAGTGTCGGAGTCAAGCGCGATGGATTTGTTGCGAGTTCGAGAGTTCGACGGAAGTCCGAAGGTTCGTTGGGAGTTCGCGGAGCTCGCCGAGAAAGATCGGAGCTTGCCGAAGAAGCTCGTTGGAACTCGCTAAGAACAAATCATGAAGTCTAGGAGCTTGCCGGGAGTCCGCAGAATGGTTTCCGAGAGTTCATCGGAAGACCGTCGGAAGTTTGCCGGAAGCTCGCCAGAAGAAGTCTTGACTTGCGGACTTTGTAATAGCTTAGAAAATGTCTTTAAAATCATAGTTAGCACATTAATTAGGGTTAGGATTAGGTGTTAATCCTATAACCCAAGTAGGGGTCAATTAGGCCCAAGTTCGGACTGGTTTGGGCCAAGTTTGGAGCCAAACCAAGTGAGCTGAAATAGTGAAAGAGGTGGCACCGCCCTAGCCAGGAGGTAGCACCGCCCAGGCTATGTCTCCCAGCGAGACTGGGAGGTGCAACCGCCCCAGCCAGGAGGTGGCACCGCTTGGGGCTCAGTCTTCGAGCAAGACTGGGCGGTGCAACCTCCCTGACAGAGAGGTGGCACCGCCTGAGCTCGGTCTTCGAGCTCTGCCAGGCGGTGCAACCTCTCCAATCAAGAGGTGCAACCGCCTGATCCCGGAATTCCGGGATTTGATCGTTTTGAGCTCCAAATTTGAATTGGGTTGGGGCCTATAAATACCCCACCCATTCAGCACTGAGATAGCAAGAACTTACCCGAAATCTGGATCTTTTCAGTGGTTCTTAGAGCTCAAAACTGCTAGTTTTCCTCCTCCTTCTGTTCTTCAAGTTTGAGTTGTAAAGAGAGGAGAGAAAACATCTGTAAGGGTTGTCTCCTAAGCCCATCAAAAGGAGTGAATCTGTAAGAGGATAGTTGGCCTTCGCCTATTGAAGGAAGGCCTCTAGTTGACGTCGGTGACCTCGTCGGTGGAGGAAGCCAAAAGTGGAGTAGGTCAAGACTGACCGAACCACTCTAAATCTCTGGTTTGCGTTTATTTTGAGCACTTTATCATTACTGCAAACCTCCTTCATAACTACTGCATTCTGCGCTTTTACGAACAAGTTCTAAGTGTTGTTCTTTCTGAATCTGCATTCAAACGTAAATCGGTGTTTTCGTACATTACAGTTTACGTTTACGTTTTGATTCTGCAAAACTGTCTTCTACGCCTTCACGAACAAGTTTTTAAGTGCTGATCTGTCCGAATCTGCTTTCAGACGTAAACCAGCGTTTTCGTACGATATTTACATCGCAGTTTACGTTTACGCCTTGATTCTGCAAAACTGTCTTCTGCGCTTTTACGAATGAGTTTCTAAAGTTCAGATCCCTTTGAAACTGCGTCTAGACGTAAAATTGCGTTTAGACGTAAAACTGCTCAAACTGTGTAAAGACGTTTTAGACGTAAACTGAGTTTAGACGTAAATCTGCGTTCAGACGTAAAACTGCGTTTAGACGTAAATCTGCGTTTAGACGTAAAACTGCGTTTAGACGTAAATCTGAGTTTAGATGTAAATCTGCGTTTAGACGTAAATCTGCGTTTAGACATAAATCTGCGTTTAGACGTAAAACTGCGTTTAGACGTAAATCTGAGTTTAGACGTAAATATGCGTTTAGACGCAAACTACGCTTAGACGCAAAACTGCGCTTAGACGCAAACTGTGTTTAGACGCAAACTGCGCTTAGATGCAAACTGCGCTTAGACGCAAACTGTGTTTAGACGCAAACTGCGCTTAGACGCAATCTGCGCTTAGATACAAACTGAGAATTAGCTTTTGCATCATAATAGTTTTTATTGAACGAACGCAGCTTTTGGTTTTAATCGCTGTAAGATTTCCGCTGCACTAATTCACCCCCCCCCCCTCTTAGTGCTCTCGATCCTAACAATCTGCTATTGGAATAAGGTATTCGTCCTTGATGGTTATGCCATTGAGAGCTCGGTAATCAACGCATATTCGCCATGTTCCGTCCTTCTTGCATACAAGTAGCACCGGTGAAGAGTAGAGGTTGCCACTTGGCCAAATACCTCCTGTTTCGAGCATCTCTTTTACAATCCTTTCTATTTCATCCTTCTGGAGATATAGATATTGATATGGCCGAGTATTTGCTGGAGGTTTGCCTAAAAGAATCGTTATATAATGATCATGCCGACAGGTAAGAGGTAGGTTGTGCGGTTCGTCAAATATATCTGAAAATTTAGCAAGCAAAGGAAGTAGGTTTAGATCTTTAAATTATATTGGCTCTCCCTTAGTTTGCTGCTCAAGTTGTACCAAAAAGCTGCTGTATGCTTTATGCAAAACCTTCTCTATTTGTTGTGTGCAAATCATCATTACGTCGCCCCTACGTTTCCCGTTCAGTATCACCTGTTTCTCCTTACTATAAAATTTCATAATTAGTTGCATAAAATTCCAAGAAATATCACATAATGTCATCAACCATTTAATTCTAAGCATGGCCTCATGATCATCAAGAGGGAAAAGGAAGAAATATGCAATTATCTCTTGGTACGGCCTCATGATCAGCAATAGTTTCACTTGCGGGTGCCTACGATCATACTTTAAAATCCATCCATCGGCGACCTTAACGTCAAACCTACTACAATTCTTGATAGGTAAGGCCATCTGGATAGTAACCTTACTGTTTAGAAAGTTATTAGTACTGCTCGTGTCGATGAGAACAGTGATCGGTTGTTGTTTGAGAAGGCCTCCAACTTTCATCGTTTGCAGGTTTGAGTAGCCGGCTAGTGCATGTACCGTAACTTCGGTCGGTTGTGGCTCTTCTTCTGCATCTTCTTCTTCATGTTCAAAGCTCTCTTCTAGATGTTCAATGACCTCTTCTTCTATTGGTTCAATCATAAGAAGTCTCCCTTTACTATAGCGATGCTCACGGCTCGACGGCTCGTCACAATGCCAACATAACCCCTTCGCATATCGCTCCCGAAGCTCTTCTCTTGTTAATCTCTTTGGTGTAGGGACTTGGTCGATAGTAGGGGGGGCTTAGGGCTTCAATATTACTGGTTGAGGAGTGACCCTAGTCCTCCGAGCTTCATGGTTCAATTGCTCCTCTTGATGTCGTGCGAAAGAGATGGCTGCCTTAAGCGTATACTGTTGCCGCGCTTTAACTTCTCCTCGAATCTCCGGCTTCAAGCCCTCAATGAAAGTCCTCAATAACTATTTTTGAGACCAATCACAAGTTTGATTAGATAACCTTTCAAACCTGGTTTTGTACTCCTGAATGGTGGAGGTTTGTCGGATCTTTGCTAGTTGTCCGTCAATATTCTCGTAATCGGTTGGTCTGAAGCGGATCAGCAGTCCTTCTTTGAATTATTGCCATGAAAGGACTCCATAAGTATGTTCAAACCAGTCAAACCACTATATAGCATCCCCTTCAAGATGTAGAGCTGTAATTTTTGTTAGGATCGGAGCAGCACTAAGAGGGGGGGGGTGAATTAGTGCAGCGGTAAAGTGTGATAAACTTTTGACGATTTAAACACTTTCGGAAACTTCGTACGATAAAAGTAATATTTTCGTTTGAAACCGTTTCGATTGCGTTTTAACTTGAAGAGATAAGTAAGACGAAGACAAAGAAGTAGAGCATTAAAGTGCAAATGGTTTGCAATAATGTAAATGATAATAAGTAAATGCAAACCAGAGATCACGTCGATTTTACAGTGGTTCGGTCAAATGACCTACATCCATTTGCGAGGCCCCTCTTCGATGAGGCTCCCACCTTCCACTAGCAAATCTCTTGAAATGGAAGGGCAAATACCCCTCTTACAACTTTTTACAAGCGGTTCACTCTCTTACAGATTTTCAGCAAGAAAGAAGGAGGTGAACACTAGCAAATTGAAAACAAGACTAGCAAAGACTTTTCTAAGACCTTTCTCTCAAACAATTGCTGCTCAAAAAGTTATATTCTCAGCTGAGACTTGAGGGGTATTTATAGGCCTCAAGAGGATTCAAATTTGGGCTCCAAAAATTTGAATTCTCTTATGTTCCCGATGCTGGCGGTGCCACCGCCCAGCCAAGCGGTGCCACCGCCTAGTGCTCGGGTGCTGGGCGGTGCAACCGCCCAGCCCAGGAGGTGTCACCGCCCAGCTCTCAGGTGCTGGGCGGTGCCACCGCCTAGGCCAATTCAGCTCACTAGTTGGGCTCCAAACTTGGCCCAAACCAGTCCGAACTCGGGCCCAATTGGCCCCTACTTGGGTTATAGGATTAACACCTAATCCTAACCCTAATTAACGTACTAACTACGAATTTAAAGATATTTTCTAAGCTATTACAAAGTCCGTAAGTCAAGACTTCTTCCGGCGAGCTTCCGGCGAACTTCCGACGGTCTTCCGATAAACTCTCGGAAACCATTCTGCGGACTCCCGGCAAGCTCCTAGACTTCACGATTTGATCTTGGTGAGTTCCAACGAGCTTCTTCGGTAAGCTCCGATCTTTCTCGGTGAGCTCCGCGAACTTCCAATGAACCTTCCGGCGAGCTTCCAAAAAACCCTTCGGCAAGCTCCCTACTCATTCTCGGCTAGTTCCGGCAGCATTCCCGACGAACCTTCGGACTTCCGTCTTACTCTCGAACTCCGAATGAATCCTTTGCGCTTGACTCCAGCACTTTGTTTCGCTTTATGTCTTCATCGTTATCGTAGTTAATCCTGCACACACAAACCAAAACTCAACTTCGATCTAGACAATTATTATAACATGAATTGACATTCTGTTGCCCGGCACGTCATTGGTTGGCACTTCGTCCGATTCTTCGGTGCATCGTCCTCTCTTGCGGCTTGTTACCCAATCGGTGGTTGACCTCCGCAACCCTGATATCCTTGGCGCAATTTCGCTCTCCTTGGCCCGATGCCCGACATCCGAAGCATTCAGCCATCCAATATCCTAACGTGATCTCTTCCGGCGCAACGTCAATTCCTCCTGCGTCAATTGTCTAGACCTGATCGAGTAGACCGGCATCGCTCAAAATGCAGTTTAAATCATAAACACATATCAAGTGGTTTCATCATCAAAATATGAGATTCAACAATTTTTACCATAGATGCATCCACGGTTTTGTGGTACCGAAAATATCGCTCCGCGCACGAGATCCAACCAATCGAGTCTCCTTCTTCCCATCTAGGGAAGTCCACTCTCATGCATGGATAGTTGGGATCGGTCATAGAGCTTCCCCTCTCTTGGAAGTCATATCTTCGAGCTTGGTGCGATTGGGCAAAGCTCTCTCCTTGATGTGATTTCTTCGAGCTTAGTGGTCGGCCCAATTTGAGTTCGGTAAAGAGCGTCCGAATCTTATCCTCCATTCGCGTCTCAAAGGCTTCAAATTTAGCATTGATTACCTCCGCAGATGCCATAGTATATGCCGCCAAATCTGTGATGTTAAGATCTCTCTTCTGTTGTCGGGTTAAAGGCATGTATTGGTTGAGAGAGGTGATAGTCGAAAGGGTTGGTGCTCTATAGGGGATCGGCCTCCTTGGAACTCTATAGGGGTTCCTCCCTCCAAGTTGCTGCTCAAAGGCTGCAGAAAAGATTCATCTATTGCTTACCAAAAGAGGAGGAATACATAGCTATTTATAGGGTTTCTAAACCCTAACTCCTGATAGGACTCCTACTCAAGACTCCTACTTCTAACCAACTCCTAATAGGACTTCTACTCAAGACTCCTATTCCTTTACAACTCCTAATTCATCTCTAAGAAACAACCTCCTAACCCTAGCCGGCCTCTTCACCTCTTTAATAGGGGTCGGCTTAGGTAGGTTTTACATGAATGTCCCTCTCAATTAGGACTCTCCTAGCTAGAGTCCTAACAGACCCGCCCTCTTCAAATCAGACTTGTCCTCGAGGTTGACGATTCATGAATTTTGGGAATTTGATCTTCAAGTCATCATAGTTCTCCCAAGGGGCATCTTCCATTGGTAGATTCACCCACTTTATTAGCACTTTAGTAGTGGGTCGTCATCGTCGAGTCACGATCCGTCGATCAATAATGACACTTGGCTAGGTCTGGAGTTCTCCTTGGATAGTCATATTTGGTGGGTGGCTTTGGGCTGTCTCCAAGCACCTATTTACAACTTTTGTCTGGCCGTTGATTTGTGGGTGATATGTCGTACGCTCCTTTTCAATTTAGTACCCTGCATATGGAATAACTTTGTCCAAAATCTGCTCGTGATGATGCAAGTAGAATTTATCATAAGCACAATGCGTCCCTTATAGTGTAATTCATTTGAGTCCCAATTATAATGAGCTACGGAGCTTGGTGCTTCCTCCAATTTTTTTATAATCTTATTAGCCTCTGAATCTTCCTACCATTTCATCTTAATATCCTCAAGGATGTCGCTGGTCGGAAGTGAAATGGCCGAAACTTCAGCTTGCTCGGGTAGCTGCGAAAGCGCATCTATAAGAACATTCTCTTTCCCCTTTTTGTAAGTTATTTCATAATCAAATCCAAGAAGTTTTGTTACACATTTTTGCTGCTCAGGGGATGATATCTTTCACTCCAAAAAGTACTTGAGGCTTTTATGGTCGATTTTAATTTGAAATCGTCGACCAATCAAGTAGGGTCTCTACCTCGTTGCTGCGCGTACAATGGCGAGCATATCCTTATCATATGTTGACTTATTTTGATGAGAGGGAGATAATGCCTTGCTAGTGTATGCAAGTGGTCGATCATCTTGCATGAGAATGGCTCCAATTCCGACTCCAGATACGTCGGCCTCAATAATGAAGTGTCCGTTGAAATCTGGTAGTGTTAGCACCGGCGTCGTCGTCATGGCTACCTTAAGTTTATCGAAGGCAGAGGAGGCTCTGTCTAACCATTGGAAGACATCTTTTTCCTATAAGAAAGTAAGTGTTGCATTGATCTTTCCATAGTTTTTCATGAACTTACGATAGTAGCCTGTTAAACCCAGAAAGTCATGTAGCAATTTTATGTTCCTTGGGGGAGGCTAGTTTTGCATTGCTTCAATTTTAAAGGGGTCCAATGTTACACCTTCCTCTGATATGATATGCCCAAGATATTCCATCTTCTGTTGAAGAAAGCAAAAATTCGTAGTGGTTGTTGTGTGATCAAAAGGTGGTTTTTGGTATGTCTTCTTCGCACACTCATATTTGATGATACCCGGATCAAAGGTCCAATTTTGTAAAGATTTGTGCTCCCTTTCATCGAGCAATTCATCTGCTATTGGAATAAGGTATTTGTCCTTGATGGTTATGCCATTGAGAGCTCAGTAATCAATGCATATTCGCCATGTTCCGTCCTTCTTGCGTACAAGTAGCACCGGTGAAGAATAGAGGTTGCAACTTGGCCGAATAACTCCTGTTTTGAGCATATCTTTTACAATCCTTTCTATTTTATCCTTCTGGAGATGTAGATATTGATATGACCGAGTATTTGTTGGAGGTTTGCCTGAAAGAATCATTATATAATGATCATGCCGACGGGTAAGAGGTAGGTTGTACAGTTCATCAAATATATTTGAAAATTCAGCAAGCAAAGGAAGTTGGTTTTGATCTTCAAATTGTATTGGCTCTCCCTTAGTTTGCTACTCAAGTTGTACCAAAAATCTGCTGCATGCTTTATGCAAAACCTTCTCCATTTGTTGTGTGTAAATCGTCGTTACGTCGCCCCCACGTTTCCCGTTCAGTATCACCTATTTCTCCTTACTGTAAAATTTCATAATTAGTTGCATAAAATTTCAAGAAATATCACATAATGTCGTCCACCATTTAATTATGAGCATGGCCTCATGATCATCAAGAGGGAGAAGGAAGAAATATGCAATTATCTCTTGGTAAGGCCTCATGATCATCAACAGTTTCCCTTGTGGGCGCCTATGATCATACTTCAAAATCCATCCATCGGCAACCTTAACGTCAAACTTGTTCCAATTCTCAATAGGTAAGGCCATTTGGATAGTAACCTTACTGTTTAGAAAGTTCTTAGAACTGCCCGTGTTGATGAGAACAGTGATCGGTTGTTGTTTGAGAAGGCCTCCAACTTTCAGCGTTTGCGGGTTTGAGTAACCGGCTAGTGTATGTAACGTAACTTCGGTCGGTTGTGAATCTTCTTCTGCATCTTCTTCTTCATGTTTAATGTTCTCTTCTGGATGTTCAATAACCTCTTCTTCTATTGGTTCAATCATAAGAAGTCTCCCTTTACTACAGCGATGCTCACGGTGCCACGGCTCGTCACAATGCCAACATAACCCCTTCGCATATCGCTCCCGAAGCTCTTCTCTTATTAACCTCTTTGGTGTAGGGACTTGGTCGATAGTAGGGGGGGCTGAGGGCTTCAATATTACTAGTTGAGGAGCGACCCTAGTCCTCTGAGCTTCATGGTTCAATTGCTCCTCTTGATGTCATGCGAAAGAGATGGCTGCCATAAGCGTATATGGTTGTCGCGCTTTAACTTCTCCTCGGATCTCTGGCTTCAAGCCCTCAATGAAGGTCCTCAATAGCTATTTTTGAGACCAATCATGAGTTTGATTAGATAACCTTTCAAATCTGGTTTGGTACTCCTGAATTGTAGAGGTTTGTCGGATCTTTGCTAGTTGTCCGTCAATATTCTCGTAATCGGTTGGTTTAAAGCGGATCAGCAGTCCTTCTTTGAATTGTCGCCATGAAAGGACTCCATAAGTATGTTCAAACCAGTCAAACCACTGAATAGCATCCCCTTCAAGATGTATAGTTGTAATTTTCACCATAGATGCATCCGTGGTTTTAGGGTACCGAAAATATCGCTCCGCGCACGAGATCCAACCAATCGAGTCTCCTTCTTCCCATCTAGGGAAATCCACTCTCATGCATGAATAGTTGGGGTTGGTCATAGAGCTTTCCCTCTCTTGGAAGTCATATCTTTGGGCTTGGTGCGATTGGGCAAAGCTCTCTCCATGATGTGATTTCTTCGGGCTTAGTGGTCGGCCCAATCTTTGTTCGGTAAAGAGCGTCCGAATCTTATCCTCCATTCACACCTCGAAGTCTTCGAATTTAGCATTGATTACCTCCTCAGATGCCATAGTATATGCCATCAAATCTATGATGTTAAGATCTCTCTTTTGTTGTCGGGTCAAAGACATGTATTGGTTGAGAGAGGTGATGGTCGAAAGGGTTGGTAGATCGATAGATATAGGCTACGGTTTAGGCTTGTTTTGTGGCTATTTTGGGTGCAGTTTGAGGGTGTGGTTTGGTGGAGTTTTAGGGCTGTAGATGAAAGTATTAGATCTGTGGTAGATGGTATCAAAGGTTTGATAGAAATAAGTGGAAGTTGCAGCAAGTATGTGCTATCTTGTAAGAGTAGAATTGTCGTCGAAGAAACAATGGTTTCTCGATGTAATTTTCACCAAAAACTTGAGAGAATTGAGGAGAGAATTGATAGAAAAATCACAGTTTATATGACAGCAAGGATATATAATTTAATCAAGAAAATTTCAGTAGTATAACAGCAAGGAAATTGGTGCAAGTTGCGATTGCAGAATTCTCGTCGAGAAATTTCAGCGGGATACGATGAAAATTTGCAGCAACACAAAATCATTTTTAGAGATGAATTTCTTAATAGATCAATCATAGATGGAAGGAAGCCATGATAATCTATGAAGTGTATAAGAAATTTTATTAAAAAAAGATTGCAAATAGATGGGTTAAGGCAACAATATGCGGCTGAAATTTTCTGCAGCATATATTTTTAAGTATAGCAGATTGGACGTAAAATATCAGTAGTTTATATTGAGAATTTTTTGATGAAGCCAAAGGGAATTCTACTATTAGGAAGTGTCAAAGCTATCATAAAAATTTCGTAGAGATTTGGATAGAAACAATGTAGTATCAAGATCAAACAAACAGTGCTATGCGGCTGAAATTTTACAGTGCAGATTTTCAAGTATAGCAGATTAGATGTAAAATATCAATGGTTTATATTGAGAATTTTTTAACAAAACCAAAGGAAATCTACTGTTAGGAAATGTCAAAGATGTCATAAAAATTTCGTAGAGATTTAGATAGAAAAAACATAGTAGCAAGATCAAAAAGATGGTGCTATACGGTTGGAATTCTGCCAATGTATCTTTCGTCGTAGAGATGAAAACTTTATGACGAAAAGTTTATGCAGCAATATAGGAATAATTTTTTTAGGATTTTCAAATAAGGATAACTAAATTGCAGTAGTAGTAAGGTAGAAAACTAGAACCTGTTGCAATTCACGGGGAGATCAAAGGATGATCCATGGTGGTAGAGATGACGGCGGAATTTGGCAACGATCTCTTATGCAATTGTGGGAATTGCTTTGGGCGGTTGTGGAGGGTTGATGGATGGCTGTGAAAGGGCAGCGAGACGCCAAAAATGCTGCTCTAATACCAGGTGTTAGAACCCTTGCAGATTACCACATATTTGTACTTGTTCCAGAAAAGATTACATAAGATATGTGTTTGATCAGCCAATTCCTTGCCTTTAAAATTTCATTTCCAAGCTATAGAGTGGTATGTTCTTGTTGAAATTTTTCAAATTGATTCTTTTGAAAGATACCTAGCAGATACCCATTATGACTATAAGGAATATTTGTTTTGTAAAAGATTTTACAATTGCTGTACCAAACATGCTTTATTCTAATCTCTAGTTTTTCTCAAGTTCATCTTTCGGTTTACAGATGCTCTCCCAATTTACCATATGCATTGTCTTATCATTTGTACAATTCTAGAAAAAGTTCATTAATAATAGTTCAATATCTTAGAGAAGTCCAACAGGTAGAAGAAATACATTAGACTAATATATATAGTAAGAGTACAACACTGAACGGATGAGTTCAAGTCGTCTTACTTTTGAAAGAAGCCTATTTTTTCAGGAGAAATTTCTATTCTTTATTTTTTACAGGATAGGCTGACAGTGGGTTTTATAAATGCCAGTGGATATGAGTGGGGGACCAAGATAAGGAACTGACAGGCTTCCCTCACCAGCCCCCAAAGTGTGTGTAATAAAGTCCTTATCCTTAATGCAAGGGCTCATATAGATTTTACTTTTCATATGATTTAACTGAAGTCCAGAAACCATACCAAAGTCGTTCAGAATAGTAGCCAGGTTCTTCACTGAAGTTGAATCATTCTGAAGAAAGATAAGTAAATCATCTGCAAAAGTTATGTGTAATAGAGCTAGCATTGGGTACCTTAATGTTGCCATTCGAGACAACCTATTCCAACATATAGTTGAGTCCTTCCGTTGTAATAATAAAGAGATATGGAGAGAGTGGATCACCTTGTCGGATGCCATTCGTGCTCCCAAAAAAACCAATAGGTGATCCATTGAAGAGTATCAAAAACTTTGGAGTGCAGATCCTTGCTGTGAGAAGTTCATATCGAGGAGCATCTTATAGATAAATTTCCTATTAATTGAATCAAAGGCTTTCTGGAAATCAGCTTTAAAACATATTTTTGTCCCTCTTACTTTTGAGTGCAGATCCTTGACCAAGTCATTAACAAGAAGAATATTATGATATATATTTCTCCCTTTGATGAAAGCATCCTGATTAGGACTAATGATCTTGTGTATTACCTTTTGCATTCTATCTGCCAACACTTTGGAGATTATCTTGTAAATAAAGTTGCATAACGATATGGATCGATAGTTCTCTAGTGAGTCTGCCCTTGCATTATTGGGAATTTATGAAATAAAAGTGTAATTCATCTCTTTAAGAATATGATCTGAAGAGAAAAAATGTTGGCAAGCCTTAATAACATCATTACCAATAATGGACCATGTAATTTAGTAAAATTCAGTTGGAAATCCATCTGGACCAGGGCTTTTGTGCTTCGGTGACTTAAAGACAACTCTTACAATTTCATCATCTGTAATTGGGGCATTGAGGATTGAAATGGCATCCAAATCACGCTTTCTAGTTGGCTCCACATGAATGTTATTAGATTGCATCACTTGATTGAGTAAGGAATAAAAAAATCGCTCAGTGTATACTTTAACCTCATCTAAATTCTAAATAAGATTACCATATTTGTCTCTATATTTTTTGATGCGGTTAATGGCCCTTCGAGTAGCAATGGAAGCATAGAAAAACTTAGTATTGAAATCCCCTAGAGTAGGCCAATGCTGTCGAGACTTCTACTTTGCAAAACTTTCCTCCTGCTTTAAGGCTTGCATGAAGTTATTTCTGACTTCTGTCTCTTTGTAGATAAGATTCTCATCTTGGGGGTTAAGTTGCAGCTTATGCTGCATTGTCATTACCCCTGACAGAGGTGGCACCGCCCAGAGGCTCAGTCTTCGAGCTCTGCCAGGCTGTGCAACCGCCTCAGTCAGGAGGTGCAACCGCTTGATCTCGGAATTTCGGGAATTGACAGTTTTAAGCTCCAAATTTGAACTGGGTTGGGGCCTATAAATACCCCACCCATTCAGCACTGAAAGGGCATGAATTTACACCGAAATCTTGATCTTTTTCTGTGCTTCTTAAAGCTCAAAATTGTTGTAAAGGCCAAAAGTTCTTCTCCCTCTGTTCTTCCAAGTTCTGAGTTGTAAAGAGAGGAGAGAAAATTCTGTAAGGGTTGTCTCCTAAGCCCGTCAAAAGGAGTGAAATTGTAAAAGGGTGGTTGGCCTTCGCCTATTGAAGGAAGGCCTCTAGTTGACGTCAGTGACCTCGTCGGTGGAGGAAGCCAAAAGTGGAGTAGGTCAAGATTGACCGAACCACTCTAAATCTCGGTTTACATTTACTTTGAGCATATTATCTTTACTGCAAACCCCCTCTAAATCTTACTGCTTTCTGCACATATACAATCGGGTTTCAAGCTTTGCACTTTCCAAATCAGCGTTTAGACGTAAATCTATTTTTTCGTACGATCATCATATTTCAGTTTGCGTTTACGTTTTGATTTCAATCACAACTGCAAACTGCCTTTATATCCTTGCTTAAACTGCATCTCGCCTAATCAAGTGATTTATGAATCAGCATTTAGACGTAAATCAGCTTCTTCGTACGAACGTCGTATTTCAGTTTGCGCTTATATTCTGGTTTTCATCATAACTGCAAACTGCCTTCATAGATTGATTTTAACGTCATCTCGCTTGATCTTAAGTTAAAGTAATCTTAGAATCGGCTTTCATACTGAAATCATTTTTATCGTTCGAACGTGTTTTATCGTTGAAAGATTTCCGCTGCACTAATTCACCCCCCCCCCCCTCTTAGTGCTCTTGATCCTAACAATAATATCCTTACCTGTTAAGGCTTTATTCCTATATTTATCCACTTCATCCACAGCTAGTAAATGTTTAAACTTTGTACCTTGGGTCAAGTAGTCCTAGTTGACATGGTTTGTTGAAGCGTGGTAAGATTATTGAGGTGCAATATCCTAGTTAGTGTGGCTTGTTGGGGCATGAGATAGTTAAGACAGAGTATCTTTGCTAACAAGGTTTGTTGGGGCCTGAGTTTGTTGTGGTAGAATATCCTTTCTGGCAAGGTTTGTTAGTGCTTGAGTTTGTTGAGATATAAAGTCCTAGTTGTCGCGATGAGTGGATATTTGAGTTCCTATTGTGGATAGGTCCGATAATATAGGAAGAGATGAAGTTCCTAACTTTTGCTTCTCCTGTCCACGAGTACCATGGGAAACTTATGTTGTGGAAGGCTCCGACCTAATAGAGAGAGATAAAGTTTCTTATTTGTCCTATCCACGGTGCTATACCTGCGAGTCGGAATGCTCAAACGTCTTCGTCACCACCAGTTCTACTACCACTAAAGGAGGTGCGCCTTATTGCCGAGACACTTGACGTGGCCGGTAGATTTTATTAATCGATTTCGGAGTTTGCTGACAAGCTCCATTTGTATGACCAAAAGATAAGCAATACTGACATCGTTGTGGCTTCCAAGAATATGAGACATGTACCTTACGAGTGTTCCCATCAAGATTATGATAAAAAACCTCATTTGGGAGATCTTCGTCAGAAGAAACCAATACACATGCTCGGGCAAATGCTAATCTTGTCTACACAGCTGTTGCTTTATCAATGTAGAGTGACTGTCCCAAAGTGCTGCATAACTTTGCAATAAAACGTCGACTCCAAAGATGTAGAAGAAGGCCTTGAAAGGATATCCATAAAGGAATAGACTATAGGCTATCTAACTCCAAATGAACATCAGGAGACCAGCATTGTAGAATCATTGGGTGGCCACGAATAGTCCAGAACCCTTCAAGGACCCGTTGCAAGTCTTCTTCAAAGTATAGCTTGCAAACAAAGAAACCATTCTCCAGCATATGAGATCAAATGCCGATATTCCCCATCTATTTTTTATAAATGATGATAGTGGGAAACAGAATATTTTGAGTCCTACCACATAGCCAACAATCACCATAGACCATGTCTCAATCAATTCTGTATTATCAGCAGTCTCGTACACAGCAATCTTCTTATCACCCTGAACTTCTAGAGCGAAGAAATCCAAGCTGAGATCTGGACTTCCAATTGAAGCCTTGAAGAGGCTAGTCCAAGGCCGAGGATCACTAGAAATGAGAGCATTTGGCTTCATCAAAGGAACATCTCACCGGAAAAAATATTAGTAAGGGCAGGGGGCCTCACCGTTGAGTCTACCCTCCCGCCACCATCGCCAGCCCCATGGGCCATCGCTGTCGTGTTCCTGCAGCGTCCGCACCCCCCCAAGAGGAAGAGGAGAACCCACCCCTTCCTATCTCTTTCGCCTGAAGAAGAATAGAAGGGAGAAACCTCTTTTCCTCTGTTCGACGGAGGGCAAAGGGCTGTAGAAGGAAGTCACAGCTTTTCCCACTGGGCCGCTTTTCATCAATGAGAAGAGGAAAGAGGATAGCAGTGCCAACAGCAATGGAGTTCTCTCCTCCCTTCGCCGATCGCCAACAGCCTAGTTCTTGAGTTTGTTTACTTTTTTTCTTTTGTTACAATCTCTACTTCTACAGCAATCTTTGTTCCTCTCGATGAGAAGGGGAAGAAGGAGAAAACCCCTCCTCTGTTCCCGCTAGTAGAGAGGCGAGAAGAGGAGGGTGATGAGATACCTCTCCTCCTCTGTACGTGCTGGATGCCGATCTGCCCCTGCCTGGAGTTCTCTTTTTCCTTCACCAATCTCCAGCAGCCCAGTTTCCCCTCCTCTATTCCCGCTGGCAGAGAGGCGAAAAGAGGAAGAAGAGGAAGGGCAGTTTCTCCTTTTTCGCCGCTTCTTTCCTCACCTTGCAGAAGTTTTCTTGAAGTTTCTTCTTTCCTCCCTGTTTCTATAGCAAGCTCTCTCCTCCTCTGTTCGTGCTGGATGCCTATCTGCCCTTGGAGTTCTCTTCTCCCTTCACTGATCTCCAATAACCCAGTTTCCCCTCCTCTGTTCTTGCCGGCAGAGAGGCGAGAAGAGGAAGGGCAGTTTCCCCCTTTTCGCCGCTTCTTTCCCTTGCTTCTCGACTGCGACAAGGTCGTCCGCCGACATTGAACCCGCGCCCACAGATATGGCGTCTGCGGCAATCTTTTTTCGGCAATCGAGCAGTATGATGATCCAGGAGTTCAAGAACTACAAGAGGAGCGCCGCCTCGTCGAGGTTCTTGTTCTTCCGGGATGGCTCGTGGGCCAACTTCCCTCCGGCGGTGCTTATTCCCGACTGTGGGTGTCGACAAGCGGAGGATCTCAGCCCTCCCCAATCTAGAACTAGAGATCCCCAATTGAGAAGGGTTCCATTCCCTTCTGCGAAGAAGAACCCCTGTCGTCGGCCTCCTCTTGCAAAAGAAGTCTCCCCTTCCTCCCTTCCTCGAAGGGTTTGTTGAAGCGTGGTACCGCAGCGAAACTCGCAGACCGGAGGAGTTGAATTCCCCTTTCCTTCTGCGAAGAAGAAGAAGAAGACCAGACAGAAGAATTGATCATCGTCCGCTTCCTCTCTTCGCCGAAAAGGGGTGGCCGATCATAGCGCCAGACCCTTGTTCCCTCGATGAGAAGTGGAAGGAGGAGATCTGGCCGATCACAGCGCCAGGCTCTGGTTCTCTTCACCTAAACCCCTCCTTTGTTCGCGTAAGAAGAAGAAGGAGAGCAGAGGGTGCTCTCCCTCCTCTTCTCCAATCGGTCTCACTAAAGCCTCCTCCTCTCTTCCGCGAGAGGAAGAAGAAGAGGAGCCTAGTATATATGAAAGTCAAATCTTGATACGAAGTCAAATCATTATGAAACTTTTGCCGTGCAATAATCAATTTATTTTTATTTTTCAAAAAAAAATCATTCAGTATTCCTTATGCGGATCAATCAATAAACTCATTCTCTAATAAGCATTTATATTATATCTCTAGTGTCCCCACATGAATAACTATGAGACCAGCTGCATCCATTATATAGATGAGCACATAACACAGCAGTCTGTTTGGTTATCTCAATGTCTCTCTTGAGTAACCTTTGACCGGAATTATTTAGGATCTGTGTTTAAAGACGAATCGATATTATTATCGTGATCTCATCACGATTCGATTCCCATTACATTAATCCAAGAACATCACAATATATATGTATATATACAACAAGCAAAATAAAGTGATAAATATCAAATTATAATAAGCAAAAAGACTGCGTATCAAGTCATATGTGCCATCACTCACGTGATTAGCTTGTAAGGCACATATGACTAGTAGTACTCCACTCTTATATCTGAACCTCTACTCGTTGCAATGCTTGTCATATGTGTGTGACCCTCTAAGCCCATTATCGAGCTAGCCGTGAGTCATACTTATCAAAACTCCTTCTGATTCAGTGAATTATTATTTCCGTAATAATTCACTCGACTCATCGACTACGGTTGTACTAGGCCACTACATATTTTCTAGACAATACAGGGGAACCAATCCTTTGGACCTATCTATTCTCAGTTACCGTATACCTATAGTCCCTCATCTATCTAATATCCCTCAAACAGAATTGTTGTTTGACAATGAGGTATCATTAACTATCTTACATTCCATGAGCAAATCAATCAGTGAACTTATTTTCCAATGAGTACCTACATTATAGCCCTAGTGTCCTCAAATGAGCAACTATGAGACCAACTATCTCCATCATATGAATGGGTATATAGCACATCAATCTGTCCGGTTATCTCGATTTTCCTTTTGAGTAACTTAGGACTAGGATTATTTAGTGTATGTGTTTTAAAGGCGAATCGATTTCATTATTGTAATATCATTATGATCTGATTCCCATTACATAGATCCATTGATTATTGAAAATGGATTTTCAAAGTCTTCTCTTCTAATGATCAATTAGAATGAATTGTAGAAGAAGACTTTCGCTCTTAATGCAAAGGCTATGAATGCCTTATTTTGTGCACTTGATAAAAACGAGTTCAATCGTGTTTCAGTTTGTGAAACTACATTTGATATTTGGCACACACTTGAAGTGACTCACGAAGGCACGAGTAGAGTGAAAGAGTCAAAAATCAATCTTTTAATACATTCTTTTGAACTTTTTCGAATGAAACCAAGCGAGACCATAGGCGACATGTACACCCGTTTTACGGATGTCGTCAATGGTCTAAAAGGATTCGGTTAAAGTTTTTTAGATTTTAAGCTCGTAAATAAGATTCTAAGATCCCTTCCAAAGAGTTGGGACCCTAAAATCACTACTATTCACGAGGCTAAAGATTTAAACAACTTTCCTATTAAAGAATTAATCGGGTCATTAATGACCTACAAAATGACTTGCAAAGCTTATGAAGAGCAAGACATCCTTCCAAAGAACAGGAAGGATATGACACTTAGAACTTTAGAAGACCACTTGAGAGAAAACTCAAGTGCTGAGGACTATGACGATGACTTGGCACTTCTAACAAGGAAATTTAAAAAATTTATTAAAAAAAATAAGTTTAAAAATAATACAAAAAATAAATTTGAACCCAAGAAGGACCAAGTTATTTACTATGAATGTAAGAAGCTGGGACACTACAAAAGTGATTGTCCCCAAGCCAAGAAGAGAACACCAAAGAAGAAGGCGCTCAAAGCAACATGGGATGACTCAAACGCGCCCGAAGAAGAAGAGTCCAACACCGAGCAAGTTGCTCATTACGTACTTATGCCCATTGGAGAGGAGGTATCAAATTTAATTGATGCAGATTTATCTTTTGATGAATTGTTAAATGCTTTCCATGATTTATTTGATGAATGCAAAATAATTAGCAGAAAATATAAATTGTTAAAAAAGGAGCATGATAATCTTGTTAGTAATTTTGATAAATTAAAAATTAAACAGAATAATAGTTTAGCTCCATGTATGAAATATTATAATTTAGAAATTTTTCAAAAAGAGAACTTGCTACTCAATGACACCTTAAAGAAATTCGAGGTTGGTAGCAAGTCTTTGAATATGATCCTTACAAATAAGGGTCACGTTCCTAAAAGAAGTGGAATCGGATTTGTGAGAAGTCCTCACCAAAATCCAACCACTTTCATTAAAGGCCTTATCTTGTATGTTTCGGACCAAAACAAGTATAACTTTTGTTGCAAACATGGACATAGAACTTATCATTGTCTATTCAAGAAGATTAGTCCTAACAAATTGATTTAGGTTCCAAAAGGAATTATAAAGAACTCCATGCAACATGACAAGCAATTTAGATCGGTTTTTTAGACACCCAAGATTAAATGGGTACCTAAAAATCATCCTTTTTTATAGAAACATATATCACCACAAGCTAGGAGCAAGAGATGGTACCTTGATAGTGGATGCTCAAGGCATATGACCGGAGATCCATCTCAATTCTCTAAGCTTACTAGCATAGACGAAGGTTATGTCACCTTTGGAGATAACAACAAGGGTAAAATCATTGGCAAAGGAACCATAGGTAACAAATCTAACTTCTTTATTGAAGATGTTTTGTTAGTTGATGGTTTAAAACATAACCTCTTAAGCATTAGTCAATTGTGTGATAAAGAATATATTGTTAAATTCGAATCTAATGCTTGCATTATTGAAAAACCACACAAGAACATATCTATGATTGCATTAAAACAAAATAATGTATACACTATTGACATCGATGATCTTTGCAATGAAATGTGTTTTTCGGTTTTGAATGACAATGCTTGGTTTTGGCATAGGAGATTAGGTCATGCTAGCATGAAACTAATCATCCAAATTTCATCCAAAGAACTTGTAAGAGAAATTCCTCATATCAAGTTTATCAAAGATAATGTGTGTGATGCTTGTCAATTAGGAAAACAAATAAAGGGTAGCTTCAAATCTAAGAATCAAATAAGCACCTCTAGACCTTTGCAATTGATTCATATGGACTTATTCGGACCAATCTCTAATCAAGCTTAGGAGGTAGCAAATACGCTTTTGTTATTGTAGATGATTATAGTAGATACACATGAACTTATTTCTTGAAACACAAAAGTGAATGCTTTAGATATTGTACCAAGTTTTGTAAACTTGTTCAAAATGAAAAGGGTTTTATGATTTCATCAATTCAAAGTGATCACGGTGGTGAATTTAAAAACCGTGATTTCCAAGAATTTTGTGAATCTAATGGATACAACCACAACTTCTCTACTCCAAGAAATCCTCAACAAAATGAAATAGTAGAAAGAAAGAATAGAAATTTATAAGAAATGACAAGAACCATGTTGACTAAACATAGCCTATCCAAATATTTTTAGGCCGAAGCCGTAAATATGGCATGCTATGTTATGAATAGAGTTATAGTAAGATTGCTTACTTACCAAAACTCCTTATGAGTTGTGGAACAACAAAAAACCCAATGTTTCATATTTTAAAGTTTTTAGGTTTAAGTGTTTTATCTTGAATAAAAAAAACACCTTAGGAAAATTTGATGCTAAATCCAATGAAGGAATTTTTCTTGGTTATTCCTCGATTTCTAAAGCATTTCGTATCTTCAATAAGAGAACTTTAATTATAGAAGAATCCATTCATGTTGTTTTCAATGAGATTTTCGAAATCAAGAAAAATGATTTTGATGATGATGTTAATTTCATTATTTTGAATTTAAATGAAACCCCTTCTCTAACTAGAAACTTGGATGCATCTACTTCCGAAACATCATTACCCAAGGATTGGAAGTATTAGATGCTCATCCTAAGTAGCTAATCATAAGAGACACATCTAAGGGGGTTCAAACACATTCTTCTCTTAAAAATTTTTGTGCAAGCGCTGCTTTTCTCTCCCAAATTAAACCTAAATGTATTGATGAAGCCATGAAAGATGATTCATGGATTATCGCAATATAAGATGAGTTAAATCAATTTAAGAGAAATAAGGTGTGGAAGCTTGTTCCTAGGCCAAATGACCATTTAATTATTGGTACTAAATGGGTCTTTAGAAATAAGCAAGATGAATCTGGTATCATGGTTAGAAACAAGGCTAGATTAGTGGCCAAAGGTTTCAACCAAGAAGAAGGTATCGATTATGAAGAAACCTTCGCTCCTATGGCTCGATTAGAAGCTATAAGGATGCTCCTTGCCTATGCTAGTAGTACTAATTTTAAGTTATTTCAAATGGATGTTAAAAACGCTTTTCTTAATGACTTTATTTCCGAAGAAGTTTATGTTAAACAACCTCCCGGATTTGAGAATAATAGTCTCCCTAATCATGTGTTTAAATTAACTGAAGCTCTCTATGGTTTAAAACAAGCCCCAAAGGCTTAGTATGAGAGACTTAGTTCTTTTCTTATTGAAAATAATTTCTCTAAAGGCAAGGTCGATACTACATTGTTTATCAAAAATTTTGAAAATAATTTTCTCATTGTTCATATTTATATTGATGATATTATCTTCAGTTCTATGAATGAATCTCTTTGTGAATCTTTTGCTAAAACTATGAGCCTTGAATTTGAAATGAGTTTGATGGGAGAATTAACATTCTTTTTAGACCTACAAATTAAGCAACTAAGCAATGACATCTATATTAGTCAAACAAAATACACTTTAGATTTGCTAAAAAGATTTAATATGGATAGCTCAAAAGCTATCAACACTCCTATGAGCACCTCCACTAAGTTAGAAATAGATGAGAGTGAAGAAAGCTTTGATCAAAAAACTTATAGGGGTATGATAGGAAGTTTACTTTACCTCATTGCAACTAGACCGGATATCATGTTTAGTGTAGGACTTTGTGCTAGGTTTCAATCGAATCCTAAGATATCTCATCTCAAAACTGTTAAAAGAATACTTAGATATCTTAAAAGTACCACAAATCTAGGATTATGGTATCCAAAATCCGAGAATTTTGAGCTAATTGCTTATAGTGATGCGGATTTTACTAGGTGTAGACTAGATAGAAAAAGCACATCAGGAACATATCAATTTTTAGGACATGCCCTTGTTTCCTGGTCATCTAAGAAATAAAACTCAGTTGCACTATCAACAACCAAAGCTGAGTATATTGCAGCTTGTGCATATTGTGTACAAGTTGTGTATATGAAAAACATCTTAGAAGATTATAAAGTTCATCTTAAAAATATTTTCATTAAATGTGATAACACAAGTGCAATATGCTTAACAAAAAATCTCATTCAACACTCAAGAATAAAGCATATTGATATTAGACATCACTTTATACGAGATCATGTCACTAATCACGATGTAATTATAGAGTTCATTGATACTAAACATCAACTAGCTGATATTTTTACAAAGCCTTTAAGTGAAGAACAATTTGATTTCATTAGAAGAGAATTAGGAATGCTGATTTGTCCGAATGCATGAACTTATTAAATTGGTTTTTCGGACTTTCTTGATTCTATGATCAATCACTTAATTGCTATGAAGAGAATTTTACACGATTACATGCCTTAATAACATGTTGGAAATTATGTGTTTTGGATGCAAAATTTTCATGATAATAAGCATGTTTTATCTTCATGATTGTGTTTGAAAATCTATAGCAAAACCATATCCGAATGCATGAAAGTGTTAAATTTTATTTTCGGATTTTCTTGATCCTAACATGATTTAGTATTTCTCTTCCGGACTTAATGTAGCTTTCATAAGCATATGTCATATCGAGTTTGTTTCATATCATTGATTTTTGACATATGTAATTAATTAATAAATGCATCTCTCATAGAGTTACCGTGTGAAAAATACTTTTTTTTGAGAAATGGATTTGATGAAATGATTCTTTCTTATGAATTCCTTCTTGAAAAAGGAAGATCTTTTTTAACACTTGCAAGGATTTGATTCACATATATATCTTGATCCTTGCAAAAATGAAGCATGATTTAATCTCTTATCGATTTTAACTTCATTCAAGTAAGCTCACAAATGGCTTTCCTCCTTCATACAAAAAGATAATGACAAATAAAAAGGAAGAAGTAATGAAAGCTATCTCCATGTCATGTTTTCCTTGAGATGTTTGTATAATTGGTATCCTATCACTCATTATTGAAAAATGACATGAATCATTACCGCACTTATGCTTAAAGTTTGCTTAAATAGTTCTCCTTTTTGTTGATGACAAAAGGGAGAAATACATTGTAAATTGATGATAGAATTGCTATGAGTGCTATATTTGAATTATGTTAAGATATCAAAAGCTTGCATCAAAATATATAATAAATTGGTAATAGAATTGCTATGATTGCCATATTTGCACTATGTCATATTTGTACTATGTTAAGATATCTAGAGCTTATATCGTAATTCTACAAATTGTTATCTTGTCATGTGATGATATGCTATGATTGCTAAACACTTGAAATGTTTACATTATGTTAAGATATCAAGAACTTACATCGTAATTTTACATGTTGATATCTTACCATATGATGAATTGCTACGATTGCTATCTTTCACATTTGAAATATAAAACTTAAAAATGGATGTCAAGCCTTGATATCATTTTCAGAGAGATACATCATGATAGGAATCATTATGGGAGTATTGATAAGGTTAAATGATCTTAACTTATCAATATGTCTCTTGAATTTAAAGGCTTTGAATTCAAGAATGACTTATCTCAAGTATGGCATATAGATAGGGAGAGTTAAAGTTAACTCCGTTATCAATTGATTGTCATCATTAAAAAGGGGGAGATTATTGAATCTCGGATTTTGATGATGAAGTCAATTGTCATTTGTTATCTAATCCATATGTTGAGATAAATGTGTAGGATTAAATACGATGGAAGTAAGACATGTAGCAGGAGTTGCGCCGGAGTCATGACCATGATCACGTTAGGGGTTCGAGAGTTTGACGAAAGTCCAGACGGTCGTCGGAAGTTCTACGGGAATAAATCCGAGAAGTCCAAGAGCTTGCCAAAGAAGCTCGTCGAAACTTGCCAAGTGGATCGACGCAAGTCTAGGAGTTTACCAGAAGTCCGCTGGAGCATCACCGAGGGTTCGTCGGATGTTCGTCGGAAGTTCGCCGGAAGAAGCGATTGACGCACCGGAGCAAGTTACAGTATTAATGTCTTAAATATCATAGTTAGCATATAGATTAAGTTAAGAATGGGAGGTGATCCCATTAACTTAATCTAGGGGCAATTGGGCCGAATGGATCAGCCCATTCGGACCTAGAATTCCTAGTCGGCGGTGGCACCGCCTAGGAGCTCAGTCTCCCAGGAATGCTAGGCGGTGGTACCACCCCTGTCAGGCAGTGGTACCGCCTGAGCTCAGTCTCCAAGTGAAGTCAGGTAATGGTACCGCCCCTATCAAGCGGTGGTACCGCCTGAGCTCGGTCTCCGAGCAATGCCAGGCGGTAGTACCGCCCAATTATGGCGGTAGTATCGCTAGGATCCCGGAAATCTGGGAGATGACATTTTTTAGCTCCAAATTTGAACCAGTTGGGGCCTATATAAACCCCACCCTTTCCTGCATGAAAGGGCAACGAAATCTTGATCTTATTCTGAGAATTTGAAAGCTCAAAAGTGTTGTTGTAAAAGGCTAAAAGTTCTTCTCCCTCTTTTCATCTAAGTTTTGATCACTCAAGAGAGGAGTGAAAATCTATAAGGTTGTCTCCTAAGCCCGTCAAAAGGAGTAAAACTATAAAAGGGTGGTTGGCCTTCGCCTATTGAAGGAAGGTCTCTAGTGGACGTCGGTGACCTCATCAGAAGAGGAAGCTAAAAGTGGATGTAGGTCAAAATTAATCGAACCACTCTAAATCTCGGTTTGCATTTACATTCTGCTTTATATCTTAACTGTAAACTACCTCCATTGCTTTTCTTCAAATGTACTTCGCTTAATCTTATTGAAGAACTTTCTGAAACAGTTTATCATCGAAAGTGTTTTTATCGTACGAACGTCGTTTTAAATCATCGAAAGTTTTCTGCTGCACTAACTCACACACCCCCCCCCGGTCCTCCCCTCTTAGTGCTCTTGATCCTAACATGGATATCATAATATATATGCATATATGCAACAAGCAATATAAAGTGATAAAATATCAAAATATAATAAGTAAAAAGAATGTATATTATGTCACACATGTTATCACTCACGTGATTAGTTTGTAGGGCACCTATAACTAGCATCCAATACCTAATATAGTAGGATCTATTATGGTTAAGTTGATAGGGGGCCTCTATAAATAGAAGGGAACTAAAGGGTCATGTGCTAGGCTTTTTTGGCTGCCACCTCCTAGTCTCCTCTCCCCCTCTCCTCCACAACCATCAGCCCCTATTTAGTGCATTTGGACAGTAAGAAGGGGTAGCCCCTTTATGATTATGTGGTGCGTGAAGAAGAGATTTAGGCAGCATTTGAGGAGCGTCTTCGCATCCCCTACCATGTGGATCACCATTAGAGAGGAGAACAGTTGACCTGCTTTGTCTTTTCCCATAGATCTATAGATTTTCATAGATATACAATCTCCCTAGCTAACATATCTTTCTTATATGCATAGTTTTCGGTTTCGCAGGTTTTTACGCACCAATTTTTTCATAACAATGAAACCTTCTTTTCTAAGGAAAATTCTAGGATTTTAATTTTTTATTCTTCCACTACGTATGTGATATCATCCTAGATTTTTCGATAGCCTATACACTCTTGAGCTATGCATCTTGGCATAAAGAACTGAGATTTGCACCTTAGGTGAGCTAACTGTTAGGATCAAGAGTCGACACTAAGAGGGGGGGGTGAATTAGTACAGCAGAAAGATTACGTCTCGATTAACACTTCGTTCGATTAAAACCATTTCTAACATAAAATCATTTTCAAAACTTAACTTGAAAGCGATTTTGTAAAAGTATTGAAGGCAGTAAGCACTTAAAGAGGTTTGCAGTAAAGATAAATTGCACAAATATATATGCAAACCAAATTTTAGAGTGGTTCGGTCAACGTGACCTACATCCACTTTCGGCTTCCTCCTCCGACGAGGTCACCGGCGTCCACTAGAGGCCTTCCTTTAATAGGCGAAGGCCAATCACCTTTTACAACTCAATTCTCCTTTTACCAGGTTTAGGAGATAACCCTTACACCCCCACTCACTCCTCTCTCAAACTATTCGAACACTTTAGATCTTTGAGAGGAGCTCACACAAGATTGCAGCAACGTTTCTATACTTTTTTTCTCTCAAAACTTGTGTGCTTTAACTAGGGATAAGAGGGGTATTTATAGGCTTCAAGTTGATTCAAACTTGGAGTCTAAAACTTTCCTATCCCGGGCTCCCCGGGCACAGGCGGTACCACCGCCCAGTGTTAGTTTGACTAACACTACCCTGGGCGGTACCACTGCCTAGGTCTAGCAGTACCACCGCCTAGGGTGCAGTGCCGGGTGGTACCACCGCCCAGACTAGTGGTACCACCGCCCAGACTGGTGGTACCACCGCCTGGCACCCTGCCAGGGGCGGTACAACCGCCCAAACTAGCGGTACCACCGCTTGACTAGTCTCGAAGACTGTGCCATGACGATGAGACTTCTTGGGGCACTGTTTGAGCCTCTTATTAGGCCCAACACAGTCCTTACATGGGTTTAGCTGACCCCTAATTAGGTTGGCCCAAATCCAATCCCAATTACATGCTAACTATGATTCCTAAGATATATTCTAAGCTAAACAAAGTCTATAAGTCTATTCTTCCGGTGAGCTTCCGGCGATCTTCCGATGAACTTCCGACGATCTCTCGGCAATGTTCCGGCAGACTCTCGGTAAGCTCTTGGACTTCATAATGATCTTCTTGGCGAGTTCCGACGAGCTTCTCTGGCAAGCTCCGCGACTTCTCGACTAGTTCCGCCAGAACTTCCGACGAACGTCCGGACTTCCGACGAACTCTCGAACTCCTAACGTGATCACATCCTTGACTTCGGGACTTCATTTTGCTTCATGCGTTGCTATCGTAGTTAATCCTGCACATGTAAAAATATACTTCGATCTAGATAATTAATACTAAGCATTAATCAAGTTGTCCGACATGTTATTGGTCTCTCGACGCTTCGTCCGATTCTTTGGAGCATTGTCCTCTCTTGCGGCCTATTGCCCAATTGGCTAGTTGACTCCGCAACTCCGATATCCTTGGTGCAATATCCGCTCTTCTTGGCCCAATGCTCGAATCCACGGCCCGAAGTCTTCTGTCGATATGTCAATCGTTCCATCAGCTCGACGTCCAATCTTCTGACATGTTTTCTCCGGCCCAACATGATTTTTCCTGCTTTAATTGTCTCATCCTGATCGAAGAATCCCGCGTCACTCAAAATGTAGATTAAAATATAAACACATATCAATTGGTTTCATCATCAAAATACGAGATTCAACAATCTTCCCCTTTTTTATGATGATAACCAATTGATGATAGAGTTAATCTTAACTCCTGAAGTTTAAACAAACTCTCCCTATCAATATGCCTTATTGATAGAAACTCTTGGATTCAAAAATCCAAGCAAATATGTCATGATCAAATCATGCATGACATCAATATACTTTTCCCCCTTTGTCATCAACAAAAAGGAGAAGTCCAACTATTCATGTGTTTGGAATATTAAGTTCAACTCATTGCATGAAAAACATAATATCAAGTTTTATCATCATGCAATTTAAAGCTAGAAAATTTAGCAAGTGTTACATCATGCAAGCTAGCAAATTTAAAGATGTGCAAGTTGGCATATTTGCTTCTTCTTGAGATTTTAAGCTAGCAATTCTTAGTGATGTTCAAGATAGCAATTTATACATCATGCAAGCTAGCAATTTAGAGATGTTAAAAAAAGCAACTCTTGCTTCTTGAAATATACAAGTTTGTAACTTTTGCTAGGTGTGCAAGTTTAGCATGTTTTGCTTCTTGAGATAGGCAAGATAGCAATTTTTTGTAATATTCAAGATAGCAATTTTTGCCTCTTCTTGAAATGTGTAACTTAGCACACATTGCTTCTCTTGAGATTTGCAAGATAGTACTTTTGCTTCTTTTGATATAGCAACTCTTTGCTTTTTTTTAGATCACAAGCTAGCAATTCTAGCAAATTTTACATAATGCAAGGTAGCAAATTTTTTATGTTCAAGATAGCTATTTTTGCCTCTTCTTGAAATTTCAAGCTAGCAATTCTTGGTGATATTCAAGATATTCAAGATAGCAATTTCTTTCTTCTCTTTTGAGAAGTGCTATTTTTTTTTCTTCCTTTGCAAAGTTTGAGCTAGCAATTTTACTTCTGTTGCAAAGTGCAAGTTAGCATGTTTTGCTCCCCCTTTGTCATTGTCAAAAAGAAGGTAAGACCCGTTACATCAATTTTCAAATTATGACAAAGGTAAGGTAACAAAGTCATGAATATCAAAACAATTTTTCATCATGAATAATTCATCATTACATGCATCAAAATAATATTATGCGTGTTTTATGTATTCATATCATCACATGAAGAATATCAAGAAGAACTTGGTGATGAGATATTACTTCATGAATACAAGGAATTTTACATAATAAAATTCAAATCATAAACCTTAAAAGATGTCAAAATAGCATATCATGGTTTATTAGAATTAGTCTTCTTTTTAGTAAATAGCAAAAAGAATAGTAGGAGAGCAAGATCTCAATTCATACATATCAAATCTTCAATCATCAAAATCATGATTCATCTAGAAAATTCTCCTCTTTAAATATTCAAAGAGAGATCTTAGGAGATCAAATAATAAAAATATTCAAATGAAATTTTAAGTCATGAATTTTGAAAAAGATATTCTCTTTATTAAATCATAGGAGAAAAAGATTTCAATTCATGCATAAGAACTCTTATGATTCATATTGAAAATTTTCTCAAAATGCAAGAGAATAAAGAGTAAGAAATCTTGATTCATTAAAGATTTCAAGTTATAAATCTTGAGAAATCAAGATCGTGATTTCGATAAAACTCATTAAATTCAAACCATCAAAATCAATTTCATGGTTCACAAAATTCATAACATAACTAGATTCATGATTTTAAATCCAATAATATATTTTCCTTTTTATGTGATACATTTTAAGTGATTGATTTCATATAAGCATGTTCTTTTCTTTCAAATCCATGCATCATTCATTAACACCAAACAAAAAGAACTTTTAAAGATCACAAAAACTATCATGTATAAGTTCGAAATATAAACTCATTAAGTATGCTTTCAAATCATCATTACATTTTCATTAAGACTTCAAGCTTGGTTTCGTTGAATATAATGTTGAATGATTCTTAAAGATATCTAAACTTCTTTAGTTTCAATTTGTGTGATAGATTTTATATTAGCATGCTCAAATATTTGTTCTTTTGTTAAAACCATGCATCAACGTTTAAAATGGAAAGATAAAAAATCATCAAGATCAAAAAGTGTAACACAATTCCAAGACATATGATTTCAAATTATTACTTCAAGTCTTCATGCATAAAAATCATCAAGCATGATACAAACATTCATTATGATAAGGCATACAAGCCAAAGAAATCATTAAACATAAAGCATATTCATCAATCATGGTTTCATTGAGCATAAGGCATTTTCAACCAAAATCATTTTGTTATTAAACATGTAGTTTTTATTATCATTTTTAAAATTACTAGCATGATCCTAATTTTTGCATTTTCATTTTTAAACATGTAATTTTCAAGAAAATTAATTCTAAACTAAATTAAAAAAAAAATGCATCATGGAAAGTATCAAGTAATTTCAAAGTAAATTAAGGGAGTTTCGATTATCTTATCGTCGAATGTCGTTAAGGCGTAGGTAGCCATCTCGTCTTTGTTGATTTTCTTCTCGTCTTCGGAGGAGCTCGATTCGTCCCAATTTATGTTCTTCTTCTTGCGTTTAAAGCAAGTAGTTTTGTTCTTTTTGTACTTTAATTTTTGTTTCATTAACTTTTTAAATTTCTTAGTGAGTTTTTCATGTTCACCATCACTTGAGCTTATGCTCGTGTAGTCTTCAAATGTTCTATGTCCCAAATCCTTCCTGTTCTTTAGAAGGTTATTCTCAAGTTCCCTTTTTGCCACATTGTTCATTTCGTAGGTCATTAAAGACCCAATTAGTTTTTTGAGTGGAAGATTGTTTAGGTTTTTAGCCTCTTGTATGGCCGTTACTTTAGAGTCCCAAGTTTTAGAAAGCGATCGTAAAATCTTGTTTACAAGTTCAAAATCCGAAAATTATTTGCCAAGAGCTTTTAAACCATTGATGACATCCGTAAAATGGGTGTACATGTCAACAATGGTTTCGCTCGACTTCATTCGAAAAAGCTCGAAATCATGCATTAAAAAATTAATTTTCAAAATTTTAACATTGCTAATCCCTTTATGTGTTATTTCAAGAGTGCGTCAAATATTGAAAGTCATTTCGCAAATAGAAACATGATTAAACTCATTTCTATCTAAGGCACAAAATAAGGCATTCATAGCCTTTGCATTTAGAGAAAATGTCTTCTTCTCCAAATCATTCCAATGGTTCATTGGAAGAGAAGACATTTGAAAATCGAATTCAACTATATGCCATAAATCGAGATTCAATGAAAGCAAGAAAACTCTTATTCGACTTTTCCAATAAGTGTGGTCTGTCCCATTGAAAAAGGGAGGACAAATGAGAGAGTGACCCTCTTGAAAGCCGAAAAGATCTATATCTATTTAGTTATTAAACTAAATTAGAAAACCATGGCTCTGAAACCAATTGTTAGGATCAAGAGTCGGCACTAAGAGGGGGAGATGAATTAGAGCAGCAGAAAGATTACATCTCAATTAAAACTTCGTTCGATAAAAATCATTTCCGACGTAAAACCATTTTCGGAAACTTAACTTAAAAGCGAGTTCGTAAAAGTATTGAAGGCAGTAAGCACTTAAAGAGGTTTGCAGTAAAGATAAATTGCACAAATGTAAATGTAAACCAAATTTTAAAGTGGTTCGGTCAACGTGACCTACATCCACTTTCGGCTTCCTCCTCCAACGAGGTCACCGACGTCCACTAGAGGCCTTCCTTCAGTAGGCCTCTTACAACTCAATCACCTTTTACAACTCAATTCTCCTTTTACCAGATTTAGGAGATAACCTTACACCCCCACTCACTCCTCTCTTAAACTATTCTAAAACTTTAGATCTTTGAGAGGAGCTCACACAAGATTGCAGCAACGTTTCTATACTTTTTTTCTCTCAATACTTGTGTGCTTTAACTAGGGATGAGAGAGATATTTATAGGTTTCAAGTTGATTCAAACTTAGAGCCTAAAACTTTCCCATCCCGGGTTCCCTAGGCACGGGCGGTACCATCGCCTGTGCTGGGCGGTACCACTGCCCAGTGTCAGTTTGACTAACACTGCCCTAGGCAGTACCACCGCCTGGGGTGCAGTGCTGGGCGGTACCACCACCTGGCACCCTACCAGGGGTGGTACAATCGCCCAGACTAGGGGTACCACCACTTGACACAATCTCAAAGATTGTGCCACGACGGTGAGACTTCTTGAGATACTGTTCGGGCCTCTTATTGGGCCCAACACAGTCCTTATATGGGCCTAGCTGGCCCCAAATCCAATCCCAATTACATGCTAACTATGATTCTTAAGACATATTCAAAGCTAAACAAAGTTTGTAAGTCTATTCTTCCGGCGAGCTTTCGGCGATATTCCGGTGAACTTCCGATGATCTCTCGGCAATGTTCCGGCAGACTCCCGGCAAGCTCCTGGACTTCACAATGATCTTCTTGGCGAGTTCCGATGAGCTTCTCTAGCAAGCTCCGTGACTTCTCGGCTGGTTTCGCCAGAACTTCCGATGAACGTCCGGACTTCCGACGAACTCTCGAACTCCCAACGTGATCACATCCTTGACTTCGGGACCTCATTTTGCTTCATGCCTTGCTATCATAGTTAATCCTGCACATGTAAAAATATACTTTAATCTAAACAATTAATACTAATCATTAATCAAGTTGTCCGATATGTCATTGGTCTCTCGACGCTTCGTCCGATTCTTCGGCGCATCATCCTCTCTTGCGGCCTATTGCCCAATCGGTCAGTTAACTCTGTAACTCGATATCCTTGGCGCAATATCTGCTCTTCTTGGCCCGATGCCCGAATCCATGGCTCGAGGCCTTCTATCGATACGTCGACCATTCCACCAGCCCGACGTCCAATCTTCTGACATGTTTTCTCCGGCCCAACATGATTTTTCCTACTTTAATTATCTCATCCTGATCGAAGCATCTTGCGTCACTCAAAACGTAGATTAAAATATAAACACATATCAATTGGTTTCATCATCAAAATACGAGATTCAATACTAACATATTTTCTCGACAACAAGCAAGGAAGCCATAAAAAGAGATGCAGAAAAGGCGCACCTAAAATCTCCCTACGAGGGATACGTGTTGCACCTCTTGGGGGGGAGAAAATGAAGAGGATATTTTGGTACCACCCAACTAGTAGCCACCTTAGATCATATGTGGTACCACTCCGCCCATCTAGCAGCCACCTTAGACCATGCATGGCGCCACTCCAGTTAAAATAGTGCTTACATCTCAAAGTAGTGTGAAACGACACGGATCGATCCAGAACCGATTACGTCTTGAAGCAATACAGCCCGGCTCAAAAGTGATGCCATTAGGCTCCAAAACAGTGCACTACAAGTCCAAAGTAGTGCATTGTAAATCCATGCTGTTCGGAATCAAGTGATGTTTACCAGTGAAGATACAACCCTACATAGAATTAGCTCGGAAGGATGGCTCCAAAACAGACAAACTGTTGAATCTCATATTTTGATGAAGAAACCAATTGATAAGTGTTTATGATTTGATCTGCATTTTGAGTGACGCAGGATGCTTCGATCTGGATAAGACAATTAAAGCAAGAAGAATCATGATGGGTCGAACGAAAATATATTAGAAGATTGGACGTCGGGCCGGAGGATCGGTCGACGTATCGGTCGAAGGCTTCGGGCCACGAATTCAGGCATCGGGCCTGTTGAATCTCGGATTTTGATGATGAAGTCAATTGTCATTTGTTATCTAATCTATATGTTGAGATAAGTGTGCAGGATTAACTATGATGAAAATAAGATATGCAGCAGGAGTTGCGCCGGAATCAAGACAATGATCACGTTGGGAGTTCGAGAGTTCGACGGAAGTTTGGACAGTCGTCAGAGGTTCTGCGGGAACAAATCCGAGAAGTCCATGAGCTTGCCAAAGAAGCTCGTTGGAACTCGCCAAGTGGATCGTCGCAAGTCTAGGAGTTTGCCGGAAGTCCGCAGGAGCATCACCGAGGGTTCATCGGATGATCGACGGAAGTTCGTCGAAAGCTCACCGGAAGAAGCGATTGACGCACCGGAGCAAGTTGCAGTAAATGTCTTACGAAATATCGTAGTTAGCACAATGATTAAGTTGAAAATGGGAGGTGATCCCATTAACTTAATCTTCGGGCAATTGGGCCCCTGAAAAACCCAAATTGGGCCGAATGGATCAACCCATTCGGACCCTGATTTCTGCCAGGCGGTTGAACCGCCCAAGCCAGGCAGTGGCACCGCCTGAGCTCAGTCTCCAAGCGAGACTAGGCGGTGCAACCACCCCTGACAGGAGGTGACACCGCTTGGGCTTGGTCTCCGAGCTTTGGCTGAGCGGTGCAACCGCCTCAGTCAGGCGATGGCAACGCTTGAGCTCGGTCTTCGAGCTCTGGTAGGAGGTGCAACCGCCCTTGACAGGAGGTGGCACCGCCTAGAGGCTCAGTCTTCGAGCTCTACCCGGCGGTGCAACCGCCAGATCCCGGAATTTCGGGAATTGACAGTTTTGAGCTCCAAATTCAAACTAGGTTAGGGCCTATAAATACCCCATCCTTTCAGCACTGAAAGGGCACCCAGAAACCACCGAAATTCTGATTTTACTTTGTGATTTTTAGAGCTCAAAAGTGTTGTATGAGTTGAAAGTTCTTCTTCCTCTTTTCTTCCAAGTTCTAATCTGTTAAGAGAGGAAAGGAAATTCTGTAAGGGTTGTCTCCTAAGCCCGTCAAAAGGAGTGAAATTGTAAAAGGGTGGTTGGCCTTCGCCTATTGAAGGATGGCCTCTAGTTGACGTCGGTGACCTCGTCGGTGGAGGAAGCCAAAAGTGGAGTAGGTCAAGATTGACCGAACCACTCTAAATCTCGGTTTGTATTTACTTTGAGCATCTTATCTTTACTGCAAACCTCCTCAAAAGCTTACTGCCTTCTGCGCATATACGATCGTGTTTCAAGCTCTGCATTTTCCGAATCGGCATTTAGACGTAAATCAGTTTTATCGTACGAACATCATATTTAAGTTTGCACTTACATTTTAACTTTCATCATAACTGCAAATTTCCTTCATAGATTTCCTTTAACTACATCTCGCTTGATTACAAGTTAAAGAGATTTACGAATCGACTTTTCTACCGAAATCGTTTTTATTATACGAACACTTTTTTAATCGTCGAAAGTTTTTCGCTGCACTAATTCACCCCCCCTCTTAGTGCTCTTGATCCTAACAATTGGTATCAGAGCGGGGTTAACTCTCAAACGGATTAAAACCCAAGAGAGATGGCATACACCGAAAACCAAGAGGGCCATTCTATTACATGTCCACCAATGTTCAATGGGACGGACTACACCTATTGGAAGACCCGAATGAGGATCTTTCTTATTTCTATGGATTTTGAACTTTGGAATCTTGTCGAAAATGGATTTTCGAAGTCTTCTCTTCCAATGATCGATTGGAATGAATTGGAGAAGAAGGCTTTCGCTCTTAATGCAAAGGCTTTGAATGCCTTATTTTGTGCACTTGATAAAAACGAGTTCAACCGTGTTTCGATTTGTGAAACCGCATTTGATATTTAGCACACACTCGAAGTGACTCACGAAGTCACAAGTAGAGTGAAAGAGTCAAAAATCAATCTTTTGTTACATTCTTTCAAACTTTTCCGGATGAAACCGAGTGAGACTATTGGCGACATATTTACCCGTTTCACGGATGTCGTCAATGGTCTAAAAGGACTCGGAAAAAGTTTTTCAGATTTTGAGCTTATAAATAAGATTCTAAGATCCCTTCCTAAGAGTTGGGATCGTAAAGTCACTGCAATTCAAGAGGCGAAAGATCTAAACAACTTCCCTCTTGAAGAACTAATCGGGTCATTAATGACCTACGAGATGACTTGCAAAGCTCATGAAGAGCAAGAAGACATCCTTCCAAAGAACAGGAAGGATATGACACTTAGAACTTCAGAAGACCACTTGAGAGAAAACTCAAGTGATGAGGACTATGACGATGACTCGGCACTTCTAACAAGAAAATTTAAAAAATTCATTAAAAGAAACAAGTTTAATAATGACATAAAAAATAAACTTGAACCCAAGAAGGACCAAGTTATTTGCTACGAGTGCAAAAAGCTGGGACACTACAAAAGTGATTGTCCCCAAGTCAAAAAGAGAATATCAAAGAAGAAGGCACTCAAAGCAACGTGGGATGACTCGAGCGCGTCCGAAGAAGAGGAGTCCAACACCGAGCAAGTTGCTCATTACGCCTTAATGGCCATCGGAGAGGAGGTAACGAATTTAATAGATGTAGATTTATCATTTGATGAATTATTAAATGCCTTCCATGACTTATTTGATGAATGCAAGATTATTAGTAGAAAATACAAATTGCTAAAAAAGGAGCATGATAGTCTTACTTGTAATTTTGATAAGTTAAAAACTGAATATCATGATAGTTTATGTTCATGCATAAAATGCCATGATCTAGA